>NC_058375.1:130211439-131563439 GCF_018350175.1 Felis catus | reverse complement strand
TAAAGTGGTATCTTAATTTTAAAGTTAAAATTTACTTAAAAGGTTTTTGTTTACCTGAACTTAAAATTAGCTCTCAATCTATAATTTTGCAATCTCTGCTTTCAGATAGCTCTGCTTTCTATCTCAAGTGTTATGCTTGTTTAAATTGTAAACGTCAGAAGAAACCTTCCTTCCCTAATTCTAGGTCATTCACATAGGGGGATGATATCAAAATTGTGCCATAAGTACTAACAAATTTTTCACATACTATTCATGAAAATTCATAATTAGCATTAGATACATCCTTAAAGCTATATAAAATGCAGGCTTATATAGAATGAATAATATTTCATTTCTTTAAAATTTTTTCTAATGTTTATTTATTTTTGAGATAGAGAGCCAAAGTACAAGTAGGGGAGGGGAAAAGAGAGAGGGAGACACAGAATCCAAGCAGGCTCCTGGCTCTGAGCTGTCAACACAGAGTCCAACATGGGGGTCAAACTCATGAACTGTTATATCATGACCTGAGCTGAAATTAGATGCTTAACCGACTGAGCCACCCAGGTGTCCTTAGAATGAAAAATATTTTAGATTGTTATATAATTCAATGTTTAGAATCAGAAGAATTTTACAGATCATCTAATCTGAAGCCTTTATTTTATATATCACAGAATTTGGAGAGAAACTAGGATTAGGTTTTACACCAAGTTTCTGATTCCAAATTTAATATGCTTTTTAGCCTTCCATATCTTTTGTTTACCTGATAGTGTGTAGAAGGTTTTGAGAGCCAGTTTTGTACTTTTTTTTTTTTGGAAGGAGGGTGGTAAATGATGAATAAAGAAAACTGAGTATGCTAAAAAAAGAGAAAAAAAGATAAAGTCACATACAATATTGAGTCTATAATCCAAAGACATATGTCGTCTTTTGGGAAATTGTCTGAGAATTACATACTTTTATTTAGTTCCTTTTCCCCCAGTAGGAGTTTGTGCCTATAGTGTGCCTTTTAAGGTGATACAGTCTTAATATAGATAATATAGCTTTAAAATTACTCAGATTGAAAAAATCTATTGTTCAGAATAAATTTCAGATAGAAGCCAGGAATTTCCTTCCTGACATGTTTTTGGAACTCTTAGACATTCTAGCTCCAAATATAACTTTTTTTTGGTTCTTTTAGATTTCCCCATTGCTATAAGCTTCTAGATAGAAATAATATATATCCACATATTTTATAATAGTATTAAGCCATGTAATTTAATAATGTTTAGAATTTTCATAGTCATTATTTTACTGCTATATCCTGGTTTATGAGAATTTAATCTGATTTGTATATTGTGGACCAAAAATGTAAAGGCACTTTTCACTTAGTATGTTAAACACCACACACACACACACCTAGAGCAGCTTTACATCTTTGTTTTAATAGCGTTATATTACAGGATAATTAACTTTAGTAAAATGAACCCGATTTTCTTTTCTCAGAAGAAAACATCACAGACAGATAAAATATGTGACTACTGTGATCTATCCTTGTGTTAACTGTATTTTCTTAAAGTATTGCTAACTATAGGAATTTTTAAGAACAGGACAGTATTTCCGTGGTTCAAATGCTTGAAGTCCCATTTCATAAGTTTTCCTCTTTCCTTGATTTAAATCAGATGTCTCCAGTGACTTCTTTTTTTTAATGTTTATTTATTTATTTTGAGACAGAAAGACTGTGTGTGCAAGTGCTGGGGGAGGGGCAGAGAGAGAGGGAGAGAGCAGGCTCCATGCTGTCAGTACAGAGCCAGATGCGGGGCTTGATCTTACAAACCATGAGATCATGGCTTGAGCCCAAATCGAGTCAGAGGCTCAACAGAGTGAGCTACCCAGGCGCCCCCCACCCCCCGTGCCCACTGTGGTTTCTAATCTTTAGTTTACTGAAGCTGGAATCGTGACAGTACCTTACCATCCACAGCTGTAAAGGATTAGTAGTTTAAAGTAGTAACCTCTAATTTTGTTACAACCAAGCTGCCAATTTTTCTGTAAGATTTAAGTGTTTCATTCATTGGACTAATATATCTCTACATGGAAGAATGCCTTAGGCCTCAAAACTTTGGCTCTGTATTTAGAGAGCTTATTAGGAATGAAATCGTCTGTCTGGAGAAAGCAGTCAAAATGTGTCTTCCACTTTGTGCAACAATATGAGCAACGCCTTTTGTTGTCAGGGTAACCACATGTCTCTGCAGTCTCTTAAATAGGACATATTTCTTGAGTGCCTCTAACTCACAGGCCTATGTATCTAGTGAGCCAGCCAAAGGGGCTATGAAAGTTTTATATTTTTTTCTTCTTTTGAATCTGATGTTTGTTTATTTGGTTTGTTTTGTTTTGAGCCTCTTTGGAAGCAAATGGCTTAGCTTTCCCATTCTGTTTTCCCATGTCAGACTCCATTCCACTCCCAGAACCTAAGTTTACTTTTACTGTGTTTGGCCACTTTTTGTATTCACCTGTTTGGTTTTCAACCTCTCCACAAATTGTCTGTTTTTTATATCAAGATCCAACAGGAATTTCTACTCCCACTTCGCAGCCAATATCCATTTAGTATCAGAATCCTTTTTATATGGCTAATACCATTCACAATCCTGGTCAAACTGAGCAATAAAGAGGGATTGCTTCATTCCTATGGAACTCATTATAAAGGGTGATTCCCTCATTTGGGCTTAAGTTTCCTTAACAATAGGACCATCCTATTGCTTTCTTTTTGTTATTGTTCTTTTTCTATTCAGTTCTGCTCTCTTCAGTGCTGAGAATCATTGAGCGTTCAGTATATTAGGAGTCAATGAAGATGAACATCTGGTAGCATCTTCACCTTGATGCCATTATTCTCTGAGAATCATATTGTACTGATAATTTATGACCATATGTTGAATTTACTGGGTGTGACATCCTTTACTCCATATTCTAATTACTTTAGTTGATCCTGGAATGAAATTAAGGATTCTTTGATTAGGGAACCAGAGAATAAATGTATACATTTAAATATCTCCATCACTATCTCTTGTGCTTAGCATTGAAAAGTAACATTTTTCCCATTCCCTAAGCCTTATTCCTTACCCTGGTAATGTGACATAAATTTTATTTATCCTTCTACAATTTGCCATTAGTAGATTCTTCACGAGCCTGCTTACCTGACAAAGTATCACTTAATCAAACTTATGGATGTTCTATGAAAATTAAGACTTTGGATTTTTAATTGCCTGCAGTCCAGATTTAGAAGTATAGAATGGAAAGATAATCAGACTTTTTTGAGAATGAGTAAAAAAAAATGAAAATCCTGAATTCAAAAAGGTGTAACTTTGCATGAAATATGTCCTATTTTAGCAAGGATACTGTAAGGACAGAAAATCATGTGTATATATTTACATCTGATAAAAGAAAACTAAGTATTTTTCTATGCTCGTGCTAGACAACCAATATCATATGTTTTTCATGCTGAAGTTTTGCTTTACTAGTGCTAGAAAATGGCAAATATACTCCAGCAGATTCTAAACAGCTTATAATGGTTATTTTTCCACTGTCTCTCATATTTATAAATTTATGACTTACACTGACATGCCCATGCCATTTGTTGATGTGTTTACTCTTAAATGCTGCCAAGCCAGAAAAGAAAAAAGCATTACAGTTAATTTAAATGATACTGGAACATTTGAAAATAATCTTGTGGTTTGGCTAGGACAAATATTTATATTCTACCCACCTATGAGTATTATGTATACAGTGTTTCTAAAGCATATGGTATTGCAGAGTGCTTTTCAGTTAACAGCACTGTGCTATCACTGGGTAGAAGGATAGTATTTATTGTTGGAGTTGAGAAATAGGTTACTATAAATTTCATGATTTCAGCTTTTAAATCAAAAGGTGGAAAGTCTGATAATAAAGGTCATTAGAAATCTGTATGGGTTCTGTGTTTAGTTCAGGCCGTATTTCCTTCCTTGAGATGCCAGTAATCATACAGCAGACATTGGCTTGCAATTTCTGTTTCTTGGCATCTCATGTTCTTTTTGAGAAGTTTAGTTTCTCTTCTTTTAATCCAAATCCACTTCCTCCTTCAGTAAAATCTGTTCACTAGTAATTCACACAAGAAACTATTATGTGTTAAAAACACATATTTCCACTGGTTGCAGGTCCTAATTAAGCTTTTACACATTGAATACATGTGTAGTTATAATCACCTTCAAATAATTGTTTCTATTCTTGATATAATACCCTTGGGAATCCTTTCTCATTTTTGGTTATGCACAATAAACCTGGCCATGTAAAATTAATTATGACACTAGTTCCTACTCGAAGTGATCAAGTTAATTGAAGGGCACAGAGCATATGTTATTTTTCTTGCTGTCTATTCGCAATGAACTCTCTTACTTTTTGTCTCACGATAATTCAATAATACAATATTAAGCAGAAAATCCAAGCTAGTAAATTTAATATAAATGGCAGAGATTGGAATTTTTCTTAAAATATGTTCAAATATAGTATCTTTCTACATGTGTATCTGTACTAATATTCTTTTTCAATTTTTATATCAAATTGTATGGGGGAGCATAGAGAACAACTGGGCCTTCCTTAAATTGCTGAAAAGAGTGTATATTTGTACAAACTCTTTGAAAAAAAAAAGCTAGCAGTATCTATCCAAGCTAAGCATATGTATACTATAAGATTCAGTAGTTCTATTCCTTGTTAAAAACTCAACATAAATGGATGCTTTGTGTCCACCAAAAGACATGTACAAGAATATTCATGACTTTGGTTGTAATGGCCTAAAACTACAAATAATCCAAATGGACATCATCAGTAAAATGGTGAACAATTTATGGTATATTCACAAAGTGAAATATTACCCATCAATAAAAATGTATTAATAATTCACATGCACAACAATTTGGATGAATTTCATAGATACATTGTTGAGTAAAATAAGCCAGGAATAGAACAGTATGATGCTATTTATATAGATTTGTTTAAGGTATTTTCTTTTGTTAGATATCAGAATTATTGTTAGTCACAGAGGAATACGGACCAGAAGAAGTCACAGGTTAACCTTCTACAATTGTAGAAATATTCTAGATTGTGGTTATACAAGGTCAGTCATAGGTTGAACTCCAGTGAATTGTGCACTTAAGATTTGTGAAATTATATCTATAAAAATTAAGAAAAAAAATGAAGTATTTCGTTATTTAAAAACCCTGTGTAATAATTAACACCTGACCATGTTAAATATTATTCCTATATAATATCAATGTATAAATACAGAACACCCCACCCCTGCTTTGCTTTTGAAAACACTGTTTTTTGCTTTGTTTTCTTTTAGTGTCCTGAATTTAAAAGGCCCAGGGACATAGCAGTTGACTGGGTTGCTGGAAATATTTATTGGACTGATCATTCTAGAATGCACTGGTTCAGTTACTATACCACTCACTGGACTAGTCTGAGGTACTCTATCAATGTAGGGCAGCTCAATGGCCCCAACTGCACCAGACTCTTAACAAACATGGCTGGAGAACCCTATGCTATTGCTGTAAATCCTAAAAGAGGGTAGGTTAATGAGTTGGTTATTTATTCTTCTTGATATGTGTATCCATTTTTAGAGATTTTCCCACCTGTGTACTGTAGTTTTCTTTCTGTAATAAGTGTTCAACATATAATAGATTTACAAGACTTCTAAAAATCCCTTTATTTATGTACAAAAGCATGTGCTTCTCGTACCAAATGGTGGCACAAAATATATGTTTTCCTGAGAGGTTGCTCCATTATACAGTCTATGTGTGTATGTGTATGTGTCTTATGTGTACATTGCAGGTGCATTGTTGCAACACACAAAACCAATATTGTTAGCCTAAAATTAAATTTTGAAGATATTAAACATAATATTGAACATATTAAGGGTAAGAGTATTAGTATTTTGGCTATTTGTGACAATAAAAAATGAAGGTGTGTGTGCAAACAAATCTAAACAATTTTAACACAAATATTTCCTTTCCTTTTCTTGAATTGTCCCTTTCTTACTCTTTTACTTTTTCATTTATAGGCAATGACCAAAAAGAAAATAGAGAAATGTTAAATAAAACTCCTAATTACTACCCACTCTCTATTGGAGTTTGCGAGTCCATAGATTTAGAATTGGGCCCCAAAATCCGCTTTTTCAGGGACTCTGGGGTGATTCTGGTGCACACAGTCTGAAGAGACATTGTGTTTGGGAGCAGAGTTGGGTTGTAACGGCACTCCAACCTAACCAACTTGACCTATCTCTTCAGGATGATGTACTGGACTGTCGTTGGGGACCACTCCCACATAGAAGAAGCAGCCATGGATGGCACTCTGAGAAGGATTTTAGTACAAAAGAATTTGCAAAGACCCACAGGTATGATGTGTTGCTGACACAGTCTAGAATGCGGAGCAATATGCTTGGCATATTAGTGTAACAAGACTTTCCACTTTTGTTGGCAATATAATCATTTTTACAAGCACATAAAGTAATTTATAGTATGGCTTTATGAAAGTCATTAACATTTCATGTTGTATTTTGCCAACTTGAAAGTCAAGCCCTTATCATACTGCCAGTGATATTACAGGGATGTTATTTGAAAATTGCCTAAGTTGTAAGGCCGTTTGTAGGATTTCACACGCATAGAATTTCAACAGTTTACAGTGTAATAGGGTGTTTTTACCGATATAAGTTAATGATGTTGGGATAGATGGTACTATTTCTAGAGGATCAGAAGCTAAATGGACAAAGAGGTGGGAAAACATAAATAATTTTTAAGAGGAAGATTTGATGATTCCTGGCCCTTTCATCCACAGCCCTTTTTAATCAGATTTCAATAGCTTTCCCAGTTGTGTCATCTAAGCTATGCTCCAGACTCTCTGTACTCTCAGGACTGCTCAAGAACTCAGGTGTTTTTTCGGCCTCCCTGTTTTTCTCCCATTCCATTTGCCTCCCCACCTGCCCTTCTGACTTTTGTGCATCCAGCTGAATCTTACCCACCTTATAACATCTAACTTTAACACTTCCTCAATAAAACACTTTCAGAACTGCAAGGAACCTCAAGGATTTCATGCCACAAGCAACGCTTCCTGCCTACTATATCCCAAAGGAGAGAATACATTTTCTCTATCACATATTATTCAATCATTATGCTTTGTAGTATCTTATATAATTGAAATTTGATTTATATTTGGCACTTATATTCATTTTTTTAATGTTTACTTTGAGAAAGAGAGAGTGTGTTATGGGGATAGGGCAGAAAGAGAGAGGGAGACATGGAATCTGGAGTAGGCTCCAGGGTCTGAATTGTCAGCACAGAGCCCGACATGAAGCTTGAACTCACAGACTGTGAGATCATGACCTGAGCTGAAGTGGGACGATTAACCGGCTGAGCCACTGAGGTGGCCCAGCACTTATATTCTTGTTAACTTTTAATGTGCTGTGTGATTTTTCCTTCAACTAGATTGTTTTTACTCTTTATGGGAAGGAGCAATCTTTGGGATTTAGTTCATTTACATAAGTGTGTCTCCATTCACTGGTTTAACAAGTACTAATTGAACACCCATCTGGCGGGACAAATTTTTCCAGATGCTGAAGACAAGTCTTTACTCTTGTGAAGTTGAAAATACCAACTCTCATGAACTTTCCTTCCTCCAGAGGATAGAATATACAACATAAGTCATGTCAGATACTAATAAGTGCCATATAGAAAAGAATGGGCACTTATGGGGGAACACTATTTTGATCAGGATTATCAGAGAAGCCATCTTAGAAAGGTGATATTTGAGAAGAGAACTTCATAGAAGTAGCAGGCTAATGTGAATATGTAAGCAAAGAACTTTCCAAACAGAGTGAAAATCAAGGTAAGAGTTAAGGATGAGCTTAACATTTGTCAAAAACAGCAAGAATGTTAGTATGCCTAGAAACATTTGAGCAGCTCAGGAAAGTGGTAGAAGTGTGGGTGCCCAGGTGGCCAGGTGAAGGTCATGTAGGACCTAGAACACACTGTTAAGGACTGGATTTTATTCCAGTTTTAAGGGGAGGCATGGAAGGCTACTGGAGAGGCAAATGGCATAATATTCTCGTACGATGTTTTCATTTTTTAAAGAACCTTAATTGTCTTAACTTTTTATTTCTAACTAATTTTGGACATATAGAAAAGTTCCAAAATTATTTGCTTAAAGTTCTGTGATGTTAACAACTTACATAATCATAGTATGTGAGACATGATTTTCATATTAAGGAATGTTTCTGGCAGCAGTTTATAGAATTGCCTGTCACAGGGTTCTTAGGAAGGAGCCTGAGACAGGAATTCTTCTAAAGGTTATTTATAAGGGGAGTGCTATTCAGGAGATATCTGTAAAATATGGAGAGAGAAAAAGACTATGTCTCAGGTAAACTCTAATTTTGGCTTCAGCCACGGGGATGTGCCTTGGAGCATAGATCCCGTGACAGGGAAGGAGTCAGCTTTTTTATGATCCATCAGTCTTTGGTTAGCCTTTGGACTCAAACTTCCCAATCCAGACTGCTGTAGACAGTTGAGCACAAATCTCTGGGGAAGGAGGGCAAGTGTGATTCCTTAGCTGCAAACAGTGGATAGTGGAGAGGTATCCCTACCTACTAAAGGAAATCTGAGCTGGCCACCACAGCATCCCCTACAGTGGGTGAAATGCAAATTTTTCATGTGGTGACCACTCTGCCCAGCACTATGGATAGTTTAATGATGAACATGGCATACTCCCTTTTCTCATGGAGTTGATATTTAAGGGAAAAAAAATGAGGCATGCGCTAAAGTTTGAAGTTTGAGCACAATGAGAGAATTGTTACATGCTTTATGATATCATGGGAGTGCAAAGGCAAGAGAAATTATATCTAATACTGGAAAACTATGTGAAAGGTGTCATTTAAACACGTGCTTGAAGGATAGGTAGACATTTGAAAGGTGGACAGATAACTCACCACGGTATAGTTTTTATAAAGGTGTTCTTTTAAGTCAAATATACCGGTGTTGATCCCAGGGGATTATGTACCACCTGTGAGATCTCAGAAAGGAACTTACTATTTTCAAAGTTCGATTTTTACCATTAACAAACTAAGGGGGGATTATGACTAACTTATGATATTGTCGTATTTATTAAATGACATAGCACTCTGAGCCAGGGGCTGCAATGTGAAGCACATGGTATGTTCTATGATATTTGAAGTCATGAATCACCTAGAAGGGGATGGGATAGGTAATGTAACATGAACCGAGAATAGAGAGCTTTAAATACCAAAGTATTTTGACGTGATTTTTTAGTCAATAATAAACCACTGTACCATTTTGATTCAAGTAGTGATGTGAATAAGGTAGGTCTTCTTGCTTTGGTATCATTGTGCCAATGGAGTGAATAGATAGAGAGCTAAGAGACCAGCTAAAAATCCATTGAATGGTCCTAATGAGGGCAGAGAGTAGCACAACTAGAATGGTAACAGGTGAGAAGGGGAGAATGCATACAGAAGGGAAAGCAGAGTAAGCATAGAATTTATGAAATACATATGAGAATAGAGGTAGAGATAAGAAATATCTCAGAGGTTAAAATTCAATAAATTAAACATCTTCTTATTTCCTTTCTTCATCCATTCCTCCTTAAATTAAAAAATATTGGATGCTCTGGGTGCCTGGGTTCATCAGTTTGGTTGAGCATCCAACTTTTGATTTTGTCCCAGGTCATGATCTCACGGTTCATGGGATTGAGCCCCACCATCAGGCTCTGTGTAGACAGCATGAAACCTGCTTGAAATTCTTGCTTTCCTTCTCTCTGCCCTTCCCCAACTTGTGTGTGTGTGAGTGTATGTGTGTATGTGTGTGTATGCACACTCTCTCAAAAATAAATAAATAAACATTAAAAAAATTGGATGCTCACTGTATGCCAGATACTATAGGTAATCAGATATATTATATGGGATATATGGATCCCTACACTCACAGAGCTTAAATTCTAATATGGGGGACCATAAAAACAAAAACCAAACTGTGTGTGTGCACATCTGATAGGAGGGGGTGCACCATGCAGCAGGTGTCACTTTAATTATAGTGGAGAGGAAAGGCTTTCCAAGGTGCTGATTGTTAAGATTAATTGCTAAACTATGTGAAGGGGTAGAAAAAAATGGGATGATGTTCCAACACGAAGCAAAGAATGAGACAGAGACCTGAAGGTAGGAAAGCCAAAGAGCATAGTAAACAAATTGGAAAATAGCATGAGACAAGGATTAGAGAGATGGGTAGGGGTCAGCCTAGGCAGGATCTCGGAGACCAAGACAAATACCATCGCTTCATGTTAAGTAGATAACCAGCTCTAGTCAGACATCAGAGACATATCAAGAAAGAAGTTGGTGTGAGGCTTTCGACTCCATGTGATTGGGCATGTGTGAGTTTTCTTCTCAGTAAGTCTGCTTTGAAAACTTCTGCCCCACTTAACAGGAGTAGACTCTTGAAAGCTGTTTACTCACTCATTCAACTAATTTTTTGTGTGTGCCTACTGTGTGTCAGAGATAATTTTAGGCATTTGGAAAACAGGAGTGAACATACAGATCCCTATTCTTCTAGTGGTTATGAGGCAAAACCATATTTTAAAAAGTAAATTATAAAGTTGTGAGGTGTTTAGTGCTATGGAAAAAAAGAGTGAAAATAGAGTAAGAAGGGTCAGAAATGGTGGAGGCAAGTTTGCAGTGTGACATTACTAGGTCTTTAGAGTAGAACTTTGAGAAGGTGCACTTGAACAGACTTTGTGTTGCTGTCAATCACCGGCAAATCTTGCAGGTGTGGTTATGGCCCCAGGTGAATCAGTCAGATGGAGATATCTCACAGATAACTGAAAATTTTAGTTCTACAGCTTAAAGCTTGGAGTTTAAACTTAAAGTTTGGGGAATTAGCAGAGAAAGCTGATAATTAAAGTTGCTGGGGTTGTTCAGATGGACAAGAGAGGGAAACAAAGCGTCTTCTTAGGGTAGAATTTTGTGAGATGCTTATATTTAGAAGAGTCACAGTCAGAACTGAAGACTGCAAAGATGTTTGTGCAACTGGAGCAAAACAATGGGATTCAGAATCACAAAAGCTGCAGGAAGAGTCTCAAAAGAAATAGGGTACACCTTATTGGGCATACTATAATGACTTGCACAAAGACAATATAAAGCAGCAGAAAGAGCTTAAGTCCGCCATTTATATAGGCTTGAGTTAAAACTGAGCAGCCTGCAAAAAGTTTTGAGCATCAAATTTCTCATTTGTAAAATGTATATGATAATATCTACCTTATAGAGAATTCATAACAATTTAAATCAGATGTAAATCAATGTAAATTGATGAATATAATTCCCTGAATATCTAAGAGGCTAAGAATAATTATAAAAACAATCATATGCTAGGGGTGCTGGGTGGCTCAGTCGGTTAAGCATCTAGCTCTTGATTTCATCTTAGGTCATGATCTCAGGATTCATGAGATCGAGCCCTGTGTGGGGCTCTGTGCTGATGGCACAGAGCCTGCTTGGGATTCTCTTTCTCCCTCTCTGTCTCCCTCTCTCTCAAAATAAATAAATACACTTAAAGCAAATATATGCTAAAACCTTATATATGTATTCTATGTAACATCCATCATAACTTCCTAACACTGATAATTATTTTTATTCATTTAAAAATGTCATTTAGTATATTTTGTTAATTTGATTCATTTTCTTATGGCATATCAATTTGAATTCTGTAAGATTTTTAAAAATCCACAAGCCACATATAAAAACCTATTACTTTACTTCATACCCACCTGCTTCATAAGTGGCTTTCTTAATATTGGAAATGCTGGTTTTGTATTCATAGGCAGGATTTTATTCCGTCAGGCAGAAACATCTCAAATGTTATCTTTACAGGGATTAATAACTCTTGAGTATTGTCATGCTAAATGTTATTGATATAAAAATGAATCAAGAACAAATCTCATGAGATCTTTAGGAAATAATAGATAATTAGGTTTCATAAACAGCATATTACTAGAAAGGTATAATGAAAAGTTGGCAGTAAGTCATTGTTCTGCATCTATATGTATATGTACACATTATATGGAGAGAGGCATGTGTACCCTATGAGATATTCCTCTGTGGAAGTAAGTTCATTATTTATGTCTTCCCAGAAACATCTCAAGACTTGTTTGTACCTATTTTTTCTCTCTCTTTTTTTCTTGGCATATGTTTCTAAATATTTGCCCTGACTCCAAGGTTATTATATTGAAATCAGTAACTATAATAATACCTCTGTTACCCTCCAAGTGCAACATGTTGTTCTTTACATTTTGGGTTTATTGGAAATGCTACCTTTCCCTTATGAATCTATGAATGAATGCATGCACTGAGATGTAGTACATTTGTTCTTATCTGTACTTTAATAGGGTACACAGGATATCTGCAGGATTGAACAGCGATAGAATAGATGTGAGCTTATCTCTATCCCTTTAGGTAACCCCTGTGTATTCCAGGGTTAGAATTGTACAATCCAATTGAACAGTTAGCCCACCACTTAACTAGACCTATATTTGCTCACTACCAGCCCTACCATTACATACTTTACAAAATCATGATGGGAATACTTCAATTCTTTGGGCTTTCATAGCACTCGTTATCTCCATAGTTGATACTTCATCATCTACTACTTTAATGATACAGTAGAACGTGAACTCTTTAATGTATATTCTGTGTACCCACCCAATCAGACCATAAACAACTTAAATCAAAATTATTACCGGTATTCCTATGCACATTGAAGAATATTACAGTGTCCGTAATTAGTGTGTGCTTAAGAATAATTATGTATTGAATGAATGAAGAGATGAATGCCTGCAATTTTTAACATTCTAACCCATGGTATGGTTTTATGGCCTCTTTTAACAAACGACACACTTGTCTTATTTTATTAGGCACAATATTAACAACAAAGGACATAATCTATCTTCTGATTCAGTCAGTTGTGTGGTAGTTGAACTTCATACTCCATGAGAGTAGGAACATGATCCGTTTTGTTCTTTGCTACATACCTAGTACCTGACAGTGTATAGTACAAGGGAGGTGTCTTATGAATATATATTGGCTTAATGAATGATGTGTCAGGGAGGATACTTTCCAGCTCTCCCTCCAGTAAGAAGGCATGTAAGATTACATGTTTTTTATTTAGATACGTATTATTTGATACCTAGAAGCTTATTTATGTTGCCTTTAGCTTCCCCCAAATCATGACAGTTTCTGAGAAATTAAAGAATTACATACTAGCCCTGAACTAGTTATAATCATTCATTCAATCTGTAAATTATTTTCTATTATACAACAAAATGTATCTAATTAAATAAAATGGATAGAACTTAGGACTATTTTGGAATTCCTTGATGCATTTATTTTACTCACACTCAGATAAGGGTGTGTGTGTGTGTGTGCGCGTGTGCACGCGCTCGCATGTGTTTGTAACTTTAGTTTGGAATCTAAGACTGGAAGTAAGCAATCTATCTCAAAACATAGTTTTAACAATTAAAAAATAAATTTCACATAGTGGTAAATATTTTCAGTTTTTGGACCCTTTTTATCACCTCTTAAATCAAGAATATGGTAGTGCACGCTTGCTGGTTAGTACTAACTTACAAATGTTGACTTTCCTTTAACGCAGAATGTATGTAATCTTTTTCTCTATTTCTGAGAACACAGTGATTTTAATTTATTACTTTCTTCAAGTCTTCTCAAATATCCCATTGGTATTGTCGGTTCTCATAAGATTTAGCTTTGACCATTTCCATTTTCTTTTTCTTTTCTTTCTTTCTTTTTTTTTAAGACCATAGTGGATATAGAGGAACTAGTGGGAGGGTCTTGGAAATTTTCAGAGTTCAACAAAAGTGAGATTCAAAAATCCCTAAAATGTAATAATAGTCTTGATATCATGGGAGAAGTTAAGAAAATGACTATGTGAATAGGGCCTTTATCATATATTCCTAAAACTTAGTGAGCCCATGTCTTTATCTTTTAAAAGCCTTCCAAATTGTGATTCCATAATACTTGATTAGAACAAAGTGACATTTTATTCTAAATTTTCTGTACTTACACAGACTTGGTTGCAAATATCCATCATTCCCAGTTCAGATAAAAATGACTTTCTTGGGAATTGATTTTTTTTCTGTTTTATTATCAGTACTTTATTAAAGACAAAAAGGAGATGTGATATTTTAAAGATAGAAATGAACTTGTTCTTTCATATAAACTTCACTCTCATGTCTATAACAAGAAAAGTTAGTTGATTCCTTTATTAACTTTTTAATTTAAAAGACTATCTCTTTTATTAAAGGGCTTAAGGAAAAATCAAAATCATCGATTTGTGGATTTTTTGGAATATAAATCCCACTCATCTGAAAGCTTTGTTATATAATTTTTATCTAGATATAATTCCATCCAATAGCACAATATGTGACCAGAGCTGATAAAGATGGGTTTGTCTTGGACAAGCCTAGACTAACAATGCAATATATGATACTTTTGAAAACTGTCTTACTGCTGTTGAATCTGAAACAATAATATTGGTAATTAGACTGTATTACACACCCTTTGTTGTCTTTCCCACAGTTAACAAATTGGATATTAACAAATTTAATATCCAAAAGTGAAGGACAATTTTGGGGACAGCTTTTTAAAATCTACTTCTTTATTGTATCACATTGGTGAAAGAGAAAGAAAAAAGTCTTTTCAACCCTTCTTAGACAACTGTTCTGAAATATAATGGTGGCAGAAGGAAACTGGGTCATTTTATGGTTCATGTCGCCCATAGTTATACATGAAGAAGCAAAATCATAACTTCCAACATGACTCCAAATAGCAAATTAATCATCGAGTAGAAAGTAGTAAAACATGGGCCACTTGTTTTAATTTCTAAGTCATTTCTTAAAGACTGATTGGGCATAGTACATCTTTATATTATACTCAAGAAGCAATATTTATATTTGATTTGATTATATTCAGGCTAGATCTACAAACAACTAAAAAAATATTCTTGAATTATCTTCACCATGAGTTTATTTGTTTATTTTTCACTCTGTTAAATCTTGGACTGTCTACAGAGGAATCCAATTAACACAAATTCAACAATACCTTTCATTCAGTTGTGTTGCCATTGAAGTGTATCTCAGTTATTTATTGAATGTTCTGATTGAGAAAGCTATCTAACTTTCAGCTGCCAAAGGCATTTTAGTTTCATTGTACAGTTTTTATAATGTAATACATCATATATACTGACTAGTCACAAAAATTAAATATCTATAACAGTGAAGACTAACTGTACAATTTATATGTTATAGATCTTACTTTTCTATATTGAAGGAAGTTTACTTAAGACAGAAAGCATTCTGTCGATGATATTTTTGCAAGAGGATACTGTCTGGACTCCAGTAACATTATGAAATAAAAAAACAAAAACCTGAATAAGTAGAAAAAACATTATTTTTTACCACATCTTATTTTAGTCGATTGTTATTCACTAACAGATACTGATGATAAAAATAAAGACAAGCAGTCCCAAAGAAAATTAATGATTCTAGTGAAAAAGTGTAAGCACAACTAGAACCTTAATTACGGAATTTGTCATTCATTCTTCTCTACTACAACCATCAATCTTTAGTCAGTTTAAACTTTAGTATGCACACAGGTGTCTCACAATACCATAGGCCAACTCCTAATGGGTGAAAATGTCTTATGATTAAGCCCATGAACCTTTTATATTTGAGAAACATACCTTCATGACAATATCCAAAATATAACTAATTACACTGAATTATTTTAAATTAAAAAAAATAATGTTTATTTATTTTTGAGAGAGAGAGAGGCAGGGGCAGAGAGAGAGGGAGACATAGAATTCAAAGCAGGCTCCAGGCTCTGAGCCTGGGACCAACCTGGGGCTTGAACTAACAAATCATGACCTGAGCCAAAGTCAGATGATTGACCGACTGAGCAACCCAGGAGCCCCACACCCTGAGTTATTTTAAATAAAGGTTAGATAAGTGGTTTAAATGATTAGTTAATTCTGTATATACTAAAAAGATAAAAACTAAAATATGGAAAAGGTTTTTTTAGAAAATAGCCATAATTAGGAAACCAGTAAGTGTGGAAATGAAGGATATTTAGGGTAACTTTTCATATAGGAAGGAAAATTTTTACTATAGCCAATTAAATTCTAGGGAAGCTATCCACATTTAATTCAGATAAAGATTAGTTATTCATTTTTTTTTCTAATTTCAACAGTACCATAATGTATACTGGGTAATTTCTTTGATATATGAAGAAAAATATCCATCATAATTATATATTAAGAAGCAGAAATATGATTTTAAATAATTTCACATTTATTTTTGTTTATTTATCCTTATGTATTGATTTTGTAGGTCTGGCTGTGGATCATTTTAGTGAACGAATATACTGGGCTGACCTTGAGCTTTCTGTTATTGGCAGTGTTCTGTATGATGGCTCTGATTCAGTAGTCTCTGTCAGCAGCAAACAAGGTTTGTGAAGTGCTTTTGTTTTGTCTTTAATTATTATTGAGTATATTAAGTACTGATTTGTAAATATAAATATGAAAGGTTTACGTGCTGAGTTTCCTCAATTTCTTTTTCCTTACAAGTTGTTGCTCTTACTATGGATTAAAACTTTTATTCCCGGTAAAAGAACAAAGAGGCCAGGCCAGAAAAACTTAGCTTAGGACAAACATGGTCCATTGCTTCTCAGATTCAGAAAATACTCATTCTGTTCCTTCTGTAGATATTACATTCTGGGCAGAACACTTGAGTTAATCAACATTAGTGCCTCTGAACACAAGTTTTTATTTCAAATTTCAGTGACAGCAAGCAGAAATGAATTATTGTAGGGCACCTGGGTGGCTTAATCGTTAAGCCTCTGACTTTGACTCAGGTAATGATCTCACAGTTTGTATGTTCGAATCCCACATCAGGTGAGCTTGTGCCCCACTTTGGGTGAACTTGAGCCCAGGGGGAGCTCCACTTCTCTCTCTCTCTCTCTCTCTCTCTCTCTCTCTCTCTCTCTCTCTCTCTCTCTCTTTCTCCCCCTTGTGGGAGTCTTTCTCTGTCTGCCCCTCGCTCACTTGCACCCTCTCTCTCAAAAAAGAATTAAAATGCCTTTAAAAAATGAATGATTGTATATAATAAAGCATCACTGTAACAATTATTGCATTCAAGAGAAAAGCAGTGTGTAAAAATAACTTACCTCTACCTCCAGTGAGTGCAGAATCTACCTGTGCTCTTCTTTTGTGGTACCCTTTCTTATTCCCGCCTCTGTGACTACCTCCTATATTTTATTCTTTTTTTTTCCTCCCACTTTCTTTGCCTGGCAACCTCAGTTCTTTCTGGTGAATTTAATTTATTTTCCTTCTGGTTTATTTTTCCCTTCTCCACCACAACTTCTTCTCTTATTTACCACAAATTGTTTATCATATGGACTTGAAGTTTTTATATGTATATACTACATATACTGAATATAGCTCTGCTTCTTGTTTTTTTTTTAACAAAAGCAGAGAAGTTGAAAGAAAAGTAATTAAATTGAACTTTCATTGTGCCTTTGCCTAATGTGTGTTTTTTCTATGATAGCCCTAGACAGACAAAAAAATTCCATATTACACCTGATTACAATAAAGTTGACCTTTTCAGCTTAAGTACATTGAAGTAGCATATATAAGTTTTTAAAAAAGCATTTTATGTTTTACAGCCTCTAGATAATAATTAAAATATAAATGTCATTTTCTTGTTATAAATTTCAGTATCAAAAGTTAGATTAATTATTCTTTTCATAAAACCTCTTAAAGTAACAGTTATTTCTTACAATGGGAAAAATGATGGCCTCTATTATTGTTAGCCACACTCGTCATGTGCACCATTGCTATTTGCCAGGTTCTTTTCTTGATCCCATTTCAAAGCAACAATAGTAATGCCTTTTTCTCTTCTTTTCTTTTTGTCATTCAGGCAATCTAATTTGATCATTAAGTTGATCTAGAACACAAATTCAGAATTTTGTGAGCTTCCTAATTGTGTACAATGGATAAGACTGGCCTGTAGCTTTTCTTTTGTCAGCAAACTGTACAGAGAGATGACTCTGCATATAGTAAGCCCCCAGCAAATGCTTTGTGGGGCTGCAGATGGTTAAAGTGATGATAGAAATGTTTTTTTATGTTGTGAGTGATGTGTTTAGTATCTCATATATTCCTACTGCAAAGAAATTAATTATGACAACTTTTCAGCTAATAGTAAAAACATTATAATTCTGAATTTTTTTAAACCACAGTATAAGATTTTCTACATGATCTTAAATAAAATTGGTGTTAAGTCCAAGCATTTATTTACATTGCAACTTTTATAACTCTATCTTTTAAAAATTCTAGGCTTGTTACATCCACATAGGATTGATATCTTTGAAGATTATATATATGGAGCAGGACCTAAAAATGGTGTATTTCGAGTACAAAAATTTGGCCATGGTTCAGTAGAGTACCTAGCTTTAGATGTTGATAAAACGAAAGGTGTTTTGATATCTCATCGCTATAAACAGATAGACTGTAAGTATATTTTATACTGTTTTTGATATTGGTGAATTTTTTTCCATATGACTCTCAGAAGACAGTATTTTAAAATATTTTAACTCTTTTAATGTCTTAATCCCAAGAGTTAAGTAACTTTAATTTTGAAATCACTAAATGTTTTAAATCACCACAGTGAAGATATAAATGGTACAAAAGTTTATTTTGTGTTGGACTGTGTTTCCTTGAAATTAGAATTGACTTGGTTATTTAAAACAAAAGTTTCCTTCTATTTTTCTAAAAGTCATAATAAAACCTGTGAGTCTATATATATAAACCATGCAAGTAGTGAAATACATCATTAGCCATTTTGACTCTTGTTACTGATAAGCAATAACAATCATAACATCAACATTCCATCTTTAAAATCATCCTACGGGTACTTCTTTCAAGGGTTATATTTTCTCTGATTGTGACTTTTTTATTGTTACTTTCCCTCCTAGAAAGGAATAGGTAAATGGTTGATGTAATTATCTTGAAAGATATGTTCCAAACACAACTACCAAATATATTGAAGAACAAAGTAGGAAAAAAAAAGTGGCTGAAATAATGTCTTTATGTATGAGTTTACACTTCAAGAAACTGTGTAAGATTTGTTGATAATGTTTATGGCAAATAAAAAGATATTTACCTCATTTGGTATACTTATCTGGAAAGGCAACAATTGGCAATTATCTAAATCAGTTCTAGAAACAGATTAAAATAGTACATAGCCCCCTAAGAACTTTCTGAAATGCTATCCAAGGTTTTATTGCTTTTTACCTGTGATCTGACATATTTAGTTCCAAGGTTAATATGAGTACACTCTCTATCATCCTCTAGTTCTGTTTGATTCTTATTCATAGTCAAATATTACCACCTTCGTAAAAACTACATAAACAAATAAAACTCTGCCCTAAGTATAATAGGTGTTTGAGTAGTGGTTCTAACAGAGTGAAAGCCATTTTTATAGTCATTCTAACGACAGATCCTCTAAGGAGAGCTGTGGAGTAAGTTATGACTGCAGAAGATGCTAATTGGTGAGACATTTAGACAAAAATAAATGTGGCAGACATTTACATGCACATAAACTCCAACCTGATGTAAAGGAAACCATGTTAAATGTGGTGTTTAGGAAAAAAAAAGTCATATCCTCTGTTTGTGTTTTGAACAAGTACATATGGGTTATAAGTCTTTGTAAGTACGAGGGGGAAGTTGTTTCTGTCTGTTCAGCAGTTCTGAAGCTATCTAAAATGAGGATTAGGTCCCTCAAGACTTCAGTTGGCTGGATTTGTTTTACGTAGACCCAAACTGTACTTCGGTATCTCAGAGCAACTCTTTTACCAAAAATACGTCAGATGGAAGAGTGACAAAGCATATATTTAAATACTTTCTTCTCTCTTGGGAGAGAAGAAATGTAAATCAGGGTAAATTTCCTGTTAATGATGGATGTTGGTTAACACTTTCTCTTTACGTATAAAGGAGAATGGTAACATTGAAAGGACATACACCCAAAAGCAATTTGATAGGATGTCTTTTCAACTTTGCTACTGCATCCTTTCACCTTGTTAAATTTTACATTTTTGAAGCCTATTGTACTTATAGTTATGAATTTCTTTGTTTTCTTTTGTTTTAATCAGTACCCAATCCATGTTTGGACTTAGTGTGTGACTTCCTGTGTTTGCTGAATCCTTTTGGAGCCACCTGTGTGTGCCCAGAAGGAAAATACTTGATCAATGGTACTTGCAATGATGACAGCCTGTTAGGTAGGTAAACTTTATTATTCTGTAAATAATGAATTAATTTGTATGATAAATTTTCACAGCTATTGAAACTGAACAGAATTAGCTAGTCAATCATCAGTATAGCTGCCTTCATATCATTGGTTCTCGAATGCCTATGTAAACTACTCTCTCTGATGATGACTTTCTATCAATTTATTCCTCATTTATTCACAGAGCTGCACGGAGCACTTGCTATACATTTAAGACTAGATTAAAAACTTTGAAGTCAAATGCCAAATCAAGATACTTTTATATAGCTCTTTTACCAGCGAGGATTATGATATTTCCCTGGATGCCATTTTGTTGTAAGGTTAAACCCAGCCATTTTAAGGTTTATTCATTCATCAGATTCATGGTGAACAACTTCCATGCACCAAACGCTAATTTACAAACTGAGGATAAGAAATGAAGTTGTAGTCTCTTCCGTGTAAAATTTGATTCACAATACATACTACTAATAATACTAATAAATATTTTGAGGGCTTATGAGCAAAACATAACACTAATTTAGAAACTAAGGACTAATTTTGAAACAAAACTGACAAGATTTATTCAGTCTTAGAACTCATATTTTAGAAGCTACATTAACATTAAAGCAAACATTTTAAAAAGTGAAACATTATGTCAGATGCTTATAAGTAATAAAAAGCAAAAAATAAAAAATAAAATAACAAAAATCAAAAACCAAAATAGTATTGAAGAGATGTCTCTCAATTATCCAGGTAAACTGACGTTAAGTTCCCTCATGATCAAGACATTAACCATAATGGAAAAACAAATTGCTATTAAGTGAAAAGACAATTAACACTCAGTAAATTTTATGACACAGACAAAAATATAGGGCTCCAAAATCCCTTGAGGATCACAACATTTTTCCACTGAGATACACTTAGGATCTCTTCATAGCAGGGTTTTCTACCTGCTATATTTTTCTCTGTTGGAACTCCTCACATAAACACTGTGCCTTTGCCCTTAGTAAACATGTCTACACCCATATCATGTTCTCATTGTTGTCTCCTGGGAGTTACATACAATCAGAAGACTTTTACCTTTATGATACTGTAAGTGTCTAAAACTATCACAGCTCTTTCATTTAATATCTATTCTTTAAGCATTGGATATGCAAAGCTGAAGAGGATGTAAAGGTGAAATGATGAATAGATAGATTTTGTGTCAATTGAGATACATGGTACAGAAGAGACAGAGTTAAAACTACTGTGAGAATTCAGATGATCATCCAGTTAGAGAATCGATTACAGTTTTCTGTAGAATATGACCTTAGAACAAGGTCTGTAAAGACAGATGGGATTCAGATTAAGTGGGAATGAGGGATCAGAACATTAAGACAGAGGAACTGAAAAGTCATGAAAATAAGGCATGTAAAGAAAATAGTGAGTCATTTATTTTAGTTAGGGTGTAGCATGTGTGAAGTACTGTTGTGGGTGGCAAGGTTAGAACTTTCTTAACAGAGAGCTAATTGTAAATCATGATTGGTATTTTGGATGAGTACTTTAGTGCCAGTTCTTGAAAAGGAAGCTGTCACCGGCACTAGAATGCACCCTTTCTTCTTACTGATTATCTTTCCAACCAGAGTAGCTGTGATCTCAACTGTGATGGTCAAGTAAGAGAATTACATGAACATTTTCAAATGTTATTAGGCACATTTTTCACTAGCTGCTCTGACATGGTCACGTAGGTAAACTATGTGTCGCCACATATTTCTCTTTAACCTCTCAGAAATAGATTTTTTTAAATATCAGTCTATCCTTGTGAGGAGATGTGCCACATTTTTACTAGTTCCACATACACTCTTAACCAATGATCTCACAGGTGCCCCCTATGTACTGTGTCTACCTGTATTAGAGACCCCTCAGAGAGAGATTAAAATTCTGCACAGAAGTATTCTACTAATGCCACCAATGTGACTTTTACATCGATTCAGATGTTATCAGTGTTGTTTTTATGGTCAAGTTGCCTATAATTTTTGCTGTTTTCCCTTTATAACTCGACATTAATATCTCTTCTACATAACACTCCTTTTTTCTTCTTTGCTTAGTGTAAATAATTTATCTAATAATCCATGTTTATTTATCCAGTAATCCAACAAATATACAGGAAGAGGTTGGCCTGGGGTAGATCTGAGGTCGAGCTTTGTTTTAGGCCAAGATGTATCACTTAACTAATTTATGTGACCCTGCCTTCCCTTAGTCTCCATTTCTCCTGTATAAAATTAGATTAACAATAAATATTACTACTAGTTGTAGTAATAATAAATATTTTTAAGGTTTATGAGCAAAGCACATGTAAGTATATGTATATTATTGTATTTAATTCCCCTGAGATCCCCAATGATAGTATTATCATTACCCCTATTTTTATAGATTAGGAAACTAAAGCATGAAGAGGCTCAGTTGATTGTCATCCCAAGGTGAACCTAGGCATTCTACACTCTTAACTGTCACACAGCACACCCCAATGCCTCTATGTCACCTGTATTGTCCACATCCAGAGTCACTGAAAATACTGGAAAGGACATATATAAACTGCCTAGCACAATGCTTTGCAAAAAGTAGGCACACAGCACTCTAAGATAAATCTATCATGAAGTAGGTAGGAAAATGAAGCAGGTTTTTCGCTATATTACATCACCAAATTTTATAGTTTTATGTTTAGAATGAGAAAGCATGTTTGTCTAACTATGCACTTATTCAAGATCTAAAACTTTTTAAGAAATTTCAGTTTTACTCTTTCAGATCTGATTGAAAGACATGATTCCAGGTACCTCCTAAAAGCTCATTTTGTAATTTAAAAGAAAATTTTACATTTTAAATAATCAGAGTGTTAAAAATATTCGTATTGGCCTCTATGCATATGAGTCTTGGTAGCATACAGCTTGGACCACCTCACTTAAGAATATAAATAAGGAGATTTCAGAATTATTGATTGGTGTAGATAAATGCCAATTAATTTTTTCCTGACATTAACATTTGATACAGCCAAGTTTTCTGCTCCTTATAATTACTTGTCTTTCTCTAGCTGCTATTGTTAAATGATGAGACACTGAATATTTTTAATCTTCATGTAAGAAATTTGAAATTCAAATGCTACTCATTCTTGGAAAAGTATTCACCTGCTCTTTCCTATAGTTGATTATAATTGCTGGAGCTTGGCTTCTAGGGGTGATTTAGTTATTGGCAAAAGCAGCCTTCTTTTTCATTATAAAACTATTACAGTTAGGTTTTGAAACTCCACTTCTATTTCATCAAACAGTGTTATATTTTAAAATTTCTGTTGCCTACGAGGCCCGTTGTAGAAATGCACTTGTCCTAACGTGTAGAGATTTCGGCTTTTTTTTTTTAATTTTTTAATGTTTATTTATTTTTGAGAGAAAGAGACAGAGTGTAAGCAGGGAAGGGGAAGAGAGAGAGAGGGAGACACAGAATCTGAAGTAGTCTTCAGCCTCTGAGCTGTCAGCACAGAGCCCAAAGTGGGGCTTGAACTCATGAACTGTGAGATCATGACCTGAGCTGAAATCGGATGCTTAACAGACTGAGCCACCCAGGCACCCCTAGATTTTGAATATCTATGTAGTTCACTTAGAACATTTACAGGTGAAAATGAACTCCCCATATAATAATCTTAACTGTGATCATAATGCCTTAAATATTTATCTTCACTGTTTACATTCACAGCTCCAATTAGGATCTTTTATGCTGAATGAATTAGAAATGTTTGGGTGAATTTTAAACTAAGAAAGCCTGTAATTCCATTCTAGATCTTTCTTGAGAACTCAAGAAAGTTCTTGAGAACTCTATATTCAACTCTTTGCTTTACAATGAGGCAAGTCTCAGAATTGTCTAGTACAGCTGATAAATAGTCTCTATTGATGACAATGGATATGATATTTGAATCTTCTTTTTTTTTAATTTGAAGTCACTGAGGTTCTTTACGGTGCTTGTATGATTATTGCAGTGATACATTAAAGCTTCTACTATGTATGGGCCAATATATCTTGAATAAGGAATACAGGCTATTTTGATTTGACCTTACTTCACTATAAAAGAGGCATGACTCTAGAAGACATATTCTAGAGCCAAATGCTTCTTACAGTATTCTCAATCATTTGTGTTCCACTGGGCATTATGGCCTGCCCTAAGTAAAGCAGTATTTCTAATGGAGCAAGGCCATGTTAGCACACATAGAAAAATAACCTGAAAAATTATTCCAAACCAATTCTTATCATAAATCAGACTCATCATATTTTTAAAAATAATTTTGCAACCCAAGGGAATGACTCTCCTTTCTTATCCTCAACCAAAATGTATTAAGTAGACAGATGGTACCTAATCATTTTCCATATGGAAATTTTACATATGGAAATGTTTCCGACACTGTTTTATCAACCTCTTTTACCAAATCTAAGTGACTTTTAGTTTTAAGTTGTTTATACATAGTTAATAAGGATGTATATCAAAGAATATACTTTCATTTAAATGTTTTTCTAGACCACAAATTATATGTGTGTGTGTGTGTGTATATATATATATATATATATACATATGTATATATACTCTAAATTTATCCTACATATTTTAGTTTGTTCAAATATCAGATAGTCCTAAAAATAGGCCATGTTTGCTTATATCACAAAGAAAATGCATTGCTTATAAAATATTATATTTTTAGGAAGTTTCAGTTTGTTTTGTTAAAGTTTTAATAGATATAAGAAACGATTGATAATTATTTACGCCTGAAGGATAACAGTTAATTCAATATTTGTATTCAACCTTCAACAGTGGTTAACATCTATGTCTCTGTTTTCAGGTAGTGTTTATACTATTTTGTTTCTTCTACTTTTATAGTAGAGGTATTTATTTGGAGAATTTTATTTAAAACAGTAGATCCTAATACTTAATTTTTATTTATTTAAATTGTCCCTACTCTGCCATCCATTGAATAGCATGCTAATTTGTACATTTCTTCTTATAACCAGATGATTCATGCAAACTGACTTGTGAAAATGGAGGAAGATGCCTTTTAAATGAGAAGGGTGATTTGAGGTGTCACTGTTGGCCTAGTTATTCAGGAGACAGATGTGAAGTCAATCACTGTAGCAACTACTGTCAAAATGGAGGAACTTGTATGCCATCAACACTGGGTAAATATGTGAATGAAATAATTTGCATTTTTCCTTATATGTGAAAAAACATAAAGAAAATACTTAATGTTACAGATATAATTCCTGATGTCTTAATAAAGAATACATAAACACAAGTTAAATATAATTGTTAATTCACCATAATCAGTAGTGTTTGTTCTAAATTCAGTAGTGAAGTTCTAGTCACAAAATTAGCAATGGTACTGATCATTATCACGTGTTGAGCGCCTGCCATGTATCAGGGCTCAGTGTTCATAGATATTCTGATGCTGGCTTAGAATGATTAAGTAACACCAGTTTTATAAGCCTTATATGTTTGTCTCCAAAATCTGTTCTTCTTTATTTTAATTTTATTTAATTTTGATATTTCAAGGTAGAGATTTTTTTTTAATTTATTTAAATTCCAGTTAGTTAGCATTCAGGTGTACAATATAGTGATTCAACACTTCCATATAACACATGGTGCTCATCTCAACAAGTGCCCTCCTTAATCCCCATTGCCTATTCCACCTCCCATTCACCTCCCCTCTGGTAACCATCAGTTTGTCCTTTATAGATAATAGCTTTTTCTTGATTTACCTCTCCCTCTTTTCCCCCCCTTTGCTCCTTTGTTTTGTTTCTTAAATTCTACATATGAGTGAACTCATATGGTATTTATCTTTCTTGGATTGACTTCTTTCACTTAGCATAGTACTGTCTACCTCCATCCATGTTGTTGCAAATGGCAAAATTTCATTATTTTTGTGGCTGAGTAATATTTCATTGTGTGTGTATATTACATCTTTATCCATTCATCAGTCGATGGGCATTTGGGCTGTTTTCATAATTTGCCTAGTGTAGATAATACTGCCTATTGTAGATAATACTGTAGATAATATTGTAGATAATACATTGGGGTGCATGTATCCCTTTGAATTAGTAACTTTCTATTCTTTGGGGAAATATCCAGTAGTGCAATTGCTGTATTGTAGGGTAGTTCTATATTCAACTTTTTGAGAAACTGTTTTCCAGAGTGGCTGCACCAGTTTACATTCTCACTAAGAGTGCAAGAGGGTTACCCTTTCTCCATATCCTCACCAACACCTTTGTATTTTGTGTTATTGATTTTAGCCATTCTGACAGGTGTAAGGTAATATCTCATTGTAATTTTGATTTGTATTTTCCTGATGATCAGTGATGTTGAGCATGTTTTCATGTGTCTGTTGTCCATCTTGATGTCTTATTTGGAAGAATGTGTTCTGCCCATTTTTTAGTTGGATTATTCATTTTTTGGATATGGAAGTTTTTTTTTTTTCTTAATGTTTATTTATTGTGAGAGAGAGTGAGAGCAAGCAGTAGAGGGACAGAGAGAGGGAAAGAAAGAATCCCCAGCAGGCTTCACATTTTCAATGCAGAGCCTGACATGGGGCTTGAACTCACAAACTGAGATCATGACCTGAGTCAAAATCTAGAGTCAGATACTTAACTGACTGAGCCACCCAGGCACCCCTGGATGTTGATTTTCAATAAGTTTTGGTTACTAACCTTTCTCAGATATGTCATTTGCAATATCTTCTTCTATTCTGTAGGTTCCCTTTTAGTTTTGTTGATTGTTTCCTTCATATGCAGAAGCTTTTCTATTTTGATGAAATCTCAACAGTTTATCTTTGCTTTTGTTTCCCTGCCCTCAGGACACATATCTAGAAAGAAATTTCTGTGGCTGATAACAAATAGAGTACTACTTGTGTTCTTCTCTAGGATTTTTATGGTTTCATGTCTCACTTTTGGATCTTTAATCCATTTTGAATTTACTTTTTTGTATGGTATAAGAAAATGGTCCAGTTTCATTCTTTTACATGTTCTTTTTTAATTAAACAGTTTGCCTAATGCTAAACATCATTTGCTTTCGAAAATTAAATTAGGGGGACCTGGTTGGCTCAGTCAGTGAAGCGTCTGACTCCTGGTTTTGGCTCAGACCATAATCTCATGGTTCATGGGTTTGAGCCCTGCATCGGGCCCTGTGCTGACAGTGTGGGGCCTGCTTGGGATTCTCTCTTTCCTCTCTCTCTCTCTCTCTCTGCCCCTAGTCCACTCACAAGCTCTCTCTCCCAAAATAAATAAATTTAAAAAATTAAATTAAGTTAAATTAGGTTAAATTAAAAAAATTAAATATCAATATACTATATCATTACACCTGATAGCATCATAATTCCTATCTCAAATTATAACTACTTTGTTGGTATTGTAATACAGTGTATAATATGCTTTGAAAATATCAGGTTACTACATGTTAAGATATACTTGAAATTCTTATTAAACTATGCAATAGCTGTGTTTGCAAAAAGGATTTTCTACAGTGCATAAGTGAACATTAAAACATATTTTTCTACTTAGTTCTATTATATTTAAAACATGTTCCCATGGGAAAAAATTAACCCCAATGCATAATAAAAATATAATTTGTAAATTCCAAAAATCAGTCTAAAAGATAGTCTGCAACTATTAGAGTGCAATTTATGCACATTTAATTCTACTACAATAAATGCAAATTTAGTCAAATGGAAAATTAATCCATATGATCTTCACATCCCCTACACAGTTAATTTCTGTCTTACTGGGAATTCTCACTGCTTCTATTGCGTATTTTATTTTTTGAAGTATTTAGCATAATGCTAACTGAAAAGAGCCACATGAAGAAGCATTTTCAGTGGAGTTCAGAGGAACCAAACTGTTTCTGATTTGCATTCTAATAGTAAAAGCATTACTATTTCTTTAAATTTGCCTTTATGTCTACAAATATTTTTAACTTATGACTAATTGATAATTAAGGTATTCTAACTACTTAATAGAATTCTGAAAAAAAAATTTAGCAAGTTGATTGAAATAAAAAGGCACCAGATCTTACTACATATTTTCACTCTGCCTAGGAGAAGCTACTCCTTATGGTAGAGTATATTCCATTGTTGTGGGAGAAACTGTAGTACTGGGACCATCATTGAATATGCAAATGAAAATTGAATTAATGTGAAGTAAAAGGATATTAGGACACTGTAATTGTATTTTTGTAACACAGATACCGTTTTCTTTAGGGAAGAAGCTTTTCTTTTACAAATGAGTTGTATAAAGATTTTATAATTTGTTAATTTTCTCATTAAGATAATAAAAATTACTGGGTTACAACCAGATGATTTTCTTATATTTATCTTTAGAAATATTTAAGCCAAGAAGAGTTTGGTACTCCAGACTATGAATATCTACTCAACCAGCAATGGATCCACAAGGACAAATCTCTATTGATTTTGCTGTCCTGTTAATGGATCCCGAACTACATGTGGATACAGCACAACTTTTAGTGTTTGATTCAAATCATTTGTCCAAATCTTGCTGTATTCTTAGTACATGTATTTTATCTTTGTACCCAGATAGAGTATTAGATCTTGATTTACATAGATAACATGTTCAAAAAAATTATTTTTCAAATTAGTTATATAAATGAGTCCTTATATGAATTCAGCTTGAGATATGGCCATGAAGTTTATTGTCTTATAGCATCTAATTATTTATAATAATATCATATCCAAATAAGTCATCTACAAAGCATTTTTTACTTTTAAAAATATGGGTTTATAAAAACATTGTTTACTATTATAGACTGTAGAACCTCATTATCGCCACACAAATGTTAATTTGTTAAATAAATCCCAGTGGGCAATTCATGGATTTATTCATTGTTGGTTTACTTACAGTTAAGCCTTTTGGCAAATTCCTATGTGGACACTATATGACTAGGGTTTGGGGCAGCTTTAATTAAAATTTATAAGTTTATGACAGTTGTATAGAACTATAATAATTGAACAAAGGAAATGTCACCAGTTAATTAAAAGCACACATCTGAGAGGCATAATTAAAATTTTGCATCTAGGAATGAGTTTTTCCTCATTCCTTAAGTTGTTTTTTTTTTGAAAGAGAGAAAGCTAAAAATAAAATATATGAACTATATTCATATAGAAAAGTACTATAAAATGAAATCGTTTGACATTGATTATATCAGCAAGGGTGCATGTAGTTCATTTCTATGACCTCATAGGAGGAAATTAAGATAAAGTTTGCCTTGAGCAAAATAATGAAAATGAGAGTAAAGAATTGAATTTTTCAATTATTCTATTATAGAAAATAAAGAATAATTTAAGAATGTTTCTCATCATGGATATAATGAGGGTATTTCTGTGATTAAATATATTTATATATTTACAATTAATCTTCACTTTTATAAATATTTATAATCTAAGGTATGTTGATGCTGTTTGGTATTTTCCTTACTCTTATAAGTCTATTATTTAAAATTTCAGTGTTCATATCAAAATGAATCGAGGTTTTCTACACAGCTGATTTAGAGTAATAGAGCAAGAGAGTTTGTAAATTTGGGGCAATATAGCCAAATATTCCCACTCATACAGTTTGGAGTTATGCAGAAGGGAAAACAGTTTTTAATTTGGGAAGTTTGAAAATACATAAAAGCAGGACTGGCTAGGCAAAGGAGTGACAATACAATTTTCTATATAGATAATATTTGTAATGAATATCTTAAATGAATATGAAAAGAAGAAGCAAAAACTCTGCTTGAGCCTTCTCTGTAACCACATCTGTGGACTTGGGCAATGAACGATTTTGTCCCCAGAACTAAAACAGGAGTAAAGAGGAGTAAGGAAAGGCGGTGGGGGGTGGGGCGGGGGGAGATTCTTCTCACTATGTCTCCCTGCAACAGGCAGGGACTTTATAATTGTAAGCAAGTAGATGGTGAGACTTTCCTTTCTCATTCATTCAGGCTCTTTCTGTTCAGGACACTGCCCCCAATATGAAGGTGGCATAGATGATGGCACTGCCATCAAATATTGGCTGCCCTAAAAGTGTTCTCTCCAAGTGTTCTCTCTCCCAGTTAAGCTAGGAACTTTTGGATACCCTGAAAACATCATGGGAGTAGTGACAAAACATGAACACTGATGTGTCTCAAGTCACATCTGTACCTAGGACATGGAGTACACAACCACCTAATTAACATCATGATAAAGGGTACGCATGCCCGCCTTTAACTGCCCATCTTTGTTTTTCTTTCACTTTTACTTATATGACAGCAACTTTTCATTTAAATTAAGCTTGATGTCCTAGCTTCCTCAACATAAATATTGTTTATATTTAGGGAATGCTGAGAGCTGGATATTTGGTCCTACTTGCTTTTTTAAGAATCCAAGAGAATATTAAGTTGAAAATGTAAAATCGAAAACATAAAATAGTGCATATAATGTTAACAAATATGTGACATAGAAAGACATAGCTATGACAAATCAAGTAGGAAAAAAAAAACCAGAAAGCATAGTGAGCAAATGACAGAAGACAAGTCTCACACATACACGCAAACATAGAAAAAAAGAAGATAAGAGGAAAAGAGGGAGGAGGAGTTTGGAGAGGACAAAGCACAGGATCCCAGTCGCACACACATGAAACCAGCATCTTCAAATCACTATAAGAAGAAAATGTTCAGGGTAAAAATCTTGACGCAGGTAATTCGAAAACCGTCATCAAGAGTTTTAAAATTTTTCTGTGTTCTTTAATTAACTAATGTCAGTTTTATAAACATATCCCAAGGATTATATAATGATAAAAAACAAAATATTTAGAAGTGAAGATGTTCAATATACTGTTATTTATAATGTAAAATTAGAGATAGAAACCTGAGTTCAAATAGTATGTAAAACATACCTAAAAGATGAATGTTATATGATAAATAAAACCAGAATTGTAGAATATATAATAATATAGGAAAATATTCATATTGTACTGTATTGCATTTTTATTGAAGTATGGTTGGCACACACTGTTACATTAATTTCATGCGTACAATTGAGTGATTTGGCAACTCTATACGTTATGCTAAGCTCGTCACAAGTGTAGCTACCATCTGTTACCCTACAGTGCTATTAAGGTATCATTGACCATATTCCCAGTGCTGGTACCTTTCATCCTCATGACTTATTCATCCCATAACTGGTAGCCCGTACCTCCCACTCCCCTTCACCCATTTTGCCCATTCCCTAACCCCTCCCCTGTGGCAACCACCAGTTTGTTCTATGGGTCAACTCTTTATATATGTTTGTTTGGGTTTTTAGATTCCATATATAAGTGGGATCATATGGAATTTTTCTTTATCTGAATTATTTCACTTAGCATAGTACCCTTTGGGTCCATCCATGTCATCACAGTGGCAAGATCTCATTCTTTTTCATGGCTGAATAATCTTCCATTGTACATATATATCCTATTTTTATTTATCTATCCAAAGACACTTAGATTACTTCCATATATTGGCTAGTATAAATAATGCTGCATCACTAATCATCAGGTAAATGCAAATCAAAACCACAATGAGATACCACCTCACACCAGTCAGAATAGCTAGTACCAAAAAAAAAAAACAAGAAATAACAAATGTTAGCAAGGATATGGAGAAAAGGGAACCCTCATGCACTGTTGGTAGGAATGAAAATTAGTGTAACCACTATGGAAAATGGTATTTTGAGGTTCCTCAAAAATTAAAAATAGAAACATCATAAGATCCAGTAATTCACATTGCATTTTGAAGTTAAAAAGGACAAGAAGTGGCTATATGAGTCCAAAATGGAAAAAAATGCATACATAAAGTGTCTATATAAGGAAATAGATCCTTCTCTGTATGTATCTATTTTCTAAGCTCCCCAAGTAACATGCATTGCTGTTAGAAAGTAATAAAGTAATAATTATTATTATTGCCAATCACGGTAATTAATATATATTAATTAGACTGCTTATGAGTGGCGGGTGCTGTTCTCAGTCCTTGCACCTTCTCAAAAAACCTGTGAGAGACTGAAAGTAAGATTCTCTCTAATTCTGCTGCTGACTTTATGAAGCACAGTTACTGGTTCATTTGGACCACATGGTGGGAGCAGTACTAAGCTATTCAGTCTTATGACTTTCTAAGCTAATCTCGGATGGTTTGAGTTGGCTTCCTTCTATTCACAGAAAGGACAAAAATATTTCCGTTTCATTTTCACAAAGCTGGCTGAAAACGAACTTTCCAGAGGTATAAATAGATTGTGACCTATAATTTGAAACATGTCAGAATATATTAAGTAGTACTGGGAGGGCGCTAGGTAAAGTCCACAGTTTTTCCTTTTCTTTTTCAGGTTTGGTGAATAGTTCTCTGTAATCTTTATGATGCTTAAGACAACTCGACAGCTATAGTCAACTTACTAAAATTATGTATAAATGGGCACTCACTTTCAGTGCAGGAAAACATTAAATAAAGTGGAAAAGTAGAATGTCAAATCTCTTTATCAAAAAGAGTAGCAATTTTTTAAAGCATTCAAAACTTTTATTGAATCTAAGTCAGAAGTGAAGACAGATTTCACAAAGCAGAGTAGTCTTGGGGGTAAGAGGTCAGGAGAAGAACTTTCTGATAGCAATCTGGTATCCAACTAAATAATGCTGTAGTGACTTATTTCTCAACTTACTATTTTTATCCTATATAAAAGAACAAGAATGTGGGTTTTGTTCAAATACTAAAGATGTTGTGAGTAAAGAGCATGTAACTTTTATTTTTTTTAATGTTTATTTATTTATTTTGAGAGACAGGGAGAGAGAGAGAAAGAGAGAGAGAGAGAGAGAGAAAGAGAAAATGAGTAGGGGAGAGGCAAGGAGAGAGGGGGAGAGAGGATCCCAAGCAGGCTCCACACTCAGCACAGAGCCTGACTCAGGGCTCAGTCTCACAAGTGTGAGATCATGACCTAAGCTGAAATCAAGAGTCAGATGCTTAGCTGATTGAGCCACCCAGGTACCCCAAGAGTATGTAACTTTTAGAGAGTATTTTCATAGAATATTAAATGTAAACATTTGTAAATACATTCTGCAGTTTAAATGTCAATTAAATGCTATTACTTAGACTCAATGTGTTTATCAGACTATTTGAACTAAACAGTGACTGTATACATAGAAGACCAGTAGGTAGAAAACATTACAACCAGGGATAAAAATTTACAATTACCAGACTTACTCAACCAGTACCAAATCAAACAGTATAAGAGGCAAGGTTCACACTGACAAATGAGTATGAATTCAAATAAATTGCTTAGAAAGAGAACTGACTAATGATGCTCACTAGCAGGTATCTACCTCTCAGAAATAATAAACGCTGTCACTGTCTCATAGGAAGCTCACATGTAATTACTTTTGCTAGCATTTCTTCATGGTAATCAACCACACATTTTCAAGCATTATGTGTATATGAAAAAAAAGGGTAATGATTTATTTGTCCAATATTGAGCAGAGAAGTAATTTTGCCTGCTTAAAGTCATACAATATTGATTAAATTGCACTGATGAGTAGCATCTTTATAATCAGCTTAAAAACTGTTTATTAAATAAATCTAGCTTTTAAAGACAGACACCAGTATTACATCAAGTTACTGAAAAATGCCAACAGATCACCTTTTTTTTTAATGTTTATTCATTTTTGAGAAACAGAGAGAGACAGACTGTGAGTGGGGCAATGGGCAAAGAGAGAGGGAGACACAGAATCCAAAGTAGGCTCCAGGCTCTGAGCGGTCAGCCCAGAGCCCGATGCAGGACTCGAACTCATGAACCGCGAGATCATGACCTGAGCTGAAGTCAGGAGCTTAACCGACTGAGCAACCCAGGTGCCCCCAACAGATCACCTTTATGATATTCAGATACAAATATATGCTTTTGAGCATCTTTATTGATATTTATTCATATATTATTTGACTCAAAGCTACACAGCAAATTTTACTCTAAAATTATTAGCAATAAAATAGCGATTTCTATATGGAATATATATTCAGTAATTGTAATATTTTAGAAAATTGGCAGACATAATGTTAACTTTATTCTAGTGACTACTACATTTTGAATGCTTCATAAATGCCAAGAACTCTGGCAAATTTCCTAGATGTATTACCTTATTTAATGCTTATCACTCTGTAATGTCTACATTGTGGCATTTTTCAGATGTGAGCTAGAGTGGTTAAGAAAACTACAATCCAAGAAACTAGATTATTCCAGAGTCAGTGCTCAAAGACATTACCTATTATCAATGACAATAAGCAATATTGTCTGCCCATATCAGAGAAAGAGGCTGGCTATGACTATATAACTAAAAGTAACGTATAGTCAAATAGGCCCATTTATCCAGAGATAAACTATACCCAAATCCTATAAAGTTAATGCTCGTTTAACAAGGAATAATGATAAATCATTGTGATATCCATGTGGTTGCCTATATAATAGAAAAGATTCAGTTTTTGTTAAATACTTTAAAACATTATTTTGAACTGATATATAGGTTGGGTAATGGGCATGTTATTTTCAAAAGAATACATATGGAAAATAATGTGTATGGGGATTCCATATGTAGTTTTTTAATAAAGGAATATGTACTCAGTTGAATTTAAATAATAACCTTTGTTGATTATTTAACAATAATAGTAATATTAATACCAATACCACCACTACTACTAAGAGTAGTAATAATAATATAATAATATGAATAACAATATATGAATAATTAATATATGTTAACAATAATATTAATACTAATGGTAGTAATAATGATACCACCGCTACTAATTGAATACTTGCTGTATGGTAGACATTGTGTCATGTGGTTTACCAGCACATAGTAGGCATTACTATCACCAGTTTACAGAATGAGATGCAAAATGAGATCTAGTGAGGAAAGCTGTTTTCCAAAAACACACAATTAATAAATATCTAATAGGATCTGATTTCCAGGTCTGCCTAATACCAAAAAACAAACTAACAAATAATTTAACTTTGTATCAAATTTATTTAGTTTCTGTTAATTATTCTTATGAACTATTTCTGAATCAATCATCTTTACTGAGACTAGTTTTGGTATGGAAGGGTCTTGCAAGGCCAGTGAAGTTTAAAGAACTTTGTTAAAATCTAAGACATTTCCATTTTTCTTGTGAGCAATCCAATCTTTAGTTGTGTCAATGAGTATTCCTTAATAATATTTATTATTGATTATAGGTATTTAATGCCTTTAGTTATATTTTCACTGTATTTAACATTAGTTACTATTGGTTATCCAGTTAAATTTGAACAGTTTATTATTTATTTACCTTGTTGCATGAAAATTTGCTGGAACATTTTAGAGAATATATGCAACCAGTTCCCATTTATTTATGAATAGCAGATAAATTAATAATAAATTAATGGAGCAAATAAACTAAGCTCCATTTATTGTATACAGCTAGTAAGGCACTTTGCTAACATATCGTGTCATGTTGAACTTGAGTATGGAGCAGACCTAGCACTGAGAGAACCTAGTCTACAGAAATCTACAGAACCTATGCTACCAGAACAATGTTTGTGAGATGAATTTTCTCCCCTGTGGGTCCTACTGAGCATCCAGAGACATGCTCGAGACATACGACAAAGACTGAGAATGAAGGTCTGTCATTTAGAAAGGACAATGAGCCTAGAGTCAGAAAAATGAGCCTGAAGCATTCAGATAGAGAGACAAATATTGAAGCCATGAAATTGTATTGTATCACCAAAAAGAAGTTTGGAAGAACATATTTTAAGACCCAGAATGAGAAAACATAAAGGCAATTGAAAAGGACAGTTACAGAAAAAGAGAAATCAACAATAGCAGTATTTTAGAAACCAAGCAGAGATAGAAATTTTAAGAGTAGATGTGTAATAAAAAATTTAAAAAAAATAAATTTCAAAAATAAAATGTGTAAAATTATGGAGAACATTTGAGAAGGATGATTAAAAAGAAATCAGTGGATTCAGTGATTAAGAGATCAGAGATAAGCTTTGCAAAAGGACATAAATATACAGTAAAGACAACACCACACATTAACATCTCGATTCCTAAACCTTTCTTTCTGCTAGGGAATCAGAATTCATTTATGTGAGCAATACATACATATTGAAAGGTCTGGCTTCTCTTGTGAAATAACGAAGCATGTTTGGAAAGTAAAGAGAGAAAGTTTGAAAATGTTGGAGTCTGAGAGTGAGGTTGATGGAGAATTTCTGCTTTATCCCATCACTGCCATACAAATTCAAATTTAACTTTGTCTTAAATAGATAATGGAGATAAAATGTGTAATTTAAGACAGTTTTCCAAAAGATTTTCTTAGAATGTTACAGTGTTTTTTTTTTTAGGACACCGTTCCAAAGTCATACTGCTATATAGTGAATCTCATTCAGTAGAAACAACAACAACAGTAATAAACAATTAGAACTAAAGTGTCACTGAGTACTTTCTATGTGCCTAGAACTTTTAGAAATGCTTTGCATGTATAATCTCATTTATTTTCTCTGATTCTACACAGCAGCCCTATGAGAAAGGTACTATTATTATCCCCATTTTTGCATAGGGGAAATGAGAAGTGACGCCCATGGTCCCACAACCAGTAATTGGCACAGATAGTGTATATCCAGGCAGTCTGACAACCCACACTTTTAAGCCCTGAATGCTATAGAAACCAGACAGATTAGAACCAACAAACTGAACCTCCCCTTCCTTCCTCAGGTTAATTGATGCTTTGTTTGATTACACTACCCTTGTAGGCTGTCAACTCCCAACCTCCCTGGATGCATCGCTGCTGTAAATCTATACCTTAGTCATTGTAACGGCACTGTTGCCTTTTCAAATGCCAAAATCAAGTTGAGCTACCTAAAAAAATCTCTATAAATGAATCCAATGCAACTTGTTAGGATGCACACAGAGAGATTCATGAGTATATTAGATGGAGCCCATTATAAAATTCTGTGACAGAAAGTTCGTTTCCCATCAGCAATCAAAAGATCTGCTGTTATCAACACAGTTTCAAGTTGTTCGTGTTCCCCTGAATATGAAGATTTCTCTTGTCAAAAAGAAATCTTCTTTTTAAAGGAAAAGAAGAGCCTTTTCAAAATAATTCAGCCAGAATCTAAATGATTTGAGGCATATGCCAGGGAAGAGGGATTTAGGGAACCTGGCCACTGCCCTAGTTGACATGAAAGCATGATGTCATTCTCTCAGTGACTGGGACAGAGAAGTTTTCAAGTGCCATAGTGGGTTGCATTTGTTTCCTTTAAACTATTATTTTAATGTTCTTCACTCTTAATTTAAAAAAAAAAAAAACTAAAAAATAATGTAGAAAAACATAAATCTACAGTGTTTAAGTCCTACCATCATAGGACCCTTTTTTCTGATTGTTCTATGCGTTTTGATTGCTCCTATATTTTCTGTGCTGTTTGTTTCACCTTTAGTTCATGTTAATTTGTGTTCCTGTTTATATGTTCTGTTTCTCTGTAAGGCATTCACTGGTTCTTACTGATGAAGAGAAATTACTTCTTTTGTTCAGGGCTTTCATTTTCCTTAGTAACTGTTCCAACAATTCTCTGTCCTCTTCATCTTCAAGCACTATTCATTCTCTTGTTGTGTCTATTTTTTTATCCATTATTGTTCCCATGAAGAAATTTTGTCTATATGTAAGTATCAACTAGAAAATTCACTACCATTATAAGAAAAATATTTACCCAAAAGTTTTAAAGCCATTTTCTGGGAATGGTAAACATGATGTTACTCAGCTTTCAATGTACATACAATTTACCTTGTTTCTCAACCTATTAATAGGCGTTTATCTGCCACCAAACTAATCACATTTATAAATAACTTTTAAAGCAATGCTACTCACCATAAAAATGTATATAACTTTCTTCATTGAGAAGCAGTAGCTTCAAGCGTGTTTAAGTATATGGAGCACTTTCAAAGCAAAATAAATAAATTGTGGAAGCTTGATTTATTTATTCTCTTGGAAAGGAGGGCGCATTTTATTTTAGAGACATTTTATTCACTTACGAATGCTTTTCAAAAAAAAACGTAGAATGTAGAATCTATGGCAATAGAGAAAACTTATATCATTTTCACAGTTCAAGTCTTAAGCCTTATCTCATACATTTTTATGACCATTCTAATTATGCCTCATGTCTACAAAGGTGAGAGAGGAGATGGTTGGATAGTCTCTAATACTACTCAACTGACATTTCTGAGTCCTAGTTAATTCAGATCTATACCTGAATTTCTTTTTTATTCCCTTTCATGTTATTTCTTTACATTTGCACAACCTCTCAACTTCATTCTTTGCCCATCACAAATGAGAGCCATTATTTCATTTTGTTTTCCTTAATCTCTCCTACAGAGCTATTTCTGTCCTCCATTTTCCACTTCGTCCTTGATGAAAGCAGTTAGAGAGACTCATTCCTGATTTAACAGTTAACTGTGTTATGTTCCAAACACCTTAAAGGATCGTTCACCTTTTCTTCTGAAGTTCGTTCTTACAGAGCAAATAAAAATATCCATAGATGGTCCATTAGATTTGCTCCTGTGTGCTGTTAACATTAGGCTTTAAATCATCTTTCCAGACTGCAAGTAACAGTACTTTCCCATGAATAAAAGTATCAAAATGAAATAAAATAGGACTTAATAAGTGCTTATATACTAAATACAGTATGTATATTGACATCAACTAAAATTACTAATTACATAAATATTATAGAAGGCATGCCCACTTTAAACTTTTAAAAATATTTATTTATAAATCTAAGCTCATGCCTTACCAGTGGTAGTACATGATGATTGAATACTGAGAAATAGGATTGTTTACATTTTATATTCTAATAGCTAATACAAGCTGTATCAAAAATAATTTAAAAAGCAAAATGGACATGATGAGAAAAGTATAAAGAATAACACAAGTACTTCAGAACATACTACACCTGTATAAATGTGTAATTAATCAAAAAATGCACTCTGGTTGTTTTACCTGAGGTGAACCTGACTTATCTTCTATGCTGGGCTCTATTGAAACATGGGAACATTGACACCCACAGAGGTCATGTTATTGCCTAAATTCACAGATGAGTTAGTGGACTAACCTTGAACGGAATCCTGGCTTCCTGTTTCTTACCTAGTGAGGATTCCATGAAAACAATTTCAGTCAAATAATTTCCTTTTTGTTATGTTTTCTTTTCCAACAGGAAGACCCACCTGCAGTTGTGCACTGGGGTTCACTGGACCAAACTGTGGGAAGACTGTCTGTGAGGATTTCTGTCAAAATGGAGGAGCCTGCAGTGTCACTGCCGGCAACCAGCCCTCCTGCCACTGCCAGCCTGAGCACACCGGAGACAGATGCCAGTACTGTAAGTGAGAGTGACTCCCACAACACAGTCTGATAGCATGCTTTCATGTTTAAATTAAGTAACTTTCTTATCTCTATTTTCCCTCCCTCCTCTCAATTTCAACAACCCCCTATTTTTCAGGGTCACTCCCTCCATCACCCCAACTCTCAACAATTATTTACATTGTTTCTCATCCTTCTCATTTTAAAGATTCTGTTTCTTCCTTCCCTACCTAAGGCTCCATAAACCATCACTGTAATCATCCCCTTGTATATACCCTCAATTTCCTTTTTCCTTCTTCCCCTTCTATTACACTTTCCTAGAAAATTGTAACCATGGTTAAATCCAATTCTCCGTCTGTTCTGAACTGGTGTCCCACTGCTGGATGCAACGGAAGAAGAACATGTAATCATACAGACTGGTCTCACCTGAGATTTTATCACTAATTTCAAATGGGCACTTACTATGGCTTCTAGTATTTTGCTAATGTATCAACTCTCCTAGATGTCTATGTCAAATCTTCATCTTTCTCCTCAAACTTCCAATACCTGCTCCCCAAGTTTATCCTCAGTTCAGGAACTTAATATCTTTTTTAAAAAAATATTTATTTTTTTCAGAGGGAAAGAGAACGTGCTTATGCCTGTGAAGTGGGGGAGGGGCAAAGAGAGAGGGAGAGAGAATCTTAAGCAGACTCCATGCCCAGCCTGATGTAGGACTGGATCTCTGACTGTGAGGTCATGACCTGAGCTGAAATCAAGAGTCAGACTGAAAGAGCCACCCAGGCACTCCAGGAATTTGCTTTCTATTTCATTGATCAAAATAGAATCGATCTAGAGAGAATTACCACAAGCTCTCACCATCACATCCCTCAAACTACATTATCTTATATCCATGTACTCTGTCTTATGAGCAGGAACCCCATGCTACGTCTAATGCTATGCTATCCACTCATACATTAAATCCCTTTTAACTACTCATAGACACATCTCTTACAACTGTCCCCTTTTTATCAGTATATTCCTCTCTCCCTAGCTCTTCCTTGAACAACCTTGCCTTGTGCCCACATCTCATACTACCCACAACTTTATTTCCCTGCTTATTTTTTTTACCCTCATTACTATCCAAAATAGAAGCATTATTCTAACGAGTTGTTATATGCTACAGTTCCCTATTTTTCTTTTGACCTCACCTCTGTCAGGTTTTTATCTTCACTATTTTGCTGAAATATCTTTCATCAGACAAGTTAATTTATTTTATTGTCATCCATGTTCTCATATCCAATGGCCAATTATCAATTCTTATCTTACCCCACATTCAGCAGTTAATCACTCCCTAGTTTAAAAATGGCCATTTCTTTACATTTGCCACTCTCTTGTTTCCACTCCCATTTTACTGGCTGCTTCTTTTCACCATCTTTGGCTGGTTCCTCCTCATCTCTCTGACCTTTAAACATTGGAGCAGCTGATGACTGTACTTATGCCTCCTTTTTTTCTCAAAAACACTCATTCCTTGAGCCTGTGACTCAAAGGAACACTTTCATAAACAGTTTTAAAAATACACTTTCCCAAACATCACCTCCAAAGATTCTGATTCTGTTAGGCTGCAATATTATTTAAAGTTTTCCACATGTGTCACATATGTGACCAAAATTGAGACCTACTACCTAGAATTTTCCAACTAATTGTATGATTTTTAATATCGTCCAGATACAAATGATTCCAAATGTATATCTCTGGCTAAACTTATCTCCTGAATTCCAGATTTTTATACCTAAGTATCTATTGGACACTTTGAGCTGGCTCTAAATTAACTTGATTTTCTTACTCAAACTTACTTCTATCACAGTTTTCCCTATGTCTATAAAAGGAAACATGATTCAGGTGCAAAAATCTTGGATTCATTTTTTTTTATTTAATCTAACCCACTATATTAACTTTTTAAAGATTTTTATATTTATTTTAATTCCAGTATAGTTAATGTACCGTGTCATATTAGTTTCAGGTGTACAATATAGTAATTCAACAATCCCATCCATCACCCAGTGCTCATCACCATAAGTGTACTCCTTAATCATCTTAATCCATCATCTATTTTGGATTCATTCTTGATTGCTCTCTTTGTTTACACCTCAGTTTCTTTCTCACTTTTTTTTTCCTGTAAGACATACCCAGAATTTGAACACTTCTCACCAGCTCCATCCCCACTGCCTTCATCAAAACTACTGGCATTTCTTATCTGGATTATTACTAACTGATCTCCATGTTTTCTCTCTGTACCCTCTCTACCTATTCTCAAAAGAGTAGCCACAGCTGTATGTTGTATTCATAATAAAAAGAATGGTTTTTTTATATCAATCACATTTACTGAGATCTTTCTAAATCCAGGCACTCTTGTAGTTACTTCTTTTTTGACATTAATTCTAATAACCCATTTAATCCCACTAATGAACTAGGTGTTGTCTTCATTCTCATTTTACAGAGGAGGCTACTGAGGAGGCACAAAGAGCCTCCTGAAGATGGCACAGTTAGTAAATGGGAGAGCCAGGAATCTCCCACAGGCAATCCAACCCTTAAAGTTACTCAATGTTCTGGCCCCAGACAGTTTGATATCTGTTCAAACCCTCACAGAGAGTAGCCTGGGTCTCTGGTCACGGTAGGAAGTACATGGAACAGCATTGAATCAAGCAATATGCACTGACTGAATTGAGAAGCAAAGACAACATTAAATATGTTCTCTCTGGTGTTATAGTGTGCGGGGGCACTTCTGCTGTAGCAAAGAGACAAATTTGGTTTCAAATTGGTGTTTCCTTTTCTAAGTATATTCTTTTCTTCCTTTTTTTTTAAGTTTATTTATTTATTTTGAGAGGTTGGGGAGGGGGGGAAGCAAAGAGAGAGGGATAGAGAATCCCAAGCAGGCTCCTAGTGTCAGCATGGGCTGGAACTCATGAACCGTGAGATCATGACCTGAGCCAAAATCAAGAGTCAGATGTTTAACTGACTGAGCCATCCAGGTGTCCCTAAATATATATTCTGCTCCTGTAGACTAGCCTCTTGACATATATAGATGCCACTACCCTCAGCCAATGCTCTTTTCACATTGCTTACCTAATTTATCTCTCAAATGATGTTTCACAGGCCAGCAGAGTTTATCTGGCAAAAACAGTCCAGTCATATGCAGGTATCCCCACTCACATATTGTTTAAGGTCTTCATCGCTCTCCCCTCCCTCTTGTTCCTCTCAACCTAGCAGAATATGTCAGCACAACTTCCACTTACTGACTCATGAGCTTTTTCTTTTCAGTTCCAATATTCTCACAACCCTGAAAGATTTCCAAGTGAACCAGGGACATCGCCAACAATTATTCTGCATAATTCAGACCCTCATTACTGTCCAGATTATTTTTGCAGCCTCTCCTTTACTCTAGTAAAGGAGAACTTATCATGATTCTCCACATGTCAGTTCCCCTGGCATTGTGACTTTCTCCTGGTATTCTCTTCCTCTGGAATGGACTTTCCTTGGATTCTTCCTCACCTTCATCTCTCCATGCAAAATTCTATCTTTCTGTCCCCGTCCAGTTTAAAGGGCATTTCCTTTTTGAAGTTGTTCACATCAACCCTCAGTTTGAACGAATCCCTTTCTCTTCTGAATTTTCAAGTCACTGCTTCTTTACCTCTGTCTGTTTCTATTCACTTTTATCTGATATTAGTGTTAATTATGTGCATTCCTCCTATTTGTCTAAGATGACCTCTTTGAAATTACACCCAACAATGGCATTTGTCGAATAAATAAATAATCATAGATAAATAAATGAAAGCAGTTTGGAGATGAGTTAATAAAAGAACAATCAACTTAATGTACAAGAGCTACATTTAATCAGGGTACAACCATCTGGTATTTTTCTGTGCAGCTTTTCTCTGTTCCCAATTGGTCCATCATCATAGGATGTCGATCTTTTTCTTTAATTAAAAAAAATTTTAAGAAGCATTGCCATTTTTTATTCTCTTTGATCTAACTTAAAAAATTGCTATGTGGCCATCGTTATAGCAATTTGGTTTCTTAAAAAGAATAAATTCCGTTAGCATATATTTTAATTGGCAACTTAATGGAATCACAGTCTGAGGTAGCCTGATGCATTATAAAAGGCTGCATTATCATTTTATTATCACTATTAGCAGTCATAGCACTTCCCACCTTTTACTGCAAAGCACTTATTAAAATTAACCAATTAATCCTTAGACAGAGGTTAAATAACTTGCTCAAGGTCCCAAAGTAGTAATATTGTAGTCAGAATCGGACCCCAGGAGTTGTTGATCAAGATGTCAACAAACATTCCTGCAGTATGGTGATGCTGTTCTTTGGCAGCAAAATAAGTCTGTGGACAGTGCCATTAAAATGATAAATCCAGCAGCTGACAAAAGCATAATAAATTGAGGATCTATTATATGTGAGTCGGCAAGGTTCAGTGGACCTGGTATTCTGTCAAAATTGTATCTTGCATATATACAAAATCTTCTCTCCAGAAATGAAGGAATGACAGAATGGTTCATTACAGTGCCTAATTAAAGGTCCATTAGTGGGAGGTAAAACATCAGTTCTTAGTTGTGCTGAGTAAAAACATTTCACAATTCTAATGGCAATATAAAATCCTGAGGTCTAAATGGAAATTAATTTTAACAGCAGCACTCAGGGAGGAGAGACAGAGATAAATAATGGCAAAGTAAAATTAAGTATTCTTTAAGTAAGTTGTTTAAGAACAAATACAGTTCCATTTTGTGCAGATCTGGAGCAAGGATTTCTAGGATAAGTCAAAAAAAATTATAAGCATGGCATTTTGCATTTAAATCTAGATGTTAAATATGAGGTTATTAGTAATTAAATAGTGATAATATTAAGACAAAAGGGCCAATGAGGGCCAGCTCAAATCTGTGTCTAAGAGCTGGGTGTTAAAATCAAATAGCAATCTGTTTGTCCTCTCATTGATATTTTTAATCAGTAATATGCTTGGAGAACCATTATAATTTCAGTTACCGTTCAGTTTATTAGAAATACACCTGTAGGGGGCCCCTGGGTAGCTCAGTTGGTGAAGCATCTGATTCTTAACTCTTGTTGAGCCCCATGTAGGGCTCTGCACTGACAGAGTAGAGCCTGCTTAGGATTCTCATTCTCTCTCCCTTTCCCTCTTTCTCTGCCCCTCACCCACTGGTGGACTCACTCTCTCCCTCTCAAAATAAATAAATAAACTTAAAAAAAAAAAGAAAGAAAGCAATATACCTTTATGGTTTATTCCCATTGGTTCCAATAAATACAGACATTAAGTACTAGCTCAAGTTTATAAAATTAGGAATACTCAGACAGTAATCCAACCATTTCATCTATTGTAACTGGTTTTAGAACTGTAGTCTATCAAGTACCTTATAAAAGTTAAAAAGCATAGATGTTGTCAACCACATGTGATGACATCATGTGATTATTTTTACCATTTGCTTTGCAGAGCAATTTTGTTTCACTAGTCAACTGGTCAGTGAATATGTTTGGTGTTCACCATGGGCCTGTCACTGTTAGGCATTGCAAAAAGAGCTGTGTCAGAGATATTCCTTGCCCTCAAAGGCTTTAGAAGCTAATGTGTGATTCCAAAAATGATATGACTTATGTTATAAGTCAGGTTAATGAAATACAGTGGCTAGCAGAATCCAGGAAAGAATACAGAATTCAGCCTGTAGGAAAGATTTCTAGAAGGAAGTGACATGTACGCTGAGGCCAGAAGAAAGAAGAAGCTAACCAGATGAAGAGAAGCAGTGAGTGGAATAGAATTTACAAAAGCCCAGAGGGGAAAGACTTTTTCTATTTATCTTTTCTGTTTCTATTTGATTTTCCTAGGGGAGGGTCACCAAGGGAAATAATAAATCATTGAAAATGTATAATGTATAGGTCACAGAGAAATGTGGGGCTATACATTATTTTATGTAATATATGAACATCTGATGTTTTACCAGATTCTCATACAACCCTGTGAAGTTAGTATTATTAGTCTAGTTTTACAATTGCCAAAAATGAGATTAAGCCATTCTCCCTAATCTGCTCCATTAAAGAACATAGGAGCCATAATTTGTACCCTTGTGGGTCTGCCTCCAAAAGTAGCTTCTTCTGTTGTATTTTCCTGTCACCTGATATCCTGACCATTCTGCCGCATCTTTTTAGGCTCATTATGAGAACATTCAAAGCTCATGTCACTCACGGGTTGCCAGTTTCTACTCCAATGAAAACAGGTGTTAATAAGAATTTTAATCTGGAGTTGATTAAACCAATGGCAAGCCCAAACAGAAGAGACCAAAGGATTTTAATAACGACCAGGAAAATAGAATAAAATGTTTTCAGTTGTCGCTGTTAGTATGAAGGACAATTAGAACTAAGCCTAGAACGCTAGGAAAGGATCATGAGAAACTAGCTATTTCTTAAGTATGAGAACTAGCTATTTCTTAAGTGTGCAAGTATTCACGATTCTTAGAGGATTCACAACTAGTGTGACAAAGTAATTTGGAACTTGGGCTAAGGGTCCCCTGATTCTTTTTCTCTTGGTGAGAACACAAGCACTGCCTTTATTCAGGCCTCTTGCCTGGATTACTACAATGCATTCACTGCCCTATTCTTTCTTCCAACACTGGAAACCCATTCGTTGTCTCTAAAATGTGCCCCTTTATGGGACACCTGGGTGGCTCAGTAGGTTAAGTGTCTGACTTCAACTCAGGTCGTATCTCCCAGTCCATGGGTTTGAACCCCGCATGGAGCTCTGTGCCTCCAGCTCAGAGCCTGGAACCTGCTTCAGATTCTCTCTGCCCTTCCCCCACTCACACTCTGTCTCTGTATCTGTCTCTGTCTCTGTCTGTCTCTCTCTCTCTCTCTGTCTCTCAAAAATAAATAAACATTAAAAATAGTAAAAATAGAAAAAGTAAAATGTGCCCCTTTACACATGGGCTCCTCAATGTCTCTAACCTCTCTAGTCCTCCTACTTTGTCTTCTTAACCTGCCTTTGCCCTAGGACACCCAGCACTTCTCTTTGACATTTTCACCCTGTGTTTATATCATCATTCATGTTCTTGACTCTCTACCCCCCTAGAATATGAAACAGGCCGTGATGTTATGCATACCTCATCAATCTTGGGGTTTAATTCAGTGCTTGGACTTAGGTATGTGAATAAATGTAAACAAAGTAGAAAGGGCTTATTTCCTGGCAGCCAGGCCCATTTTTTGTCTGTGCTCTGACAAGATTACACTTACAAAAGTTCTAGGCCACCTTTACTGAGCAGCTGATTAAGACATGAATTCCATGAGAAACTTTGTGCTTGTGTTTTCAGCTTGAAAAAAAAAATAGTGTAAAAATAGAATTAAGTTTGAATTAATCGGTGTAAAGGAAAATAAATACATTTCTTTTCTCATGTGACTATGATAGAAGAATAGTAAGCTAGGGTAGGGTAACGTAGTAATTTTATTGTCTTATTCTGCATGGTTTAGAGGAAGTTGTCAGAATTAGAGAAATATTACTGAAGATAATTTTACCTAGTATAAAACTGGAATTATTCAAAACAGATATTTACTATTACTGTTATGCCATCATTTGGAAATATAAAAATAATAATAGGGAAAAGATTAAGGGATGATGTGCATATATAAAAAAGAATTTATTGGAAACTGAGGTAATTTTTTCCAAGCAGATATTATGTCATATGTGAGTCAAAGTACATGTTCTGAGTATTAAAATTAATTTATTCAACAGATTATATTGAACACTTATGGGTATTATTTATTGTTTGAGGCATTGGGGATTTATCAGTATAAAGGCTCTTTGAAGATACTTGCCCCATAATTTTTGGTGAATAAAAAAACCAGTGGCATATCTTTGTAGATTAAAAGCCAGACACAGCTGCACTTAAACTTCCATAGTCAAAAAGGATCACAGATCATAAATGGACTTTATTTCATGTTCTTAAGAAGCATACCATTATTGTTTTATGCAATTGTTTCAAATTCCAATAACATGTTTGTAAAGTGAACTATGGATAAACTTTTATCTCTATGCCATGTAACTTAGACTTGGGATATTACTAATTATGTTTAATAATTTCAGTAACTATTATTTAAAAAAATCTTTTATTTAAGAATGCTTAATTGCTTTTTCTGGCAACATAGCAGTAACTTTTTCTATGCCGGGTTCATTTGATTTTGAGACAACTCTAATCTCATAATACTCTTAAAATAGTATTCTTCACCCAGTAATCAGGCCAAGTTTAGATAGTTTAATCTTCTACTTTTATGCTATATTAGAGCTACTGATAAGTATTTACTCTTCTTTTTCCAACTTAAGGAAGAATATTATTACAAAATAATATGAAAGATAATGAAACGCAGCCTCAAAGCTGCTTATTGAAAGGTTGAAAATAACATGTCACACACACGTAATGGTTACTAAGTGTCTAAAGAGGGATTTATATTGAATTAAACTGAACATGCCCAATTGGGAACCCTCAAAAAGGAAGAAAAGAAGGGAGGTAGGGAGGAAGGGAGGGGAGGAAAGGTTGGAGGGAGGGAAAGAAGGCAGGCAGGCTTTTTATGAACAGAAGCTGTCCGTGATTGTGATTCTGCTGTACCTGATGTTAGGTAAACTAAATGGATTCATAAATAATTATCTGCAAATAGAATTGTGTACTTGAAAATAATATATTACACAAATCATGCACAGATAGAGATACAGATTGAACAAAACATTTACTTGAGGCTTACCTCAAACCAAGCAAATTGTTTCTAGTTAAATGCATTTGCTAACAAAACATTTAAAACAATGAATTTAAATGTAGATTTAAGAGTAAATTTAAAACACATTATTTATAACAGATTTGGAATGTCAACTGACATATTTTGAAAAAAATGCTATGAGTCAGAAATCTTTAAATCCTTTAATAATTTGTATTTATTTTGAGAGACAGAGAGGCAGAGAGAGAGAGAGAGAGAGAGAGAGAGAGATAAAGAATGAGTGGGGGAAGGACAGAGAGAGAGGGGGAGTGAGAATCCCAAGCAGTTTCTGTGCTGTCAGCACAGAACCCAGTGTGGGACTCGATCTCACAAACCATGAGATCATGGACTGAGCCAAAATCAAGAGTCAGACGTATAACCTACTGAGCCACACAGTCACCCCAGGAATCTTTAAATACTCTAAAAGAAGAAAACAAAATGAGATTCCCATCTATAGTTAACATGATAATCATGGTTTTTACTATTAAAGATTTCATCACTATAAGCTGGTATTGTGATTACTCAGTTTTATGCAAAAATAGACCTCTTTTGGTAGTAAATACTAGACTAGAAAAAATTTGTATTCATCTTAATTATTGATAAAAATGGCAAAAAACTAGTGTGCCATCATTGGTTCTCAAGGTGAAAAATAAAATAAAAGTCCCCAAATCTTATAGCTTTTGGGGTTTTGTTTTTTCACTTGACAGATTTTTTTTATTTTCTTTTATTTATTTTTTATTTTTTAATATGAAATTTATTGTCAAATTGGTTTCCATACAACACCCAGTGCTCATCCCAAAAGGTGCCCTCCTCAATACCCATCACCCCCCTCCCTCCCTCCCTCCCACCCCCATCAATCCTCAGTTTGTTCTCAGTTTTTTTTTTAAATTTTTTTTTCAACGTTTATTTATTTTTGGGACAGAGAGAGACAGAGCATGAACGGGGGAGGGACAGAGAGAGAGGAAGAGCAGAATCGGAAACAGGCTCCAGGCTCTGAGCCATCAGCCCAGAGCCGGACGCGGGGCTCGAACTCACGGACCGCGAGATCGTGACCTGGCTGAAGTCCGACGCTTAACCGACTGCGCCACCCAGGCGCCCCTGTTCTCAGTTTTTAAGAGTCTCTTATGCTTTGGCTCTCTTCCTCTCTAACCTCTTTTTTTTTCTTCCCCTCCCCCATAGACTTCTGTTAAGTTTCTCAGGATCCACATAAGAGTGAAAACATATGGTATCTGTCTTTCTCTGTATGACTTATTTCACTTAACATAACACTCTCCAGTTCCATCCACGTTGCTACAAAGGGACATATTTCATTCTTTCTCATTGCCATGTAGTATTCCATTGTGTATATAAACCACAATTTCTTTATCCATTCGTCAGTTGATGGACATTGAGGCTCTTTCCATAATTTGGCTATTGTTGAGAGTGCTGCTTTAAACATTGGGGTACAAGTGCCCCTATGCATCAGCACTCCTGTATCCCTTAGGTCAATTCCTAGCATCGCTATTGCTGGGTCATAGGGTAGGTCTATTTTTAATTTTTTGAGGAATCTCCACACCATTTTCCAGAGTGGCTGCACCAGTTTGCATTCCCACCAAGAGTGCAAGAGGGTTCCCGTTTCTCCACATCCTCTCCAGCATCTATAGTCTCCTGATTTGTTCATTTTAGCCACTCTGATGGAAGTGAGGTGATATCTGAGTGTGGTTTTGATTTGTATTTCCCTGATGAGGAGCGATGTTGAGCATCTTTTCATGTGCCTGTTGGCCATCCTGATGTCTTCTTTAGAGAAGTGGCTATTCATGTTGTCTGCCCATTTCTTCACTGGATTATTTGTTTTTCAGGTGTGGAGTTTGGTGAGCTCTTTATAGATTTTGGATACTAGCCCTGTGTCTGATATGTCATTTGCAAATATCTTTTCCCATTCCATTGGTTGCCTTTTAGTTTTGTTGATTGTTTCCTTTGCAGTGCAGAAGTTTTTATTTTCATGAGGTCCCAATAGTTCATTTTAGCTTTTAATTCTCTTGCCCTTGGGGACGTGTCAAGTAAGAAATTGCTGCGGCTGAGGTCAGAGAGGTTTTTTCCTGCTTTCTCCTCTAGGGTTTTGATGGTGTCCTGTCTCACATTCAGGTCCTTTATCCTTTTGAGTTTGTTTTTGTGAATGGTGTGAGAAAGTGGTCTAGTTTCAACCTTCTGCATGTTGCCATCCAGTTCTCCCAGCACCATTTGTTAAAGAGACTGTCTTTTTTCCATTGGATGTTCTTTCCTGCTTTGTCAAAGATTAGTTGGCCATACTTTTGTGGGTCTAGTTCTGGGGTTTCTATTCTATTCCATTGGTCTATGTGTCTGTTTTTGTGCCAATACCATGCTGTCTTGATGATGACAGCTTTGGAGTAGAGGCTAATGTCTGGGATTGTGATGCCTCCTGCTTTGGTCTTCTTCTTCAAAATTACTTTGGCTATTCGGGGCCTTTTATGGTTCCACACAAATTTTACAATTGCTTGTTCTAGCTTCAAGAAGAATGCTGGTGCAATTTGATTGGGATTGCATTGAATCTGTAGATAGCTTTGGGTAGTATTGACATTTTAACAATATTTATTCCTCCATTCCATGAGCATGGAATGTTTTTTCCATTTCTTTATGTCTTCTTCAATTTTCTTCATAAGCTTTCTATAGTTTTCAGCATACAGATCTTTTACATCTTTGGCTAGATTTATCCCTAGGTATTTTATGCTTCTTGGGGCAATTATAAATGGGACCAGTTTCTTTATTTGTCTTTCTCTTGCTTCATTATTAGTGTATAAGAATGCAACTGATTTTTGTACATTGATTTTGTGTCCTGTGACTTTGCTGAATTCATGTATCAGTTCTAGCAGACTTTTGGTGGAGTCTATCAGATTTTCCATGTATAATATCATGTCATCTGCAAAAAGCAAAAGTTTGCCTTCATCTTTGCCAATTTTGATGCCTTTGATTTCCTTTTGTTGTCTGATTGCTGATGCTAGAACTTCCAACACTATGTTAAACAACAGTGGTGAGAGTGGACATCCCTGTTGTGTTCCTGATCTCAGGGAGAAAGCTCTCAGTTTTTCCCCATTGAGGATGATATTAGCTGTGGGCTTTTCATAAATGGCTTTTATGATGTTTAAATATGTTCCTTCTATCCTGACTTTCTCGAGGGTTTTTATTAAGAAAGGATGCTGAATTTTGTCAAATGCTTTTTCTGCATCGATTGACAGGATCATATGGTTCTTATCTTTTCTTTTATTAATGTGATGTATCACGTTGATTGATTTACAAATGTTAAATGAGCCCTGCATCCCAGGAATGAATCCCACTTGATCATGGTGAATCATTCTTTTTATATGCTGTTGAATTCGATTTGCTAGTATCTTATTGAGAATTTTAGCATCCATATTCATCAGGGATATTGGCCTGTAAATCTCTTTTTTTTCTGGGTGTCTGTCTGGTTTAGGAATCAAAGTAATGCTGGCTTCCTAGAATGAGTCTGGAAGTTTTCCTTCCCTTTCTATTTTTTGGCAAAGCTTGAGAAGGATAGGTATTATTTCTGTTTTACATGCCTGGTAGAATTCCCCTGGGAAGCCATCTGGTTCTGGACTCTTATTTATTGGGAGATTTTTTATAACTGATTCAATTTCTTCACTGGTTATAGATCTGTTCAAGCTTTCTATTTTTCCCTGTTTGAGTTTTGGGAGTGTGTGAGTGTTTAGGAATTTGTCCATTTCTTCCAGGTTGTCCAGTTTGTTGGCATATGATTTTTCACAGTATTCCCTGATAATAGCTTGTATTTCTGAGGGATTGGTTGTAATAATTCCATTTTTCATTCATGATTTTATCTATTTGGGTCATCTCCCTTTTCTTTTTGAGAAGCCTGGCTAGAGGTTTATCAATTTTGTGTATTTTTTCAAAAAACCAACTCTTGGTTTCGTTGATCTGCTCTACAGTTTTTTTTTTTAGATTCTATGTTGTTTATTTCTACTCTGATCTTTATTATTTCTCTTCTTCTGCTGGGTTTAGGCTGTCTTTGCTGTTCTGCTTCTATTTCTTTTAGGTGTGCTATTAGATTTTGTATTTGGGATTTTTCTTGTTTCTTGAGATAGGCCTGGATTGCAATGTATTTTCCTCTCAGGACTGCCTTCGCTGCGTCCCAAAGCGTTTGGATTGTTGTATATTCATTTTCATTTGTTTCCATATATTTTTTTAATTTCTTCTCTAGTTGCCTGGTTGACCCATTCATTCTTTAGTAGGGTGTTCTTTAACCTCCATGCTTTTGGAGGTTTTCCAGACTTTTTTTCTGTGGTTGATTTCAAGCTTCATAGCATTGTGGTCTGAAAGTATGCACGGTATGATCTCAATTCTTGTATACTTATGAACGGCTGTTTTGTGACCCAGTATGTGATCTATCTTGGAGAATGTTCCATGTGCACTCGAGAAGAAAGTATATTCTGCTGCTTTGGGATGCAGAGTTCTAAATATATCTGTCAAGTCCATCTGATCCAATGTCTCATTCAGGGCCCTTGTTTCTTTATTGATCCTGTGTCTAGATGACCTCCTTTGTTGTAAGTGAAGTATTAAAGTCCCCTGCAATTACCACATTCTTATCACTAAGGTTGCTTATGTTGGTGATTGTTTTATATATTTGGGGGCTCCTGTATTCGGCGCATAGACATTTATAATTGTTAGCTCTTCCTGATGGATAGACCCTGTAATTATTATATAATGCCGTTTATCTCTTGTTACAACCTTTAATTTAAAGTCTAGTTTGTCTGATATAAGCATGGCTACTCCAGCTTTCTTTTGACTTCCAGTAGCATGATAGATAGTTCTCCATCCCCTCACTTTCTTTTTTTTTTTTTTTTCAACGTTTATTTATTTTTGGAACAGAGAGGGACAGAGAGAGACAGAGCATGAACGGGGGAGGGGCAGAGAGAGAGGGAGACACAGAAGAATCGGAAACAGGCTCCAGGCTCTGAGCCATCAGCCCAGAGCCCGACGCGGGGCTCGAACTCACGGACCGCAAAATCGTGACCTGGCTGAAGTCGGACGCTTAACCGACTGCGCCACCCAGGCGCCCCCATCCCCTCACTTTCAATCTGAAGGTGTCCTCAGGTCTAAAATTAGTCTCTTGTAGACAGCAAATAGATGGGTCTTGTTTTTTTATCCATTCTGATACCCTGTGTCTTTTGGTTGGAGCATTTCATCCATTTACATTCAGTGTTATTATTGAAAGATATGGGTTTGAAGTCATTGTGATGTCTGTAGGTTTCATGCTTGTAACAATGTCTCTGGTACCTTGTCTTACAGGATCCCCCTTAGGATCTCTTGTAGGGCTGGTTTAGTGGTGAAGAATTCCTTCAGTTTTTGTTTGTTTGGGAAGACCTTTATCTCTCCTTCTATTCTAAATGATAGACTTGCTGGATAAAGAGTTCTCGGCTGCATGTTTTTTTGTTTATCACATTGAAGATTTCCTGCCATTCCTTTCTGGCTGCCAGGTTTCAGTAGATAAACCCGTTACTAGTCATATCAGTCTCCCTTCATATGTTAGAGCATGTTTATCCCTAGCTGCTTTCAGAATTTTCTCTTTATCCTTTATCCTTTATCTCTTTATCGATTCAAGTTATGTCTGAAGGGAGTTCTATGTGCCTCTTGGGTTTCAATGCCTTTTTCCCTCCCCAGATCAGGGAAGTTCTCAGCTATGATTTCTTCAAGTACACCTTCAGCACCTTTCCCTCTCTATTCCTCTTCTAGAATCCCAATTATGCATATGTTATTGCATTTAATTCTGTCACTTAGTTCTCTAATTCTCCCCTCACACTCCTGGATATTTTTATCTCTCTTTTTCTCAGCTTCCTCTTTTTCCATAATTTTATCTTCTAATTCACCTCTTCTCTCTTCTGCCTCTTCAATCCGAGCTGTGGTCGCCTCCATTTTATTTTGCACCTCATTTATAGCATTTTTTTTAGCTCCACCTGACTATTTCTTAGTCCCTTGATCTCTGTAGCAATAGATTCTCTGCTGTCCTCTATACTATTTTCAAGCCCAGCGATTAATTTCATGACTATTATTTTAAATTCATTTTGTTATATTGCTTAAATTGTTTTTCATCCGTTGGTTAGCTGTCGCTACTTCCTGGAGTTTCTTCTGCGGAGAATTCTTCTGTTTCATCATTTTGGATAGTCCCTGGAGTGGCACAGAACTGCAGGGCTCTTCCCCTGTGCTGTCTGGAGTAACTTGTGTTGGTGGGCGGGGCCACAGTCAGACCTGATGTCTGCCCCCATCCCACCGCTGGGGCCACAGTCAGACTGGTGTGTACCTTATCTTCCCCTCTCCCAGGGACAGGACTCACTGTGGAGTGGTGTGGGCCCTGTCTGGGCTACTGGCACACTGCCAGTCTTGTGGTGCTGCTTCTATGGGATCTGGCGTATTAGCTGGGGTGGATCTGCAAGGTGCACAGGGGCAAGAAGGGCAGGCTCAGCTCGCTTTGCCTTCAGTGGTCCACTTCTGGAGGGGCCCTGCGGCTCCATCACTAGGAGGGAGGTAGACCCATCAGAAGGATGTATCCGCAGAAGCACAGTGTTAGGTGTTTGCGCAGTGCAAGCAAGTTCCCTCACGGGAACTGGTCCCATTTGGGATTTTGGCTGGGGAATGGGTGAGAGAGATGGCACTGGCCAGGGCCTTTGTTCCCCGCCAAGCTGAGCTCTGTCTTCTGGGGCTCAATGACTCTCCCTCTATCCCTCCTGCTCTCGGAGCAGAGCTGTTGACTTACAACATTCCTCATGTTAAGTCCTGCTGGCTGTCAGAACACACTCCGTCCAGCCCCTCTGCTTTTCCAAGTCAGACTCGGGGCCTCTGCCTTGGTGGGCGGGCTGCCACCCGACCACCCGGCTCCCTCCCACCAGTCCATGTAGCACACACTGCCTCTTCGCCCTTCCTACCCTCATCCGTGGGCTTCTCGTCTATGCTTGGCTCCGGAGAGTCGTTCTGCTAGTCTTCTGGCGGTTTTCTGGGTTGTTTAGGCAGATGAGGGTGGAATCTAAGTGGTCAGCAGGATGCAGTGAGCCCAGTGTCTCCTACACCGCCATCTTCCCATAAGCTCTTTTAGAATATAGCCAAACTCATAGCTTTTGAGTCCCAGAGTGCAAAAGGCCAGAGAAAGATGGGTGGATTTGTAATTTACCTTAGGATTATGTAACCCATCAGATAAAGAAGAGACTTCTGTTTTAATCAAAACAGTGCATTAATAATAGTGTTTATTTGTTCAGTATTATTCTCATGAATGAAAAATATAATTACAAGTTTGATTTCAGTAAATAAATATGTTTTAAAATCCATAATTTTCCAACAGATGAAGTAACAATAAAGAACAAAAGTTAAATAAAAGGAGATTTTTCAGTATATAAATGCTAATTATATGAAAATTAACTATTAGGAGGAAAAAAAAAACACATTTATTGAGGGTTGCCACCAGAGAATCAGATACATCTTAAGTATAAGACACTTTGAGAAATAGATTGATTTGACTTGATTCAGAATAGTACTAGAAGATTAATTCAAAAGTCAAGTAACTGAATTTGAATTTTTAGATTTACATTATCACTTGAATATCCATGACTAAATCCTTGGTAACAATATGATTTAATTTACAGTTTGATGAAATAACTTGTACTTTATTAGTTTTTAGAAATGAGAAAAATCTATATTGTAATAATCTGAGAGCAAGCTTTTCTTAAAAACCAATTTATATAAATAATCAACATAGTGGCAGAAACGAACAAATTGGTATGGTGTGACCATGTAATGAATGACACCTTATTTAACTACTAAATTATTGTCTGAGTCCAAGAACTCATGACACTTCCATGGTACCTTCCAGACCACAAATAAGTAAGCTAGAATTTTTCAACTCCAGATTTCCTGTTACTTACTTCTTTGTGTAGATACTTCTTAGTATAAGCTTCTGATTCTTTTAAGAGTATCTTGCCCAAATAAAACAAATACATAAAATATAATTTAATTTCAGTAGGTTTCTGGATCTTCACTGAAAATACTCTCTAAGTTCTCTTTTCTGGAATCTATCAAGCTGTAATCCTGATGTGAGGAAGAAATTTTTAGAGGTGATAATAGGGAATTAAAAAAAATTTTTTTCAGACCATTTAAAAGTATATAAAGTAGAAATCTGTAGAGTTACAAATAGTATTCTACAACTTTGGATTTCAGATTATTTTCATCATCATAGTTGACACTCACATGGTTTATAAAATAAATAATGATAATAATTAAAACTATCTGCTTCTCAAAGTTGGAAGTTTCAAGTGAGGTAAAGTCCTCTGTAAATTTTAAAATCAAATGCCTTTTTAAAAATTTTAATTTTTTAAAATTGATTTATTTAGAGAGAGCAAGTGAGAGCATGGAGGAGACACAAAGAGAAAAAGAGAGATTCCTAAGGAGTCTCTACGCTGTCAGCCCAGAGCCCAATTCAGGGCTCAAACCCACCAACTGTGAGATTGTGATCTGAACTGAAACCAAGAGTTGGATGTTTCACCAACTGAACCACCTAGGCACCTATAAAATTTTCACTTTAATAGATATTCTGAGTGCCTATCATTTCTAATATGTAATTAAAATATGTTGTAATATGTGCTTAAAGGTTATATATATTTAGGTAATATATAATTTGGGTAATAAAAAATAGATGTATTCCAAATGGCTCACATGAGCAGGCCTCTATATAAAAAAGATTTATTAATTTTATAGCCTACATGAATATGGTTTCAGATTTTTTTTAAATAATTTCTGAAATGATCCTAAGTGCAGAATGGAATTATATATTCCATGAAAGTAAGTAGATCAGACCACTGAAGAAAATAATTTCTTGCATAGGTATACTTCCAAACTCAGATTAGTTTCTGACTACAAAGTGAAACCTACTGGAAGCTGAAAAGTTTAGTCTAATTCTACAGAATGTCCCCTTTCAGAGAAGTTGGCAGGTCACATTCTTCTTTCACATGGCAGCCTAGAGTGTCTAGTAATTGCTTCTTTGATGTAGCAGCTGAGTGTTTCATGCAAGGACCAAATTTCCAGGGGCCCTTTAACTGGGACTTGATGACGTCTATCTTTGCCATCTGATTCTCCTCTTTCATCTGTCACCTATTTTTAACTGCATTTGGGGTTTTAAAACTAAAAAAAAAAAAAAAGTCAGCAGTATGCCTCTTGTTCTCTGTCTTCTGAAGTGCCCTGCTTTCCAATGATCATTCAGTTTGTAATTCAACAAATATTAATAGAGCATCTAATATATGCCAGCCACTGAAGCTTAGGATTTAGTCATGAATAAACTGAAAACTGCATTCATGGTGTACTGTAGTATTTATAAATAATGCACAAACATGTTTGATGTCAGGTGGTGATAAATGCATGGCAAATTAAGAACCTAAATAGTGTCCCAATGGAGAGAAAAGTCAGGGGGCTACAGAAGGAAAACACATTTGTTCCTGAATCAAAAGTTTCTTGCTACAGTACCTTTTACTACACTGTGTGCATAAAAGAGTAATGATTTTATCTCATCTTTATCTTAAGGATGTTGTGGAAGAACAATACTCTTTGTAAACAAAAAGGATCTTGGATTAAATTATGTTACTAACTAATCACAGCAATTCAATGCATACTTCTAATCATGTTAAAGGTTAAATGCTACTAATAATAGAATGAAAGTGATTTTCTATAACCTTGGACTTATTACGGGTCTCAGTAAAGTAGAGAGCTGATTATTTTATATCAATAGTAGGAAACTTGCACATTTGACCAGCAAAAATCTTTTACAATGTGCTACATATTAGTCTCCCAAGTGACCTTTTCAAAGTGACTTTCTCAGTGTTTTAGTGAACTCTGATTAATTAGTAATCACTTCTATATAATCCATTATTTTTCTTCCTGCTATCACATTAGTGTAGAAACCTTTCTCTATCTATATTAATATCAATATATTGATAGAGAGAAGTACATATATATTATGTATTTTGCAAAGTAACATATTGAAGAAAAACTAGAAAGGAGGTCACATTTAAGTATATCAGAAATCCTTACTTTGACATTTACATGTGAAGTGAGTAGCTTGGAAGAAGGAAGAAAATAAGGATGGAAGAATGAAAGGGAGAAGGGAGAGATGTATGCACGAAGGAACTATGTAAGTTTTTCTAGGGTGACCTCATTTTATCCCAGGATAATGATCCAGGACATTCCCTCAGGCTACAGCATGGGGAGGATAATTTTGTTCATGGTACTACCATCTGAGAAGATCTTTTCCATGATTACCTCCTGTCCAGCATTCTTCACCTCCATGAGACCCTTTCCAGTTTTCTAAAAATGAGTTATTACTTTGTGCTCTGAATTTTCTTTTTAAAAAATATGTCCATGTGCTGATTAGCCAAATCTTTTATTGTTCTTGATTTTTTTCTCAAACATGTTAGCCCTGAGTGTTCTATCAAAGAATGAGAATTCTGAGGGCATAAGCAATATTAACCCACTAGATACTATTGACATTGTAGATGTTGATAAATTTTAGCAGGTTGAAATTACTTACACCTTACTTAATAAATACTCCATGCCTTAATGAAGAACTCAGGGACTGAATGTGGTAAATGGCTTATTTATGGTCAAAGATGTCCCACCTTATAGGAGCATGCTTCATTCTCATTGTTTTTTAAGCCATCTTCTGCTTATTCACTTATTTGGGTTTTGTTAGCCTCATCTTATAAAATCACATGTAGCTGTCATCTGCAAGTCAGCTTGCTTTCAAGTCTCAAATGACTCTCTACCACTTTATAAATAGTTACTTGCTAAACCTTTTATAGCTGGATTCTTTTAAAAATAGAAGAACACTCAACCCAGAAATAATTACTTGCTAAAACTTTTTATGGCTGGATTGCTTTAAAAAGAGAGGAACACTCAACCCAGAACATGATTTATAAACAAAAGTTATAAAGGCTTCTCTGATGTTTAAAAAAATATTGCCATGATAGTTTTAGGAGTTAATTTTTGACTATTACTAAAATGATTGATGCTATCATTGTTAATACACATTTTGAAACAGCAATCTGTCAAAGATTTATTGGTGCTACTTTCAAAATCTCGCCCCACGTGTCTCACTTAAATCAACAGTTTGATAACTTGGCTTTCTGAATTTTACATTTTCCTTTTACGTGGATACTCAGAGATGGCAGTGTTTGCTCAGAATGGATTTTATTCTTTTAAATTTTTCAGTGTTCTCTATAGAAATATTTGGGATCTATTTCTATTTTTAGTAATAAATTAGAAAATGCTAATTTTCTTAGACACGCTTTCCTGATGAAAATTTATCAGCTCTAATCAGAGTTTTGCACACATTTTTTCCCTAGTGAATATTTAATTGGCATACCTGGATTCAATGTTTGCCTACTTTATTAAACTCGGCTCTGAAATTGGAAGATATATTTAGGACTATGCAATAAGTTTAATTATTAAAATATCTTAGGTTATGTAAAACATTTGAGGACTGTAAAAAAGAACAACTTTAATATTTCTTAAATCTGTTTTTCTGTTTCATTACATAAGCCTTCAAAGATAACAATCATAAATTCTAAGCAAATGTAAACAAGTTACTTTATGTCTTCTGCCTCCTAAACTGCGCTATATGAAAAACCGACTTCAGAGAAGGAAAGGCCACAATCATTCTTATTAATATATTTAAGAATCTTAGAGCCTTTCCAGAATCCTTCTAAATGTTTTCATCTTAAATTAGATGTCAGTAAATGTTAGCACTTCAGACATGCCTTAGTTTATGATTTCTTGGCTGTCATTTGGGCTTCCTATTTGTGTGGAGGGACCCAGAGTTGATCCTTCTTGATAATGAAGAGATCACATGGAGTTTCCTTCAAAGAAGAGAATCTAGGGCTGTAAACTGATGATCGGTGGCTGGAGAGGCAAAAATCCAACTGAGGTTGGGTGGGAAGCTGAGAATGATGCGTGAAATGTGAACATGTGGATGAGCTGTGGGAGTCCGGCCTGAATTCCTGAGCTCTGATATTGCAGCTTGTGGTGGTACCAAGTAAGCTTTCCTGGGCCTGCTGCTTTTGCTGTTACAGGGCCCTTTATCAGTCTGCCTGATGGTGAGACCCCCAGATATCTATGTAGATGGGGACTCTCTTAATTTTAGATACATATAAGGGAAAGAGAACACCGAAGATATTTAAAATTACTCTCTAGAGGTTTGTGTGTGCATGTGTGTTTTCTTCTGAGCAAATATACGAATTATTAAATAAGAAAAAAATAAGAGTTTTCTCTTTACAATTAAGCTTATTTGGCTTTGAAATTCTGTTCTCCCACTTATTGTTGTATGACGTTGGCAAGGTGCTTATCCTCCTTGTGCCTCAGTTTACTTACCTATAAAATGAGAATAATACCATATAATGCATGACACTACAACAAAGAGATGAGCTGTCATGTAGAAGACAGCTACAATTGAGTATTTATCATCATCATAATCACCATTCCCGTCTTTTAATTCCAAACAGGCCCTAGTTGGCCTTGATGCTATAAAGGGCATTGTTGAGGACAGGTGGGGGAGGAAGGAATCGTGATATAATCTTAGACACGTTTAGTAATACTGTCTCTGTTCAAAGATGATCGATGGGTGTATTGGATAAATTTGTCAAGTAACTCAGATGAGGTCACATTGTTAGCCAGATTAAGGACTGAATTTAACCTCCAAATCCTTCATGTTCTAGCCAATGATTTTGTTTCTTTTTCTTATTATGTCAGCCTAGCATAAGTATTCATCAAAAGTTTATAAAATACCATTGTTGGCTGTCTTCCACATTTTATACATACATAGAAGCTGCCGTAAACCTCCTTGTAGGGAAGATATTAACAAAATTCATAGAACCTACTGCTCCTGGGATGCAATTAAATATCAGTGAAGGTGGAGTGTGAATTGCACTGAAACTTGAGCTCAGTTGTAGAATGCCTGGGGATATACACTGTGGATAATTCTACCTAGTCTTCTTTGTGAAAGTAATACAGCCCTACCTTCTAGTTTATTGCTGTTGCTGATGTTGTATGTGCAGTCCTAAATTACCAAATGCTTACTTAAATTATGAATCTTAAAGCCAATTCACGTATTTTTTAAAAACCAGGTCAAAATTAAGTGAGGTAGAACAATTGATGTATGTACATGTAATTGTATAATATAGTCTCCCCTATATGACTATCTATATTACTAATTAAAGACTTTCTAATTTCTGCATTATTCTTCCTATCTTCAGCTTCTGTTTAGGTGGTATTTAACATTGGTTTTGTTTCCTTTAAATAAATTTCACACTCCACTAACTATTACAATGTGAATAGCCCAGTTGCAAATATGAGTTAATGGCTAAATAGTCTTGGCAATTACTTTTCAATAGAAAGAAATATTTGGGAAAGAAGTTAAATGCAGCTAGAGATTTTATAGACATCTGGCTCACCATGAATATTCATAAACTTGTATATATAACCATACAACTCATATTTTTATGCAGTCTATTAAGATTCTCTAAAAAAGATTAAAGGAAGAAGCATTTCCTTATATTTCTGGTTGCTTGAAAAGGAAAGAGAAAGAGTGCAATAATGGTATCCCTTGAAAATTATTTTATTTCTGTTGCAGAAAATAGCCACTCACTTATTCTCCAGTTACTATTCACCTAATTACCATATGAATACTCTGTAATTATATATCCATCGTTGTCCTTTAGATTACATGATTGTGTTTAGTGCTACTGTGCAGTTCTTAGTGTAATTACCCTACAGAGGTTATAACAATTTTATATTGCGAATATAAAGTGTTATTATATAATTTCATGGTAATCTCTACTTTCTTAGCACAGATTAATTACATTTCATTATTGCTCCTTTTTATCATATGTGGAACATATCAATTGTTATGCCATTCAGGTCAGTAAAATGAGTAAACCTTATGAGGTGGAAGCTTTCATAAGAAGGAAGATTTTGTTGGTAGTCGTATTTACACTCTCTTGCCACAACAGATATTCTTCAGATCAGTTTTGGTTCCTTTTTTCTTCTTGTCTTAACCTTTCAATTGGGTTGTCAGCTCTCAGAGACCTGGTGGCCTTTCTCGTATTTCTGTCCTCTTCCTGCAGCTCCCAGTATACAATTAGGCAGATGCATGTTCCTCAGCAAATAATCAACTATGGATCCTCCACTTACATTTTATTGTCATGGTTAAATTACTCATGTTGTTTAAAACAGAATCAACCATATTGTTCTACCAGCCTTCCTGTCCATAAATTCAAACTGTTCTCTCTGAATGCTTACTGGTTCATCTGGCTAGACTTTTTCATCTTTAACATTTGGTTTCTTCCCCATTTCATGCCCTCCAACAAAGTGAGAGTGTTCTCTCACTTACATTTCTTTTAACTTGTCTTCTTTTCCTCTACCACATTTTTTTTACTTTATTTCCAATAACTATTAAGCCAAATTTAAATTTTGGGGGAAAACAGATGGTTTTGGGGGGAGAAGGGTGTGTGTGTGTGTGTGGATCTGTAGATCTGTGTTGGAAATTAGAAGACAGTCCCTTTGCTGTACACCTTGGTGTTAACCCATCAGCAATATCTCTACCTCTTTTTTTCTCTGATAGGAATCATTAGGTTTTTATTTAGACTTGCCTACTGCCTCATGATCAGTAACAAGTCACTTAGTCAAAGCTGAAAATGAAAAAAACAAGCAGAAGGCTATATAAGTTCTCAAGGGTAAGGAATAATTTGTAGGAATAATTTGTAGGTTTGTAGGAATAATTAAGAGCCATAGTGACACAGAATCGTTAAAAATATTGAAATATTATGGGGCACCTGGCTGGCTCATTCTGTAGAACACACGACTCTTAATGTAGGCGTTGTAAGTTCGAGTCCCACGTTGGGTATAGAAATTACCTAAAAACAGAATCTTTAAAAATATATATTTACAAATGTTACTTAAGAAAATGTATATATTTTACAGAAAGATGACTTTCAAAATGGTTTCAGAGCATTTTTGGTGCTTAAAGTGGTAAACCCTATGTGGTAACTATTTTTTAGTGCTCTGGGATAAGAAAAGTGTTCTTTCAGGAAATGCTAAACTTTTCTGCTCATTTCAGAGCTTATTAGGTCAGGGTGGAATCCTTAGAAACAAAGCGAGCAAGTGCATACCAAGGGAGCCTGCTCAGGAGCCTTCTCATATACCATTCTTCATACTTTGCTAAATATCTGCTGAATTGGGAAGTGCTAATGAAGTACTATTTTTCTTAGGTAAATAAGAAAGAGAGGCTTAGAATTTAAATATGAGTGTGTAGTAATTATTTGGGAGTGTATAGAGAGGTGACACTGGTGAAAATACTGTACACATTTATTCAGGTTTTGCATAGGTGCTTATAATTCAAAGTGGGTTGGAACTGAGAAGACAATGAGAGAAATTAGGTGGTTCTCCAATGACTTATACACTGTTGCCGTATACTGAGATAATTAGAACGTGAACTCCTATTAAATAAAGTTACTCTAATTAGATAATTAGAACGTAAACTCCTATTAAATAAAGTTACATTCTCCTGTGTTTAGGAATCCTAGAGTTAGAATTGAGTAAATAGGAAAGTCTTTAAGACAGAGAGAAAGAGCGAGAGAGCGAAAGAGAGAGAGAGAAGGGAAGGGGAGGGGTGGGGAGGGGGGAAGAGAAGAGAAGAGAAGAGAAGAGAAGAGAAGAGAAGAGAAGAGAAGAGAAGAGAAGAGAAGAGAAAGAAGAGAGAAGGGCGAGGGAGGAGGGAGGGGAGGATAGAGGAGAGGAGAGAAGAGGAGAGGGACAATATGCATGCAAAGAGAGTGAATATTTTGGGCCCTAGAATCCTAATAGTGGTGTAGAAAATAATCCAGCTGAACCCAGAACTCCAGCAACTTCTACATGCCCCACATCTGAAGCCTAAGAGTGAGAGATAGAACATTTTCATAGAAAGGCATCGGGAGCAACTCTGGCAGGGTCGGAGTATAGTGAGCAACTCTGCCTGAATTTCAACATAGCATCAAGTATGAAACATGTTAAGTGGGGAAAATGAAATGTCTTCCATTTGAATATCTGTAGAGAAAGGGTTCTGAGTCTAAAATGATTTCTGCCTATTTTAGAAGGAAAAACTGGTATGGCTTAACAGCATGCAATTTAGAATTATTTATTAAAGTGCAAATTCTATTATCTGCTTATTTCAAAATTTTATCTTAAGCAAATATTTCTTTTACATTCTTTGGATTCCACTTTTATGCCATGAGGCCAATCAACTGCATTGAATAATGTGCATCTGACATGCTAGGAAAAAATATTGAAAGCATTAAAGGTTAGAGAATTTTCCTTAAAGCATAAAAAGTAGACCATGAATTTCTTTGAAAAGAAGTGTTTATAAAGAGAAAACCTATTTAGCCTTGTTAGCAAATTAACCAGAATTTTTAAAATATTCTACGTGTAGCTTATGTGCCATTAGATCAGAAAAAATCTTTTTATTGAAGCATAATATAAATAGAAAATTTTTAAATCACAAGTTTACAGTTCAGTAAATTATCACCAGGTGTACAAACCAGCATAAACCAACATCCAGGTCAAGAATAAACATTACTGGTACCTCAGATGTAACTTGATGTTCTTAATCACTATCCCTTCCCTTCTCTCCAAAGATAAGTCCTTTTTGACTTCTAAAACCCTAGATTAGTTTGGCCTTTCTAATTTTATAGAAAAAAAAATAGTGTGTATATTTTTGTGTCCAGCTTTTTTCTCTCATTGTTTTTGTGAGATTCATCAATTTTGTTCCTTGTAGGCTGTACTGCTTTCATTTTTTATTTGTCTATTATGTGTTTGTGTGTATGTATATATATACATATATATGTATGTATACACACACACACACACATATATATATATATATATATATATATATTTATAGGTATATTTCATTGTATGAGTGAACCACAGTTTATCCTTTCTTCTTTCAATGAACGTTTGGATTATTTGTAGTTTGGGTCTATTTCTAAAAAGGTCACCATGCTTATTATATATATGTATTTTTTATGCACATATGCATGCCTTCCTCTTTGATATATATTTAGTGCAAATGTTAGGTCATAAGGTGTGGGTATGTTCAAATTTAGTAGATACTGTCTTTGTTTTCCAAATCAATTGAATCAATTTATATTTCTACTAGTAGTGTATGAGATTTCCTGTTATTGATTGTCAATTTGGTGGGAGTTCAATGGTATTTCTTTGAGGTATTTATTTGTATTCTCTTGAACACCAGTGAGTTGTGTATATTATCACATCTTTTTAATCTTAGTCTAAGACAGATTTAATTTATGTACCAAAATTACTTATAGTTAGTAAGTTATAAGTAAGTATTTAACTTTGCCCTTTACCACTAGAGGCAAGTGAGAACTGTTCCTTACTACAGTGTACTATAGGGCAATCAGCAACCATCAAAATGTTAATCCATTATTTTCTACTTTCTCATGTCTTCTCAGTAATGTGGTTATAAAAATGAAATGGTTCAAAAGTTTAGATTAAAAATTACATTTTTAGTAGGGCTCACATACTTAGTTGAGAAATAAACTATTTTAGGTAAATTGAATCCTTTTGCAAGTATTAAACAATGTAGTCGCTTTGCTAATCAGTAAAATTTGTCTCTGTGTTATTTCTTATGTGTTCCCTAGTTCCCATATTCTAGGTCCTCACCAGTTCCATGGGAATCACCTGGGCCCCATTTCAGATTTATGAATTAGAATCTAGGCATGGGTGGGCAGTGGTGACAGGGATGAGCACTGGAATTTGCATTTGCAAATAAGTTACCTACCTGATTTTGATTAGCTACCCACTATGGATAAGACATAACATGTTGATCTTGTTAGGCTACATCAACTAACTTCTATGTCCCATCAGATAACTGAACCAGGATCAAAGGGTGACATTGGAAGCAGTTGGGGAATGATCTGAAAGGAGCTCTCTATCAGTAAGAGGTGCTGAACAATCTGAACTAATGAGAGTTGTTCTTTAGAGATTTCTGCCTTGAATAGGAGAGATCATCATATAGACTGCAGAGCATACATTCTTCATAAACAAAAACAGAATGTGTGATGGTGCATAGTATAACTGCCAAGCCAATAACTGCAAACAGACACCATCATGGACAGATAACACTAACACTGACTTAGTTCTTAGATCTTCAAGTTTCTCACCTTTTCAAAATGCTACTTTTCTTAAATATAGCCAAAACCATGTGAATAGGCTTAAGCATTGAATCTCAGTGAGGGTACTTGGCATAATGCAACAGCAAGCAGAAGAATGCTTGAAATAAATTTCCATAAATATGAAGCAAGCCTGTCAGTAAATTTAATTTCTGTCTGATTTAATAAAGGGCTAAATATACAAACATGAGAGTTATAAATTATGTTTTAATTTTCTTCACCTACTATAACTGTCGTACAGCAGGTTAAAGTTTATAAATTGAGATTTTTATCACAGCTAATCTCATTTAACATCGCTTCACAATTAGATAGCTAAAAGGAAATTGCAGCTTCTAAACACAAAGTGTGAGGTAGATCTAATCAAGTTCTTTTGCCTAAGATTATTGTATTATGAATTTCAATATTTTGAATGTTATAAATTATATTCACATATAAACACACATATATACTTGCTTTTCAAAAGACTGAGGCAGAATGTCTAATTACAAAGATAGATTGGTTATTGTATCATTAAATTGTTTTTGTTTTATTACATACACTAGGTATAGCAATATTTGAAGAAATCTTCTTTTGTAGTTGAGAAAATTATCTATAATGTTCATTAAGAAAGATGTTTTAAAACAAAAGCCTCACACTCTGTTGAGGTTTTCCCTCTGACTGGGAAGTCAGGCTCTAAACGAGGAAGGAAACAATAGCCTAAACTTTTGTTTACTCCTTACCCATGATGGATCAGTTTCCCAGTTCACTTTTCTCTTGATGTTCCGTGAGAGGCACATCTCTGTGTTTGCTCACCTGCCAGGGCATTCGAAAATACTGGGCCTGTTCTGCTGTGTGTAGAGGGTGACTTCTTCACACCACACAAAGGGCTGATGCAGAGCCTGGGTCCCCCACCCACCAGACACTGCCCTGTTCTCGAGATGAAAAGAAGTACAAGGAAAGGAAACAACAAATGATGCTTAAAGAAATCTTGAGTATTTCTGCTCATTTCAGAATAGTTATAGTGCCCATTAGAAGGAAATGAAGGAAACTTGTTAGCTTAAACTTTAACATTCAGAACCAAAAGAGTTTCTCAGTTAGCATTATATCAGTGTAACTCAACATTTTTTTTTTTTTTAGCCAGATGAAATGATGCGTGGCTGGCAGAAAGAGAAATCAATAGCATTATTAAAGAATTCTAGTTACATGTAATTACAAAGTGATTTTGTAAGCTAATCTACTTATTATTAACCATTTTTTTATATTTAGATGTTTTCATTAATTTACTTATTTTTGTATTTCTTTAAGGATTGACTGTTTTTAAATATTAAATGAAATGGTAACATGTATTGTGACTGAAAAAAGTCATATAGTATAATTTCTTTTTCTCCGGTGTGCGTTCTGCCTAGATGTTTGTCACCACTACTGTGTGAATTCTGAATCCTGTACCATCGGGGATGATGGAAGTGTTGAATGCGTCTGTCCAACACGCTATGAAGGTCCAAAATGTGAGGTTGACAAATGTATAAGGTGCCATGGGGGCCACTGCATTATAAATAAAGACAGTGAAGATATATTTTGCAAGTAAGTGAACATCCAGCTTAATTTATAAAAGCATTTGAACCCAAAAGGATGTAGCAGTTCAACAATAAACATGAAAATAATGTAAATTATTTTTATCCTAAAATTCTTTTAGTGATCATTTCATCTTTGTCTGTTTGTTTGTTTTTGGTTGTAGATAAAATTCAGTTCATCCCAATTGACTGAACTTATTCAACGCCTATTTTGTGCAGCTGGGGAACATGAGAATTCATCATGTACTCATGTAATGATGTGGTCAGATTATTATATATAGAGAATATTCCTAATAGTAAGCAAGAAATAGTGAGATGCAACATACCTTGAAAAATCTATATGCAGTATCCCTAAATTAGAAGAGCTGAGGCTTTTGTTTCATTATTATCATTTATAGTAAGTGTTTACTTTTCTGTTGTTAGAAAATGTGCCTGCGGGGGAGGAGCAAAAGACTTGTCTAATGGAAATACATTTTTTAATTTAGGTTTTTAATTTGACTTTAAACATTATAGTCCAAAATAAGTAGAAATAATAATGTTCCCTAAGAGGCAACTATAATAAAAATTTCCAAGTTAGACTTTGGTTACATTGCCTTTTGCCCTTTGGCTTTAAGATCAAGAGAATGGAAAACAGAATTTTAAAAAAAGAAGAAAAGAAAGAGAGGAAGGAAGGAAGGAAGGAAGGAAGGAAGGAAGGAAGGAAGGAAGGAGAAAGGAAAGAAAGAAAGAAAGAAAGAAAGAAAGAAAGAAAGAAAGAAAGAAAAGAAAGAAAAAGAAAAAGGAGAAAGAAAGAAAGAAAGAAAGAAAGAAAGAAAGAAAGAAAGAAAGAAAAGAAAGCAAGAAAGAAAAAGAAAGAAAGAAAGAGAAAGAAGAAAAGAAAGAAGGGAAGAAGGAAAGGAAGAAAGGAAGAGAGAAAGAGGGGCGCCTGGGTGACTCAGTCAGTTAAGCATCCAACTTCAGCTCAGGTCATGATATCACGGTCGCTGGGTTCGGGCACAGGATAGGGCTCTGTACTATCATAACAGCTCAGAGCCTGGAGCCTGCTTCAGATTCTGTGTCTCCTCTCTCTCTGCCCCTCCCTGGTTTGTTCTCTCTCTCTCTCTCTCTCTCTCTCTCTCTCTCTCTCTCTCTCTCAAAGAATAAACACTAAAAAAATTAAAAAAGAAAAGAAAAGAGATCATGGCAGCTAAAGGGCAATGCCATTCAGTTTCTATCGTGAAACAAGTTTATGCCACTGAGGTTAAAGATCAGTCCTTACTCTGAGCTTCTTTCAACAACCTCTTAAAAGAAGGGCCTTTAAAGCACTGGACTCTATCGCTTGCCTTGGTTAGGAGTATAATAAATGAGAATATGAGATGGAAAGCGTGCTGTAAAGTGTTCATGCTGTGGCTTCCACCGAGACAGCTCTGCGAGGGTGCCAGCCCTGAGTTATGTCGCTCTGCCAAACAAGGCCCAATAAAATTTTATTACAGACAGCATTGACAGTTTTTTTCTTTTTTATTTACTCTCATTTTAGAATTTACTCTAATGATTTGTGTTATAATTATGAATGACATTTACTCAAACCCTCAAATTGGGTCATTTGAAAGTACATTATTTTTTAAGTAAAGTAATTGAAAATATGACTAATTATAAATATGTGCCTTTGATAAGTATATAAAAGCAAATGCATTTTCATATAAACTACCAGAATCATGTTTGCTCAGTAAGCTCATCAGCTCTTTGTGATGAAACTTTATCATGACAGAACTTTGTTTCCATTAGCGGGTGTACGTTTTTCTTAATGTCCAGCGCACTGCATCAGAAATGCACTCTAGGGGAGTCTGGGTGGCTCAGTTGGTTAAGCATCTGACTTCAGCTCAGGTCATAATCTCACACCTTGTGAGTTTGAGCCCCACGTCAGGATCTGTGCTGACAGGTCAGAGGCCTGGAGCCTGCTTCAGATTCTCTCTCTCTCTCTCTCTCTCTCTCTCTCTGCCCCTTCCCTGCTCACTGTCTCTCAAAAATAAATAAAGACATTAAAAATATTTTTTTTTTAAAAAAGCGCTCTAGGGTCTTGCTTACAACTCCATTCCATTCACACAGGAAATAATAGACTCTTATCTAAGACAGGATATGAGTTGCAATTTCCTTCCCACTTTACCTTGAAAAAGCTCAAGAAGAGATACACACACCATTTCCATTACAAGGGGGAGATCCCATGTGAAGAAAGAAGGGCAGACTCTTTAGGCTCTCAGTACAGCCTACTATACAGAGGAAATTGACTTCACCAAGCTAGAAACACCAGAGCCTCATATCCTGACTTGGCTGTGGAGATCCAACATTGTAGTTCTTGACTCATAAAAGATCCTTTTGGAAAAGTATGTCAGATGGATAAATAAGAGTTACTGACAACGAGCAGACAGTGGAAGTTTAAAACCAGGAGTATAATATTTGGTCATATAGGCTGCATAACATCTAAGCATGATAATACAAACAAGATTGGGTAGTCTGAAACTTATTAGACAAGTTTGTTTTCATTTTTATGATACTTTTCTTCTTGGCATTAAATGAAGTTTACAGTGGTGCTAGAATTTCTGTCACATAGCTAAATAACTGATACCAAAACAAAGCCACAACTGAGTTAAAGTAAATCTTTTACATAAATAGGAAAATTGAAGCCTCCATGTATTCATGTGATTCCAAATAGTCAGGTGTGTTTCTAACACACAGTCTATGAGCTGTCAACTAGAATAAATACTCTGTCAAGGATAATAAGTATATTCTTTAAAAATGGAGCTAATTGTATATTTTTCTCTTATGTGGAAATCTAAGTAAATATTGATGAAGAAAGACTCGATCATAATTTTGAATAGCCTAAATAATACCTTTGCAATGTCAGTTGTTATGGGAATTTTTTCTCTGTACTGGACAACTGGTAATTAACTTTTGGAAAGTGATGTATCACAAACTCTGTGTGTGTGTGTGTGTGTGTGTGTGTGTGTGTGTGTGTCACACTTGCCTCTAAGAAATAAAATGATGAAAACCCATGTTAAAATATGAGCTGAACTCTGATGCATTATAATGATTTGAGTAATTTTTACTTTATATTTGAAATATATACAAATTTCTGTCTTCAATTTAGGATTCAAACAAAACCTTTAGAAAGAGAAAGAGGCAACATCTTTTATAACTCTTGAAAGAAGGAGTTTAAAAGCAATGAGTAGGATATTTTTATCTTTAAAAGCTGATATTTGGTGTATAGTTATCTTTTTTTCTCAGAAATTCTTTAATGGATAATGAGCTATTTTTTCACTTTGACATTGTCCTTTTGATAGAACAGAAACTATAACTTTCTGCTCTTTGATTTTCAATGAGGCTGAGATGGAGGGCAAGGAACATTCTCCCAGATCCGTTAAACCTATCAGATACCAATACTGTTAAATGCATACTTGACTCACTTTGTGTCCATATTTACATGCCCATAGATTATAAAGGCATTCTCTGTTAAGTCTTGTAAACTTTAAACTGCTTCCTCTCCATGTTTGGTTCTACATTCACATATTTCCATTTTATATCCAGTACATAGTTGACTCATTGCTTCTGTTCATCTTGAAAAGAAATGTGATTTTAAAATCTAGGCTCTTAAAAAACATCTTTAAATTAAACACCTGGGAAAGTAATAAGCTGTGTGGTGGATTTCCTGCATCCTTATCACCTACCTGCCATAAAATACATATTCACAGAATAAATTAACCAGGACCACCAAGTAATCATTTCAGGCATCCAACCGATGGATGGATGGATACTCTTTGATGGGTGTAACACAATAGAAATCCATCGTGGAGACTGTCAAAGTGATCAGTGATATTGCAACCTGATTTATGTGTCATGCTTATGTCCAGATTTATTGTGACACCACTGATTGCTTCATAGCACCTAGTGCCAACATGGTCTTATAATCAGAATAGTGGCACGATCTGTTGTAATTCTGATTTGGGCCAAGGCTTGTATGAATCTATTACCCTACTTCTCATTCAAGAGACCTGATGATAATTTGGAATGACTGTGCACTTTTGTCTGTCCCCCCAACAATTTTCAGTGTCCAATCTAGTAGTATTTATTTAGATAAAAATATAACACAGCAAATAAGAAATTTCTGTATTTTTCCTATTTTAACTGAGCTTGGGTTTTTTTTGTTTGTTTGTTTTTGTTTTTGTTTTCCATGTAGCAATAACCATGGTGTTTATTCTTATCTCAGACAGATAATGTGCTGTAAATTAGAATTGCTTCCATAAGAAAACCTACCTCCTTACCCTATTGCCAAATTATGTATTGTTCCTATAACATTTCTATTTTTACAATGAACTGCCCATGATCTTGTGTGTGTGTGTGTGTGTGTGTGTGTGTGTGTGTGTGTGTGTGTTAGAATAAAAACATTGACTTTAATTACAGTACATAATCGAAGAGAAAAGGCAACTACCGGATAATCTTACACTTTCTTACAAAATCTGGAATCTGAAACTCTTAACAGTGTTTTTGGACCAGATTTTCCAGTTTACAACAGATAGCTGAAGCATTTGCTTCAAGAATATTTGATCATGTGGTTTGTAATTCACACTGATGTCACCAAACCATAGTTAAATGAAAAGGGAATAAGATACAAATGCTGATGTCTCCCTGCAGTGTAAGTGATAGACATTAGAGCATATTTTTTTACACATATCTCTAACTATATTAAAATTTTATATTAAACAAGTGGGTTGAAAATTTAAAAATTACCAAAAGAAAAAAAATTGTTATCATTTTGTTAAAAAAAAAAAAATCTTTGCCTCCAGGAAGTCTGTCTTTCTGAAAACTTACTTTTAGCCAGGCACACTCCATTACTTCTCTATGATGAATATTCTTATCTGCAGAGAGTTTATGTCAGCTTTCGACAATAATGATGCCACTAACAATGAGGTTTCTTTTTTCCTTTGTTGCTGCAGCTGCACTAATGGCAAGATTGCCTCTAGCTGTCAGTTATGTGATGGCTACTGTTACAATGGTGGCACATGCCAGCTGGACCCTGAGACAAATGTACCTGTGTGTCTGTGAGTATTATATAACTTTGTGGGCTTGTTATAGTATGACTTTGTATGTACATGGAATCCTTCCTCTATTCTCCTCTCTTGGAGTAATACATTTTAAATGAATGTTTCACGGACATCTCTGATCAAGTATTGTCCCTCATTGGCTCATGTGCTACAGAATCTCCTCCTTCATCAATTTGCTAGTGATTTAATAAGGAAGAGCTCATTCAGTTCTTAGCATCATACCCATTGAAGACATTCTTAGATCTTTGAACTTGGAAATGCCAGGTAAAATTATTCTAATTTCATTGACCTTATTTAGATATGTGAAACCCAGACATAATCATATTTATGTATACTTGGTATTTACAGCTATCCTTTTAAAAAGAAACTGTGGTATTTTTTCAAATGTATAATGGTGTTATTTGATGTTTATATCAGGTTTAGAGTGTTGTATTATGTAAACCTATTAAGCCCCTGTCTCCTTTGGAGTACATTAACTTGAATCTGGGTTTCTAAACATTTAGAAAGTATTGGGAGATTCTCTGCTCGTGAGAAAAATCTAGAATTTAATATTTTCCCTCTTAAATACCTGACAGTCCAGAATGGACAACTTGAAATAAAACCATTTCACTTATGTGGTTTCTATTTTGAGTTTTCTTTGATCACTGCTTGACTAGAAGGATAATGCCCACATATGATCCATATCCACGATCTGTCCCCACCTTGTCAGAGTAGCATGTGATGAGTGTGAATGAAAGAGAAATGGACTTACTTGACAAAGTTTGATTCATATGTTACTATCTCTGTATGAAATGAACTTGAAACATATTTAGAAAAAAAGTCAGCCGCTTTATTTAGCTGTATTTTACTGAAATTCTGCAGATGCTCTGTGGGGTTTAAAAGTCAGCGCTGTGACCAGAAAGAGAACCCTTGTGATCACTACTGTCAGAATGAGGGGATTTGCACTTTAACTGCGTTTAATGAGCCGAGATGCAAGTAGGTTTAACCTTCCACTTACCACTGCGCTTCGTGTGACATCATTTCAGGCCACAGTTCATTGGTTTAAATCATGAACATCCACATGCATTTCACAGTGTATACTTAATCTCGGGGCTCATCTGTGTCACACACACACTTAACCTTTGCTTCGCTCACCAACAAGTGTATGCACCACAGTCAGCTAGAGTGTCTGGAAATATAATGGAGGGAATGAGAAAGCTCATGGAACTGTCTAATGAAAACACATTTGCTAGAATAGTGGCTTTTAATTAGAGAAGTGCAGAAGCAGGTGTTCTTAGACTCTATTGCTATAGTCTATACTATATTTGGAATGGTGGCTTTTGTTTAGTAACTTTTAATTTCAAGTACTGATGAACCAATACATTATTTTGTTTCCCAAAATTTTACTGAGAACAATTACACTTACAGAAGAAATAGGTATGTGGTAAAAATTTTGTTTCCTCATAGTTTAAACCTTTTTTTTTTTCCTGACTTAATTAGTCAATAAAAAAATAAACTCATTTCCTCCGAGAAATTTCAGAGACCACCTTTGGGGTCAATGTTCATCACAATGGAAGTTATTTTTGCATTTTTCACTTGAGCTTTAAAGATAGATCATATCTGCGATCACCTTTAATACTCAATGTCATAAACAGAGGCTATGATTGGTATCTAATAGCTCCATGGTGGTGTCAAAGTGTACTTAGAAATGGTCTTTAAGCACAAGTGTATTGACACTCAGTTATTTCATTATCAGAACTCTATAGTTGTGTTCACAAAGATCTATTTTGTTATTCAAAAAAATGTTATTCTTTAGATTATAGTCCAAAAATATGGGAAATGACTAAAGTAATCACATAGGGAAAAATGCTATTCTTTCTTTTTTCCTGAAGATATTTGAATATGTTAAAGTAATATCCCTATGTAAACTACATCCAAAAATATCTCTTTAAATTTTAGTCTACAAAATGTGTATAGACGGATCTGTTGAGGCATTGACGCACTTCTCAGCTCATACTCAGGTTTGTACCTTGTGCACGTGAAGACAAGAGGAGACTCTTTTTCAGTTCTGCCTCTACCTGGATCCATCCTAAATTTCTTCAGTCATTCAGCAAATATTAATAGACCCCGAAAGTATGCTAAATCCTAGACAAGTGAAGATGAATGAAATTTAGTCCCCATCATTAAGGAGCTCATTAAGTATTGGGGTTAAAATATCATAAACAGCGAATTAACCTTTAATATTGTAGGTGTGGCCACAGGAAAAAGAGAGGGCAATGGAATCTTAGCAGGGCAAGTGATTTGTTCACAATGAGAAATGAAAGCTTTACAGAAAAAGGCAATCTTTTGTGGTTCTTGTAGTTCATGAAATTCAGTAAGGTTGGGAATAGCATTCTGAAAAGAAAGAATAACATAAGTAAAGACATGGTGGTGAGACTTAATGGCCTATTTGGGGAGCTGTGAGTGGTTGAACATAGCTAGAAGGAAGGGTGACTGTAGTTGGGAAGGAGAGGGGATTGAGGACACAAAACTGGAAAGATGAGTTGGGATCTTATTTATGTCAAAGTTAGGGGATTACATAGGATCGCAAAAGGAATGAGTAGCCAAAGAGATTTGAGGCAGAGGCTTGAGCTGAAGGAATTGGCTTTTGAAGGTGATGCTCATTGGCATGTGGGGGAGAGCACTGGAGATCAGCTGCAGAGACCCCATAGAAGATTTGGAAATCCTTGAGGAGAAAAGTGATGAGAGTTTCAACCTGGACAGTGCAACTGGAAGGAAGAAGAGCAAGGTCAGGAGATTCATGGATATTTCAGAATTAATAAGTCCAGAGTGAGCCTTGACCAAGCATTGATCTAGGTACTCGTGTTACTTCATTTCTAGGATACTGGTAATGCCTGTTCTGGGGCCGAGTCTTCATTTGTCTTGTCTCTCTTGCACTATGTCCAGGAAAAGTACAAATAACATTTCAGACTGACCCTCCTTCCTCCCTATAAATGGGCCTAGAACATGCCTGCCCTGAGAATGCTCCGACGTCCCTAGAATTGATATCGCTCATGGGCACAGCAGCTCACAATAATGTTCTGTTCCATTTTTTACTCTTACCAAGTTTCATCAGAGGCACCTGACCTATTAAGGTCTATAAGACTTATTCACCTATAAGACTATTTCATAAACTCAGCAAGGAAAAAAATACATTAATGGAAAGGTTTAGAACAAAAATATTTTACTTTTGTGTATCTTTGTCTACATTTGGTTTTATAGAAATTCTGTCTGTGCTTTGGTTTTTTACTATCTAAGATTTATTCTGATGGTAGCAGTAATGCTTACTGATCTCTCAAAAAAACAAGGTATAAAAGAAGCAAAATATAGGTAATATTCTGCTATGATCCATTCATTAATTCTTCACCAAATGTTTATTGATAACCTGTGATGAATGAGACCCTGTGTAAATTTGGAAGGATAATTAATAACAGCTAACCAACTTAGCAAATATTTTCTGCCAAGCACTGTGTTAAGCGCTTTATATATTTTATGTGAAGCTAGAATATTATGCTATTGTTATTATTGTGATTATCATCATTATCATCATGTAATTACTATCCCCATTTCACAGATGGTAACACTGATGTTACATGCTAGGAACCAGTGGATACCTGAAACTCAAACCATACTTTGATTCTAAAATTCATACCTTGGTTATAACTCTTATGCTGTACTGCTTTCTTTATGTTATAGTAACTCCAACATGGTTTTTACCTTTGAAGAGCTTAAACTTTATTTTGGTAGATGAATGGGTTTACAAAACTTAAAATCCTATTTGACAATTGTAATAATTAAATAGATGATGGAGATTAAGGAGGGTACTTGTGATGAGCACTGAGTGTTTACGTGACGAATTACTACTACTGAAGCGAATATTATACTACATGTTAACTAACTGGAATGTCAGTAAAATTTTGAAACAAAAAAAAAAAGAAATATTACTAAAGTGTTGTGGGAAAACATTTCAATAGAGATCATTTCATGATTACTTGTAGAAGAGAGAAAAGCTTTATAGATGAAGTGATATTTTCACAGTATTATGGGGAAAAAATGTGTAATAGTTTTACAGATAGGAAATGGCTGAAAAGCTTCCTTAAAGAGGAAAAGTTCTGAAAGTAAGGTAATGTTTGTTGAAAACAGAGCACATCCTACACAGCAAATTGGGAAGAGAGAAGACTAGAGAGATATGTTGGGGCCAATTGGTGAGGTACATTTTATGCCATGACACAAGAGTGGGTTTACAAAATGAAGAATAGAGGATTAAGGATGGATTCTAGGAAATACCACTGTTTGATACTGTGTTATAGAGGAATCAACAAAAGTAAATGAGAAGAAATGGAAATTGGAGGGAACTTGTCAAAGAGTAGAATCCTCCAAGTCAAAGGAGTAGAGAGTGTCAAAGAATATCAACTCAAAAAAAGAAAGGAAGGAAGGAAGGAAGGAAGGAAGGAAGGAAGGAAGAATATATGTCAACTCCAGAAAGTTTAAGGAGGATGAGAATTATAAATGGCTTATTGGATTTTGCCATTGGATGGGCATTAAGGGAGATGTTTTGAAATCTCTATATGACAGGAGAATATTAAGCCCTCTGGATATCTTTCTAGTAGTCGATTCTTCTTATAAGGGGAGCTTTTTGGAAACACAGATTTCAGCCTCAGATTTCAATTGGAAGTGGTCATGTACCTTTAATGAAAAGCTAGTATGTACTATTTCATCTAAAAGCCTTACAGGAAACAAAAATTGCTTTAAGAGATAAGATATAGTGCTTGCTTTAGTTTTGTTGGTAGTACATTTTTCTTTTTTTCGTAGAGTGGAAAACTATTTGAATGTGCAGAATTTACACACATTTGGAAAGTCTATATGAAGTATTCAGATCTATGAAGGTGACAGGTTTTTTTTTTTCCACATAGAAATTTTATTACTGTATCCTTCAATTTAAGGAATAGATTTGTTTTTTGAAAGCCTTCACTTTTGTCTCTTGATGGCCATTTTCACTTATTACTATGTGTGGAGGAAAAAGAAAACTCCACAGAAAAGCCTACACAAAAATAAAATCTAGGATTTTTTTATGCATATTTGGAGAGAGTATTGATATTTTTTAAAGTATATCGCATAATGTTAAAAACCAAATTTAAAAAATCTAATGTGTGCTATTTTGACAATACTATATAAATTTTGTTGTGAGGATTAGAAATTATCAATAATGCGAAAAAGTGTTCAATTCAGTATCAAGTTAACTGTGTCCTTCTACCTCTAAGATATCTTGCTAGGGTCAGACTTTTATTTGTATTGGGTTTAACTTTCTTTAAACCATAGACTTACTTCCACAGCATTATCTTCCAGCAGTATTTACAGTACATTTCATCTTCCAATAAAATCATGTTTATAGCTACTCTACTTCTCCTACTGCTACTCCTATACTTATATAGACAAAAGCACACATACAGCCTTGCCCCATACCCACAGGAACATTCCTCTCTTAGGTGTCTTCACTCAGTTCATTGAACTGAAATGCTTCTCCTTTTTTTCTGCTCACCTCTTATTATCCCACTAGTCTCAACTCAGATATCATCTGTGCATATGGTAGTGAATAATAAATCTTAATTGATTCGGCTTAACTGAATTTCTCAAAAGGGGAGAATCAAAATTTAGTGAGGAAAAAAGTATTTTATAACATGTAATATATATTTATATATTAAATATTGTATATGTTTATATATAATTATATCATTAGTTGGAAGCAGAACCAAAAGGTGTATGTGTCAAAGAGTAGAAAAGTCATATACATATATTTTATATATATTTTGAAATATTTTTATGTATTCTATAGAGAGAGAAGAGAAAGAAAAGAGGGAGAGAGAACCAGGAAATTCACTGGTGTAATATAATTCAGTCAAAATCCAAAGGCCTGAGAAACAAGGTAGCTGATGATATAAGTCCCAGTCTGAGTCCAACATATCTCTCTAGTCTTCTCTCTTCCCAATTTGCCATGTAGGATGTGTTCTGTTCTCAACAAACATCACCTTACTTTCAGACCTTTTCCTCTTTCAAGGAAGGTTTTTAGCTGTTTCCTATCTGAAACCAGGTGTTGATGTCTGAGGGCAGGAAAAAATGGATGTCTCAGCTCAAGCAGGGATAGCGTATTTGCCTTTCCTGTGCCATTTTGTTCTATTCAGACACTCAGCAGATTGTATGATGCCCACCCTCATGGTTAAGGAAGATCTTACTCTTTACCAATTAAAATGCTAATCTGTTCCTGGGACACCTTCACAGACACACCCAGAAATATTGTTTTACCAGCTGAGCATCTCTTAGCCCAGTCAAGTTGTCACATAAAATTGTAAATTTTGCTCTTTGTTACTGTTATGAGCTGGACTGTGTCCCTTCCAAATTCAGGTGTTGAAGCTCTAAGCCTCAGTACCTCACAATGAGACTGTATTTGGAGAAAGGGGCTTTAAAGATGTGATTAAATTAAAACAGGGTCCTTGGGGTGGCCCTAATCCAGTATGACTTGTGTCCCTGTAGGAGATTAGGACATAGAGATACACACATGCACAGAGAGATGGATTCTATATGGCTGGTGTCTTTATAAGCAGAGGATATTAGGATACAGGCACACAGAGGAGGAAATCATGTGAAGACAGGAAGAAAATGGTCTCTACAAGCTAAGGAGAGAGGCGTTAGAAGAAACCAAACATGCCAACACCTTGATCTCAGACTTCTAGCTTTCAGAGCTAAGCTCCACAGCAGACCCATCCCACTGAAGACTAGGAAGATATTGAAATGTACTAAAAAACTTCTCCTGGGTATAAATAACCAGAGTTTAAGGACTCAAGAAAAATATAAGACAATGAAGAAGTCAGGAATTACTCCCTTTAGAACTCTTATTCCTGGGGTGCCTGGGTGGCTTAGGCAGTGAAGTTTCCAACTTCAGCTCAGGTCATGATCTCGCAGTTCATAGGTTCGAGCCCCGTGTCAGGCTCTGTGCTGACAGCTGAGAGCCTAGAGCCTGTTTTGGATTCTCTCTCTCTCTTTCTCTCTCTCTCTTTCTCTCTCTCTCTCTCTGCCCCTCCCCCACTCATGCTCTGTCTCTGTCTCTCAAAGATAAATAAATATTAAAAATTATAAAAGAATAAAAAAGAACTCTTCTGTTGTCTGGATTTTGAATGCATATTCAAATCCTTACTCTGCTCACATGGGTCTTCTGTATTGATGGTACCAGAGAGATCCATTTGTTGGCTGGTACCATCACTATCAAAGTGAGACAGACAGTAAGGAAGTACTGTTGATTCTACAAGATACAGTAAGTGGAAAGAAAATAGGTTTTAGAGTCATGCTTACCTGGATTCATATAGTCCTTCCTCCAGTTACTTTTGGTGTGGCCTAGTGGCCAGTCTAAACCATAGATTTTTTTCTTCTTTAGGAAGATAAATCTAGCATGTATATATAAAAACCATCATAGGAAAGAGATATTTTCTGAGCACACTTATTCTGAAAATGTGTGTTTAGAGCCACCAGACCTTTGTTTCTGCTTGGGTGTGACCATGACTACAGATCCAGACTTACTGTTAGCTATTATTTTTAAATCTTGGTGATCTAACACTGTGTACATGGTTTTATTTTAGGTAACTTGCTTAAGTATTCTTGGATATCCCAAACTCTAGTTCCTGTCTTTGGCAGGTGGCTCTTGGCTGAAATCTCAACATTGTAGTTAGAATAGCAAAGATTTGAAAATTCTATATTTGTTTTTTGTACACATTACATTTTTTATCCAATTTTTCTTCATACTATGATTTTTTCTGAGATATCATTCAAGGTTTTCTGTACTCCAAAAGATATCTTGTCAACTTTGTCCGTTTGGACAGACTTCGGTAGAAAATGATGTAAAGAATACCTTCTCAGAGTAGAATAAAAGAACTCCTCAATGTCACTATTAAATACATTTTCATTGTGTTATTATTTTTATTAGACCATAAATTTTAATTTTAGAAATAAAATTTAGCAATACTTTTTCAGAATGTCCATATTTCCTAGTAACAACCACTATTGTATTTTATTTCTGTTCATTCAGTTTCTTGATGCAAATATATACTTGAAAATGATTATATACTAAAATAAGATCACATGATAGACACTCTTTTATATTTATTTATTTTGCAATACATTCAACACATCATTCCATATCAATGTATATAATTAGATGCTTTTATTCTTAGTGGTTGCCCAGCGTCCCACTGTGTTGTTCCCTACTTTATTTAATCAATCATATATCATTCAATTATTAGATGTGTGATTTAGTTTTTTTGCTTTATCCTTTTGTTAACTATTTTTTCCAAGGATAAAAACAAAACATGCTTTCTCATTAGTTTTCTCTGATTAACACACAGAAGTGGAAATACTGGGTCCAAAAGTACAGACTTTATGAATGAAACTAGGTATGATTTTGAGCAAGTGACATTATGTCTTTGTGTCACATTGTTCTTGTTTGTAAAGTGATATGTTTGGACTAACTGTTCACTTATACTAGGTCTATAAGGTACAATATATTTAAATCTGGTCCTACTTGAATTTTTGTTTACAAACTGGTTTAAAATTGGATCAGTCACAGCCACAGATACAAATTGTCCCTAAATCTCTAAAATATCTATGAAGATATTGAGAAGACAAAATTATACATTAGCAGCAAAATTAAGAATAGAAAATCTGTTAATATTATGCAGTAACTGAGGAGCTGATCATAAAATTTTTGGTTCACAATTAAATATTTGTGTTCAGTTTTTCTCTATGGTTTTACAGTTTATTTTCTGATACTTTAAAATAATATACCAGGATAGAGCTAAGTAGATGAGTAGCCTAGTAATGCCTAAGTGCAAAAGAGATAATAGTTCTTTCCACATATTTCTTAGTATAACCCCTAGTCTAGTATATCCAAAGTGTATAAGAACCAGAATCTCAGGTGTCTGTCCCTTGATTGGCTCATATTTTTCCCTTTTAGACAACAAAAATACTGCTAATCTTCATATCCATTTATCAACAAATATTTACTGAGTACCTCCTATATACCAACAATATCCTAGGCACCAAAGGATTTTTCAGTGAACAAAACACACAAAAAAAATGGTTACTTATTATTGGTTGAATTTGGGTAATGTTTACTTTTTAAAGATAGTTTTCTATGTAATTCATATTCTTTTTCAAAAACAAAAGAAAAAATCCAGTTTTTAAGTTATTTGTATCATCTGAAAAGGGAGAACAGAAAAGATCTGATAGTGCATTGCTTCTGAAATCATATCAATTCAGGCACTGTTTTGAAAATGGCAATATGGCAAAACTCCAAGACATTTCTTATAATATATGTTATTGCTTCTTGCCCATAGCAAGAACGGTTCTCCATTTGGTCAAAAACAAGATAGCAATGTTAGTTTTTATGTTTTACTTCTTCATTTCAAACAAAAGCTACAAATAACATACTGTGAGCATTTTCCCCTAATCCATTACTTTTTCCTTTTTCTTTTTTTTCTTTTTGGTTTAGTTAGATTTATATGGGCATCTGTTTTTCATCTTTCTTAGGAAAAATGGTTTTCCATGAAATTATCTCCTTTCCTTGATCACTCATGTGAGAGTGTGTGTGTGTGTGTGTGTGTGTGTGTGTGTGTTTACATTTTTCATGCTCCTCTATGATATTCCATATCTTATGGCTAGAATTGACCTCTCATCTGTGTGTGGCCTTTGGACATGGAACATATTTCTATGAAATTGGCCTGGGAATGCTGCCTGTTGTACACTCCATGGCCTCTTTAAATTTATGTGTCTGTTTCTCTCTGGCAGATTGTAAATTCCTTCAAGTAAGAAGTTGTATCTGATTTATCTGTTTTGCCCCAATAGCTAACACATGTTCTGCATGTAGTATGTTCTTAGCTAATGCTGCTAAAAAATAATGTCTTGGTGCCTATATTGTATTGTGAGCTCTCACAGCCTGTGATATGATCATCTTTCTATCATCATTGTAATACCACATCTTACTTTGTTATTAAATTTTCAAAAACTGCAAGAGTTAGAAAAAGATAGAAGAGTGATTTTATCATGATTTTTTATTCTCTTTTTCATCTTTATGATACCATCTAAAGCTGCCCCAGGGTGTTTCCTGAGTGCTCTGGAACCCAGGTTAAATAGCTTTCTATAGAGAACTGAACAGGCTTAATTCACCATCTTAACTTATTAGAAGAACACAATTTTATTCATTTTTGTTCTCTCTCCCCTTTGCCCTTTGTTTGCTCACTGATTTTGCTCTGGGAATCTCTATCAAAAATGGAGAGAGAAGAGGAAAGTAAGATATAGCCCCTGCCCTCGAGGGCCCCTGAGTCTATTTGAGGACAGAGATGATGCAAGAAGGAATATGGCAGGGGCTCTGGAGATTTGAGTGGTGTAAATAAATGATGCTTATAAAGGAGTATTGGACAGTAATAGTAGACAGTGAAATAATTGTGAGGACCATGGAATGCTTAGCTGGAAATTTGAAAGTCATCAGTAGGAGAACACTAATAACATTTGAAATAGGAAGTATCACAGTCATAGGAATGTTTTAGAAAGATCTTGGTGACATGGTGCTCCTCAGGAACAAGCAGCCATGAGTTTGAAAAAAACAGATTTTTAAAATGAATCCCAACTTGCAATGTAAAGGAAAAAGGTACTTTTCCATTAAAAAATGGTCTTTTTTAATTTTATTTTTTATTTGAGAGAGAGAGAAAGCAAGGGAGAGGGGGAGGGGGGAGGGGGGAGAGGGAGAGGGAGGGGGGGGGGAGAGAGAATATGAACCAGGCTTCACTCTCAGCGTGGAGCCCAATGCAGGGTTTGATCCCATGACCCTGGGATCATGACCTAAGCCACAATTAAGTGTCAGAAACCCAACCCACTGAGCCACCAAGCCACCCCTAAAAAATGGCTTTTAAAAGTTGTTTGTGGTAAATAAGGCATACAAGGGCCAAGTATAGAGGACATTGTACCTCGGGATTGCAGTTTGTTTTGCTTATTTATAGTTTTTTCTACTCTGGCTCCTTTGTCATCTTACTATGGAAATGCTAATAGCATGCACTTCCTAAGACTTCCTAAGAAATATAATATATATAAAGAACACAGAGTATTGTTCTTCAATGTAGTAAACATTAAAAAAAAAAAAAAACCTTAAAAAGTAAAATCTTAAAGCTGCTGCAATACACCAGACATAAATGATCACAATCAGAAATAATTTGGGCTTCTAGGATTCTGCAGATGAAAAATAAAGTGCAGGATGTTTTTAAAGTGCTTATTATTGAAAATAAGGCAATATATGGCATAATTAAAAGACAAGTAGTTGATGATGGTAACTGGGAGGGGAACTACACTAAGTACAGCCCAGCTCAAGTCCTATTGAGAAAGAAAGGGCAGTGGGTCCGCCCTCCATTACCTTAGAAAACACACAGAAGAATTAGCTTTATAAACATTTTTGAAGCAGATTTTTAAAATGCAGAAGAATGCAAAATTAATATCTAAATACCAAAGGGACATTCATTAAGAGACCAATCTGAATTAGTCATTTCGTCATTTTCTTTGGTTTTGTGATTGTTCCAATGTAATTATTTTATTAAAAGTTCAGCATTATTTTCTAAGTCCTTAGGGTGAGAAACACATAAGGAAATGTACAGGTACTACAGAAGGCTTTGTCAAGACTTTTGGGAAGAGGATAATGAGTTCTGTTTCTGTCACAAATTTTAAAGAGGTAGGAATTATTCTCTACCTCACAGCTAATTAAGGCTTTGGTTTCTGAAAACACTGGCCTTGCAGAAAGGAGACTACACACAAGGTTTACTCTTCTCCGGTCTCCCTGTCAGGCTGAGCAGCACTCTTCCATGTGGACCAGCGACCTTGTGGCCCCCATAGAGAATACTTGAGAAGAGCCCAAGGTACTTGTCATGACTGATTTCAAACAGATCACAACTTTTCAGCAGGGTTATTGAGGAATTCAACTTTAGCAGCCTGTGTTGTCCACATTTCAAGAGTTTTAGGTCATCACACGTTCCTTATGTGCTTTCTGCCCCTTGGCATACTTTCAAATCACAAAATATGAGATGTGCATGTGGTTGGAGTAGTAAAGGCCAAGAAAAGCTGTCACATCAGTATCTATCCTTTATGATCCCTGGTAACAAGTTGTAGGTTGTCCCAGCTTTCACCATGCTTGACATGCCATCGGGAAAGCATGCAAAACAGATACATTACATCTTTCTGTACAAGTTTTAATTCCAGTTTTTGCTTTGAGAGTACAGGTGTCACTGCTTAGCAAAAAACACTTATTACCGAGTTATATATATTGTGCAGCCATTGTTTTAAAGCTTTGATGTTGTCACGTGATTTTCCCTTGATTTGGAGATGCTTTCTTGGCCTTTCATATAATCAGCAAATCAGAATAACCAAAGAAATCAAACCCAATATAACTACATAATATTTTCATTTGCTAATGTTACCTCTGTTAACAGTTTAATTTTTTCTATTTAGACTGCTTTCTCCAGGTTTTACTGCTATAGAAAACAGTCACCATTTCAGATGCTTTTAACAACAAAGGCTTATTTCTTGCTCATATCCCATGCTGGAACAAGTCAAGAAAGTGAGATCAATCAATCTTCAACCGAGTACTTGACCCCAAACTAATTATATACACATACAAGAAAAGGATCAGACACATATGGTTTAACTAGCATCATTGATTCAAGAGTAAAAACATAACGATTCCTCATACTACCATTATTCAAGAAAATATGTTCTTTCTCCTTTTTTTTTATAGTAAAATAGTAGCAGAAAGAAGTCATTTTGTTAAAAGAGTATAACACTTTAAGCCTAATACTTCTCCCTAATACTTTAAGCCTAATCAGAAACTACAATTACATAGATATTGGCATAATATATACAATCTTTAAATTATATATATATAGGGGCGCCTGGGTGGCGCAGTCGGTTAAGCGTCCGACTTCAGCCAGGTCACGATCTAGCGGTCCGTGAGTTCGAGCCCCGCATCAGGCTCTGGGCTGATGGCTCGGAGCCTGGAGCCTGTTTCTGATTCTGTGTCTCCCTCTCTCTCTGCCCCTCCCCCGTTCATGCTCTGTCTCTCTCTGTCCCAAAAATAAATAAAAAACGTTGAAAAAAATTTTTTTTAAAAAATAAATTATATATATATATATATACATATACACACATATGATATATATATATACACACACACATATATGTGTGTGTGTGTGTGTGTGTGTATATATATATATATATATATATATATAATCAGTTTGTCATTTAATCTCCCAAGAAAGCTTTTTTTTTTTCAGCTTTTGTAATAATCAACTTACCTTGAAAGTAAAATAAAAGGACGGATGAAGGGAAAATGTTTTGAGGCAGTAAAATAAAAACATACAACATAGAAAAGTATCATATAAAGTAAAAGAGGAAGTGGATTTAAGAGGAAAACAGTGGATTTAAGAGGTGACATCATAAGAGGCTATACTGTTGGGCAATGTGAGACAAAGCAGAAAGTATTGCTGTCTCCCACTATTATGAACTGAAAACTGAAATGGGCGAATTGCTTGATGATACATCCTTTGTGAGGAGGGGAGAATAGATTACAATAGAGTTCTGTTTGATTCCAAAATTCACACCTGCTGTTTGTGTCACACCATACCAGCACTTTAATTTCAAACAATAGTGTAAATTAATTGATTGAATTAAATTACATTTAATTGCGTATATTATATATATGTATATATATATACATACATGTGTGTGTGCCTGTGTATTATATTATGCATATATATGGATATATATGTCATTTATATAAGTATATATGTATACATATGTATACATGTATATATATAATGTGTATCTATTCATATATATATTTTCCATGGCAAAGTATTCATCAGGCAAGCCCTTCTAGAATTTGTGTCATGAAAAGAAAAGCATTTCTTTGTTGGCTGCATCCTGGGACAAGAACTGAAGTATCACACAATTTGTATCATTGAAGAAGTAAAAATTTTACATGCCCAAGTGGCTAGAATGTGATCATCTGATTTTATAAAGGGAAGAATAAATGAAAAGGGGAAGGGAAGGAGAAAGGAAACAAAAAAAAAAAAAGGAAGGAAGGAAGAAAATATTTGCCTTTTACTGTGGTTCTTATATATAAAGTGTTTCACATAGTGGGAAATGACTGATCAGTAACAAGCTGAAAGCATGTTTTATGAATGGTGCTATATATTCTTCATAGAATAGATTATGGCACATGTATATGACACGTCTCTACACATGTGTAGTCAATCATACATGTTCAACCATGTGTCCTCCATCCTTCATGAATTCATTCATTCATTTTGTCAAATGGCAAACATATTGATTGACCAGACATACACATTGACCATGTGCCAGACACTGTTCAACAAATGAGAGCATACAAAGATGAATAATAGTTGTCAATCAGTCTAGCATAGTCATAGGAAAATACACATTTAGATATTTATGAATGTATAGAGAGAGAATTTGAAATTATAATCTACCATATCCATGATTGTATATCAAATGCATAAAAATATTTTAACTACCCCCAGATTGCAGTTTTCTCCATAATGTAAAATATTACTATAATATTTTATAGGATTTTAGATTGATTAAAGACTTTTTGTCTTAACTTCCTGAATCAATTTTTAGCCCATTGCCTGCATAAACCTTCTCACCTTGTCAGAAATGTAATCTAACACTTGGATTAGGAAAGAAATGTGTTAATAGGCATCTTTCGTCATAAGGCCTCCAAAGTATTTGTCTGCAACATGCCTCTATAAATGTTGACAAATCTGGTGACTGTTGTATGACTAATTAACATTCACACAGGATACATAAATTTGTTAATTTATACTGAAGTTTGACTTTAGCAAATCATTCTCATATGCTTTATCTAAATTACTTGTTGTGTTTCTAAAACAATTAAATGTAAAAATATCTTTTGAAAGTTCAGGTCCTAGATTTTGAGGAAGGCTGAAATGTGGTAATTGGGAAGTTGACATCAATACTAATAAAAGTTTCCTTAATCAAGTAGAAGTGTTTGATAGAAAGCTTTGGTGTTACCTTTTGGTGGATAGGTAGTAATCTTGTAAGTAGAACAAAGGGAATGCTGAAGTACCAAAAAGGAGAAGGCAATTTTTATATCAGAACCACTTTTCAATGATTTAGGCTAAAAATTACTATGGTTAGCATCAATATCCCAGCACATGAGCACCACAAGAGAAATTAAATATATTTTTTAGAGAATTAAAGTTATATTGGTCTTACAGACATTCACACACTCAAAACCTTGTGATAACACTTGCTGATCTCCCTACCATTGCCCCAAATTTGCATGGGATTAACGTACCTTTAACAATACTTAATAAGTGCATTTGGATATATCAGAGATCCTCATAATAATTTGTTTCAGATTTCACCATCCCGTACCACAGAATCTCTAAGAATTAGGAAGGGCTTTCATGAGTTTTTTTTTTAATAGAAAAATTCTTTATTGTTTACCCTTATTTTGCGGTAGATCATAAAATATTCAGGTGGCAAACTAGTTACTTTGTGCACATGGCAGTAAGCATAGAGAATTCCACCCCCCTGCATACACACAGTTTCGTATGTTTTTAAGATGGTTGTGGGACTAGACTTTTGTCTTGGCAATGTATAGAGAGAGCTTTCTACATTACAGCGTGTATCCTGTTTTGTCTCCCACCTTTGGCTGTAACATTATAACCACTGTTTCTAATGTTTTTATGACTTCAATTACATCCACCATATTACTTAGTACTAATTTTATGATTATTCTTTTTCCCTTTCATTTGGTGTATTCAGTGTATTCAGTGAAGTGGAAATTGTCCACACACTCTTAAAAACACCTCATACTTTTTAGATTTGCTTTATATAAAATTTTCTGGAAACTATCTCGATGATAAAAAAATTTCCATTACCAAAGATTTTTTTTAATGTTTATTCTGTCATCATTTCACACTTTGGTGGCCATTTCTGCTCAAGTGGCCTGCACATAATTTTATGTTTAAACATTTCTAACTTAAACCACCCAATCTTAAACGACTTCCCTTTCTGGATAATTTCTTGGCAAACTAGATTTGATCTTTTCTTTTATAACCCTCCTTACTTCTTAAAATAAATCACTTTAATCCATTCTGGTTTTTTTCATGCCCATTTCTTCAATTTCTTTTTCATTTTTAAAACTTTTCCTAAAATAATTGTTGGTCAGAGTATATTGAATATCTCATTTTCTATTTATTTATTTTTTTATATTAATACTTCTCAGAAATCAAGAACTCCTTCCTGGTGCACCTGAGTGGCTCACTTAAGTGTCCAACTCTTGATTTCCTCTTAGGTCATTTCTTGATCTCACATTTCTTGAGATAGAGCCCCGCAATGGGCTCTGTGCTGACAGGGCAGAGCCTGGTAGGGATTCTTTCTCTCCTTCTTTCTCTGCCCTTACCCCTCTTATGCTCTTTCTCTATCTCTCTCAAAACAAATAAAATTAGCTTAAAAAAAAAAAAAAACTCTTTCTGACCAAATTCTCTTAGTATTAAAATAAAATTAGTTTTGTCTTACTAATTTTATCAGTACTAGGTAACACAATGATTTAATGGAATATTTTAAAACTATACATTATTCTAGAGTTGAATCAAGTATACTTATAAAAATAACATAAATTTAAGCTATGTTTCTTAAGCCTTCTGAAGAAAACAAAACAGGGTAAGACCTAGATGTTGCCATGTAGGAAGTAACAGTTAAATTAATAGGACTACATAAATGGAAATTGTAGTACAAAGCTGTATGTAAAAAATACCACATAAGTGAAATATAGTGAATAGCTTAGGAAGCTAAAATTGTATTCAGTATTAATATAGATGAATTTATAAATTATGGATATTTAAAGATATATTCGGCACATCTACAATATTTTGGAGCTAACATAAAATTGTGAAGTTGATATCAAGAAGGATATAAATACTCTTTAATAACATATGCCTCATTGTCACTGCTAGAGACAGAATGTTAAACATTACTGACCACAAGTGTGAACCAGTGTGGTAATTCCTACAATTCTACTAGTAAAATAATGCACAATTTCCTTTTGTGCAGATAATAGTTTGAGTTTCTTATTAAGGAGCTGGTACTCTCCTGGGCATGAGGGAGTAAAGAAAAACATTTCTTCCTATTTCTGCATTGAATTAGAAGGATCATGGCATTGTCATAGAAAACAATGATGAAATCATAACACCACATTTTATTTCTACCAGTTATTAGCTACGCTTTTCTGGCAAATTATTTGAGCATGTACTTCCTCATTTCACACAGTGCATAATTTGAACTAGGCTATTATAGAAGTGAATAAGAGTATTTTTGAGACGAATATACTTATCCTAAGATCTGGCACAAAGTTCAGCAAATGCTAATTGGACTTTTTAGGCAAAATTTCACCTCAAAGTTAGGGCAGGGAATTTTTGAGGCATGTTACAAAAAAGAATCATTAGGTATATATGAAAAGAACTTTAGCTCAGAAGGTTGTGAAACAGTAACAGATTAAAAGGTGTTGTACAGGAAAGTTAACAAGTGAATACATAACTAAACATCTAAATATATAACATTTTTCAGTATTACTATCTGTGAGGAGAGGAGTACACAAGGTACTGGGAGCTATATAGAGATTTTCAAAGTTAGGAACACCATGCAAATGTCCTGTTGCCAAGACCATGAGTAAAATTTGCAAAATTACTTGTAAAAAAATATTTGGCAAATGGCTTAATTTTTAAAAATTTCTTTACATAGGGGTGCCTGGGTGGCTTAGTCAGTTGAGCGTCTGACTTCAGCTCAGGTCATGATCTCACTGTCGGTGAGTTCAAGCCCTGCGTCGGGCTCTGTGCTGACAGCTTGGAGCCTGTTTCAGATTCTATGTCTCCCTCTCTCTCTGCCCCTTCTCCACTCATGCTGTGTCTCTCTCTGTCAAAAATAAACAAATATTAATTTTTTTGTAATTTCTTTGCATAATATATATGGCAATACTACAAAATAAGTCTGGTTAACAAAATGTAATAATATTTTTTATTTTTATTGAGGTTTTTGGAGCACCAAAATATGCATTCAAAACATGCTTGGCACAAGTTTTGTAAGGCTTCCTTAATCCCTTTGTGTCATTGTTTCCCCCTGTGAGATTTTTTTTTCTTCTGAGTGTCTCAATCATCATGGTTAATAAGGGCAGTCTCATATATATATATATATATATATATATATATATATATATATATATACATATGGAGAAATTCAATTCCAAATTGCTTTAAGGTTCACCTTTGAATTTTACTTTGGTCCGAAGAGTCCCATGACCTTTAAGTTTGATGAAAAGAGGGAGTAGTTATTAATCTCATTATTTTATTTTGAAGTTCTCCCAAAGCAGGTGACTCAAGACATTTCTGCAAAATGACATTCGTAGACCATGTAAGTTGATCATTGTTACACAGTAAAAGGCAATATCTCAGATTTTAATACACCTTCAGTATTTTTTTATCTGATGTTCTCAATTCTCGGTCACTCTACTTCTTCAGAGCCAGCACTATTTTGGACAGTTTAATTATATGTCTTATATCTATGCTTAAATGTAAAAACTGTTCCTTTTTAAAGATTATTTTTATACCCTTATATTGCCAAACTTATTATATTCCAAAAATGTTCACTCTCCTTCATTTTAATATCTGCTATACTATTCCTTTTACACAAAGTTATTTCATTGTGCCTCAGAATATATAATTTAAAGAGTATATTGTAACTATACAATAATTTCAAAGAATTTTTTCTTAAATTTATTTTTTTAATTTAATCCAAATTACATCCATATAGTGCAACAATGATTTCAGGAGTAGATTCCTTAATGCCCCTTTCATTCAGCCCATCCCCCTTCCACAACCCCTCCAGTAACTCTGTTTGTTCTCCATATTCAAGAGTCTCTTATGTTTTGTCCCCCTCCCTGTTTTTATAATATTTTTGCTTCCCTTCCCTTGTGTTCATCTGTTCTGTCTTAAAGTCCTCATATGAGTGAAGTCATATATTTTTCTTTCTCTATTTTCACTTAGTGTAATACTCTTTAGTTCCATCCATGTAGTTGCAAATGGCAAGATTTCATTCTTTTTGATTGCTGAGTAATACTCCACTGTGTGTGTAAATATATATATGTGTGTGTATATATATGTATATATATACATATGTGTGTATATACACACACATATATATACATATATAAAATAAATGAAATATAAAATATGTTGTAATTAAGTCTATTGTATACATATAGGTATAATGAAAGTTGAAGAATAAGATTAAGAAAACAATGCAGCAGTTAATTATCTTTCTTTTTAATGTCAATAGCCTTAGAGAGAAGGGAAGAAGTCAAAAACAAAGTGAAATCTATAACGCTTTACCAGGCAGCTATTGACTTCAAGAAATTGTTAGGAGCCATAAAAAAGAATGAAATCTTGCCATTTGCAACAAAATAGAAATACAAAGTATAATGCTAAGAGAAGAGCATCAGAGAAAGACAAATATAGTATCATCTCATTCATATGGGAAATTTAAGAAACAAAACAGATGAGCAAAGGAAAAAAGGAGAGAAAGAGACAAACCAAGAAACAGGCCCTTAACTATAGAGAACAAACTGATGATTACCACAGGGGAGGTAGGTAAGGGGATAGAGGAAATAGGGGATTGGGATCGAAGAGTACACTTATCACAATGAAAAAAAATAAAAAGATTAAAAACTTCTAGGAGTAATATCTTTATATGATGTTGTGAAGAAAGAAGGATAAATGATAGTTTAAATAAATCTCTCTCTACCTTCTTCTCTATATCCATGTCCCAACAATACTAGTTAAAATTTGCCAGTGTCAGGGCACCTGGATGGCTCAGTCAATTAAGCATCCATCTTCAGCTCATGTCATGATCTTATGGCTTGTGAGTTCGAGCCCTGTGTCAGGCTCTGTGCTAACAGCTTAGAGCCTGAAGGCTGCTTTGGATTCTGTGTCTCCCTCTCTCTCTCTACGCCTCCCCCACTCATGATCTGTCTCAAAAATAAATAAGCATTAATTTTTTTTAATTCACCAAAGTGTTTAAATAGTTAAATAATTCAGACCACCATGGTGACAAACACAAGAAAAGGAAGCTAATTTTTATTGTCCTAAGGTTAAGGATAGTAGGAAACACTTATAGAATAAGTGTAAAGGAATGATATACAATATACAGGTGTTTGTGCTGGTAAGAAATATATAGATATAGATATAGATATCTACATATAATCTATAGATTATAATCTATATCTAAATCTATATCTATATATCTATCTATATAGATATATATCTATATCTATCTACATCTATAGCTATATAGATGTAGATAGATATAGATATATATTATATAGGGAGGGCCATGAAGGACTAACTTGAATACAATCATCTGAGAATGATTAGCAGGGAGCAGTGGATTGCAACAGTACAGATTAAAGATGACCAGGGCATGGACTGTGGATTTTGCTTGAGGAAAAATGAAAAAGAGATGCCAAAGATATTATAGTCAGCATGATAATGCAAATGATTCAGTAAGGAATTGGACAGGAAATTTTGATGATCCTCAGACATTCCGATTCCTAAATGCTCTGCCATTAATGGCTTTGATCATTGTAGTCTGCTCACAGTATGAAGATTTATGAATTTCTGTAAAGATGGTAAAAATACTTGGTCTTAAATCAACCACTGGAAGAAGAACTCGTGGAGCAGCAAATGCCTTAAGTAGTCATTGTGTAATGTAGGCAACAAGAGTAATGATTTCTATGTAATATCTCAAAAGAGATTATTTTTTGAAATGGGAACAAATGTAGAACAGTAGAACATATTTTATCTTTGGCCATAAAACATTGTTTTATAAGGAGTATAGGGAAAATTGCAAGGTGATCATCAGCTGATTAAGATGTATAACAGTTAAAATTAATTATTTCTCCAGCACAGTCTCTCAGAGTTATTTCCAGTATGTAATAAGTAAAATATTCCCTGAAGATTAGGAATTTAATTGTGCTTCCATAGTTTAAAACAGAAAAGCTTTATTACCATGAGCAGGTGATTTCTTTTATCCATAATAATTACTGGATTCCAAACTATGGATAAAATAGGTAATTAATCAATACTGTTAACAAATACCACCTGTCCTACCTAAATGATTTCAGTTTAGAATTAAGAATCACACTATATTTATCTTGTTTAAAAATCTCTCTTTACTCTTTTGGAGTTCTAAAGCGATATTTTTCATAACTTCCTAAAGTACTTGAAATACATGACGTTCATATCAGAACACAATCTGGTCAATTAGTATTTAATCCTTCCATTCCTGAGCAATTCCTTTTTTTTTTTTTTTTTTTACTTCCAAGCATCTCAGTGTAATGATGAGCCCAGAGGTTCTTATCATAACAAAAATATATATCGTAACATAACAAAATATATCTCAGGTCATTCCTCTTATTTAACATCAGCCCTGATTTAGGTTTGTTTTCTTTTGGTTCAGCTTGGTTACCAAAAGAGGTAATGTAAAGAGCAAATTTTTATTTTAATTTGTAATTCAATGTAATTGGGCAAAAATAACCTTTTATACATCAGCTATATAATGAAATTATTAAGCAATTGGTATTGGTTTTCTCCCCACCCCCCCCCCATTGGAGTATGAAGCATCCTCAGGAAGACTTGACAAACATAAAGTTACATTACAAAAATTTTTTTTTGCAGTGATGAGAATTCATTCTGATGTGTTTACAAATTCATTCTAAACACCTTATTCCAAATTATCTGTGGGTTGTGTCAAGAATTAAAAAGTGTAAAGAATTGGAACAATTTTCTAGGTCATTCATCTGCAAAACCACAACTGAAGAGGAAAATAAATGATTTTTAAAAATCAACAGCTTTATTCATTGTTCACTTTATTATAATTACATGAAAAGGCGCTCATTCCATTACCTCAATTCAGGAATGTAGACAGTCATTGACCTGGCCCTAAACCTTATTTATCTATTTTAATGATTTATTGCATTATGGTATATAGTAAATGTGTATACGAAACATGTATGTAAGCTTTTTATAAAGAATATAAACAAAAAGGTAAGATGATGCATGAATGATGACCTAATACTAATATATTATTTTTCATTTAAACCATACTCCATACTCATACTTTTACAATATCATTATTAACCAAATAACTATATTCTTGAGTTGTAACATTATTGTCAATTATGCTGGCATTGATGTTTTAATGAAACAAATTTTTTTCACAATTTGAATTTTTTAGTAATGATTTTATGAGATTTTTCCCATGTTTTAGGAGAGCCAATACTTTCTTCATGAATATCCCAGATAATTCACATGGCATCATTGAAGCCTAGTTCCAAAAACAGCTTCAGCTATCTGAATTGGCTATGACAGAATTGGCAGAAACCTTGAAATTGCAGTTATTTAGTCTGGCCACCATGCCCAGAAAGATCTACTTGGAATGGTTCTGGAAGCTGTTCTTTTATTGTGTGCAACTATTCTTAATATGGTAGTATTTGACAGTCATTTTAGGTAAGAACTGAAGCCAATTAAATGGTTTCTCTGTGGATTTCCTCTGACAGATGCACAGAGGCATCTTGTGTTAGCCAATAGGCATTATTTAAACATAGCTAAAACTACTCCAGCATTTATTTTGATGCAACCAGCTAATTATATGGCTGTGATTTATGTTTAAGTAAAGGATTTTAATCAAATCTATTATTTTCATCCTCTGCTGTACTCTTATCACAGAGTCATGGTACCTCTAAGGGGAAATGGGAAGACAACTTCTCCCACAAAAATCCTGGGCACATTCTCTTGTTTCCATACTAATAGGAGTCTGATTTTAAATGGGAAAACACTGTTATTTCCCTATCCGTGATTAGAAAAGTAAAAATTATGTAGCTTGAACTGAGACAGATGACCATTTGCTGTTTTGTGTTTAGTTACACTTTGGACATAGAGCAAGCCAGAAAAAAAAAAAAAATCCCAGAAACTTAATAAAGATGGATTTGCTTGAAGGGCAAACTCGGTTTTTATGGTGGTTACTTATAATTTTCAGTACTTTTTAAATGAATTCCCAATTCTTAAGATTTCAGTTTTTCTATAAAATATGCTAAATTGATGATTTGACATAAAGAAAAATGACTATAAACCTAAAATTTTTAAAGTTTTTCAACAAGTGAAGTACAGTTGAAGTTACCCTCAGCATATTGGCAATACACAGGACATTAGCAGAAATCTCGACCTAGTATTTACGAATCTGTGATGGCTGGCTCCTCTAGTTCATTTTGTTGGAAGTTAGTACATTAGCAGACTTGTGAGTTTTGTTATGAACCAATTTTTTTTCTTCTTCTTTTTTTTATTTTTTTATTTTTCTAGATGCTCCACCAACTGGTCAGGCACACAATGTGAGAGACCAGCCCCAAAGAGCAGCAAGTCTGATAATATTAACACAAGTAAGTTCCTCAGCTTACCATGATGAATGTTCTACATGGTACAGAAATCATTCTCTTATGCCATTACTGGGGGACTTGAGTCTTGGAATTTCTCCTTCAAGGAATTTTTCAGGAGATATATTGCAATCAGGTGTTTTGGGAAGGATAGAGCACTGAGCTCACATGGTGACAAGATCCAGCATTTACGTGTTCTTTCAGGTAGAAAGAGTTCAAACTTTGGCAGGTTTCAGAATGCACATCTGCAAACCTAGCATAAGTTTTTCTTGGGAAATGGGAAACGTCAGTGTACTAAGGCTTCAAATATCACAGTAGATATGAGAATGCTCCAGAAAAAAAAGCAATTCCATGTTTTAATTAGAGCAAAGTATATTTTCTTGAAATGCATTTCAGTATGTTTTTGGAGAGCATACGTGACTGGTGAGTCTTAAAGAAAAGTATATTAACAAGAAAATAAGGATCATGGGTTGATTTATTGCTTATCTTTAAAGTATTGGTTTTGAAGTGTATTAAAATGTAGTTTAACATTTTTCAAATCCTTTTTTGTGCAGTTATAGTCTTAGGGCAGGTCACTGATATGAAAGTCCATCTACATCATCATTTGTGTGTCTACGCATGTATTTTTAACAACTTTAAACAATTTTGTGAAAATTTTCAAAATGAAAGTTTCCCAATTTACACATATTGTCACCAATTTTATTATGAGTGAAGCACTTTTGAAATATGTAATATCTATTAAGTGGGTAAATTTATTCTTGAAGAAGAAAAATTATATCCCTGATTGACAAATGCTTACTTCAGCATTTTTGTCTCTAGTCCGTCACTGCTGGTGAAAAAAAACTTTTTTTTAAAATTTTTTTCAACGTTTATTTATTCTTCAGAGATAGAGAGAGACAAAGTATGAGGAGGGGAGGGGCAGAGAGAGAGGGAGACACAGAATCCAAAGCATCCTCCATGCTCTGAGCTGTCAGCACAGAGCCCGATGCGGGGCTTGAATCCACAAACCATGAGATCATGACCCAGGCCCAAGTCAGACACTTAACTGACTGAGCCACCCAGGTACCCCTGAAAAAACTTTCTTGAAAACAAAAAACATACTATGGAGTTTGTAAAAAAGGCAAGGAACTATCAGAGGCAAAAGTATGCAATTTTTATATCCTAGATGTAGGATCCTAGTGTTTGCTGATCTACTTGTTTGTTCCAACTGCCCCCAGATAGTTTCTCTATCACTGCTTGAAATTCTCTAAGCAAAACTGTCCAAATTTCCACCATTTAGAAATTAATTTGGTCAAATAGACATGAGCATCTTTGAAAAATGTCAAATAGGTCTAGAATAAATAGCCTAGACATGAATATTTGAATTTGCAGAGATGAGTAATCATTGGTCATATAGTATTATTGGGGGTTTACCCTGGAATTTGTGTGTTCTCCTTAGGGAAAGGAAAGGAGGGAAAGGGAAAGGAAAAGGAAGAGAAAGAAGGAGAAAGGAAGAGAAAGGGAAGGGCAGGGCATTAAGAAAACTATGGGGACATTACTGTAGGAATAGAGTACTGGAATTTGAGAAACTGGTTCATAAAAGTTAGTACAGGACACGAATATGCCTTGCCTAATTTGATATTGAAAAAGGAGAGGGAAAGAAATACTTCCTTTTCTCTCTTCCCAGGATGTAGGGCTTATACCCATATTACAAATAATAGTTCTGGAGCCATACTAATTTATATATGATTTTGTAAACCAGTTACAAAACTCAGCAATCATTAATAGCATTGTTTTTTAGCAAAAAGTACATTTCGAGTTACTAACCTATAGAACACACTGAATTTATAAGTTGAGAATTCTGAAGACAAGTTACTTTAACCTTTTGTTTATGGTGATTTATCAGTTAGATAAATGAGATACATAGCCTTTAACAGAGTCAAAAACAACTTTATTGATAAACTCTCTGAAAAGAAAGAAGGATACAGAGTAGTATGTCAATTGAATTTTTTTAATTTGGCATAAGTTCCATCCACAAGGGAAAGCTTGGTGTTTGGAAGGTGGATTGGAGGAGGGAATGCCAGATGTTTTTATTGGAGGGTGCTATCTCCAATTATTTACATGGCCATAAAACTCCCTTATAAGGCCGATGCCTTTCATTGCATGCAACAGTTCTGAGAAGGGACTATCAAAAAGAAGGAGTTGCAAGTATTTGTAGCCCTTTTTCCAAAGATTCTAACGTTCTTCCTTCCATCACTGATTTAAAGTCGTTAAATTTAATAGAAGTATCAATGCACATTGAAAGGGCTATTAGCTCTGTAAATGTCAAATTTTCCTAAATTTGAGCAAAGTTGACCACATAATGACACTATTAAAAGGTACTTATCATCAGACATTTATGCTTAGCAAAACTTGCCTCAATAACTCTGGAAGAAGGAAAAAAAGTAAACTGATCCCACCTGAGGTAAGAGGATTATTTTTATTCTCTGTTAAAGCCCTGTGGTTTTGAATGGTTGTCAAATGTTCCCCAAACTTGGAGAGAAGTCATCCACCCAATAGGAAAAGATAGATACTTTAGCAGTGTTTTCAGATCTGCATTTCCACTAAGAGTAAAACATTCCTTAACTATCAGACCTTGGAATAATAAAGAATACACGGCTTCTGTTGGCCTGAAGACTGTCAACTGGCAAGGAGATTTACCTTTCCAATTGATGCACAGATTTCTTAATCATCTTAGAGTAGTCATACTGATGTTTTCTGGCTGTTGCTGTTTAAAGATTCTAAAAATCAGCCTGTGGAATTAAACAGATCTATTATCCTAGAATATTCTGCTGAGGTTCCACTTAAAAAAAGCTAGTCTGACTCTTCTGAAGTTATTTTGAAGAGTTTAAAATTAAACATGATAAAATATTCCTTGTATACTTCTATTTCAATTTTACCTAAGGTTTTAAGGGAGTGAATGCTCAATGTTTGAATTATGCTGTTCATATTTGCTAAAATTAAGGAGGATAAAAATATACTCAGCATTTGTGAGGCAGTAATATTCAGATACTGTATTTTAATACAGTGACAACAGAGAAGTGATATCTGTTAGGGGTCTGTGTTTCCTTTTTTCCTATCTTGCCCTTATCTCTTTTATACCATCCTGTTTCAAAATAGAAAAAAAATTAATTATGTTATACCAAGGACCTAAAACTTTGTAAATTTAGAGAGATAACTGAAAAATGCAACAAAATAATGCCTTTGTCCTAATTCTCCCAAGGCATATTTATCAAGCCTCAACTAAGTGTCAAGTACTGAATTAGATCCCAGCCACAAGTCAGTGAGTGAGACAGACTGCCTCTTCTATGAAACTGAGGTTCTAGAAAGGTAAACAGCAATAAAACAAGGAAGCAAACAAGTGAGCATGCAGATTTATAAAATAATTGTAACGTTTTATTGGTCCTGTGAAGGGAGCAAAAGTGAAGCAAAAATAGAGAATGGCAGAGGAGAACTGAGGTCAGGAGTGATTTCTCTGAGGTGATGGTATGTAAACTGAGATTTGAAGGATTATAAAGAGAAGAGGCTAAGAGGCTATTTCAAACACAAGGGCAGGAGGTACAAAAACCCTGGAACAGGAAAGAGTTAAAGATGTCCAAGGTATTGAAAGACCAGTGTGCTGGCATCAAGGGGACAAGAGGGAAAGTGATACAAAGTGAAGATATTTTCTTTATGACTGTTAATATTACAGTTTATCCCAGTGCCAAAGAGAAAATATCCTACTCACAAAAACATATCCACTTTCACATTTATGGATATGTGTAAACATCCATTTAAAAGCAGAATATATAGCAACAAGTCAAAAGAGGTCAACTCTAATGATATGTTTAATATTTATACCTTTCTACCAATAAACAAAAGGTCCTTTTCCTCTGACTTCCAGGACACTGAATTATTCTGGCTCCCTTCTTAACTCTCTTGAAGCAATTCTGTCTTCTTTGTGAGATACTCTTTCTCTTTTTCTTCTGGATAACTCATTCTCCACTTCCCACTATACACACCCTCCCCAGTGATTCATAATTCCTCAACCTCACTTACCAACTCTATGTTGACTACCCCTACATTTCTGTTCTCAATCCTGGTTTGTCTCCTGAGTTTGAGACATAGATCCCACTGCACAATTGCAATATCCATGTCTATATCCATGGCAATGTCTGTATCATCTGTATTCCATGGGAATCTCAAACTCAACATGTCCCAAAGTGAACTCACCACCTTCCCCAACTCAAGCAGAGTGGCAACATATATTTTTAATTATTTAATCAACATGTGTGTCATACTTCCTGTATGATGGTCAATCCTATTTACATTACTATGATGTGATATTAATGATGACACTCATTTTATGGATGTGTGAACTGAGACAAAGATAACTAATTTGCCAAAGGATATGTTGCTAATAAGCTGAGGTTTAGACAAAGATAGCCTGGCTCCGGAGTCTATTCTCTCAACTGCTGTGCTATCCTGACTCTCCCCAGGAGAAGGTCTCTTCAATAGAACAATTTGATAAAATAGTCCTTTCTAATGGGGAGGTGTTACCTAAAGAGGCTTCAGAACAGTGTTGCAAAGGAAGGTTTGTTCTATGTGAGAAGGTTATTGAGATGTTGAGATATCGTCTCCATCTTTAATAAGTACAGAATGTGCTTTTTTTAAAAAAATCAGTTTAGAACAATCCACCAATAACTTACTGCTAAAAAAAGATTGATATATGTTACAATATATTTACTTCTATATATTCTACTTTGGAAAAAAAATTACTTTGATAAATATCTCTCTTATAATTCTAAAAGTATATGTTGACAATGATTCCCTTCAATATAAAATTTTATGAAACCAAATTTTTAAAACTTGCCCAACTGCCACCCTGAATTAGTTATTGGCTACACTAAGCATTATTGCAGTTACCTTAATTGGTTGTATAAACTTTAGAAGTCTAGACTCTTAAACAGAGTGCTGCAGTGTAAGCAACTGGAACTGCCATCTGTGATGGGAGAAAGAAAAAGAAAAAGGTTGGTAAGTTTTTTAGCATGTATATATAACAGCATATCTACCTTATATGGGAATTAAACTATATACAACAAATACATTTTATAATAATATGCAATTGCAGTGAGGGGAAGTAACTTTATGTACCTTAAAACCAGGATTGGTAAGTATTTAACATCTACCAATTTACCAGATATTTTAGCAAAAAACAAAAAAGAAAGATAATGAAGTAAGGATATTTATAAAGTCATGATCAGTCAGTTGAAGTCAGAGTTTATGAAGAGACCAAGCTGTTCACTGGTATTTAAAACTTGTGAATAAATGTTAATTACTATCCAAGGTGCCAGATTCTCTACTTTCATTTATTACTAATAAATTACACATTCATATAAAGTTCACTTTCCCAAAACCAAGATGGTAATATAATACCAAACTCACTAAGTAGTATAGTTTGGTAAGAATATGAAATAATAACATGAATTTTACACTTTAGGAACAGACTACATAAGGCAAGTCATATTTTTTTCTTGCATGGAAGATGTAGTTATTTGGTTATTTTAAACAAATGATGTTTAAAGTTCCAAATTGGATTATGTTACACATGAGATTTCCTTAATAAAGACTTTCTGGTATCTTGGTAAGCGATCTCCAGGATGGACTATTTTTCACATAGATATCTTCTGTCTAGAGTTATCAAAACTGATCTTACTGTTTTATTGTCCCTAAGCAGCTGCTTATTGTGCTAAACATTATCATTCATTTCTGCCACAGTATTTTACATGCACATGTATTTGCAGAGGGAGATTAATATATTTAATAATTCCTAATGTTTCATTCTTGAGCCATTCGAGGTCCCCGCATTAAATTTCAATTAGTTTGGGGTTTCATTTGTTTTAGTTTCCACATGACTCAACTGAATCAACCAGATTCTATTCTAAATAGACAAAGCCTTTGTCTCAAGATATTTGTTGGAAAAGCTAACATTAGGTGCTTGATAGAGCAACTTCATACTCCTGTTATTAAGCAAACCTCATATTCAAGTTTCTTCCTGCATAAGTTACATAACTATAGGTGTATCTTCCTATGGATCACGTTATCAGCAAAGGGGTATTGTCTCCTCCCTCTCTTGGTGGGAGGGGGGTGGGATGCAGGGGATGGGGAGAAAAAGGTTGCTATTGTTGCCAAGCTAGAAAAGGAGGGCAGAGGTTCTCAATTTTGTTTCTCCCCTATGTTCAGATGCATAAAAACTAAGACCCAGTTGCTCTGACCACTCTTGAAGATCTATTCCATAGATATTTTATTCCATTTTGAAGATAGGTGATAGAACCTAAGATCATTTTTTAAAATACATGGGGGAAAAAGGTGAAAATGGACATTTATAACAAAACCAACTTGTCAGATCTACTTTGCTGAAACTATTCTGGGGCTAGAACCTAAGAAAAACAATCCCTTTTGCTCTTCCTCTCCCCCCCTCCCCCCATTTTGTTGAATCAAGCTAACAGACCTGTGTAGTAGGTCTTCTTGTCTGTTTTATTGGTGAGGAGCATGAGCCTCAAGTTTTCAATAACCTATCCAAGGTCTCAATCTATGTTGTGAAACTGGTATTTAAGCCTATGTCCGTCTGAATCCAATGCTGATGACCTTCCATTTGACTAGGCTGCCATCAGATGCCTAGATACACTAGGCACATGTACTCATTGAGAGAGAGTATTTATAGCTAAAGGAACAACAGTAAAGGTGGGATTATGGCCAATGGAATTGTATAAATTTGTATTCAGTCACCACTGATTTACAAGAAGTTACCAGCATGTATTTACTTCTATCATTGCAAGTAAATGTGTATAGTGAGAATCAGACTCTGGCTGACAAAGATAACAGTATTTCTAAACCTCAAGGTATTTAACAGCAACACATAAATGAAAGATATCTAAAGAAACATTTCTAGCAAATCAGTATTTAATACAAGAGTGATTTTTCAGTAACATAGTTATGAACTAGGAATATAGATGTTTGGCCTGAGCTTTACTTTCATTACATCAGTGGTCAAATGATTTAGTGTAATAAGGTGTTCAGTTATATAAATCTTTAATTCACTTTATTTATGTGTTCTCCTATTCATTTTTTTTTTTTAATAGGAAGCATTGCCATCATTGTGCCTCTTGTCCTCCTGGTGACTTTGATAACAACCTTAGTAATTGGTTTAGTGCTTTGTAAAAGAAAAAGAAGGTAAGATTCAATCATTTAGACAGTCAGTAAATAAATTACACACACAGTTACAGAAAATGTAGGAATGTTTTCCTTTTAATTCTTAAAAACATTAGTTATTCCAACTGCAAAATCTTGTTTTCAAACCATTTTATCCCTCTATTTCATTTTAAAGTGAGTAAAATTCAGACAGCTCTTCTCCCTTGTTATGTTAATGGATGGCTCCATTTGTATATTCTAACAAAACTAACAAGGGGACATGTTAATTAAAATTTCAGTAGAATTTTACATTTGTGGTAGTTTTTCCATGAAACACCAAGAGTCTCTGAAGTGTATCCTATTATCTTAATGTGTAGGATTAGTAATGTCAATACAATGATACTGAACATGTGTTGTATATCACAAATTGTGCATTAAATTCACAAATAATGTATTTATTTTATATATTCCTGGAAGTATGATTTTACCATTATTTGAATAGGCAATTATAAAGATCTGGAAGCAGTAGGTTGTCTATAGAGTTATTATCCAGAACCAAGGATGACCTGGGTATTGAAAACAATCTATTTCAAAGATTCTTTATCACTATTTGTTAGTCATGGTTTTCAGAAATAAAGGGTAAAACTTAATTTAAAAATTTATTAAGAGGGCCCCTGGATGGCTCAGTTGGTTGAACATCCAACTTCAGCTCAGGTCTTGATCTCACAACTCCTGAGTTTGGGCCCTGCACTGGGCTCTGTGCTGACAGCTCAGAGCCTGGAGTCTGCTTCTGATTCTGTGTCTCCCTCGCTCTCTGCCCCTCCCCCACTCGTGCTCTGTCTCTCTCTCTCAAAAATAAGTAAACATTAATTTTTTTTAATTAACTAGTGAATATTCAATTTCAACTAATGTATTAGCTATTTAGGAGGAATATGTTCCAAGTGCATTTTTTATTGTTAAGTCTAAATACTTTTGGGAAAAAACTTAATCACATTTAGAGTTTTTTTTGTCCTTCCATGACTTGAAAATATCATTTGTTTTAACTGCACTTTATTTATTAACTTTCTGTGATTTATATTAAAATAAGACAGTAAATCTACAAATACGATAGTTTTATGTATCATGATCGTAATACTGAGACAACTTACATTAATGTTCACATATTCTAGGACAAAAACTATTAGAAGACAGCCTATTATCAATGGAGGAATCAATGTAGAAATTGGCAATCCATCTTATAACATGTATGAGGTGGATCATGATCACAACGATGGAGGTCTTTTAGATCCTGGGTTTATGGTAGATGCAACAAAGGTAATATGTTTTAAGACGATGGACAGACAGTAAGCACTAACATTCTTGAGTTGCTTATCTGTAATACAGTCCTTAATTTTATCAGCATTTCTTTTATCTGAAGTTATAGTAAAGAACTTTAGGATGCATTGAATGTTATAGTCTCTTTTAAAGAAAAAATAAAATTAAGGACTGCATTCACCTGAAGCATGAAGTTAAGATAACATGTTTTGGAAAATATATATTTATTCATTCATTTCGTTTATATAAGTATAATTTACTTAAAATAATGTCTTATTCAAATATGTTGAGATGCTAGCACATCTATATATGCAGCATAGTAGAAAAATACTGTCTGATTTATTTTTTAATAATAAGAAGAGTGCAGTACTTCATTGTCACAATAAGTATTTTATTTCCAGTAGTGCTTCATTGATTCAACTAAGCTGTGTCCTTGAATTTGCTTGTAATCAAATTACTTTTCTAAAATATTTTTTCTATCCACTAGAGTAACCCTCCTATTAATTTGGGTAATGTTGTGATACACATAGTCTAAAAATCTGCCTTTTTTGGGTAAAGTTTCTGTTATTATTGTATGCTCAGATTAGCACTTTTTAAGAGAAATAGATAAATGATGCAATTCTCCAGATAAAGTAAACTTGTTAAGATTCACTATGCTGTATTATCTTCATATTTTGCATGATAATTATAGAATATTTTATTATGAATTAAGAGCATCATTTTGCTTATTATAGAATGATTTTCCTTAGCTTATTCATTCATTTATTGGATACTTATTTATTTTCTGATTTTACAAGTGCTTTGTCCAAAAGGTACCTTTATATTGTAAATAATCAAAGTGAACAATCTATGTCCAAATGGTTTTGCACTCATAGCAAGAGCTGTTCCCAAAGATGTTGAATTACTGTCGCATTCATTCAAGCTAGTTCTGAATCTATGGCCACACTCTCTAAGCCTGAAAATGATGGTCAAACATTTGTTTCTCTGAAAAGGAATCAATTATTATTGCATGTATAAATTTTTACACTATCAGAGGCTATGGTAGTGATTTTTTTCCTAATTAGAAATAAACTTACATTAATTATTAATTCATTAACTCCTACATTTTAAATCGTGAAATAAATCCTGGAAACCTAAGTGTCAGTGTTTTCTACTTAAAATTAAAAGTCTATATACTTTGTGCACATTAGTATTTGGTAATTTTTCTATGAAGAAGAAAGACATCTTAAATAATAGAATTCTCATATTCTTTGAATTTTTCTTAGGAAAAAAAGTACAGTGTAAGTATAATATTAACTGATAAGGACCTACTTTATATAGTTTTCATAAGAAGGAGAGTTCTCATTTTCCCCATAATTTTTATTTCTGGTGATAGAATTAGGTAAATTTTGGATAAAGTACTCCATTTAAAAATTTTTCCACATTTACTCTAGGAAGATAAAAACTATGCTTCAGTGCCCCTCAAATATACTTTTAATGTACCTTGCACATAACACTCAGTAAATATTTATTTACCAATTTGCTGACTGATTGACCAAAATTACCTTAATGTGACTTAAATGGCTGAGTCTAGTTAGCTTCTGATTTTTGAAATGTAAATATGAGTTGTTGCCTAAGAAGTAACTGCAAAAAACACAGCTAGTCCTATTAGGTATAAACACTTTTGGAAAGCAGAAGGCCACACCAAAGCAACCTTAATGATCAAATGTTTTTCATAGAGTATTTGCTGTGTCACAGTGGTTTGGTAGAGTCATGACGTGATCACATAAAAATTGTGTAACACATAAAGATGATTTTATAGAACAGTCATTTTCATTATTTTCAAAATGGATAAAATTTATATTTCAATCATACCGTCTAATCAAAATAACTGAAATAAATAAAGTTAATAAAAAGATTTGCCTATGGAAGCAATTAGAGAATAGTTTGAAAATTACAAAAAAAAGTGAAATTAGTATTTACTAATTCATCTCAAACCTTACTTATTTTCAATATTTTTACAAAAATAAGATCTTTATAGAGGAAAATAAAGAGGCAATATTGACCTAATTTTATACTTAAAATCTTTCTCTGAGACCCTTGCCCTTGTCCAAACTTTGTGATTATTCAATGTTAAGAGTTGATAGTTAATTTTTTTTCAATTCACCTTTAACTTACTTTAGAGTATGTATATTCATTAATATTTGTATGCTCTTCAACTTTTCATCCAGTACTTTTCCCCATTTTGGGCCACTAATGAATACTCTATCCTGAATATGAGTGTACCAGACTGGCTAATTCTGCCCCTAGACTCAGGAAACTCTAAAGTCAGTATTTTTGCATGAAGACTCAGTGAACTAGTATCAATAGTAATCCATCTGGAAAGCCCAATTTCCAAAACAGATTTTTTTTTTAAATATCAAATTTTTAATTTTTTTTTTAAATATACAGTGGTGATGAATCTTCAAATAGAAGCAGTTAGAGATTTAAGTCTTAAGAATGGGCTACTGTCAAAACTCTTCAAAGAGACAAAACTTTAAGTGAGGGATGCTTGTGGTTTTTTTCACAGAGCTGTGAAAAAAAGATACAATTTATTTGGGAAGGATGAAGTTAAAAAGAAATGAATGGAAGTCTCTAGATGCATGGCGTGTCGATCAGTAAGCTGCACATAATAGAAATGTCTACTTGTGAAGCACAGATCCAATATTAATAGTTTTTTTTTCCTTAATCTATTAAAGTTACTATGCATGCACTGTTCATGCCCCAGGGCTAATGATTTTTTATACTATTTTTATGACTTAATATGAGTTTATGTTAATGAAAATCATTCCATGATATTAGATCAGAAACTAAAATTCTCTGTTTACATACAGGCCAGGTACATAGGGGGAGGGTCCAGCGCTTTCAAGCTTCCACACACAGCGCCGCCCATCTACCTAAACTCTGATTTGAAAGGACCACTTACTGCTGGGGTGAGAGAAGAAAGTTCATTATTCCATATCCATTCCATCACAGAACCCCTCACAATGAAAGATGATGGCTAGACTTAGATAAGGGCTGTCTTTAATTAAGTTTTAATTAACAAGAGGTTTCAAAACAGCATTAAAATCAGGACTTATGTTTTATGTCTTGCCTATGCAAGATCATATATAAGACATGTTATCATTTTACACAAGCTATTAAGTAGAAATACCTCTTCTGCTGATTTTGAAAATGTCACAGCACTTTAACAATAAAAATGAGTGTTGGCTATTCTTAGAAATCTCTAGTCAGAAATTTAAATAATTTAAACTGGAAATTCATGTTTGATTTGATTTGCCTATTAAGATGTTTTCTTGAGTGGATACAAGTTTGATATCCAATTAAATAAAAATATATTACAAAATGTGGTGTCATATTGAGAAATTAGAAATGGTCTAATGAAACCCTTCTTAAACATTTTTTTTAATTGAGTAACAAGTTTTTAGAGGAAGGTACTCAGTCTACAGTTACATGGTGCATGGTGGATGAAAGAGGGATAAAATAGGGGTATCAAGATTCCTAGGGATGCATATGTTCTCCCTTGTACCTCTCTCCCATCAGCTGTTGTCCATTCTCATTCTTTATCATGTTTGTCTCATTCGCATGACTCAAAGATTATATATTTCTTGTTCGTAACTAAGATTTAGTGTTCTGCTTTTGGGAAGACGAAACAAAACTAAACAAAGACTAGGCAATGAATTCTTGGGTTAAGTTTCAACTCATAAAATCATGAACATTGCATGTTTTTCAACTGAAAGAGATCACTTCTTCTGCATGTCTCAATTCCACTTCACAGCGCTCTATCTATGAAAATTAAGAAGACTGTGGACTTCACAATTCCTTGAAAGAATCCAAAATACTTCCTGTGATAAATACATATAGGTTGTCTGAAGCAAAAATATTGTCTTTATTTTAAAGTCTATTCCACCAATATACTTTACTGTTATTTTGTTTCCTATTTTTGACTTCATAGTGAAAAATTATAAGCCTCAAGCAATTAGATGACTTTCTGTAAACACATATTTCCTGCTGCTGCTATGGCAATAAGGGGACAAACACATTGACTGGAAATGTGATGATTTGGTCTAATGTTTTACACTTTTAAATAAGTCTCAGTGAATATTGTTATCACAAAGATATCCTTGGGCTTTTACTATCATGTCAAAGCTCCACTTAGATTCCCAAGTTACCTGAAAAACGTACAATTATGTTTTAATCTGACACCATGCAGAAGTCAACTAAAGCCTGTCAACAGAATTTAAATTACATTTATATAATTACTATTTAGCAAATTAAATGTATTTCCTATAAATGTTGTTAACATTAAAAGACAAATATCCTAGAAAATAACTAATGTGTTCAAAACTGATAATAAAGTTGTATTTATCTCTTTCTTCTCTCCTTCAGCCAACAAATTACTCCAATCCAGTGTATGCAAAATTATATATGGATGGGCAAAACTGTCGAAACTCCTTAGGAAGTGTTGATGAAAGGAAAGAACTGCTTCCAAAGAAAATAGAAATTGGGATAAGAGAGACAGTGGCATAATCAGCTATACCTTTTATATGCTGTAAAAATGTATAAAATATAAGGATGACTTTTGTATGTTCCAATAGTATTTTACTTGTTTTGGCATCAGCATTACCTCTTTCTTTATCTTTTTCCTGGTTAATTGTTTTCTGAGTTTTCTGGGTTTTGTTTTTTGCTGATGACTGTTGATTGACCATTTGTATGGTATTTTTATGAAAAAGAACTGCACTACAATACAATTTACAACAATGCTGCTGATATGATTCACCTTTGAATTTGTTAAAATTAAAAACAACATATTCCTTTGTAGTGTGAATATGAGCAATCTATTTTGTATGAAGTTTTTGGTTCTACTTAATCAACAAAGAGAATCTCTGCACTTTTTCACTGTATGATCTGGAAGCTGTAAAACAATGTCATTTTATTTTTCCATTTAAATTGATGGAAGAATGATTGAATGGTCAACTCTCTTCTTTGTGCCCATTAAGATTGATTCAGACTGCTGAAAATATCCAGCCCTCACAAGTCCAGCATCACCTGCTTTAAAATTAGCCTTAGATTGCCACATGATAGATGAGAATTTTGAGGAAAAACTTTTAAAAACATATAAAATTAGTAATGTGCATGGATACATACGACTACATTTGCCAAAATTTAGTGTACTCTATGTGATATACTAAACATATACACCCTGTAAACAATAGTTATATTTAGGTGGTAGAACATAGCAAAAAATATAATCAGAAGCGGAAAAACCACACCTGCTATGGGATAAGACCTTTTGTTCTCCCTCAGTCCTGAGGTCAACAGCCAGCAGAGAGCACAACAGGGCATTGGGTACACATGCCTTAGGAAGTTCTTCCCAGTCATGTGCATTTTGTGGAAGATTAACCCAACCCCTTACCACACAGAACACTGAACAATAATATATAAGCACACAAATTGATGACAGAATTTCAATTATGTGAATGCATTCTCTTTGCTAGGTCAAAAGGAACGGCAAAACAGCCATTGCCATGTAGAGTACTTGGGAAATATTTTCAATACACAATATGGCTAACCCATCACTTGCCCTATTCAAAATGTATTCTTAAAGGACTTTCCAAGTTATAGAAGAAAACTTATCTACCCCAACTCAAAGGTGGAGAGTAGAAATGCTGACCAGTTACTCTGGTACTCCGGTTTCTTTGGTTTATGCAAAACACATGGACCCCATTCACTCTTTTGTTTATTTGTTTTCAAATTTTGATTGAAACAAGTACAATTTATTTAAGTTGTATAAAAAGGATAGCATTTTTATACAGATATCTTTAAAGGCACAAAAGATTTATTCACAAGGTATGGAGGGCTTTTTGTTCCTCTGATAGACATGACTGACTTTTAGCTGTCATAATGTATTAACCTAACAGATGAAATATGTTTGTGGTTGCTCTTTATCCCTTTGTACAAGCATTAAAAAAAACTGCTGTTTTATAAAGAGACTTTTTGTTGTACTATGTGCATGCATACTACCTATTTCTAAACTTTGCCATATTGAGGCCTTTATAAACTATTGATTTATGTAATACTAGTGCAATTTTGCTTGAACGATGTTATGCATATCATAAACTTTTTCAGGTTCTTGTTTAAGTACATTTTTTAAATTGAACAGTATTTTTCATTTTGGTTATAATAGTCATTTTGCCTATGTTTCTACAATGAAGTGTTAAATACTTTATAAAAAATTGTTGACTGACTTATTTAAATGAAATTCTACATATTTAAGTGCTTGTGTTGGGTAATTTTTAAAAGAAAAGTCCTTTCTTTGTGCAGTGTAATCTTCTTAGGAAACTATTTCAGTAAACATGAGACATAATTTCGTTACATCCTTAGAACATACTTTCTGGGGTAGGATTGATTTCATTACATCACTTATAAAAGCACAACAGAGAAAGCATTTTCTCTCTTCTTGAAGCAGAAACATTTTACTTACTTTATATTTCCCCTCCATCTTACCTTGCTTATTGCAGACTCTTGTATTGCAATAGAAAGAGAGGTAGGTTTTTTATCCAGTAGTGTGACAATTGTATTGAAATAAGCCAAAACTCTTCTGCCCTTCCCATTCTCAAAAAGTGTACTTTGTGCAAAACTCAGATTCCATTAGATGCTAGTTAGGCATTGTTTTGTGTTTGAATGGTTATTGCTATGCCTACCTGGAGTATCGGAATGGAGAAGTACATATAGGTGGGTCTGATTTACTGAAGCTATCACTGAGTTATGTTAGTTATATTATCTAAGGGGGATTTTTGTATCAGAGCTTTATAAATGTAACTGAAATTATTATTTGAAAGAAACAGAACCTATAGACTGAAGTGATCTTAATACAACTAATAGTGGTATAAATATCTAGCAAATCATATATGATACACAACCAACAAACCAACACTCAGAATCTGGCACAATGACCTGTTTTCTCACTAGGACATTGATGAAAGCCATAGTTGAGAGAGCTCAGGATACTTTTTAACCCCTACATTCCATCTACATAGGTCGTTATGTCCACATTATGCTTCACCATCCCATGTTAGTTCATTCAAGTCTGCATCAGAGTTCATTGTCTTTCTTTCTGCCGTTACTTTGCCTTCAGTCCTTACAGGACAAAGATATTTTTTCAACTACTTAAATTATGTATATAGCTCTAGCTCTTTCTGTTTCAAGTCTCTTATGCAAGAAATTCAGGTGTATAATTCTCCTCCACAGTGACCATACTTTATAAATGCCATCACCAAAATGCTTCCTAAAATATACCTTTGAGCTCTGATGGAACATATTTTCTAAAAATGGGTGCTTCATTGTAAATTCTCCTTCCTACCCAAATGATTATTCATCCAAAGTAGGGGTTTTAAACCTCTTGATGTTTGGGGCCAGTTGATTCTCTGTTGTCCTTTACAAGGTTGGATAGTTAGGACTCTGCCTTCTGTCCATTAGATGCTACTAGTACCACCCAAAGTTGCAACAACCAAAATGCCTACAGACTTTGCCAAACTTCTCCTGAGGAACAAAACTGCACTTTTATTTAGAACAGATGATCTAGAGCTATGTTCTGCCTTCCACTATTAAAAAAGTCTCAGCTGTAACAGCTAACCCTCAGCATCAAAATAATGGCACTCCCAAGTTTTTAAGTCTTTAATGCTTATGATGCATGAGTTATAGAAATTTGGTATTAGTAAAGTGCCTGTACATTTAAAAAACAAAAAGCATCACTAAGGGACAAAAGTTTCATTTGGAAACTTTTACAATTTTGTGTAAATTGGGCCATTTTAGTTTATGTAACTTTTATTTGTGGCCATTTAATGTCATTTATGATTGTTTTGTTTTGTTTTGTGCTTGATTATATGCTTGTTTTGTTGGTTCTTGAGGTTGAGATTTAAGCTTGTACTTTTTTTGTAGGAATGTTACTTTCTATTTTTATGATGACTCATATATGAAGTTCAATATTCAATGTATGTTATAGCTACCATAAATGAACTATAATATGCAAAATATCCACAATTTCCAAACCCTAACAGGAAAAATTGCTACATGTGATGAAGGGAATAGAAAAAAATACACTGCTTATTTTTCCTTATCCTTTCTTGTGTCCATATCTTCACATAGCTACTCTGGATATAAAATCTGATTCCTCTCTAAGAATACTACTACTATTTACAGAGTCAACTCTTTCGTGCAGTTTTACTTAAATTAAGAGACAAAGAATCCCACAGACTTGAGCAAAATATTAACTGACCACTTTTTGAAAGCTGTATTTTTCATCTTACGCCACATTCCAATTCTCATCAGCTTATTTAATAGAAAATTTTCTCAATATTAGATGATATAATTTAATGTAAATTAGAGTCATTGTTTAAATAGAAATCCTTAAATTACAACTTATAAGAAAAGGAGACACTCAAGCACTTTTTGTGAGGCTGACTACTGGGTAATACAGCAAAAAAAAAAAAAAAAATGATTTTGTTCTATGTATTTTGAATGTGAGAAAAACAAAAAGAGCCAGAAAATAGTTAATTTTCCACTTCTGCTACCAATTCCATTGCTAACTTAACATATCCAAAAAGCTAACACATCGAGGAAAAGATAAAGTTAATTAACAACTACAGAAGTAGTTTTATTCAGAAAAACATTTAGTTTTTGATAATATCCAGGGGCCCAGGAACATGTACTTCATATGTGCTGTACATGTATCTAGTCTAAAAAAAAAAAAAAGAAATGAAATAAGTTCTTTGGTTTAAATTTTCTGTATAGATATTACACCTAAGTGGCTGTAATTTATTCTGAAAAATAGTTTCTAGTTATATCATTTTTTTGTATCCAAAGTGATCAAAAATCAAAAGAAAAATTAGTACTAAAGATGGCCTATTTGATAAATTCTATGCTTAGAATGTATCCATTGTCTCTGACGGATAGTCTGCCCCTTTAGCTGGGGTTTGTAAGATAACGGTGAACTTAAGCAATGCAGTACTGACACCTTACTCATTTGTTCACTCCAAGATAATTTTTCAGCGTAACTTCTTCCTGCAGTTTTAATACATAAAGTATGAGCCTCCTGATGCAATTGATTTCCAGACTATTCATGCCATAGTGGCTTGGAAACCAGTAATAAAACTGTTGTAAGCTTTCAAAAGATAATGTCCATGGTGAAAACCAGAGACATCTTATTCAGATCAGTAATTTAAGTATGAGTGAGAAAATATTTTTTCACACACAGAATAAACTGTGAAATATAATCAAGAAAAATAATGTAGGAGTTTGGAATATAAGGCTGCTTATGGAGATACTTAAAAGCAATACACAGAAGCACTTGAGTGGCTCAGTCGGTTAAGCTCAGTCCTGATTTTAGCTCAGGTCATGATCTCACGATTCATGGGATGAGCCCCACATCAGTCTCTGTGCTATCAGCATGGAGCCTGCTTGGGATTCTCTCTCTCCCACTCTGTCCACCCCCCACTCTGTCTCACTCTGTCTCACAATAGAATAAACATGTAAAATATATATACAAAGTTTAGGTTTAGAGTGACTTGACTAATGAGCTAAACATTTCTCAGTGGATAATGTACAAAGATAGGTAGGAAAAAACTGGACAATGAGACTGCAAACAGAAGTAACCTCCATCCCTGCAGTCAGCTAGCATCAATGGTATCTTTGTGGAAATTTATATAAATATACAACAACAACAACCACCTCACGTATTTTCACACACTGACTTTGATCTCCCATTAATTGTGAAGATGGCTCTGCTCTGCTATTTTATGTAAAATTCAATTATGTTTTGCTTCTCTGGATTATAATTTCAGTAGTCAGTACCCTTATCCAGAATGATAACTAATCCCTAGTTTCTTATTCCTAAATATAAAATCATATTTCTTTCCATTTGCTTCTTTTTCTCCCCAAAGTGACAGTATAAGAAACCAATATTCCTCTTTGACTATTTTGTCATAACCTGTATTATTTATTCCATTGTAAAAAAAATTTAGAAAATAAATATTAAAAAAAGAAAAATTACCACTAAGTTAAAGCACTAGAAATAACCAGTTACCATTTTCAAGAATTTTGATTTGTTGTAGATCATGCATAAATTTAAATATTCTATCCCACTTTTAAAATATAACATTTAACATTGAAATATTTGGTTTTATGTCTTTCTCATGCTTTTATTTAATCACTTATTTTTATTCAGTTTCTGTCTACTTTTTTTATTTTTTTAAATGTTTATTTATTTACTTTGAGAGAGAGAGAGAGAGAGAGATTGAGAATTCCAAGCTGTCTGTCTGCACTGTCACCACAGAGCCTAACACAGGGCTTGATCTCACAGACTGTGAGATCATGACCTGAGCTGAAATCAAAAGTTGGACACTTAACCGACTGAGCCACACAGGTGCCCCTCAATTTCTGTTTATTCTATGTTGATTTTATATTGCTTGGTTTTATTTTTCTCTCTTGATTTAAAAGTTATTCATTTATTATTTGTTTTACTGTTAGAATATTTTTAAAGTTAAAAGTATTTAACAATTAATCCAAAATTTAAAAATAAGTCTTTTTGTTTTTCTTCTAAGATGAGAAGTTTAGCATTCTTAGATTCTCCTAATCTAACTTGCCTTCATAGTCTTTGATATAGTTTGTGGTTTTATCTTCATAATATTTAATTGAATTAGTATTTTTACATTTTTTTGTCTTCTCTTTGTTATTTGGAATTTTTCAACTATTTTTACGTTTAGTATTTCTCTTTTAAAACTCATTATTCCTAGGGACTCCTGGGTGGCTCAGTTGGTTAAGCGTCCCACTCTTGATTTCAGCTCAGGTCATGATCTCTTGGGTCATAAGATCAAGCCCCGTGTCAGGCTCTGCATTGACAGCACAGAGTCTGCTTGGGATTCTCTCTCTCTCCCTCTCTCTGCCCCTCTTCCACTCTCTCTCCCTCTCAAAATAAATAAGCATTTTTCAAAATACCTTATCAATCCTTTTACTATATGATTTTTTCATTCTTAATTTCTCTAATTCTGACTTATTTTATTGGTATATTTCATCAAACATCCTTATAAAAAACCTTCATCTGTGGTATATTTGCTGAACTGTTGTATTTATACAAAAATGTCTCCAAGACCTTAAAATACAAATGTCAACTCAACTCAGTGGAGCTTTTCGCTTCCTCTAAAATTAGGTTGCACCTGCCTCACACTATTTTCTGGTATTCAGTGTTGTTAAGGATAAGTCTGAGACCAAACAGATTTTTCTTTTTTTGTAATATTTCTCCCTAGACTTAAAAGCCCAAAGCTAATTATAATAAAAGTATTTTGCCACATATGTTTTTATTAATTTTTTCTACTTACAATCTGTTTTCATCTGAGATTCGGTTTCTTCAAGATGTCTTTATTATTTCTGTGCAGATTGTTTTATTTACTACACAGAAAGAGTAGTTCCTAGGTTAAGTCTTTTTCTCACATATGTATCATTTTAATAATTTTTCTTGTTTTTCTTTTATTCTAAGAGAGATTTTCAGGTTTCTGACCTGCATTTTTAATTTTCTTTTTTCCCTGCAGACTCATCTGATTTTTCATGTGTGCATATATGCATGAGTCTCAGAATGAATTTTTCCTTATTTTACTCAGCTTTGTTTTTAACTTAGTTTTTTATTGTCCCGTGTAGTGTATTTTCTTCCCAGAGCTTTCTGCCGAGGTGTCATAGTATCTATTTCCTGTGTCCTACTCACAATACCAACTAATTTCCAAAATTACCTTTTTCAACAATTCTGTAAGTCTAAGGCATGATGCCCTGATGTCTTTGTGCTATGAAATTAAAAAATAATAATAACAGTTCAAGATGCTTTATTTTCTCTTTTCTATTTACCAATGTTTAATTACAGATACAACATTCTACTTCCAGTGATGCCCAGTATACAATATTTATTTGTTTCCACATTCCATCAATTATATGCCTCTTACATAACTTTCTTGGGCCTATAACTGCAGGACTATTTCTCCCTCATTTATCCTAGTGGGTCTTTCCTAGAACCCTATATAATTATTTTCATACTCATATCCCTGTATTTTTATTTACTTAAATAATGACAGAGAAGTACATGAAAACATCAATGCTCCTGTATACCATAATACCAGGATTCTTTCTGTAATTTACACCGAGTTATATTCCCAAATATCTTGTCTTATATTGTGCTCTAACCTTCTGTAAATTTATTAGGGGAGAGACAGGCTTTTTTAGTGTATTCACACCAATTCCCTCTCTTGGAAACCGTCTCAGATATCTGCCCTATTTTCTGTCAGCATCACTCTTTGAAAGATAGTAGAACCTTGGATTGGTAGCAGTGACTGTTCAGTGGAAGGATGGCTAACAACTTCCTTTTCTAATACAGATCCCAAAACTTTGCATCTTGATACAGAGCATGGGGTTTGGGGAGGGAGGATGAGCTAAAAGGGTAAGGGGCATTAAGGAGTCTACTCCTGAATCATTGTTGCACTATATGCTACCTAATTTGGATGTATATTTAAAAAAATTAGGAGAGGTAGGGAAGATGGCGGTGTAGGAGGATGCTGGGCTCACCTCGTCCTTCTGATCACTTAGATTCCATCCACATCGGCCTAAATAACCCAGAAAACTGCCAGAAGACTAGCAGAGCGGACTCTCTGGAGCCAAGCGTAGACAAGAGGCCCACGGAAAAGGGTAGGAAGGGCGGAAAGGCGGTGTGCGCTATACAGACTGGCTCGTGGTAGAGCGGCAGCCCGCCCATCAAGGCAGAGCCCCAGAGTCTGACTTAAAAAGTGGAGGGGCCGGACTGCATGAGTTCTGACAGCCAGAGGGACTTACCATCTGGAATGTTATAAGTCAACATCTCTGCTCGGAGAGCAGGAAGGCAAGAGGACACCTGGTGGGAAATGTGTTGAGCTCTGGAAGACAGAGCTTAGCTTAGAAAAAAACAAAGGCCCTGGCCAGTGCCATCTCCCTCTCCCATCCCCCAGCCGAAATCCCCAAGGGAACCAGTTCCTGTCACCAAACTTGCTTGCACCGCGCAAACACCCAACGCTGTGCTTCTGTGGATCCATCCCTCTGACGGGTCTGCCTCCCTCCTGGTGCTGCAGGGTCCCTCCTGAAGGAGCCCACTGAAAACAAAGGGAGCTAAGCCTACCCCTCCCACCCCTGTGCACCTTGCTGTTCCACCCTGGCTAATACGCCAGATCCCATTGAAGCAGCACCACAAGCCAGGCAGTGTGCAAGTAGCCCAGACAGGGGCCACACCACTCCACAGTGAGTCCTGCTCCTGGGAGAGGGGAAGATAAGGTACACAGCAGTCTGACTGTGGCCCCAGCGGTGGGCTGGGGGCAGACATGGGGTCTGACTGCGGCCCCGCCCACCAGCACAAGTTACTCTGGACAACACAGGGGAAGTGCTGTGCAGTTGGGAGCCACCACAGGGACTACATAAAATGAAGAAATGGAAGAACTCTCCTCAAAAGAAACTCAAGGAAGTAGCGACAGCTAACAAATTGATCAAAAACGACTTAAGTAATATAACAGAACAAGAATTTAGAATAATAGTCATAAAATTAATCGCTCGTCTTGAAAAAAGCATAGAGGACAGCAGAGAATCTATTGCTACAGAGATCAAGGGACTACGAAATAGTCATGAGGAGCTAAAAAATGCTATAAATGAGGTACAAAATAGAATGCAGGTGGCCATAGCACAGACTGAAGTGGTAGAAGAGAGAATAGGTGAATTAGAAGATACAATTAATGGAAAAAGAGGAAGCTGAGAAAAAGAGGAATAAAAATTCCAGGAGTATGAGGGGAGAATTAGAGAACTAAGTGATGCAATCAAGCTAAACAATATCTGTACCATAGGAATTCCAGAAGAGGAAGAGAGAAAGAAAGGGGTGAAGGTATAACTGAACAAATCATAGCTGAGAACCTCCCTGATCAGGGGAAGGAGAAAGGCAATGAAATCCAAGAGGCACAGAGAAATCCCTTCAGACATAACTTGAATTGATCTTCTGCACAACATATCATACTGAACCTAGCAAAATAAAAGGATAAAGAGAAAAATCTGAGAGCAGCTAGGGATAAACAGGCTCTAACTTACAAAGGGAGACTCATGAGACTAGGGGCAGATCTATCTACTGAAACTTGGCAGGCCAGAAAGGAATGGCAGGAAATCTTCATTGTGATGAACAGAAAAAATATGCAGCTGAGAATCCTTTATCCAGCAAGTCTGTCATTCAAAATAGAAGGAGAGATAAAGGTCTTCCCAAACAAACAAAAACTGAAGGTATTTGTCAACACTAAACCAGCCCTACAAGAGATCCTAAGGGGGATTCTGTGAGTGAAATGTTGCAAGGACCACAAAGTATCAGACATAACTACAAGCATGAAACATACAGACATCACGATGACTCTAAACCCATCTTTCCATGATAACACTGAATGTAAATGGACTAAATGCTCCAACCAAAAGACATAGGGTATCAGAATGGATAAAAAAAAAAAAAAAAAAAAAACCAAGACCCATGTATTTGCTGTCTACAAGAGACTCATTTTAGACCTGAGGACATCATCAGATTGAAAGTGAGGGGATGGAGAACTATCATGCTACTGGATGTCAAAAGAAAGCTGGAATAGCCGTACTTCTATCAGAAAAACTAGACTTTAAATTAAAGGCTATAACAAGAGATGAAGAAGGACATTATATAATAATTACAGGGTCTACCCATCAGGAAGAGCTAACAATTATAAAAGTCTATGCGCCGAATACCGGAGCCCCCAAATATATAAAACAATTAATCACAAACATAAGCCACCTTATTAATAAGAATGTGGTAATTTCAGGGGACTTTAATACTCCACTTATAACAATGGATAGATCATTTAGACATAAGATCAATAAATAAACAAGGGCCCTGAATGATACATTGGATCAGATGGATTTGACAGATATATTTACAACTCTGTATCCCAAAGAAACAGAATATACTTTCTTCTCGAGTGCACATGGAACATTCTCCAAGATAGATCACATACTGGGTCACAAAACAGCCTTTCTTAAGTATACAAAAACTGAGATCATACCATGCACACTTTCAGACCACAATGCTATGAAGCTTGAAATCAACCACAGAAAAAAGTCTGGAAAACCTCTAAAAGCATGGAGGTTAAACACCCTAGTAAAGAATGAATGGGCCAGCCAGGCAATTAGAGAAGAAATTAAAAAATATATGGAAACAAATGAAAATGAAAATACAACAATCCAAATGCTTTGGGATGCAGCGAAGGCAGTCCTGAGAGGAATATTCATTGCAATCCAGGCCTATCTCAAGAAACAAGAAAAATCCCAAATACAAAATCTAACAGCACACCTAAAGGAAATAGAGCAGAACAGCAAAGACACCCCAAGCCCAGCAGAAGAAGAGAAATAATAAAGATCAGGGCAGAAATAAACAATATAGAATCTAAAAAAACTGTACAGCAGATCAACGAAACCAAGAGTTGTTTTTTTGAAAAAATTAACAAAATTGATAAACCTTTAGCCAGGCTCTTCAAAAAGCAAAGGGAGAGGACCCAAATAGATAAAATCATGAATGAAAATGGAATTATTATAACCAATCCCTCAGAAATACAAGCTATTATCAGGGAATACTATGAAAAATTATATGCCAACAAACTGGACAACCTGGAAGAAATGGACAAATTCCTATGCACGCACCCACTTCCAAAACTCAAACACGAAGAAATAGAAAACTTAAGCAGAAATAGAAAACTTAAGCAGCAAAGATTGTTATCAAAAATCTCCCAACAAATAAGAGTCCAGGACCAGATGTCTTTCCTGGGGAATTCTACCAGACATTTAAAGCAGATAATATCTCTCCTTCTCAAGTTCTTCCAAAAAATAGAAAGGGAAGGAAAACTTCAAGACTCATTCTATGAAGCCAGCATTACTTTTATTCCCAAACCAGACAGACACCCAGCAAAAAAAGAGAGCTACAGGCCAATATCCCTGATGAATATGGGTGCAAAAATTCTCAACAAGATACTAGCAAATCAAATTCAACAGCATATAAAAAGAATTATTCACCATGATCAAGTGGGATTCATTCCTGGGCTGCAGGGCTGGTTCAACATTCGTAAATCAATCAATGTGATACATCACATTAATAAAAGAAAAGAACCATATGATCCTGTCAAATGATTCAGAAAAGGCATTTGACAAAATTCAGCATCCTTTCTTAATAAAAACCCTCAAGCGGCGCCTGGGTGGCTCAGTCGGTTGAGTGTCTGACTTCGCTCAGGTCACGATCTCATGGTCCGTGAGTTCGAGCCCCGCATCAGGCTCTGTGCTGACAGCTCAGAGCCTGGAGCCTGCTTCGGATTCTGTGTCTCCCTCTCTCTCTGGCCCTCCCCCCGTTCATGCTCTGTCTCTCTCTGTCTCAAAAATAAATAAATGTTAAAAAAAATTTTTTTTTAAATAAAAACCCTCAAGAAAGTCGGGATAGAAGGAATATACTTAAACATCATAAAAGTCATTTATGAAAAGCCTGCAGCTAATATCATCCTCAATGGGGAAAAACTGAGAGCTTTCCCCCTGAGATCAGGAACACGACAGGGATGTCCACTCTCACTACTGTTTTTTAACATAGTGATGTAAGTTCTAACATCAGCAATCAGACAACAAAAGGAAATCAAAGGCATCAAAATTGGCAAAGATGAAGTTAAGCTTTCACTTTTTGCAGATGACATATTATACATGGAAAACCGGAAAGACCCCACCAAAAGTCTGCTAGAACTGATAGAAGTATTCAGCAAAGTCGCAGGATACAAAATCAAGGTACAGAAATCAGTTGCATTCTTATACACTAACAATGAAGCAACAGAAAGACAAATAAAGAAACTGATCCCATTCACAATTGCACCAAGAAGTATAAAATACCTAGGAATAAACCTAACCAAAGATGTAAAAGATCTGTATGCTGAAAACTATAGAAAGCTTAGGGAGGTAATTGAAGAAGATATAAAGAAATGGAAAGACATTCCATGTTCATGGATAGGAAGAATAAATATTGTTAAAACGTCAATACTACCCAAAGCTATCTACGCATTCAATGCAATCCCGATCAAAATTGCACCAGCATTCTTCTCGAAGCTAGAACAAGCAATCCTAAAATTTGTATGGAACCACAAAAGACCCCAAAATAGTCAAAGTAATATTGAAGAAGAAGACCAAAGCGGGAGGTATCACAATCCCAGACTTTAGCCTCTACTACAAAGCTGTCATCATCAAGACAGCATGGTATTGGCACAAAAACAGACACATAGACTAATGGAATAGAATAGAAACCCCAGAACTAGACCCACAAAAGTATGGCCAAATAATCTTTGACAAAGCAGGAAAGAATATCCAGTGGAAAAAAGACAGTCTCTTTAACAAATGGTGCTGGGAGAACTGGACAGCAACATGCAGAAGGTTGAAACTAGACCACTTTCTCACACCATTCACAAAGATAAACTCAAAATGGATAAAGGACCTCAATGTGAGACAGGACACCATCAAAACCCTAGAGGAGAAATCAGGAAAAAAACTCTCTGACCTCAGCCGCAGCAATTTCTTACTTGACACATCTCCAAAGCCAAGGGAATTAAAAGCAAAAATGAACTATTGGGACCTCATGAAGATAAAAAGCTTCTGCACTGCAAAGGAAACAATCAACAAAACTAAAAGGCAACCAACAGAATGGGAAAAGATATTTGCAAATAAAATATCAGACAAAGGGCTAGTATCCAAAATCTATAAAGAACTCACCAAACTCCACACCCGGAAAACAAATAATGCAGTGAAGGAATGAGCAGACAACATGAATAGGTACTTCTCTAAAGAAGACATCCAGGTGGCCAACAGGCACATGAAAAGATGCTCAATGTCGCTCCTCATCAGGGAAATACAAATCAAAACCACACTCAGATATCACCTCACTCCAGTCAGAGTGGCTAAAATGAACAAATCAGTAGACTATAGATGCTGGAGAGGATGTGGAGAAATGGGAACCCTCTTGCACTCTTGGTGGGAATGCAAACTGGTGCAGCCACTCTGGAAAACGGTGTGAAGGTTCCTCAAAAAATTAAAAATAGATCTATCCTATGACCCAGCAATAGCACTGCTAGGAATTGACCCAAGGGATACAGGAGTGCTAATGCATAGGGGCACTTGTACCCCAATGTTTATAGCAGCACTTTCAACAAGAGCCAAATTATGGAAAGAGCCTCAATGTCCATCAACTGATGAATGGATAAAAAAAATTGTGGTTTATATACACAATGGAATACTACTTAGCAATGAGAAAGAATGAAATATGGCCTTTTGTAGCAACGTGGATGGAACTGGAGAGTGTTATGCTAAGTGAAATAAGGCATACAGAGAAAGACAGACACAATATGTTTTCACTCTTATGTGGATCCTGAGAAACTTAACAGAAGACCATAGAGGAGGGGAAGGAAAAAAAAAAAAAGAGAGGGAGGGAGCCAAACCATAAGAAGCTCTTAAAAACTGACAACAAACTGAGGGTTTGGGAGGGTTTGGGAGAACAAACTGATGGGGAGTGGGAGGGAGGAGAGGGTGGGTGATGGGTATTGAGGAGGCCACCTGTTAGCAAGAGCATGGTTGTATGGAAACCAATTTGACAATAAATTTCATATTAAAAAAAAATTAAACTAAAAAGTAAGAAAAAAAACTTGGCCTCTGTGCTTAGTGTATGTATTAGCTTTCTACTGCTGCCATAACAAATTACCACAAATTTACCAAGTACAACTTTCCAGTTCTGCAGATAAGAGGTCTACTTTGGCCTGACTAGATTCTCTGCTCCAGCCTTCACAAGTCAAAATTAAGGTATACACTATGTGAGTTCTTATCCATAGCTCTGGGACGGGTTGCTTCCAAGCTCATTAAGATCCATAGCAGAACCTAGTTTCTTGCAGTTGTAGAACCAAGGTTTCAGGTTCCTTGCTGGCTGTCAAGTGGATCCAACTTTAGTACCCAGAGGTATCTCTCTGGTCCTTGTATATAGGCCTCTATGTCCCAGAACTATGTTTGATATTTCCCTCATGCTAATAGTATCCCTGGTTTAACTTCTACTGATCCCTACCCCTTCAGTCAGAAGAAGTTCTTCATGTTTAAGGGCTCATGTGATTAGATTGAATCATCCTGGATAATATATTTTAGGTTCCACAGCCTTAAATAAGTCTGCAAAGTCCCTTCTTCTACGTAAGAGAACATATTCACAGATTTGAAGGATTAGGGCATGCACACATTTATGGGGCATTATTTGACCTATAGTACATTCTTGCTTTCTGCCCTGGGGCATCTCTGAGCTGGTGTAAAAAGCTAGCTCTAGATGTTCTTTCATGGTATTAAACAAATTCTCTCATATTCTTCCTTGCTGGTCCAACGCCTTTATAATCCACTCTTGAATGTACTCCCCCAGGTTTTACAGTTCTTCCTTACTCAAGCTGCACTCTTAGATGACCTTGATTATTTGATAACAAATGATAGAAAGACCAACCATGGGGGGAACAAGGAATTCTACAGGAACCCACTTGGAACTCAGCCATGTGTGACCTGGAGATATGAAGGTTTTAATGCTCCATGGAGCAACCATTAACCAGTAAAAAAATGCCTCTTACTTCTTTTAGACAGCCAATTCTGTGCATAATTCTTCCCATTTCTTTGGAAGTTCTCTAAGAAATAAGCCCAAGTTTTCCATAGTGGTGATCGTTTTTAAAAGTACCTATTTGTATAGCTTTTGCACTATTCCAAATTTCCCACATATAGTCTCCAGATAACTACCCAATATGAACTGCTTGCACAAATCCCTTGTCTCAATCTCTGTTTTGGGAAATATGAAGTGATCTGTCAAAGTAAAGTATGAGGGAGGAATTCTAAAACAGATTCACCCACCAGCCAGATATGATAAGGACCCCATTATTGGTGATAAGTGGGGTGATGATTACCCTGACACGCAGTAGCACCACAATTTCTAAGAGTCTCACTGGCAGTGACAGGAATGAATTATAAATAGAAGATCAAATGTTGCCTTACATAGCAGCTGTGGTTCTTAAACAATATGGAACAATAGTAATTATAAAGATTGTACTGTTGGGTGATGTATTTAAGCCTTAAAAAAAAGAAAATAATAAACTCAGGTTAGCCAATAATCAACTCAAGGTGTACTGTGTAGGTCAGAAGACCAAAGAGATCTATGTCAATTACCCGTCTTAATCTTGCAATGAAAAAAAGAAATACTCAGAACTTTTGAGGCTGTTAAATATAGTACCCAAATTGATGAAGATACCAAGGTACTTTAAAATCATCATGTCCCACATTTAATGGGAGCCTATGGAGTCCAAATAATGAAAAAAGTTCTGGCCCAAATTTATCTTACAGTTGATCTAGGACATCCAGGATCTACCCAGAAGCTATTCCCTGGCCCATCAAAACACAATTGGGATGTATATACTGAGTATCTGGCAGAACTCTGATACGCATTTGTGGAGGAAAAGTGATTAAAATAAGAGTTAAGAAGAAGTTCCCAAAATGCCCTATTTTCTAGCCAAAATAGAGAGAGGGAGAGGGGGAGGGAGAGAGAGAGAGAAAGAAAGAAAGAAAAGCAAGAACAAATTCCCAGAGAAACTTCAGAAATTTGTGCCACAATTAAAGACTTAAAATATATGGTGGCAGTGATTCCCATCTTAAACCATTTGTCTAAATAATAAATAAAAAAACATACTGTGGGAGTTTGCAGCTATTGATCTGGCAAATGCATTCTTCTCATTTCCTATCAGAGGAAGGGTCAAAAGTCTTCTTTTATACATGAAGAACAGCAATTTACATTCACTGTTGACCACAGAACTATGATCACCCTCTTTCAGGATCCTTAATCATCTCACATTTGCAGAAGAACCACATGCAGAAGGTCATTCATATGTTTAGTAAATATAGGCATATCAAATACAAACATTCTATACTAATATGTATAGTTTTTTTTAATTTTAAAATTATTTGCAAGACTGACATTATTGGGACCATTTTGGTAGTGCTATAACTCTAGGTGAAGTTTAGAACTGAATTAATTTTTGTCTAAATGTTTTTATTTAAAAAATAATTGAGTGCTAAACACTGCCACAATTCTACATTCCATTTATTTTCTATGTACTTCTAAAATTCTGTGTTACTTTCCCTTTTTAAAAAACGTTATTTTATGAGGGAGAGACAGAGAGAGAGAGAGGGAGCGAGCACGTGCATGAGCAGGGAAGGGACATAGAGACAGAGGGAGAAAGAGAATCCCAAGTAGGCTCCATGCTCAGCACAGAGCCTGATGCAGGGCTCGATTTCACAACTGCAAGGTCACAATATGAGCCACTATCAAGAGATGAACACTTGGAGGAGCCAAGATGGCAGAACAGCATGGAAGTTTTTTTGTGTGTGTCTCAGGTGCATGAAATACAGCCAAACCAACACTAAATAATCCTGCACAACTAGAAAACTGATCTGAGGATTAACATAACAACCTGCACAACCTGAACCACAGAATTCAGCAGGTATGATGTGTGGAGAGGTGAATGGGGTGAGAGAGAAGCTGTGGAGGGCAGGGAGCTGCTTCTGCATGCGGATGAGACAGACAGGGGTGAAGGGCAGAATATGGGAAAAGGACGCCCCCCCCCCAAAAGCAGCTGGAGAGAAAGTGGAAGAGTGGAAACAGCCACAGGGACTGAAATAAATGGGGAGAAAGAGAAAGACGGGGGTTTAAATTCCAAGAGGACTCTATAAACGGGGGGAGTGCAGAGTCTGAAAATCTGCAGCTCGACACCTGGCAGTGCTCTAGTGAGAACAGTGAATCCCCAGGACCACAGTGAAGTCTGGAAGTTGTTGGGCCACACAGGGAGAGTCAGTTCTCCTGCTGGGAGGACATCTGATAGAGGCTGTAAGGCCCCCCAACGGGTAACGACACCAGCGGACCTGGGAGAAAAACCACATTTGCTGGTATTGGAACAAAGTCCCTGGGCGTGAAGCCTGGTGCCAGATGTGTGTTGTGATTTTCCGCAATCCCTAAAACGCTGCTGCTATATGGTCACATGAACTTTATCTGGGCCAGGCTGGCACCCAGCCACAGTCTCTAGGCATTTGAAGCAACACGGTCCTGCAAACAATCCTAAGTGCTGCCGGCACCTGGCCCTTGTTCCATGAAACCATCCCACAGAAGGCAGAATGAGTAAAAGTCACAGTCCCTCAGAAATAAGGGTTCAGGAAAAACAGCAACATCTGACATAAAACTCAGGAGGGAGGTTCTGCTTGGGTCTTGGTCACAGAAAGTGTAAAAGCGGGGAGTGGATGGAAGCCGAAGAAAAAATGACAGGTGTGTGATTGCTGATCGGGTAGAACAGTGTTCCCATACTAGGCACTGAGTAGCTGGGTGACGCAGTTTTCACCGCTTCTGCACATGCGTATAAACACCTACAAGCGCCACAACAATCCACCCCAGTAAGCTAAGCAGTGCCATCTAGTGCAGAATGGAGCCATTAGACTAAGCCTCACTGAACTGGCCAACCTCGCTCTTCAGGGACACAAGTCACTCCGACTGCTTACTTTATGGACTATTAAGCACTTCAAAGTTTGACCTCTAAAGGAAAACAAAGTAATTCCAATCGTATTTTAGTATGTTTGCCAGTCCATCTATTCAATTGCTTTCTTTTTTTTTCTTTTTTCTCTTTTTTGTTACTTTTCTTTTTCTTAAATACAGAAAGAGAAAAACTCATTTTTCTTTTACATTTTTATTAAAATATCTCTTTATTTTCCTACATATGATGTTTGTTTTCTGTAAATTTTTTCAACCTCTATTTTACTTCCAACATTTCATTTTAGTCTACTTCAGTGTAATCATTTTTCCAAATTTTCACATGATTTACTTTTTCTTTCCCCTTTTTTCTCTAATCTGTCAAGCCCTTTCCAACACCCAGACAAAAACACATCTAGGATCTAGCAACATTTATTCAAGTGTTCCATGTGTGTGTTTTTGTTACCAAGTTTTTAATTGTAATATTATTTTAATTTTAATTTCTTTAATTTTCGTTTTTTACCTCATTAATTCCTTTTCTCCCTTCAGAATGACAAAACGAAGGAATTCACCTCAAAAGAAAGAGCAGAAAGAAACCACAGACAGGAACTTAAGCAACAGATACAAGCAAGGTGTCTGAACAAGAATTTAAAATCACAATATTAAAAATACTACCTGGAGTTGACAATAGCTTAGAATCCCTTTCTGTGGAGATAAAAGAAGTAACAGTCAGTCAGGATGAAATAAAAAAATGTTATAATTGAGCTGCAATCTCAAATGACTGCCATGGTGGCAAGGATGGATGAGGCAGAACAGAGAATCAGCAACACAGAGGACAAACTTATGGAGCATAATGAGGCAGAAAAAAAGAGGGATACTGAGGCAAAAGAGCACAATTTAAGATTTAGAGAAATCAGTGACTCATTAAAAAAGAACAACATCAGAATCATAGAGGTCCCAGATGATGAAGAGAGAGAAATAGGAGTAGAAGGGTTATGTGAGCAAATCATAGCGGAAAACTTTCCTAACCTGGGGGAAGACACAGACATCAAAATCTAGGAAGCACAGAGCACTTCATTAGATTAAGCAAAAACCGACCATCAACAAGGCATACCATAGTCAAAATACTCAGGCAAGGAGAGAATCATGAAAGCAGCAGGGGGAAAAAAGTCATTAACCTACAAGGGAAGACAGATCAGGTTTGCAGCAGACCTATCCACAGAAACTTGGCAGGCCAGAAAGGAGTGGCAGGATATATTCAATGTGCTGAATCAGAAAACTATGCAGCCAAGAATTCTTTATCCAGCAAGGCTGTCATTCAAAATAGAAGGAGAGATTAAAAGTTGCCCAGACAAACAAAGATTAAAGGAGTTTATGACCACTAAACCAGACCTGCAAGAAATTCTAAGGGGGACTCTCTAAGGGGAGAAAAGATGGGAAAAAAAAAAAAAACAAGTAAAGGCAAAAGCAACAAGGATAGAAAGGCAGATGGGGCGCCTGGGTGGCGCAGTCGGTTAAGCGTCCGACTTCAGCCAGGTCACGATCTCGCGGTCTGTGAGTTCGAGCCCCGCGTCAGGCTCTGGGCTGATGGCTCAGAGCCTGGAGCCTGTTTCAGATTCTGTGTCTCCCTCTCTCTCTGCCCCTCCCCCGTTCATGCTCTGTCTCTCTCTGTCCCAAAAATAAATAAACGTTGAAAAAAAAAATTAAAAAAAAAAAAAAGATAGAAAGGCAGGGAACACCACCAGAAACTCCAACTCTACAAGCATCATAACAGCAATAAATTCATATCTTTCAGTACTCACTCTAAATGTCCATGGACTAAATGCTCCCATCAAAAGACATAGGGTAACACAATGGATAAGAAACCAAGATCCATCTATATGCTGTTTACAAGAGAACCACTTTGGACCTAAAGACGCCTTCAGATTGAAAGTAAGGGGAATGGAGGGGAACCAAGGAAGATGGTGGCGTAGGAGGACGCTGGGCTCACCGTGCATCCTGCTGATCACTTAGATTCCACCTACACCTGCCTAACTAACCCAGAAAACCACCAGAGGATTACCAGAATGGAGTCTCCGGAGCCAAACACAGACGAGAGGCCCACAGAAGCGAGTAGGAAGAGCGGAGAGGCTGTGCACGCTGCACGGACTGGCTGGAGGGAGCTGGGGCAGAGGGGCAGCCTGCCGGCCAAGCAGAGCCCCCGAGTCTGGCTTGCAAAAGCGGAGGGGCCGAATGGACTGTGTTCCGACAGCAAGCGGGACTTAGCATCTGAGAGGTCATAAGTTAACAGCTCTGCTCAGAAAGCGGGAAGGCTGGAGGACAAAGGGAGGGAGAGCTGCTGAGCCCCCGGACAACAGAGCTCAGTTTGGTGGGGAACAAAGGCACTCGCCAGCGCCATCGCCCTCACCCATCCCCCAGCCAAAATCCCAAAGGGAACCAGTTCCTGCCAGGGAACTTGCTCGCTCTGCACAAACACCCAACTCTGTGCTTCTGCGGAGCCAAACCTCCGGCAGCGGATCTGACTCCCTCCCGCTGCCACAGGGCCCCTCCTGAAGTGGATCACCTAAGGAGAAGCAAGCTAAGCCTGCCCCTCCTGCCCCCGTGCACCTTGCCTACCCACCCCAGCTAATACACCAGATCCCCAGCACCATAAGCCTGGCAGTGTGCAAGTAGCCCAGACAGGCCACACCACCCCACAGTGAATCCTGCCCCTAAGAGAGGGGAACAGAAGGCACACACCAGTCTGACTGTGGCCCCAGCGGTGGGCTGGGGGCAGACATCAGGTCCGACTGCGGCCCCGCCCACCAACTCCAGTTATATACCACAGCACAGGGGAATTGCCCTGCAGGTCCTCACCACTCCAGGGACTATCCAAAATGACCAGATGGAAGAATTCCCCTCAGAAGAATCTCCAGGAAATAACAACAGCTAATGAGCTGATCAAAAAGGATTTAAATAATATAACAGAAAGTGAATTTAGAATAATAGTCATAAAATTAAACGCTGGGCTTGAAAACAGTATACAGGACAGCAGAGAATCTCTTGCTACAGAGATCAAGGGACTAAGGAACAGTCAGGAGGAGCTGAAAAACGCTTTAAATGAAATGCATAACAAAATGGAAATGACGACGGCTCGGATTGAAGAGGCAGAGGAGAGAATAGGTGAACTAGAGGATAAAGTTATGGAAAAAGAGGAAGCTGAGAAAAAGAGAGATAAAAAAATCCAGGAGTATGAGGGGAAAATTAGAGAACTAAGTGATACACTAAAAAGAAATAATATACGCATAATTGGTATCCCAGAGGAGGAAGAGAGAGGGAAAGGTGCTGAGGGGGTACTTGAAGAAATAATAGCTGAGAACTTCCCTGAACTGGGGAAGGAAAACGGCATTGAAATCCAAGAGGCACAGAGAACTCCCTTCAGACGTAACTTGAACCGATCTTCTGCACGACATATCATAGTGAAACTCGCAAAATACAAAGATAAAGAGAAAATTCTGAAAGCAGCAAGGGGTAAAGGTGCCCTCACATATAAAGGGAGACCTATAAGACTCGTGACTGATCTCTCTTTTGAAACTTGGCAGGCCAGAAAGAATTGGCACGAGATCTTTAATGTCCTGAACAGAAAAAATACGCAGCCAAGAATCCTTTATCCAGCAAGTCTGTCATTTAGAATAGAAAGAGAGATAAAGGTCTTCCCAAACAAACAAAAACTGACGGAATTTGTCACCACTAAACCAGCCCTACAAGAGATCCTAAGGGGGATCCTGTGAGACAAAGTACCAGAGACATCACTACAAGCATAAATCATCACAATGACTCTAAACCAGTATCTTTCTATAATAACACTGAATGTAAATGGATTACATGCGCCAACCAAAAGACATAGGGTATCAGAATGGATAAAAAAACAAGACCCATCTATTTGCTGTCTACAAGAGACTCATTTTAGACCTGAGGACACCTTCAGATTGAGAGTGAGGGGATGGAGAACTATTTATCATGCTACTGGAAGCCAAAAGAAAGCTGGAGTAGCCATACTTATATCAGAAAAACTAGACTTTAAATTAAAGGCTGTAACAAGAGATGAAGAAGGGCATATTTAATAATAACAGGGTCTATCCACCAGGAAGAGCTAACAATTATAAATGTCTATGTGCCGAATACCGGAGCCCCCAAATATATAAAACAATTACTCATAAACATAAGCAACCTTATTGATAAGAATGTGGTAATTGCAGGGGACTTTAATACTTCACTTACAACAAAGGATAGGTCATCTAGACACATGGTCAATAAAGAAACAAGGGCCCTGAATATACATTGGATCAGATGGACTTGACAGATATATTTAGAACTCTGCATCCCAAAGCAACAGAATATACTTTCTTCTGGAGTGCACATGGAACATTCTCCAAGACAGATCATATACTGGGTCACAAAACAGTCCTTCATAAGTTTACAAGAATTGAAATTATACCATGGATACTTTCAGACCACAATGCTATGAAGCTTGAAATCAACCACAGGAAAAAGTCTGGAAAACCTCCAAAAGCATGGAGGTTAAAGAACACCCTACTAAAGAATGAGTGGGTCAACCAGGCAATTAAAAAATTAATTAATTAATTTAATTTAATAAATTAAAAAATATATGGAAACAAATGAAAATGAAAATACAACAATCCAAATACTTTGGGATGCAGTGAAGGCAGTCCTGAGAGGAAAATACATTGCAATCCAGGCCTATCTCAAGAAACAAGAAAAATCCCAAATATAAAATCTAACAGCACACCTAAAGGAAATAGAAGCAGAACAGCAAAGGCAGCCTAAACCCAGCAGAAGAAGAGAAATAATAAAGATCAGAGCAGAAATAAACAATATACAGTCTAAAAAAACTGTAGAGTAGATCAACGAAACCAAGAGTTGGTTTATTGAAAAAATTAACAAAATTGACAAACCTCTAGCCAGGCTTCTCAAAAAGAAAAGGGAGATGACCCAAATAAATAAAATCATGAATGAAAATGGAATTATTACAACCAATCCCTCAGAGATACAAACAATTATCAGGGAATACTATGAAAAATTAAATGCCAACAAATTGGACAACCTAGAAGAAATGGACAAATTCCTAAACACCCACACTCTTCCAAAACTCAATCAGGAGGAAATAGAAAGCTTGAACAGACCCATAACCAGCGAAGAAATTGAATCGGTTATCAAAAATCTCCCAACAAATAAGAGTCCAGGACCAGATGGCTTCCCAGGGGAATTCTACCAGACTTTTAAAGCAGAGAGAATACCTATCCTACTCAAGCTATTCCAAGAAATAGAAAGGGAAGGAAAACTTCCAGACTCATTCTATGAAGCCAGCATTACTTTTATTCCTAAACTAGACAGAGACCCAGTAAAAAAAGAGAACTACAGGCCAATATCCTTGATGAATAGGGATGCAAAAATTCTCAATAAGATACTAGCAAATCGAATTCAATGGCATATAAAAAGAATTATTTACATTGATCAAGTGGGATTCATTCCTGGGATGCAGGGCTGGTTCAACATTTGCAAATCAATCAACGTGATACATCAGATTAATAAAAGATAAGAACCATATGATCCTGTCAATCGATGCAGAAAAGGCCTTTGACAAAATCCAGCACCCTTTCTTAATAAAAACCCTTGAGAAGTCGGGATAGAAGGAACATACTTAAACATCATAAAAGCCATTTATGAAAAGCCCACAGCTAACATCATCCTCAATGGGGAAAAACTGAGAGCTTTCCCCGAGATCAGGAACATGACAGGGATGCCCACTCTCACCTCTGTTGTTCAACATAGTGTCGGAAGTTCTAGCATCAGCAATCAGACAACAAAAGGAAATCAAAGGCATCCAAATTGGCAAAGATGAAGTCAAGCTTTCGCTTTTTGCAGATGACATATTATACATGGAAAATCCGATAGACTCCACCAAAAGTCTACTAGAACTGATACAGGAATTCAGCAAAGTTGCAGGATACAAAATCAATGTACAGAAATCAGTTGCATTCTTATACACTAACAATGAAGCAACAGAAAGACAAAGAAAGAAACTGATCCCATTCACAATTGCCCCAAGAAGCATAAAATACCTAGGAATAAATCTAACCAAAGATGTAAAAGATCTGTATGCTGAAAACTATAGAAAGCTTATGAAGGTAATTGAAGAAGATATAAAGAAATGGAAAGACATTCCCTGCTCATGGATTAGAAGAATAAATATTGTCAAAATGTCAATACTACCCAAAGCTATGTACACATTCAATGCAATCCCGATCAAAATTGCACCAGCATTCTTCTCGAAGCTAGAACAAGCAATCCTAAAATTCATATGGAACCACAAAAGGGCCCGAATAGCCAAAGGAATTTTGAAGAAGAAGACCAAAGCAGGAGGCATCACAATCCCAGACTTTAGCCTCTACTACAAAGCTGTCATCATCAAGATAGCATGGTATTGGCACAAAAACAGACACATAGACTAATGGAATAGAATAGAAACCCCAGAACTAGACCCACAAACGTATGGCCAACTCATCTTTGACAAAGCAGGAAAGAACATCCAATGGAAAAAAGACAGTCTCTTTAACAAATGGTGCTGGGAGAACTGGACAGCAACATGCAGAAGGTTGAAACTAGACCACTTTCTCACACCATTCACAAAAATAAACTCAAAATGGATAAAGGACCTGAATGTGAGACAGGACACCATCAAAACCCTAGAGGAGAAATCCGGAAAAAAACTCTCTGACCTCAGCCGCAGCAATTTCTTACTTGCACATCCCCAAAGGCAAGGGAATTAAAAGCAAAAATGAATTACTGGGACCTTATGAAGATAAAAAGCTTCTGCACAGCAAAGGAAACAACCAACAAAACTAAAAGGCAACCAACAGAATGGAAAATATATTTGCAAATGACATATCAGACAAAGGGCTAGTATCCAAAATCTATAAAGAGCTCACCAAACTCCACACCTGAAAAACAAATAACCCAGTGAAGAAATGGGCAGAAAACATGAATAGACACTTCTCTAAAGAAGACATCAGCATGGCCAACAGGCACATGAAAAGTTGCTCAACGTCGCTCCTTATCATGGAAATACAAATCAAAACCACACTCAGATATCACCTCACGCCAGTCATAGTGGCCAAAATAAACAAATCAGGAGACTATAGATGCTGGAGAGGATGTGGAGAAACGGGAACCCTCTTGCACTCTTGGTGGGAACGCAAATTGGTGCAGCCGCTCTGGAAAGCAGTGTGGCGGCTCCTCAGAAAATTAAAAATAGACCTACCCTATGACCCAGCAGTAGCACTGCTAGGAATTTACCCAAGGGATACAGGAGTACTGATGCATAGGGGCACTTGTACCCCAATGTTCATAGCAGCACTCTCAACCATAGCCAAGTTATGGAAAGAGCCTAAATGTCCATCAACTGATGAATGGATAAAGAAATTGTGGTTTATATACACAATGGAGTACTATGTGGCAATGAGAAAGAACGAAATATGGCCCTTTGTAGCAACGTGGATGGAACTGGAGAGTGTTATGCTAAGTGAAATAAGCCATACAGAGAAAGACAGATACCATGTTTTCAGTCTTATGTGGATCCTGAGAAACTTAACAGAAACCCATGGGGGAGGGGAAGGAAAAAAAACAAAAAAGAGGTTAGAGTGGGAGAGAGCCAAAGCATAAGAGACTCTTAAAAACTGAGAACAAACTGAGGGTTGATGGGGGGTGGGAGGGAGGAGATGGTGGGTGATGGGTATTGAGGAGGGCACCTTTTGGGATGAGCACTGGGTGTTGTATGGAAACCAATTTGACAATAAATTTCATATATTGGAAAAAAATAAATGAAATAAGGCATTTCCTAAAGCAGTGGAATATACATTCATCTCCAGTGCACATGGAACGTTCTCCAGAATAGATCACACACTGGGACACAAATCAGCCCTCAACAAGTACAAAAAGATCGAGATCACACCATGCATGTTTTGAGACCACAATGCTATGAAACTCAAAATCAACCACAAGAAAAATATTTGGAAAGGTAACAAATACTTGGAGACCAAAGAACATCCTACTAAAGAATGAATGAGCTAACTAAGAAGGTAAGGAGGAAATTAAAAAGTACATGGCAGACAATGAAATGATAACACCACAGCCCAAAACTTCTGGGATGCAAGAAAAGCAGTCATAACAGGGAAGTACATAGCAATCCAGGCCTTCCTAAATAAGGAAGAAAGATCTCAGATACATAACCTAACCTTATGCCTTAAAAGAGCTGGAAAAAGGAACAGCAAATAAAACCCAAAAACAGTAGAATACAGGAAATAATAAAGATTAGAGCAGAAATTAGTGCTATCAAAACAAACAAACAAACAAAAAAACAGAAAAAAAAAAAAAAAAAACCAAAAGAAACCCATGAAACAGATCAATGAAACCCGGAGCTGGTTCTTTGAAAGAATTAACACAATTGATAAAACCACTAGCCAATTTGGTCAAAAAGAAGAAGGAAAGAGGCCAAATAAGTAAAACCAAGAAAGAAGGAGGAGAGATCACAACCAACACCACAAAATAGAAACTGTAAAAAGAATATTATGAGCAATTATACACCAATAAAATGGGCAATCTGGAAGAAATGGACAAATTCCTAGAAACATATACACTACCAAAAATGAAACAGGAAGAAATAGAAAAGTTAACAGACCCATAGCCAGTAAAGAAATCAAATTAGTAATCAAAAATCTCCCCAAAAACAAGAGGCCAGGGTGGGATGGCTTTCCACGGGAATTCTACCAAACATTTAAGGAAGAGTTAACACCTATTCTCTTGAAGCTGTTCCAAAAATAGAAATGGAATGAAAACTTTCAAACTCTTTCTATGAAGCCAGCATTACCTTGATTCCAAAACCAGACAGAGACCCCACTCAAAAGGAGAACTATAGATCAATTTCCCTGATGAATATGGATGCAAAAATCCTCAACATGATATTAGCCAACCGCATCCAACCATACATTAAAAAAATTATTCACCACAACCAAGTGGAATTTATACCTGTGATGCAGGGCTGGTTCAATATCCGTAAGGCAATCAAGGTGATTCATCACATCAATAAAAGAAAAGACAAGAACCACATGATCCTCTCAATAGATGCAGAGAAAGCATTTGACAAAATACAGAATGCTTTCTTGATAAAAACCCTCAAGAAAGTAGGGATATGAGGATCATACGTTGAGATCATAAAAGTCATATATGAAACACACAACACTAATATCATCTTCAATGGGGAAAAAGTTAGAGCTTTCCCTCTAAGGTGAGGAACAAGACAGGCATGTCCACTCTCCCAATTGTTATACAACATAGTATAACCTCTGCAATCAGACAACACCAAAGAATAAAAGGCATCCAAATCAGCCAGGAGGACGTCAAACTTTCACTCCTCACAGAAGACATGATATTCTATGTGGAAAACCCAAAAGATTCCACCAAAAAACTGCTAGAACTGATTCATGAATTCAGCAATGTCGTAGGATATAAAATCAATGCACAGAAGTTGGTTGCATTCCTATACACCAACAATGAAGCAACAGAAAGAGAAATCAAGGAATTAATCCCATCTATAATTGCACGAAAAACCATAAATACCTAGGGATAAATCTAACCAAAGAGGTAAAAAATCTATACACTGAAAACTATAGAGCTTATGAAAGAAATGAAGGCACACACAAACACACAAAAGGAAAACTATTCCATACTCCTGAATTGGAAGAACAAATATTGTTCAAATGTCAATACTACCCAAAGCGATCTACATATTCCATGCAATCCCAATCAAAATAACACCAGCATGCTTCACAGAGCTAGAACAAATAATCCTAAAATTTGTCTGCAACCACAAAAGACCCCAAATAGCCAAAGCAATCTTGAAAAAGAAAATCAAAGCAGCAAGCATCACAATCCCAGACCTCAAGCTGTACTACCAAGCTGTAATCATCAAGATAGTATGGTACTGGCACAAAAACAGATACTCGGATGAATGGAACAGAATAGAGAACCCAGAAATGGATCCACAAATGTATGGCTAACTAATCTTTGACAAGGCAGGAAAAGAATATCCAATGGAATAAAGACAGTCTCTTCAGCAAGAGGTGCTGGGAAAACTGGACAGTGACATGCAGAAAAATGAACCTGGACCACTTTCTCACACCGGACACAAAAATAAACTCAAAATAATGAAATACCTAAATCTAAGACAGGAAGCCATCCAAATTCTTGAGAAAGCAAGCAAAAACCTCTTTGACCTTGGCCGCAGCAACTTCTTACTCAACATGTCCCCAGGGCAAGGGTAACAAAAGCAAAAATGAACTATTGGGACCTCATCAAAGTAAAAAGCTTCTGCACAGCAAAGGAAACATTCAGCAAAAGTAAAAGGCAACCAACAGAATGGGAGAAGATCTTTGCAAACGACATATCAGATAAAGGGTTAGTATCCAAAATCTGTAAAGAAGTTATCAAACTCAACACCCAAAAAAACACACAATCCAGTGAATAATTGAGCAAAAGGCATGAATTGACACTTCTCCAAAGAAGACATTCAGATGGCCAACCAACACATGAAAAAATGCTGAACATCACTCATTGTCAGGGAAATACAAATCAAAACCACAATGAGATACCACCTCACACCTGTCAGAATGGCTCACATTAACAACTCAGGAAACAACAGATGTTGGTAAGAATGTGGAGAAAGAGGATCTCTTTTGCATTGCTGGTGGGATGCAAGCTGGTGTAGCCACTTTGGAAAACGGTATGGAGGTTCCTCAAAAAATTAAAAATAGCACTACCCTAAAACCCAACAATTGCACTACTAGGTATTTATCCAAGGGATACAGGTATGCTGTTTCAAAGGGACACATGCACCCCACCGTTTAAAGCAGCACTATTGACTATAGCCAAAGTATGAAAAGAGCCCAAATGTCCATCAATGGATGAATGGATAAAGAAGATGTAGTATACATATACAATGGAGTATTACTCAGCAATCAAAAAGAATGAAATGTTGCCATTTGCAACTACGTGAATAGAACTAGAGGATATTATGCTAAGTGAAATTAGTCGGTCAGTGAAAGATAAATATCACATGACTTCACTCATATGATGACTTTAAGATATTTCACAGATGAACATAAGGGAAGGGAAGCAAAAGTAATATAAAAACAGGAAAGGGGACAAAACATAAGACCCTCTTAAATATGGAGAACAGACAGAGGGTTACTGGAGGGGTTGTGGGAGGGGGGATGGGCTAAATGGGTAAGTGGCATTAAGGAATCTGGTCCTGAAATCATTGTTGCACTATATGCTAACTAATTTGGATATAAATTTAAAAAATAAAATTAAAAAAAAAAGAGGTGGACACTTAACCAACTAGCCATCCAGCACCCCTGTTCTTTATTTTTAATACAATTTTTGTTCAGTTAAGATAAAATTTTGCATACAGATTTCTCAGTTTCTCACTTAATTATATTTAAAATAAGCTTTTATTCACCTTAAAAATTGCAACCAAAAATATAAATCTTTTTGACTATTTACTTTCCCGTCACTATTACTTGCAGCATAATGCCAGCAAAATATTCCTTTTTGGCCTATATTAGATCGTAAAATGAACTCTGAATCTTATGCTTGTAAGTGAATGTATATAAATATTTGAAATGAATGTCTTCAATGGATTCTGCAAGACAAGATCCCGACCCTTGACTCTCAATTAATTAGTATAAAGAAAGAAAATCTAGACAAACAGCCTCCCTATTCATTTGATAGCTAATTAAAATGCATACTCTGTAGAAGTCACTTGACTCTCAATTACAATTAAATATGCAAGGTTATCAGAACATTGCAAGCAGAAAGCTGAAAGTAATCTTCCCCGTTAGAGAGAACACATCAAGGATGGTTCTGTGCAGTAAGGAGAGGTTTCATGTATCACAGCTAGCTGTGTTGTTCATTGACTGTTCCCACAGGGCAATAGAAACAATAATATCACTGCTGATCCTAGGATCCCATCAGCTGTAGTAGGCTCAAGGTCAAAACCTAGTGAACTGTTAAAATTGTTTGTGGACCCCTCAAATATCAACTAGAATGGTCTAAAAAAATAGCTGTCAAGATTTGCCTGTTGCTCTAATGGTGTTAGGTTAATTTTGTCATAAAATTAATGATGCACTTAAAATGAAGAGATTTATGGTATCTGTGAGCACTTCTAATCGAGTTAACCCAACAGAGTAGCTTACAATTCACACAACTCCAAAAAAACAATGATTAATAAGGTGCCCAAATTGTATCCTCCCTTTTTGACTGAAATCTTCAATAGGCTATTAAAATAATTACCTCATTCTTACTTCAAGTATTGTTTTCTTTAAACCAGAATCCATATTTTTTCATAAGATGACAGTGTTTTTCATGAATTCTAAGCCCATGTTCATATATTAATTTATGAGTAAAAAGCCTTTTTGAGCCCTAGAAGAAAACCTTACTATATATGTATAATTAAAACATGGTCCCCTTACTTATTTAGTTTCTATTCTGAAAATGTAGGATGCTTTAATTGGGCATCACCAGCTGAATTTTAAAAAGGCATTCATGCATTAAGTCAAATACTGAAGAGACATTGATAAAAATGCCTGTACCTAAAATGCTAAATATCCTGCATATTTCAGTGAGACTATTATGACAGGGATGAAGAACAGGCCCACTCTGCTCCATTTGATGGCTATATCTGAGACAGAAATGGCAGCTGGAAGATTGTAACAAGACCTGGTTAAATGTGTGTCATTTCTTCTTTACAAAAATCACTTTCATGCCACTAGATTTATGAGGTGCCAGCTTCCCATTATAGAGCTTTTGGCTGAGATGGGAGATAGTTATCACTATATCCAGTTCACTGTGTGGCAAGAGGGAAGTGCCAAATTTGATTCATCTTCCAGTACAGATTTCAACAAAAGAATGGTCAGTTTTGTATCATTGAAACAACTGGAAAAATCTGGCAATTCATATTTAAAATTTAAAAAGACACAGTTTCACTCCTGAAACCAGTACTATACTGTATGTTAACTACCTTGAAATTAAATTTTTAAAAATTAACTAATTAAAAAAATAAAAAGACATGTCCTCTACATATCCAAACTCTACACAATAAGATGAAGAATTTCAGACTTTAGACCCTTATAATTGGACAGGGCTCTGTAATTAAGCCAATAGTATATGTTGACCATTAAGTATAAGGCCTTTGTTTTTTCTGGTATTTTGACAGACTGTAATTAATAAATATAATTTCTGATTAATAGAACTTTTGTTTTTAAAGTGCTATCTGTATGAAATGAATCTTAAATCCACTGTTACATCTTTCTGCATTTGTATTAATATTAAAGTGTATTTGTGACATATGCAATGTAACTAAATTTAAAATTGTTTTCTTTCACCTGGGTTTGGGGATTGAGTCATGGATGTTAAATCATGGATTGTCATTTCAATGATTCCTTGAAATCCTAGTTTTGCCTTTGAAGGTGGTATCAGAGCACTGCATGGACAAATATGGCAGTTGCTTGTTCTAAAAGCAGCCCCAATGTCTCAGAGCTATGCTCAAACATTGCAACATAATGCATGCAATACTAAGTTTAGCCCTGAGTACATGTTTTTTATCCATACAAACTCCCAGAGTTATTCATCTCATGGATTTCTTTTCACTGCATGAGGTAACATATACATTAACTGCATGTTAACACGTATAAACTGTGAATTAGCTAAAATGGCTCTTTGCAGGTACCAGGGAATTATTTCAAGAATTTAGTGTTTCTGTGTATTCGGGAACACATTATAGGCATGATATTCCAAATTTCACAAGGCATGTCCAATGTACCTATCCATCTCTTTTGCGCTGAAATGAGGCCTAACTTACAATGGTTTCCAAAATAGCTAGGCAATTTGTTCAGATACTAACAACAAAGTTGTGTGTGAAGGGTCACATTTTCCCTACGCTTTTTCCAGTAAGCTTTGTGTTGAAAATTTTTCTTAGTATTATAAGATAACCTGAGATATCTTTTTTCATTTTTAAGTTTTTATCTAAATTCCAGTTAGTTAACATTCAGTGTAATATTAATCTCAGATATACAATGATTCAATATACAGTGATTCAGCGCTTCCATACATCTCCTGGTGTTCATCACAAGTGCACTCCTTAATCTCCATCAGCTGTTTAACCCATTACCCCACCCACCGCCTCTCTGGTAACCATCAGTTTGTTGTAATTAACAGTCTGTTTCTTAACCCGGATCAACACTAAACCATCCTGCACACCTAGAAAACTGATCTGAGGATTAACACAACAATCTGTACAACAACCCGAACCACAGAACTCGGCAGGTACGTGGTGCAGAGAAGCTGTGGAGGACAGGGAGCTGCTTTTGCTTGAGGAGAGAGGACGGAGACAGGGGGAGAGTACGGGAAAAGCACCCGCCCCAAAAGCAGCTGCACTGAATGTGGAAAAGTGGAAACAGCCGCAGGGACTGAACTGAAAGGGAGAAAGGAGAAAGGAGAAAGGAGAAAGGAGAAAGGAGAAAGGAGAGGGTTTAAATTACATTAAAACTCTATTAACGGGGAGGGGGCGGGGAACAGAGTCTGAAACTCTGCAAATCAATTACCTGGCGTTGCTCTGGTGAGAAGGGTGAATCTCCAGGAGCAGAGAGCATGGTCCAAGGGGTCCGCAGGCCACACAGGATGTGGTGGTTCCCCTGCTGGACGACGTCTCCCAGTGGACCGCGGAGAACGAGGACATTCACTGGTGCTGGAACAAGGACGTTAAGGGTGAAGCCTGGCGCCAGATGTGTGCTGTGATTTTCCATAATCCCTGAAACGCTGCTGCTACACTATCTCGCGAACTTTTTCTGGGGCCGGCTGGCACCCGGCCGCAGTCTCAGGGCACCGGCAGCAGCACAGTCCAGCGAACGTTCCTGGGTGCCGCCAGCACCGGCCATTGCTCAGTGAGACCCTTCCCCAGAGGATCTGAGCGGGCCAAAGCCGCAGTCCCTCAGAAGTGAGGGGTCGGGAAACACAGCCGCATCTGAGATGAAACTCAGGAGACAGGCGCTGCCTAGCAGCCTGACGGCCTGGTCACGGACAGTGTCAAAGCGGGGAGTAGATGGAAACCAGCAAAAAAGGAGGGGTATTTGATTGCCGGTCAGGGAGAGCACAGACTTCCAATACTGGAGATCGGGTACCTGGGAGACGCCATTTTCACCCCTCCCGCGCATGCGCAGACACGCCTACACGCGCTGTAACAATCTACCCCAGTACGCTGAGCGGCGCCATCTAGTGGAGAACAGAGCCATTACACTAAACCCCGCCCAACTGGGCCAACAGCCCTCCAGACAAACACCAGAAGTCTCTCCGCCTGCTTAGTTTGAGGACTACAAAGTGCTTCATAGCTTGACTTCCACGGGAAATCAGATGTAACTGCAATCGTATTTCATTCTGTTCGCCTGTTCACTGGTCCTTACATTCAATTTTTTCTCTTTTACTTTTCTTATTCCTGAACACATAAAGAGAAAAAATTTATTTCTATTTTCGGTTTTTATTAAACAAGATTTGTCTTTAATTTTTTTCTACTATATTTTTTACTTTTTTGTAAATTTTTAAAATTCTATTTTACTTTCATCATTTCATTTTATTCTATTTTATTAGATGAATCTTTTCAAATTTTCAAACCTTTTCCTTTTTTTCCTGTTTTTTTTCTTTTTCTCTTTTTTCTTTTTCTTGTATTTTCTTATCTTTCCATTCTTTCTCTAATCTATCAAGCTTCTTTCAACAACCAAACCAAAACACACCTAGGATCTAGCTTCCTTTATTTGATTTCTTTGAGTTGTTTTTAATTTTTTAATTAATTAATTTTTTTTTTTTTACTTTATTAATTCCTTTTCTTCCTTCAAAAGGACAAAACGGAGGAATTCACCCCAAAAGAAAGAACAGGAAGACATGACAGCCCGGGACTTAAGCAACACAGATACAAGCAAGATGTCTGAACCAGAATTTAGAATCATGATAATAAGAATGCTAGCTGGGGTTGAAAATAGATTAGAATCCCTTTCTGTGGACATAAAAGAAGTAAAAGCTAGTCAGGCTGAAATAAAAAATGCTATAACTGAGCTGCAATCTCAAATGGATGCCACGGAGGCAAGGATGGTTGAGCCAGAGCAGAGAATCAGCAATATAGAGGACAAACTTATGGAGAATAATGAAGCAGAAAAAAAGAGGGAGACTAAGGCAAATAAGACGAAACAGCACAATTTAAGAATTAGAGAAATCAGTGACTCATTAAAAGGAACCTTAAAGGTTAGGACCTGAAAGGACCTGAAAGGTTAGAAAGGTTAGGACCTGAAAGGACCTGAAAGGTTAGAAAGGGTCCTTTCTAATGAGTCACTGATTTCTCTAATTCTTAAATTGTGCTGTTTCGTCTTATTTGCCTTAGTCTCCCTCTTTTTTTCTGCTTCATTATTCTCCATAAGTTTGTCCTCTATATTGCTGATTCTCTGCTCTGGCTCAACCATCCTTGCCTCCGTGGCATCCATTTGAGATTGCAGCTCAGTTATAGCATTTTTTATTTCAGCCTGACTAGCTTTTACTTCTTTTATGTCCACAGAAAGGGATTCTAATCTATTTTCAACCCCAGCTAGCATTCTTATTATCATGATTCTAAATTCTGGTTCAGACATCTTGCTTGTATCTGTGTTGCTTAAGTCCCGGGCTGTCATGTCTTCCTGTTCTTTCTTTTGGGGTGAATTCCTCCGTTTTGTCCTTTTGAAGGAAGAAAAGGAATTAATAAAGTAAAAAAAAAAAAATTAATTAATTAAAAAATTAAAAACAACTCAAAGAAATCAAATAAAGGAAGCTAGATCCTAGGTGTGTTTTGGTTTGGTTGTTGAAAGAAGCTTGATAGATTAGAGAAAGAATGGAAAGATAAGAAAATACAAGAAAAAGAAAAAAGAGAAAAAGAAAAAAAACAGGAAAAAAAGGAAAAGGTTTGAAAATTTGAAAAGATTCATCTAATAAAATAGAATAAAATGAAATGATGAAAGTAAAATAGAATTTTAAAAATTTACAAAAAAGTAAAAAATATAGTAGAAAAAAATTAAAGACAAATCTTGTTTAATAAAAACCGAAAATAGAAATAAATTTTTTCTCTTTATGTGTTCAGGAATAAGAAAAGTAAAAGAGAAAAAATTGAATGTAAGGACCAGTGAACAGGCGAACAGAATGAAATACGATTGCAGTTACATCTGATTTCCCGTGGAAGTCAAGCTATGAAGCACTTTGTAGTCCTCAAACTAAGCAGGCGGAGAGACTTCTGGTGTTTGTCTGGAGGGCTGTTGGCCCAGTTGGGCGGGGTTTAGTGTAATGGCTCTGTTCTCCACTAGATGGCGCCGCTCAGCGTACTGGGGTAGATTGTTACAGCGCGTGTAGGCGTGTCTGCGCATGCGCGGGAGGGGTGAAAATGGCGTCTCCCAGGTACCCGATCTCCAGTATTGGAAGTCTGTGCTCTCCCTGACCGGCAATCAAATACCCCTCCTTTTTTGCTGGTTTCCATCTACTCCCCGCTTTGACACTGTCCGTGACCAGGCCGTCAGGCTGCTAGGCAGCGCCTGTCTCCTGAGTTTCATCTCAGATGCGGCTGTGTTTCCCGACCCCTCACTTCTGAGGGACTGCGGCTTTGGCCCGCTCAGATCCTCTGGGGAAGGGTCTCACTGAGCAATGGCCGGTGCTGGCGGCACCCAGGAACGTTCGCTGGACTGTGCTGCTGCCGGTGCCCTGAGACTGCGGCCGGGTGCCAGCCGGCCCCAGAAAAAGTTCGCGAGATAGTGTAGCAGCAGCGTTTCAGGGATTATGGAAAATCACAGCACACATCTGGCGCCAGGCTTCACCCTTAACGTCCTTGTTCCAGCACCAGTGAATGTCCTCGTTCTCCGCGGTCCACTGGGAGACGTCGTCCAGCAGGGGAACCACCACATCCTGTGTGGCCTGCGGACCCCTTGGACCATGCTCTCTGCTCCTGGAGATTCACCCTTCTCACCAGAGCAACGCCAGGTAATTGATTTGCAGAGTTTCAGACTCTGTTCCCCGCCCCCTCCCCGTTAATAGAGTTTTAATGTAATTTAAACCCTCTCCTTTCTCCTTTCTCCTTTCTCCTTTCTCCTTTCTCCTTTCTCCCTTTCAGTTCAGTCCCTGCGGCTGTTTCCACTTTTCCACATTCAGTGCAGCTGCTTTTGGGGCGGGTGCTTTTCCCGTACTCTCCCCCTGTCTCCGTCCTCTCTCCTCAAGCAAAAGCAGCTCCCTGTCCTCCACAGCTTCTCTGCACCACGTACCTGCCGAGTTCTGTGGTTCGGGTTGTTGTACAGATTGTTGTGTTAATCCTCAGATCAGTTTTCTAGGTGTGCAGGATGGTTTAGTGTTGATCTGGCTGCATCTCAGAGACCAGAGACGCAAAGAAAACCTTGATGCTTTTCCACCATTTTGGCCCCTCCCCTAGGAAATTAAAATTTGCATTTATCAGTGAAGCTATCTAATTTCTTGGAAGTTACATTAAGAATATCTGTGTTGGGGCGCCTGGGTTGCTCAGTCGGTTAAGCGGCCGACTTCAGCTCAGGTCATGATCTCGCGGTCCGTGGGTTCGAGCCCCGCATCGGGCTCTGTGCTGACAACTCAGAGCCTGGAGCCTGGTTCAGATTCTGTGTCTCCCTCTCTCTGACCCTCCCCTGTTCATGCTCTATCTCTCCCTGTCTCAAAAATAAATAAAACATTTAAAAAAAAAAGAATATCTGTGTTTATAAGACCTGAGATATGCTGGAACTGAAGATAGATTGACAAATATGTGCAAATGTGATTGGGTGGATGGATGAATAGTCCTTCCAGATAGGTAGCACTGATAAGTAAAATGTTAGCGTTTTGAAAATGTTGTAATTTAAGGTTTCTTAGATTATATTCCAATCGTGTATTAGATTACACCAAAAAAAACAAGATTTTATCCTCGATCTGTGTAAAATATATATAAATATTGAATGAAACAAGGTTAAAAATGTTTATGTCTATCAAATTGACAGGTGACATGTATTGACAGCATAATTTCTAGTGAAAATTTACTTTTCATGAAAAAGGAAAAAAAGATACAATGCTGATTCCTGTCAGCTGCTGTGAATTTCAAACTATAATCTGAATATAGATGGTCCCCATTTTACAATGGTTTGGTTTACAATTTTTTGACTTAATGATGCAAAAGGTGTCCCCTTTCAGGAGAAATCATACTTCACATTTTGAATTTTGATGTCTTCTGGACTAGTGATATGTCGTATGATACTGTTTCATGATGCAACAATGAGTCACAGCTTCCAGTCAGCCACATGATCACAAAGGTAAACAGTGGATGCACTTACATTCTGTACCCATGCAACAATTTTTGTTCTCACATTCAGTACAGTATTTTTTTCAATTACATCTGATGTTTAACACTTTATTATAAAATAGTCTTGTGTTAGATTATTTTGCTCATTTGTAGGCTAATGTGAGCATTCTGAGCACTTTTGAAGTAGGCTAGGCTAAGCTATGGTGTTCAGTAGGTTAGGTATATTAAATGCATTATCAACTTATGGTAGTTTCAATTTACAATGGGTTTATCATGATGTAATCTCATTCTCAGTCAAGGGAGAGCTGTACTAGTTGCCTCCACTTTTCAATTTTCACTACCACTTCCTGTCTTTTCCACTCCACCACACCACCGTCATCACTGTAATGAACGTTCACACCCACTTTGTTTATTTCACTCAGGGATTATACCAATAGTTTGTAGTAGTATCTTTTTAGTTACTTAGCACTCACTCAGATTATTTCCCTGGGGATTTTTTTTTTTTTCATTTCCCCTATCAGAGTAGTTATATGCTCATCTAAAAAAGAATAGAAAGGAAGAGAAATTTCAATACAAGCTAGGAAAAGATGATCTGGGTGTGTGAAGATAGGAGTTGAAAAAAAAAACAGTAAAGATTTGGATTGTCTTTAAGTTTCAATAGTTACAGTTTTCTAGTTATTACTGTTAATCAAGTGTCCATAAAAATTAACTTTTATATGCAGTTTTTCAAGTACTTTCATAACCTTACCCTTGCTTCCATTCTCCTACATTAGGAGACCAAATGAGCCTCCTAGCTACCACAAAGAATCTGTATCATAACATACTGTTAAATACCATAACCAATCAGATCTAAAGCAATTAGTAACATGGTGATTTTGAAAGAATACAACATCTTCAACAAAGAGCTCCTAAACAAAGATTATCTGTTGGATGAGTCCCAACTTGAACAGAAACAGGACTTTGCATCATGCCCTTGTTCAGTCATTGGCTAGTTTCTCTAGAAAAGCTTGATCTTGACTCAAAAGCTGAGGCAGACTGACAGTTGGAGGCTTTCATCCTACTGTAAATTTGCAGCTGTTCGGTGATTCCTTCTTGAAGCAAGATGTGGGTTGCATATCTCCATTTTTGAAACATTTTTTGGTATTCACTACATATTTACTGGGTGTCTGATAAGTAAAACAGTATCTGTAATTTGTAAAAAAAAAATGCTAAAATATGGTCAACACACTAAAGAATTTATAATTATTTATTTAAATAGAACACGTACACAAAAAAACAATTCTCTACACTTTTCTCTGGCTTCAGTCTTTTCCACTGAAGGTCTGTATCTATAGGACTTGCTGCTAATCAGAGCTATCATTGTGTACTTGATTGATTACCTCTGGGTTTCCATTTAGTGTTCAGTTTTGTCTCATATAATAGGATTGTGTTTCCATGTTCTTTCACCTTAATCCTGATCAGTTAGTAATATCCAGGAATATTTCTGTTCTTCTAGGAACAGCTATACTTCTCTGTACTAGGGCCTTAATTATCCTGATTTTCTCAGGACATCTCCTTTTCCCCACTCAGAACTAAAACCTTTTTCTATACCACCTTTCACTTATCTATATACTTTTATTACTCCCTAGAACTATTACTTCCCTTCTTGTCTCCTAATAATTTAAGTGTCCCTTTGGGTTCTTTCTTCTATGGCCTGCTTAACTTATGAATGCCTTCAAATGATCATGCAGAATGCAAGAGAGACCCCTAGCCTCATGAACCCTGTGCCTGTACCATTTGTTCTCCTTCCCAATTCAGCCTCTTAATTTAGGGCTCCCCAGATCCATCAATATAGGGAATTTCCTTAAAAAACATATACATATTGCTAAGATTATATATATCTTGGGGAAATGAAAAAATATATTAAATATGTGTTGGCTGTTAATTGTTTAATTAGATGAGGTACAGGTAATTTTAGACTCATCATCAAATGTTTTATTTCCTGTCATTTTTAAATTTTCCCCTAAATAAAACAGTTGGTTCATTAATAATTAAACCCCCATCTCTCTGAATGAGTGTAAGGAGTAAACAAGCCAATTAAAGTAATTCCCTTTGCAATACTGATATAAAAACCCTGGAGGAGCTGCATCAGGGAAAGTGGGTTCAGCTTCTACTAGCTGGGCCTGAGCCAGGGCATCTTTGTGAGAAGCTTGAACTCAGAGGAAATGAATATGAAAGGGTGCTCCTTGTTTTTTGGGAACTGTTAAAAAATTGGATTTGAGCACCCCATGTGGTAGTCCATATGCCTTTGTAGTCTGACTTTGTAACTCCTCTTATAAATAGAGACAGAAGCAATGGTGTAGCCATTCTGAGGGTAAGGCTAAAGAGGCATTGAGCATGTCTGCTTATTTACTTGGCATCCTACTCAGCTGCTGCACGAGGGCCTGGTTGAACTTAACAAAAGATGGAAGACCATGAGGGTAAGAGATAAGTCTCCAGGTAAGGCTCCCTGGACCAGCCAGCCCTCAGCCAAACTGGCAGATGATGAGACCAGTTTACCCAGAACTACCCAGCTGAGCCCAGTCCAAATTGCCATGCAAGAGAACTTTATTAAGATGCAAATTGTTAAGGTGGTTTGTTATGCAGAGAAAGCTTACTGATATACCTAATGATGTCCATATGGCCTAAGAAAATGTCACTAGCAGTGCAATTACTGCCAGTCGCATTCACTCAAAACGGGATGCCTGGTTCATGATTATCTCACCTTGACAATAGTAGTGGGAGAGTGTGGATACAGGAAATTTGGTTCTTTTTACTTACTGTCCACTAGAGTAATAAGCATAGATATTTTCCTTTTGATTTAGTGGTGTCGTGAGTGCCCAAGTCAATCAGAATATGTCGGTATGTTATACTATATGCACACATTATGGAATTCTCAGTTTCCATTAAGGTCAGAGTCATCTGCAGTATAATCTCTATTAATATAGTGCCCTGTCCAATGGCTAGGATATAGTTAGATCTGAAATCTAACTTATGCTAACAACTATCATGAAAGAGGTCAAAATGGTATGGCTTGGAGGGTCAATGAATAGAGGTGATCAGTGATTACTTCACAGATAAAGGAATGTGAAACAATTCTGAAAACATGGATAGAATCTCTGCAGGAGAGAAAATGAGAGAAAAATATTCAAGACCAAAGGAATTATTTAAACCTAGAGCATACGTTTGAGATATGGCGGAGGGAGAAGGAAAGATTTCATGAAGGTGGTAGTGGTTGGAAAACATAAAATCAGTGAAGAGTCAAGGAATGGAATGCCTCAGTAGTGGACTGAATTTGTACCTGACTTCGACTTATGTAGAACAGGCTGTCCTTAGAAGTTTCTGAACAAGCAAAGGGTAGAAGCAGAGTTGGTTTCTACATAGCTGAACCATGTGGCAGATACTGAATAGATTTTAGGGGATCAAGATGGAATGGAATGAGCTATTGTGAGATGGTCCAGTGAAGAGTTAATGGACTAGAGAAATAGCAACATGTATGATGAAGATAATCTGAAGGAATATGTGATTGATGGGATGCAGAGTTTTAGGGACTCTAAAATTTTAAATTCTGGTTCCTAATACATTGGTATGTCTCAGACTAAAATACAAAGCTTGGATAAACAGTTGCTTGGAGATTAATGCTTAGTTCAGTTTGGTACATGATGAATTTGTAAGTGTGAAAAAAATGTCAGTAGCAAGAAAGGTGATACTAAATCTTAGGAGATGGACCATATAATGTTACAAATGTTTAGTTATTTCAAGATAAACTAAACTTATTGGAAAATAATTGAGAGCAGAACTTTGTGAAAAGTAAAAAAAAAAAGAAAAAGAAAAAAATATAAAGAATGTCTTTGCAAAATTCACTTCATAGCTCTGAATTTTAATTTGCTTGGTTTTTGTTTTATTTTTTGGAAAGAAATCAAAGAAAGAGAGCTGTATAGAAGGAAGTATGAAAATGTGACATATTTAAAACTTAACATCTGCATGCCACAGAAAGGAAAGTGAGAGAAAAATTTGACAAACGTTTCTTTTAGCTCAGGATTTATTATGAGGTGTTTGCAAATTATCTCTCTAATTTTGAATATAAATTACAGAATAACTAATACACAGTTGTTATGGTGTAGTTTGTGTCATCTGATAATTTGAGTCTTGGCGCTTATTAACTATTTTTTCTTATAGAAGCTGGTTCAAAGAGCAAAATAACTCCTGAAAAAAAATCAAAATATAAAAAGCATACTCAATGCTTTGGATAGATAAGGCCAATGATAAATACATGACTGTTCTTTAAGTATAATTCTTTGCCATGCTATAAAATAATTGTAGATATTACATGTATTTATACATCTATATACTTTGTAAGAATTTATGTTTACATCTAGCAAACAACTTAGAAAATAGCTTTATACTGACTGAAAGGAAAATGGAATAAGAGTGTGAAGGAAAAATAGCAGCTTTTTTCTCCACCTTTGAATATACTATTAAAGCCAAATCGTTTGGAAGAAACAAATCATAGGATGATGTATGCTATCCATTTACATCAGAAAACCATAGAGTGAAGTGTCAAGCTAGGAAAAAATAAATAAAATTGGTGTTTAAACATACCAGTTGTAGCCAGAACTTGATGAATATAAATATATTCCTACTATGAAATCTTTATTTTCTTAATCAATGACCTATAAAACATTAAAATGATTGGTTCCAGGCAGAGTGTGGTAGGAAAAAAGTATATATATATCTGACCATCCTTCACGGTGCCAAGCTGGAATTGCCAGCATATCAGAGAGGCTTATTTCAGATGTTGCACTTTAAAAAATAAAACACTAGAGTGTTCAAATTAGGAAAAAAGAATAAAAGGTCTCTATCCGAAGAGGACCTATTTTATTATCTGTGAATTTGTTAACTGTTTGTGGCATTCATGTAGTTTCTGTGGGGGGTTGGGAATGGCAAATGGGATAAAACCATGCCTCAGAGTTGATCCATTCATATAGTTATCCATTGAAAATGCACTCTAAGGTTCCCTATAGTTGTATTAGAGAAAAACACTGATATATTATTCCATCTGAAGGAAGTAGCTGTAAAGACAATGAATGAGAAAACAATACTTATGAATACTACTTATAAACAATACTTATGAACAATACTTATAAACACTATGATGACATAAGCAATGTATATGATAGGTACAGAGAAAAACAGGGTCTAGATTTAGACACTGTGGTTTGAGAATCCTTCCTTGCATAGCCTATAGCCTATAGTTAGGCTGAAACCTGAAAGACAAGAACAAGCAGCAAGGCAACCCATGGGAAAGAAAAGTCCAGGCAGAGTGAAAACCTTGCCCAAGGGTCACAAAGTCAGAATAAATTTAGTGTGTTTAAAGACATGAAAGAAAGTTAAAATGCCTAGAACATTGAGTTGGAGGTCTAAAATAAGCTTAGAGACCAGACTTACTGTTTCTATTAGTCAACAGTTTATCTTTGCTATGTAACCAATAGCCCCAGAAATCTACATGTCATAATATAATGAGTATTTATTTCTAATAAATATTAATTCAACTGAAGTATGTCTGCTTCAGGTTGGTTGTAGGTGATGATCTTCTCCTGTGTCCATTGTGAACATGTTCTCATGGCACAAGAAGGAAATCCACCATACAAACAAGTTTTAATTAAATCTTTGTTCATATAATGATGGTAACATTACCTTGGCCAAAACAAGTCAGAGGACAAGGACAGAGACAACCAAAGGAGGAGAGAAACTTCTCTGTTAAGAAGATTTGGTAAGAAAATGTCAAAGATACATTGCAAAGAGTGAGAACCATGTCTCATATATCTTTGTAATATATATTCATAACATGTAGCCTAATACTTAACAAGATAGAGTCTAAGACTTTCAAAATTGGGACACACGTAATGCAAGATATCGGTACCATTGGTTTTTGTAGTCCCCTCACAAGTGGGAAAATGCCTGGAGATTTTGTAGTATAAGGAGCTTACCAAGAGCTTGGTAGCTCAGAGTCTTTAAGTGTTTGTCCTCCAAACAGATATCATCAAGTATAAACAAAGCAGAAATCTCAGTAACCACTGGAAATATAAGTTACTTTATTGTAAGTGACTTACATATCTGACATGATTTCATCTCTTTATTATTATCCTTCTGACAAATATCTCTTTGTATTTTTCTCCTTTTCCTTCCCCCCACCCCCCTGTCGTCTTTCCTCTACTTCATTATTCTATAAACAGATTGAAAAGGTTTATGTCCTGAGGTTAGAACTGATTCTATCCTATGATTCGATCACAGTTCAGGACTCTGCTATAAGTGTTAGGCTGAATAAATATGTATAAAGTGCTTTGACTAGCACCAGGAGTATAGTATGTGCTATTTTTATCCGTAAAACTTATCATTGTGATAACTACAAATACGGAGAGATGAGAAACTAGAATAACTTTGAGCTACTGAGTACAATAGAGCTACCGACTGAGACTAACGCACATTAGAATTCCCAAGTGTCTAATTCATGAGTGGCATGAACGTAGGTAAGAGATGCTATTGTAATCTGTTAAACATAGCCTACTTGCCTTAATTGTATATATGTAACTTATATTCAAGGAGGCCCTCAAAGTGTCATGAAGAAGATTTTTATATTTTAAATTTGCCATGGAGATGATCTGAGATGAGCAATCAGGGAGGGACCCAGGCCTCAGGCTCTACATTGCAAGGGAAATCCTTCTGTGTGGTATTAATGGAATTTATCAATAATGGAAAAGCCATCCCTGGAGACTATTTTTACCAGAAGCTGTGAATTGTAAAAAAATTTGACCTAGATGCACAGGTGGCAAAGTTAAAGCAGCAACCTATACACCACTCTGATGAGAGGCTGTTCAAGATAACTAGTAATTTACTGTGACCCAAATTCATTTAAAAACAAGAGGAAACCCCTCTGACTTTTTGGTAGTACTTTAATTCTGAATGTGTGTGAAGCTGACTTTCCCTTCAGTGAAACTTCCAGTATAGAAAAACACAAAAACAAAAAACATTATATTTCTTTTTTCAATTATTGACTATATTCCCTATGCCATATTTTTCATTCCCCATAACTTATTTAGGTTGTAACTGAAAGTTTGTACCTCTTAATCCCCTTCACCTATTCACTCATCTCCCTCCTGCCTCCCCTCTGGTAACCACTAGTTCTCTATATTTGTAAGTCTGTTTCTCTTTTTGTTACTGTTTATTTCTTGTTTTGCTTTTTAAATTCTACATGTAAGTGAAGTTATATGCTATTTGTTTTCTCAGCCGACTTTTTTCACTTAGCATAATACCTTCTAGGTCCATCCATGTTGTCATGAATGGCAAGATTTCATTCTTTTTTAATGACTGAGTAATAAATAACTATACCATTATACATAAACATACACACACACACATGAACACACACACACGAACACATCCCACATCTTCTTTATCCATTAATTTACTGATGGACACTCATGTTGCTTCCATATCTCAACTATTGTAAATAATGCTTTAATAAACATAGGGACATGTATATTTTTTTGAATTGGTGTTTTTTATTTTCTTTACTTAATTTCACCTGGTGAAATTACTGGATCATATGGTACTTCTATTTTTATTTTTTTAAGTAATCTCTGTGCTGTTTTCTCCAGTGGCTGCACCAATTTACATGCACGAGAGTTCCCTGTTCTCCACATCCTCGCGAACCCTGTTATTTCTTGTGAAAATAATGTATCTTGATAGTCACCAGTAGTATAAACGTCTCAACTGGGTATAGGTGAAGACACTGGCCAGGATGTAGAGCATGAACAGGCAAAGAGGGAGGATACAAGCCAGGAATCAGAAAAACTTTTTTGGAAGTGTTAATATAGGTGAAACTGCAGGAAAAAATGAATGATAAGTTATGGAGATTACAAATAGTGGACGTTTTTATAGTTTTGGATAATCTATGATAGTGTCCTTTGTCATAGATTTGTTTTTGTTTTAGTTTTTGTTTTAATTGGTAGCACAGTGAATCATGATTTTCATCTAATTATTGGGTCATTCACTTATGTTTAATCAATCCTGATAAGTCCAGTGTAATCAAAAGTTACATATTTTCTTGGAAATAAACAAGATTTCCTCCAACTTTAAAGATTAGTTGTTTATATTTAGCTATACAACCTGTAGGAAAAGTTACTAAACACAAAGAAGTTAGCATTTATTAATCTATATAAACTTATTACTGACCTAAACCTATTGCTTTATTCAGAGCATTTTTTAAGGAACACATACTGTGTACACAATAGTGTGTTATTAATTGAAAAGTTTGTGAGCATGTTACTGAGCTATCTGCTGATAATCAAAGAATCCAACACAGAATCTGCATTTCTATTTCCTAACATGAATAAATAAATGCATTAGCTAGCAAATGTTAATGACCACTGATAATAAATAGAATTCACAGATAAAATCTGCATTAAAAGACCATTAGCATTGTGGATTGAAAACACCAAACTATGAAAATGAGTTTCAAGAGCTTAATTTTCTCATTCTGTCTTCTCAGAGTTAGATACATACCTCAAGATATAAATGAATCCAGAGGGCAATTTTAGTGGCATATGGGGTAGCATATTCCTTCTTTGCATTTGTAATCGGAGAAAGGGAGTTTGGGATCTCAGCCACAGTACTGGTTTAAGCCTCGTGGACATTTTCTGAACCTATTCAATGATAGAACACCACCTTTTGTTGGGTCCTATACCAAACGTCATATGAACATACCACACAGTACCACCACTTTGCTATCAATTCAAAGCTGCCTTTGGTCTGGGATGGGATAGTATCCTTTTTCTAATTTTCTTTCTCTTTCTGGGTCAGAGGCAGAATACCCCACTTCTGCATTCTCCTCCCTCATGGGTTTTTACCAACCACTAGGGTCCTGTGGGCCTTTGGTGAGCTAACACATCAGAGTGCTCAGCACCCTAAGTAACCTGTCTTTTATTCGGCAAATATTTACCGAGCATGTATATGTTCCTGTTGCTGTGGGTGCAGCAACAAACAAAACTCATTTTCCTTTTCTATGTCTCCTGACATCATTCATGGGAAAGAAGAAAGGCAATAAACTAGGAAGAAAGGTAAAGCAGTGTGTGTAAATATTGAGGGGGTGTTATATTAAATAAGGTGGCAAGGGAAGGCCTCCATAGAGAAATGACATTTGAAAAGAGATTTGAATCCAGTGAGGCTGTGAGTCATGTGAACATATGTAAAAGACGAGGTGGGGTGGAGGTGAGAGGATGCTCCAGGCTTAGTGACAGGATATGCAAAGACAGGGCAGAGGATATGACTGTCTATTTGGTAAGAACAGAAGGCCAATATAGATAGGATGGAGTGAGCAAGTGAAAGATATGTAAGAATTGAGAGAGAGGCAGTCTGTGGTCACATCATGAAGACCCTATGCACTCTGTGAAGGCTTTAAGTGTCTTTTAAGACTAACAAATAATATGCCAGAAATATGAACACTAAAATTTATTGTGATAAGAGCATTAATAGTTTAGATATACACATAAGTGAAAACATTATGATTAAACATTGAAATTAGTTTCTTTTATTTGTAATCAGTTTTAGATAATGATACGATTTTATATTATATAATATAAATGCCATGAAAATCCTCCTGAACTGTCCTTGCGGGGTGTTTTTCAACCATAAAAACCAGCAACCTGGCCAGCAGTGAACATGAATGCATAAACACAAAGAAAACTCCTGGATTGAGGCATTTCTTAAGGTCACATCCAGCATTATTTTTGAATATGAAATGCATTTGAAATGCCCTTTTAAGATTGTCTCTTTAATCCAAAGAAAACAAAAAAAATAAATATTTGTGTTTGTATTTTTAGTGGGCATTAACCTTCAGGGAATTGAAAGAGGTTGGGGAATGAAGACACATTTTATATGAAATTAAATGTATTCAGCCCCATTATATGGTAGACATTTTACCTGTTCTTTTTTTAGTATAACTTTTCCTACACCTTAAAATAGTCTGGCATACAAATTCTATAAATGCAGGTAGATATCTTGGTCCCACAGAAACATAAAATAAATATGGATTTGCTCCCAAAATATATGCTGTTTTCTCCCCAAGTTCTAACTAAAAAACAGCAGGCTTGGGGTTACTGAAAAACTGCATAAGTCATCTAAAATCAATACTCTTGGCCTTGCCTAGTCTAATACAAGGTGTTGTCAAACTTAGGAGTTTCGAGAGAAATGGCTCCACTAATTAAATGTCTCACAGAAAAAATGACTTTTCTTGTCAAAGAGATGATACCTTACTCTGGATGGGGTACATGCTAAATGCCAACCTTACATAAGGAAGAACTTCTTTTAAGTTCTAACCTGCAGATTTTATGGGCATGAATTCTGCCAAAAATGTAGATATTATCCCAACTGTTCTAAACTTCCATAATGAAGGTATGAGCAACTGTGTCACTGTCTCCTCAGTACCTGCCAGAGCCAACCCCTCTTTCTCCTTTCCCTCCTTGTCCCCACCCCCAAAGCAGCTCCTTATCTGGTTGTCACTAGAAGTTTTCTTTGGAAATCTTTTCATTTGAGGCTTGCCTACATAAAGCAATTACAGTTAGTACAATGATAGCCATGACACAACTCAGCGCTACAAGCAACGGTATTTAATTTGCAGGATCAGAAAAGGAAGTCAGAGTGGATGCAAACTGTCAGAGTGGATGCGAACTGGATGGGACTTGTGGGGTTTCTTCAAGGATGTAGAACCTGTAAGAGGGAACTTCTGTTATTAAAGGTGGAAAGCACTTCTATTCTAGTGTCTAGACATTAAAAAAATATCTCTCTATGAAATATCAATTATATTAACACTGAAATGCTTAAACATGATCTGGAAAACACTTTCTAGTATTTATGTAAACATTGGTCTTTTTGGACCTCCCACTGTTTCAGACCTGAATACTGCTTTGTGTATAGTTTGAATATTATTGTGTATAGAAAGGCTACACGTGCAAAATATATGCGCATCCTGATGCTTTAACTAATTCTGATCTTTTTTTTCCCCTTGATCTTTGGAGTGTAGCATGCATGTGATAGGGTGAACATATTTAAATTGACCCAATAGAAATAACTCTTTTTTGTAATTTTACAAATCAGAAGTGCGGTTCTCAAATCTATAAAAATGTAAAATAGTACTTTAAATTACAACCCTATTTTACTGTTACATAGCCCAAGTGCTACTATGCACATAAAAGAAAGTCCATAATTATTATAATTGCTTGTCATCATCAGATGCTTTAGAACCATTAGTTGCTATATGAATTATAAACATGTTGATGAACAGAATAGTTACCATTAATATCATGGTCAATGGTAGGTTTCTCACAGTTAATGAAGTTTTAAAAAAGAAATTCATTAATTTCCTCTTAGGAACTTGCTTTTTATTGGTCTCTTAAAATGTCTTGTAAATTCTATTATTAGAGGATAATGATGGTACAAGGGGGAAAAAGATAGTCTGAACAATATGTACTGAAATCAGTAAAACCTGAGTAGTTGTGCCTAATGACAGGTTGTAAAATGGTCTTTGTATAGAATATTTCCTTTGATTATGTTGTTCTTCATCAGTTCACCAGAACAAAAAGGGAAAAAATCACCCTGGCATGACTAGAGCTGAGTTTTTAATATTCCTCATATAGAAATCCTGAGATGCTCAGGAAAAGTATTTTCTAATATTCACAAACCAAGTGTAAGTGTCTACTTGAAAGGTTGAATGGATATTACAAGGTGTTCATGTCAGAGGGCAATGATATTTATCGAGTATTACCTATATGCCAGGTGCTATGTTAGGTAACATATTAATTATCATATTCGTAATGATAGAAGAGGACACTGGAGCTTAGAGAAGTGAGATCAGTGTCTCAAAGGACAGATCTGTGATTTGAACCCAGGCATTCTGACATTGAAATGACATTCTGGTGCTTCTCCCAAATTATAAAAATATGATGGCAACATTTACTTAAACATTTCACATGCCAAACATTTATCTGTCATTCACTTTCCATAACAAATAATATAATTTATAACTATGCATGAGTGTTTATTAGGTTTTCTATTTCTTGAGACCAGGGACTCTGTGTTAGGCAAATGTGCCTTCCATATTCCTTGCAATGACTTGTAGGTGTTTAATAAATACATATGAAACATATAAATCGTGTACATATTTATTCTATGCCATGAGAGGAAAAAGTGACTATGTACTTGGTAGCTTAATAGTTATAATTATACAATAGGCTCTGCGTTCCTTTTGTAATTTGCCTCTGAATTTGATTTGAATTGCTATTATTACTTATTAAACACTAAAGTTTGGTCTTACAAATATATTTTTGCTATTATAACTATTAAGCACACAGTCTCTGTTTATTTAACATATTAACTGCATTTCATATATTTAATAAAAGAGACAGGTACACTTCATTCCAAACAAATCCAAGATAACAATTTATAAAATCATCAGTTCCCTTCTAATGATATCATTGCAAATGAGATTCAAAAGAACTATAACAAATCAAAACCCTTTTAGATTTCCCCATTTAATTCATTTTCTGAGAGGGACATGATAGTAATCAAACAGAGTGAATGAAAAGTCCTTGGATTTGAGAGGAAAATAATTTAACTGCTATGGACAAAATACCCTTATGAACTGGAATCTGTCACCTTATGTTGATATGCTTTGAGAAAACAAGGTCTCATTAACATTAAAAAGTTATCGATCATTGAAATTCTTTTTTTTATGTTTGTTTGTTTGTTTATTTTTTTGAGAGATAGATCATGGACAGGAGAGGGACAGAGAGAAAGGGAGACACAGAATCTGAAGCAGCCTCCAGGCTCTGAGCTGTCAGCACAGAGCCCCACAAGCAGCTCAAACTCGTGAACCATGAAATCATGACCTGAGCCAAAGTTGGATTCTTAACCGAGTGACCCAGGCACCCCAGATAACTGGAATTGTTGTATATTCATCATTAATTTACTTTATGACCCACTTTTAAACTTTTTTAATGTTTACTTATTTTTAAGAGAGACAGAGCATGAGCAGGGGAGGGGCAGAGAGAGAGGGAGACACAGAATTTGAAGCAGGCTCCAGACTCTGAGCTGTCAGCACAGAGCCTGATGTGGAGCTAGAATCCACGAACAGTGAGATCATGACCTAACCTGAAGTCAGAAGCTTAACCAACTGAACCACCCAAGCACCCCTGTTACCCATTTTTAAATAATTTCATGCATGTGCTCAAGTTTAACTAAAGTATCTTAAATTCTGTTTTGAATATTTTCTGATTTTATTTTTGTTCTTCATCTTCCATTAAAAAAGTTCTTCATTTTACTTTCCATTTGACACATTTTCTTTCTCTTAACCTTCATCATGTTCTCTGTTTTATATTGTACTGTTACTGTTCTCCATCTTAAATAGGAAACTTAATTATATGGCTATGCAACATGCTATTCTCACTGATGCTAAGGAAATAGTTGTATCTAAATGACCACACTTAATGTCTTCAACAAGCATTCCCTATTGTCTTCACTATGCCAAGTATGGCTGTAAGTGCTATTGCTAGAGCAGTGAAGAAAACAAAGTCTCTGACTTTTTCTAGTGAATACACCAATAGTAACAAATACAATTTTACTGTTAATTAATGATACATGTTACAAAGAATACCTAAGCAAGGTAAGGTGATAGAGAGCAATAAAGGAAGAAGAGGCTATTTGGTGATAAGGGAAGTTGTATTTGAGGAGATAAAATAGAAGCAGGGGAGTAAATTAAGTGAAGGATACAACCATGTTAATATCAGGAAGAAAACATCCTGAGAAGGGAGCAACAGGTACAAAGGGCCTGAGGTGGAAATAAGCTCAAAAGGACCCAGTAACTCTAGTGGGATAACATGGGAAGAGAAGCAGATGTGAGGGGGAAGAAGATGACATGGAACGCTTTGGATTCAGTTCTGACTGATGGGAAGGGCATGGGAGATTTTGAACAGAGTGCTGATAAGAGCCACCAGCCTTTTCAAAGGATTATATTGGCTGTTAGATGCCAAAATGAGCTATTGAGGGGCTAAAATATACACAAGAGACAGTAAAGGAGATTGAATGTAGTTAGATTTGGAATATATATTTTTTTAAGCTAAAGCTGACAAGCCCCCCCCCCCCCAACCAATTGGATGTGGAGCATAGGAAATTTGAAAAGATGCCACAACCCAATCACACTGTAACATAGAAACCCAAAGGGTAAATGATATTTGACATTAGCGAAGATACTCTTTTAAGAGAAGAAATTATTAGGAGCACTTGTTGACTTGCAAATATTATTTCCAGTGGAGAATAAAAATGAATGTGAGACAAGGAGTGAACATTTCCAGGGGCACTTGGTTTTGTTCCTGAAGTAAGCAAGATGCTTGCAAGAACATGACCCCAGGGAATTAGAAAAAAAAAAGAAAAAAAGAAGTAATTCCAGGATCATGTTGTTTCTTCCCACCAAGGATCAGGCAATGGGAAGGAAGGCAAGATATCAAGATGGAAAAGGGAGAAAAGTAATCTCCCTACCCCCCACCTCCATTCACTCTCAGCAAGTATCACCAAGCATTCTTTGCTGTAGTCCTACTAATATTAGCAATACTAATATTATTTCTCAGTTACCTGAAGTTTTAATAAGTTCCATTGAGTGGCCCCGGCATAGGTTCACAGCTATTAAACATTTTCTCTACGGGAAATCCATGTTGAGTTCTGAAAGACTGACTTACAAACAAACACTGTAAGCAGTTTGTAGACTTAGAAACTGCATATGGTCAACTTAGTTGTGAACTTCTTCCTAGAACATTCATACTTACAGCTATGGGCAGGGCCTTACATTAGAACTGCCAGGGGAGCTTGGGTGGCTCAGTGGGTTAAGTTTCCGATTTCAACTCAGGTCACGATTTTGCAGTTCACCAGTTTGAGCCATGCATTGGGCTCTGTGCTGACAGCTCAGAGCCTGGAGCCTGCTTTAGATTCTGTGTCTCCCTCTCGCTCTGCCCCTCTCCCACTCACTCGCGCTCTCTCAAACAAACAAAACAACAACAACAAAAACATTAAAAAAAAGAGAACTGCCCAACATGGGGGAATTGGTTTCCTACACTGGGATGGGAGTTCAGCTTTCTTAGATATGATATACCTATTTCTGTGATTGCAATTTTAGTCAAACTATAATGTTAAAAGGAGTGATTTTGTAGAAGACTTTGACATTAGATTTTCTCATAACAGAAATATTTAGTTCTCCACTGAATCTTGTATACCACACAGGTCTTCTGTCTCTAAACCCAGGTCTTTTCCCACTATCTCCCACTGTTTTTCTAACAAATTACTTTGGGGGTTGTATCAGAAGAGAAATTGTCACAAAGGACAAATTTCAGAAAGAACAAAAAAGAAAAGGGAACTATATAGAACCATCCCCCTTGAAAACTGTATAGAAAGTCTCTGCAAAAACAAAGGATACATAGTGAGTTACCAGATTCAGTTGGCACTGTGGGAGGAGGGGGTAGGATGGAGTGGGATGGGATACAGAGGCATGAGTGAATAAGACCATATAAATTATAAAAACAAGTAAATGCCTTACATGGACAAATGACAACAATGCCAGGAACTGAAGCGTCTGCTTCTGACCTTTAAAACAACCACCACCACCACCACAAACAGCAATGAGATGAGTTGATACAAAACTTTGAAAGTTGAAACGCATTTTTCCTAAAACACAAATTTTGCCTACTCCTTCAGAAAGCTCAGCAACCTATGTTCCTGCCTATTTAGGCATCCCCTATATGTCCGCGCCTTCTTTCATCTCCAGCCAGAGGCATCTGCCTTGTATACCATGCAGCTAACAGCCCCCACCTTCCACTCACATTTCTGGTGCTTCCTAACTCAGAGCTGCTCCTACCACACGTGTCCTCACTCTATAGTTCCTGCCTGTACATCATTACCCATTGTATTTGAGAATTAAATGTAAGAGAGCAATGGAAAAGTGCTCAGAATGCATCTAATTTAAACTTCAACTTGGTTTTTGCAGTGTTCTTAAAATAATATATATACTGTTAATTTTTCTCAACAGAGAGGAGACCTTTCTGTGCAAGTTGGACATGTTGATTGGGAAGCAGGAAAGAGAAAGACAGAGATGCCAAGAAAAATGTGCTATTTTAACGTCAAGCAACACAAAAGAAGCATAGGGTTATTTCCAGCCTAAAGTTGGAGGCTACATTTGGAACAGAGCTCTAAGATACCAGATGCTTAATTCAATCTTCTTTTCTCAATTGAGGTGAAATACACATAACATAAAATTAACTATTTTAAAGTGAACAATCCAGTGACGTTGACTACATTCACAATGTTATGTAACTATTACCTCTATCAAATTCCAAAACATTTTCATAACCCAAAAGTAAACCTGTACGCATTAAGCAGTTTCTCCCCACTTTTCTCCCAGTCCCTGGCAAGCATCAAACAACATTCACCTCTATAGATTTATTGACCCTGGATATTTCGTATAAATAGAATAATATAATATATGGCTTTTGTAACTGGCTTTCTTCACTTAGCATAATGTTTTGGAGACTCATCCATGGTATCACGTGGAGCACTAATTCATTCTGTTTGGGGCTCCATGATGTTTCGTTGAATGTATATACCAAAATTTGTTTATTCATTCACCCATTAAAAGTCAATGTCTTAAAAAAAAAAAAAGCCTAGAGATGAAATTTTATCCATTGATAAGACTTAATAATAAGGGTTACTAATACCATAGTTTCTTAAATACAGCTAATCCAGGTGATTTTTCTTCAACCCATACAAATGTTCTTAATCACATTTGTAAATTTACTTTTTTAGGGACTTTCACATAGGCATCAAATATGATCTCTTCTACCTTCTTGTCAGCACTGGTGAGTTCACTTACCAGTTTTTCTGCTAATTTTTATTGAGTGCTAATTGTGCCTCAGGGAAGATTTTCTACATATCTAGGTGGTTTTAATTTCCTCCTGTTTTCTTATTTCTGTTATTTTTGGTATTGAAGAGTAGGCTGGCATTGAGGTGCCAAAGAATAAAAATATCAGCAATAACTGAAACGTTTTTAGGATTCACTCTTAACCTCTTAAAAATGTAGTTTTTCCTTCCCCTTGTGGTTTTAAATTTACAGTCTTGGAACACAATAAGGAGAGGAAAATTGAATTTTTTTTAGCTTTATATATCTGTGGTTGTTTTATGTTTATTTCAGATCTCAATGTTAAAAATGATCCAGGAATTATTATTAAAAAAAAAAAAAAAAACTTGTCTTTCTGCTGCAGAATCAAGTTGAATTGGGGATAAATCATACTGTGGTTTAGTGGAGAAAACCCAGACTCAAGGAACCACAGCCTTGGCTTCATGTTCTAGTTCTACTTATTACTTACCCTGCTTCACTTCCAGGGGACACACTTAACCTTCTCATTAAAATAACCAAAATTTAAGAGCCCTCCCGAAAGGGTGCTCCTACATTTTAATTGATTAAAAACAAAAACAAATAAAAAAAAAAACTTTTCACATTTACATAGTATGGAAAAATATTGGTTTCAATAATGAGAAACTTTTTATAGCACTTTCTGCAACTTAATGAACGAGCATTGCTGCTTTTGAAAGATGGTGAGAAAGACGGCCTTTCTAAAACATATTTGATAATGAAAACATAGTTTTTAAAGAAAAATCTAATAGGACTGCTCTGCAGCAGAAATAAAATTGAGATAGTGTCTAAAATCCTCCAAAAGTCTAAGTTAGACTAATGAATTTCAAAATACATCTTGTCATAAATGAGAATGAAAGCTATAAAATGTGAATGATTATTGTTTAAAAAGGATAAAAAATATGACTCTTTCCTAAATTTTGAATTTGGATTTTGTCTCCTTCCTATTAGTGAAGTGAAAGTTTAACATCTTGCCAACAAAGAACAATATGGCACTATTGGCTGCTATGTAAGAGCAGAAAGCATTCCAGGGGTAGTGAAATAAAAAGAGCTAAGCTAGGAAGACTAAATTACTGAATCTTTCTAGCAACAAACATGACATTCAAAACTAAACAAACTCTCTCCCTTCCCTTCTTTTTGCCTAGAATTAATAGCATACATGTCTATTCATACATACATACGCATGGCACACGGAAACTAATCTGGTGATGTTACTGAAAGGTGATGATACTGAAATCATCAAAATATTCAGTAGTGTTTAACTGTCCCTGAATTGAAGTTGTAAATTCCCCATCATCTTCCCCATTGATTAATGGAGATCATTATCTCCCAATTTATGGTTTTCATAAATCAATATTTATTCAGTGCCAAGAGGCATGGCATGAGATGCGTGTGCTTTAGAAATGCTGGCTTAACAAAGACAGCAATTCCTGTCCTCTGTAAATTTGCAATTTAGAAGAACACATAAGAGACAGTGAAGATTTGATTAAAATTTTTCAGTGAAGTTTAGCAATAAGAACAAAGAGTTGATGTTTCTAAAAAATACACTTATACATCCCATCATTAAATACATCCCAATTACTCTCAGAATTTCTAGGTAGCAGGCTGTTAAATAAAACAAGACCCACCCTTTTAATTTCTAATAAGAGTTAATAAATAAAACCAATTAGAATACAGAAAGTACTCATTATGGAGCAAGAGAATGTATTACCCATTGCATTAACAGATGAAAATAGCACAGACATTTTTTCTATATCAACTAGTATTAGAGTTTCAGCAAAACCATAGCCAAGATTTCAGGTAAATAATTGAACAAATACAAATAAATTAACAAAGAAAGTCCATGTGGTAATTAAGCATAAATGCAAACAAAAGGACCACTAAGAAAGCAAGTTTCTTACATCCTCCTTCATCAGTAAGAGATCCATTATATTCAAAGCTCTTTATGTATCATCTGACTGGGGAAAACTGATACCAATATATGACCAGAGAGTATCTTGGAGCTGGGCCAATAGTAATGCCAGGCTGAGAATGGGGGGTGGGGGGAAGACTCCATCTGATGGAAATTTCTTCACCGCTGTGCTTACTGATAGAAGAATAGAAGAAAGTCCCATTTTCATCTGAGATGAGAGAGGTCCAACAAAGGCAAAGAAAGTATTATTTTTGTCACCTTGTATTTTTAAAAGTTTTAAATGTGAATTTAAATATGAATTTAATCTGAAAGCAGCATTTTTTTGCATATAGCAGGTGTTAGGGATTCACAGGTAAGGATAATACGCCTTTCCGGCTAGAGTAAAATGGAGCGGTAGGGATAATCCATAATAGTAACAGGATGCTCCAGTCCCAATTGTCAAGTCTGGCTTTGTGTCCTGATTAGTGAAGACTTTCAGACACCATGATACCCTGGTTTAGAACAAAGCATTTGCTGTTCCCCAAGGTCAATGGAATCCCTTGTCTTTATATCCCCTTTTTCACCTAAATATTTCTAAGCAGTCCCTGTGCAGGGCAGGACCCTTCCCAGCCATCTGCAGACCTGGTGAATGCTTCTTCGAGGTATTTCCAACATTTTGGAGAAATCAGTAATTCTTGGGCACCAAAAGTTACCAGCATTGGTTATTCTTTAACTGGTATTTTTTGAGCACTTACTGTGTGTCAGATATTGTTATAGGCACTGAAGGTACAGCAATAAGCAAAATAGACAAAAATTTATATTTTCATGAAGCACGAATATAGTAGGAATGGGCAAATGATCATCGAACGAATACAGGTGTACCTAGTTTTATTGCACTTTGCAGATATTGCTTTTTTCTTTACAAATTGAAGGTTTAAGACCTCAGTGGAGGAAGTAACTACAGATTTGGTGGAAATAGCAAGAGAACTGGAATCAGAAGTGATCTGAAGATGTAACTGAATTGCTGCAATCTCATGATAAAACTTGAATGGATGAGGAGTTACTTCTTACAGATGAGCAAAGAAAGTGGTTTATTGAGATGAAATCTTCTGGTGAAGATGCTGTGGAGACTGTTATTATGGCAACAAAACATTTAAAATATTATATAAACTTGGTTGATAAAACATCAAGGTTTGAGAGGATTGACTCCAATTTTGAAAGAAGTTCTACTCAGGGTGAAATACTATCAAACAGTGTTAATGAAAGGAAAAGTCAATTGATGCTGCAAATTTTGTTGTCTAATGTTAAGAAGTTGCCACAACCACCCTAACCTTCAACAATCACCAACCACCCAGATTAGTCAGCAGCCATCAACAATGAGGTAAGACCTTCTACCAGCAAAAAGATTATGACTTGCTGAAAGCTCAGATGATGGTTAGCATATTTTACTATGAAAGTATTTTTTAAAAATATTTATTTGTTTTTGAGAGAGTGAGAGCACAAGCAGGGGAGGGGCAGAGAGAGGGAGAGAGAGAATCCCAAGCGGGGTTCCACACCGTCAGTGCAGAGCATGACCCAGGGCTCGAACTTACGAACCATGAGATCATGACCTGAGCCAAAATCAAGAGTCCAATGTTCAACTGAGCCACCCAGGCACCCCTACTAATAAAGTATTTTTTAATTTAGACATATACATTGTTTTTTTTTAAGTAATAATGCTATTACACACCTAATAGACTATATTACAGTGCAAGTATAACTTTTATATGCACTGGGAAACCAAAAAACTTATTTGACTCCCTTTATTGCAATATTTGTTTTATTTCAGTGGCCTGGAACTGAGCCCACAAAATTTCCAAGGTATGCTTGTACCTATATGTGTCAGATGGTAATCGGTTTTGTAACAAAGAGGGCTAAAGTTGGAGAGAAAAATACAGTGGACCTGTGAAGGATGCTATTTTAAAAAGAGTGATTGAGAAAGTTGCCTAAAGTAACAGTCCTTAGAACACAGGCTAATGGTTGGTGGGGGAGAGAGCCAAGCTGATTTCTGGGGCGGGGGTGGGGGGGATATCTTAAAGATATGGGACAAAGGACATAAATAAATTAGTTTTGTTGGCCTCCTGCCAGATAGTGGGGGCAAGGGGAGGGTGAGAGGGATGTTATTCTTGCCAGGGATACTCAGACTGCTTCTTGTCAAGAAATTCTAAACTGCAAGAACTGAACAGCTCAGTGGGCATGGCTCTCCCATAGTTCCTTGCTTTTAATCTCATGGGGGCTTCCTAATCCATATTCTCTTCATTGTTCCCATCCATATGTGACTTCCCTACCTTTCTTTCATTTTCTAGCTTTGACCTATTTGTTCATCACCTTTATGATTCTCTAGCACATAGATTCCCCAAGCCCTTCTTCTCCTGCAGCATCACATTGAGCCTTGTGATCAGAAGTGCAGTCTGCCTCAGTTATTGCAATGCCCTGTTGTATCCACAGCCTCAGTTCCCCCAAGTCCTCCATAGGGCCATCAGTGGTAAATCTAAGAAGCAAGCTGGACAATGTCATTCCTCTTCTTAAAATTCTCCAGTGATCCACCATTACTCAGGAGAGAGCAAGGACTCTTCAGCATGAAATTCAAAGTCCACCATGATCTCACTTCACCAATATGCCAGCTCAGATCTTTGAGTCACCCTGCCTGTGACTTCATGCTGTAATTCCAACAATCATCTTAGAGAAACATATTCTTCATACCACCCCCGTTGCCTCAAGTTCTGCATTGCTTTCCCTTTCCTCCTCTACCCCATTGTGGAAATTTTCCTGACACTCTTCTCTCACACTACATTGAGAACCCCTATACCATTCTCTTAGGATTCTTTATGCTTACATTTAACTTACTCATTTATATTGGCTTTATTATAGGTATATGTCTACTCCTACCCTGCAAATAAAGAAGCAAACCAAAACAAGCAACAAGAATAAAATAATGAGGTTTTAACCCCTGGTCCTTTAGCACTGTTTCTGACACATTTTAAATCAAGCAAATAAATGCAAGAATGCATGAACAAATTAATGAATGATCAATTTGCCAAGGGGAAAGTATACAACATTATGGATAATAAAAGAGATGAAATGGAAAGAAAAATGTTTGAGTTAGATGCTGATATCATGGAGGAAGTTGATGAAATATCCTGAAGGTGTTTATGAAAATGATCCGGATGACGCAGGCAAGATAGTGTAAGTGATCATCATGGGTTTTAATAAGTAGAGTTTCTTGAGAGATGATAAATAAAGAATAGCCTGCCAGTGACAGCATTCATTTGTTGACTGATTCTTTTTATTTCAAATATTTTGTAGAGCTTCAGCTATGAGTCAAACAGCTTTTTAGGCATTAGGAATAAAATGGCAAGCAAGAAAATGAGCTGGTTTTGCTTTCAAGGAGTTTAACATCCTTGGAGTGAAACATACATAACATAGACATATTCATTTTGAATTTGAGTAAAAATAACATGGTCCTTTGAAAAAAAACAACCTAAGAATCTGACCTAGTTTAAAGGGTCAGGGAAGACTCAACTGAGAAGTGATAATTGAGCCATGAGCTAAAAGATGCTAGGAGTTAACTGAACTGAGGCTAGATTTAGAGAAGAAAACTCATAGGAGAGGAGAAATATAAATATAGGGGTGTTTGAACACAACAGAAGAGAATAAAAGAAAGTTAGAATATTAGTATGTCATAAGGAGGCAGAGCAAGATACTAACTCAAGAGTAATGGCATTAATAGCTAACTTTTATTGGTTTATCAAGCCCTTATCTTATGTCAGATATTGTGCTAAATGTTTTTACATTGTATTTTTACTTAATAATGAAACGATAATGACAACAAAAAACTATGAGGAAGTATAATAACTTTTCCCATTTTTCATATACCACAACTATATGGGATATTAAGAAATTGTGTGTAGTCTCAGCTAGTGAATGACAAAGCCCCAGTGGGAAACTGTAGACCATGTGTTTAGAATCAATGCTGCAGGGCACCTGGGTGCCTCAGACAGTTAAGCATCTGACTCTTGACTTTGGCTCAGGTCATGATCTCGTGGTTCGTGAGTCTGAGCCCTGTATCAGCCTCTACGCTGACAGTGTGGACCTGCTAGGGATTCTCTCTCGCTCTCTCACTCATGCATGCACTTTGTCCTCTCTCTCTCAAAAATAAATAATTAAAAATTAAAAAAAAAAAAAAGAATCAATACTGCAGAGTGAACAGGAAGGGCTGGAATGTCAGGCAATCATGTGCTCTTTTACTTCTGGGGCTCCAAAACCTGAGTTGTTGCTTGAATAAAATTTTATGCATTTATATTTGAGAGAAGTTTTCCACTTACTACTTGTGTCCCATCTCCTATATAGGGCAAAACTGGAAGGGTGAAATGTGGGAACTTCTGGCATATCAGTTCATAGCATAGTCTCCACTTTCTTGCCAAAGAGGGATTGCTGGTGGGCCGGAACAAGACATATAGCATTGAATCCATTTTATAATGTTCCTTTGAAAACTCTGGTTTCCATGGATTTCAATGATATGAACAGAGATACCCCAGCATCTCCTTCTCTAGTCTTTCCCTCACAGCAGGTCTCCCACCCCCAACTGCTTTTCTGAAACAGCTGATTCCCGTCATCTGACACAATAACTCAGGCAGGGGGCGCCTGGGTGGCGCAGTCGGTTAAGCGTCCGACTTCAGCCAGGTCACGATCTCGCGGTCCGTGAGTTTGAGCCCCGCGTCAGGCTCTGGGCTGATGGCTCAGAGCCTGGAGCCTGTTTCTGATTCTGTGTCTCCCTCTCTCTCTGCCCCTCCCCCGTTCGTGCTCTGTCTCTCTCTCTCTGAAAAATAAATAAACGTTGAAAAAAAATTAAAAAAAAAATAACTCAGGCAGGAGTTTGAGAGGTGAAGAGGGAACAAAAGAGTAGATGCTGGCACTGGCTTCAGATTTCTCACCTTTGCATGGCCAACTGTGAACAGTGCAGGTGCATAACGATACTGTTTTCATGAACTTACTTTGGACAAAATAAGATCTTGAGATGGCATCAATTTTGTCTTGGAAAAGTAAGATATGGTTACATACGTTGAGTATCCCAACACACAAAAGAAATGGAATACGCTATATTCTCCAGATGGGTAACAAGATTCATTACAGAAATGGTAGCTGGTGTTCATAACAGGATAGGGAGAAAGGAGAGCTTACCTGTGGCTTCAGAAATCTCCAGACGTGATACACCCACTTAAAGTGACAACTGTCCATATGGCAGTTTTTACCGACTTTTACTGCATAGGGACATCCTGACACCCAGCAACGATGTGCTTACCAGATAGAAGTACCATGAAGACTTTGAGGCATTTCTCTTGCTGATCTCACCTTTCCTCACCATCCATTTTCTTTACTGAAACAGCAGTGAAATTAGCATTTCATTTTTGAAGTTTTTTTTAAGTTTATTTATTTTGAGAGAGAGAGAGAAAGAGAGAGAGAGACATGCAGGAGGGGCAGAGAGACAGGAAGAGAGAGAGAAACCCAAGCAAGCTTCACACTGTCAGTGCAGAGCCTGATGTGGGGCTCAAACTCATGAACCTCGAGATCATAACCCAAGCTGAAACCAAGAGTCAGATTCTTAACCAACTGAGCCGCTCAGGTGCCCACCAGCATTTCACTTTTTTTTTTTTTTTTTTAAGGATATGATCAGTGTTACATAACCTCAGTCATTTGGCAGTAAGGATTAAAAAAACATTGATGGCTTTTAAAGTTTAGATAAAATATTTTAGGTGGTTAAAATTATTTCAAATACCATTTTTAGTTAAAATATTTAAGTACATGGTTTTTCAACTTGGATAAATAAATGGCATCAGATAAAATACAAATCAGAATTAAATAAGAAATAATTACTGTGTAGCATCTTTGGTTTAGGAATGACAAAGGGGAGTGTATGTTCTCTTTTTAATCACCAAAGGGAAAGAAAAAAAATGGTGTTATTATGTTTATATGGTATTTCAAGAGCTGCATCTTTCAGGGATTATTCCAAATATAGTATAAAAGAACGAATTTCTCCTTCAGATTCATTGTAAGTCAGTATCACTGCATGGAAAACAGATGCTATTGGAGGCAGAAAAGCTGCTTTATTGACACATTACTCAGCATTCTACAAAACAAAAGCAAAAAACAAACAAATTATGATGCATACATCTGAAGACCAAAGTTAAACATTTGTCACAGAACAGTGCATTTTTTTTATGACTTCTAGATTTCTTTTACTTATGGGCCCAATGTCTTAATTAGAAGTTAAACCAGTTTTGTGTGTATAGTTAGTTACTAAACTTAAAGTAAATGACACATTTTAGCACTTACCACCCACACAAATGGACAGAAATTTAGCTAAACTTTCTCTACTGAGTTTGGTGATAAAATATAAATTGCTACTATGGGTTTAAGGTTGAATACTATCACTTAACATTTATTTCCAGTTCACTAAAGATATACAGAAAACACTTTTTCACACACACATACACACTCAAACAAAAACAACTTCAGTTTTCAGGGAGGAGTACTTAATCAGAAACGGTCAATATCAGAAACAGAAACAGATGCACTTCTCTGAAAGGAGATGTCTCTGCTGCTACTTTGTCCCCATTCATCTTTCAAAAAAGGGGAAGCTGTTGCTTTTCTCCCCAAACTTCAATATTTTTAATACTGGCTTTATTCCTGATACTTGATGGTCACGAGATTTTGCAGTCCTCAAAACTCATTTCAGAAAGTCCCTTCGGGAGATATCCTGGCTGGGACTCTGGCCTGAGTATCAAAATATTGTCATAAAATTGATATTTTATTGCTCTTATTCATATAATTGGAAGCACTCTGATGCTAATCCTGTACCTTATCAGGTAGAGAGTGTTTGAATTTGGCAGAATCATGCCTGCAGCTTTTAATGACAGGCTCAAAATAAGTGTTGGCTTCTACATCACATTTCTGCCCACTTGAGGTTCACTATCAAAGAATCTAGATGCATTTAGAGAAGATTGAGAGAGAATACCAACAATAAGAAATAACCAACCAAATAAATAGTGTATAGGAGTGTTTTTATGTTGTTTTCTTTGAGTGGGATTTGTTATTCCTTTGTGTTTGTGGCATCCAACAAATAGAGCTCTGGTTTATTGGTCCATAAGCAGAAGAATGTATTCATGCTCACACACACCATGCTCCTCTTTATCTTTTTCTGAGCTTCCCTGCTCCAGTGTCTATTTTGAGGGATTGGTGTTGACTTTGGCTATTTTTCTTTGTTCCACTAACTCAGGTGTTCAATTCTTGTGCCAGACCCCATTTCCAACAATTGTGTGTTATGAATTTAACACCTAGTATTTAGTATCCTTTGACTGTGAAGAGTAAATGGACAATGAAGAGTGAATGCACAGAGCATTAAACAGTCCACACAGGGAGCCCTAGACAAAATTAGAGTTTACAGTCAGTAGTACCAGTCTTTTTTTTTTTTCATTGTAGATTCTCTTCTCCTTCTTTTCTGCTCCTTTTCTTAACCCTCCCCCTTAAACTCCTTAGCCTTATCTTCTGTATACTCAACCTAGTTGTGAAGATTTTCTTATGTATCAGAAGATGAGAATAAATGGGGTGTACCATCCTTAGGGGTATCTGTATTGGAAAGTACTCCATGTAAGACCCCTTAAATCATAACACTATAGATCTATCCACTCCATCTCCTCTAAAAGCTGATTTTACTTCACACATAAAAGGATTTGACTACTTGGCCAGTAAATTCAGTTATGGTATACAGACAACCTTATAAAGTGTTCTGGCTGGAATTTATAGGTTGTTTCATTCTGTTGAGCAGTCATAATTTCAAAAGACACTAGATCGCAACTCTCAAGGTTGAATAATCATTGGTGGTGTCCTGATGAGCCAAAATGTCACAATAAGGCTAAATAGCATATGCTTTTGACCCAGCTGTCAGTTGTTATTAATAGGCTGACTTAAAAAATGAAAGCAGTAGGGGTGTCATCGACATTTTGAGGCCCATATGCTTAATGTAGTAAAACACCTGCCAGGGCTAGTTTCTGGTTCCAAATGAAGTAAATCAGCCTGCTTTTCCCCCCACAGTTAAAAATACATCAACACCTACTAAGAATGTTACAATGTGCCATAACCCTCAGGCTATCACCTCTTCCACTCTGAACTGCTTGTGATTCAAGGTACAGAAACTGTTTCAATTCTTCTCACCTTTGGAATGAACTTTCTAATATATATTCTTTTACTGTGTGTGTGTGTGTGTGTGTGTGTGTGTGTGTGTGTGTGTGTGTGTGTTAATTAGGCTTCTCTCCTTTTATTATCTTCAAAGTTTACTAAGTTGAAGTGGAAAATCTGTGCACTTAAAACCTGGATACCAAGGAAGATTTGGGAAATCCTATCTCAAGATGCTAAGTTGTTCTGATAATTGGATATATCAGAAGGTAACTCACACTTCTAAACAGTTATTTGTCAATCTATAGTAGTTCTTTACAGAGGCTAATAATCTAGTTTTAAAATAATTTATTTTGTATGGCTTCATTTAAAAGTGAAATAATCAAGTTGTTGGTCATTCTGTGGGTGTAATTCATTGAGTGTCATTAGAGTAGAGCTAAGCAGATAGGTCAAGCTGAATAATCTAAAAGCACTTAGTTGGCTTTTTGATTAGAATAGGTTCTCCACACTTTTGTAACTATGACATTAGTAGTTATTCTATGTTAGCAAGAATCTATTATTCCTTGTGTCTACTAGTCAAGGAAGTACTGGATTGTAGAGGACTGGATTGTAGAAGAAGAGTAGGAATAGAGTGTTGGTGGTAATTCATGCTTTATGCCAAGCTCTTGCTTGAGATTATTTGTGTTAGCTGCTTTTATATTCTGCTTCATTTCCTTTGGTAATCTTTAAATTTTTTTTTAACATTTATTCATTTTTGAGAGATAGAGACAGAGCATGAGCGGGGAAGGGGCAGAGAGAGGGAGACACAGAATCTGAAGCAGGCTCCAGGCTCTGAGCTGTCAGCACAGAGCCTGACATGGGGCTTGAACTCACGAACTGTGAGATCATGACCCGAGCCAAAGTTGGATGCTCAACTGACTGAGCCACCCAGGCACCCCTCCTTTGGTAATCTTTTAGTTTGAATTTTCTATTCATTTTCTTCATTTACTTGGTGAGTTTAAAAACTTGTCCTCAAGATAGTTCCAAAATAGCAATTCCCCAAATTTTTATCAATGATACATACATTCTATTACTGTACATTCTTCCAGAGTGACTTTTTGACAAGGAAAGTTTCATTTGACTATCCACATATTTTCCTTTAAGTCTTATTTTTCCCATCTTATACTTGTTACTTTTAACACTGAATCTTTCGCATCATTTAACAAATGACTATCCTACTGACAACTGTCATTGAACTTTCGAATGCATCTGATACACTGCCAGATGTTGACTACCAAGTTGAGAGAATCTAATTTATTTTCTACCTCATCTTCTTTCTTTCTTCTCCTGAGAAATAATCAATCCCATTTATAGTCATCATATCTCCTGTTGCCTTATCCAACTAATGCTTATAGGAGTGTTGAAACAGCAATGAAAGTTCATGCCAAATTCCTATAGCATTTCTAATGTTAGAGATGAACCGAGTTTACTTTTCTGTGCATTGTGGAAAAAATAAAGGTAGTAATAGGATGTCTCAGCAAAGATTGTTGGAAGATAATTTCATGAGTAAATGTCAGATCAATAGCATTATATTCTGCTGACATTTCTTCCCTTGTGGTGCCTCTAGTTCAGTTGGAATCTAAACTAGAATCACCTAATAAGCATAACCAAAGAAGTATTGCCATTGATTGTTGGTCTAATTGAGTTCTTTTTCAGGTGTTCACACCATCCAAAAGAAAAAAAAAAAAGTATTTTCTTTACTTCTATGATCTTAATGACACCTTCTTAATTCTACATTCACTGTTCCTTTTATCTTTTTTTCTTCTCTGGTTTCACATTGCTTCTATTGGATTGCTTTATTATATCACTTTTACAGTCACACAAAGACTCTTACAGCTCAAAAAATGGTAGTGTCCTTGATGATTATTTTTATATCACTGTTCAATAGCCTTAGTTAAAACTCTAATTTTATACATGCATATTGGATAAAAGAGCTCAAGGTCTTCTCAGGCAATAAACATGACAAGTCTTGTCTTTCACAGGCCATGAAAGTAGTTTCATTCTCCCAAGAACTACATCAGAGGCATCATGAGTGCTTCCTACAGCTAGTCATTTGATGTCTCATTGGCACTGGATTAAAAAGTGGAAAAAAAAATTTCTGATTGAAAATTTCCTTGAGACATGTTACATTCTCACTAAGTTTAACAAGTACCAATACAAGTAATAAAATAAAGATAGAAGGAGGAAAGTGATAACCCTTTTTTGGAAATTTTTTTGAAATAGCAATTTTGATGACTTACATAATTTAATCCCAATATAGACATTTCTTCAAATAATATGGAGATATCTTAATTGTATTTCTCCAAAGAAATGATGGTAAAAGTGCATTAGATGTTTTCACACTTTATTGAATCTTATTGGACTTCTTTTTATATGTCCATTCCACATATTGAATCAAGAACCACAATGATCTTTTACATTTGACTCCTTTTTCTTTGACAAACTATGTCTAATCCATACTAAACTCTTTCTGTTTTCTATTTGAAATATATTCAGAATTTCTGCATTTTCACTACCTTTACTGCCACCTGATTTCAGCTACCTCACCCTCTCACACAAATAATTGAAATATCTTCATAACTGGTCTTCCTTTGCACCTTGCCCCCTACAAAATGCTACAAGCATTTTCTCAGGAGAGTAGGCAGGGTGATGTTTTCAAAACATACCAGATTGTGTCACTTTTCTGCTCAATAATTTCCCAACCCATATAAGGCATTTCCCATATAAGTCAAAGTCTGAGAGTGCCATCCAGTGCCCTATGTTGTCTACATTTCCAATACTAGCCCCTACCTCTCTGATTTTTTCTCCCACAAAGATTTTTCTCCCATTCCTGCTACATTAACTTCCTGGCTGTCCACATGCCAGGCAGTACATGATAGCTCTTTCCAGTCCCAACTTAAATGTCACAGAGTAAGACCTTTGCTGTTACTCTATTTGCAAAACCAACCCTTCTACTCTCCCCCTGCACAGCCTATACCCATTTAGACATCATCTTTCTCCATAGTGCTTGTTAACCAACTGACGTATTTCATGAATTTATTAATTTATGGTCTTCTCCTTTTCCTGTTGAATGTAAATTCCTTAGAGGACAGGGATTTTTCCCTGTTTTATTTATTGCTAATAGTCCCAGTCATGAGAATATTGCCTGGTGATAGCATGAGCTTAATAAACACTTGCTTGAATGAATAGAATGAAAGAAATGAGCTTGGCAGAATACGTTGGACATGGTAATTACACCAGAAATGGTAGCTATTGTTATAAAGATTTTTTTCCTAGGAAAGCTAGATTATACATAATATCCAGTGCTCTAACTGCAGAGTCAAAACTACATTTGAATTCCACTAATAATTAAAACTTGGAAAAGTTATTTAATTTCAATGAACATTTGTTTCCATATCTATAAAATAGAACTACTAACACCATATAGATTCTATTTTTCACAAATGCTGGATGAAATGACAAGTTTCAAATGTCTATTATAGTGTTTGGTCTAAATCAATACAGATTTGTTTTCTCTCTGCTTCCTACCCATCCCCTCTTAGTGCTCTTTGATAATCACTTTTTGAGTGCCTACCATGTGGCAATCACCATGATTGCCATTGGATGTCAAAATATGAGATACGGTTCTTGCCCTTGAAGTGTTTACAATCCATCAAGGAGACAAATGCATTAGCCAAAAAGAAAAAAAATCCTTTAAAATAATGGAGAAAGTAAAATAATGGAAGTATAGAGGAAAAGTGCCTAATGAATAAGTTGCCTAGATTAGGTAGTACCTAAGCTGAATTTTGAAGGATGGCTTACATTTATCCAAGCATCCAAGCTCAGAAATGAGGGAAGCTTTTCCTGGGGAAGAGAGGGTATAAGCAAATGTGCAGAGGCAAATGTTAAAAAAAAACTCAGCATGTATGGGAATTTATGACTAACAGTGTAAGGCGAGATGGCAAGGTGGAAACTGCAAGTGGCAAGAGATGAGGCCAGGGAATCTGGAAGACATCAGGCGATTGAAAGTCCTGTTTGTCACACTAAAGGACTTAGATTGCATCCCCTTTTCCCTGATGGGGGGTAGCAGGTGGAGATGGGAGTATGGCAGAGTCACATCTGTGTTGTAGAAAGACAGTTATGCCAAATATGTGAAGGATGTATTTTAGTGAGTGACAGCAACAATACTGCTTTAAGAGTATGAAATTTGCAACCAGATTTTTAAGTTCCAATCTCACTAGTTCCACCATTTCCATTATTTCCCAGCATACCAACAGGTTTCAGTTCTGCTGAAAACTTCCACTTACAAGCTAGGTGTCACTCAGAGTTATGTACCTGTCTTAATGTCTCTATCTGTAAAAATGGGATCAAAACCAAGGTAGTTTTCACTATGATGTTATTATAAGCATTAAAGTGATTAAACTTAGAAATTTAACTTGTAAAGTTTTTACAAGTTATTTATCTTTTAGAGGTAAATGTATTACTATGCATTAACTATGAAATGCTTCTTAAAATTTATATAAATAAAAAATACAGAACTCTAATTAGAAGATCATTATTTTACTTTATTTGTAAAGTGAAAAATGATTATAGAAGTCTAATTGGTACATTACTGATTTTCACAGATACAGTGGTAGTATTGGTGGAGGGGAGGCAGATTCAGAAATGTTTGTGAAGCAAAGCCAGCAGAGCCTGACTTTGCCTTCTAGCCTCACACAGTTGGTTACAAATTCCCACAAATTCCCATGCATACTATATTTTTTTCAGAACTGGTGAGTGACTAGCCAGGTTGGGAGCAGTGGTAGTTGAAGGAGCCTAAGACTTCTTAGGTAGAGTTAGGACTCTGGAAGTTTCTAGTTTGGGCAGTTCTGGATGTCGTTTAACAAAATTTGGGATAAAGGAGGAGATATTTTGTATCTAGTTCTATCTAGTCTTTCACCAAATATGTTGTCAGTACCTAATATATACCTGTATCGTGCTAGGCCAGATAGATATAATCTCCGCCCTCGTAAAGCTTAAATTTTAATGAGAAAAAAAATCAGTGGTTGATATAAGCATCTCATTAATGAAACAAACACCTAATTAAATAAATAATATTTAATTACAAAGATCATGTTATAAAAAAGTATAATAAAATAAATGTTACTTAAAAATGACAGAAAACAGGGGCCGCTGGGTGGAGCAGTCTGTTAAGAATCCAATTCTTGATTTTGGTCATGATCTAGCAATTTGTGAGATCAAGCCCCGCATCAGGTTCTGTGCTGACAGTGTGGAACCTGCATGGGATTCTCTCTCTCCCTCTCTGTCTGTCTGTTCTCAACTCATGCACTGGCTCTCTCTCAAAATAAATAAGTATTTTTTTAAATGAAGGAAAATTGACCATAACATAAATACTGATCTAGGCTAGAGATCAATGAGATTGTGACATTAAAAAAGCTCTGAGAGATAAGCAGTAGATAACAAAGGTGTATATAAGTTGAAACTAGTGAGATAAGCAAGGGTCATATGTGCAGGGCTTCTTTTTGGCCAAATAAGGACTTTTTATTTTTTTTTAAATAAAAGCAATAGAAATACATTGAAGTATTTAAAGTGGGAAAATACCTAACCCTATATATATTGTATATTTAAAATGTCCTTGTTGCAGCAAGTTTTGTGAAGTGGATTAGAGCAGGGCTACAGGATGAGTCTAGCTAGAAGGCTTTTGTAATCATTCAGGAAGGAGAGAGTGGGGGCTTGGATGAGCATGGTACTAATGCAGATGCAAAGAAGTAGAGAACTTTGGGAAATATTTAGGGGTGAGATGTTTCTTGTAACAGATCTTCACATCTTCCCCAAGGCAGGACCTCAAACTTCTTTCTTCTTATGGCATGTGTTTGGCAAGGTAGAAAGCAAGAATGCTTCAGGGAAGAGAAGGGAGAAAAGCAAAACCAACTACCTGTATTGTGTAGATCTTCAGCTCAGGTGTCATAGGTTGCATCCACATTCCCACCATTAAATACCTGACTCTACCAGTTAAACTTGCTGCTAATGTTCTGCTCAAGTTGTTCCAGAAGACGTGACCTCTGATATCCTTAGAGCTTCTTTTCAAGCTCTATGGTTATCCCCTAAAGCCTGTTTCAGTTTCAAATTCCTTACATCTCTCTTTAGCTATTGGGAAAACATTTTTTTTCTTTTCCCGGATCCAGTGTTTCTGTGATGGTGTATTAGCTATCTATTGCTCAGTAACAAATTCCCCTAAAACTTAGCTTAAAATAACACATATATGTTCCCTTAGATTTATAACATTATCTTTGTAATTGAATGCCATTTATTTAATTAGGTGTTTATGTCATTAATTAGATGTTTATATCAACCATTATATTTTTCTCTCATTAAGCTTTTTAAGCATTTAAGCTTTATGAGGGCAGAATTTATATCTATCTGTACCTAGCATGATACAGATACATATTAGGTACTGAATACATGTTTGGTGAAAGAGTAGATAGAACTAGGCTATATAAAATACTGGGTTTGGGGGCACTTGGGTGGCTTAGTCAGTTAAGTGTCTGACTTCAGCTCAGGTCATGATCTCAAAGTTCATGAGATTGAGCCCCACATCGGGCTCTGTGTTGACAATGCAGAGCCTGGAGCCTGCTTCAGATTCTGTGTCTCCTTCTTTCTCTTCCTCTCCCCCACTCATGCTCTGTCTCTCTTTGTCTCTCAAAAATGAATAAATGTTAAAAAAAATTTTAAAGCCCTATTAAAATAACTAATAAAATTCTGGGATATAAAAAAAAAAAAACTTCATTGCTGTGGGTCAGGAATTTGGGCACAGTTTAACTAGGTTCTCTAATTCAGGGCATCTCATGAGGCTGTTATTAAGGTGCTGTGTGCCTCTATAGTATCCAAAAGCTCAGCTGGAGAGGAGAAGGATCCACTTCCTAGCTTCCTCACATGGTTGTTGGCAGATTTCAGTTCTTTGCTGACTGTTGACTGGAAGAGGTGGTCAATTCCTTGTTATTTGGGTCTCTTCACATGGTAGCTCATAACATAACTTGCCTTATCAGAACAGGAGCATGAAAAGACCCAGAATGAGAAAGTACAAGATATAGAGGAGTCAGTCTTTTTTTTTTTTTTTTTTTTTTTTTAACGTTTATTTATTTTTGGGACAGAGAGAGGCAGAGCATGAACGGGGGAGGGGCAGAGAGAGAGGGAGACACAGAATCAGAAACAGGCTCCAGGCTCTGAGCCATCAGCCCAGAGCCCGACGGGGGGCTCGAACTCCCGGACCGCGAGATCGTGACCTGGCTGAAGTCCGCTTAACCGACTGCGCCACCCAGGCGCCCCTAGAGGAGTCAGTCTTTACAGCTTAACCTCAGAATTAATATCCATCTCTTTTGCCATATTATATTCGTTAGAAACAAATAACTAGATCCAGTTCACACTCAATTTGAGATTACACAAGAGCATGAATTCCAGGAGGCTGGTATCATTGAGTGTCATTTCAAAGTCTGTCGCATATGTGGTATATCCATGGTGTCTCTGGGACTTTTAGTGAAATAATTCTTTCTGTTTAACAGAGCTTCCTCCTTCTCAGGGCACAACGATATTTTCGGAGACTAGATAATCTCTAATATAGATTTCCTGCTCCCTTTGTATATCCAGGCTGTTTCTGAGTACATGTAGCCCACTATGCCATGTGCCTTTTCATTGATGTTGATTTTTCTTCCATATTCTTCTTGTTCATCCTTGAAGTTTTACTTTTGTTGTCCACTCCCAAGTCATACAGTTAATCACATAAGTCTAGGTCTATAACACAGTGATGTGCAAGGTTCAAGTTTCATTCTATTAGATTCCTAAATGTTAGGCAAATCAAAGGAACTGGCCAAAAACTAGTTTAATCTCTGTATATCTTATCCATCCTAGAAACTTAACCTGGATTTCCAAGAGACTGCCAGCCGCCTTTAGAAGTCAATATATTCAAGTATCAGTCCCAGTGCAAATCAAGGCCATACAATAATTATTCATCAAACATATTGTCATGGAGCAAACATATTATGGTTTTACAAAATGGTTCATGAGTTCAGAAACCTACAATGCACTATTTTTCTCATATTGATTCAAAACAAAAGCTTTATAAAAATGTCAGTCTGATTATTATAATTCTCTGATCCAAATCCTTAATTCTTCTATATTATAGCTTTTAAGATGAAGTTTGTAACTGTCTGAGGCACATGGGCTTTCATTATCTGGTACCTGCCCATCTCTATACTCAGATCTACTTGTTTCTCCTTGAGCATTCTTCCCTCCAACCACTCTGAGCCACATGGAGTGCTGCCTCAAACTCCTGTACCTTTCAACATGCAGTTCCCCTGCTGCCTTGTCTCATTCATCCCTAGTCTCTCATCCCTCCAAGCACAGCCCACGTGCACCATGTTTTAGACAGCCTTCCTTGATTCTCCACTGTGAAGAATCAGATTTTCTTTTAAGACATAACCATACTTAGCTCAACGTTTATTTATTTTTGGGACAGAGAGAGACAGAGCATGAACGGGGGAGGGGCAGAGAGAGAGGGAGACACAGAATCAGAAACAGGCTCCAGGCTCCGAGCCATCAGCCCTGAGCCTGACGCGGGGCTCGAACTCACGGACCGCGAGATCGTGACCTGGCTGAAGTCGGACGCTTAACCGACTGCACCACCCAGGCGCCCCTAACCATACTTAGCTCAAACTGTGCAGTTAGCTGGCAGGCTCTAGCTGTTAACCCCTTCAGGATCCATTTTGGCTTTTGAGTTAGCATCATGCTTTAGGATCTGGCTCTTTCCAGAGGCCACACTCAATTGGTTGCCATGTGGGGTCTCTCCATTAAGCAGCTCAAAACATGGCAGCTGACTTCATCTGAGCAAGAAAGCAAGATGAGCCAGAGGAAGTACAAAAGAGATGAAAGCCACAGCTCTTTGTGACCTAATCTCAGAGATGACACCCCTTCTTGCCATGTTCCATTTATTAGAAATGAGGCACTCAAGGGGCCCCTGGCTCAGTAGGGTAACTGTCCGACTTTTGATTTTGGCTCAGGTCATGATGGCACAGTGATGAGATTGAGCCCAGCATCAGGGCTGAGCACTGAGTGTGGACCCTGCTTGGGATTTTCTCTCTCTCTCTCTCTCTTTGCCCCTCCCCTGTTCTCATGCAGGCACTCTCTCTCCTTCTCTCTCAAAATAAATAAAAATTTAAAAAAAGATGAGCCCCTCAAGGGAGGGGATTCACAAAGGCAGTAATACTAAGAAGCACAACTCATTGGGAAGCTGCCCCATGTGGTAAGCTGTTTCTCAACACTCTGGTTTCTCTCTTCATTTTCAGCTTAGATCACAAGCATTTATTAAACACTTTACCTGTGCATGCATACTTCAAAACCATAACATGTGTCTTCCTCCCTCATTACTTTATTTAGCACTCATACTATGCCGTAAAACTTTATTCATTCAATGTGTATTTATTAAGCATGTACTACGCATCTGAAATTGTACTAGATATAGGAATTTCCAAAATGAATAAGGACTCAGAAACAAATTTTTAACCTCTGCCAATTCGATGTATAATTTTAATTAGCTTTCTTTTACAGTGGAAGTGACCTTTTAAAACTTAATCCTGTAACCGTATTTTTATAGAAAAATAATTAGTCTTTGGTATAATGCATACTTCAAAAATTATGCTGTCAGGTTAGTTATATGTTTGGGTTTTTAGAACATGGCAGGATAAACACCCTTATTTGAAAATGCATTATGGCTCCTAATTTTGTTGTTCCTATTAATGTTTTGTTTATGCCATTAAACTGGCTGTGGTGATTTAGATTCCTGTTTATAATAATGTGTGAACCCAGACATTTATAGTCAGAACATGAAAATGAACTAGCCCAGTATATCCATAATGGTTGCAGCTCTCTCTCTCTCTTTCTCTCTCTATCTCTCTCTCTTTTAATACTGCTGATTGATTGCACATTAGTTTGCATTAAACATAAAGTTGTATTCCCCTTACAAATTGCTTTTCTCCTGTACTCCAAAATATATCATAAATTAATTGTAAAACTACTAAGCACATAGCTACAGGATGGAAAACAACTGCTTTACGACAGACCAAAATGATACATGTGGTTCCTAGAAGTCTATTTACTGGGTTGCATATCACATTAAAATAAGTACAGCTTGGTCTGACCAAGAGTTATATGGGCTGGTTCTCAGAATCATTCTGCCCTTGTCACAGTAGAAAGCACAGAGGGTAGAAATTAGAAGAGATAAGATGTGATAGATCAGTAGCATGAAGTAATAATAACAGTTTGAGATTCTAAGTATAAACAGTCTGATGATCCCTGACTCCAAGGTGAAAGAACAGAAACATAGGAGTAGCTAATAAAGAGATTTATATAGGAAGAGCCATAGCTGTTGTTGAGCTATTTTTTAAATGTAGGTTCTATGCATATATACAAAAATTTTTATAAATAAATAAATAAATAAATAAATAAATAAATAAATAAATAAATAACTTAGAAATGTTTTAATTACTTAACTTTTTACTATGAATCCTTTTTTAGATGTTTGGTAAAACTATTGGGGCAGATGACATACAAGTTAGTAACTTGTGGCATGGAAGCACTAACCATTGAGAAGCATCTGTTCTGCTGACCTCTGACTCTTAGTCTGGAAGATTGGGGGTTATAATTACCCCTGGGGTACAAGGAGAGGTTTAACCAGGGTGAAGCAAATAAAAGATGTCAATTAACTCTATAGTCTCCCTGGGATTGGAAAAGAAAAATAAAACCTAGATTCTAGGCATGAGACTGAAAATATTTTTAAATGAACTTATCTTGGTCAAATTGGTTTATCTCCTTTGCCCTAGGGTACACAAAGTTGCTTCTTTGTGGGGTAGGTGGTGAGGTGGCAGTTTTGCCTGCATGGAACATTTAACAATGTCTGAAGACATTTTGTTATTATTGCCATTGGGGAGGTGATACTGGTATCTGGGGAGCAGAGGGCAGGGGTGCTCCTAACAATCCTATAGTGCACAAGATAGCCCACAACAAAGAATTATCAGGCCTCAAATGTCAACAGTGTCTGGGTTGAGAAACTAAGGTAGGCATAAAGTGGACACTGAGAGAAAATGTGGAGAAAGGCAGAGTAGAGAATGTGGTGTTTGTATCCCTTCTTCCAAGGCAAGTCAAGAGAAAGGAACAAAAGAGTTCCTTGCAAGACCAAGGAAATCTAACTGAGGAAGAGACATATTTTCCAAGTGCATCACAAGAAAGCCCAGTAATGTGCCCTAGGGAAGGATAGTGACATTTAGGCAAGCGAAATACTCAGATAAGAGCTTATCTGAGTACCTGAGTTTCCCCCAGGTCTGAAGGATGCATGAGAATATTCCCCCATAATCCCAGAGTGAACAGTGAGACTAGCTGGGAGAGTGAGCCAAGAATCCACTCCACGGCAAAGGGTGCTCACGTCAGACGGTCCACATGCACTGCTTCACAGGGAGGTCCTAGGGGGCTGGATATGCGCCGAGGCCAGCGCCTGGCTCTGTCCAAGATACACAGTACTGGACATATTGGCCAGCCTAGACCAGCTGGAGTATAATGAGACAGGCCATGGAATTCCTACCATGATGCTGTTCAGCTAAGATCCTAAAGAGATGAGCCCCTTCCTACCCTTGTCACCATGTCACCCACTCTGTGCTGAACCAATACTGAGAACCAGTGCTAAGGGACTATGTCCCATGAGTTTAAAAGTAAAATGGGAAGGAGGAAAGACCTTTTAAGGAGAAAACAGTGACATGGAAATGAACCTCTGAGCATCACTGAAGTGCTCCTGAAGTGGCTAAGCTCTTCTGAATTGGCCTGAAAAACTGTGCAGTAGGACTGAATTTACCTGTAAGCTTATACAGTAAATCATCTGATAGAAGGTCAAAAACTAGTAAAGAAAAATTACATTAAAAAAAAATGGTTATGTATTTGTTTTTGAGAGAAGGAGAGAGAGAATCCCAAGTAGGCTCCACACTGTCAGCACAGAGCCCAATGCTGGGCTCAGTCTGAACCAACATCAAGAGTTGGACACTTAACTAGTTGAGCTACCTAGGCTCCCTAAAAAATTCCACTTTTTATACCACTGTTAATGAAGACTGTTGTAACTGAAATATCATGCCTATTAAAATACTTCTGGTGTTTTTTATTTTTAACATTGAACAGTAAACTGTTAAGAGACAGAACCTTTGATATAACTGATCGTTACCTTCTCTTTGCTTTACTATTTTATTCCTAGAAGTTATGTCCCTTAATGATATGGGGCCATCTGCCAATGGTTTACATTTTGGCATCACTCATCCTTTTCCGTCTCATTAATTCTTACTCATTCTTTTTGTCTGAACTTCTCTTCTACCTGGAAATTTTCCCTGACCACTCCAGATTAGGGTAGAAGCCCCTGAAATATACTTTCATAGTTCTCAAAAAACTTTCTTTATTAAATCATTCATTTTCTTTGAAGACAAGGTCAGTGGTTATGGCTTGTCATAAACTCCCCAGTGCCTAACAGAGTACTTAACACATTACAGGCATTAACAAATTAGGTTTTTCTAACTATGTTATTAAATTTGTTGAAACCTGCAATGATAGTTAAGTATTAACAGCTAATTAAAGCCCTTGTAATCCCTCCCCAATTTTCTATATTCAAAAGTCCTATTTGTGTTGCACATGTGCGTATCATTTATGAAAATTATTTGTTTTTAAGAATCAATTTTGAGGGGCGCCTGGGTGGCGCAGTCAGTTAAGCATCCAACTTCAGCCAGGTCAAGATCTCGCGGTCCCTGAGTTCGAGCCCCGCGTCAGGCTCTGAGCTGATGGCTCAGAGCCTGGAACCTGTTTCCGATTCTGTGTCTCCCTCTCTCTCTGCCCCTCCCCCGCTCATGCTCTGTCTGTCTCTGTCCCAAAAATAAATAAACGTTGAAAAAAAAAATTTTTTTTAAATCAATTTTGAGACTGTGCTGTTTCCTATTTCCTGGGTGATCAAAAGTAGGACCATGACTTGTAAGGGAGGGATGATAAATTACATATTTGAGTTGGAAGCTCCCAAGGGCAAGATATGGTGCTGTTTCATAGAACTAAAAGCAAATAACAAATGTTTAATTGGTTTTCCTTGAATGAGGGAGAAAATTGGAGAATACCGTGGCTTTTAGAGGCTGATACAACAAACGCTGAGTGTTGACTCCACTGCTTACCAATGCTCTGGTTTTGGAAATAACCTATTCAAATATCTATTTCTTAATATTAAAAATGGGCATAACAATACCTAATTATATTTTTGTTGACTATATATTTGTGTGTGTGTGTGTGTGTGTGTGTGTGTGTGTGTGTGTGAAAGAGAGAGAAAGAAGAAAGAAAAGAAGGATGGGAGGAAGGAAGCGAGAAGGAAGGGAGAATTTCCATCTAGATCCTAGCAAGGCTGAATAATAATCCAGTTTCTCCCTATAAAAATATTAACTGTCTACCTCAGATTTCTAATTCTGTTGATTGGAGAGGTTGGTTTCTTAAATGACACCTTCTACTGAACCATAAGGGCCCTTTTGCAATTATTATTATTATTATTATTATTATTATTATTATTAACTCAGTCTTTGAGCTCCTCACCAATCATAATAATTGAAGTTGCTCTGTAGTCTCATAGCCAGAGTGTATGATACAACATTTGCTAGATTCCTGGTGATTAATTTCTGAGTCTACTCCATCACCAAAACATTTAAGTTAGGGAATTTCTTAAAAATAGAGAAGTCTCTTTGACAAAACCTGCTAATGCGAGTAAAAAAAATACATGTCATATTTCCCCTTGATGAGCCAAATTGAGAAAACCAAGGTCAGTAGAATGTCAAAAAGCTGGCGATGCACGAAGGTAACAGAATGGAGATACTGAAACAGAGCTATTTTGTGATAGAACTGATGAGTAAAGATGTAATTTGTCTGAATTTCAACTCTACCACACTGCTTTGGAGGAGAAAGAATAATTACATAAGGTGTGAGATCAGTTATTACAAAAATTCTTTAGGATACAAATTTAATATCCATTTTATGATTAAATTCTTCCATTATATTCCCACAGCCTTTGGATAAAATCTCACCTCTGTAGTTCCATACAGCTTCCTGTGATTTGCCCCTTCCCTTTCCCCCTCCTTCCTGATCCTCATCCCCATTTTATACCGTATTCTAGCCATGCTGAAATACTTGTGATTCTTAGATAAACTGTGTTGTTTTACCCTTTTGTGACCTTGCCCTCCTAAGCAGAGTTTATCACTCCCACCTACTATACTTTATACTTCAATATATTTATTCAACCAACATTTATTAAGTGCCTTCTGTGTCTGAGTTATAGCAGAACTTTCTTAGGAAATATAATGCTAAAGACATGACCTCTTTCCTCAGAGCGTTTGACATCTTATAAAGGGAGACGTGTAGATAAATAAATGTTCAGAGATGATATGGTAGATACAATAGAAAGGGATATAGCATAAAGTGGAGGGCATGGAAAATTCCAAAGGGGTAAGAGGATTTGAAACAGGATTCAGAAAGACAATCATAATTGCGCTGAGCCTAAATGAAGGCTAGAAGGCAGAGAGCTGTGGAGTAGAAGGTAGCACTTTGAAACTCCCTGGTGTGTTAGGGAAAGTATTTTGAGGAACTCCAAACATAATGGAATAGTAGTGAACAGTTAATAGGGTAGGTCTAGAGTCCAAAATCAGAGTCTGGGTGACTGTCCCTTGTGAATATACTCAAGTATTTCAATTTCCTCATCTATAAAAGGTAGATAATCATTTTCCACAGTGTCATAAAAAATAATTGAGAGAATATAAGTCACTTAGCTTAAGCACATTATAAAAGCACAAAAACATATTTTTTGTTTGTGTATGTTATCATTCTGGAGACTATTGTATGGTATGAGAGGGTGGTTTGTTGTGAGGGAAATAGGTAAAAAAGGTGCTAAATAAAAGGTTTGATGTTATATATTTATATATATATATATATATATATATATATATATATATATATATATATATAGTGGACAAAATAATAGGTACCCGTGTCCTAATCCCCACAGCAGAGAATATGTTAGTTTATGTGGCAAAAGGGACTTTACAGATGTGATTACATTGAGATGGTAGATCATCTGGATTATCTGTGTGGGCTCAGTGTACCTACAATGTTTTTTCAGGGAAAGAGGAGGAGGAAGAATCAGAATCAGAGGAGATACGAGGAGAGAAACAGAAGTCAGAAAGAAGAGAAATTTAAAGATGTCACACTGCTGGCTTTGAAGATGGAGGAAGGCACCATGAGCTAAGGAATGAAGGTAGAGTCCAGAAACTGAAAAGTGAGCAAATAGACTCTCCTCTAAAGACTCTAAAAGGCACTGTGTGTGTCTTGATTTAGGAGTTTCTGGCCTTTAGAAACTATAAGATAATAAGTTGTGTTGTTTTAAGTCACTAAATTTGTGGTAATTTGTATAGTAGCAATAGAAACTGTAACACACATAAACATATAATGGATATACTCTATCCTATGGTCAATGGAAAATTGTTAGGATTTTTAAAAAGGAATCAAACTGTCAGGTAGGCAATTTAGAAACAATTTCATAGTTTCAATGAAAAAAATGGAGTGTGTAATACTGAAAACAATGGAAATCAGATGAGGAAACTTTTCAGAATCTAAAATGGAAGTAAAGAAGATTGGATAGGGGCACCTGGGTGGCTAAGTTGGTTAAGCATCTGACTTCGGCTCAGGTCATGATCTAACAGTTCGTGATTTCGAGCCCCGCATCAGGCTCTGTGCTGACAGCTGAGAGCCTGAAGCCTCCTCCAGATTCTGTGTCTCCCTCTCTGTCTGCCCCTCCCCAGTCACATTCTGTCTCTCTCTCCCTCAAGAATAAACAAACATTAAAAAAAATTTTTTTTAAGTAAGTGAATAAGTAAATATTTATTTATTTATTTATTTATTTATTTATTTATTCATTTATTTAGAGGAGGAGAAAAGGGATATTTAGAATGAGAAGCAAATCAGTTAAATTATTTTATAGAATGATAGATACTACATACACCACAAAATTTAGAAATATAATGTAATTTTCATTAATGAACTTTTATTAATTACTTAAAAGTATTTAATTAGTTTTCATTTATGCCTAACACAAATCTGTAATGCTTTTCCCTCACTATGTCTATGGCCCTTTCCAAGGCCTTAGTAGAGACCTAACAAGTGACTGGGCCTCTGAAGTTTAAGCTTCATTAGTTTAATAGCAGATCTGCTTCTGATGTGGACAAAAGGGATGGGAGACATCAAATAGAAGGGTGGAGAACATTTGGGCTTATGGTTTGGGTACCTGGATGGATGCTGCTTCTTCTGATGTAGGATTTAGAGCTTGATAATGTCTTTTTTTAAGTTTATATCCAAATTCCTTGAGGATAGAGACTGTATCTTACCTGTGCAGGTTTTAGATGAATATAAATGATGAATATAAAGTATGCACTCTTAACTGAAATATACATACAAATTTGCATTTTAAAGAAGTACAGCTTATGTTTTGTGGCAGCATTATATAAACTAAAAACTTAAGAGAACTTTACTTAATGCAAAAACTCTTTACTATGATGTGCACCATGGGCTACAGAGAAACTATTTTACTTTTTCATTATTTGTTTTAGAGAAAAGCCTCTGAAAATTTTAAAATAATAATTTTAGCGTATAAAGTTATGGATAGAAAACAGATGACCACTTTGAGTTAACAAAAAGGTTTCATTTCTAAAAATATCATTACACTATGCAAAATAATTGGTAATATCACATTCATTTTTGACATCATAAATTATAAATTCATTATAATCTCTATTTTTTAAATTTAGTTATCTTGGTAATATTAACTCCAAGTTTTACTTTGGACCAAGTTACAATATTATTTTAAGTATAGAAATAATCTGTCACTCTATTGCAATAAATTTATCACATCCAATCAATGCATTTGATCCATCAAAGGTGACAACATCCACCCACAATATATTTTCCCAAGGAAATTTTATGTAACTTTTAGGAACACTACACCAAAAAGAAGTTAATTTTATGGTAAAAATTATAGCATATAGCCAAATATGTTCTTGTAAGACTTGAAAGAAAGCATAAAGGATGTAGGTTGGAGAATAAATTGGTATTTTAATCAATATCTTCCTAAAGTAAATTCAGGTGACTAGATAACAATTCAGATTATATATTTTTATCAAATCCATTAATGTCATCTTAGGTGTATTTGGTATTTAACTGAGGACTTTCATTAAAGGTAGGGAATGATACTTGCAACAACCCTACTTGTGTATGTGTATGTGTGTCCAAGTGCATATGTATAAGACAGAGAGCAGGACAGTCACAACTTCAAATTACTACTAACAAGTCAGAATCTTCGATGCTTGCCCCTTTGAGTTCCAAAAATCAAGTGGCACTCCAAATATCAGTTTGACTCTGACAAGTAATTTATTTTTTCAAGCATCTACTCTGTGTAGTATACTGTTTTATCATTTTCAAGGGATAAAATAATATCTGCATTTTCAACAAACTCTCTAATATCTACATATCCAATTTGTTATACCCAAGATAAAATTAAATACCCAGGAATTATATAATTTAAAGGATGTCATATTTATTCTCATTTTTTACATCCATTTCATCTAAAACCTGAGACACAATTGCTGTAATATCCTTGAGGTGAGCAAATCTTCCTTGTTTCAGGATGAATTTCCTTTTTGAAATAGCCAACAAGAAACCAATTTGGATGCCATCCTGGTGAATAATGTGCCTGATCAAACTGGCGGATATGACTTTTGGTCAGAAACAAGATATCACTCTAAAGAAATTATTCTGATTTATTTTTGTGGCTGGGAAGGTAGGTAAGGTAAATCTAAAATTGTTTTGAATAATGATAGGCTCATGAAAAAATGTGCAATATTTTCCCAGTAAGTGATCAGAAAGGGGCATCAGGATTTGGGGTATGGCTAAAGAGGTGTCTGTTACAGTCTGTCCTTTTCCTTCATGATCCAGACTCATTTCATTCTTACCTAATATGCCCCTATATTATAAATACTGAAACATGGAAACAATACTGACTTCATATTCTGTGAAGTATTTACACTATATTGTTTTGAGACCTGAATAACCTGATTTAATTCCAATTAGCAATTAAATAATTGAATTTTAATTATATCAAATGAGCTCTAGATACTAAAAAACTGCACAATTGATGTATAATTTATCCACACCAATTAGGATGATGTGATTATATTATTAACTTCATGCTAATCCTCTTCTAGAAGGAACATTAGACCAGAAAATACTGAACAATAACTCAGATGATACTTGATAGAGAATTAGGAACCTAAATTAAAAGTTAAAAAAGAAAAGGATATAGCCTAGTGTTGAAATAAAACCCTTCAAAGTTCAAAACTTTTAATTACTGAGAAAAAGAAATTTAATTCAATTAATAGAAGTAGCAATTTATCTTCAGATGCTGTGCTAGTGTGTTGTGTTTCTTGGTGTGGTAGATTAAAAATGAAGTGTAACTGGCATTCTACACTGATAATTGGAAACATTTCTAGTCTTTTGTTGTATCTTGCCAAACAGTCACTGGAGTACCTTTAAAAAAAATTTTTTTAATGTTTATTTTTGAGAGAGACACAGAGTGTGAGTGGGGGGAGAGTCGAGAGAGAGGGGGACACAGAATCTGAAGCAGGCTCCAGTCTCTGAGCTGTCAGCACAGATCCCAACGCGGGACTTGGACTCATGAACCGTGAAATCATGACCTGAGCCGAAGTCGGGCACTTAACCAAGTCACCCAGGTGCCCCTGGAGTACATTTTTCTTTTAAGTTTATTTATTTATTTTTGAGAGAGCAAGCCAAGGAGGGGCAGAGAGGGAAGGAGAGAGAGAATCTCAAGCAGGTTCTGCGATGTCAGATGTCAGCACAGAGCCTGAAACATGGCTTGAACCCACAAATCATGAGATCATAACCAGAGCTGAAACCAATAGTTGGATGCTTAACTGACTGAGCCACCCAGGCACCCCGAGTACATTTAAAAAGATAAAAAATAAAAAGAAAGTCCAGGCCTTCATAAACACACTTAACCAAAGATCCTGCTAGAATATTTTTTCTTCCTCCCTTCCCTTCCCTTCCCTCTTCTGTCCATATTTAGTACCACTGAATTATTTTGAATGGATTATGTATTAGCTGAAGTTACCTAAAGGCTCACATATTTTAATAATTAGGCTACTTGGAGAAACTCAGAAGAAATAATTAGTAAGGCACATATTAAAGTTGTATTATTTTTTCTGCGATATAGAAATCTTCACATTTATTTTCATTTGTCATTTATTATGTTTTAACAACCAATTTACACTGATTTGGAACAACGTAACATTCTGTATAGATGAAACAAAATATTTACATAAGAAATATAAGAAAATAATATTGAATTGCTTTTATTCTACCTGGTGCTTTGTTTAGAAAATAGCAAGTATCCATTTGCCCATAAATATCTCCTGAGTGTTAAATCTCCTATCCACTGAAAAAGCTTCACAGAGCAACACAAGCCTCCTGGATAAGGTTGGTAGAACCAAAGTGTTTTAACAGAAGTTTGGCGACTGTAATTTATATTATTATTGATATAAATGAATTGTTATAAAAATTGCTATTGACAGTTTTAAGGCTCAGTTTTTACTGAGATATTTATAAAGCATGACACATTTGTGCCAATTTGGAAGGGCACACATGTGCATGTATGTGTGCGCACACGTACACACATAGACATGCACACACACATAGAATTCCCGAATTTCATATTTAAAAATCCATTTTTTAAACAATTTCATTTTGACTATAATCATTACCAACGTTGAGTCATGTCAATGCACGACACCCCAGTGAGCTGGAGAAGGGCATGCCTTCCTCATCATCCCAGTCTCCCTCTTTTTCTCTTTCCTACAGTGAGAGCCAGTAGGTAGGTAAGCTTGCCCAGTATATACCTGCCAGCTTTTCTTCATTCTAGATCATCTTTCATTATGCCAGCATTGTCATTTGTTTATCATTTATAGCTCTCCTTTTAAGTATATATTCCCTGTCACTGCCTCTCCTCCCCAAATTTTCAGTTCCTTTTATTTGTAACTTTAAACTCAGTAGTTCCATGTCAAGAGATTTTCAGAAAATTCCCTTTTTATTAATTGAAGAAAACTGGATCTGAATGTTTGAATTGTCTAACTGAAAATGACAAGCTTCAGGGACAGAATTGTTGTATTTCTTCTAAATGTTTTACAGAATCTAGGGCACTCCAGGTGCTGTGTTTCCACGTAAAGGATTCCTTTCTTTACTCATAAAAGAACAGGCAAGTATTTATGAAGCTAATGCTGAAAGGCAGAATAAATCCTTAAATCCTCCTCAACTTAAGACTGTTGAGAAAATAGCTTACAGAGGACTTACAGTCTTTTTTCTGAAACACCTCAATTCTCCCCAATGTATTGCTTTATTCATAATGTGAAATTTTAGTATCAAAATGTCAAATAAAAAGGAGAATATTATTTCTATAAGGGTGAACACACAAGAGGGGATACAAGTTTAAGTTAAAGTACCAGTTTAAGTTAAAGTACCTGGGTGGCTCAGTCGGTTGAGCGCCGACTTCGGCTCAGGTCACGATCTCGCGGTCCGTGAGTTCGAGCCCTGCATCGGGCCCCTGTGCTGACAGCTCAGAGCCCGGAGCCTGTTTCAGATTCTGTGTCTCCCTCTCGCTGACCCTCCCCCGTTCATGCTCTGTCTCTCTCTGTCTCAAAAATAAATAAATAAACGTTAAAAAAAATTTAAAAAAAATAAGTTAAAGTACGAGGGGAGGTATTCTGCTTTTTAACAGATTGATTAAGCATGGTACATATTCAAAGTACAATTAAGTATACACATACACTCCCACAAAACAGTTCAGAAATAACTGTGGTCTACTCAGAATGGAGATATCTATATCAATATCAATATACAGGTTTATCTGACAGCTATGATCGCCCCTATACATTTTTCTCTTTTCTATATACTTATTTTTATTAGGGAAAGAAAGAAAAAATATTGTAGAGTCTTCCTGTAAGTCATTATACAACTTCAATAACTATCAATAATTTGCCATTCTTATTTCCTCTAGTCCACTACTATTTTTTCTTAGAGTATTTTAAAGCAAATTTCAGATTTCATTTGGATTTGCTTATAAATATTTAAGTCTCTGTATATTATTGATGAGTAGCTCTCTGGTAAAGGTGAAAATAGGCAAGATGAGGCATGTATAAACTGGATGAGAGAATCATATAATCAATGATTGATGATAACCTTGTTTTTTTATTAGGTTTATTGACATACCAAAAGCATATGAAGTAAGGAAATATTCAACCTGTAAAATGACTCAGTTTTATCAAAATCAGATTCAAAAGGTCAGGCTGGAGCCTGCAGGCCCACTGTGACCTTAGCTGGTTCTCCTAAATTTTCTGCCAGAATCCAAGGCCTTAAGTCTGATATTTTCCCATCTGATGGCACTGAAGATAAACTGCACTGCTGGAAAGAATACATTATTAATATTAGTCAACTTTGAGCATACCAGCACTTTGAAAATAATGTAAACTATTTACTTTTCTCATCAAGTTATATTTTTGTCCATATAGAATTTGGCTCATATGAGCAAAAGGTTTCTATGGATTGAGCATACTGTTGTCATTTCTGTCTTCCCATTCACCCCATTCCAATTCCTTTCAGTTGTGTCTTTCCTTCTGTCCTTCTGAGTCACATGAGAAGATCATGCATAATCCATATAAAAGGCATTATGGAGTGATAAACAGAGCAGGGAGTGGGTGGGAAAAGAACAGTATTTACATCTTTCTTCTAATGTTTAATACCCATGAGACTGCGGAAAGTGCTTCGTCTCTGCAATTTTCTTTATTTGTTAAAAGGTATAAGAAAATAACTAGGGGGTGCCTGGGTGGCTCAGTCGGTTGACTTTGGTTCAGGTCATGATCTCATGGTTCATGAGTTTGAGTCCCACATTGGGTTCTCTGGTATCAGTGCAGAGCCTGCTTCTGATCCTCTGCCTCCCTATGTCTCTGCCATTCCTTCTCTCCCCCCTCCTCTCTCTCAAAAATAAATAAACATTAAAAAAAAAAGAAAAGAACTAAAAAGTTTATTGTGAGTATTAAATTAATAAATGTGAAATGATTAACTTGGCGCCTGGAACATAGCAAGTGCTTCCTAAATAGTAGCTCTACTCTTTTTCTACTTATTTTGGTGGTACAAAGGCATCCAATAGCTTCTGTACATCAGCCACACATCACCAATGAGAACTGATTAAGAACTGGAAAAGGAATTAGTTTTTTTGTTTTTGTTTTTGTTTTGTAGCATTCTTAGTTACAGCCCAAAGTGAATTTTTTGTTCTCTAAGCTAAACTGTAATAAATTTTATGGCCGGCATTTTTATACTAGGTTTTCTCTCTATAAGGCCAAACACAATACTAGATGTATAGTAGATACTGATTACATAATTGCTAAATTTGAATATTATCATTGTTGATACCCATGTTCTAAGGAGGATGGGACTAGTTCATCCAAACTGAAATATTATTTTCTTTAGAAAACAAATTAAAATGCTTAAATAACTCATAGCTTTTATTGTCTCATGTATCAATTTTTATTTTTGTTCTTCGTCTTTCACTTGTCATACATAGACAATTTTACATAATTTCTACCACATGTATATAAACTCTAAACAGGACATTTAAGGGGTGCCTAGGTGGCTCAGTTGGTTGAGCATCTGATTCTTGATCATGATCCCAGGGTTGTGGGATTGAGCCTGCATTGGCCAAGCTCATTATAGAGTCTGCTTATGATTCTCTCTCTCTATCTGTGCCTCTCCCCCACTTGTGCATGCTCTCGCTCTCTCTTAAATAAAAATAAGAAAGAAAGAAAGAAAGAAAGAAAGAAAGAAAGAAAGAAAGAAAGAAAGAAAGAAAGAAGACAGTTAAAAATGAGATAACTCCTTTAACATAAGGTTGTATTATATTTGCACTATATTAATGCTCTATTACTATATCATTACTGGTTTTTCTTTGCCTGACATTATTCTTGTTCCTTATCCAAATGGCTAAGAGTTGAGAAACAAGAATGAGACTATATGATGCATGTGCTGCTTCTGCATGATTCCATGCCTCCATTTTGATCCTTTTAAATTATTCCCTCAACTGTCAAGAAAAAAAAAAAAAAAGTTTAGTAGTTCTAGTAAAGTATATGCACATACTTTGTTTTTCAACAAACAAAAAGAAATTCTAAAATGTTTAAAATTTCTCAAAAGATAGTATCAAAAAGATACAGTATTCATGGGTTTATGACATAGTGTGAATTCTCAAACTTCTATGTATAAACAATTAATCGAGTGTTTAATTATTTAACTATCATGCATGACTTGGAGAGCTATTTGGGGAAAAGAAACTATATATAATGCAAGTAGTATATAATTTGTTATTTTCATGCTCAAATGCCTCCTTACTTAGAATTGTGTAGCATCAGAGTATATACATGGTTAAATCCTGCTGTGTTTGAAATTAACCACATTAAACACCCATTGGTGTGATTAGTACAACTCAACAGACTCTGGGGTGTTGAATTAATATATTCTTTTGTGTCTATACTCTTATAAGACAATGATTTGGTTGATTGTATTTTGTTACAATTTTTTTAAAGTTTATCAGAATTGGACTATCAAAGGGCAGAGGAGAAAAATAATATGTACAAGCACATAATATGTGAATATACTGCCAATATCTCGCTCTCAGTTGGAGACACTCACTGATATTTCCAATGCAGTGAATAGAAAAGCTGCAATCACAGTTGTATTTTGCCAAGAGCAATAGAACTGTTAGTTCTTTTAAATGAGTGAACCTGAAAACAAATTAAGTAAAATGATTACCTTCTTCCCCAGCTTGTCAAGAGTTCCAAAGTGCTCATTTTCGAATGACACTTGGTGGAATCTTACTCCACCCTCTTCTGAAGGCCCAAAATTCTATTGAAATGCTAATGAAACTAATCAGGTTGTTTCTTTTTTGAACTTCTTTTTGTCTTTGAGTCTAAACTCTTCCTGAGATGCTGATTTCATTTACTAATTTATTGTTTGTCAAGTTTATACATTCCTTTGTCTCTAGGGGGTGGAATTAGGGAAGGGGGAGAAGAAGAAGAAGAAGAAGAAAGGACTCTGAAAGAATGTGTCTAGTTTCTTCAAAGTGATAAATCACTTCCAGATTTTGATTCCACCTGGATGACTGCAAATTTGGGTGCATCAGAATGTAAAGACTAAACAACTAACAGAAGGGCTGTCAAAGGATTATCATTTCAAAGTTAGATGTGGCAGAAGGCAACTCCTGCAGATTCTGGAAAAATGGCTAGGTCCGGGCTATATTTAGACAGTAAATCTAACAAGTAAGCAGAAAGAAGTTTGGGTGAAGGTCAATGTTCCTATATAGGAGAGAGAATGTCACCTGAGACAGGTGAGATATTTTTGACATGGTTATATTCATTTCATTTCCTACCTTTTTTCTTTAAAACATTTTACTTTTTTTTTTTTTTTACAAGCATAAAACCTACAAAAAACAGTGAAGACGACTAACTTTCAGATCAGATCTCAGTGATCACAAATCTAGGAAACTACTATTCCCACAGGACTATGCCTAGTTCCTAAATTCAAAATATTCAGGAGTAGAAGAAAATGGTGCCATTTTGGGAGGAAGGTGAATTCTAGATCTAGAACCTTAGCATCACACATATTCTGCAAGTCTCTTAGCATCAGTTCACGGTGTTCAATTCGAGGAGCATGCAGCAGTAACATGAATGTTCTACATGTTACATGTTGTACATGCTACATCCTAGAAAAAATATTTGTGCATCCATATATGTATACGTGTGTGAAATTTTAGATAAAAAGTTTTGAAACATAAAGGAACATTTCTAATGACTACCATGAATAACCTATTAGGAGTTGGCTGAAAAAGATTTAACTGGTATGTGTAATAAAATGTTTTTTCTACTTGTTTTGTAGGGGGAAATTTGTGCTTCAGTGGAAAATTATGCATTGTTAGAGTTCACACATCTTGGTTATTCAGTTCTAGCATTATATTGCTTTTGCGCTATTTTAAAACTCTAAATTATAGATAATTGATAACAATACAAAATCTTGTTTATAGATATGCTAATTCTGTCCTGTAGAGGTTCAATTTACTTCCCTTTCCCAATGTGAAAGAAGCCAATTTTGCCCTTATTTGCATATTCCTTCAATGTTTCTGATATATGAATGTGTGTTTTCTTTGGATTCTCGTTTGAATAGGCTGTCAACATCTTACCAGTTCCCTCATTTATAGAGTTAAATAAACTTCATACTATGTGTTATTATTATATATGTGTGAGAGTCGCCTTTTTTTAGTATTATTTCTATCCTTTTACCAGGCCTAATAGGCTTTCTTTCCAGATTTTTAAAAAATGTAGGTGATAGAACATAAAACATATATACTTAGAAATATACACACAATTAATACACATATTTTTGCACTGTATGTTTTATTTTTTCCAGTTCTGTTGAGGTATAATTGACAAATAAAAATTGTATGTATTTAAGATGCATAATGTGATGTTTTGGTATACATATATGTATTTTCTATCTCTGTGAAAAATGCCACAATCCAGCTAAATTACATATCCATCGATTTACCTAATTACAATATTCTTTTGTGTTTTGTGAGAAGATCTACTCTCTTAGCAAATTCAAGTGTACAAATCCAGTATTATAAACTAATCATCATGCTGTACATTAGATCTTCAGAATATATTCGTCCTGCATAACAGAAATTTTGTCCCCTCTGACCAACATCTCCCTATTTCCCCCACTTTCCAACTCCTGGTAAATACCATTCTACTCTCTGCTTTTTTTTTTTTTTTCCTAATGTTTATTTATCTTTCAGAGACAGACAGAGCCCATGAGGCGGAGGGGCAGAGAGAGAAGGAGACACAGAATCTGAAGCAGGCTCCAGGCTCTGAGCTGTCAGCACAGAGCCCAACGTGGGGCTTGAACCCACAAACTACAAGATCATGACCTGAGCCGAAGTTGGACGCTTAACCTACTCAGCCATCCAGGCACCCCTCTACTCTCTGCTTTTATAAGTTCCACATTTTTATATTCCACATATAAGTGAGATCATGCTGTGTTTGTCTTCCTGTGTCTAGTTTATTTCATTTAGCATAGTGTCTAGTGGATTCATCCAAATTACAGCAAATGGCAGGATTTACCTACCTCTTTTTTAAGGCTGAATAATAGTACAGTGTTTACATTTACCATATTTACCTTATTCATTCATCTGTCAACAGACAATTAAATTGTTTCCATATCCTGACCATTGTGAATAATGCTGCAATGAACATGAGAGTGAAGCTATCTCTTGAAGATACCAATTGTATTTTCTTTGGATTTATATGCAGAAGTGAAGTGGGATGGCTGGATCATATCGCAGTTTTATTTTTAATTTTTGAGGCACTTTGATACTGCTTTTCATAATGGCTGTACTAATTTACATTCCCACCAACAGTGTATAAGGGTTTTCTTTTTTCCACATTCTCACAGACACTTGTTATCTTTTGTCTTTTATATAATGGCCATTTTAACAGGTGTGAGGTGATATCTAATTGTGGTTTTCATTTGCATTTGTGCGATGATTACTGATGTTAAGCACATTTTCATTTACCTGTTGGCCATTCATATGTCTACTTTGGATAAATAAAGTCCTTTTTAGTCAGGTAATTTATTTTTGCAATTAAGATCCATGAGTCCCTTATATATTTATCAGATATGTGGTTTACAAATATTTTCTTTCACTTTGTAGGTTGTCTCTTTCATAAATTGATGACTTCCTTTGCTGTGCTGAAGTTTTTTAGTTTGAGGCAATCCTATTTGTCTATTTTTTTGTTTTATTACCTGTGCTTTTGGTGTCATATCCAAAAAATGATTGCCCAGACCAAGGTCAAAAAGCTTTTTCCTTATCTATGTTTTATTATAGTAGTTCTACTTTTTCAGATCTTTGATTTAAATTTTTAATTTATTTTGAGTTAATTTTTGTGTATGGTGTGAATTTTTTGTACAGATATGGTATATGTTATTTATTCTTCTACATACAGATCACCAGTTTCTACAGTGATCATTTATTGAGAGAATATCTTTCTTTTATTGTGTGTTCCTAGCACCCTTGTCTAAGATCTGTTGATTGTAAATGTGTGGATTTATATCAGGACTCTCAGTTCCATTGGTCTGTGCATCTGTTTTTAGTCCAGTCCCAAACGTCTTTGATTACTGTAGCTTTGTAATATAATTTGAAATCAGAAAGTGTGATGCTTCTAGCTTTGTTTTTCTTGTTCAAAATTGCTTTGGTTATTTGGGGCCTTTGTCATTTTGTAAAAAGTTTGGGATTGTTTTCTATTTCTGTGAAAAATACCATTGAAATTTTGATAAGAATTTATTGAATCCCTAAAATGTACTATGAACAATGTAATATTAACTCTCTCAGCCCATGAAAACAGATTATTATTCCATTTATTTTCATCTTTTTCAACTTCTTTCATCAGTGTCTCATAGTTTTCACTGTACAGGTCTTTTACCTCCGTGGTTAAATTTATTCCTGCGTATTTTATTCTTGTTTTTTAATTTTTTTAATGTCTTATTTAATTTAGAGAGAGAGCGAGAGACAGAGCACAAGCAGGGGAGGGACAGAGAGAGAGGGAGACACAGAATCCGAAGCAGGCTCCAGGCTCTGAGCTGTCAGCACAAAACCCAACATGGGGCTCGAACTCACAGACTGCAAGATCATGATCTGAGCTGAAGTCAGACACCCAACCGACGGAGCCACCCAGGTGCCCCATATTCTTTAAGATCTCTTGTAAATGGAATTGTTTTCTTAATTTCTTTTTTTTGATAGTTTATTGTTAATGCATAGAAATGCAAATGATTTCTGTATGCTGATACTATAGCCTGCAACTTTATTGAATTATTTTATTAGTTTGAACAGTTATGTGGTGGAGTCTTTAGGGTTTTCTATATATAAGATCATGTAAACTGCAAATAAAAACATTACTTTTTCCTTTCCAATTTGGATGCCTTTAATTTCTTTTCCTTGCCTAACTGTTCTAAGACTTCCTGTATTTTGTTGAATAGGAATGGTGAGAGTGAGCATTCTTGTCTTGTTCTTTATCTTAAAGGAAAAGCTTTCTGCTTTTTATTATTGAGTTTTATGTTAGCTGTGGGTTTGTCATATATAACTATATTATGTTGAGATATTTTCCTTCTATTTCTAGTTTGTTAAGTGTTTTTATCATGAAAGAGTATTTTGTGAAAAGCTTTTTCTGCATCTATTGCAATGACTATATGATTTTTATCCTTCAATCTGTTTTGTCTTTTAGAATCGTTCACTTTATAGTATTATTCAAGTCTACTGGTTCCATATTGGTTTTCTATCTGGATGATCTATTCAATGTTGAAAGTGGAATATTGTTGTTTATTTCCTTTCAGTGCTGTTAATATTTGCTTAGTATTTAAGTGTTCCAATGTTGGGTGAGTTTATTTAAAAATTCTTGATGAATTTACCCCTTTACCATTATATAATGACCTTGTCTCTTTTGAGAGTTTTTGACTTAAAGTCTATTTTATGCAATATAAGTATAACCATTCCAGCTCTCTTTTGGTTACCACTGCAGGGGATATCTCTTACCATTCCTTCACTTCAGCTTCTGTGTGCCCTTAAAACAATATATATTTAATAATATGCAGGAATTTAATATACAATTTAAAGATTCATAAAGGGAGGTAGAATATTATCTGCTAAATTGCTGTGGTGAGGCAGGAGGGTAAAAAAGTTTTTAACTTTTTTGTTTGTTTTTACTTTATATTTGTTTGTGTATTTGACTTTTTTACATAGGATGTGATATTTTTATAATTTAAAAAAAGTAAGAATAAAACAAATAATAGCTTATTTACCCAACCAGATAACACCTACATGAAGAAGAGATTTTTATTTTTATTCTTGCCTTCAAAGTTTAGTGAGCAAAACACTTTGAACACTGTGTTATTAAGTTATTTAATAATAATGAAAATGAACCAAAGTTTACTATCATTCCAAGATATAAACATAGTCTCAGCTGATATGAAAACTCGCTTTTCCACTTTTCCCAGGTTGCTCAACGGGAAGGCTGTAAAAATTATGTACTTTTGATCTTATCAATATAATACTGTCTCAAAGTATTATGCATGCCTGTCAATATTTTTGACTGAAAGTCAATGCACTCAAAGTCAATGTATGCCTGTCAATATTTTTAAAATATTTTTATATCTGCGATATTCTTGTGGTTCACAGGTATCCTATACTATTCAAAGACAAAACCATGTTAAGTTTTCATTTTCTATACTACAGTTTAAATTATAATAACAAACTGTTCTTGGATTGATACTTGGAGGAGAAATCTGAGAATGAAAGTTGACAATTTCTTCTGTTTTTTGTGATATTAAACACAAGCTATAAAAATAATGATATCTCTTTTTGTTTTTAATGATATCTCTATTTGTATGTGGAATGTCATCATTCACTGTAATCCATATCCAAAACTTATTCATTTAATCATTAATATATTTACTTCTTTATATATATATATATATATATATATACACACACACATACACACACATATATACACATATGTAAAATATATATACATATATAAAATTGAGCACTTCCTGTGTACTGGGCCCGGGTCTTTACTTTGGGATTCAGAGGTGGAAATCCTACTGTTGTTTTCTATTCCCATTGTAAAGCATAAGATGTAAACAATACTTTCTAACCTATGACTTTTCCAATCTCAGTTCTGTACCACAGCTTAGAACTTTCTGGTTTTTTGTTTTTGTTTTTGCTTGGAACACTTATCTTCCATATTATTAATGATAGCTTTCTTAGTTTTTATTGTTTTGTTTTTGTTTCTTCTCAACTTAAATACCACCCCTTTCAAGAGTCACCCCCTCAAACCATTCTTGATACACCAGGCTTCGGCACTTTTATCATGTTACCAGATTTTATTTTCTTGAATGCCTTTTCCACAACTGCATTGTTTCATTGATATATTTGCTTTTGGATTCATTGTCTTAAGTTCTCTATTTGTATATTTGCTTTCTGAGGCAGGGAATAATATATTTTCTTTTGATCATGATTTCCCCATTGCTTACAGAATAATTACTCAATAAATATTTATTGACTTATAGATGTTACATTTTGTGGTGGGGGAATACTGGTAAACTATCTCTCTCTATATATAAGTTGATATCTACATCTGCATCTAAATCTATATTCTTATCTATATCTATTTCCTTTTGTTACTGAATCAATGTATCACAGCTGCTAACTTGGGAAAGGAACCAGGGAACCCTGGAGTGCTACCATGACCAACTGTTCCACCCTGGGGAATCCCAAAAACTGGACAAATCAGGAGCACAGCTGAGTGGGTTTGCCAACACTGTTGCTGAACAAATGTGGATAAACTCGCCGTGAGAAGCCTATAACTCAACAGATGAGGATTTAATAAAGAAAAGGGGAGAAATTTATTTCAAGTCCCAACAGCTAGAGAGGAGGCAGTCTCAAGCCTTAACAACTGACCTCTCTTCCTGCAAGATGAACACCTCGAATTTTATAGAGAGAGGTTCAGAGAGGGTATGTGCAAGAGAGCAAGCAGGGAGCATGTGATCATTGGTGGATATATCTGTATGTGTTCAGCCCATTATCATGGGCAGGCAAAGGGACATGTGCGGTGTGGTCTTCTAGGTATTCTGTTGCCATTAGGGTGTTGCTGTTCTAGTGTTGGGAAGTTCTAGGTCATTGCAAAACACCTTCATTGATGCCTCAAGAAAGTATAATAAATAAGAACAATGGATTTTAGTTAGAGCATGAGTTAAGCAATCTTGCCTATTTCTAGTTTTAACTATTACAGTCTATATTTGAGCAAGAGGGCTCACTAGCACTTTAGAAAAGCTATAGTTCTTAACTAGAAGAGTAGAATAGAGCAGTGATTTGCCAAATGTGGTCCTGGACTAGCAGCATCTAGGATCCTGTGAAAACACAAATTCCATTTCAGAACTCTGAGGATTGGTCTCAGCAGTGTGTGTGTGTTGAAGAGCCCTCCAGATTTTCTAATGCATTCTAAAGTTTGAAAATCACTGCAATGAAAATTTGGGGGTGTTTTCCCAGGTGCATGTTGCAAACATTAGCTGCACTTTGTTTCATGGGTTATGTGTAGTACAGCCCTTTATATTGATGCTTTAAGGCTACCATTGATACTCCCCATGCCTTGTTTCTTCATCATAACATCTTCAGCCCACCTCAGCCTATTCATTTCCACAAGTCATCAGGTCTGAGAAATCAAAAGACTTGCAGATGATCTCACTAGAATAGCATTATGGAAATCTTTGAAAAAAGAGAAGTGATTTTCCAGTCTAGTGAGATCTGTTCAGGGAAGCTGTGTGGTTATTTACTTAGACCTTATTGTGTCAAAGACAAAAATAATCCTAGGTACTTGACATTTCCGTGTTTGACTGATTTTGAGTATTTTTATGCTTTATATTTTAAATGATACTTTAAAGGGCTGAGTGGCTAGGTGAAAATGACTTTCGTTAAAATGAACATTCAAACATGTTTTCCAGGGCACAAGCTACAAATTTATGGTAAAAATCATAGAAAGCACTAATGTATAATACAGAAAAAAAATCTTTCTGTCATGAGCTGTGCTACTAACTTTGATCAGATTACTTATAAACTTTTGGCAGGGAGCTTCATTTGCTCATTTCTTTTTTTAAAAAAACATAAAAGTTGTTATAGTTAAAATGGTCTGAAACCCCTGTCACCTTTCAGATAGATGGGTATTAAATTAGTTGTGTACGTCCATCTATGTAATTTTGCATATATATGTAAGTATATTTAAAAAAATTAATGTTTATTTTTTTTCATTTAAAAAAAATTTTTTTAACGTTTATTTATTTTTGAGACAGAGAGAGAGAGCATGAACAGGGGAGGGGCAGAGAGAGAGGGAGACACAGAATCTGAAACGGGCTCCAGGCTCTGAGCTGTCAGCACAGAGCCCGACGCGGGGCTCGAACTCATGGACCATGAGATCATGACCTGAGCTGAAGTCAGCTGCTTAACCGACTGAGCCACCCAGGCACCCCAACAAATTTCTGTTGTTTTTAATGTTTATTTATTTTTGAGACAGAGAGAGACAGAGCATGAATGGGGGAGGGTCAGAGAGAGAGGGAGACACAGAATCCATAACAGGCTCCAGACTCTGTGCTGACAGAGCCCCAATGTTTATTTTTTATTTTTATTTATTTTTTTTATATGAAATTTATTGACAAATTAGTTTCCATACAACACCCAGTGCTCATCCCAAAAGGTGCCCTCCTCAATACCCATCACCCACCCTCTCCTCCCTCCCACCCCCCATCAACCCTCAGTTTGTTCTCAGTTTTTAACAGTCTCTTATGCTTTGGCTCTCTCCCACTCTAACCTGTTTTTTTTTTTTTTTTCCTTCCCCTCCCCCATGGGTTCCTGTTAATTTCTCAGGGTCCACATAAGAGTGAAACCATATGGTATCTGTCTTTCTCTGTATGGCTTATTTCACTTAGCATCACACTCTCCAGTTCCATCCACGTTGCTACAAAAGGCCATATTTCATTTTTTCTCATTGCCACGTAATATTCCATTGTGTATATAAACCACAATTTCTTTATCCATTCATCAGTTGATGGACATTTAGGCTCTTTCCATAATTTGGCTATTGTTGAGAGTGCTGCTATGAACATTGGGGTACAAGTGGCCCTATGCATCAGTACTCCTGTATCCCTTGGATAAATTCCTAGCAGTGCTATTGCTGGGTCATAGGGTAGGTCTATTTTTAATTTTCTGAGGAACCTCCACACTGCTTTCCAGAGCGGCTGCACCAATTTGCATTCCCACCAACAGTGCAAGAGGGTTCCAGTTTCTCCACATCCTCTCCAGCATCTAGAGTCTCTGATTTGTTCATTTTGGCCACTCTGACTGGCGTGAGGTGATACCTGAGTGTGGTTTTGATTTGTATTTCCCTGATAAGGAGCGACGCTGAACATCTTTTCATGTGCCTGTTGGCCATCCGGATGTCTTCTTTAGAGAAGTGTCTATTCATGTTTTCTACCCATTTCTTCACTGGGTTATTTGTTTTTCGGGTGTGGAGTTTGGTGAGCTCTTTATAGATTTTGGATACTAGCCCTTTGTCCGATATGTCATTTGCGAATATCTTTTCCCATTCCGTTGGTTGCCTTTTAGTTTTGTTGGTTGTTTCCTTTGCTGTGCAGAAGCTTTTTATCTTCATAAGGTCCCAGTAATTCACTTTTGCTTTTAATTCCCTTGCCTTTGGGGATGTGTCCAGTAAGAGATTGCTACGGCTGAGGTCAGAGAGGTCTTTTCCTGCTTTCTCCTCTAAGGTTTTGATGGTTTCCTGTCTCACATTCAGGTCCTTTATCCATTTTGAGTTCATTTTTGTGAATGGTGTGAGAAAGTGGTCTAGTTTCAACCTTCTGCATGTTGCTGTCCAGTTCTCCCAGCACCATTTGTTAAAGAGGCTGTCTTTTTTCCATTGGATGTTCTTTCCTGCTTTGTCAAAGATTAGTTGGCCATACGTTTATGGGTCTAGTTCTGGGGTTTCTATTCTATTCCATTGGTCTATGTGTCTGTTTCTGTGCCAATACCATGCTGTCTTGATGATGACAGCTTTGTAGTAGAGGCTAAAGTCTGGGATTGTGATGCCTCCTGCTTTGGTCTTCTTCTTCAAAATTCCTTTGGCTATTCAGGGCCTTTTGTGGTTCCATATGAATTTTAGGATTGCTTGTTCTAGTTTCGAGAAGAATGCTGGTGCAATTTTGATTGGGATTGCATTGAATGTGTAGATAGCTTTGGGTAGTATTGACATTTTGACAATATTTATTTTTCCAATCCATGAGCAGGGAATGTCTTTCCATTTCTTTAAATCTTCTTCAATTTCCTTCATAAGCTTTCTATAGTTTTCAGCATACAGATCCTTTACATCTTTGGTTAGATTTATTCCTAGGTATTTTATGCTTCTTGGTGCAATTGTGAATGGGATCAGTTTCTTTATTTGTCTTTCTGTTGCTTCATTGTTAATGTATAAGAATGCAACTGATTTCTGTACATTGATTTTGTATCCTGCCACTTTGCTGAATTCATGTATCAGTTCTAGTAGACTTTTGGTGGAGTCTATCGGATTTTCCATGTATAATATTATGTCATCTGCAAAAAGCGAAAGCTTGACTTCGTCTTTGCCAATTTTGATGCCTTTGATTTCCTTTTGTTGTCTGATTGCTGATGCTAGAACTTCCAGCACTATGTTAAACAGCAGCAGTGAGAGTGGGCATCCTTGTCGTGTTCCTGATCTCAGGGAAAAAGCTCTCAGTTTTTCCCCATTGAGGATGATGTTAGCTGTGGGCTTTTCATAAATGGCTTTTATGATCTTTAAGTATGTTCCTTCTATACCGACTTTCTCAAGGGTTTTTATTAAGAAAGGGTGCTGGATTTTGTCAAAGGCCTTTTCTGCATCGATTGACAGGATCATATGGTTCTTCTCTTTTTTTTTTGTTAATGTGATGTATCACGTTGATTGATTTGCGAATGTTGAACCAGTCCTGCATCCCAGGAATGAATCCCACTTGATCATGGTGAATAATTCTTTTTATATGCCGTTGAATTCGATTTGCTAGTATCTTATTGAGAATTTTTGCATCCATATTCATCAGGGATATTGGCCTGTAGTTCTCTTTTTTTACTGGGTCTCTGTCTGGTTTAGGAATCAAAGTAATACTGGCTTCATAGAATGAGTCTGGAAGTTTTCCTTCCCTTTCTATTTCTTGGAATAGCTTGAGAAGGATAGGTATTATCTCTGCTTTAAACGTCTGGTAGAACTCCCCTGGGAAGGCATCTGGTCCTGGACTCTTATTTGTTGGGAGATTTTTGATAACCGATTCAATTTCTTCGCTGGTTATGGGTCTGTTCAAGCTTTCTATTTCCTCCTGATTGAGTTTTGGAAGAGTGTGGGTGTTCAGGAATTTGTCCATTTCTTCCAGGTTGTCCAATTTGTTGGCATATAATTTTTCATAGTATTCCCTGATAATTGTTTGTATCTCTGAGGGATTGGTTGTAATCATTCCATTTTCATTCATGATTTTATCTATTTGGGTCATTTCCCTTTTCTTTTTGAGAAGCCTGGCTAGAGGTTTGTCAATTTTGTTTATTTTTTCAAAAAACCAACTCTTGGTTTCGTTGATCTGCTCTACAGTTTTTTAGATTCTATATTGTTTATTTCTGCTCTGATCTTTATTATTTCTCTTCTTCTGCTGGGTTTAGGCTGCCTTTGCTGTTCTGCTTCTAGTTCCTTTAGGTGTGCTGTTAGATTTTGTATTTGGGATTTTTCTTGTTTCTTGAGATAGGCCTGGATTGCAATGTATTTTCCTCTCAGGACTGCCTTCGCTGCGTCCCAAAGCGTTTGGATTGTTGTATTTTCATTTTCGTTTGTTTCCATATATTTTTTAATTTCTTCTCTAATTGCCTGGTTGACCCACTCATTCGTTAGTAGGGTGTTCTTTAACCTCCATGCCTTTGGAGGTTTTCCAGACTTTTTCCTGTGGTTGATTTCAAGCTTCATAGCATTGTGGTCTGAAAGTATGCATGGTATAATTTCAATCCTTGTAAACTTATGAAGGGCTGTTTTGTGACCCAGTATATGATCTATCTTGGAGAATGTTCCATGTGCACTCGAGAAGAAAGTATATTCTGTTGCTTTGGGATGCAGCGTTCTAAATATATCTGTCAAGTCCATCTGATCCAATGTCTCATTCAGGGCCCTTGTTTCTTTATTGACCGTGTGTCTAGATGATCTGTCCATTTCTGTAAGTGGGGTGTTAAAGTCCCCTGCAATTACCACATTCTTATCAATAAGGTTGCTTATGTTTGTGAGTAATTGTTTTATATATTTGGGGGCTCCGGTATTCGGCGCATAGACATTTATAATTGTTAGCTCTTCCTGATGGATAGACCCTGTAACTATTATATAATGTCCTTCTTCATCTCTTGTTACAGCCTTTACTTTAAAGTCTAGTTTGTCTGATATAAGTATGGCTACTCCAGCTTTCTTTTGGCTTCCAGTCGCATGATAAATAGTTCTCCATCCCCTCACTCTCAATCTAAAGGTGTCCTCAGGTCTAAAATGAGTCTCTTGTAGACAGCAAATAGATGGGTCTTGTTTTTTTATCCATTCTGATACCCTATGTCTTTTGGTTGGTGCATTTAATCCATTTACATTCAGTGTTATTATAGAAAGATACGGGTTGAGAGTCATTGTGATGTCTGTATGTTTTATGCTTGTAGTGATGTCTCTGGGACTTTGTCTCACAGGGTCCCCCTTAGGATCTCTTGTAGGGCTGGTTTAGTGGTGACAAATTCCTTCAGTTTTTGCTTGTTTGGGAAAACCTTTATCTCTCCTTCTATTCTAAATGACAGACTTGCTGGGTAAAGGATTCTCGGCTGCATATTTTTTCTGTCTAGCACCCTGAAAATCTCGTGCCAATTCTTTCTGGCCTGCCAAGTTTCAAAAGAGAGATCAGTCACGAGTCTTATAGGTCTCCCTTTATATGTGAGGGCACGTTTACCCCTTGCTGCTTTCAGAATTTTCTCTTTATCCTTGTATTTTGCCAGTTTCACTATGATATGTCGTGCAGAAGATCGATTCAAGTTACGTCTGAAGGGAGTTCTCTGTGCCTCTTGGATTTCAATGCCTTTTTCCTTCCCCAGTTCAGGGAAGTTCTCAGCTATTATTTCTTCAAGTACCCCTTCAGCACCTTTCCCTCTCTCTTCCTCCTCTGGGATACCAATTATGCGTATATTATTTCTTTTGAGTGTATCACTTAGTTCTCTAATTTTCCCCTCATACTCCTGGATTTTTTTATCTCTCTTTTTCTCAGCTTCCTCTTTTTCCATAACTTTATCCTCTAGTTCACCTATTCTCTCCTCTGCCTCTTCAAGCCGAGCTGTGGTGGTTTCCATTTTGTTATGCATTTCGTTTAAAGCGTTTTTCAGCTCCTTGTGACTGTTCCTTAGTCCCTTGATCTCTGTAGCAAGAGATTCTCTGCTGTCCTGTATACTGTTTTCAAGCCCAGCGATTAATTTTATGACTATTATTCTAAATTCACTTTCTGTTATATTATTTAAATCCTTTTTGATCAGCTCATTAGCTGTTGTTATTTCCTGGAGATTCTTCTGAGGGGAATTCTTCTGCTTGGTCATTTTGGATAGTCCCTGGCGTGGTGAGGACCTGCAGGGCACTTCCCCTGTGTTGTGGTGTATAACTGGAGTTGGTGGGCGGGGCCGCAGTCAGACCTGATGTCTGCCCCCAGCCCACCGCTGGGGCCACAGTCAGACTGGTGTGTGCCTTCTCTTCCCCTCTCCTAGGGGCGGGATTCACTGTGGGGTGGTGTGGCCCGTCTGGGCTACTTGCACACTGCCAGGCTTGTGATGCTGGGGATCTGGTGTATTAGCTGGGGTGGGTAGGCAAGGTGCAGGGGGGCAGGAGGGGCAGGCTTAGATCGCTTCTCCTTAGGTGATCCTCTTCAGGAGGGGCCCTGTGGCAGCGGGAGGGAGTCAGATCCGCTGCCGGAGGTTTAGGTCCGCAGAAGCACAGAGTTGGGTGTTTGCGCGGAGCGAGCAAGTTCCCTGGCAGGAACTGGTTCTCTTTGGGATTTTGGCTGGGGGATGAGCGGGGGAGATGGCGCTGGCGAGTGCCTTTGTTCCCCACCAAGCTGAGCTCTGTCGTCAGGGGGCTCAGTAGCTCTCCCTCCTTTGTCCTCCAGCCTTCCCGCTTTCCGAGCAGAGCTGTTAACTTATGACCTCCCAGACGCTAAGTCGCGCTTGTTGTGGGAACACAGTCCGTCAGGCCCCTCCGCTTTTGCAAGCCAGACTCGGGGGCTCTGCTTGGCCGGCGAGCCGCCCCTCTGCCCCGGCTCCCTCCCGCCAGTCCGTGGAGCGCGCACCGACTCGCAGCCCTTCCTACCCTCTTCCGTGGGCCTCTCGTCTGCGTTTGGCTCCAGCGACTCCGTTCTGCTAATCCTCTGGCGGTTTTCTGGGTTATTTAGGCAGGTGTAGGTGGAATCTAAGTGTTCAGCAGGACGCGCGGTGAGCCCAGCGTCCTCCTAAGCCGCCATCTTGCCGCTTCTCCCCCAATGTTTATTTTTTAGAAAGAGAGAGAGAGAGAGCACAAGTTGGGGAGGAGCAAAGAGAGACGGAGACACGGAATCCAAAGCAGGCTCCAGGATCTAAGCCGTCAGCACAGAGCCCGATGTGGGACTAGAACCCACGAACCATGAGATCATGACCTGAGTCAAAGTCGGATGCTTAACTGACTGAGCCACCCAGGTGCCCTGAGAAATATATGTAAGTATATTTTAAATGCCTGACACTCCACAGCAAAAAAAAAAATCTAAATCAGCATTTTAATTTTAATTGAATAGATTGAATTATTTTAAAATAAAATAATTCATTTTAAATGAATAAATTATGTTGCATTTTATGAATTTAGCATAATATTTAATCAAGGAAGAATTTGTCATTTCCAATTTTTTTATTAGAATAATTAAAAAAGGGGCGCCTGGGTGACTCAGTTTGTTAAGCGTCCAACTTCAGCTCAGATCATGATCTCACAGTCTGTGAGTTCCAGCCCCGTGTTGGGCTCTGTGCTGACAGCTCAGAGCCTGGAGCCTGCTTCAGATTCTGTGTCTCCCTCTCTCTCTGCCCCTCCCCTGCTCATGCTCTGTTTCTGTCTCAAAAATAAATAAAAACATTTTAAAAAAGTAATAATTAAAAAAATTTTTTACGTTTATTTATTTTTGATAGAGACAGAGCACAAGTGGGGGAGGGGCAGAGAGAGAGGGAGACACAGAATCCCAAGCAGGCTCTAGGCTCTGAGCTGTCAGCACAGAGCCTGATGCGGGGCTCCAACTCACAAACCATGAGGTCATGACCTGAGCCGAATTCGGATGCTCAACCAACTGAGCCACGGAGGCGCCTCTATTAGAATAATTTTAAATGATACTCAATTAATTCCAAGCTCCCAAATTGATGACTCAAAAGAAATTTTGATATTGATTGCCTTATTTCCTGTCAGAAATATTGTATCAAATTTTTCTTAGCAGGGTGAAATAGCATTGTTGTTTTTACCTTTACCGATAAGATGTTAAAAAAAAAATGGCGCCTCATTGTCATTATTGTCATAATGTGCTACTTTGATAGAAAATTTGAGCACTATTTATGTGTTTTATCAGCAATGCCCCCCTATTTCTTCTTCTAAGACTTTTCTGTTAGTCTTAGTCCATTTTTAAAAATTGGGATGTTTGTCTCTGTCTTAAAATTTATATATTCTCATTATCAGTTATTAAATTATATGATATATATTTTTCAATATAAGTGTGTAGTTTGTCTTCCTTAAAACTTTTTAATGATTTTTTTCAATGAACAGAAATTTTATTGTGTAATTAAATCTTTCACTCTTCTGCTTTATGGGTCCTGAATTTGGTATTATTCAGAGCTGTGCCTCCTCAGTTAGCAAGGAATGTATGTACGTGTCTATATACTTCATATCATGTGTGTGTTGTATCTTAACATTTCATCTCATATCTCATCTGTATTTTGGTCTAGTGTTAAGTTATATGTTAGAGATACAGTTTTTTCCCTCAAATGAATGGTGAAGGAGAGCAGAATATGCCATGCCAAAATATGCCTCTTTGGCAAAAGGATTATCTTGAGCTAGTTATTTTTGAGAAATAACAAATACAGAATAAGCTCTGAAACTGGAGGAGTAAAAGTTACCCTTTTATTAAAAAAAAATTTATAAAAGAATTCTCCATTTGTAAGGGTGTCTCCTCTGCACCAGGAAAAGGAAGACAACTAAATCTCTAGAAACTCCTTATTAATGGAGAAGACCAGCACTTAAATCTACATAACAACTGTACCCTTGTTTACTGTCTTTTTCTGGATAACCTTCAATTAGCAACTCCCTTTCCCCATTCTTTAAATCTTTCTTTAAAATATATATATATGTGTGTGTGTATATATATATATATATATATATATATATATATATATATATATATAATATATTAATTTGAGAAAGAGAGAGAGAGAGCATGCATGCAAGTGGAAGAGGGAGAGAAAGAGAATCCCACACAGGCTCTGTACAGTGTGGAGCCCGATGTGGGGCTCGAGCCCACGAACCATGAGAATGTGACCTTAGCCAGTCAGCCACTTAACCGGGTGAGCCACCCAGGTGCCTCTCCCCCCAAATCTTTCTTTTGTCTTTAGCTGAAGTTGGCATTTAAGGTAGTGACTTGGGCCATTTCGAAGAGTACGTCAATGTTCCTAGGTATCCCCCTTATATACAGGAGGATACATATTATTGAACTTGTTTGTTTTTATCCTGTTAATCTATCTTTTATTAAGTGGAGGGCTTCTCAGCCAAGAACCTAGAAAGGTGGAAGTAAAATTACTTTTCCTCCCCAACAGTTAGCCATATTTCTTAGGAACCATCATATCATCTATCCACACATGTATTGTTATTGAGTATCTTCCATGTTTTAGGCTCTGTTCTAAGAATGGAAAAACAGTAGTGGAAACCACAGACAAGGAATATGCTCTAATGGCAATTAAATACCAAGGAGGAATTACAGAAAATAAATAATTAAAATTTTAAAAGCTAATAGAATGATAACAATTTTAATTACTCAAAAGAGATTTTAAAAAGGGTATGGTAGAAAGCAGAATTCAAAGATGACCTCAAGATTCTCATAATCTGACTCATGGCAAGGATGTTGATAAAGGGGAACACTCTTGCACTGTTGGTGGAAGTGCAAACTGGAGCAGCCACTCTGGAGAACAGTATGGAGGTTCTTCATACGGTTAAAAATAGAAGTACCCTACAATTCACCAATTGCATTACTAGGTATTTATCCAAAGAATACAAAAATACTAACTCAAAGGGATACACGCACCTTGATGTTTATAGCAGTATGATGTACAATGGCTAAATTATGGAAACAGCCCAAGTGCCCATCGACTGATAAATGGATAAGGAAGATGTGGTATGTATATACACAATGGAATATCACTCAGCCATAAAAAGGAATGAAATCTTGCCATTTGCAACGACATGGATGGAGCTAGAGAATATTATGCTAAGTGAGATAGAAAGACAAATACCATATGATTTCACTCATGTGGAATTTAAGAAACAAAATAAACAAGCTATAGAAAACAAACAAAACAAAACAGTGAGAGAGGCAAACCAAGAAACAGACTCTTAACTGTAAAGAACGAACTGATGGTTACCAGAGGGAAGGTTGTGGGGGGATGGGTTTAATTGGTGATGAAAATTAAGAAGTGCACTTGTGATGAGCACCTGTTGTTGTATGGAGTTGCTGAATAACTATATTGTACACCTGAAACATTACCCTGTATGTTAACTAATTGCAATTAAAAAAAAAAAAAAAGATTCCCACTGTCTGGTACACACATTGTGTATACTCCCTTTGTTCTGAGTATAGGTGGGACCTGTAAATATGATGGGATAGGTTCTCCTCTGATGGGGTTACATTATATGGCAAAAGGATGACATAGTCACTCCAATTATTCCATTATGTTATGTAAGCCACCATCTTCACCAATTGAGAGAGTATATCCTACCACCTTTGAGGAAATAGCTGCAGGTTGTGAGAGAGTCACAGTAAGGAAGACCTGAGGGCCGGCTTTAGATGCTAAGAGAACTTTCTAGTCAATAGGCTGCAAGAAAATGTGAACCTCAGTCCTACACCTACAAGAAATTGGCTTTTGCCCACCACATGAATAATCTTGGAAAAGGACCTTGGGCTCCAGATGAGAACACAGCCCAGCCAGTCACTGGATTACTGGGTTGTGAGACTCTGAGGAGAGAGCCCAGAGCACAGAAAACTAGAACAGATGAGTGTAATTTTAAAAAGCCAGTCCTGCAACAAAGAGCAGCCCATTCTTGGCAGTTTTAACATAGGAGCAATGTGATCCAATGTATGTTTTTTTGTTTGTTTTGTTTCGTTTCATTTTTGAGAGAGAGGGTGCAAGTGAGCGTGGGGCAGAGAGAGAATCCCATGAGGGGCAGAGGGAGAGAGAGAGAGAGAGGCAGAGAGAAAGAGAAGCAGGGCACCCGAAGCAGGGCTCAACCTACCCGAAGTGGGGCTTGAAATCATGAACCATGAGATCATGACCTGAGCATAAATCAGATGCTTAATGACTGAGCCACCTGAGGCCCTCCAATGTATGTTTTTAAAGATCATGGTGGCTACTCCAGGGAGAATGGATTTTAGGAAGGCAAGAAGGCAGTGGAAAGACCATTGCAGTTGAAATACCACAGGCAAGAGAAAAAAGAGTGACTTGGACCATAGTGGTTGCAGAGACAATGGAGAAAACAGGACAGGTACCAGACGAGTTTTAGAGATTTCTCATGAACTGGATGTAAAAGCTGAGGGAAGTAGAGGAAAAAGGATAATTCTTTCATTTTTGGCTTGAGCAACAAGTATCATTAATGTTAGCCTTTTTTTCCCCCTAAAATTATTATTTTAAGCTAATCTCAGCTGAGATTTGGTATGTAATATTTTCATTATCACTCATTTCTAAATAAAGTTTGATACCCCTTCTGAGTTTTCCTTTTTTATTACATGAATTATCTAAAGGTGTGTTCAACACCTATAAGCATTTGAGACGTTTTCCCAGTCATCTTTTTGCTCTTGATTTCTAACAGTTGCATGTAGTCAGAGAAGGTGATTCGCAAGACAGAAATCCTTTGGAATTTGTTGGAACTGGCTTTGCAGCTTAGTATCTGACAGTTGGGTAAATGTTCCATACTATTCTTTTATTGAACACACTATTATGTAAATGTCCATTAAATTAAACTTGCTAATTGTCTTATTGAAATTGTGCAGATGCTTACAGATTTTTTTGCCTGTCAGATCTCTCAATTACTAAGATAGATGTGTTTGAAATCTCCTACCATGATAATGAATTTATTAATTTCTGCCTTAATGATGTCAATATTTGCTTTATGTATTTTAAGTCTGCTTCTGGGAGCATACAAATTTGGAAACATTATTTCCTGCCAAACCAAAACTTTTTTTTCCCTTATCCTAAGAGTTTTTACATTTAGTCTATTATTTTGATTTAGCAATACCAGGTTTCTATTGGTATTTGCCTGGCATATATTATTGTATAATTTTATTACAAAGTTGTCCTTAGGTGGTAGGCATGACTCTTATACATTGTACATTGCTAGAATTTTGGTTTTATCATTCTGATAATCATTGTTTTTTGAACTGGAGAGCTTACTTCATTTCCATTAAGTGTTATTATTGATACATGTCTGTTTTTTTATTATAAAAATATCATAATGTATTAGGGTAGACTAGTAAAATAAACCCATCTGTTGGCAGCCAATTCTCCATAGATCTCTTGTGCTTCTGACTGTCTTATGAGCAGAGGAGCTGACTGCCTTTGTGCTGGAATATCTTTTAAAAATTGTTTCTATAGTGAATAGCCTTGGAAGCTGGAGATAATGTCTACATCTAGACTGAAGGACTGGTTTATTTTCTGTTCAGTGTAATAAAGATAATGTCTTCCTCTGGGAAAAAGTTAAGGTAAGATTATAGTCCATTATAAAAGACTCTGTTCCCTAAAGTCAAGTTTTTCTTCCATAATATGATATACTTCATGCGTAAGTGTTACTGGGCTCTGTTCATGTTGCCTTATGGAAACCAGGACACGGGGAGCAGCTCTGATACTCTAACTGTTGCTATTACTGTGAGTGATAACATCCTTTCCCTTTGACCATGAAATTTTATATCTTATGCCAGCATTCATGAAACCATGGCAAGCTAACTTGTTAGTTTATAAGTAGGGTAAAATCTCAGAATCTTCACAATTCTTTTTTTCTTAAGTTTATTTATTTATTTTGAGAGAGGGAGAGTGTGTACCCATGTGTAGGGGAGGAGCAGAGAGGAAGAGGGAGAGAATCCCAAGCAGGGACTCGAACCCATGAACCATGAGATCAGGACCTGAGCCAAAATCAAGACTCAGACACTTAACCCACTGAGCCACCCGAGTGCCCCAGAATCTTCACAATTCTTAATATTCCCCACCTCCAGTGTCACTTAATTGCTGGCTAAGGGATGGTTACTGAGGGGCATTACCTCCCAGGCAAGGTAGTTCTCATTTGATGATGGCCAATTCTTTGGAGAAGGTAACTGTGACTTACTGACAGCCAAAATTACAGCATCTGTGTGCACCTGCCCTATAAATGGAATCTGGTGCACCACTAACAGCATCCACTGAAGGAAAACAAACAAAACAAAACAAAATAAAACACCTATAATTCCACTGTAGTTTTTTAAGTGAGGATGCTTTATGGTCAGCCCATGCAGGGTGGGAAGGACTCCTCCCAATGGAATTGTTCAGACATCAAGACTGATGATACCATGTGCACCAAGAGCACATGCCAAAGTTTTTTAGTCACCCCATCCCCATGAGACTTTCAGAGGAGACCAGGGCAGGTGTAAGTTGGTCCAGGTGGCTAGAGGGAAGTGAGACTGAAAGTAAGATTTCAGTTTAGAGGTGGGGCCAGAGTAAGGGTTGCCACTAGAGGGCTTGGGTTTGCATGGTTTTAACTTCCTACTGGCACCCAAGGAAGGAGCATCCTGGTTTTGTTTGATTTTCATTCAGCTTGCCCAAATATGGGACAAAGGAGGAAGGGGAGTTGTGGGGTTTGAAAGCTGTCATTAATCAAACATTAAAACTGAAGTATTTTTTATTGTGAATAATTTTAGCTAATGCAGGTGACTTAGTTTACAAACCTACTAGAAGTCTGGCTTATAGTTACAAATTCTCAGAATTCAGATTTTGGCGAAGGAAGGAAGGAAGGAAGGGAAAGAAGGAAAGGAAAGGAAAGGAAAGGAAAGGAAAGGAAAGGAAAGGAAAGGAAAGGAAAGGAAAGGAAAGGAAAAGGAAAAGGAAAAGGAAAAGGAAAAGGAAAAGGAAAAGGAAAAGGGAAAGGGAAAGGGAAAGGGAAAGGGAAAGGGAAAGGGAAAGGGAAAGGGAAAGGGAAAGGAAAGGGAAAGGAAAGGGAAAGGAAAGGGAAAGGAAATGGAAAGGAAATGGAAAGGAAATGGAAATTTTGGCTCTTCAGCCAGAGTTGAACCAGGTAAGTTTCCTTGCTGTCCCCTTCTGTATGATGTTTCATTTCTCATTCTACCTTACATGGATGGTGTGACTTCTTGAGACCCCAGCTTTATGCATAAATCTCCCACACCACTTTTTACCTTACATAGGCCATAAACTTAACCCCTATACCTCACAATTCCTTAGGAAGCCAACAAAATAAAAACTGTGGGCCTATAGATGCCTTAATGTATATCCCAGGATTCCTATTTTCATTTTGTTTTGACCTCTGTAGAGGTCCTTTCTTGTCAACTCAGTGTGTGTGTGTGTGTGTGTGTGTATACATACACACACACACACACACACACACACACACACACTCTCTCTCTCTCTCTCTCTCTCTCTCTAAAGAGATTGTTCAGACATCAAGACTGATTTTATATATATAATATATATAATAAATATATATATATATATATATATACAATAAATACACACACACACACATAGAGAAAGAGAGAAAGAGAGTCTGTGAAAGAGACGGAGAAAGAGAGAATTTCAATACAGCTATCTTTAGCAAAAGCATTATTCAAAGGTTTAGATTGTCATTCTCCTGGAAACAAAGTTTTTGTTATCTTTCTGTACAGTATGAAATAATTTATATGAAATGAAAATACATGTCACTAATAAAAAAAAGAAGTTATCAGTTAAACTCATGAGGGATAGAAGCAGAAAAATGTTCACCTTTAGCCTGGAAGGCTGACCTACAGCCTGCATATTTCTGATAAGGATCAAATACATGCTGGTTTCTTAAGGGGTCTTATGACTGCCTATATATTTCACTGATAGTTAATATCAAACTGAATTATAAGCACTAGAGAAACCCTGCAAAAGTAGTTTTATGAGTAGAAATTTGCAGAAGACATTTATGATCTGATATTCTCTGCATGTCCCCTCCTCCTTGAGCGCTAAGCATATAACCACCAGTTTCATACAGCAAAGGTGCAGTTCTTTCTGCCAATGGCTCTTGTCTCTGTGCTACTTAAACTTACTAACTTGAACCATACAACATCTCAAGGATTCTTTCTTGGCCTTTGCACTCGATGACCCTGCAACATTTTTGGTGGCCCTGCATGGGGATTACAGAATGGATCCAAGAGCAGTGGTGCAACTTGGTAAATGTCTGTTATTCCATCAGCCTCTATTTCTTACTTGTTCTTTTCTAGTGATGTCCTGAATAGTATGACAATTCCAAATGTGCCCTGTCTAAATGCTCTTGCCTTGGCTACACTACAGAGAGGGACAAAATCTTGCCACCTAGAAGCACACTGGTACCTTGGCCATATTGGTGTTGGGCTCAGAAGTCAGGCTCTCCCTGTTTCACCTGTTCTTTCAATTCTTCTTAGGCATGAGACAGCCATATATGTCATTAAGATGGCCACCAATATCAAGACTCCTGTGTAAGATTTCCTTCTAAATAACCTGCTGTGATCTTTTGATGAACATAAAATACAAAATATATCTGACTACATGCTTCCTGAAAGGGACTCAAGGGACTAACTGGAGTTATTACCCAGTTGGGACACACACTCAATGGAGAACCATTCCCGTGGGATTAGATCATGGATAAAGCTCATGAGAAAGCTGCCCAGATAAGATAGGAGTTCCATACTTTCATTTTTTTCATGTCTCATTTGTCCTTACGCATGACTATTTGGACCTTTTGGTCCTGCTTTCACATTGAAAATACTTCTAGCTTAGATGTATGATGCTTAATGTGATATAAAATAGCTGCCCCTTCTTAACAAAGGCCAGGACTTCCACCCCATCCATTAATACTAGATCTAGAGGCTTACAATGAGTATTACTATTGGTCACCAAATATATCGACTCCCCCAAAATGGAATGAGGCAGCACCAATCTCTGCAGCATTTCAACCCATTCAACAGCACCTACTATAGTCTAGAATGCAATAGGGAAGCAAGGGAGGTTGACATCCTTTCTTAGATAGTACAAAGGTGTCTCAGCAGTCAAGAAAGGGGGACGCTACCTGCTACTCTGACCCCCAGGAACCTTCACAATATTCCTGATGGGACACCATTCAGAGGTTGAGAGGTATTTTGGTAATGGACTCCTAGTCAATGTACTCTCCTTGTATTGTAGGAATTGACTATGGGCTCAATTTCCTCAATCCCAAAGGATTCCCCTTTGGGCTATCTCCTAACACATTGGAGTCAATCTGGACAACAGGGTTTAAAGAAAAACACCTCATCCTCTTCTGTAATAATGCCTGGCCTTAGTATTCCCTGGAGAAAGATGAAAAATGGCCCATTAACAGGTCCTTAAGCCTAATGATATTTATCAATTAGACCTGTTTTGTAGGCATGAGGAAAAATGGACCAAAATCCCATGTGGTAAGGCCTCTAGACCCTGAACCCAAACCCTAATTTGTCCATAGTCTTTTAGAGGACCCAAGGACACATCTCTCCTCACCCTCTACCCCTCAATCCACCATCAGCTTAGCTGCATCAGGCCCTCCTGTTTCTGTTAATCTGCCACCTGTCTGTGTCCTGTCATGTTCTCTGTGTGCTATCCCCCCACCTTGTCTCTCTTGTCCACAAGTTGCTGCCAAGATCCTGTGTATGCCTACCTCTGTTTTTCCTGAATCACTCATCTCCTCTTTGCGTCTTCTTTGGGTGTCAGATCTAGAATATATCTTGACAGGACTAGATGAGTGTTACTTGAGTCGTACTGTGTGTGGAGTTTTCTGTCTCATTCATTTCCTGGGTTAATGGCTATGAAATTTGAGCCAATTGTGGTTAGTCTACCTTGGGATGGGGACTTTAAGGAATATTCTCAAGCAGCTGCTGAAACTCCTTTTGTTTTGGGGAGGTTCCTGGTCTTCTCTAGTTGACATAAAATGCCTATTTTCACTTATTGTTGGTGGAAAGAAAATATGGGTCTGCTCATTTGTCTGAGCTAATGAGTGTTAGGACCAGGAGTCCTCTTTCTCTGCCCTCTGGGCTTTTATTGCCTCCAGCCTTGCCAGAAGTACCTCACCTCCTCTTCCCTTTCCCCCTCTTTCTATTTCTGCACTGCCGTGGGTAAGACTCGCATAACCCACTCATATACAGTCCTCCATGCCTCTCGCACCAATGATTCCTGCTCCTCCTACCATCACTATTAAGGAGTGAAGAGCACCTTTCCCTGGACTTAAACCACCCATTTCAGATTTCCCCACAGGTGCCCAGGTAAAAACTGATACTGGGGAAAAAATCAATTGACTTTTAGTGGACCCACGTGCAACATATTGGTATTTAAACTTATTTCATATGTTAATTAAGATAGACATATCTAAATTTTTAGCATTAAATACAATACTTTTATTCTACCACAGTTTCCTAAAGGTCAAATAATCTCATATTATCTCTGTTGCAATTTGTCAGCAAAAAAAAATGACTTAAAATGATGGTTAATTTTGTCTGTCTTGTAAAGTTTTCATGGGTAATTGTTAAGAATAAATGGGTCGAGGGGCGAGTGGCACAGTTGGTTAAGCGTCCGACTTCAGCCAGGTCACGATCTCGCGGTCCGGGAGTTCGAGCCCCGCGTCAGGCTCTGGGCTGATGGCTCAGAGCCTGGAGCCTGTTTCCGATTCTGTGTCTCCCTCTCTCTCTGCCCCTCCCCCGTTCATGCTCTGTCTCTCTCTGTCCCAAAAATAAATAAACGTTGAAAAAAAAAAAAAAGAATAAATGGGTCGAATAAATAAAAAGGTTTATATGTAAAACTTTAAGTAGCTTTCAAAATCTTTGGTAACTTTGTTTTTACCTTTGAATTTTGCCAAGTTAAATGATAAATTGGATGCAACTCATTGGACATCCAAGTCTTCTCCAAATAAATACTAAAGCATCGTTTACTGAACGTAGGTTTATCTGCTTTGGCTTCTTGTTGTAGAGAAACTGAGGGTACTTGGGTCTGTTTGTAAACATGCTTTACAGTTCATTAAAAGATTGTGCTATGGAAAAAATATGGTTTAGAAATTATGAAATTCTATTTATAAATTTGCCAGTCTAAAGAATTCTGGTGTTACACATAGTTCGCAATTGGTTACTCCTTAATTCTCTTGGGTGACGAAGGTGTGTAAGAGCTAAAATTCTGCTAAGTATTATTAAGACTGATGGAAATAAGAGAAGCAACTCTGTATAGAAGTAAAGATGTGGGTTTTTTGATATTGTCTTTTTGTTTGTAGAGAGAAAGAAAGTGTGAGCAGGGGACAGGGGTAGAGGGAGAGAGAGAGAGAGAGAATGAGAAAGGGTCTTAAGCAGGTTCCACACTCAGTCTGAAGGGGGTGTGTGGACAGGGAGTGGGGTGGGGTGGGGGAGCTTAGTCCCACGATCTTGGGATCATGGATCATAACCTGAGCTGAAATCAAAAGTCGGGCGCTCAACTGACTGAGCCACCCAGGAAATATAAGAAAAGATGTTTTTAATAAGAAAAATATAAGGAATGGGAATACATTTTGTTGAGGGAAAAAGAAACTAATTTTGTCTTAAAATGACACTGGCTATTTAGACAGAAAAGGCTTAGGACAAAATCTGGATGGAGAAAACAGTTGTAGAAGGTTTGTGAAGAGAGATTTTGGGGAAAAAAATTATGTATGGACAGGAGTAAGGTTGAAATGAGCGGATTTTAAAAGTATAATTGTAGAAGATTGAAATTTTGCTTTTCACTTTGTTAAAAAGACAAAATTTTCTTGGCTTGTTGGTCTGCTCTTGATAAGAAAATGTAAACAAAGGTTTTTCTCTTGTATTTATCTACCCCGGAAACCAAAGCTTCTACATTTTGTCTTTATTGGGTCATTGATTACTTAAGGAAGTTAAAACTTCTCAATGTTAAAGGAGCTATTTTACAAACAACTATATCTTCCTGTAGAATCCCTTATTGCTTTATTTGTATTTAACCTGAGTTAAATACGAATATTAAATTTATAATGATCTGTATTTCTATTTAGGCATGTGCTTTAAAACTTTCTAAGGTTTTAAACAAACTTCCCTGAGATTTTAATGGGAAATGAAGTCTTTTTGACTAATTAGGCTTGTTTATTTGGTATGTTACATGGGAAGCATTGTCAAACAAATGATGATAAACCTTCTTAGGTTATGTTGTATGGGCAAATGCTATAATTGTTCTAGAAAGTATATGGAATTCCTGAAGTTTTAATATATTCTGGTATAAGGTCATCACTTGACAATGTAATTATTAAAATGCTATGTGTCACAGGAATAACTGGATTTCCTTGTCAGCTACATCATAATGAATGCTTAGATTTTACCCATGTCCATTGCTGAGTTTCTGGTTATTTATAGTTATCGTTCTAATGCTTTTGCAAAATGTATTTTGTCTTCAAGGAGATTCATAAAAAGGACTTTTGGCAAATACAGGTGTTTTTATCTTTAAAAACCATAAAACAAAACTAGGTAAGAATTTCCAGAACTAATGGGAAAAGTGCATTCAAACAGAACAAAAATTAATTTTTTAAAAGAAAGAGATGTTTTATTTATTTATTTATTTATTTATTTATTTATTTATTTATGGTAGGACTAAATGAATTGACCAAGATGATGAAATATTCCTTTTTAAACAAATTGAAGCATTTAACTTTTCTTTCTACATGAACCCTCCAGATTTCAGAAACTCTTCTTTCATGGCAATTATAGTTCTTTGCATATGTTAATAAGAATCTGTTCTCCTTTTAACAGGACACCATTGGAAACATTGGTTATGTTACCAAGGCTTGGACTGGAATGTCATATTTGAGAGAGACATGCATTGACTCAGATATGACCGGACAGAATTAAGGATTTGAGGTTGACTTTATGGAGCCAATGAAGCCCCTTGGAAATGTTGGCCTGATACTTTACTTACAGAGTTCCAAGAAGCCATACCAGGTGAGTAAAGAATGTCACTTCCTGACAGGTACAGGACCCTCAGGTTATTTGCGGGATCTTGAGAAGAGAAATATGCTCAAACCTATGGGTATTTCAGGCAAGTCTAATGACAACTATTTGGCTTGACTTTCAGCCTCACAAGGCTATTAAGAGTTCAATCTAGAGATTCCTTGTAAAAAATTCCAGCAAAACAGATTTTAAAGGATCTATGTGATCAATCACTGTTCTTGCTGAGCTTATGTAAATAATTAGGTCAGGTTTGTTAAAACTGGATTTGCTCACAAATAAATTAGTCTTTATTTGGCTACCTCTGGAAATAAGGGTGAATTTAGAGAGAAAAATTAGGTTTCAATAACACATCTTTGTTGATAGAGGATTCTAGTTCTAATTGTCTTTGAATGTTGTTTATCTGAGATAGACAACTTGAGGTAGACTTCAGAGAAGTTGCCACAATAACTCAAATATAGACAGTCTTTGTGCCTATTCCTCTGTGGGTATAATAACAGGGACCCTCATGGGCATATGGTTATTTAAACAGCTAATCAATGGGATGGACCCTCTAATAATTGTATAACTCAGCTATCACCTTTTCAATGCTCTGTGGCTGGGATTAAAAAAAAAAATGCTCCTTAAATGTCAAAACGTATCCCACTCCAAGGGGTTAACTATGAACTTATGGAGATAAGTTTATATCCCAAATGACTGTGCTAATGTATCCAAAGTTTTATCAGATATGCACACCCAAATTAAGGCAATGTCTGACACCTAGTTATCTCAATGATTGGTTAAATCCTTGGCCGGGAGGTGGACTATGGTCTACCTTAAAGGGTCTTCTTATTATACTTCTTATTTTTATTATAACCTAATCCTAATATGTCTTCTCTTTTGCTCTGTTCTCTCCTACTGTCAAGATACATGTAAGCAGTTCCTGACTTCTTTGCCCAGCCAACAGAGATCCTTACTACTTGAAATAAATCCACCTGACATTCACTCTGTACTCTACAACAATGGCCTTCCGTAATAGTTACTTGTAGGGATAGAAAGTGGCCAATTTCAGTTCACAGGTAAGGACATCTCTATAACCCCTATCAGCTTAAAAAAGTTACAGAAGATGAGCCCTTCACTCTTCAACAGCCCTAAAGATTTAAGGACCAAAAATTGGTTGGGGGTGGGGGGAATGATGAAGGATAGAAGCAGAAAAATGTTCACCTTCAGCCTGGAAGGCTGATCTATAGCCTGCATATTTCTGATAAGGATCAAGTATGCATTGGTTGCTACCTTCTTAAAGGGTCTCACGACTGCCTGTATATCTTACTGATAATTAATATCAAACTGAATGAGAAGTGCCAGAGAAATCATCAAAAGTAGTTTTATGAGTAGAAATTAAAAGAAGACATTTGTGATCTAATATTCCCTGCATGTCCCCTCCCCCTTGAGCACTAAGCATATAACCTACCAGCTTCAGGGGTTCCTGGGTGGCTCAGTCGGTTTGCATCCAACTTTGGCTCAGGTCATGATCTCACGGTTTGTGGGTTCGAGCCTGTGCTGACGGCTCAGAGCCTGGAGCCTGTTTCAGATTCTGTCTCCCTGTCTCTCTGCCCCTCCCCACTCATCCTCTGTCTCCCTCTGTCTCAACAATAAACATACATTAAAAAAAATTACATTATAACCCAGCAGCTTCATAGAGCAAAGGTGCAGTTCTTTCTGCCTACAGGTTCTGTCTCCGTGCTACTTACTTTCTATAGGTTATAGCATACAATATCTGAAGAATTCTTTCTTTGCCTTTGAGCTCATGACCCTGCAATAAAACTATATAGGTAATGGGTGTTTCAGTGGTAGATTTTAACTTACTAGTTCAGTTTTTTCCAGTTCCAATTTGGTAGGTAGCATATTCCAAGAAATTTGCCATTTAATTTTTTTTAACTGTTTACTGTTTATATAGTATTAAAATGAAAATATTCTCTGCATCTCTAATTTATTTTAGTTCCTGAAATTATTTGTGCCTCTGTTCACACCCTGATTATATCCACAAATGCATTTTTTTTTATTAATTATTTTTATTTTATTACATTCTCCATAAATATAATCCTATTTTTCTCACACTTTCTCCTTAAAATGCAAATTACCTAGAAGATGAACTTTTTAGGTTTTTAAAGTCTAGAATTGTATTTCTGGGGCTTTTATTCCAAAAGTATTTTTTGGCTGGACATAGAAGATTTACAAGAAAATCTTTTTTTCATTTTCAAAACTATAAAATTGTATTCTCAATGATTTTTTTTTAGCATTTTGTGTAGTTGCAGAAGAATAAATTTTGGAGACATTGTATCCTAAAAGGATAAAGCACCAATTGACCTATTATAGTTGGTTAATTTCTTTTTTTACTGACTATAGAACTAAGTGAGATATATTACCTTAACAATGAACGTATAGATTAAAAAAGAAAGGAAGGGGTCAGCAAACTTCTTGGCAGGAATTGAGTAGACTCCTAAAGGTAATTTTAAAGTCTATTCTCATCCTCAAATATAGGAGTAACTGCTGTTTTTAAAAGCACTATGCTATATTTTATTAAGATAACTGATGAGAGTTGCCCTTAATAAATTTGCATTCCAGTTGGAATGCCAATTTATATAGCTTTGAAAAAAGTGAATGAATAAAAATGTAAAATAAGCTGCTAAATTGTATGCTAAACTGTCTGAGATAATGTCAATTCATGGCTGAAAATATTTAAGATAGGGATAAATCAATATATCTCCTCTAAGGTAATAAAAATGTTACTATGACCTAGTGAAGTACATTTGAATCCCATTCAAGATTGTGTTCCTTTTTCTTCTCTTTTCTGCTTTTGAGATCTAGATCTCTTGTTTTGTCTGAGAAACTGCATTTTAGAGACATTTCCAGGCTCATTTGGAAAGCTAAGGGTTTTGTTTTGTTTTGTTTTGTTTCAGTAAATGTGTGATTAATTTTACTTCTTACTAATAGAAGATCAGTTTGAATTAAAATGTTTCACACATTCTTGTCATTTAATATATTTATTTAGAGGAGACATCATATTTGTGGTTTAAATTAAGTAATGAGAGATAGTTGCCTGTTTCATTTTAGAATTTTCCCCACCATTCAATTTTATTTTAAAATTATTTTCATACTGTTAACATAGAGGATCATCGCTGAATCACTACATATGTATCTGTATAAATGTTATGTAGGAAAATCATTTATTTTGTTTTTGATTCATTTTTCTCATGTGAATTGTACAAAAGCCAAACTAAAGAAACAGTCAGTAAGAATTGAATTGAAAGGCCTTTGACTAAACTGAATATAAAATCTTTTTGTAGTTCTTGCCAACAGAATTTTTACATGCTTCTATTGAAAACTGAGATTGAGATGTGTAGACTTTTGTTTTCAGAGAATATTGTATCAAAGCCAAGTTATGCTGGTGTTTGAAAATTATTACACACCACACGCCACCTTCCTTGTCAGAGGAAATTCAGTCTTTGGAGTCAAATGACATAAGGAACCAAGATGATTAATTCCCACTGCCTCCCACTTCCCATTGGTAGAAGACTCGAGAAACTCAAGTTTTACTCTCTTTATTCTATCTGATTAAATGATCTGACATTTATAAGAGTCCTCTGGTAACTACAGCTAACTATCACAGACTCCATCATCAGGAAGTTTTCCAATCTTCTTTTGTTCACCAGTGAGAGAACATATAGATTTTTGTTTATCTATTTTAAAGAAAAGGAATTTGATCTGAAAAAATTCATTTTTAAGTAACTGATGGTTCACGAAGAGGTTTGAACTATATTCTGCTAAGTTTTTAAGACATTACTTGAAAGTGAAATAACAGATTTTCTTTTTGCAAGTAGAACTCAATGTATTAAGAAGAAGGAGGAGGAAGAGGAGGAGGAGGGTGAGGAGGGGAGGGGATGTGGAGGAGGAGGGGGTGTAGAAGAGAAAAAAATATCCAGGAAGGGAGATCTGAGCTTACTAGATTTCTCCAGTCATCACCATAGCTGTAACAGATGTACCTGAGGAAGTTTTTAGCTTGTCAAATGATCTCTTTCTGAAAATGAAGCAAGGTTAAAATAAAGATCTGCCTAACTGATTCCCTGGTTTAGTTCCAGCATGTGCAATAATGCAGTTTTGAAGTGTGGAGTACTTAGTCATTAAGCCTGCAGGGGAGAAACCCAGTTCACAAGTTTGACCACAGCACCAGTGTGATATCCCATTAACCCTTTGAAAGCAAGGCTTCCCAAGGTAACGGGAAATTCTCCTATTTTGTACTCACCTACTGGATGCTGCCATTTGTTTTTTATTAAAAATTATTTATGCTTATTTTTGAGACAGAGAGAAAAAGAGCATGAGTGGGGGAGGGGCAGAGAGAGAGGGAGATACAGAATCCAAAGAAGGCACCAGGCTCTGAGCAGTCAGCACAGAGCCAGACGCAGGGCTCAAACCCACGAACCATGAGATCATGACCTGAGCCAAAGTCAGATGCTTAACCTACTGAGTCACCCAGGCTCTCCTGGATGCTGCCATTTGTAATCGTGCTACCTGTATGATTAAACTTCTCTGAGGGGTTTCAATGCAGTTCTGAGCACCCACCAGCTGCACTAAGGAATACACAGATAAGTAAGAGATCTCCAAGCATCAAGGAGGAATGGGAGGAGATTAAAACCACATAAAAAATACATGAAATATGTCATGTGAACTGTACAAAGGAAAAAAAAACAGTGAAAATTTAACAAAGCAATTATATCATTCAAAAGGCACATAGGGTATCAGAATGGATTAAAAAAAACAAGACCCATCTATTTCCTGTCTACAAGAGACACATTTTAGACCTGAAGACACCTTCAGATTGAAAGTGAGGGGATGAAGAACTAACTTTTATGTTACTGGAAGGCAAAAGAAAGCTGGAGTAGCCATACTTACATCAGACAAACTAGACTTTAACTTAAAGGCTGTAATAAGAGATGATGAAGGTCATTATATAATAATTACAGGGTCTATCCATCAGGAAGAGCTAACAATTATAAACGTCTATGCACCGAATTCGATAGCACCCAAATATATAAAACAATTAATCACAAATTTAAGCAACCTTATTGATAAGGATGTGGTAATTGCAGGGGAATTTAACACTCCACTTACAACAATGGATAGAACATCTAGACAGAGAATAAATAAACAATGGCCCTGAATGATATATTGGACCAGATGGACTTGACAGATATATTTAGAACTCTGCATCCCAAAGCAACAGAATATACTTTCTTCTCGAGTGCACACAGAACATTCTCCAAGATAGATCACATACTGGGTCACAAAACAGCCCTTAATAAATATAAAAGAAGTGAGATCATACCATGCACACTTTCAGATCACAATGCTATGAAACTTGAAATCAACCACAGGAAAAAGTCTGGAAAACCTCCAAAAGCATGGAGGTTAGAGAACATCCTACTAAAGAATGAATAGGTCAACCAGGAAATTAGAGAAGAAATTAAAAAATAAATGTAAAAAAATGAAAATGAAAATACAATCCAAACGCTTTGCGATCCAGTAAAGGCAGTCCTGAGAGGAAAATACATTGCAATCCAGGCCTATCTCAAGAAAGAAGAAAAATGCCAAATACAAAATCTAACAGCACACCTAAGGGAAATAGAATCAGAACAGCAAAGATACCCCAAACCCAGCAGAAGAAGAGAAATAATAAATATCAGAGCAGAAATAAACAATATGGAATCCAAAAAAAAGAAAGAAAAAAAAAAACAGCAGAGCAGATCAATGAAACCAAGAGTTGGTTTTTTGAAAACATAAACAAAATTGATAAACCTCTAGGTAGGCTTCTCAAAATGAAAAGAAAGAGGACCCAAATAGATAAAATCATGAATTAAAATGGAGTTATTACAACCAATCCCTCAGAAATACATTATTTATCAGGGAATTATCAGGGAATATTATGAAAAATTATATGCCAGCAAAATGGACAACCTGGAAGAAATGGACAAATTCCTAAACACCCACACATTTCCAAAACTCAAATGGGAAGAAATAGAAAATTTGAACATACCCATAACCAGTGAAGAAATTGAATCAGTTATCAAAAATCTCCTAACAAGTAAGAGTCCAGATGGCTTCCCTGGGGAATTCTACCAGACATTAAAAGCAGAGATAATACCTATCCTTCTCAAGCTGTTCCAAAAAATAGAAAGGGAAGGAAAACTTCCAGACTCATTCTATGAAGCCAGCATTACTTTGATTCCTAAACCAGACAGAGACCCAGCAAAAAGAAATAGAACTACAGGCCAATATCCCTGATGAATATGGGTGCAAAAATTCTCAACAAGATATTAGCAAATCGAATTCAACAGCATATAAAGAGAATTATTCACCATGATCAAGTGGGATCCATTCCTGTGCTGCAGGGCTGCTTCAATTTCAGAAATCAATCAATGTGATATCACATTAATAAAAGAAAAGATAAGAACCATATGATCCTGTCAATCGATGCAGAAAAGGCCTTTGACAAAATACAGCATCCTTTCTTAATAAAAACCCTCAAGAAAGTCGGGATAGAAAGAACATACTTAAACATCATAAAAGCCATTTATGAGAAGCCCACAGCTAACATCATCCTCAATGGGGAAAAACTGAGAGTTTTCCCCCTGAGATCAGGAACACAACAGGGATGTCCACTCTCACCTCTGTTGTTCAACATAGTGTCAGAAGTCCTAGCCTCAGCAATCAGACAACAAAATGAACTCAAAGGTATCAAAATTGGCAAAGATGAAGTCAAACTTTCACTTTTTGCAGATGACATGATACTCTACATGGAAAACCCAACAGGGTCCACCAAAAGTCTGCTAGAACTGATACATGAATTCAGCAAAGTTTCAGGATACAAAATTAATGTACAGAAATCGGTTGCATTTTTATACACCAATAATGAAGCAACAGAAGGAGATATAAAGAAATTGATCCTATTCACAATTGCACCAAGAAGCATAAAATACCTAGGAATAAACCTAACCAAAGATGAAAAGATCTGTATGCTGAAAACTATAGAAAGCTTAGGAAGGAAATTGAAGAAGATACAAAGAAATGGAAAAACATTCCATGCTCACGGATTGGAAGAATAAATATTGTTAAAATGTCAATACTACACAAAGCTATCTACACATTCAATGCAATCCCAATCAGAATTGCACCAGCATTCTTCTCAAAGCTAGAACAAGCAATTCTAAAATTCATATGGAACCACAAAAGGCCCCGAATAGTCAAAGTAATATTGAAGAAAAAGCCCAAAGCAGGAGGCATCTCAATCCCAGACTTTAGCCTCTACTACAAAGCTGTAATCATCAAGACAGCATGGTATTGGCACAAAAACAGACACATACCAATGGAATAGAATAGAGACTCCAGAATTGGACCCACAAATGTATGGCCAACTAATCTTTGACAAAGGAGGAAAGAATATCCAATGGAAACAAGACAGTCTCTTTCACAAATGGTGCTGGGAGAATGGGGCAGCAACATGCAGAAGAATGAAACTAGACCACATTCTTACACCATTCACAAAAATAAACTCAAAATGGATGAAGGACCTGAATGTGAGACAGGAAACCATCAAAAAAAACCTAGAGGAGAAAGTAGGAAAAAACCTCTCTGACCTCAGCCACAGCAATTTCTTACCTGACACATCTCCAAAGGCAAGGGAATTAAAAGCAAAAATGAACTATTGGGACCTCATCAAAATAAAAAGCTCCTGCCCTGCAAAGGAAACAATAAACAAAACTAAAAGACAACCGATGGATTGGCAAAAGACATTTGCAAATGACATATCAGATAAAGGGCTAGTATCCAAAATCTATAAAGAACTCACCAAACTCCATACCTGAAAAACAAATAATCCAGTGAAGGAATGGGCAGAAAACACGAATAGAAACTTTTCTAAAGAAGACCTCCAGATGGCCAACAGGCACATGAAAAGATGCTCAACGTTGCTCCTCATCAGGGAAATACAAATCAAAACCACACTGAGATATCACCTCATGTCGGTCAGAGTGGCTAAAATGAACAAGTCAGGAGACTATAGATGCTGGTGAGGATATAGAGAAACAGGAACCCACTTGCACGGTTGGTGGGAATGCAAACTGGTGCAGCCGCTCTGGGAAACAGTATGGAGGTTCCTCAAAAAATTAAAATAGATCTACCCTACGACCCAGCAATAGCACTGCTAGGAATTTACCCAAGGGATACAGGAGTACTGATGCATAGGGGCACTTGTACCCCAACGTTTATAGCAGCACTCTCAACAATAGCCAAATTATGGAAAGAGCCTAAATGTCCATCAACTGATAAATGAATAAAGAAGATGTAGTTTATATATACAATGGAATACTACTTGGCAATGAGAAAGAATGAAATATGGCCATTTGTAGCAACGTGAATGGAACTGGAGGGTATTGTGCTGAATGAAATAAGTCAGGCAGAGAAAGACAGATACCATGTGTTTTCACTCATATGTGGATCCTGAGAAACTTAACAGAAGACCATGGGGGAGGGGAAGGAGGAAAAAAGTTACAGAGAGGGAAGGAGGCAAGCCATAAGAGACTCTTAAATACTGAGAACAAACTAAGGGTTGATGGGGGTGGGGCGGAGGGGAAAATGGGTGATGGGCATTGAGGAGGGCACTTGCTGGGATAAGCATGGGGTGTTGTATAGAAACCAATTTGACAATAAATTATATTTAATAATAATAAAAACATAATAAATTAATTAAAAAAACAAAAGGCACTAGTAATTCCTTTATAGAGAATATAAAGTTTAAGATAATAATAGAGAATGTGTATACTTAAGACACAAAAAATAGGTAAAAAGTAGAATATGTCCCTTAGAGAGAACAGTCTGAGCAAAAATCAAGCATGCGGAAAGCTTCAGAGCACACCTGACAAGCTATAAGTAGTCGAATATGGTTAGATCACAGAAGAGTTGTGGAATTAAATTTAAAAAATGGTTACAGGTGATTCACAGGTGGCCTTGATGTCAGAATTTTGGTTGATATATGAAAGCTGCTGAAGAAATTTGAAAAAAGGACTGATACAGCCAAAATTATGTTAAAGACTTATGAGCAGTGTATTTAGGTGGACCAAGTTGGGGAGAATTAGAAGCCACGGCATTTATTGTGAGGTTTAGCAATATTATTTACCCAATTAGTATAACAGAAACGAACCAGAGTTTTTGGCTCCTGTGAGAAGGCAGAGACTGATGTACAAATACGAAAAAAAGGACAAGCAACAGAGATTCTGCAGGGGAAGGTGATAAATTTTTTGAATGTGGTGAATTTGAGGTGAAAGCCAGTAAGAATATCCAAGAAGTAGGAGAGAGGAAAGAAAAAAGAAAAGTCAAGAGAGAAGTCAGGAGAAGTAATGACAATTTGGGAGTCACTGTCTGAGGAATGGAAATTGAAGCTTACCAAGTGAATAAAAACTAAGGACAAGAGAACAGATAAAAGAGATTGCTCATCACAACATATCTGGGCCCGCCCACAACCTAAAATAGATCCAAGACTTCTTATGAGATTATATAGGTATTTTTTTTTCCTTTTTCATCTTAGAACTGTATGATTATATTTATTTTTGTGTCTGTTTGTTTAACATCTGTCTCCACAATGAGCCTATGTACTAGTCAGAAAAACAGAAACCACAGTTGGTATTTCAAACAGAAGAGATTTAATACATAAAATTGTGTTTTGGGATGGAGTGAACGAAAATGAAGTGGCAGATCTAATCCAGATGTCTTGTTCCCTCTCATGACACAAGAGACAGGACATCATTGCCTAGGTTTTCTTTTCTTGGGGCCATTCATGAATACTCCCTCGACTTTTTGAAAGTGGCTCACAAAAATGTACCTGCTTTTTCTTATTTCCTCAACTCTCCTTTTCATCTCTTACTTTCTGCTGCCCTTCAACTAACCTTGACTCTCCAGAGTCCCCAACACAAACTGCTCCTCAAGGTCAATTGCTCCTTCCTGTTGAAATAATCCCTTTAGCCTTTATCCTCTCTTTCTGATGAATGGCAGCCTGTGTACAGGGAAGATGAAGGTGGATGCGTGCTGGCATCTGCAACATAGGAGTCTGCTAGAGGACAATGATTAGGTAACAGACTTGGTGTGAAACATCTCTTGAGCTTGGGAAACAAACCCCGTTAATTATGGTTCAGTTTTCATAAAGCCACAAAGTATTAGAAAAAGTTCCAGGAGAAATGCTCCTAGGCTGGTGGGAGCAAGAAGTAAGGTTGCTATTCCCCATGCAGCCATGTCTGCTGCTCTTCACAGGAGGGAGGTGGGCTCCAGCTCCCCTTCTGCTGTCCCCGACGCAAGTGGTTTCTGCCTGCCATGGAACATCCAGAGCAAATGGTTGGGACCTTCTGCTATGGGTGTGTTCTCTCCTAAAATATCTAATATCAAACAGACATTTTATTCTCTGAAGTCTAATTTATTTATGGAAAGCTCTTCTTTTTGTGCTAAATGAGAAATGCATATTTCTCCTAAAAATCATAGTTGTACCTTTGTTTTAAATTTATTTATTTATGGGGCGCCTGGGTGGCTCAGTTGGTTGGGCGTCTGACTTCGGCTCGGGTCATGATCTAACGGTCCGTGAGTTAGGGCCCCGCGTCGGGCTCTGGGCTGACAGCTCAGAGCCTGGAGCCTGCTTTGGATTCTGTGTCTCCCTCTCTCTCTCTGCCCCTTCCCTGTTCATGCTCTGTCTCTCTCTGTCTCAAAAATAAATAAAACATTTAAAAAAATTAAAAAAAAAAGAAAGACACAAAGGGAAATTGCTTTTAAAAAAAATAAAAAATAAATAAATTTATTTATTTATTTTGAGAGAGAGAGAGGAGAAGAGTGAGCACGCGTGTGCACAAATAGGGGAGGGGCAGAGAGAGAGACAAGGAGAGTGAGAATCCCAAGCATGCTCTGTGCACATCTCTGGCCTTGAACTCAGGATCCCCTGTGATCATGACCTGACCCAAATCAACAGTTTGATGCTTAACCCACTGAGCCACCCAGGAACCCCATTGTATCTTTTTAAAAAAGTATCCTAATCTCTTGCCTTTATACGTTTAAGAGTGCACTTCCCCCTACCCACCTGGATTTATGTCATAGGCTATTTTATTTCTTTAAGTCCAAGTTGCTGCAGCAATCAAAAGAAGTGAAGAAATCTCAGTGTTTTTATGTTTTTTTGTTTGTTTGTTTTTCCTACAAGAGAAAGAGAACAGTCTGCTGAAACATCTGACATTTGGCCTCCCTGAACTTCATGTTATATGTATGACTCTGTATTTCTAACCAATAATTATTTTATATAGAAAACATGTAATTCACCACTCACCACATACTTCTGAAATCAATGTGTTATAAAGTGATATTAATGGCATTTGATGCAATAATGAAAAAGAAATGTTATAAGTTTGGGGATGTAGGCAAAAAAAAAACCCACAGAAAACAAATAATAAGAAGAGAGAATGTAGTGTGAATTGATGAAATACATAAGAAAGGGCAAAAAAGAAAAGATGTCAGGGGTTATCAAAGAGAAGATAACCAAAGAAAAAAATCAATAGAGAAAAGGGAGGAAAAAAAATTAGTAAAAGAAGTTTCATTCAAAACCCACTTGGGTGGGGCACCTGGGTGGCTCAGATGGTTAAGCATCCAACTTTGGCTCAGGTCATAATCTCACGGTTCGTGAGTTCGAGCCCCATGTTGGGCTCCGTGCTGACAGCTTGGAGCCTGGAGGCTGCTTCTGGATTCTGTGTCTCCCTCTCTCATTCTGCATCTCCCACACTCATGCTCTTCTCTCAAGAATGAATAAACGTTAAAAACAAAAAAACAAAACAAAAACCTACTTGGGTTCAGGCTTTTGGGTCTCATTTTCAAACCCTAACTATTGCCAAAACTTACCTGATCATCAAACCCCCACACTCTGAATATCATTCCTCAAGGTTGCACCACTCATCAAAACCAAGTGGAGCAGGTGACAAGGTGAAATAACAAGGTAGCACCTGACACGTTCACTCGGAGGAACAAAGTGGAGTGGTGAGCCTGGCTGAAAAGAAAATTAATAACACATGTAGAAAACAAATAAAAAGAAATTAAAAATTACCTAGGATCCTAACACATAATCCATGTAAAAGTTTTGGTCTCTGTGTCCATCAAAGCTTGTATCTCTGTATGTATTTTTGAAATAAATCATACTATGCCTATTATTTGTCATTAACTTTTATACTTAAAAATATATTGTAAACAAGTTTTCCAAATAATAGATGTAGAAGTATAATAGTTTAATACATTAGCATGCTGTCTAATTTAGGAGAATTTCATCAAATATTTGTTGAATGGATTAATTTTATAGTCATTTAGAATTCCTTAAAAAAACATTATTTAACAAGTTCACCCATTGTTAGATTATTTAGGTTTATTTCTGTTACCCACTCACTCTTTCTTCCATTGTTCCATATTCTCAGCAAAAATACTGGGGTATTCTCTGGAACCATCAATGGTTCTGTGGAGGTTAGATTGTAAATGTTGGAGGGCATTGAATTACACTATTATGTTATTTTTTCTGGTGTGTGTGCATAGGAATGGGGTCACTAATATTTTTGGGGATTCTTTATAATTATTCCTTCGAGTGATCTGTTGTTTCACGCAGTCCAAGTTGGCTGGAAATAATTCTTATCTGCAGGTTTTTATTTTATTTTTTTATGTTTGTAAGGCCAGTTTTTACAGCTCACTTATGATATGTAATATCTTCTAGGATAGAATATTCCAAACTAAGCATAGAATTTTTGGGTTGTTTTATAAATATAAGTACTAGTCTCCCTCTCTTCTAAAAACTATGATACTGTGTCTGTGGATTGTTGTCCAAGAATCAGCATATTTAAGAAACTCTCCAGGGAGCACCTGCATGGCTCAGTTGGTTAGGCCTCCGATTCTATCTCAGTTCAGGTCTTGATCTGGGGATCATGGGTTCAGGCTCCATGTCCAACCCTGCATTGGGCATGAAGCCTACTAAGGAAGGAAGGAAGGAAGGAAGGAAGGAAGGAAGGAAGGAAGGAAGGAAGGAAGGAAGGAAGGAAGGAAGGAACTCTCCAGGCAGGTATTAGTTTGTTACATATCTTCATCATTACCACAGCCCCTGTGGTAAATTATGGAGGCAGCAGTTTGATGGAGGGGAGGAACATGATTTTCTTTTTTATTTTATATTTATTTATTTATTTATTTTTTAATTTTTTTTTCAACGTTTTTTATTTTTGGTACAGAGAGAAACAGAGCATGAACGGGGGAGGGGCAGGGAGCGAGGGAGACACAGCATCAGAAACAGGCTCCAGGCTCCGAGCCATCAGCCCAGAGCCTGACGCGGGGCTCGAACTCACGGATCGCGAGATCGTGACCTGGCTGAAGTCGGACGCTTATCCGACTGCGCCACCCAGGCGCCCCGGAACATGATTTTCAAGATATTTTGAACTTCTCAGAACAAGACCTAGTGTTGGCCATTTCTTCTGACATTTTCAGGCTGAAAGCTACAAATCACTCTTCAGTTGCTTTTAAAAAGCAGCTTTAAGAATGAGCACAAACACCAGAAGTGATAAAGGTCAACAAAGAAGGAAGTTTGCTATTGGATGCTTTAGGAACTCTTGATGTATAAAGCAAAATTAAAAGAAAAAATTAGAAATTTTCTTTTGATTCTTCAATGGACCCAGTTATCCTTCCCACCAGTGCCAACTATTCTGTCTCAGGAAAAGAAAGATATAGAAGAACACAAATCTTTGACTTTTGTATTCCTTAAGCTTAAGACCCAAGGTTACACAATTGATTGTAAATTATATGTACTCTATCAGACACAAGGCATCCTTCCCCTTAACCCTAGACTAGCTAAAAATTACATAGTCTGGAGGAAGAGAGAGAGTAATAAGAGAACACAGCTAATTAAATACTCATAGACAATCCTGAAAATAAATTGTGGTCTCTTCTACACTAATATCCTGCTGGGAAGTGGTGGGAAATAGAAAAATCCGCATAGATTTAGGATACCTCAGAGATAGAGGGACAAATTGCTCATCTTCTCTGTGGAGTTCCTGGCAGCTGCTATATGGAAAAGATGGCAATGTTGGCAGGTGGGCTTGGCATAGCCTCAAAGTTCCAGTGTAGTTATATGTCTCCTGTGGTCTAGGAGTGGCAAGGAAGTAGCTAAAAAAGAGTGAAACATGGTGATGGCTTGTCAGAGCATGCATATGCTGTGATTACTTGCACGAAACAAAAATGGTAAGGCAGTTGAGAGGCTGTTTCAGTGTGTACATCTTAGATAATGATGACCATCATGAAGCTAGGGACTTCCTCCCTTAACACCGCACCAATCCAATACTTAACTCTCTATAAGCCCCTACAAAAGTAGTCTTGTCCTTGAACAGAAGGAGGGAAGGGCTTTTTAAATAAATGAAAATTTCCTGAATTATCTGTAGTAAATTTTTCCCAATGGGAAGAGTGAGAGATTTATTTTTTTTTTTTATTATTTTTTTTCAACGTTTATTTATTTTTGGGACAGAGAGAGACAGAGCATGAACGGGGGAGGGGCAGAGAGAGAGGGAGACACAGAATCGGAAACAGGCTCCAGGCTCTGAGCCATCAGCCCAGAGCCTGATGCGGGGCTCGAACTCACGGACCGCGAGATCGTGACCTGGCTGAAGTCGGACGCTTAACTGACTGCACCACCCAGGCGCCCCGAAGAGTGAGAGATTTAAATAAAAACTTTGTTCCATTACAGAGACTTCAGGGAAAGTTATATTTTTTTCCAAACTGCCAAAACTATAGTCAGCTATCATATTAAGTTCTCCTGGGTGGAAAACAGTTGTTCCTATATGCTAAAAAAATTTGAAAGGAGAGTGAAGGAGAGGATTACAGATTAGAATAAAGGTTTTATGTTTTGGACCAGCCAATTCTTTCTGTGGAGCTTATCACATTTAAACTTGGAAAAGGAAGAGAAGAATTTTGATGGAATGAGACACCCAGGTAATTCTGAGATTCTTGGGTTTACTGCTTCAAGTTACCATACTGCTATTTCCTAAGACTGAAGTGGTATTTAAAAGTAAATAGATGTTAAAGAATAAACAAGTGGGATATTGTTTGCATTACATTTTGCTGGATGAAAATCAGAAGTTTTATTTATTTACTTACGTATTTTAATTAAGAACTTACCAAACAGAATGCAGTAAACCAATATTGAATCCTACAGAAGTGAGTAGAAGGTGGGATTAGGCTCTTCTAATTCTGCCTTTGCCTTGGCCCTGGGTGAGAGATCAAGGACGGAAGGAATCTGCTAATATGAAAATTTGGCCTGAGAGATGTAATCCATTGTGCCATTACCAGTCAAATTCAACTCCCAAATTATATAGGTAATTCTCTTCTAGAAATGACTTACACGCATGTTTACATCAGAAAAAGGGAAGATTTTATAGTACTCAGTATTTTCAGGTGGAACAAGTCAAAGATGTGGAATGGCAAAAAAAAAAAAAAAAATCTTTCAAATTGATAAAGGTCTCCAGGGCTTCTGGTATTTGAGGATGGGGAAAGGATGAGCACATGTGGTGTCATATGGTCCAGGTAGAAAGATGGCATAAAAATGGGCAAAGACCAAGAACTAAAGGTAAGTTACCTAAAGAGATTCAATCTGGCTAAAAGTGCATGTAAGTGCTTTATGTGTCTATCAAAAAAAGTAACTATATGAGTGTGAGAATATTTTTATTTTACTTATTTATACATTTAAATTCACCCTTTCCTTTTAATTTAAATTTTAGTGAACATACAGTGCAATATTAGTTTCAAGAGTAGAGTTCAATGGTCCATCACTTACATACAATACCCAGTGCTCAATCCCAACAAATGCCTTCCTTAATACCCATCACTCATCTAGCCCACCTCCCTCTGCCAACCCACAGTTTGCTCTCTATCATTAAGAGTCTCTTGTGGTTTGCTAACCTCTGTTCTCTTCCCCCCCCTTTCCTATATGTTCATCTTTTTTGTTTCTTGAATTCCACATACACGTATGAGTGAAATCATACGGTATTTGTCTTTCTCTGATTGACTTATTTCACTTAGCATAATACATTCTAGCTCCATCCACGTCATTGCAATTGGCAAGATTTCATTCTTTTTGATGGCTGAGTAGAGCATGAGAATATTTTGTCTATAATAGTATGCTTTCAATGTGATGTGCTCCCCCTATCTATCTATCTATCTATCTATCTATCTATATCTATCTGTCTATCTTCTTACCTCTCTCCTTCCCTTATCTCTCTGTTAAGGTCTTCATCTTCTTCTCCCCCTTTCTCCTTCCTCCTTTTTCTCTCCCTCTCCCTTTTTCTCCCTCCTTCTCTTCCTCTCTCTTTCCCCTATGGTTTTGGTTTGTTGGCAGTTGCTCTTTGTATACAGTTATTCTATTTTTCTTTAAACTTACATCTTGGATACCTTTCTCTTTCTTTGTCTTAAATAATGGGTAATTATTTTCAATTTATATGTTTTGACTTTCCCCTTTCTATATGGGAGTAATTTAATGCAGTTAGTCATTTTTAGCTAGACTAAAAGCCTTTGTACATACGACTTTGTGTACATGTGAAGAGTATTCATGTAGGCTAACTTCCTAGCAGGGAAAGGTTTCTAAGGAGGGTCTAGTTTAGATTTTTATATACATACCAGACTATTTCCATAAACAATTTATACTCCTACTGAAATTTTATGCCCTCATGGAGGGACACATTGTTGTGGGATTTCAGAAATCCATGCAGAATGAGAATGGTGTCATACAGTTTAGAACCTGGAATAGGGGGTCAGAGCTTTAACAGAAAAATGAAGGCATCTGCACAGGAAAAGGGATGTCAGTGCAAATAGACATAGGCTACATAAAGGGGATTAATCAAATATCTAAATATATTAAATAAAATTGTAGATATGTTTCTCACTGCCAACAATGGTAATTATAAATATGGAAAGAAAGAAAATTAGGATAAACTCCGTAGTGTTGGATTCAAATTAGAGGTGAATTCACGCTTTTGCAATAGAGAGATGGATGGATGGATGGATAAGATAGATAGTAAAGAAACTAATGCATATGCAAATCAATACATATAATTCCAAATTCTAGTCACTGTGGTCTTGAGAAACAATCGCTAACCTAATAGCAATGAACCCATCTAGTACAGATATTTGTTTTTGTTAACCATTTTCCATAAAAGAAAAAAAAAAAAAGGTACACTGCAGAAATAGCTTCTATCAGGGCTGGGGAAGAGAGTGTAATATGAACCTAGAATATCTTCTGGTACTGTCAGGAAAATGCTCAAAAAATGATGAAATACCTCAAAAGAATAGGAAAATTAGGTTACATGAGCTCCCATTGACCAAATCTGGATAATTTGAGAATAAAATAAATTACAATCCAACAAATAAAAGTAGGGAACAATGAGATGACAAATATTAGAAAACTAAATGAAAGATTTGAAATTTTTATAAGGAATAGGATATTTACACAATTTCAAAATACCTTCTCACAAAATATCTGTAATTACAAAGGGGAAAAGAGTTACCTTATAGTAGACAAGATTGGAAGACACCATCTTAAATTAATAAACACTATCAATAATGGCACGGATGGAAATACTTTGCCATTTGACAGGATGCATTGAGAAGAATACAGCATCACTTATAGGGTATTCCTGCCAAAGATGCAGTTGTGTATCTAGTCATAAGGAAGGCAATGTCAGACCAAACTTGAGGAATATTCTAAAAAAAAAAAAAAAAAAAAGTCTATAATCTCTAAAAATATCAATCTCATGAAATTTAAGGAACTATTCCAAACTAAAAGACATGACAGAGACATTACAACAAAATGTAACATGTAATCTGGAATAGGATAATTTTGCTGTGAAAGATATTTTGGGGATGATTGCCAAGAACTGAATGGAGTCTGGTAATTACATGATATCAACATACCAAGGTTAACTTTCTGGTTTGGATGGTTTTACTGTGATTATTAGAAGAATGCCCTTACTTGAAGAAAATACCCATTGCAGTACCTGAGAAGTAGACAGAAAGTATAAAAAAATATTATATTTATACTGTACTTCCAACATTTCCATTAATTTATGATTCTTTTAGAGAGAGACTGCTTAAAATCATACTTATTTAAAAACTGATACCAACAAAGATATAGCAAGCAATAGGAAAAAACAGACCAATCATTCATGATTTTAATAGTTTTGTAACATTTCTATAGATTCTTACTATACACACAATAGCACATACTGCAAACTATTGTACTCAGTTCTCACCTTAATCCTCACAGGGTTAAAATCATATGGTCATTTTCTCAGAGCTTTCTGATATAGTGCTTTCATCTTATTTCCCAGGATTTGGATTAGAGAATTTCTTCTTGTTCAAATAAGCAGAATTTGAAGAAGAAGAAATTCTCTAATAGGAGAGGAAAAAGCTTTTGAAGTGATCTCTTCTGGAAGCTTTATGTTCATTGCTATTCTTTAGCTTTCCCCAAATGCCCATAAGCCAGAGATTTCATGTGTTATTTCTGTAATTTGGTAGTTTTCGTTCAAATTATGCATTAAAAATGAATATCCATCTTAAAACAATTGGCATGATTAATTATCTACTAAATTTTTCATTTCACAAAAGGCAGTGTTTTATGCCATACACTTACACGGTTAAGGGACTTTTAAGTCAGAAAGACACATTTATGTTAAGTCAGGAATCAAGCTAAAATTTCTTGTAATCTCACATTCCTACTTTAGACTCACTTTTTTGCTTCCTAGATTTTATTTCAAAAATCTACATTTCAATTACAACTATATTTTCAAAAAATTAAATATAGGAAATTAATACTATTCACACTGAAGAAATGTGTAGATAAGAATGACATAAAAAATTAAGATATGCTAATTAATTCTAAATGCAGTTATTACTATACAAAGCTACTGTTTTCACAAATGTTTAAACAAATGTTAATTTTTACCAAATGAATGTTTAAGATGAATACAGTTCTGTAGCCTTTTATTCTATAAGCTGATTAACAAATATTTGATAGAAAACAATGCACCAAATGAATACAATAAGGCAGAGGGTTCCATTGCCAAATACGGAAATGTCGTTATTTTCACAGGTTATTTTCCAAATGTGTGTGTTTTTATAGGTAAAATATTTTGAAAAATAACCTGTGAAAATAAATATCTTATCACTGGACAGTGCACACATTTCCTAGAGGTGCTGTAACACGGAGCCACGAACTACGCTACAGCCGCCTCCTCCTAGAGGGCTTGTTATATTCAACATGGCGGCCCACATGCGGACCAGCCGGCGGAGACGGCGTGGCTGTGCAAGTACCTGCGGGAGCCGACCGGAAGGTGAGCCGCGCCAGCGAGAGCGCTGCTCGCGGGCCCGCGCTTTCCAGCAGTGGGGCACCCTTCCACCCACACTTCCTCTCTCCCCGGAACTCCCCCGGGGCATCCCGTCCTGTCCGGGTGGAGGGCCTAGCCCGGGGCGCAGCGCCTCGGTCCTACCAGGCGTCAGGCAGAGGGCCGGGGAAGAGCCAGAGTCCCCGAATGCAGTCCCGGTTCCCTCGGTGGGGAAGCCGAGGGGTGTGGAGCCCTCTGCCCCAGGGTTTTCCCTCCTGGCCTCAGGGCTACCTACCCCAGGGCTCTGGGCGCTAACAGCCTTGCTTGGAGGAGGCCTCTCGGCTCACCCCGACCAGGTCTCCCAGGGCCCTATCAAACCCCAGGGGACAGTGCCCTAAAGATGGGGTCACCTCCCAGAGGTGGTAACAGGAGCCGGGAGTGGCCGGCCCCCGACAGGAGATGCCGCCGCTTCTGGAACACGTCCCCAGTGCGTTTAGGTCCCTGCGGAATGGGAAGAAGGTAGGCCAGAGGGGTCGGGAAGCGATGTCCGAGAACGTCAGGTCATCCCTGTGTGGCACCACTTGTCCCAGTTGCTTGTTAGGAGTGGTGCTTTACTTCTGCTAATTCATATACGGGCCCATTTTTCAGTACGTTGTGGAGCGAATTTCAGTAAGGAATAAACCCTCAATACAAATTCTTTCCTGTCCCGTGTTTCATCATGATCCCTTCTTAACTCATTTTATTTTGCTCCTTGCTACTGCCTAGTCCAAATTACACTAAATGTATGTGTAGGTAAAGGAATGACTGTAAGAGAAAAGGAATACAAGTTTTTCCTATGCTGCTTTTCTGACAAACTAGTGCTTCGGTGCCTGATGGTGTTCAGCGGTTAGTGCTAGTGCCTGTTTTACTTGTTTGGTTAACTTTGATTTGCTCTGTGGTAAATGGATAAACTGTTTGCTTTGGAGTTTGTTGTTGTTTTTTCCTCTTAAATCTGTGGGTTTAGAGCACTGATCTTTGTAAATTCTTACAGAAGACTCACTGGTTTTTGCTTTGGCTGTCTTGGTACAGGAAGTTGATATTTAACAGCAGTCTACAAGTATGCAAAATGTTTGAGATCACACCAGCTCTTGTGGATGTAACTTAATTGTATTTACATGTTAGCACTTATATGTGCTATAGGATGAAGGAGTCATTGTTATGCATTTTCCCCTTTTTAATAGGATAATTTGGTTAAAATGAGGACAAAGCCAAACAAAACCCAAAGTACCACCAACTAAGTAGCTTAAAACAACAGAAATGTATTGTCTCACAGTTCTGAGGCTAGAAATCTGAAATCAGGGTGCTAGCAGGGCCATGCTCTCTCTCAAGTCTCCAGAGGAGGATCCTGCTTGGTCTCTGTCTTCTAATAGTTACCGACAATCTTTGTCCTCTTTGTCCTTTCTTGTCTTGTAGATTCATCACTCCAGTCTGTGCTCCTGCTGTCACATGATGTTCTCCTTGTGTTCTGTTTTCTCTCTGTGATTGTCTCTGTTTTCAAATTTTCCTCTTATAAGGACACCAGTCATTGGATTAGGGCCTACCCTAATTCAGTATGACTCTTTTTGACTTGATTACATCTTTCCAAATAACATCCAGTTTCCCAGTAAGGTGACATTCTGAGGTTCCAGGTAGACATACATTTGTGTGTGTGGAGGGGGTTGGGGCATACCATTCAAAAAAAATTTTTTTTAATGTTTTTATTTTTGAGAGACAGAGAGACAGCGTGAGCAGGGGAGGGGTAGAGAGAGGGGGAGACATAGAATCTGAAGTAGGCTCCAGGCTCTGAGCTGTCAGCACAGAGCCTGACGCCGGGCTCGAACTCACAAACTGAGAGATCATGACCTGAGCTGAAGTCAGTCGCTTAACCAACTGAGCCACCCAGACACCTCAAGGGGCATATCATTCAACCCAGTGCAGATGGTAAACATTTTTTTCCACATCTCAATCATAATTATTATGTAATAAAAATATATGAGCAACTGTGTGTGTGTGTGTATACATAGATATAATGAAAATGGTAGATAATGAATGTATAATGAAAATAAAACATTCCCCTTAAAATTTACACTAAAAACCTTTGTTAAACTATATGCATAGTTTCTGAGGCCATCCCATGAATGTATCTGGTATAATGGAATAATCCCAGGCTTTGTGATTAGAGACAAAGTTACCAAATTACTTTGTGATTTCAGGAAAGTTACTGAACATCTCCCACACTTTATTTCATCATGTTTTTACCTTACAAAATCACTGGACAACTTCAAGCAAAAAACCTAAGTAGACAATCTGCTTTTTTACTTTGCTTTTATTTTATTTTATTTATTTATTTATTTTTTTGAGTTTATTTATTTTGAGAAAGAGACAGCATGAGTGGGGGAGGGGCAGAGAGAGAGGGAGACAGAATCCACACTGTCAGGCTCCACACTGTCAGCTTGGAGCCCAGTGCCGGGCTCAAACACACAAAACCATGAGAGCATGACTGAAGCTGAAACCGAGTCTGATGCTTAATGGACTGAGACACCCAGGCACCCCTAGACCATCTACTTTAAATTGTTAGATTACATTTTTCTTTTGTAACCAATTTGTGAATTAGATACACAGTTCATACCTCTAATGTATTTATTATTCTCCCTACCCCTCTTTCCCTAAAGTATGAATACATTTTTTTCAGATAATTTATGGCTGTGATCATTAGAAAAATCAGATTTTTATAAATAACCCTACTAGTCTGCCCCAGTAGCAGCAGTTAATACAGGTCTTATTTAAAAACAAATTTGATATAGAGTTCAGATATGACATTCAGAAGAGTGTTGGAACTATGCTGACATATGATCTTAGACAATGTGAGGCTGCTATGTGAGCCTGTTTCTTCTATGTAAAATGGGGATAATAATAACTGTCTTACTGGGTTGTGAGGTGGTACAGATTAAGTGCTCAGGTGCATAAGGTAGATAGCACATTTAACAAACAGTGGATTGCTATGTGGGGACATTATGGCTCCTTCAACTGTGCCCTCATTTAGAGAACAGGTTAGAATAATAACATCATTTATATACACTATAACATATACAGCATTATCTCAGACTCTCCTGAAACTTGAGTTCCACATGTGATTTAAATTCAGCTGACTAGGGGCATTTATCTGAAATTTGAAAGATAGATTTGAGGTGATATCACACTTTTATGCTTTCTTCTGGTAAACAGGGTCTTAAAAGAGTGTATATGAATGTGTGTGTGTGTGTGTGTGTGTGTGTGTGTGTGTGTGTGTGTGTGTACATTATTAGGATCACTACCTTTGTTGATTGAGTACTTAATGAAGCCAACTATTTGCCAGGTTCTGGTAGCTGCTAGATGTTGGTACATCTTTCTTATACAGGGACAGGACTATTCAAACATAGTTATCAAACATAGGTTGATAAACGATGACAGAGAAGTACAGAGTTCTTTGGGAGCACAGAGAAGAAGCAAATTTTTAAAATTCCAATAAAAAAAAAACAAGATAAACAGTGTCCTCAAAATCAAATAAACTCATTTTGGGATACCAACAAAAATGAAGTAACATATATGTGTTTAAAACTATAAAATTAACTCCAAAATCTAGTGTCATTTATTAAATGAAAAAGAGCTAAAATGTTTTAGAAATAATTGTAAAGTCAATAAGCTAATTTTGTTATTAATGTTAATGATTTCAGATTATGTAATTAAAATCTCAAAATTTGGCAATATTAGTCATTTTGAGGGAGCTAGAGTTCATTTGCAAGTGGATCGGAATATGCATTTTAACATATCAATAAATCACCTGAAACCCACTTTAAAATCTTCAACCCAAATGATTAGCTATAGTACACTTATACAGACATTTAATATTTTTTCATTTTATAGATGACAAACTATATAAACAAAAACAAAAGTACATTTTCAATGGACAATATAACAGGTAATGATGGAAAGATATAGTTTGAATATTTCTGCTATAATCTTATTACCTGGATGTATCCATATATATAAAATAGGCCATGTTAGTATATTTGGAATGACTTACATTTATTGAGTAATTATTATATATCAGTATGTATGATAGGTATAATTTACTATAAACATGCAAACATAGCAATTATGTAGGTGATTACTGAGGTAGGGTTCATTTTCCTCATATGTAAAAGGGAAAAGTATAATACTAGCTTCTCATGGGGATCTTTAGGAAAAAAAAAGAGTAATTATCTGAGCTCACACGTGGGTAACTGGTGGATGATCTGAAGATTGTCAATACAAAGTTTGAGCTCTAAGTCAATACATATCACCATTAAAACATCTAGGTAACACAATGACACTGATCACAAATATTTAATCAATCCAGGTATAAAGTGAGTTGAAAATGTCTACTGGCAATCAGCATCCATTGCCACCTACTTTTATACTCTCTCTAGACCTCACAGTGCTAAAGCCTAAAAATCTACATTTCCCAGACTCCCTGGTCATGACAGTGGTAAGTCAGATTTAGTTTCTGCCAGTGAGATACACTGACATGAGCTTTGGAAAGTGGAGGAGGTACAGAGGACCTTCCTCCGGCAGCAGTGGAGATTGATTTGCACATTCCTATAGATGGGAGTTTTTGTCAGGCCAAACATAGGTACCACGGCCTAGCCACATCCAGGTGTCTTTGAGACAGCCAAAACAGCAGTAATTTCTTGTATCTTCCTGACCACTGGGGGGCAGCACCCACTTCCTGGTCTCTGGAGTAGATGTATTCTGATGCTCTTACCTGCAGACTTCTACTTTCCCAGCCCTTCCAATGTTCATCAGCCCTAATTTCTTATATCTCTTACTGCTCAAAATACTTCGAATATCTTTTTTCCCAGTATTTAACCCTAAATGATACATGTATGTTTGAAAAAGAAATAGTTAAATGGCTGCTAGGACTGACTATTTTAGTATCATGTACTCATTTCATCATGACTCTCTTCTCTCTTATATATTCGTGGTAACGTGTAAATCTTGTTCAATATCAGAATTTGACTATTATAATTTTTTGTCCCCCAAGTATAAGAACAATATGGTAAAGTTATACAAATATGTGAGGCTCAAATTGACTATAAATTTAATGTTCACAGCATGATCCATCAATACCTATCAGCAGTCACAAGTTCCAAGGGTAATTCTCAGCAACCCCCAAATACTTCAAGAAGGCAATTTTGTTTTCTCAATTCTAATGGTTAAGTGGCATACAACCTTTATATATGACTACATGTTAAGTTTTAGTAATATACCAAGTGAGATTTAAGGTTATTCAGATGGGGGTGTTCATAAATCAATTTTTAAAAAATTCTGTATATTATGGAAAAGGCTGATATGCAATACTTGTAAATATCTTAGATTACCTAAAGGAGATCCAAGCCAGTGTCAACCTTTACTAATAATTTCAAGGTTGTGGGTCATGAGGGACAAGAGAAGCAGGGAGGTGTTTTGGACCTCCAATCTAACCCTCCCTTCAGCTTTTATGTTTTTCTAGTGACTTACTATGGCCCAGTTAAGAGACAGCGTTTCTAAATGAGAAGCACAATCCCTTCACACAGACTTGGAGGTTCCGGTGAGCCTCCATGAAACACCTCCACTTTATTCTTTCATAGATGTATGGTATATGGGGTTATTTTCTAGGGAGCCATGCACCATCAAGCCAGTCTGATTTAACACAAGCTATTTTAGGTGGGCCAGGTATGTTAGGAGTAAAATGTTCCATAGATAAGGATTCCCCCTGTTAGCAAAGTGTGTGTGTGTGTGTGTGTGTGTGTGTGTGTGTGTGTGTATAAATTCCCGGAGGTCTGTCACTAACATGTGACAAGGAAATTAAACTGAGGCTCCTGCCACCCTTTTCCAGGGGTACCCACTACCCACACTGGGTTAAAGTTATAGCCTATTATTATTCAATAACTGAATTTTAAGATATATGTATCTCAAATGCCATCTTTTAAATACAAATGATCCACATCACTCTTATTAAAACAGATGTAAATGTGATTTCCCTGAATTTACTAACAGTGATCCTTTCTTATGGGGCCTATAAGTAAAACTATTTAAATTATTTTGCATATGCTATCAAGAAAAGTAAAATTAAAACAGCTACCAAATTTATATGCATGTGAATAGTCATGTAGTCTTATGAAATAAATAAGAGATATTTCATGTCTGTTCCTTTTAAATTTTTGATTATCTTTTATATTTTTCCCCTGGTAAGGAGAAGGTGGATGACTAGTCATTGATCTGAAGCCTCTTTGGCATTGTGACTTACATTGGCCATAGCTAGTTCTTAACAGTGACACCTTTTGATATATTACAGGAAATAATAAATAGGAGATAGAATTCTAGTTCAGTTTTCTTGAGTGGGGAGATGATTTTTTTTTCTATAAAAATATGCTTGTATTTGCTGTTTTAGGAAGAAAGCCATGATGAAGTTCTACTGAAAAAAAAATTTGATTATTAATGCTGTTTTCTCAAGCAGTAATTGACTGCTGGCACAGATATCCCGATACTCTCATTGGGTTTAATTGGCTTCATTTATTTATTTATTGTAAAGAGTGTACACTTTCATGATAGCATGGTGAGCTACTATAACATTAATGTTAACTCTCATCTTCAGACAAGTTTGTCTAAATTCCTGTCTGCTAGGTCTGACAGGTTATTAGTGAATAAAACACTCTAATTGATTTGGACAACTATCCACTGTTAATCTCCTACTTTTTAAAGTAGAAAAACAAAACAACGAACAAACACAGACCCACACAACTAAATGATAGGTGGGCCTGTAATATATTTTTTCCTTTCTTTTTCTTTTCTGCTGGTAAATGATTGACCTATAGTACTTCTTCTGCAGGTTTTCTTTTTTTTTTTTTTTTCTTGTGTTGTTTTCAAAAATGGGTTAGAATTCCATCGGTTTGGCTATCTTTATTTTTAAACATCACAAAAGAAAAACTCCAGTGCAGTGAAAGGTTATGCAGGCCTTCCAGCTCACTGCTTCCTACAGGAGTTACCTTTCTTTGTGTGCTTTCTTTACACTTCATAGCATGGACCTAACTAGCCTCTAACCAAGACTTTAATCAGAGGTCTTAAAAACCTTAGATTGTAAGCAGTTCCATTTAGTTAATTTATGTGAATCTGTGAATGTTCACAAGTATCCATGCTTTTTTTAAAATGTTTGTTTTTGAGAGAGAGTGAGTATGAGCGAAGGGGAGGGGTACAGATAGAGGGGGACAGAGGATCTGATGCAAGCTCTGCACTGACAGCAGAGAACCGAAGGCGGAGCTCAAACTCAGGAACCCAGAGATCACGACCTAAACCGAAGCCTTTTGCTTCATGGACTGAGCCACCTAGGCGCTCCAGTATCCGTGCTTTTCTTAATTGTGTTAAAAATTTCAAACACATTACCTTAGCAAACTGCTCACAATTTTGGCTCTTAGCAATACCAAGTTTGTGACCTTATGGTCTCCACATCTCTGAAGGTATCCCATTATTTTTGTCCTTTGATCATTTTATTTCCAAATTATATGAGTATGTAGCCTCATATTAATATATACTCACTCAAGGGGCACCTGGGTGGCTCAGTTGGTTAAGCATCTGCCTCTTGGTTTCAGCTCAGGTTATTATCTCATAGTTCATGGGATCAAGCCCTGTGTCAGAACCCACTTGGGATTCTCTCTCTCCTTCTCTCTCTGACCCTTCCCTGCTCTCTCTCCGTTTCTCTCTCAAATAAATATACATTTAAAAAATAGATAAAAATATACTCAAAATTTTTTGCTAATGTTTATTTCATAATATTTCTATATGTTGCTTAACTTAATTTGCCTTTTTAAAAAAAATTCTTTGTTGACAGGTGAGAATTAGCTATACTTTTCTTCTGTAACATATAAGTGATATTTCAGTGTTATGGTTATATTACTTTTATGAATGTAATTGGAAATATTTCACTGGGCTTTATATTGTGTTTTTTGTCATGCAATTTATATTGTCAGCAATTAAGCCAGCCACTGTAATGGCTCAACTAATGGACCAATGATACCTGAATATATACTATATATTCACAGAATTCTTTTATCAAACTTTTTATCAAAACTAAGGGCTTAGAAAACAAATGTCTAGGTTATATTGTGTTTTCAATGATACAAGAGTTGTAAGGTATGGCCTTTGAGTACATGCATTACCAGAAGTCAAAATACAGTTCACATCTAATATGTAATAACCCTTGAATGACATTTTTTAAAGGAAAGAGTAATCTTGAAGACTTTTGCTGATATGATTACCATTTTAACTTCACTGCTTGAAAAAAATTCATCTCATAAGATGCCTTTCTATATAGGTGAAAATGTCAGATAAATGTCATTTTAAGCAGCTGCATAAGCAATAATGATGTCTTCTTATTTTGAACTCTAAATTAAAAAGAGTCTTTCTTCCTATTAAAAGTTAAATAAGCTTTACCAAAAAGTTTCAGCATCACATTTATTATTTTTAGTGAGAATGTTGAATACGTTCTTTCTAGCAATGACTCCAAGCAATTATATCATGACTCTTTAATTGTGTTCCTCACCCAACACCTAACATATGTACTTGTAAAAGGGATAGTTTTTGGTTCACAGTGACTATTCTTATTAGCCAAGCTACCAACACTCTGCTTTACAACACGAGTCTTTGGGCTTAAGTAGAAATTACTAAGTATATGATTTGAATCTTAATTTTATCATGATGTTGATTATAAATGGTTATGTATAGGAGTGAAAATTAGCCTTATAGATAAACTCTTAAGCCTTATAGATGAACTCAGATCATATTATTATGGATGTAATTTGATTCATTAAAACGTTAGTAGGTTTTATATTGATAATTTTTTTTTGCAAATCCATAGTCTCGAGCATAATAGTCTATTCAGAGTGTTCTAGGCATTCTTCACTTGAAGGCTGTGCTTTTGAAGGATATAATTTGGAATAAAATGGTGTATAAAGTATAAATACAATTGCAGATGTGTATCACTTGAAACAAAGTCTTTATTTATAGTGCAGAATTCATTAACAAAAATATTTTTAAAGTTAATTCAATGAAACCAACTCATAGGAGCTTGGGACCATTTAGTGAAAGCACTCACACACAAGTGTGTTATAGAAAAATATGTTGCTATTTAAGATACTGACATTGGAAAGCTTAAAAGATAATCACAGGAAGTTGTATAAGAAGGAAGCAAGACATAAAACAGGACAAATTTTGGCAAAAATATGAAAAAAGTGTACTGGCAAATACAGTGTAATATCTCAAATATGTAGAAAATATAAATATACAGAAGAGATTCATTTATTAAATGTTTATCATGTATCTGGCATTACCTGGCATTAGTAAAGAGCACTTTGTTATACATTGTTTTGTTTTTCCTCATAATAAAAAGATCATTGAATATTAATCTTGTTTTCATATAAAGAAACTGAGACTTCTAGAAGTAAATAACTTAAATCATATCACAATAAGTAGTGCATGTGAGCTTTGAACCAAGTGTTGCCTGACCAGAAAGCACTTTGCTTCCTAGAGTATTCTGAATATTCAGCTGAGCTTTTACTGAATAATCAGATCTCTGATTGTGTGTGTCCCTTATTATCTTATGTTTGCTTTCCTTCCCATCCCCAAACACTTGATTTGGGTTAGTGCTCTATTTATCGTATTCCATTCACTTTTCACTAAGTGAGAAGCTCCTTTCAATGAGAAAGAAAACCAAAGAGTTATAGCCTTACGACGAGCACCCTAAAATTTCTAGAAATAAGAACTGCAGATCTAAGTAAGTCTGCTGCCATATTGAATCACCTTGGTTTAAGGATGCTTAATGGGGCTGAGTGTACTAAAATCATTTTATCACTTGCATGTAAGATTTTTTTAGTCGTTATAGACCACTGATTTAGAAATTCTTTTTGTTAATTCTTTTTTACATCATTTACTCTTTACCACATTATGAGCTCCATTAGAACCGTATCCTTTTTCCTACATCAACCTCAAACTATGGCTTTTAAGACCTTCCCCTTGTCCATATTTGAATTGCATATAATTTCCATTTACTCTTTTTGATCCAATTTATTTCTTTCAAATTCCATATTTCTCTTCTCAGGATCTTCATTCTGAGATGGTTCTAACTCAAGTACCTTCCCATCACTTTCCTGTATTATTCAACCTTACTTCAGAGAGGCCATTTATAGGAGGTAAGAAGATGCTCCTACACCTGCATGCTAATTATTTCCAATCATAAAAGTACTTAGTTCATATCACTGCTTCTAGGAAACTCTACTTGCAAATCTGGCATTAAAGGAATATACCCATTTCCCAGATTCTAATTGAATAACTAGACTGTCTTTCATATCCTTTAATAAGTAAAAACTTAGTTTGCCAGGAAATCAAACTTTTGAGGTCTGAATTATCTCTTTATGTTTTATATTTTATTGGATTTCATGTTACTTCATATTTATGTTACAAAACAGTGAATTGCAATGGAGCCAATTAAGTTTACCTATGTTAATAATTAATCGGCATTTTTTCATTGTGTCTGTTTTGTTATGTATATTAAGTAATAACATCTATATGCATTTGTAGAAGACTTACCTGCATACATTGAAGGGGTCTTGTTCTCTGTGGTGCAGATTCTCTCTTCTGTTGCATGAGACCGTGAGTGCCCAGTTGCCAGGTTAGAAAAGATGTCTTTACCTCTTTGTATCTTATTGGCACTTTTGGTCCTGCACGAAGAGAACACTGAACAATGTTTGTTGGATGAATCAGATGAAGCATTCCTTAATTTATCTGAAATAGAGTAGCAGTGAAGTAGATATCACTAGAAAAGTACAAAATGGAACAGTGACTGCAAAAGTCAATACACTGTACTAAAAATGGAAAGTATCAGGCATTCCAATCCTTGCAATTAAAAGAATATTATCTTGTGGTCTACTGAGGAAAATGAAGGAATTTTTAAATTGCTTTTCTGAAACTAATTTTCAAAAAAAAAAAGGGCATTTAAGGATTGATCATTATTAGTTTGCTATATTATGGTAAAATACAGCAGGGTGAAAGAACTGGTAAGATGGCAAGGTCTTTTCTCTTTAAACTTAATATTTAAAGTAAATTGCACAAACTGAAGAATAGTTCATTGAGGAAAAGCCTATTGTTTTATTGCCCAGCAGAGTTCATAATTGAAATAGTAGTGATGCAAACAAATACTTTGTAAATAGCTATTACATTACTGAATTAGGATGAAATATATTGATCAATGTATTACTAACCAGAATAGTGATTGTCCATTTTCTTGCCAGAGAATTTGACGTATTTAGTCTGCTATTAGATCTGGTGGACCCAGATTTTTAGAAAGAGGAAAGGCTACTTCTTCAAAAGATTGCATTGCCCGTCAAGGTTATATTTGCTATCTTTTTTTTTTTTTTTTCTCTGAGGTAATTGCATGATGAAATTATGTGTGAAAAGAGAATTTTCAGCTACTACCTTGAATAAAGGTTGGGGAAAGGTTATGTTTAGCATAACTCCATTTCCAACACATTGTTGCCCTACAGGCAGAATAATCTAATTTCACTTCTTTCCTGATTCCAACAGAGTACTGAATCCTTAGTCTTTCAGTGTATTTTTTGGTCTATTTCCTCATTGATATTTGCATTCCTTTCCCTGATTGTGTGGAAAAATAAGATAATATGAATGCAGTGATTTGACCACTCACTATTTTAAAAATGCCCTTTGCATTCTCACCCTTGCGTTTCTCTTACCATTAAATGCTTTCAAGTGATATTTTATTTTTTCTCATTAAGCTTCTAAATTGGTCTTTTTCTGAAGTGTTGTTAAATTTGATTCAGGAGGAGAAAAATAATCAAATTCTCCAGTTTGGCTTTTGTTGCACTAGAATGATACTGTACTGCTGTGGTATCAAAATCCAGACCAATGAATTACTTTTTAATTAATATTGATACATCACTTTCTATACATGAATCGAACATCTAGTTTTCCATTTGCTTATATGTGTGCTACAAATAGGTTCATATGTGTGCTGCATACTTGTTGCTATGTGCCAGCCGTTGTTTTACAAAGACCATTGATAAAATGTTTTTTAAAAGCTAGGGGGACCAACTGAAGAACACGTTACAAAATACCTGATCAGTACTCTTAAAAACTGTCTAGATCATTAAAAATAAGGGAAATTTAAAAAAACTGTCACAATCAAGAGGAGCCTAAAGAGATAGAATGACCAGATGCAGCCTCCTGGATAAGATCTGTAATAGACAAAGACATTAGGTATAAAGTAAGGGAATCTGAATAAAGTATGGGCTTTAGTTAATAATATATTGATATTTTTTCTTTAATTGTGACAAATGTACCATACAAATGCAAGATGTTAATAGTAGAGGAAACTAAATGTGAGGTATATAGGAATTCTCTATTTGAACTTGGCAATTTTTTTTTTTTTTTTTTGTAAATCAAAAACTGTCCTAAAGTTAAAAAAGAAATTAAAAGTTGGAAGGAATCTTGGCTTTAAACTCCTTGTCATTTTACAGAGGAAGAAACTGAGGGCCATAGAGGTTGTAGAACTTGCCTAGGGTGGGATACAGTTTATCAGTAAAAAAACAACCTGGAACCATAAAGTGATACATTCTTTGGGACTACTTACAATGAATTAATTGCACCATTGAAATACATGTCAATCCTTATAGGAAAAACAATTTGAGTATGCATTTTTTATTCCTTGATTTTAATGGCATATATTAACTAGGTCCAATAGTATCTTTAACTAGTAGTATCTAGCCATGGTTTAAATTGATAGCATTTTCCATGGCATCTAGGCACTTTTCTGGCTGCCCTTTCTTGTCTTGGTCCCTATCAGTAATCCACTTACATGCTTTCTTTGCCTGTACATAACTGATGTTTCTAACACTCCATCTGATTTATTTACATTTACTTTAAACATTTTTAATTTCTTGCTTTATTGATATCTTTGAGATACTTTATTACAATGTCACAAAAATGTTCTTTTATACAAAGTTACAGAAAATTTTCTTGTGTACTCTATTATGTCTGAGCTTTGTTGAAATGAACAAAACTAAGGAGTGACTAACAAAACTAGGTGAAAAATTTTATTCGCATATATGTTTAAAATATTCGAGCCAGTTTATCTACTTACAAGAAGGTATTAAAAACAAAGGAGGATGATCTCTTCATACACACCTTGTGGTGTCTCCGTAGTCTTGTTGCTCCACGTAAATGACATCTGGCACCTGTCTGAGGTAGGGGAAGAGCTCAACAATATTGAGACTGTTGTTTGTAGGGGATTGTAGTACTTGAGGAAGGCAAGGCTTCTAGGCTTCCTGTTTTACATTATTATTTAACATAATACAAGCAAATGCATGAAATGCTTGAAATAATGCAAACAAAGCTAGATTTGGATGTGAATAAAAGGAAGATCCCACCACAGGCTAATGAAGCAAAATACCCAAAGAAGTATTTAAGAGGCACTAGAGTATGTGGGGGGGGGAATGAGTTCTATTTGCAGAATTTACTATTTTGGCAGGAGTAACAAAACTGCTTCAGTCTGCCAGTTCAAAATGTATGATGAAATTTTAGAAATTAGACTTTACCCATATGCAATCAAATCTTATTTTAATGAACAGGAAAGATTCCACCATAGTTGAAAATCAAGGCTTAGGTATAATAAACACTTTAAAACTGATGGAGAAGAGTATTACAGAGAATAGTCACAATACTACGGTGAAAGGGTTACTTTGGCAAGAACATAGCATATTAAATCTATACCTATCTCAAGAGGCTTTTTATGTGAGAAAATAGTGTGGATAGATTGTGCTGCTTAAAATGGCCATTTGAAGATGAAATCTTCTGATATTTTGTAGGGAGTATAATTAGAAAAATATTACCATATGTTATTAAAACCATAGTCAGATAACAAGAACTGTGAAAAAGTCTGTGCCAAAGTCTTAGAAATAGGATAGAATTAACAAATGGAGACAGTATATTCTGAATGGAGTGGGAAGACAAAGCCACGTTTCCTCTCCACAGCTGTTTTCACCAGAGCTAAGCAAGTGGTCATGGGCAGGTGGGTGGGTGACAAGTCACATCTTGAGCAGGAGGAGGGAGTGGGAAACAGCAACTGCACAAAAGTTACAGTAAAGGATTTCTTCCTTACACTTACCTTTTCATCCAGCATGAATTTTCAGTCCTTCTCCCTTGACAAGCAGAAAACAATAAGGATGTGTATAAAGCTTTTTATCCCACTGAAAATCGTTGGACAGAACTTTTCAGGGACATCTGGTCTCACTTATGTAGTAGAATGACAGAAATGTTCAACATTTGTAAGCATCTTGGAAAATGGGATACATAACAATTTACACCCTGTCTCTTCTCTTTGTGTGTGGGTAGGTTTGAATTTATTGATTTAGGTATAGATAACTTCCACAGGTTTAAAGCTAAAGTAGTGTTAAGTTCCAAGTCTGTGAAATTTCCTTGATGATAAGAAGAAAAAAATGGAAAAGGGAAACTTTTGGTAATTAAATATCTTAGCACACCATCGTTTTATGCGAGCCAGATTTCGGGTCTTTTATGAAGAACTTAGTGGTTACTCCTTTCCACTTAAACAATTGTGATAATTGTCACCTTTAAAATGTACAGACATTGGGGCGCCTGGGTGACTCACTTGGTTAGGCGTCCGACTCCCACTCAGATCATGATCTCACACTTTGTGAGTTTGAGCCCCTTGTTGGGCTCTGTGCTGACAGCTCGGAGCCTGGAGCCTGCTTCTGATTCTGTGTGTGTGTCTCTCTCTCTGCCTCTCCCCTGTTCACGCTCTGTCTCTCCCTCTCTCTCTCTCAAAAATAAATAAATATTAAGAAAAATGTACAGACACTTCTACAGTAATAACAGCGTCAGCAGCCGTGAAGCAACAGAACCTAGGATTTGCCAGGTTGAGCCTTTGCTCCAGTTTTAGAGCCAGTGAGCTCATTTCTCTCCTTTGTGCTGTTAACAGACTTTTAAGTCCCTCAGATATTTAAGACGTTACTTTTCAATTACAGAAGTGGATGAAATCATAGAATTGACACTCTGAGAACTACCTTGTCTAGATTTGCCCCCAAACCCTCCCTGCATGAGGCAGATCTCAATAAAAAAGTCCAAAGCAACTTCTCAGAGAATCACTGATGCTAACACTGGAAACAGTGAAAAAAAAGAAAAAATGTAGTAGATTCTGGTTAAGCACCATGCAACAGAATATTTTTCCATTTCTTTGTGTCTTTTTCAATTTCTTCCGTTAATGTCTTATAGTGTTCGTGTCTTTCACCTCCTTGATTAACTTCATTCCTAAGTATTTTATTGGTTTTGATGATGGCTTTTGTGAATGGGATTATTTTCATTTCTTTTTTTTTTTTTTTCAATGTTTATTTATTTTTGGGACAGAGAGAGACAGAGCATGAACGGGGGAGGGGCAGAGAGAGAGGGAGACACAGAATCGGAAACAGGCTCCAGGCTCTGAGCCATCAGCCCAGAGCCCGACGCGGGGCTCGAACTCACGGACCGCGAGATCGTGACCTGACTGAAGTCGGACGCTTAACCGACTGCGCCACCCAGGCGCCCCTGATTTCTTTTTCAAATATCTCTGTGTATATAGAAGCACAGCAGATATCTGTATGTTAATTTTGTATCCTACAACGTTACTGAACTTGTTCATTGGTTCTAACAGTTTCTTGGTGGAGTCTTTAAGAATTTTTATATGTAAAATCAAATCATTTGCATTCATCTTCCTTTCCAATTTTGTCAAGTGCTTTTCTGCATCTGTTGAGATGATCATATGATTTTTTGTTCTAATATGATGTATCCCATTTATTTAGTTATGTATGTTGAGCCATCTTTGCTCAAGATGGATCCCACTGGGTCATGATGTACAGTCTTTAATGTGCATTTGGGTTTACTAATATTTTGTTGAGAATTTTTGCATCTATATCCATAAGGGATATTGGTCATTATTTTTTTTTTCTTTTAGTGTCTTTTTCTGGCTTTAGTATCAGGGTAATATTGGTGTCATAAAACAAATTTGGGAGTGTTTCCTCTACATCACTTTTTTGGAAGTGTTTGAGAAGGATGGTGTTAATTCTTCTTTAAATGAGTAGTAGAATTCATCTGAGAAACTATCTAGTCCTAAGGTCTTCTTTGTTGGGAGGTATTTGATTACTGATTCAATCTCCTTACTCCTTATTGGTTTGTTCATATTTTCTATTTCATCATGATTCAGTTTTGGTAGGTTGTGTGTTTCTAGAAATGTATCCCATTCTGCTATGCTATTCAATTTGTTGATGTACATTTGGTCATAGTAGTCTTTTATGATCCTTTATATTTCTGTGATTTTATTTTTTCATTTTATTTTTTTAATGTTCATTCATTTTTGAGATACAGAGAGAGAGAGAGAGTGAGCTAGGAATGGGCAGAAAGAGAGGGAGACACAGAATCCGAAGCAGGCTTCAGGCTCTGAGCTGTCCACAGAGACGCAAGGCTTGAACTCGCAAACTGAGATCATGACCTGAGTTGAAGTCAGATGCTCAACTGACAGAGCCATCCAGGTGCCCCAATATAATTTTGTTTTAATTTTCAGAAAACCAGCTCTTAGTTTTGTTGATCTGTCCTTTTGTTTTTCGGGGCTTTGTTTCATTTATTTCTGCTCATATCATTGCTATTTATTTTATTCCTTCTGCTAACTTTGGGCTTAGTTTTTTCATCTTTCTTTAGTTCCTTAAACTATAAAGTTAAGTGTTTTTTTGACCTCTTTCTTTTCTCTTAACTGTGTTTATTTGCTATAAACTTCTGTTAGGTCTGCTTTTGCTGCAGTCCCTAAGTTGTGGTATTTTGTGTTTCCATTTTCATTTGTCTCAAGATATATTTTTTTAAGTTTATTTATTTATTTTGGGGGGGGGCACCCATGTGCACAGAGGGGCAGAGAGAGAGGGAGAGAGAGTATCGCAAGCAGGCTTCGAGCTGTCAGCACAGAGCCTGATGCGGGGCTCCATCTCACAAACCATGAGTTCATGACCTGAGCTGAAATCAAAAGTCAGATGCTTAACTAACTGAGCCACCCAGGTGCCCTTTGCAATATTGTTTTTGATTTCTTTTTTAATTTTTTCTGAGTCCCATTGGTTGTTCATGTAGCATGTTGTTTAATCTCCATATATTTGTGAATTTTCCAGTTTTCCTCCTGTTCCTGATTTCTAGTTTCATAATATTATAGTCAAGAAAGATAATTGGTATGATTTCTATCTTCTTAAATACTTATTTTTTGATATACTGTATAATCTATCCTGGACTTCCACAAAGGCTTGCTTGTCCACGGGTAATTGTTTAAGGCTATGTTTCCAGGGGGCTTCTAGACTGCAGACAACAGAAGGCAAAGCTAGTCCTCAGGCCTCTCCAGGGGCCACAGCCACGACTGAGGTCTGTATGCTTATTACTCAATGTAAGGGTGAGCAAGACTCCTCCAGGGTCTCTTTGTGCTATCCCACAACTCCCACAAAGGCACTTTGTTCATGGCCGAATGCCAAATTGTTACTCTTGTCGGAGGGATAAAAGCAAGCGAAGTCTTATTCAGTCATGTTGCTGGTGTCACTCCTCCAATATTCTTTTCTTTTACTTCTGGCCACAGGTGGAAGATACCCTCTCAGGTTCTGATTGTGTTCTAAGATAAAGTCTGGAGGAGGATATCTCTAGTTAGGTGGCTTAGTCATATAATACTTTTTAATCTCCTTGAATTGCACATATGTGTCACTTGACATTTTATTGTTTACTTTTACATATGTATGTTTTTAGCCTTCACAATAAATTCACAAGATAGATGTTGTCATCATACACAATCCATGTGTGGCTACTCAGGATCAGAGAGACTGAGTGGCTTACTTAAAGTCACACGGTTGCTGAGTAAGAAATTACAAGGACTTGGAGCAATTCTAGTTTTATAATCTTACTTCCTGTCTCTGGGAAGTAAGAAAAAAAATGGTGGCTTTGGACAAATTTAATTGAGGCCACCAGGTCTCAGGTTAAAACATAGTGTTGGAGAAGAAGAATCCGTTCATAACCAGGTGAAGTGAGTTTTGGGTTGATATGGGACAGACACGTCACTGTGTTGATGCGACAGAGCAGATAATCATTGATGTCTAGTACGACAGTATGAAATGTGTTTGGCTGCTGCAGTTTAATGTACAAACGTGAGAAATCTGTTCCCTGTTGGAAGGCAACTCACAAAATAAATAAATAACATTGTATCTATTAACATTAGCAAATGAGAACAGAAAATAGATGACTTTGAAAACCGTACTTTTTAACATACCATATGAATGATGCAGATTCATTGGGGGTGAAAAAATTAACAATCTGTTCATATTGGTTGCCAGAAAGTTACTGAATTTTAAATATGGGTACTTCTATTTTGACTCTGGAGGCTTACAGAGATGTGTGTCTGAAATTTTAACCAGAATGACTGGTGAGGCTAGGGTAAGAGTGTGGATATTCTAGACTCAGAATATGTACTTATCTTATCAATGCAAATATCTTACTGAGGTATGATAGATATTTTATAGCCCTTTTTTTTCTAATGTTACTATGAGCTTTATGCAGGTGTATTTGTTACTCAAAATTTACTAAAAAAATCATAAGAAATAAATGAAGGGTGGATTAAACGATTAGCAGCAGGAGATAAATCTCCACTATTTGATCACTTATATTTGGAGATGATAGAGTGATTTGCTAGGTGAAGCACATTCAAAATATTTCCAACTCATTGGGAATTCTAAGATAATATATTGAATTTGAAACTTCTTCCCTAACTCTCCTTACCCTCTAAAGTTATATATATTTGGACTCTCTAACTGGAAATATGTCCAGTCAGACGACGAACAGATGTTGTTTATTTCAAGATGATGGCATGTAAACTTGTGGAGAGGTTTGTGTTTTAAGGCTAAAGGAATACTGTCATAATAGGGGCAGTGCCTGGTTTGGAATAAAGTATTGACTTGTTTTAGAAACAGCAGGAATAAAAGCCACATCAATAGGAGATCTGGACTCCTAGACAGCAGGAACTGTCAAGATTACTAGTAGTAATTACTCTAGTCTGAGAAGTGAAAGGAAGAATCATAAAGAAAGGGAGGCTGATGCTTTTCCTCCCAAAAGTTGTCTGGTATCTTTCTAACAGCAAGAACATGAAGGAGCCTGAAAGAATGGAAGTCTATAAGTCTGACTATCAGGAAAGCAATCAAATTAAGCTTCAACATTTGAATTTAAATGATAATTTTTAAAATGATTAACATTTGTCTGTATATGTGTGTTCTGTGGTAGGTTGGTGATAAGAATAAAGTTGCCTACATGCTTTAAAAAGTATAGCAATAAGTAGGGAAGAGAGACATGTCCACAATATGAATAAAAATAATAAAAGTATGATGAGAAATGGGAAAGATCAGAAGGGTGTCTATACAAGCCTACCCTAACACTAAGATCATTTCTTAAAGAAAGCAATGTCTTTTCTTCAATTTCAGCCACAGTGTCACTGTTTTAATATTTTCTATTTTGGGCTGCACTGTTACTGAGGTCACAACACTGAAGGTTTCTCCTGCCAGATACCGATTAGAGAAATACTGAAATTTGTTAGTGATTCTACAATCACCACTTGTTGATGGTGGCAAATGGGATTTCTAATTAGACTATAGTGTAGGCTGCCTGCCTGCCTGCCTTCCTTCCTTCCTTCCTTCCTTCCTTCCTTCCTTCCTTCCTTTGAAATGAAGCATAATTTAAATACTTAAATTACCTGGGATTGAGAATGGTAGCCGATGTTAATGTTTAGTCACTTTTTGTAGCAGGAAGATTCTCTCAAAGAGAAAAGAAAGAAGAGAAAGGAAGATAGGAAGGTAGGATGGAAGGAAGAAAAAGAGAAAGAAAAAGAAAGAAAGAAAGAAAGAAGAAACTATGTATCATAGCATGTGTGTTTTACATCCTTGAGAGGATATAGATATTTGTTTGAGTAATATGTGGGTATGTTAGATTTCTCCAGAGAAATAGAACCAATAGGATAATATATGTCTTACATATAGGGGAAAAACATTCTAGCTCAAGGCAGTCAGGCAGCTGGAATACCTTCTTATTTGGGGAAGCTCAAACTTTTTGTTCTATTCAGGCCTTCAGTTGATTAGATGAAGTCCACCCAGGTTAAGAACTAACTCCTTTATTTGGTTTATCCATATAAATGTTAAATTCACTCAGAAATACCCTTCTAGAAACATCCAGAATATTATTTTGCCATATATCTGGGCACTCTGTGGCCCAGTCAAGTTGCCACATAAAATTAACCATCACAATGGAGAAGACAGAAGTAGCTACTGAAGGCAAAATGTAAGGCTAGCCTGGCAGTGAGGTCAGAAAGATATTTTGTCAGTGTGATTTCAACCAGAAACTGTAGAAAGGTCAATTGGGCATCCATGAGCTATAAAATACTCCAAATATAAAATATTCCAAAACAATAATACACAAAACATAAGAGCCAGGATAGAGTAGCTAGGACTCTTTAAGGGTGGGAATCTTGTTGAAAGGTTTTCAAAATATGGACAAGGAAGGCTGACAGGGCACAGGTGGGATCCTCTGGGGCTTTGCACTCATGTGTCCTCCACAGCTATGTCAGTGGTATCTGCTCTAGATCCCAGTTTTGTAGCGTCGACTTGCTGAGTTTTCTGTCTGCGTTTTTCCTTTCCAATAGGTATTAAAATGTAAAGTATAATACATTATGAAATGTATTAAATTGGATTTAAGGATTCTTACTGTCTTAAAACTGAATAAATATGAAAGAGTAAATATTTTCAGCCAATAATGTGACCAACTACTTTTTTGAAAAGTAGGTTTTTCAAGGGAAGGCATTAACAAGACACGGTGATTAATGGAGACTGCATACTCTTGGCACTGTCTGCCTGCCCAGGGAGTAGCTTCTGGAGTTTTCTTTCCTCCCTTTGTAAGCTCTGTGGCTCTTTTGCTAACACAGAAGGCCACGCCCTGGGGCCATTTTAACTATTCCCACTGATAGGGCGGGGCATTTCCCCTGCCCTGCCTCAAGGCTGCCTCTTACTCTTCAGAGGACCTTTCACCCTGTTGCGCATGATTTCTCTTCTCAACAGGTAATTACAAGAAAATGTTCAAGTATGATCTTGTAAGCCATTTACAATGACTAGGTGGGTCAAAAGCAAAGGTGAAAGATGCAGTCTTTGAATGCTAAATCTTGTTGAGGTTTAAGGGTATCTCTTGTATTGCATGGATTTCTGTTCAGCCGAGATAGCCCCATAACAAGAGATTAATGTTGGAGACATAGAGGTTGCTGAACCTAAACGATCTTAGGAAGAAGCTATTCTTTACACATAGCTATCTAGGATGCCACTTTGGAATGCATTTTCATCTACATGGAGGCTGTGTGTGGACATATTTCCTGTAACTTCTGCAACCAGACAGATAAATATTTTCTGATTAATATTTCTGTAGTCACCCGAGTTTCTCTGACCCTTCCTCATCAAGGAACAAGATTTAACACTTATTCTGTGATGTACTTTCTTGCCAAGATTGTCACCTGGGGACTCCATCCTGCTCCAGACTAGTAGGAAACATGATGCTAGGCCAAAGGCCAGAGGTCATACATCGGTTCACTGGTATTGTTCTTTATTGTTCTAACTCTTAAACAGTACACATAGCTTTGTATGGCAGGTAGACCTGACAAGACAGCTGGGTCGGACAAATTCTTCTTGGCAGTCACTGATGTGCAAGATGACCATATATCTGATTTGACCCATATTTAATTTGGAGAACTTCTAGCCCAAATGATTATAAGCACTTTCTCTTTTTGCTCAAAGTGTGATCTACATATATCTAAGTACAAACATTATTATATGTTATTATGTATTATGTACTTGTACTCCAAAAGAATATGGCCTGGGGAATATACTCATTCCCTTTGCAGCTTGTCCATCTAGATCATCATGAATATTTTCTTGCTTATTCCTGACTTGCTGATCTCCTAGATGGGGACACGGATTGCCTTCTGGCTTCTCTGTATTCACTTGTTTCATTTTGTCTTGTACTTCTGAAGTTGTAGACCTATAGAATTTACGTGTTCTCCATATGTTCCCTTATTTCCCCTCTAGCTTCATTTGTGTAAATCTGGAATGTTTGCTTCAAACTATGACTTGTTTCAGCTCTGGGAGCCAACTTATCTTATTCTGGCTTGTCCGATAGTTGCCAACAATGGGCATGAGTATGTGTGCTAAATATTTACAACTTGTTATGTTGTAAATATCTAAGAAAAAATTCTGAGGTCTTCTGTCTCAGTGCAGGCTATTACATTATGTAGTGTGGGTAGTTTTGGCAGTGACATACCATTATCCTTTGCTTTTAAGTGATGGCAAGTTTTATAAGTGTCTTGAGACAGAAACAAATATGGCACACACATATCCAATCCTGACTTGAAAAAATGGTCTTTTAAAATTTAAAACTACAGTGTCTCTTAAACTTTTTCTCACATTCAAACATGGCATGCTCAGAATTTTTCCTTCTGTGATGGTTCCTTCTGTGCTTGGCATGTGCAGAATTTTCCTTCTGTGACCCCAAGTCACTCAGTCTGGTATTGTGCTGCCTTGGTATCCCTTGATTATGCATTGAGTGAGATCTGGAGGTTCAGAACTGTTGGTCTTTCTTCATACCTTACAATTAGTCGCCCCATTGTGTGTATGTGTGTGTGTGTGTATTTTCATGTTAATACTTAAAAAATTATTTTTGAAACAATTTCAGGATTGGAATGTTGCAAAAATAGCACTAACAGTGTCCTTGCAAATTTCATCCAACTTTCCCAAATGTTAGCATCTTATGTAACCATGGCTAGTTACCCAGAAATTACTGATAACACCAGGAGCTAGTCTACAGACTTAATTTAAATTTTATTCATTGTCCCAGTAATGCCCTTGTTTTCTGGACCAGGTCTGATCCAGGATCACACAGTTGTTATATCACTTTCATCTTTTTTAATCTGGAACAATTTTTCAGGCCTTTCTTTATCTTTCATGAGTAATGGCCAGTTGTTTAGTAGAATGTCTCTCAAATTGGGTTTGACATGTTTTCTTATGATTAAATTCAGTTTAGGAATTTTTGGCAGGAATAGCACAGAAATGATGTTGTACCTTCCTCAGTGCATCATATCAGAAGGTATATGATGTAGATATTTCTTACCGTTGGCAATGTGAGCAATGATCACCTAGTTAAGGTAGTGTCTGCCAGTTTTTTCCACTAGATAGTCAATGTTTTTCCCTTTATATTTATCTCTGCAGAGCTTTCTCTTTTTCTACATTTATTTATTTGTTTACCTGTCTAGACTCATGGATATTTGTTTGGTTACAAATTTTATTCAATCAGAGTATAAGTTATAATCTATATTAGAGTTCTGTGGACAAACTGAACTAGTAGGATATAAATAGATAGATAAATATAGATATAGATATATGGAGATTTGTTATGAGGAATTGCTCATGTGATTATGGAGCTCAGAACCTCCATAGTCTGGCATCTGCAAACTGGAGACCCAGGAAAGCTGGTGGTATACGTTCCAGACTGAGTTTGACAGCATGAGAACCAGGAGAACCAATGATGTAAATCCCAGTTGTGAGCTGGAGAAGGTGAGATGAGATGTCCTGTTCAAGTGGCAGTCAGGAAGCAAAGGGGACAAATCCCTCCTTCCTCTACCTTTTGTTCTATTCGGTTTCTCAATGGATTAGATGATGCCCACCTGCATTGGACAGGGCATCTTGCTTTCTGAAGTTACCAATTTAAATGCTAATCTCATCCAGAAATACTTTTGCATACACACTCTGAAAAATGTTTACTCTGGGTACCCCGGGGCCAGTCAAGATGACATAAAATTAGCCATCACATAAACCATTAATATGATTATCTATTATGTTTCCCAAATTGTCCTGAAATTCAACATTGAAAACTTCCTCAAGTTGACTTCTGTTTTATTTATCATCACATATCTATATTAAAAGTTAATTATTTCATCCTAATATCCTCAATTCTAATTCAGCACCTCAAAACTGATTCTAACCTTTCCCCTTTCCTTTATAACGGTTTTATTTAATAGTAAGAAATCTGGTTCTCATTGTCCACAATATATTATTTGCTCCAAAGTATACATAGTTTCAAAATTAGTAATCTATATCTATCAAAACCAAGTTTATTAACTTGAATGCAATGGTTGTGTAGTTTTAACTTGCTTAGATTATGTAGTTAAAATACTGTTGTACAAAGTTTATTGGTTAGTTTTTTTCTTTGTTCTCTTCAATGTGGTTATATAATTAATTCATTTGTAGTAAAAGGTTTATTGTTTTTCTTTTTCTTTTTTACTGTTTCTAGTTTATTTTCAACTCTCCACATGACCTATTGATTTAAAATTTTTTTAAGTGTTTTTTATTTTGTAGAGAGAGAGTGCAAGTGGGGAAGGGGCAGAGAGAGAGGGAGACACAGAATCCAAAGCAGGATCCCGGCTCTGAACTGTCAGCACAGAGCCTGATGCGGGACTTGAACCCACAAACTGCGAGATCATGACCCAAGCCAAAGTCGGATGCTTAACCAACTGAGCCACCCAGGCACCCCTGACTTAAATTTTTATTTATTTTTTGAGAATATGAAATATTAACTTGGTTTTCTTTTTTTAAAGGTAAACATTTCTTTTTTTTTTCCTAAAGTTTATTTTGAGAGAGAGAGAGAGAGCGAGAGAGAGAGTGAGTGGGAGAGGGACAGAGAGAGAAGGAGAGAGAATCCCAAGCAGACTCTGCACTACCATTGTGGAGCCTGACATGGGGCTCGACACATGGCTTGAACCCAGGAGCTTTGAGATCATGACCTGAGCCAAAACCAGAAGTTTGATGCTTAACTGACTGAGCCACCTAGGCGCCCCAAATCTAACTCGGTTTTAATAGTCCTAACTCAGTTATATTCAGAGAATTTTTCCTTCTACTGTGTCCTCCTTCCTCATTCTTTCCATGCCATTTTCACTCATCACCTGGAGGTAAACAAGCTCATTCATTCCTGACAATCTTTGTTGTTCTTTTATTTTTTTTTTTCATAAATAAGCAGATAAATGTGTATATTTTCTTTTCTGTCTTTCATGATAGAGAATATGTGAAAAAAAAAGAGAGAATATGTGATAGATTCTCTTTTATACTATTATTTTTTTCATTTAGCAGTGTACTCTGGAAATTACTCCATATAATCTCATAGCGATCTTCCTCATTCATTTTACAGCTGCCTTTACATTGTGTTTATTGTTTAATCAACCTCTTTCCAATGTATGGACATTTAAATTGTTTCCAATATTTTGTAATTACAAGCAATGTGTCAATGAATAGCCTTGCTTATATGTATTTTGTTTAATTTTTTTTTATGTTTATTTTTGAGAAACAGCGAGCGAGTGAGCATGTGCATGTGATTGGGGGAGGGGCAGAGAGAGAGGGAGACACAGAATCCCAAGCAGGCTCCAGGCTCTGAGCTGTCAGCACAGAGCCTGACATGGGGCTCAAACTCACAGACTGAATGATACTGACCTGAGCCAAAGTTGGATGCTTAACCAACTGAGCCACCCAGGTGCCCTCACCAGCCTTTTTTTTTTTAATGTTTTCTATGTAGTTTGAATTGTTAGAAGTGTATCTTCATAGTTGCTCCTTTTCAGTGTGTCATGTAACAAGTTTTATGTATCTTTCTAAATCATGCTTTTTCTGTGGCACACTTGATGTGGCAAGTTTCTGGAATTGACATTAGGTGAGTTTTGGTAGTTCCCCAGATAAAAATTATCTAACATGAATGCATTTAATGCTCCAAAGGACAGCTATAAGAATGTGACACTTGCTCAAAATGTATTCTAAATATGTTTAAAAAAAGTTTTGATCAATGGGAGGAAAATGAAATGTGCATGGAGATTCCCAAACTTAAACCATCACTTAGCAAGTATTAAAGTTCTCACCTAAACATAGTTCTAAGTAATATCTGATGATTTTCCTTGTTGTGTACCAATTGTTTTGTAAAACTGATTTTTTTAATTAAAAAAATTGTTATACCCCTTCCACACATATAAAACTTGAAGTATTTACACAAAGCTGTTTATATTCAGAAATGGAAGCAGGCTAAGAGATATATCTCTCATTTTTCATCATCTATCACCCCATTACACATATACAAAAATTACACAAAGCATATTGGGTTTCCTTTTACATTTTTCCAACCAAATTTATGTCCTGTCCATGTTCTGGTAAATGGAGCCAGGTTATCTCATCTTTGTTCCCAATTCTTGTTTATTTAACAACAGCAATGCTCTACATCAAAATAGACCATAACCATGTTTCTTCAGATGTAAAATAGAAGTAATTATATTCAGCAGTAATAATAAAAGTAATAAAAGATTAATGAGGTAGTACTCATAAAGTATTCATTTAAATAGCTCTGGGAAAAAAATTAAGCACACATTTTCATGATCCCTTAAAATAAAAAAATAGGTAGCTTTCATATTAAGAAGTTGAATCTGTTTTATTATTATTTATATATTTAGGGAATAATATCCCACTCTTACCATTTTTCCACATTTTGTGTGTTCTTTTCATTATCTCCTTAGTTATTACATCATTTGTACTAAATACTGTTTGGTGTCTTTCTTAATTCCTTTTTTTCTTTGTCCTGTTTTATCTTTCTCATGACCTCTCTCTGCTCCGACAGGCAAGCAAAATATATCTCTCTTCTCTTTAGTAAACAATTTATTTATTTCTAATTTACATTCAATGTTTTATAGAGCAAAGGACCTTACTTGGTATTTCATGCTTTGAAATGTCCCGTTTCTGATTATAATGTATAATACACAAAGAGAATTTCTGAAGACAAATGAAATTTCAATATTCATTTATTTTAAATTAACCAACCAAATAACAGCACTGGAAATCTGCACGTCTTTATAATCATTCACTATCAGACACATCGAATCTACTTATCACTGTAAAAGCCAACTTTGTTTATTGTTGGAAAGGCAGTATTTTGGATATGATGATCAAACAGCACTCACAACATTGTGTCAGAAGGCACATTATTTTGTTCTGGAAATAGCCACTATATTCTGCAGATGATTCTTTAGAGAATATTAAAACACATTAAAATATTTTTGCAAGTGTTTTATAATCAGATATAGGTTAGCTCATTTATATATTTATATGTAATATAAATTATATATACATAAATTAGAAGATTGGGCACTGACAATTTGTATGGTACTTTCAAGATCCCTCTTCCCCAAGGGTTAATCAGTTCCAAGAAACCAAGTCCTATTTCTGTTGCCAGTTCATTAAAAATGGCCATACCTGTTGCCCAGGGCACTATTATTCCTTTAGACAGCCACAGTGGGGAGGAGATTTCTTTTGTTTTCTTACCTAATTAAAATAAAACAAATGAGCTATAATAGAAATCATAAAGTCACCATAGGATATTTCCTTGGGCTATCAGCTTTCCCAGATGGTCATTAATACCCAGATTATAATATGTAACAATACTCATTACTTCTTGCTATGTACTGCATCTTGAAAACAAGCTTATTAAATATTTGGAAGCTGGCTAATATCATTGGAAAAAATAATTATATACAGTGTTGACTCTTAACTGGCTTAAAGATTTATTAGTTGGAATTGAAGATTCCCTGGGAACAAAAAAAAAAAAAAAGGCAGAAGAAGAAGTGTCATTATATGAGGCAACGGGCACAATTTTGCCATGTTCTGGGAGGAATATTAGTAGAGTTATTTGATTATTAATTGACTGCTTCCAGTGTACCTACCCTTAACTGGCTTTGGGAAAGAAGGGCCATAGTCCTTGTCCTTAAAAATTTGAGAACATGTTGATGATGTGTACAGTTAAGAGTTAAATGATGAGTCGAGGAGGCTGGATTGTGAAGCTAGAATGCCTCCAGAAACTTTTATTCTCTCCCTACCTCCAGACAAGTGAAAAATCAAAAGTCAATGAATAACAATAAGTAAAAAAATTACTGAAAAAAAGTGAAGATTTTGCTAACCCCCCTACCAGGATAGACAGTTGATTATTCAGAAATTGATTATTATTGTGATGCTTGAGATATAATTTTATTTAAAAGGTAATCAAAGATTCTACAAGTAAAGATTGCTCCAAAAAAAATAAAGTTACTTCAAACTTATTATTCTTTATTTAGGTTTGCTTAGAGATATATATGTCGGCCTGAAAAATTTGATAGCATTCATCATACCTAAATTGCTCAACCATTACCTATTTGCACTTGGAAACCATTCCCCACAATTGTGGTTTTTAACTGTCTTTAATATTTCATACACTAAATTCAGAAACACAATTAGGAAGCTGAGTATTGTATCAACATTTGATAATTGCATTTAAATATACAGCATATTATGCAGTTTTCCTCAAATATAGTATTTCTTTATTCACTCCCAGAAAATTTCCATTCTTCTTGGCATGTTTAATTTTCCTTCTTTATACAAAAGTGATGGTGTTGAATCAATTGATTCTTGGTCAAATCCCAAACAGTGATTTTCGAGTAATTAGTTCAGCCTTTTGCATCTTTGACATTCTGAAAACATTTTGTTTGGATTAATGATTTATCTTTCCTTAATAAATCAACTGCTGGCTTTTAATAGGTCCTTGTCCGAGAGAATATGGGGAGCAGAACAAATGTGTCTTTTGTTGAATGGGCTAGTAGCAAGTTCTGGCAGTTTTTAGGCTTGAGTATTTGCTGTGGGTGGCCTTGAACATTAGCCATTTGGCCAGAGAACATGAGTGCTCTGTGTAGTAGGCATGGCTCACATTTCTGCTTTTTCTCACCCAATACTGACATTTTTGCTAGGAGAGTGGTTGGGAAATTCACCAGTATTCCATATGTCTTGGATTATCAAACTCTTTTTGCTTCTTCTTGATGTGTTGTTACTAATTGTGGCCCAGTGATGTGGCCACTTTAGTTTTTCACATCCCATTAGCTGTTGCCCACTCAACTCTTTCCATAGTTGTGCTTAAAACCAGATCCCTCGGGATTCTGAGGATTAATTTCCAGGAAAACCATGGATATCCTTGAAAGCAACAAAGAGAATCTTATTCTATTTCAGTAACTTCAAAATCCATGAATGATCGAAACCTTTGAGGAAACATCTAACATACTATTTTAGATGTTTTCTTCAAAGCAGAGGGAACAAGATGGATATTGGAAGACAGTGAAACTCATTAGCCTCAGGGGAGCTGGTCTTTTTAGACAAGTGTTTCTGTGATCTAAAAGTAAGATTTTACATTATTATTAAACAAGCATTATTTACGCCTGCCATGTTTCCCATTTCTTGAAGTTTCTGTTGTTTCTACATTAGCACTGCAGAGTACCTTCAGCTTTCAAACTTCATCATTCATCATTATTTTATTCAGAAAATTATTCTAAGCACTTTTTTTTTATGTGCCAGGCACTAGATTAGGTGTTGATATACAGATATCAAGAGGATGAGGCACTTGCTTTCAATAAACTCATAGTCTAGTGGGAGACAAAAATTAGTTAAACCATCCATTGGAGCATTAGTGGAGAGGGCTATTAGGTGATAAAGGAGAAAACTTTCTTTCAGGGGAGATAATTTGGTGAACTGAATTTCAAATGATAAGAAAGGAAAATGGAGAAAGAACACTCCCAGAGGTTAGATCATCTGGTGGCAAGATTTGTGATGCATGGGGTGTTTGCGGCATAGCAAAATACTAGCAAAATGATTGACAGCAAAGATTCCAGATTAAGAGTACTTGGGTCAGATTTTGGCTTACTATATACTGTGCAGCCTTAAACAGTTTGCTTCGTTTCCATATTTCTGTTTTCCTCATTGATAAAATAAGAAAAATAAGTCTACTTTCCTCTGGACTCTGTTGTAAAAATTAAATCAGATAATCCAAGAAAGTGCTTAGAATCATGCATGATAAAATTAAGTGAATGTCATTTCCAACTCCAACCATCCAGGTTCCTATGGAAGTCTTTGGATTACCATTAACTCCAGAGGGACATTTTCAAATGAGGGGAATAAAATGAACAAAGACAAATTTATGATTTCTAAATTCTAAAGGTGAAATAAAGGATGCAAATAGGCATAGTTCAATTTTTCCTTTCACCCCTGACACTGAAATGTCTATAGGCTTTGGAGAGAAAAACAGTTGGATCATATTCTAGAGGGTTTAGCAAGTACAGAGAAATATAAGGGACTCTCACAGAATAGAATCCCTGCCTTGAGGCCTTAAAGATTGGGAAATTGGAAAGAAAGGAAAAGTAGTGCTTTATCAAAACAATGTGTGACTGTGATAGTCAGATGCCTTTGATGGAGTTGTTTGTGTCCAACTGAGAATCAGAGAACACATCCAGAATTAGATCTGAAGCAGATTGAAACCAAGAAGGAGAAGAGGCCCTCTCCTTAAAATGTGGTGACAATTATGTGAATTGCCTCCACCATCCTCACTTAATCTTCCAAAAATGAGACCCAACCCCTAGGAGGAGTGCAAAAAATAAAAATAAGAGGGTTATACTCCTTTATGTGACTGCAATATAAGTCTTAACCGACTGAGGACTCAATAAGTTGGACTGAGTTTACATGAAAGTGACTAAAATGAGGCACATATAGTTTGGAATCAGAAAATCAAACTGAGTAATAAGAAGATAAAGTCAAAACTTTGCACAATGACATCTGTGATTGTGAATGTCTGTACTCCCTGCATGATAAGAGGCTTCAACTTCTTCCTAAGGGCAATTAGATGCCATTGAAAGATACTAAGCTGAGAGGTGTTATGATTATATTTTTATTTTAGTCAAAAAGCACTTAGGGAGAAAATTAATTGGATTGGCATGGGAGGGAAAGCAGCAGGGCATAGATAAGGGAACGTGTTAGAAGGATATTGCTGAAATTTAGGCAAAAAGAATTAAGTTCCCTAAATGTTGCAGTGAAGTGGATGAGTTTGAGATATATTAAGTAGAAAGAATTCATAGGACTTAATGGCTTCGTACATGATGGGTGTGGGAAGAATGTAGGGTACACTCAGTCATTTAAATAATTATTGAGCATCTTCCATGTGCTAGACACTTTGCCTAGAATATAGGAGTGAGCAAAAAGTGACCAGTCATGACTGCCAGTGAACTTACAGGGTAAAAGAGAGATACAGCTATTAATCAATCACATAAACAAATATAAAATTACAGTTCTGATAAATAATAGAACTCAAGGCTCCATGTTGTGGTAGAAGACTTAAGGCAGACAATGAGGTAAAGGAACATCATCTGACAGTTGTACAACTAAGTTTAAAGTTGAAGAAAGGGGAGGGAGAGCTGATTTAGTTTTTGGGGAGGACAGGTCTGTCTGACGTTTCAAATATTTCTGATTATGACCATCAGGAATAAATGCATTTTACCTAATGACCCAGCATCCATACAATAGACACAAATACACAGGTGTATGTACACGAGTGCATGCACACAAACACACACACACAGAAAGAAGGAACAAAAGCTTTGGGAATCAAAAATACTCTATCTGCATGTACTCTGTCATGCTGTTCATCTGTTTTATCATTTGGTGTCGCAGACAGCCCATTAAATTGATTTCATGATCCACTTAGGATCAGTTTGTAAAACATCAACTTACTTACTGTGTTTATTGGATGCATACCATAATAATGTTTCTATAACAAGCCAATGAAGTAGGCACCACCATTAGTCCCATTTCTTACATGAGGCAACTGAGGTTACTAGTCTCAAGCAGCACAGTTAAGGAATGGCAGAGCTTGTGTTATGAAGAAATCAGAGCCCACATGCTTAATTGCTATATTATATTGTTGTGTTTCTTATCTGGCTATCTGGATGGATGAGAATAAATCTTAATAAAGATAAGAAACCAGTAAATAAAAGATCTTTTGAATATGAACTCCTATCACATATGGATCGTATCTTTTATATCCATAAAACAGATGAGAACATGGGCAAACTTAACAGTATGGCATGCCAGTGACCAAATCAAGGATTGTGGAATATTACTAAGGAAATGAAAGAAAAAAATGGAACCAATGTTATTTACCTTGCCAAATTGGAATTTTTCGTAGAGATCTTTAAGATTTCTAATCTCTGTATCCTTTTATGAAATGCTAGAAAAACATAGCCATTTATATATACACTTTGATGCAGTGTACGTGATGACTTAGTACACACACACACACACACACACACACACACTCAGAAAAGGCTTCACAAAGCAACATTTATTCTAATGATGTGTGATACATTATAGTTTCCATTTTCTTTTAATTTTTCAAAATGCTGGCCAGGACCCACTAAATTGAGGTTTACCTACTTGCATACATTTTCCCAAGCATCTGCCACATTTCGGTGTCATTTCCTTGGGGAATAGCTGTGTCTCCAGAAATTCTCTATTAAAAATTCAATTATCTTGTGTGAGTAGTGACACTTTAATCCATTATCAGTTTTTGACAACTTAATGGGAATTAGATTATCAGATTCAATTCAGTGTAACAAATATTTATTGAAAATCACCAGGAAGACTCTGTGCAAGGTCCAAATAACTATCTTTAGAAGCTGACTGCAAGAGCAGAGAAGGAATAGGACAGAAGTGGATAACTTTGGATGGGGGGAAGAAGAGGATGCTGGAGCCCAACTGCCCTCTGACAAGCTAATGATGCAGAGTTGTGCCGGATGAGCTGCTACAGGGCAGGGCCTGGGGCAGTCTGAGTCCCCAGGGATCCTAGGGAGTTATGAGGAAGAACTGGTGGTAAAACAAGCTGGCGTCAGAAGCAATGACACTCCAGTAGCATGGAGCACACCCAGCACCTAGATCTCAGTTTCTCATACGTTCTCCATAAAAGGATCCAATGCTTCTTGGAGAAATGACTGACTATAGGACTGAGGCAAGATTAGCCTGGAGAGTCTTGTATTGCCAGAAGGTAAGAAAGTACTAGAAACAAAACAACAACAAAAAACAATCCACTGTGACTCTATGAGTATGTAAAAGGGAAAAAAGAGCCAACTGAAAGAGAGCTCCCTTGACCAAACCTGGAGCAATTTGAGCAACAGAATTAATGATATAGTATTAGATTATAACCCAAAGTATAAAATAAATAGCTGTGAGCACATACTGATAAATTATGAAACACATTTAAAAAATGGGAGAATAGACAAATCTCAAGTGCAGAATTCCAAATAATTTATGTAGGTACTCTGCCCACAAGGAGGTGACACATAAACCCTATCTCTTAAGTGACTTCTTTCCAAAAAGCACAGCATGGAAAGGGGGAAAGAAAAGCAGTGTTACAGTGGAGAAACCTGATAGACACCACCTCAGCCAGGCAATGGGGGTTGAAAGCAACGATGAGTCTGGTTGATAGCGGGTAACTTTGAAATGATGATGAAAGTAGGGCTTTACCTCTGGGGTGTTTTTTCCCAGTCTAATTATGGGACTCAGTCTAATTATGAGGAAAAATATTATTAAAAATTTTAGGGACACTACAAAATGCCTGACCAGTATTCCTTAAAACCACTAAGGTCATGGGGCGCCTGGGTGGCTCAGTCGGTTAAATATCCAACTTTGGCTCAGGTCAGGATCTCATGGTCCATGAGTTCGAGCCCCATGTCAGGCTCTGTGCTGTCAGTTCAGAGCCTGCAGCCTGTTATGGATTCTCTGTCTCCCTCTCTCTGCTCCTCCCCTATTCACACTCTGTCTCTGTCTCTGAAAAAATGAATAAACGTTAAAAAAAAATTAAAAAAAGAACCCACCAAGGTCATTAGAAGCAAGGCAAATCTGAGAAACTGTCAGAGCCAACAGGAGCCTAAGGACACATGATCGCTCAATGTACTGTGGTATTCTGAATCAGAGTCTGGAGCAGAAAAAGGATATCACATAGAAAACTAAGTAAATTTGAATAAAGCATGGAATTTAGTTAATAATAATGCATTAAACTTGCTTCATTGGTTGCCTCACATGTACCACAAGATGTGGTACATCTTGTTACAAGATTCTATACATCTTGTATAGATTCTGTACAAGATTCTATAAATCTACTTTAAAATTAAGAGTTTATTTAAAAACAAAAAACAAAAAACTTGGCACCACAATTGGTGAAACTTTGGCATCACAGTCTCCAACAAAACAAATTTTCTTCCTTATACCTCAGCCTCCAGCTGGCTTTACCTATGTTCAAAAGTAGATTTTCTCCTTTTTTCTACTTGAGTGCTAAGTCACCAAATTAATTCAAGTTTAAAAAGCTGGCAGCAAAACCATTAGCAGTGGAGGTGGGTGACTGAAATGATGCATTTTCAACATCATCAGAGCCCTCTGGCACACAACTCCTTATATAAAACAAATAAAGTGTTACGAGACAGTAAATTGAATATGATGTAATGCCAAATGATCAATTCAACGTGCCTTGTCAACAGAAAAATAGCAACTCCCTGCAGAAAATCAACCAAGTAATTGCTGTGTATGACACAGATAGTGTTCTCCTTGGAGCAGCTGCTGATGCCTCCGGAGAAGGGGAGGGGGCAGGTGGCGATAATGTCACTGCCTCTTTTTAAGTCATTATTTCATTTTCCCTTTAGTTTTTTTCTCCTCTTTTGGTTGTTGTCACTAGTTGGTCTCTGTGGAGAGAGTTAAACGGATTTGTGAGGTTACTCAGCACAGCCAAAGTTGAATAGCTTCCAGATTGTTAATACTCCACAGTACTTCATCCTATTGTGATGAGCTCCTTTCTTTTAGGCCCTCTGCCCAACTGCTCTTCCCCTTGTAGATAGAAGCTTAATATTCCTTGGCTCCCTATGTGTCCAGAGCTATGCTAAGGCTTTATGGACACTAACTTGTAAATCACTCGAAATGGCTCTATGACTAGAGGATTTAGTTATAGGTGAGAAAACTGGGGCTTAGGAAGCTTATGTAATTTGCTCAAGACCAGAGACTTACAACTGGCTCTTGTAAGATCACCCAGGCGATCTGACTTCAGAGCCTACACATTTTTCCAATATACCACTCAGCCTGTACCACATAGCCTGTGTACAGGAGGTCATCACCTGTGTGCGTGTCTGCTTCCCCTACTAGACTGGAAGCTCAGTAAGGAAGTGGACTATACTGTTTTTAGCTGTCTCTTTTACATGGATCCCTAGAAATAATAAAAACACTTTATAATTATTTGTTAAATAAAATACACACAGCATACAAAATACTATTTTGTTTCTGTGTTTTTTTAATTTTTAAAAAAATGTTATATTTATTTTTGAGAGAGAGAGAGAGACAGAGTACGAGCGGGGAAGGGGCAGAGAGAGAGGGAGACACAGAATCCAAAGAAGGCTCCAGGCTCCAAGCTGTCAGCACAGAGCCTAACACCGGGCTCGAACTCAAAGTGTGAGATCATGACCTGAGCTGAAGTCGGAGGCTTAACCAACTGAGCCACCGAGGTACCCTTACTTTGTTTCTGTTTTAAAATGCATATTGTAGAGGCGTCTGGGTGGCTCAGTTGGTTAAGCAGCCCACTTCGGCTCAGGCCATGATCTCACGGTTTGTGAGTTTGAGGTCCCACATTGGGCTGTGTACTTGGATTCTGTTGTCTCCCCCTCTCTCTCTTCCCCTTCCCCGCTCATGCTCGCTCTCTCTCTCTCTCTCTCTCTCTCTGTCTCTCACAACTGAATAAACGTTAAAAATTTTTTAATGCATATTGTACATATAAACTACATTGACCTAAAAAAGGAGGTGAGGTCTTGCTAATGTTTTCGTTTCTTTTTTTTGTTCTTTATTGTTCTTGACATCAAAGGGCAAAGTAACCAAGGAAACTTTGTAAGCAGGGATGTTCAGAGAAGGAAATAGCCAGTGACAAGCGTTCCTTTTTTAGTTGCACAAAATCAGGTTTGAAATAACATTTCCTTGAGTAAAGGTTTTCGGGAAGGATGCCCTACCCTGAATTATTTGCATAGCCAGCAGGGTAGTGTGATTATCTGGAGTAGAAAATCGCTTCGTGAAGTGGCCCAGTCCTTCCATGAGAGGCAAAACATGATTAGTTGTGACACTGAGGACTGAGGAAAAATGCCCTGGCTACCTGGGACTGGTAAGCATCCACATGTTCACATGTTTTGGGACTTGCTGATAGTTTGCAGTGCACTGACTAACTCTCCGAAGGAAGGAGACTGCATATCTTTGAAGACGTAAAGATGCCAGAGGACCAATGAAACACACGCCTCAGCATCTTTAAATGGGAGCAGCAACATTGCTTCAAGACTTTCCCACCAGCTCATGCATTTTGTAATGTGGACTGAGAGGAGAGTTTTGGAACCTCGTAGGCATTCCTTAACACTCATAAATAAAAGGGGATTTTATTAAATAACTCTGATAGGGGATCCTGCAAGGGAACTGCCAAGAAGATGTCAAACCTGGGAAATCAGTCAAGTAGGAAGAAATGGTGGCAGAGTGATTTTTAAATTTTTGTCACCAGGACCTATAATAGAAGGTGAGAGAGAGGTGTCTGAACAGAATAAGGATACAAAGTAGAGGGAGAATATGAGGGAAGAAGATTGAAAGAATAAGTGAGAAGAGGGTGTATGAGGAAAAGAGAAAAACGTAGGAAGGTGTATTCATTTTTAGGTCTGCCGTAACAAGTTACTAAAACCAAATGGCTTAAAACGACATAAGTTCATTAACTCACAGTTTTAGAAGCTAGAAGTCCAAAATCAAGATGCCAGCAGGGTCGTGCTCTCCACAAAACCTGTAGGGGAGAATCTTTCCTTGACTCTTCTAATTTTTAGTGTTTGCAGGCAATCCTTGGCGTCCCTTGATTTGTATATACATTATGTATATGCATTATTCCAACCTCTGCCTCCCTTGTCATGTGGCTGTCTTCTTCCTCTGTCTCTTCTGATTGTTTTCCCTCTGTGACTCTGTGTCCAAATTTCCCCTTTCTCTAAGGACACTGGTCATAGTGGATTAGGGGCCCACCTTACCATATTATGATCTCATTTTAACTAATTGCCCTAACACTGTTTCCAAATAAGTTTCCATTCTGAGATACTGGGTGTTAAAATTTCACCATATCTTTTTGGGGGACACAACTCAGTACCACAACAGAAGTCTTTGCCAATTAAAATTAATTTCAAAATGTGGTCTGGAAAGAATAAGATTTCTTATCAAAAGCCATAAAATCTTCTGAAGAGAATTATCTACCATTTCTGGCCTTTTGGATATGTATGTGCTTTCATTCACTGCCTTCGGAGAAAAGCCTATCTCATCACCTTGGGGATGGAAGTCTGTGTTGACTGGGTGAGACACAGCTGTATGAGGAAAGCTGAAGTGGTGTGATACTTAATTTTGCATATACAAAATGATAGTCTTGCACTTTGGACTTCCTATGCACAAGATGAGAGAGAAGATATGAATGGAGATCACTGATTTACAAACAATCCATGAACCATAAAGTTCAGAAGACTCATTAAAATAGCAGCTTCATAATGCAGGGAGTGTTAGTTGTGTTGTTTAGTTATGTAACTCTAGTTCCTAGACCAGAGCCTGGCAGAGTCGTCTCTCTAAAAATTTCTGTTGGATGAATAAATGGAGGAACTGATGGGAACTAGTTTTGGGTAGTGGAAATCTTAGAGGCTACTAAACTGAAGATGCTGATTTCAAACTCCAACTCTACAATCCACAATTGTGGGATAATAGCAATGTCACTTGTCATTCTGAGAAGCCATATTCTCACATGTAATAACATAATTATTAAGCTTTTATAAATATCAAACGCCAAGGAACATTAAACACCTAGTACGATGCCTAAAATGTTACACTGTTGGGTAAAAAACAACGTTCTTTTATTTCGTCAGTGATTGTTTCAGAGATGCAAGAATATATAAAGAAAATGATACAGAATTCATCACTTCAGAAGACTTTCACTGCAGATAGCAAGGCATACAAAAGATAAGGTACCTTAAATGATTAAAATAAAAATTACATCTTGCAGTAGTGACCCTCGAAAACTGCTCTAAGATTTCAGAACATAAGACATATGTAGGAAAAGCCATCTGCCTATTTCCCCATCTCAGATACATTTTTCTTTCACAACAACACACACTTCTAAGTACTCCTAAGTACTCTACTAACTAAATGTCCTGGTGTAACTTAGAGTCACTATTATTTTAAATTATTTTTCTCAAATACTGCATATAGAAATTAAAAAAAAATAATGTTTATTTTTTAGAGACAGAGAGAGAGAGAGAGCACACCAATAGGGGAGAGGGAGAGAGACAGGGAGACAAAGAATTTGAAGCAGGCTCCAGGGTCCAAGCTGTCAGCACAGAGCCCAATGCAGGGCTCGAACTCATGAATCAGAAGATCATGACCTGAGTCAAAGTCAGACACTAACCAAGTGAGCCACCCAGGTGCCCCTCAAATATTTCAGTTCTAATCTGTCAGTGTTAACTCTTTATCAACTGCTGGACTCAATGCAGAGTTACATGGTTTATTTGATGTCTTTTGATGGCAAGGGACAAATTATCTTTCAAGAAACCTCAAATATTGGGGATGGAAGGGGTATTAGGAAGATATACACACCCAAGAGGCCAGAAAGATCCCAGCAATACAACTTTAGAAGGAGCACATAGCAAGGGAGTGCAGTGGAGCCTGCCTTCAGGAAGAAGGGGGATCATAAGAAACTCATAGAGTTCCCCTGGGAGGACACTCAGACTCAGAGACTATGAGGGGGATCTAAGAGGCAAACAATATCTGAATATTTCAGTGTTTTGTGTTGAACTTGCACTGCTACATGTACATCTACTTGTTCTTTTTCTCTCTCTCCTTTTTTTCCTGATATTCAACTAACATCTTTTTCACCCCCTAATCGGTGATCCCTTTTCTATTGCATATCTTATTCTGAATTTTTATGAATTCTGCTTCCTCTTTATTTTGTCATGATAGCCTCTAGGTTTTCCAGCAGAACTTGCTCCTGTTTTATTTTCTCAGTTTATTTCTACTCTCAAGTTCCTGAGAAGAGTTTCTAGAAAGGTCTGGGGGTATGCCAGGCACTGTGATTGGCTTTTCTGGTCAAGCTCCTTGGTGCCCTCCAGAGGAACTTTAGGAACTGTACATCCTCACTCTCTTGAGGGGCCACCAGAAGCTTCAGTGGAAAAATTAGCCAGAGCAAGAGGAAGCTGATATTGAAATAGTGGACCAAGACCTTATCAGTCAATACCCACTTAGCCAAGGCACCCATCTTTAATGGAGACCAGTTCCTTGTTCCATAAAATGCAGATAAGCATATCTGAAGAACAAATTAGATAATGCAGGCAAAAAAGTATTGAAAAGTCTAAATTCCAATGTACACATAAGCTATTTCTACTATTACTGTTGTACTATATAAAGATAAGAAACCATTGAACTAAAGCACTTGAAAAGAAATCAAATAAGAGAGGTAGGAAGGACATTTTATTTGTTAAAATAATATAATTAATTTTTTTAATAATCCATAACATTTTCTCTGTAATTTTTATTGTATATAAAATGTCTACATTATATGTGAGTTAAATACAGTTTTCTAACAGTTTAGCATTAACTGGTCTGCATTCTAATTGGGGGTGGAGAAACCATAAATCAATGGTGAAATCAGTATTCCTTAATACCCTCCTGCAATCAGCTGTCACTTTCCTTGGGCTAGTAAGCAAAAGGCCATTTGCAAAGCTGCCAAACCTTAGTACCCCATGCTGCAATTTGAGCCTATTTTCTTTTATTTTATCCATCATAGAAAGGAACAACAGCTGGACACATCAATTTGCATAATAACCTCTCCTGCTTGGAGACTGTTAGGTCAGGTCTCCACTCTTGCTAACATATCTCAGGCAGAACCTCTCTGGTTGTCTTTTGTTCTTCTCATAGCAGTAAAAACTATCTTTTGACCAAAGCTGTATTTCCTGTAAGCATTTGGGTGCCTAACTATGTAAGACTGCTTTTCTAAGTCTATTACATTTCCTTAGTCGGGGAACATATGTTTGTTTTTTTAATTTTTTTTAATGTTTATATTAGAGAGAGAGAGAGAGACAGAGAGATCATGAGGGGGGAGGGGCAGAGAGAGAGGGAGACACAGAATCTGAAACAGGTTCCAGGCTCCGAGCTGTCAGTACAGAGCCAGACGCAGGACTTGAACTCATGAACCATGAGATCATGACCTGAGCTGAAGTCGGATGCTCAACTGGCTGAGCCACCCAGACACCCCAGGGAACATGTTTTTAAAACAAAAACTCCCACCCCCAATACTTCTTTTATTAATTAATATACTTGCTACGATTCTGGAGTGGTTTGAGTACTTTTTTGCTCTGTCACTGCTGTGACTTCTTTAACATCAAATTCAACTGACGTTAAATCCTTGGATAGAAAGGAAATTTGGGAATTAATGTTGTCCTGATTACCTTGTGAGACATTTTGGAATCTCAGTGATAAGTAATTCACACATATTTCCAACTTTGTACAATATTTTCTCATATGGAGAAGCCCTGTAGAATTCAGGGAAAGAAATTCATTTCCTTGTAATGAAAACAAGACCCAACACAGAGTAAGAATCCTTTCTCACTTCTCTGTGAGGCCCCCTAAACTTCTTGATTCGTAGTTACCTCATGGAGAGCTAGACCAGACAAAATGCAGAGATATTACTTTAAAGAATTTACCATACAATATTAAACTTTAGAATTGATGAAATATGCTTCATTTCATTTTAGGAAAGTACATAAAATATCAACTTAAAAATCTTTCTATATAAAAATGATTTAAAGAGATAAGAATATAGTTAAGATAATTTTCATAGATTTTAAATAAAATTGGAACTGATGGAAGATGTTGATCAAAACATTTAAAACAAACAAAATCAGTTAATCAGGCTCTCACTTGTGGCCTCATGAAGTAACTGGTACTGGACTAAACTTTTTACTTAAACGAAAAACAAAACTATGAAACTTGTGGAAATAATGTGGCATGATAGTTTTCAGGTATCAGGCAATAGGCAAAACAAGATTGTGATCTATTGAAAAGAAGAAACTCATGAGATGAAACCAATAGTCTCTCCGCCTCTCTGCATGGAGACAATTTGAGTACGGTGTTGATACGTAGAGCACAGGAAGATCATGGTAGATGCCCTGAATTGAAGACATCAGAGTTCAGGATTGTTGGAGAGCAGTGGACTACATGGGGAAGTGTATGTAGAATCATATGAGAAGGATCCCCATGAATTCTTCATTAAACGTAAAGTCAAACATGCAAAAGGTGAGGTTATGCAAGTCTTGTCCAAAATTGGCCTGTGATAGAGCAGAAAATGAAACAGAGATACGAGAGATTGGGCAGTGCTGGAAGAAGGTGAATTCTGGTTTAGTCAGAGTAAAGAAATCATTTTAACACCCAGAACGTGCAGCTAAGACAACAGAAAAAACATGTCTCAGGAGCAATGACCATGGTTTAGAGGAAGGTTTACTTTAGACAGACCTGCCCTAAGGTAAACTTACCAAAATCCATAAGGGACTCAGAATTTAGAGTGTGAGTCTTGCCATGATCGAGAACATTAGGAAACACCTTGGGTTTTCCACAGATGTTGGAAAAACGAAAAACAAGCTAGAAATCATACATTTTGCATTATCTAACCATGGTGGGTTAAATTAGAATTCAGTAACAAAATAGCATAAAAACCCCAAATAGTTGAAACTTAAATTATACTCTTCTAAATAGCCCACATATCATAGAATAAATTTCAAGCAAAAAAATATATTTTTAAGATAAAGGATATTGAAAATACAACATATTAAGCTTTTGTATGGGATCTATCTAGAGGAATTCTTGGATGGAAATGATAGAATTTTCCACTTTAACAAGCTAAAAACATGTTATAAATTATAAACTAGAAAAACTATTATATATTGTAAAGTAGAACACAGAGAAATTTATCCATGACAGCACTTCTTCTTGATAAATTTGATATCCCTCATCAACGTAGGTGTAAAAATCCTCATTAAAATTTTAGCACAGCAATGTAAATAAAGGATAATATATTATTACCAAAAAAAGGATGGAATTTAAAGAAAGCAAACATAGTTTTCATATTTAAAAATCAATGCAATTCCCCACATTAACAGAATAAAAGAGACAAATCATATGATCAGTTCAATGAGTGTAGAGAAAGGATTTGGCAAAACTCAATGCTATCCATGACAAAAACTCTTAGCAAACTAGGAATAGTGTATAATTTTCTCAGTCCAATAAAGGATATATATGAAAATCCTACTGCTGACATTATACACAATGGTTAATATTGAATGCTCTCTCCCTGTGATTTGGGAGAAGTCAAGGATGCCCGTTCTCTACCTCTTTTATTCAAAGTTGTGTTCTTGGTCATAGATAGCAGAATAAGATGGCAATAAGAAATAAAAGATATAAAAAATAAAGGAGAAAAGAAATTGTTGCAATTTATAGATGGTGTGATTATTGATACAGGAAACCCTATGCAATCTAGAAAAAAGCTATCATAATTATTAAGTCAATTTAACAGTTTTCATTTACAAGAGCCTACAAAATAAATGTTTAAGAATTAATTAATGAAAATTGCCCAAGACATCTTCACTGACAACTACAAAACATTGCTAAGAAAAATTAAAGATTACCATGTTTATGAACTGGAAGATTTAGTATTGTTAAAATGTCTATTCTTTTCTCATTGATCTGTAGATATAACACAATGTGAGTTAAAATCCTAGAAAGTATTTTATACAAACTGGAATTGCTTTTCAAATGTATCTGAAAATGCAAACAACTAAAATAGCCAAATCAACTTTAGGGGGGGCAGGGGGAAGAACATATTTGAAGGACTTGCACCACCTGATTTCAATAATTTTTAAAAAGTTTCACTTATTAAACTATATGGTATTTGGGTAAGAATAAATACAAAAATTAGTAGAACAAAGTAGGGAGTTCATGACAGGAAGTACACATATATGTTATTTTTTTTTTTTCTACAAGGACACCAAGCTAATCCAATGGATAAAATTGTTTCTTTTTTTTTCTGCAGATAATGTTGAAAAAAAAGGAATTTTTGAAAGGAAAAACAAGTAATATTAAATTCTACCTTTTACCATTGAGAAAATTAATTTGTAATAAACAATAAAACCAAAGTGTAAAAGCAAAACCTATAAGGACAAGTAGGAAAAAAAATTGTGACCATGTAATTCAAAACTTGCATCTGTTTATAGTACCTTTATTTATAAAAGCCAAAATACTTGGTTCAATCCAAATGTCCACTACAGGTGAATGAATAAACAGATTGTTGTATATTATAATAGTGGAGCACTCTACAGCAATATGGATAATGAAACAAAGTAGATGAGTCTCAAAAACATGATGAAATATTTTATAAACGAATACATACAGGATAATTGGATTTATGTGAATTTCAAGAATTTCTAGGGTGATAGAAATCACATCTGCATTTTCTGAAAAGAAGTTGGGAGATGAATTGACTGCAAAGAGACATAAAAATTCTTTCTGAATTATTAAATATTTTATGTCTTGATTGTTACATTGGTTACACGGGTATAACCATCTGTCAAAACATCAAACTGTCCACTTGAAATGTGTACATTTTATTATATGTAAATTATACTTAATATAGCTAACTTTTTAAAAATATTACTATGCTTCAGAAAGGTATTAACTTCTGTGTCCTGAATTAGTTCTTTTAAAATAATTTTTAGGGGCACCTGGGTGGCTCAGTTGGTGCATCAGACTCTTGACATCTGCTCAAGTCATGATCTCACGGTTGGTGGGATTGGGCCCCATGCCGGGCTCTGCACTGACAGCATGAGCCTACTTGGGATTCTCTCTCTCTCCCAATCTCTCTGCCTCTCCCCTGCTCATGGGCACATGTGCGTGTGCTCGCTGTCTCTCTCTCTCTCTCTCTCAAAATCAATAAATAAACATCAAACATAAAATAATTGTAAATAAGTGCTGGTAATTTTTTTCCTTCCACAGAACATATCTTCTATTTTATATTGACAATCAATGGGAATATGTTAGAATATAATGCTATTATACTTTATAAATTACTTCCTAGAAATGTGTTCTTCCTTTAATGAGGTAGAGTTTTATTTTAATATCTTCTTGACATTAAAAATAAATGCAGTTGTGAGGTTCTATCTGCTTCATTTCTTTTTACACACCTCACACTTTTGCCTTGTAAACTGGTTCACAGTCCCAGCATATCGTGCAGTCATCACTGTTTTCCACATTATTTGGTAGTGAAGTACACAGATATGTTTGTTTTGGATTTGTGTGACACATTTTATTTCTTAAGTGAGGTTGGCTTTTTTTTAACTTCATTTTTTTTTCTCACCCATATTTGAAATATATTCAGTAGATCCACAGCTTTCTGGTAGAGATTTCCATTTGCAGACTGTGTGTGAGATTGTGTGGTCACTCAAAATTTGGTGTGGATATTGAGACTCATATGGTCACACAGGCACCAACAGGGTATGAAAAAGTCTGGAACTCATGTAATGAGGCTTTCTGCAGGAAGAACAGGACAGATCTCAAGCAGGTCTGAAATAGCCTGAATGGGAGGTATTCTCTGAAAAGGAGAATGGCTTGGGTTTTTATGGTAGTAAAAACGGATTGGGAATTGGGTGAGGGTTCTGCCACAAGCAGGGGCTTGTATGGTTTGAACATCCCATTGGCACCAAAGGAAAGCACACCCAGGCTTTGTTACCATCTTGCCAAGATGTGGAGCTGAAGGGGAAGAGAGATGGGTGGAAGTTGAAATCTGTTGGCCGTTAACATTAAAAAAATGAGTCATATTGGGGCACCTGGATGGCTCAGTCAGTTGAGCACCTGACTTTGGTTCAGGTCATGATCTCACAGTTCATGGGTTCGAGCACCATGTTGGACTTTGGGCTGATAACGTGAATCCTGCTTTGGAGTCTTTATCTTCCTCCCTCTCTCTCTGCCACTTCCCAGCTTGTGTGCGTTCTCTCTCTCTCTCTCTCTCTCTCTCTCTCTCTCTCGTAAATAAACAAAGATTAAAAAAAAAGAAAGAAAGCTTGGTGTTTCCTTAAAAAAATTGAGTCATATTTATTTTTATTATAGGAAGGAAAAAAGAAACAAAAATCAGATATCATGGAAGTCAAAGTGTGTAATATTTAAAGTGCCTTAAGTCAAGTAGATGGACAGGCCTTGAAAGGTTGTTTTTGTTTTGTTTTGTTTTGTTTTATTTTGGTTTGGTTTGGTTTGGTTTAAGTACGCTCATGTCAGAGAAGATAGAGTTTTATTTCCTGAATACAAATTTGCCTGATCTCCAGACAGGGAATATAGTCTTGACCATTAATGATACAGCTTGAGTCACCAAAAGATCATGGGAAGTGTTGTTTGGATGGTCTGAAGTACTTTCTTGTAAACCTAAGCAGTCCTTATTCTATATACAAGTCCAGCTGGATAATTTCTAGTCTTTTCCAGTTTTCTTTGGGTCTTTGAATTGAAGCATACTTGCTTAGTTTCTTGTCACAATTGGATCTTGTCAGGAAGAGGAACTTTGAATAGCATGTATACAGACAGTTCTTTCTCTGAAATAAATTTATTGACATTCTAATGCCCCCCATCGATGAATAAACTATTTTCTGTTTGGTGAAACAGCTATGAGAGGAACTTTCAGGTAGTTGTTTGGTTTTGTTCAGAATTGGCTACTTGTTATAGTTGGCACTGCTAGCTATACACAGGAGGGAGTTTTCCATCGAAAAAGAATCCCCAGCCATAAATTATTTGTTGGTCAGAGATCCAAGTTGTATTTGACATCTGTAATCATTAAAATAAAAATGACAAATACTCAGGTGGCAAACAATTTATGTGACTTGAAATGGAAAAACAGAACAAGCCAGAGAATTTGACGAATCATTCATCTTTCTTAAACTTAACTGTGGCTCATCAGATACTTCTTATTTCTATCTCTTTAAGGTAGACTTTTGAAAAGTGCTCAGTTGTCCATATAAGTTATTTAATAACGAGTTTAATATGGGGGAATAAATTACATTTCAAAGGCCGGTATGTAAATTTTAAGGACTGGAGAACTGGATGTTACAAGTTTAACTTGAAGAAGTGTGTTTGCCTGAAGTATAAATCTTCAGGATGGTGAACATTTACAGTATATAGGACTACATTCGTACTATTTATGACCTATGTTTTTAGGATTTAAACTAGAAATAAAAGTAACTGTGTTTCTCAAAATTTATTCATTTGTTATCTCATCAAATATTTATTGAGAACTTATTACGAGGTAGGCATTGTGCTAAATACTGTGCACATAATTCAAAAAAGAAAAAAAAAAGGTAGTCCATACTTGCAAAAGGAAGTTTCTAGAGAAATGGCTGAGATGGACAAGTAAACAGGTGATTGAAATTCAGGGAGATAAGCTTGGTAATTACAAATACCTGTGCTGTGGAAACCTAAGGACCTATTAGCCTTCAGAAATCAGGGAAGTCAGCAGGAAAAGAGAATTGGAATTTGAGAGGCTACACTATGGTAGAGTTGAGTGGGGAAATAATCAGATAAAGAAGACCGAATACATGGAAGACAAAAGAGACCATGGCACATATGAAGAACTGTAGTAGAATGTGAGAGAAGCAGTCTCAAAAATGATACTGAATGAGTATTCAGAGGACAGAAGATAAAGGCTTAGGGAATGATTAGGGACTTTATCTTAACAGAAATAGGGAGGATTTAATCAAATTCATATTTTAGAATGCTCACTCTTTGCTTCAGTGTGGAGAATGGATCGGAGGGGGATGAGACTAGCATTATCATGAATATGGAATCCAAACTTCACATCATCCTTTCTTTAAGTCATTGCCATACATTTCCTGTTTTATAGGGGATGTAAAATGTACACTCTAAAGTAAGCACTTCTACTGTAAAACAGATTGCATTTAAGTAGGTGGTGAAACTCCACTACTAATTACTGTTGGCCAAATGTCCTGCAATCAATATAGAATGTTGCTTTGAAAACATAGCCAAATACCTTCTGGAGTCTTTATCAAGTAAACATATTTGGCATATATAAGCATGAATGGAAAATAGGCTTTTTTTTTAAAAAGTAGATTTTCAAACTTTGGATTTTTACTTTATTTTATTTAGTTTTTAATATTTTGTAATCTGGGTATATTTTATTTTTTATTTTAAAACCAGTAGAGGAGGGGCATCTGGGTGGCTCAGTTGGTTAAGTGTCCAACTTCGGCTCAGGTCATGATCTTACCAGTTCGCAAGTTCAAGCCCCACATTGGGCTTTGTGCTGACAGCTCAGAGCCTGGAGCCTGCTTCCGATTCTGTGTCTCCCTTTCTCTCTCTCTGCCACTCCCCGCTCATGCTCTGTCTCTAACAAGTAATAAATAAATGTTAAAAATTTTTTAAAAAGACTTTCTTTAAAACCAGTAGAGGTGTTTTATAGTTTAAGATTTCGTTTTAGATCTTTGAAATGTCAGATCTCTTTTATTAGCTTGATTTGGAGTAGAGTACTCTTCAATTTGGGTCCAAATCCACTGTTTTGTTAGGTCATGATTGATGTTAACATTTGTATAAATACCATATATGTTACACCTCAAAAATCTGAAATACCTAACTTGAAACTTTAAGAAGCTTATAGTTGCATTCATATATTTAATTTTTAAAATCTATTTATTGATATTTATATGATAATCATAATCTAGAGGTATTTTATTTATATAGATGAGAAAAATGAATTAAGGCATATAGTATTGGAAGTGAAACTAAGCAACTCAGTACCCAAGTGTTTTATAGATCTTTATAACTAATGTGAAATATACTTGAAGTAGAACTCATAACTTGTAGTTTTAAATCATAGGATCAACTGAAATATAAACAAACTACCAAACAAATATTTCTTAGAGGGATTTGTTATTTTGGGGATTTTCTGTTAACATTTTAAAAGAGATAAGCTTATTGGGTGTTTATTTTATGAGAAACAGAAATCTGAAGTTACATATTTAACCAAAATTGTTTTGCATAAAATAATGTAAATATTCCAAAAGCTGATTGTCATCTTAAGAAAATCAAATACTGTGGAAATTCAAATATACTCTCAGCCCTTGGAACTAGTAGCTCACAGTATTTTTAAATGAAATATCCTACTGGCTACGTGGAGTGAAAGGGCCCATGTTTGTGATGGAAGAAAGCACAAAGAAATGAGTGGCTTAGAGAGGATTGTAAAGGGGAAGCATTTACTTCACACAAAAGACAAACATTGTTACCTACATCACAGGGAGCTTATTTTTATTTAAGGAAGTTATTTAGATTTCAAATCCTGTGAGAAAGAATGTAGAACCTGAATAAATAAAAGCCATATTTTATCTTTTCTGCACTTTTACAACACAACCAAAATCTCCTAGAGTTTGGCATTTTCATCATGTCTTACTGCCACAGTGTAATTATCTAAACTGTGTGTCCTTTTAGATTCAATCATTATTTCATTCAGCAAGTATTTATTGAGTGACTACTATATGTCATGCACTGTTACAGGCACTTGGAATATACAGTAAACATCATGTTCTAATGTTTACTTTTCCAGAGGTTATTTAGTAGTGGTATTAAATTGCAGATATTCCTGCAAGTAAGAAAGACCTCTAGTGTTTTTTTCTTTTAACTTATTTATTTTTTAACCTTTTTATTAGGGAAAGTTTCAAACACTTAGAGGTAGGGAGAACAGTAGGAGGAACTCTTATATATCCATCACACATTTCAACAATCATTAATATATAACCAGTTTATTTAATACTTAGTCCTCTTCTCCTCTTCCCATCCCTACTTGAATTATTTTTGTTACTTTTTATTGAAACATCATAAGCACAGATAAGTATACACTTTGTACCAACACATTTTCACAAAGGAACACATTTATGGAGTCAGTGTCTAGATCAAGAAATAGAACATTGCCAATCCTCATAAGAGCCCTGATTTCCTCCGACACTGGGATGCTATTCATCTAATAGCATAGACGAATTTTGCCTGTTACTGTACTTTTTACAGTTTATAGAAAATACACATATATGGAATGATATACCATGTAGTCTTTTGTGTCTGGATTCGTTTTTATGAAGTATTATATGATAATCACATGAATATGCATATCATATGTAGATGTATATATCATGTGTGTATCATATGAATATACCATAATTTTTTCTTTCCAGTCTACATTTGAGTATTTGAATTATTTGAATAGTTTCAGGTTAGGCCTAAAAAAAAAATAGTGCTTCTGTGAACGCTTAGTATAGACTGTTTAATAAGGAAACGTTATGTCAGGTATATACCTAAGAATGGCATTGCTGAGCTACAGGGTATGTGTGTGGTCAGATTTAACAGATTCTGCCACATTTGTCTAAAGTGATTTCTAACTTGTTCTCCCTCAGGCAGAGTGTCCTTTCCCTTTGCTCCATGTCCTCATCAAGACTTGTGTGTTTCAATCCAGTTATTCTAGTAGGTATGTAGTGTATCTGCTGTGGTTTTAATTCGTATTCTCTAACAGCTATTGAAAATAATTACCCTTTCTTTCCTCTCCTTCCTTTTCCCGTCCTTCTTCTTTATTGTTTTTGTTGTTGTCATTTGGATATCTTTTTTTATCAAGTCTTTTGACCATTTTCTTTTTTCTTTTTTTAATATGTGTAGTTCTTTCTTTATTTGTCTTAATGTTTATTTAATTATTTTGAGAGACAGACAGAGAAAGAGAGAGAGAAGCAGAGAGAGGGGGAGAGAAGGAATCCCAGGCAGGCTTCACGCTCAGCATGTGGAGCCCAGTGCACGGCTTGATCCCACAACCCCGAGATCATGACCTGAGTGGAAATCAAGAGTCAGATGCTTAACTGACTGAGCCACCCAGGCTTCCCAATTTATACTTCTTTAAATAATCTATATGCACTCTATTTTCCTTCTGTGATGCGGGTTACCTTTCAACTTTCTTAATAGTGTCCTGATTAACAACATTCCTAGATTTTAATATAGGTTAACTTTTTTTTTTTTTTTAATGATTGGCACTTTTAATTTTTGGAATAAGAAATATGTAAGTATATCAAGATTACAGATATTCCTCTGTGTTTGTGTCTGAGAACTCTATTGTTTGCCTAATACATTTCAACCTACAGTGCATCTGAATCTACTATCTACAGTGTCTGGCATCTTTTAAAAATTTGCTAAATGTTTTATTTATTTATTTATTTATTTATTAGCACAGCCTGACTTTATTTATTTATTTATTTATTTACTTACTTACTTATTTATTTTTAAGTACAGCCTGACTTTTACAGTAAAGATATCCTCATATAAGAATAAAGTTATTCCCAGTAGCTTAACAAATAGTTATTAGAGATGTTAGAAAATAGCTAATTAATATGGGTAAATAGGGCATGTACATTTGTTTTTATTCCCTATTGATATCTCACTGAAACAAATGTTTAGGTGCTAAGAAAGCAGTCATTCTGTAACACCACATAAAATTTAATGAAAATTACCAATTAATTTCTGTAGAAATGGAAATCAAGTGGTCATGAGTGGCAGATGAGACAAATTGTGATTTAAGTGGTATTTATGTGGGGAGGTGAGCATTCTTTGCGAGGCTATAGAACACCATAGACTAGGAGACCACAAAGGTAGCAGACAGGATGAGTGAGAATTTATTCTGGAAAAAAAATAATTAGTTGGAAAGACAACTGTAATAGTCAGACCCAATAAGCTTGTCTCACTCATACATCAAAAATACAGGTGGTTAGTATTTGCTTCGTGGCAAACACACCATGTGAAAACAACTAGAATGTCTTTTTCTAATGAATTTTAGCCTTGCAAATATAAGGATTCTTTTGGAGGAGTTAATTCAACTAGATAAAGTCCATTTTATTTTGAAAATACATGTTCTCATCATACAGAATGAAAAGACATGGATTGAGAATATAAAAGGAAGAGATACAGTAACAACAGTGAAGAGAAGAAATTTTTAAAGAAATATTAAGGAACTATTTCCTAGAACTGAAGAAGCACATGATATTGTCTTCAGATGGAAAAGGCTTACCAAATGCCCTTTTAGCACAATGAATGAAAATAACCACAGATAAATGTATATATTTTGAATTTCAGCAAAGCATCAATAAGGAGATTGCACTGCTTCCAACATGGGGCAAGAACTAATCAAGAAACAAAGGAATGAAAAAATACTGCCATCAAATTTTCATCTGCAAGAGGGAATACCATAGACAATGGACAATGGAGTTTTTAGTGTTTTGAGGGATAATAATTGTCTCTGTAAATTTCTATACTCTACACTGCCAAATTATCACTAAGTGAAAGGACAAAAGAACAACATATTCAAACATTCAGGAATTTTGATAGTCTACCTTCTGTTAACTATTTACCTGACAAGTTATTAGATGTACTTCTAGCAAAAGGACAAAATAAACCAAGAAAACCAAAGACAGGTGATGCAGAAGTGAGTTGGTCTAGCAAAGGACAGAAATGAAGGAAAGGTCTGGGAGCCACGTGCTCTGAGATGGATGTTTCTTAGACAAAAAAGAAAATAAAAGCTTAATCTGATTTAATGAAGGATAAATGTGAAATGCCTCCCCAAAATGAGAAAGTGATTAAAATATTTTGAAAATCTCTTTACGAATATCTTGCAAACAAATTGTAGTCTGATTTTAGACAGTTGATTACCTAAAGGTGAATACACATTTGATATTGAAACTAGGAACATTTTTTAGAGTATCCCAGGGATATGGCTTTTGATGATCTATATTTAAAATAGTTAAACACTGGGAAGAGAATAGAAGGATTGAGTGTCAGCATAAGTGAAGGTAAATCTTTTTTCACATCATGGGGGTGATAAATATTTAATATTGATAAATCAAGAAATAGAAGTGAAAGCATGTGCTTATGAAATAGGGAATACCTGCCAGAGAACTAAAATTAATAATAATAATAAAAATAAAGGTTGCCTTTAAGCAATAAGTCTAAGAAAGGCTGAGATGGAAAAATCTTACATTTATGGATAAGATCTCCAATTCTATTTGAATTTTTACCATGTGGCTGTATTATCGTCACAAAAATAAAAATAAATCTTAGTGATGTATAAGATGTGCTTATAGAAACAATTGTGAAAGTGTGCCAAATTGCTTTAAGTTTGAAGGGCTGTAGAAAGGCAGACCGTGATGTAAAAAATAAAGAGAGATTAAACTACCACAAAAAAAAAAAACACATGCAAGAGACCAACTTAGCATGCAAAGTTCTTTGCTGTTACCATGAAATAACTTAGGTTAACTTAAAATAATGGAGGGAGAAAAATGAGTGATTTTGAAGAGGAGAATGGCATGATCTTTTATGATGATGGTAATGGCAAGAACACTTCTGTTAAGACAGATCTGTATGTATTAACTAAGTCGGTCATGTACAAGATGTCTTAAATAGTAATATATTCTCTAGATAAATAGCCACTGGCCTATACACTGAGTTCACACTACCCCTTTCTAAAAGAATCACAACGCTGCAGAACCCTGTCTGGAAGAAATCTTTCATCCAAATCTTTGGACCAAGAAATATGTGTGAATATGTTGGGTGTTTGTTAATGTTTATACTTGCGTGTTCATGATAGTCATGGTTGCAGTGGGGAGGAGTGGTAGAAAAAGGAGTTTTACTTTATCTTTTACTTTATCTTTGAAAGATAAAGTAAAACTGTTATGTCTAACGAATACATCAGCAGAGTTCTGAAGTTATTTTTACACACATCAAGGGTTGAAGTCCACTGTGTCACAGTACCATCTAAGATTCTGACTTGGAAAAATAGTGTGGCACCATCCCGTTCCTGTCCATTAACACCAGTACCTTGACATCAATATCAGAACCTTCTGTCCTCTCTAGTGACCTCAGAGTTCATGAAAATAAATGTAGTACTGTTTTCTTCTGAAAATACATTATATCTCTGTTTCTGAGATTTCTGTCAGGTTATCTGGTTTATAAGGGGAAATGAGGTCTGCTTATGAAAATGGTCATAGTCCATTTAGTTCACAAATACGGCATTTTCTTTAAAGGAGAAGAAACACAGGGTCTCTGGTAGTTTATAATTCATGCTGTATCTTTAACTTTCATCAATTTCTTTCCTTCTAGATACTTAGGTGATTTTCCCACAGAATCACTGTGAGATAAAGGATCATATACTATTATAAGTAGAAGTAACTAAAGACCTTCTAGCTAGGAAACTTGTTTAAATCTGACAGTTGGTCATCTGCTATTGTTTTCCTCAGGTCTTATGAGTACTTATGTAAGGCTATTTACTTAGGTAATGTCCTATCTGAATTTTTTTTTCTTTTTTTTAAGTTTTTTAAGATTTATTTTGTGAGAGAGAAAGTGAAGGAGCAAACAGGTGACAGAGAGAGAGAGGGGGAGAGAGAGAGAATCTCAAGCATGCTCTGCACTGTCAGCGTAGAGTCTGAAAGGGGCTTGAACTCATGAACCTTGAGATGATTACCTGAGCTGAAATCCAGAGTCAGACGCTTAACTGACTGAGCCGCCCAGGCGTCCTCCTTTTTCTTTATTGGGAAAGAATTTACAGAGATTAGGAAACTAAGATAAAAATGTTCTGGGGTACTTCAAGAACTTCTAAGCTGGTGAAGTGTTTACCAAATTATTATTACTATTTAAAGAATCAAGGGTCCTTTGAATTGCAGGAAAGGCAATTTAATTAATGAATTAATTAATTTCTTTATTATTTCTTTATTACTTCTTTCATGCTCAAATCCTTACAGATAAAATGATTCTGATTTAAACTAGTGAAAATGTTTTTGTACAATTAGAGAAATGCTCAAAATTATAGTTACAAGGTACCCAAAGATGTACTTTTTTTCTTATTTATTTAAAATTTTTTGTTTTATATTTATTTATTCATTTTGAGAGAGAGGGAGAGAGAGAGAGAGAGAGAGAGAGAGAGAGAGAGAGAGAGAGAGCGTGCACAAGTCAGGAGGGGCACAGAGAATGAGAGACAGAATCCCAAGTAAGTTTCACACCATCAGAGCAGAGTCTGAGGCGGGGCTCAAACTCACGAACTGTGAGATCATGACCTGAGCCAAGATCGAAAGTTGGATGCTTAACCGACGAACCACCCTGGCCCCCCTCCAAAGATGTACTCTTTAACACTTTTTATAATCGAACCCTTCTTACTCAATAAATGAGTCACTTGACCCATACTTTGACCCTTTTGATAGATGATACAAAATTTAAAGAGCAATTATAATGCAGTAGATATACTATTAACAAGGCCTATATCATAAAAGTGTAAAACTTCCAACACTTACCTATTTTATAAGAATATAATATATATTAAGCTATTTGTTAAATGCCAACTCAAGTTTCTGGTTGAATTTTGAATCAAGTCTTATCACCTTCTATGTAAACATGAAGAATATACAAATATGCATGCATATCAGTTCTGGTTCTGGAGAACACTGACTAGTACAGTTGTATATACTTATAATTGAGTTGTAGTTAAAAAAAAAGAGAAAGACCAGAGGCTTAAGTAAGTTGAAGAGCTCTGATCAGCACCAGTCTTGACCTTCTTCCATTTATGATACAGTGCCTTTAAGACAGCCGTTAACTATTGCCATCATCATCTTTTCAATTAGTATAATTTTTTGTACATTCATCCTAGAGCTGCAATTTCTAAGCATCTGATACATAAGGCAAAATAAAACTTACTAAATCTGTCACTAGGAGAAATAGTTAATATGACTATTAAAGACATTTTGAAACTATAATTATAAATCTCCCTCAAAAGAAAGCCCCAGGACAGATGGCTTTACATGTAAAGTCTACCAAACTGTTAAGAAAGAAAAAACATCAATCTTATACAAGTTCTTTCAAAGAATAGGAAAAAGAAAAATGCTGGAATATACTTTATATTAGTTATCCATTGCTACATAAAACATCCTAAAACGTAGTAGCTTAGAACAACGTACATTAATTATTTTACAGTTTCTGTAAGTCAGGAATCTAGGCAGGGCTTCTCTGGGATCTCTGGCTCAATGTCTGTCCCAAGGCTGTAATTGAGGTGGAGTTGCTGTTAGCTGAGGGAGAAGACTGCAAGAAGAGTGGCTAGGCGGGTGAAATCAGGGCAGCTGCTCCGACATTTTAACTTTGAGATGCTTATTGAATATCCTGATGGGGATACTAAGTAGCCAGTTGGAATATGGGTCAGGGCTCAAGGAAAAGGTCTGAAGTGAAAATATAAATGCGTGAGGCTAGATGAAATCTCCTGAAAATGAGTGTCATCTAAAAAGATACTAGGGCTGATCACTGGGGCACTCCACGTGAAAACATCAGGTAGATGAGGGGAATGGAGACTACACAGGGCAGCTAGAGAGCTAAAGGGAGAATAACAAACAGGAGCTTGGAAGCCTGAGGAAGGACTGACCAACTATACCAAGGGCTGCTATAAGATAGGAAAGAGGAGGATATTATGCCTCCTACCTATCAAGTGATGAATCTATTTTATATCAACTCAAAATTTTATAGAAACAGTGCTTAAAACTTACATAAAATTAGAAGGGCCTGAAACCATCAAAGAAATGGAATAAGTAGTTCATGATTTCTCCACCCCTCTACGATTAAAATACTTCCCAGCCTCAGGAAACTGTATGAAATCTTCCAAAAATAGACAAACCTATTCTATATTAGAATGCTCCTCAGATAATTTTATAATGCTAATATAATCTGATCCAAAACCAAATGAGGACAATAGAAGTAACCTAAATTATGTACCACTTTCATGCATAAACATAGATGTAATAAACCTAAATAAAATAGAGGAAAATTCAATTCAGCAATGTTTTAGAAATCTAAGAAATATTTATTTCAGCCTGCAAGGATGATTTAATTTTGAAAATCTATTAAAGCAATTCATCATATTATCAAATTAAAGGGGAAAAACAAATACATGAGAGAAAAACAGCTTTTTATAAAATTCAATATCCATCTGTGACATAAAGTGTTAACAAACATAGTGCTAGAACAGAATTTCTTTGAATTGATAATAGATATTTAATCAAACTGGTAAAATATATTGTACTCACTGGTGAAGCATTAGATAAATTCCCTTAAGGTTAAGGACAATACAAAAAAAAAACAACTCCATTTCTTCATTACTAGTCATCATTTTACTGGAGGGTTGAGCAAATCAAGTGAAATAAAAAGAAAGAAAAAGGACATGGTAATTTATTATTTACAAGTAATAAAATTGTGTATAAAATCAAAGAGAATCTAGAAACTATTGCAACTAATAAAATATATCAGAGAATTAGAAGTAGGTATTAATATTCATAGAAGAGTAAAGGCTAAGATTATTCAAAGCAATGAAGAAAAAATATGAACAAGGAATTTACTTACAGTATATCAAGATTTAATTAAAGCAAAAGTATTTGAAACACCATGATATACTGCAGAGCTAGATAAACACACCAAAGGAAAGCAGTAGAGAACCTATATACAAATTCCCACGTATATTTGGGAACCACGTAATCAGGAAGTAACCATATCACATTAGAGGAGAATATGGGACATTTAAAAATAGTATTGTGATAATTGGATACTCATATGGAAATAAAGTAGGTCTGTGCCTCACTCTATCCACAATAATCAAACTTTTACACTCTTATACAAATATAGGAAAATATCATTGTGAATCTAACATAGGAAACAAATAAGACCCAATAAGCACAAACTATAAATATGTACAAATATGGCTAGATTGTTCTTTGAAAACTATAGCCAAACTATTATATACATAGTAGGAATACAAGTGATGTATTTACCAAGATATTAAAACACACTGACAGTAAAAGATACTTATTCAGAATATACAAAGAACTTCTAAAGCTTAGTAAGGACAAATCAATACAATTGGAAAAGGGGACAGAGTTCTGAATGATCAATTTACATAAGAATCCAAAAGGAAAATACACGTATTACAAGATGCTCATCATTACTGTTCATCAGTGAAATGTATGTTATAAGAACATTATATAATTTCTCACCTTTCAGATTGGGAAGAAAAGTGTTTTAAAAATCTATAAGGCTAGTTGCTGGCAAAGATGCAGTAAAATGATCATTTTTCTAGGTTGCTTAGGAGATCATAAATTATAACTACCACAAAACTCAATTTTGCAAAATAATCAAGTTGAAGATGCTCCTATCTCATATTTTAATGTCCATCAGTTTTGCTTCTACTTGTAGTACTCTAGACAAAGTCTTTCAAAAGGTTATCTGGAAATAGAAATATGTAACCGGAGGGAAAATAAATGAATTTCCTTCAGTAGGGAGACAGATAAATTAACTGTAGTGTATTACTGCCATAAAATTCTATGTAGTAACTAATATGAATGAAGTATCTCAGATGGAGATAAAGCTGAAATGCATAAGATAAAATGCAACTTGTATGAAAAACAATGGCAAATATATATTTAACACTATTACATACATTTTGTAAATTTTCAAAGCACAAATAGGTATATATGTAATACAGTTCCAGTAAAAGTATGAAAGTCTAAATGTGGTAGAATAGTTCATCTAAAAGAAATAGAATATAGAAAGACCATGATAAACCAAAGGTGTGTTTTAGTAACTGCAACAAGATCCCTTTGGGGTACAGAAGTAAGCCTAATGGGCACAGGATGAGATAGGCTTGGTGGTGTAAGGTTTGGGGGGGCATGTTGAATTTTGAACGAATGGAAACTAAATTATACAATGGATGACAATCAGAACTGTGTTTTTTTTGATTTTTAATTTTGGTTATATTTATAGATCTAGATGTAGATATAACCAAATCTACCATACTGACTATTTTTAAATATACTGGTTAAGGACATTAAATGCATTCACATTGTTTTTCAATCATCACCACTGTCTATGACCGGAACAGTTTTCATCTTCCAAAACTCAAATTCTGCACCCATTAAATACCAACTCACCATTCCCTCCCACCCCTGGTAGCCACTATTGCACTCTCTGTCTTTATGAATTTGACAACTCTAAGTGTTTTACACAAGTAGAATTATACAATATTTGTCCTTATGTGTCTGGCTTATTTTAGTATAATGTCTTCAAGGTTCTTTCATGTTATAGCATGGATCAGAATTTCATGATTATTGGAGGTTAAACATATTCCATTTTATGTATAATACAACATTTTGTTTATCCCTTCATTTACTACTGGACATTAAAGTTGTTCCACTCTTTGCCTATTGTGGATAATGCTGGTTTGAATAAAAATATACAAATGCCTGTTTAAGTCCTTGCTTTCAATTCTCTCTTTTAAAGTTTATTTATTTATTTTGAGAGAGAGAGAGAGTGTGCTCACATGCACGCACACATGTGCATGAGTAAGAGAGGGGCAGAGAGAGAGAGAGAGAGAGAGAGAGAGAGAGAGAGAGAATCCCAAACAGGCTCCTCCCAGCTGTCAGCCCATAGCCTGATGAGGGACTCGATCTCACGAACCATGAGATCATGACCTGAGCTGAGATCAACAGTAGGACGCTTAACCAACTGAGCCACCCAGGCACCCTTCAGTTCTCTTTTATATTTATTCAGAAGTTGAATTGCTAGATCAAATGGTGATTCTATGTTAAGTATTTTGAGGAACCCCCCACATGGTTTTCCACAGTGACCATGCCTTTTTAGATTCTATCAGCAAGCAATGCGCAGAATTCCAATTTCTTCATATTCTGACCAGCCTTTTTTTTTTCCCCCATAATAAGCCACTCCACTGGGTGTGAGGTGATATCTCATTGTGGTTTTGATTTACATTTTCCTAATGATTAATGATGTTGAGCATCTTTTCATATATTTAGGGTAAGAGAAAAGGGAGACTAAGGAAGAGAAAAAGACAGTGAGTCTTCTGTAACCAATCTGATATGCATTAGGTCAGAGCCCTGTGGACAAGGACCATTCTTCCCATTTCTGCAGAGAATATGGCCAATGAGGACCAATGGGAAGCAGCAGGATGCTGGTCTGTCATTGGGCATTACAGGCTCAGTAGGATAGTCATCCCTTAGAGAAGCATTAGCTGAGTACACATGGAGATGGTGCCCTGCTCAGTGGGCATGGAGTCGTCCAGTACAGGCTGAGAAGACTCCTATGGCAGATGAATATGAATATGGGTTGTTAGAGACCACATGTGAAGCCCTCCTGGGGACAACCAGCAGTAATAGTGGAGATGCATAAAGGACAAGATTAAACAAATGCAGATGGAAGCATAGAGGGCGTTTCAGATTTCTCACTGAATGCATGTTTTATCATAGGAATGACTCTGCGTGTATACTGTGCAACATGTAGAATAATATTTGGAAGACTAGAGCTGAAAGGCAGAGCATCAGGATTGTTTCCCTAAAATGCAATTACCTCAACTTTTGGAAATCATTTCACCTTTTTTTTTTTTGAAAAATTTTTAATGTTTATCTTTTGAGAGAGAGACAGAGAGAGAGAGAGAGAGAGAGAGAGAGAGAGAGAGAGAGAGGGAGGGAGTGGGGGAGGGGCAGAGAGAGGGGCAGACACAGAGGCAGGATCCAGGCTCTGAGCTGTCAGCACCCAGCCTGACAAGATGTGGGGCTCGAACTTACAACAAGAGATCATGACCTGAGCTGAAGGCAGCACTTAACCAACTGAGCCACCCAGGCGCCCCTGAAATCATTTGACCTTTTAAAGTCTTACTTTCTTTTCACAAAACATTTGGGGAATAAGACATATCACATCTTTTTCTTTTAATATTCATTTATTTTTGAGAGAGAGAGAGAGAGAGAGAGAGAGAGAGAGAGACAGAGAGAGAATGTAAGCGGGGGAGGGGCAGAGAGAGAGGGAGACCCAGAATCTGAAGCAGGCTCCAGGCCCTGACCTGTCAGCACAGAACCCAATGCGGGGCTCAAACCCACAAACTGTGAGATCATGATCTGAGCCGAAATTGGACGCTTAACCAACTGAGCCACCCAGGTGCCCCAGATGTATCCTATCTTTTTACAGGGCTTTTATAAAGCTACATAAAGATAATAAGTGGAAGAAATCTTTGGAACAGTAGAAAGCATGCCAGATGTGATCATGCCAACGTTGACAACTAAAAGGAGACATGACAAACTCTAGTTCGCTCTCTGACAGTGCTGTATTATTTGCTCGAGGAGTTGAAGAGCTATATGTCTGCTACAAGTCTAGTGCCAGTCTGGAGCAGACTAAGAATGACTTCCTGCTTTCTAAAGAGTATAAGTAGTGTGCTTTTTGTCAAGGAGTAAAATCTAGAATTTATAGGCTAAGAGAAACATTTGTATTTCTTAATGTGAATTGCTGTCTCAACTACACATGACACAGTGTGGATGGACCAAGCAACACTTTGCCAGGACCTTCAGAAAAGATTCTGGGAAGTCCCACTGCTATTTATTTTGAAGCTTTAGGTTCCCAAATGAGTACCAAGTTAGAATTTAGTATTCTGCACATAACATCAACCATAACATCTCCAATACGTATACAAGTGAAAATTAGGTAATCAGCAATATGTGGAAATAAAACTGACATACTCAGAGGAAGCAAAAGGATACGAGTCTGTCATCCAGTGTTCTAAAACTGACACGTCTCTGACAATTGATGACAGTGAAAAAAAACCTGCTGCTTTGTGCGCGAGATGACTCAATGCCATGATTCTTTCAGAATCAAAGAAATGTCAGCTATTATTAGTATTAACAGAAAGCTTAAATATGTGGTAGAGCAAAATGCCCCAGTAACATTCTACTTGATTCATGTTTTTCAAAAGCCCAATTTTTTGGCCTCAATTGGTGATGGATTCTACTATATAAAAGGATTGTTGATCTCTGGTTCTTATCAGAAGAAATGCAGTGGGTGGAAATATAAATTGGGAGCAATTTACATTGGTTTACGCTCTGTTGCTCATTTGAGAAAAAATTAAATACATTGCTTATATTATCTGTTATTATGGTCATCAACCAAACAGTTATGATTTATCAGAAATATAGCACGCAATAAGAATTTAAAAGACTCCCCCCCCCCCCCCCCCCCCCGTCATCTGTGAGATTGTGTGTTTGGCAAAATACTGAAAGTACAGGGAGAGTGGTGCTGGGGAATAGGTTGGTGGGGAAGGTGTCAAGAAATTTAGCAATTTGATTCAATAAATATTTCTTTTTGTGCCCAGGGTGTGCTGGGTAGTATTCTAGGTGCTGGGGATATCAACTAACAAAATCCAAGTATTTCCACTTTTGTGACTCCTACATTATAGCTGGGGGACACAGATAAGAACAAACAAACAAATAAATAACACAAAGAAAATAGGATCAGAATACAGGGCACCAAAAATGCAAGTGTGGGGGAAGAATGGCAATTTTAGATAAAGAATTCAAAGTAGGCATCACAAGGATGGTGACATTTGTGTAAAATCCTAAAAGAGGTAGGGAAATTAGCCACTTAGGTTATATGGGTAATGAGCTTTCCTGGCAGAGGTAATAATCCGTGCAAAGGCCCTGATTCAAAATGTGCCCATTGTGCTCTAGAAACATTAATGACTAGAGTGTTGGAGGAGGGTAAATGAGGAGGAGCAGGAAGAAGAAGAAAAGGTGGGGAGCATCATGCAAGGACTCATAGGCCTTTGGAAGGTTTTGGTCGTGTCCTCACGCTGGAGCTGTGGAAGGCTGTAGCAGAGGTCTGCCTTGTGTGTTAACAAGAATTATTCTTGCAGGATAGTCTATGGGGCAAGGAGAGAAGCAGGGAGACCAGGTAGGAGGCTTTTGCAGGAATTATAGTAACTCACACCAGAAAGGCGAGAAGATTAGGAGTGGTTCACCATCTGAGGTTTACTAGGTGGGCCCAGGAATATGGTACTTGGAACCTGACTGCAATAAAATCTAAAATTCAAGATAAAAAAAGTGGTGACATATTTTGGAATCAAAGGCCTGGGGAGACAGTTTTACTTTTGTCTCCTTTTCATAATGTTTTCTCTTCTCACATCGGGATCTATTTTTTTTTTTTCTGCTTGAAAATCATTACTAATTTGGAGGAAAGATGCCAAATCATCCATAAACTTTCAATAGATGCCCTTGCATTCATGGAGCACTGCCCCTGTTGCCCTGAAGCTAACAGCGGGATGCATAATGCATGATGCACTCCAAGCCTTACATAAATACACATAACACTTTAGCAGTTAAGAGGATGGAGCTATTAAAGAAAACAATGTGGGTGTAAAACAGTTTTGCAGAGATTAAAAAATTTTAAGCCAGGAGCTTTTTCTAAAAGAACAGATTGGATTTCTGATTAGAGATTGGAGGGAATGATAATTGAAATACTCATTTCAATACCAATAGAGTAACATGTGTGAATCTGTCCAATTCATATTTGGTTTGGCTAGAAAGAGAAACAAATAGTGATCACATATTTCCTTTAAGGGCATAACTTGCTTATTTTTCTCCACCTTGTAGCCTCATTCTTCTGAAATGGATATTTAAACAGTGTACAGTTTACACTTCCCATTTTTTTTTCATAATTTTACTTTGAAGCTCATGGAGATATGACTTAATGGTTGAAAGAATGAGCATTAAAAAAAAAAGACAAGGAAACATTTTGTGTAATGACATGCTGATTTCTTCATCTACTGCAGCAACCATTGCTTTAACCTCACTGATTGTCTTGTTATTATTACTGAAAATGGCAGATAGGCACAAGCTTTTGATTAATCAGCATGCTTCATCTGAGATCAAAAATCTCTAGGTTGCGTGTTCACATCGCAGAGCAGTCTGTTCCAAGAAGGGAACTTTTTTTGAGCACTCTTCTGATGGATAATCTCAAAATCCATTGTCCCTGGAATATTTTTTTGCCTTCCTGTTTTTTCAATTTGACTAAAGTAAAAAAACTTATTGCATTTTTGAAATGTCCAAGTTCAGCTTTCATTCCATTCTCTTGGAATTATTGAAAGTTGCAGTATGGAAGACCTGTCCACTGGGAACCTAGATGCAGAAAAGCAAGTTGGACAGTGTTGAGAGGAAGGAAGAGGAAGATTCTCTCACATACTCTGTGACTTTTAATTCTTTTAATGGTTGTCTAAAGTTGCAATATTCATTTACACTTCAGGTACACTTTGAGTAGCACTGTACTGCTTCCCTGGTAGTGTAGGCAACTCATTACAGAGTATTCCCAATTCTTCCCTCTCATCCATTATTACATTGCTGTAATTTATTTCCCTTATCCATGAGCATCACCTGATACATTGTGCTGTTATTATTTTAAACAAACTGCTATCAGCTCCATTAAGAATAAGAAAAAAAATTATACCTTCATTTATTACTTCTCTAATGCTCTTTTTTCCCCCTTTAACGTAGATCTGAGCCATAACATTTTCTGACCTATAATTTTTTTTTTCTTTTCTAGGAAGAACTTAACATTTCTTGCAAATCAATTCTGCTGACAAATTTCCTTAATATTTGTCTGACAAAGTATTTCTTCTTTAATTCTGAAGGATAATTTTGCTGGTTATGCAATTCTAGTGTGTTTTTAATCTTTTAGAACTTCAAATATCTCACTCTACTCTCCTCTTGCTTGCATGGTGTCTGAAGAAGTCTGATATGACTCGTATTTTTGTTCCTCTGTGGGTGAAGTGTCCCCCGACCCCCTCCACTTCACAAACCTGGCTTCTTTTCAAGGCTTTCCTTTGTCTTTGGTTTTTTGAAATTTATATATAATATGCTAGGTGTAATTTTTTAAAATATATTTATTTAGCACCTCATTCAGAGAGTATCCTGGAGATGTGGTTTTCTGTCCGTCGTTAATTTTGGAAAATACTCAGCCATTTGTATTTAGTATTTCACCTGTTTCTTTCTCTCTTTCTCTTCCTTCTGGTATATCCATTGCATGTAAGGTGCACTTTTTGTAAATGTTCCACACTGCTTGGATATTCCAGTTTTGTTTTGTTTTTTTTTTTTTTCACATTCCTTTTTCTCTTTGTTTTTCCACTTGGGAAGTTTCTGTTAACCTCTTTAAGATCACTCTTTCTTTGGCCATATCCAGTCTACTGATAAAGCCCATCAAAGCATTCCTCATTCCTATCACATTGTTTTTTATTTCTAGGATTCCTTTTTGATTCTTCTTAGAGTTTCCACCACTCTGCTTCCATTACATATCTGTTCTTGCATGCTGCCTCCTTTTTCCAGGAGAGCCCCTAGAATTTAATCATAATTTAAAAATTCCAAGTTTAATAATTACAAATTTTCAGCCACATCTGAACCTGGACTTGATGATTGCATTATCTCTTCAGACAATTTTTTGCCTTTTAATATGACTTGAAATTTTTTGTTGCCAGTCCTACATGATGTACTAGGTAAAAGAAACTGGAGTAAATAGTCCTTTAGTGTGACATTTTTATGTTTATCTGGTTAGGAATTGGGCTGTGTTTACTGTCTTCTGTAACTATAATATCAGAGGCTAAAATTTCTTCTAGTATTTTTGCTTTTTTCTCTCCCATTGTTTTGGGTTTCTTTAGAGACCTTTTGTTAAACAGAGTCTGGAGATTACAGTTTTTCAGCTGTAATTTTCTATTATCACATAGGAGCCCTGTTGATGTAGGTAGTTAGATGGTTAAGTATTATTTAGGTGGTTAGATGATTACATCTTAGTATTTTAATCAAGTATGTTCCTGGGCTGTGACCTTCACAATGTTTCTCAGTCCCTGTTCCAGTTGTCTCCACCACCCCACCTTCCCCCACTACCCTGCCCTGGGCGACAGTGGAGGGTACTTAGGTGAGCCAGGAAGGCTAAAACAGGCTGGAGTTGGGTACTTTCCTTCCTCCAGACAAGTTAGACTTTGGTGAAACCTAAGTGTGTTAGTCTTTGGTACTGTGTTTTCTTTTCTTAAAGACAGGCATTGTTAAAGAAAACATAGAATTCTGGGGATATTAAAAAAAATGGTTATTATTATTATTTTTTACCATATTCCTGCCAGAAGCACAAGGGGATTTTTTTTTTCTCCCATCTTCACGGTGAGAACCTTGTGGAGCTCTTGGAGGTAAAATTTACAAAACTATGGGGTCCCTCAAGACTGCCCCCCCAATTTTTAACTCCCAAGCTAGTCCACATTGATCCTCCAGTCAATGTAAGTATAGTTTAAGTGTTCCTTCTGGTACTGGCTCCAGCTGCAGGAATCTGCTCCTGGGCTTCTAGGCCTGGTAAGCTGTGATGCTCTTTATCTGCCTGTCTCTACTGTTTGGATGACAGCAGTGTGCCCTTTGACCACAATTCTTTAGTGGATTTAAGAAGAGTTGTTGGTTTTTAGTTTATTCAGGTTTTCTCTTGTTGTGAAGATGAGAGTGAAGACTTTCAAGTTTTTTATGTGTCAAATTGGAAACTACAAGTCCTCACTCTGTAACTTTTGAAAATCAGTAGGTCATTACAATAACTTATTCCATCAATGAAAGGCAGTTTGACCTTATGGCATAAGCTCTGACTTTAAATAAGTTCTACTTGTGATGCTTACTGTTACTCACCTCCTCATCTGAATGTTTATATTACCTGACTCAAAGAGTTGTGTAAAGATGATATTCTATAAAGAATATATACATAGATTACTTGGCGTATAGTATTTGTTCAAACAAATGTTAGTGTCTTCCCTTTCTTGATTTTCTGTGAAGAATGAATTGAAGGTTATTCACAGCTGGGAGGCAGATAAGAAAACAAATCCTGGTTCTGTCTCTCTCTCTCTCTCTCTTTTTTTCCTCTTCACTCAAGCTCTCATTTGCTTCTTTTCTCAGACATCGCTCCTGTAGCTCCATTGTACAATAACACTATACTCCACAGCATGCCACAGATCTGAAAACTTTCAAAGATTCTTCTTTTTGGAATTTATATTCTTATTTCCCAAGTTCATGTTTTGAGTTCATTATGTGAGAGCAAATATCCCTATATTCTGGTACTTTGCCCACATTCTCTCCTCATGGAGTTGTTGGGATTCTTCCTTAATTAGCATGAGAAATAAGTGAACTCTCTATCACCAACTGACAGTGTTAGGTTGAAGTTGTTCTGGGGAACACTTGCAAAAAAAATTCTCCAGGTGTTAATGACTGTGCTGTGACAAGCTTCAGCAGTTGTTAGAATGAACTCAGAATTTCAAGATGAATGTAACTGCAGAAGAACTCCATGTTATTAGGGGTTGAGTGATGATTGCAATCATTATCACAACATGGGATGATTTTTAGGTAATGTGAAAATTGTCCCTGAAAGCCATAAGCTTTGTGAATCCATGTATATATTTAAGTATAAAATGAGCATATGCAGGTGAAATAATCTATTAGCTGAAGAGCTTTAAGCCATAAAATATGAAATTAAAGCAATGTAATATTAAAGCAGAAACAAAACAACTCTTCTATGAAAATGGAGACAGCTTTGTCTAGGGTCATCCGTTACTGCAAAGGCACAATAATTTTAATAGAAAGATAGAAATACTGTGGTCTTGTAACTATTCCTTTTTTAATGGTGGAATGCAATTTCTGTAGGTTTGGGGGAATTTCTGCAGATAGTGTCATGAGTGAAGCAAAATTTTCTATTTATTTATTTTTTTGTATTACTGTAGCACAACTCAATAAAGTATCTTCTTTCTAGCTCATCCTGCTTTCCTAACCTCTTCATTATTACATTTTTCTTCTATTATCGTGATTTTATTGTCTCTTTTATTCCACTTTCTTCCTTAAAAGTATATTTCAAAAGAATGGAAATCCTTAACAGTCTTTTACTGACTCTTTTTCTTCAAGTGGGGGTGGAGTTTGTCTTTGGTGTTGGCATTAGATGGAATAAAGTGGTACAATATCCAGACTGTGGAGCCCCACTAGTGCTGATCTGTACAGAAAGACTTTAACACATTTTTAGGATATAAGAAAGGTAGAAACCCTCCATCCCAAAAATGACACTATAGAGTATCTATTAGAAAAGACTGTTTCATTTTATTTATGTCTAAGTAGTGTTCAAATTCACTTCTCAAGCAGCAGTACATGCCCCATGACACTATTTGTCATTTGGTGTCTCACCAATAGGTTAAATAGAGTGTTCCAGAGATTAATTTTCCACTTGTATAATATCTTACCTCTGAAGTGATTAATGCATTTTATTTCATTAAAAGGCACTACCTACACAGTATACATAAAGATGATCAAATATTCATTATCAATGCTAATCAGGAAACCAGTAGTATGAAATATCTCAAAAGGTTATGAGTAAAAACATTATTTCTGTATGGTTTTGGAAAAGGGTTTTGAGTTTGCACTTGATGTGTGTGTGAATGAACCCTGACCTGTCACCTCATTTTAAATTAGATTGTTGTGATGAATAGGTGGGGATAAGTGGACACAGTTTGCTTAGTACTATTTCTTATTGTTAATTTCCATTAAATATATAGGGAAACTTGCCTAGAAAAAAACTGAAAATGAAACTAAAAAATGAAAAAAAAGGAAGAAACATAGTGCTGAATGTGCCCACACCCCTCTAAAATTGCAGCATTATCTTTATACATTTCACGTGCTGGAAAGGATGAGCAATAGCTAGCTAAGGATTTGGGCTTCTAAGATCCACTGCTGGAAAGAAAACCTGAGAGAGTGGAAAACACAAAGGTAAATAAGAGTCAGAAAAAAAACCAAAGGGCAACATCATGGGAAAAACAATCTAAAAATAGTATTTATTATATATTATCAAGAATTGACTTTGCATTTGTATTGTTAAGAGGGAGACATTTGCGGATTCAATATACTTATTTAAATGCCTACTGTGCAAAAGTACTGTGCCAGGTGTTAACCATAATCTTTATATTTTTCACATTTCATTTCAATTGCTTTCATACGTCTCATGCAAAACATAACAATGTAAACTTGAGAAGACTTCTTTGTTCTTTTAGGCTATTAAAATAAGTTATATTAGCAATTGTCAAACCAGCTGCCACCCTCCTGGTGAAGAGAGAACCATCCTGTTGTATGATATCAGTCCTCATAGCAGAGGGGTTCTCCCTTTCTCCCTTTTTTTTTTCCTTCATAAACAAAGAGAAGGGGAATAGTTTGTTACTTATCAGGATGTTTATGACCTTTTTTTTTTTTTTTTTTGCTTATACAAGCAATGGAAATCTCATGAAACAAGGAAATAGCAACTTTTTAAAAGTTTATTTATTTATTTTGAGAGAGACAGAGGAGGGAAGGAGAGACAGTGCAAGCAAGTGGGAGAGGGGCAGAGAGAGAATCCCAGTCAGGCTTTGCACTGTCAGTGAAAGCATGGTGTGGGGCTCAAACTGTCTAACTACGAGATCATGACCTGAGCCAAAGTCAGATGCTTAACTGGTTGAACCACCCAGGTGCCCCAGAAATAACAATTTTCTAAGCATCTTTTAACGTGCCTCTGTAATTCTCTCCCCAGTTTTCTTCCTGGTGGCTTAATTTAGCATTTAAAAAAATTGAATAAAATGTTTAATAAAAATTATTTTTAAGGAAAGTTGAAACAAAGATTGCATCACTGGCAATTTCATTATTATTCTTTGCAAAACACAAACACAGGGCACATGTTCATTAGATAATATCTAATGTAAGTCCAAATATTACAACTATGAAAGACAGAGTCCTTTCCTCGATGCTAAAGACTTAGGAAGTTTCATTCATAACAGTCTTGACTGGCATAATGTGTGCAAAAAGTTTACATTTTTGGGATACTAAGTAAAAGTGAGCTATCACAAATGTGTATGTTAGGAAAATAGTATGTTACTATGTTAAAGTTTGAATAGATCCATAATTTTAAGTATGGAATTAGCAAACTGATTTGTCGTGTAATTTTTATTGTTTTTTCTAGATGGCTTTTTTTCTTAATGAATACAAAAAAAATCTCCTGAAACAGTTTGGATGTCTGCTCAACTGAGTTCTTCAAAGTAGGAATGAGTTAGGACTGTAAATATCATTAGCGCCGGAATGGTCCAAAACAATAATTTTTACATTATTCTTGTCATATGGGAGAATTGCAAGACAAGTCATAAACTAACAAAACTGTCTTTATTTAAGTTAATTGGAATTGTCAATGGTTGATATCCTGGTATTTTGTTTATTTAAACCAGCGTAAGCATGTCCTGGATTATGAATCAGGAGACTTAGATTCTATCACTGATTAGCTCTGTGACTTCGTCTATTTTACATAAGTTATCTTGGAACCCAGTTTCCTCATCCCATGTATCAACAAGTGTCAGTGGCTCCACCCAGATCCCCTTGGATCCTTTTACTGTTTCTGTATGATCTTTCCTCAACATCTGTGTTCTTTCACTTCTAGGGACCTGTACTTCTGCTGCTCCTTATAAGTAAGATAGGACATGTTTTGGTGGAAAATGCAGGGCCAACAGTGTATGGGAATTTATGTTGCCCTGCAGCAGCTTTTAGCCGAAAACTGCCTTGTGCAGAAATGTGAGGGCACAGTCCCTTTGTTTTTGGTTAGAATAAACTCTGAGGTGTTGTTTACACTCTAAAGCTCACCTTCATGATTAGTCTGATGGTAGGACTTTGCTTGAAATCACACCCTTTTTGGCTTCTTCCCTTCTTGCTTCTTGTATTTCTTTACCTGCCTGAGGGTACTTCCTTAATGCATCAGTTGCAGATCCTCATCTGAGTTTCTTCAAAACACAATCCAAGACACCTACAAAATCAGATGCTACAATGAAGTCTGCTTCCCGTTTAATACTCTATGATTTAAATTATAGTTTAAAATATATATGCATTCAGTGACAGACCATATCAGTATTCTGTATTCATTTCTAGTGAACAAAGAGCAGTAACAACATCATCCCTTAATCAATTTGATCTCTATGTTATAGAAAAGAAACTACGATTATGCTTGTACCTACCAGGATATTCATAAAAATTAAAGGGACATGTTATTTTGGTAGAGTGTCTGTTGACATAAAACTCTTATTTGGATTCTTTTGAGATTAGGGAAGAGAGAAATTATGTATGTAATTATACAAAGTTGACACTAAATTACCTGAGGTTGAGGGTAAAGAGATTTTCTTAGTAGTTTTCACATGCTGGTTCTCAGGAAGAAAGAAAATCATGATGAGCCTTTGTCAGTAGATTTTAGGTTTTGTGTTGTGTTGTGTTTGTTTCTTTAAGGAAGAGAAAGAACTTCAAGCAATTTGTGATCAGAGAACAGTGTCAATTGACAAGAATGCAAAGACACAGTAGGTGTGTCTACTCCCAGTATCATCCAAATGAAATGTGGAAACATAAAAGTTGGATTCTAGTTGAGCTGCATAAATGAGGGCAAATTCTTAGAAATAAGCAGTGATATTTAGCAATGCAAGGTATGTGTGCTCATGGTTCTATAATCCTTATGTTGAGAAATGAAAGAAGAGAAATATGTCAATAATTTAGAGACCACACATTTACATAATATACATTAGGTGTATAGCATTCCTACTGGTTTTTTTCCAGGTCCTTCTTTTAGGTTTGGCTGAGACTTCTGGATAATGCAATGATTATGATGAGTTGCGTAATTATGACACAGATAGTTTCTATTTATTTAAATATAACTATCTGACAGGGATGCCTGGGTGGCTCAGTCAGTTAGGCATTTGACTCTTGATTTTGGCTCAGGTCATGATCTCATTGTTTGTGAATTCGAGCCCTGCGTTGGACTCTGCTCTGACAGTACAGAGCCTGCTTGGGATTCTGTCCCCTGTCTCGTCTCATCCCTTCCCTTCCCTTCCCTTCCCTTCCCTTCCCTTCCCTTCCCTTCCCTTCCCTTCCCTTCCCTTCCCTTCCCTTCCCTTCCCTTCCCTTCTGTCTCTCTCTCCCCTCCCCTGCTTTCTCTCTCTCTCTCTCTCTCTCTCAAAAATAAATAAGCATTAAAGAAATAACTATCTGACAGACACTTTATTAAGCCCTTTCTTTACATGTATTATCTAAGTCATTCTTGAACAATCCTGTGATGTGGGTATTACTAGCTACATTTTGATTTAAAGAGTTAACTTCATTTATTAATCGTTTTTTCCTTTTGTTGAGCACCCACCTGTAATAAGCATTGTACTAGTTTCTGGTAATCAGTAATAAAGAATGTAGACTTGGTCTTTGTTTTCATGTGGCTTACAGTTTAGGGAATACAGCTGCCCACATAAAGAACAGTGAATTTGAATTTAAACAGATCTTTTTTTTTTTTTAATTTTTTTTTCAATGTTTATTTATTTTTTTTGGGACAGAGAGAGACAGAGCATGAATGGGGGAGGGGCAGAGAGAGAGGGAGACACAGAATCGGAAACAGGCTCCAGGCTCTGAGCCATCAGCCCAGAGCCCGACGCGGAGCTCGAACTCCCGGACCGCGAGATCGTGACCTGGCTGAAGTCGGACGCTTAACTGCGCCACCCAGGTGCCCCTAAACAGATCTTTCATATGCTGAATCTCACAGTCTTTACATTATCCTATGGTTTTTGACAAAAGAGTAATTGAAATTCTACAGAAGGTTACTACTGTCTTTTAACTTGATGAACACGTAATAGATAAAATTATCCATTTATGGATTTAAGGTGTCTCCTTTTCCTCTTGGATCAGAATGTGATTGAAACTTTACTAGTTGTAGATTGATGCACCATGTTCATTTTGCATCTTAAACATTGTGTACAAAGTCCAGGTATTTGCCTGAGGTATCACGAATAGGAAAACGGACTAGAACACCTTCCCACTCCAGAGCTTCTCATCAAGGTAGATTGCTGCTCACATAGATTGAATAAATTAGTTTGCTTTCTTTTCTTAGATAATGAGATCTAGATCCACCCCCGCCCCCCGCCTCTCACTCTCTCTCTCTCCCTTTTTTAACTTTTTTTTCCAAGACAGAAACTCTGAGTTCTCAGTTGCAACAGATTTTTATTTTATTTTAGTATAAATGGTCCTACCATTATGTCCTTTCTTTGTAACTCACTTAGGTAGAGTGATTCCTGTAACACGGCACAGCATGTTAGAGTGAGGCCCAAACTCTAGAGGACACACTGGACTTTCAGTCTTAGTTCTGTCCTTTATATATTTGTGTAATAAATCTTTAGAAAAATACTTAATCCCTCAAAGCCTTTTTTTTGCATTAAAAAATGAGGATAATAAAATCTACCTAACCAGTTACTCTGAAAAATTGAAATGAAGTAATATATGTAAAATTTATAATAAAAGTAGAGAAACAAGTTAATTTCTCCAATGCTAAATTATGTGGTACATAGTAAACACTACATGATTGGTAGTAATTAAATACGAAATTAGGAAAATAATGATGTGTGGTTCCCCATGTTATTGAGGTCAGGTATAAGAAAGTGATAGATTAGGAAAGTTAGAGATTTTCGGTGTTTATGGTTTGCCATCACCTACCAGACTTCAACAGTACTGATAATATGTCATGCATATTTTTAATAATTGGAGTGTTTTATAAAACATTATATTGAACTCAATATAGTATTAGTTTTTAGCCTCAAGTATTTTGTTTTAATTGATTATTTGCATCCCTAAGTGACAAAAAAATTCTTATTTATAACTAAAAATTTTAAAGAAAATGTTATAAATTTTTGAGTATAAGTGAAGAATGGGATACAGAAGGCAAAGTCTGGGGCTGATTTTTCTAAATAGGTAAAAGATAGACACATTTGTTCTTATATGTACTGTTAACTGAAATGGGATACAATCTACCTTTATTCTGTCATGTTTCTATCATTCTGCATTAGTTATGATAATTATCATAATTATGCTCCTGTATTATCTTTTAACATCACTTTTATTATTCATTGTATGGCTACTGCAGATTTGACACAAACTTGTTTTCCAATTGACCTCACCCAAAAGTTCATCTATTACTTTCAAGTAGAGAGGAAAAAAAGTACCCGTTTTCTGACGCATCAATACTGTATTAGCAATCTTCTAAAAATTTGGCAATGTAAGTTATGGAAAATCTATCTTGTTGTCAGTTTAATTGCAGAGAGATTGATGACTCTCAGATTTATTGCTCATTTGTAGTTCCTCTTTTATGAATTGCCTATGTTTTACATTAATTTTCTTGTATGGTTGGGGAAATTATTTTATTTTTTTGTAAAGCTGTTTGTGTCATTTCTAATCTTGTTCTTTTATGCAGTTTGATTTTTAATTATGTTCTATTTTCTTAAATACGACTTCTAAATTAGTCACATTAATTTGTGGTTTCTGCCATTGGGCTAATGCATTAAAGATATTATATAAACAGTCACTTACATTTCATCCTAACAATTATGAGTTATTTCAACATAAAAACCTTTATTCTATCTGGAATTTATTTTGGTGAAATAGCTAAGTTATTTTTTTAAATGGATTTCCAATCATTATACCATTTAGTAAATAATCCATTATTCTCCCCAACTATGTAAATATGTGCACAAAAATAGCTATATGTATTTGGATATCAAGTGTCACTCTTACTGTTTTAATTTTATAGCTTTATGATTATTTGTTTTCACATTTTTTCTGTAAGTTTGTGAATTTATTTTTTTTTCACATGAATCTTAATATTATTTTATCCATTTGAAAATAAAATTCCATTGGGAATTTTATTGAAATTTACTTAAAGATTAATTTGGGGAAGAATATATAATATAACTTCATTCCTATTAGATGTTTGTTAGTATCTCATGATAATCTTGTATTCAAGAGACTACAGATTGGAACCATTGCTTATAGGAGAATAATTTTCAAAATTTGATTATTGTTGTGATTCAAACTGTGTTCCAAAGTTCCCTAAAGATCTCATGGAGGTACTTTGAAGAATGTCACTGAGCCAGAGAAGACCAGAAGATAGAGAGAATGTGTGTGTGTGTGTGTGTGTGTGTGTACATTTATATGCACAGATCTTCAACAAGATTAGCTCTACTTTAATTGTACTTTCATACTATATTTTATTTGAAGAAAGGTCCATATGATTGATGAATGGAGTTACAGACAAAAGAGAAGTTTCTAGGCATGTATTGCAGGACTTTACACTTAGCCCTATTTTGTTCTTCTTTGTATTTTTTAAAGGCAATGATATGGGGCACCTGGGTGGCTCAGTCAGTTAAGTCGCTGACTTCAGCTGAGGTCATGATCTCATGGTTCGTGAATTCAAGCCCCATATCAAGCTCTGCGCTGACAGCTCAGAGACTAGAGCCTGCTTCGGATTCTGTGTCTCCCTCTCTTTATGCCCTTCCCCTGATTTCTCTCTCTCTCTCTCTCTCTCTCTCTCTCTCTCTCTCTCAAAAATAAATAAACATTAAAAAAATTAAAGGCAATGACTTATTCATAAATAAATCAAAGGTTTATACTACTGTCTGACAAAATGGAGTGGAAGGAATAATAGATGTATCAAGGACTAAATCAGGATCTCTCTCCTCCAAAAACCCAAGGATAAATTTAAGAAAGGGTAATTTAAGGTGAATTGATAGAGGTTAGTACTTGGTTCTAAAATTCTAATAGCAGAGATTTAGGATTGGGGAGATGTAGCTTAGCAGCAGGACATCTACAAAAAGATGTGAGAGATTTAGCCATTAGTGAGTTTCATATGAATCATTAGAAGGCAGAAGTCATCAAGAAGAAAATTACGATCTTGGATTCTGTTGCTCTCCCTATATTAAGTAGAATATTTGGCAGTAGCCAGATGTATCTGTAGAAACACTTTTCATCCCTTATGCTGTACTTGAAATGAGTTAAAAACAAATTGAGTTTGTTTCAGAGAACAGAAATTAGACAATCAAGAGAGTTAAGGGAGACTCTAAACCTTATTATGTAAGAATAGTTGAGGGAAATAAGGAATATTTCACTTGGAGAAGGAAAGATTCAGAGAGAATGAGACAGCTGCTTGTAAATATTTGAAGTATTGCCATGAGGCTATATGGTCCCAAGAATGCAAACTAGGATCAGTTTTTATATACTACAGGGACATGGATTTCAGCACAAAATAAGGAAAAGCTAATAGCTAGAGCTATTTGAATATCAAACAAGCTCTCTTGAGAAGTAATATGTAGCCTATCACTGGAACTGTTCAAATGTAGGCAGGGGATAGCCACTTCAAGGGGGATATTGTAGGGGAGATTCAAGCATAAACGGGTAGCTAAATGAGATGATGGTTAATGCCCCATTCCAATCCACAGATTTTGTACTTCTGTTACTTAGGGGTTTCATTTGACTGTAAACTCAGTGTGAATTAAAATGAAAGGGTTTTTTCCCTATATGAAAAAAAAAAACAGTTTTAAAGGGAGGAAATTTAAGAGTGATTATAGTTTTACTGTGTTTTAAGTCAGGTCACAATGGCAAAGTGAAATGTATAAGGTTCATTGAAAGCAAAAGGGAGGGAATAGGGGAGAATGTATAGATATTAAGGATATCTTCACATATGAAGGAGTTCTCATGTGGGTGTCTTTAGGTTAACTTTGTGATGACTGTATCAACATTTCAGGAAAGCAGATTAAACTCAATGTAATCACAAGTGAACTAATGATATATTTTATAGTAGATTGCTTCACAAAGAAGCACATTCAATGTTTATACAGCTGTAATTATTAAAATCAGAATAAACAGACTCTAATACTTGCTTATCTTCTACTTAGCTCTATGAGTGGTATATGTCCCTTGCCCTCTCTTGGCCCCAATTTCTTCACTTGTAGTGGGAAGTAATTTACAATAAGTGACAGCTAATTTTCCTCCCACTTCTGAAATGCTAAAACTCCACACACAGGTGCAGGTCTGTGTTTCGTAACTCATTCCCTTAAGACCTACTTCCATCTTTCCTTTATTATAGCCAACTCCAATGACGATTACACTCTTGTTTCAAAACTTTACAGTGATTGCCTGCTCAGAAGTCCAGTGAGTTTTATATCATCTTGATTTAGGGACCTTTAAACCCCATTAGTCAGTTGAGCAGAACTGTTTTGAAACTTGAAAGTGACTGTTGCTCATTTGTGGTATCCTTGGGGAATCTTATATGAAAGACATTCAGGTAAGGTAAAATATTTTAAAAACATGGCTCAAATGTAATTAATGAATGCACCCATACAAAATCCCTTTGGAAATTGAAATAAAATTCATTGACAGGATATGATCTTTGGATATGATGTTTCAATGCTGTCTTTTATCACAGTCAGAGAGAGGGAAAGAAGGGAATCAAGCAAACTCTAACCATAATCTGAGTTTAAGAATCTTACTGAAGTAATCTCTTTCATGAGTCACTATAATTGGCAACTGATAGAGTCAGATATAGTATGCATTCAGTAAATGTTTGTTGATTATAGATTTATTTTATTCTGAAGAACAATTTTAAAATATCTCATTCTTCATTTCCATTCTTTGGCCAAACTCCAGCATGAAAAGTATATTAATGTCAGACATAAGAGGTAGCAGTAAGGTTTCGTTGCTATATATTGCATGGATTGTGACAAATAAAGACGTGATTAACTAATTCCATTTCTCTTGGCTTCAGTTTCATCATCTATGAAATTAGAAACTTGAGTTAAATGAATCAAAAGTTACTATCTCCATCTGAACTTCTGTTATACTCCATTGATGGGATTATGCTTTGCGGTTCAGTCCCAAAGAACACATATGTTTTATCATCTGTTATTTGTCACTCAACCCTGCCATGTTGAGAAGCTCACAGCCACAATTATGTTTCAGAAAGTTAGCATTGTAGTGGTGGAGACAGAAACAGCAGCTTTGAAAATTGCATACCTGTGGTCATGTCAGATGCAAGAATGCAATTTTTATTCTACTTTTCCCTCATATTCTCTTTCTCTCTCTTGCTTTTCTTTTTTTTTGTCAGAAGAAAGGGATGAAAATTTGTAAAGTTTTGAGCATGATTAACTTAGATACCCAAAAGTCACATTTTTTATTCTAAGAAAAGCAATACATTATTCGGTGAACTTAATACTAGCGATAATACTTCTTAATTCTCTGGAAAAATATAAACTTGAAGAACATTTTTTTTGTAGTCTTTTGGAAGAAATAAAAAGGCTGCAAAAGCCTAAAATGGACAAAAAGCTGCACCAATAAAATGTAAAAGTGTCATAGCTGTTACTTGAAACATTAAATAGGTGTTAATAATCTTAACACAGTTTCTGTGGGAAAGTTGGCAATGCCAAAGTCATGCCTCTGATTGGAATTTTTAAGAGTCTCACATGTTTTTGCTTCTTGAAGTGCACAAAGATAATCAGGATTGATACGCAGGGGGAAAAGAAATCATAAATGAATTAATTATGCTATAAAAGTGTATTTTAGCAGGGCGAGAATATTTTGTGGCACTTTCATATGGATTAATACTGTGGAAAGATCTCAGCTCTGTGACCACTCTGAATTTCAAGTTCCTATTTTGTGAAGTGGGTATAATGGCTCAAAAAAGCATCACGTTTGTGGCATTTAAAATAAATGTTAATAAATTATACATATAAACATTGTGCAATATTTCAATATCTAAAGGAAAAAGAATTATTTTATAAAAATAATGCTTTTAAATAAGTAAATGCACAAAATACTATATGTGTAATAGTCACAGACATGATGCTTATGTTTTACTGGTTTATGATATGAGGCAGAATATGAATCTATGCTGAGATTATCAACTTTTTAAACATATGATGAAGAGATATAGAAAGTTGAAATCTCTAATCAGTCTAAAAGGGTAGCAGCACATAAACTGTAGGAATCAGAAGGAGGAACAGTTTGATGGCGAATGCAGGGAGGTTGATTCACCAGTCTGTGCTTGCATTTGGATAAGACTGAGGCAATTCCACTGACTATTTCTTCAGAGCCAGGCAGGTGTCCAAATGCATAATAGTGGCTCAATTATTGTTTGCTAAATAAACTTGAAAGGGAAGGGACTTATTGAAATTCTAAAAGTAGCTTACACACTGGTGTTTATAAAATCTTTTAAAACTTTTTTTCAGGTAGGGGCACCTGGGTGGCTCAGTTGGTTAAGAGTCTGACTTTGGCTCAGGTCATGATCTCGGGTCCGTGAGTTTGAGCCCTGCGTCGGGCTCTGTGCTGACAGCTCAGAGCCTGGAGTCTGCTTCAGATTCTGTGTCTCCCTCTCTCTGCTTTTCTCTTTCTCTCTCTATCTGTCTCTCTCAAAAATAAATAAAGATTAAAAAAATTTTTGATATAAAACTTTTTTCCTGTAAAATAAATCCCCATTGAGGTATCATATTCCTTTCTCCTTTGTTATTTGATGCAAGTGGTGTGAAATGATGGTAACACTTGGAACTCTAAAACTGTTAAGAATATTGTTCGAATTTATCATTTCAAAAGTAAACAGGATAGCCTTTGAGAGGAGTTGAAAATATGCTGTTATCTCTGTATAGCAATAGAAAGTCGATACTTCCTTTTTTTATTCTTTTTTTTTTTTTAGTATTTATTTATTCTTGAGACAGAGAGAGAGAGACAGAGACAGAGACAGAGCGTGAGCAGGGGAGGGATAGAGCAAGAGAGGGACACAGAATCTGAAGCAGGTTCCAGGCTCTGAGTTGTCAGCACAGAGCCTGATGATGGATTCGAACTCATGAGCTGTGAGATATGACCTGAGCCGAAGTCAGATGCTTAACTGACTGAGCCACCCAGGTGCCCCGATACCTTCCTTTTATAATTCTTTCTAGAATTAACTCAACTTCCCGTTATTTGAAATTCTATTTTGTTACAGAGAATCATGTATAGACACTAAAGAATATTATCCTCCTTCTCTTAAAGGCCCTTCTATTCAATGAGTCATTCAATCTAATTACCTGGAATTATACTTCATTCTTCACTCTTCCCTACATGGAATAAAATGCCAAATATTTCAGATTCTACTTCTGAAATATTTCTTATAGAATTACCCCTCCATCATCACTATTCTCTCCTAATACAGGTTTTAATCATCATTCACCTTGACGATGGCAACCGCCTCTGACATAGCTCCATGTACTGTTTCAAATTAAAATGCTATTCTATAATCAAAGCAATCTTTCTAAAAATGCAAATATTACCTTATCACTTCCATGCTTAAAACATTTAGTTATGTATAAAGTATCTTCAGAATAAAACAGGCATTTAAAAAATACCACATAAAGCATTTTCTTTCTCCTGACTGGTCTCTTAATATTCGTTGCTTTAAGTGTTATTCTTCATTAATGTTAAATATATTGTAGTTTCCAACATATATCATGCAGTTTCATAACTTCATTAATCAGCAGATATAATTATAAAATTCAAAATTGATTGTACAAATGAATGAGATTTTATCATGGGTCAAATAAGTCCTGTGAAAAATCACTGGACAAAGTATTTCTGATTACCTCCTTTTCTTAGTCCAGACATCTCTTTTTCCAAAGCAAGTGTACTTTCCACTTTAGATAGTAATTCTGGAGTTCAGGTGAAGCAAAGGATAAGAAAATAAAAACACAGAGAATCCAAGCCTTAAAATATGTGTAATGCTAAGAACTGGGATTTCTAAAACCCTAAAACCTACACCAGTTTGAGTGGTTGGTTGGGTAAAGAAGTAACTTTTAAAAGTATAGGAAGAAATTATAAAGTTGCAGGAGAAGCATGGCATATTGCATAGTAGTTAAACATGTCAGCCTTGGAGGCAGAAAGCCTCCGGTTGTATCTTTGCCTTGCCATTTATTAGGCATGTGACCTGAGCAGTTCTGACTATTCTATGCCTCAGTTTCCTTAAATATAAGCTAAGAAAAATAACAGTACCTACTTTACACAATTATACTGAAGATTTAATGTGTGTGTATGTGTGTTTGTGTGTGTATTATCATTTATAAATTTGTCTGGCACATAGTGAGCATTCAGTAAATATTATTATTATTATTACTATTTAAGGGAAAAGATATGCAATAAAATGTTTTTTTTGTGTGTGTGTATAAGTGAGAACACAATGGTTCCATAGAAGATTTACTTATGATTATCCGTATAAGAAAATACCGAGTTTCCAATGTTCAGAACAAATGCCTCTTACTGCAATTGAGAAATAATAATTTGCTGTCTCTCATATTTAGGGATTTGATTTTCCTTTTGTATCTGCACTACATTTAATTCTAAAAGGAATAAAGTGTTGTGTATTGTGATGTAGTAAAGATTGAATAATGTGAAAAAACTTGTCACGTGGTAAAAAGATGCAAAAACTACAGTCTATTCTTGTCTGTATATTTTTGTATGTTATTTAGCAGTAAGACTAATAATCCAAACATGCGAGTTGTCTTGGGCCCAAACCAAAATATATGAATGAAAGTAGAAGAAAGATACATAGCATGTTTTTCTTAGAATACATTTTTGATTGGAATAAGATCTCTGTAATGTGTGTGTCTATGTGTTCTTTTCCTTCTTCCTTTTCTTATGAGTGCTGAGAGGTTTATGTATAAAGTCTATGTCTCTTCTAAGTCAAGAGGGTATGCCACTGTCTCAGATCAGCATTACACATTTGTTAATTTCTATGGAGTTGCTTGGGCACCATAGAACTGAAACTCACCATGCATCTACTGTACCTAGGATTATGAGAGAAATCTTCATGGTCTACACTTTGGCATGGATTTGTTATGTATATATAAAAAAAAGCAGTGTGTATGGAAGATGGTGCTAGATGCAATGTTAAGATTTTGTATTTTAGCTGTATTTCTAAGAGCTGACATTGCCAATGTTTTAGTAGAAGAGTAATGACTTGTAAAGGTGAAATAATTAGGCTGTGCTTAAAACGGGCAGAATTATTCCCTCACTGCACAATCTGATCCACAATCCACACTATTGTTCTTGCCAGAAATATATACATGGTTTCTCCCATGATGTTTATAGCCAAGTCAATCCTAAAATCGAGACCACTGTATTTCTTAAATAACTTTCAAGTATACCCATATCACTTTTGTTTTTAACAACTATTTTGAGGTATAACTTACATATCATAAAATTCACCTGTTTTTAACTATTCAATTCAATCATTTTTAATAAATTCCTAAATTGTTCAACCATCATCATAATCCAGTTTAGGAGATTTTCATCCCTCAAATAGGATTCTTCATGTCCATTTACAGTAAACCCCCATTGGCCCTACTACCCCCCTCCCCCAGAAAACTGCTTATCTGTCTCTATCTATATATTTGCCTATACTAGATATCTCATTTAAATTTAATTATATAATATGTGGTCTTTTTTTTTCTTTCTTCTTTCATTTAGCATAATGCTTTTGAGGTTCATTTATGTTGTAGCGTGCATCAGTATTTCATACCTTATTATTTCTGAATAGTATTCCATTATGTGAACATAATCACGTTTTGTTTCTCCATATATCAGTTGATGGACATTTGAGTTATTTCCACTTTTGGGCTATTAGGAATAATACTAGCTTCATGTGCAAATGTTTGTGGGGACATATATTTTCATTTCCTTTGGGTAGTTATTTGGGAGTGTGATTACTGGGTTGTGAGAGGTCATCCACATTGATTCTTGACCCACCTTTAATTCATTAATATAACCATGAAAGTGGTCTTTGTAAAATGAGACCTTATTCATGCCACATATCTGTTGAAAGCTCTGAAAGATCTCCCAATGTTTATTCATGCTTTGTGGCAATAGATAGAATCTCATACAAAATGTAGAGGCATTACTTGATCTTATATCTCTCTCATTCTTGCTTCCTTTTCTATAGGAATATTGGCTTAAACATTTTTTTTGGAAGTTTATTTACTTATTTTGAGAGACAAACAGAGGGGGAAGGTGGGGGAAGGGCAGAGAGACAGGGAAAGAGAGAATCCTGAGCAGGCTACACACTGTCAATGTGGGGCCCCATGCAGGGTTTGAACTCATGAACTCATGTGAGATCATAACCAGAGCTGAAACCAAGAGTGGGGTACTTAACCAACTGAGCCACCCAGGCACTTCAAGAATATTGGCTTTTTAGTAGCTAGTTAAAGGAACTAGATTTTCTTATGTCCTAGTGTCTTCAGATTGCCCCTCTTTATGTTTGGCAGCCTACAGTGTTATTCCCACTGCATTTAGTGGTTAATCCATCTTTTAGATCTCAGCTTCCTTAAAGAAGCTATCACTGACTCTTCAGTTTTTTTAGGGTCTGTCTGTATGTGCACCCAAGCTTCAAATTTTACTTACTATTATTTCTCACTATTGATATCAATTCGTTATGTGAGTTATCATTGCTTAAAATGTATTTTCTGGCAAATCTCAAGGTCCATGAAGCCAAAGATCAGATCTGTCACACACATTACTATGTCTTCAGCTCCTATATAGTTAAAGACTCATAGAAGCGTCTCAGTAAGTGTTTTTAAAATAAGTGAATGGACTCACAAGGCAATTGATGATTGATCGGATAACTGTTAATGTAGATAGTAGTAAACTCAAGAACATCTTTCGTATTATAGGTGTTAATAGAGAATGGAACGCTAGTTTTCACTGGGAAAAAGTAACTACCCGTAGTGGGCAAAGGGAGAAAAGACTTATTTGATGGCATACGTGTAGATATTTTTTTTTCTCTCTTTATCTCATTTTCTTTTCAGTGTAGAATGAATATAACTCATACTGCCTCCTTGAATAACTTATTGTACTGCGGGATATGGTAGTTTGGGCCTGATGTGAAATTTTGAATTGCCATATGCAAGAGATAGGCACAGGAGTAGGTAGAAAACATATTATGGAATTTGCTATGCATTAATGCATAGTGATGAGGAGAGATCCTGAAATGAGATATGGAGGAAGAAAATCAGTATGGGACAGTGTTTTAGGATGCTTGATAATGAGAAAGTGATGACTAATGCTATCCAAGGGAGAGCTCGTATTTCCTGGGATTGTGGCAGCCAAATTCACAGTAGGAAGAGGCAGACTGTAAGAAACAAAATTTATTTTTTTTAACATTAGAATGCTTTCAAAGTGAAGTGATTATAAACTCACAAAATTTTTCTCGCAAGTTCTGTGTCTGAAAACAATGTTGTAATGTCATGGCATCTATCCTACAGTAAATTTTAGGGATGGTTATTATTTATAAATTTATAAATATATAATTTAAATTTATATAATTTATAAATTATAAAATTTAGGGATGGTTATATCTTAAAATATGAGTTGAAAATCACCACATTCTTGAAATTCACTTGAACTTTAGATACTGACATGACATTGATTGGGAAAAGGGCTCTAATTTTCTGTAGGACTGGTGCACTTTTTAATTTTAATGAGAAGACACAAGTGAATCAGGAGTGTGAAGAATGTCGGCCAGTTGTACAGCTGCAAGTTTCAATAAGGATGGCAGTATCAGGAATGGACTCTGATGGTGGAAACTCAAATTCTGGCCATGTATTAAGAAGCTAAGGAAAAGCTCTTAGAACCTAGGAGAAAGGAGTTTTTGACTTTCAAGAAAGAAGTTTAAAAATTATCTCAAATATGAAGGAAACTGAGCAGATTTTCCCAAGAAGACAGCTTCTCCACCAGGCAGTAGGATAGTGACAGCAAAGCCCTTGTACAGAAAGTTTATGCTGAGGAGTTATCAGATATAGGGAAGGCTCTAAATCCAAGCAAGGGTTTGTGAAGGGAACACAAGGCTTCTCTAATTCTCCTGGAAACATTTGGTCATTGGAATAACTAAGGAACTCACCAAAATAACTTCTGGCTTTTGTTGCCATAGCACCCAAAGTTCACCTCTGCCCAGGCTCTTACATTTTCATTGCCTGTGTTATTTTCCATATGTCTATCCCATAATACCTCTGTTCCCTTCAGAGCAGATTGTGGCTTGTATGTTAGGACCTTGAGTGCCTAGCACAGCTATGTACCACACAGTAGGCACTCAGTGTGGCAAATAAGTGGGTAGCTAGATAAATAGATGCATAAATGAATGATTCATCAATCGTTGCAGTGGGCCAATAGGGATGACTTTCTTTCTTCAGCATGGAGGCGTACATCAAACATTGGGAGTTAGTAGGGGAAAATGCAAGCTTCATTCTGTAATATTTTATTATCTGCTGCCACAACTTTAAAATGATGCTTTAGCAGACACCACACTGTGGAGTATAGAGGTAATTTTTAAATGATTTGCAGTGTTTACAATAGGCTAATTTTCAAATATTTGGGGTGCATATGTTCTTGCATAAAAACCATTTGCTGGCAAATATATTTCTCAAACTAATGTAATGTTCCTGTCTAGTCTACTGTGCCTAATTTAAAAAGTGGAAGATGATGTGGAACTTTCTGGCAGAAAGTTGAGTGATAACACACGTTAATGAAGGCAAAGTGTATGACATATCAATTTAGGTCTCATTGGATCAAAGCATAACTTGCATAAACATGCAATGTCCTCATTGTATAGCTCCTTGTCCTTAAATTCTCGGTACCAAGATTTGAAACAGGGCATTCTTTCTGTGCTACTGTTGGCAAATAATGTTCATTGCCATCAATAATGCCATTTATTTAGAAAAAGCAGGGATGACATTTCACCACTTTTCCTTAAAGGGTTATAAAGCTGCAAACTGTCTCTGGATGTCTCTGCTACAGATATTAACACCATGAGAGAAATCACTTAGCCCCAAGAAGCCCTTTTCCTTTGCAAATATAGGGATTATCAGTGATGAAAAAAAGAAAAGAATAAAATAAAATTCTGAAGTATCTTTGAAAATTTTAAGTCCTTTTTGACAGACTAACCATCCCCTTTGATTTTTTTTTTTTTTTTTTTGGTGTGGATTAATAGCCATAGGAGATGGGTTAAAAAAAAATCCATGGTACATTTTTATTTGATTCCCAAATTAACATAATGCATTGATTTTTTTTTTATCTTCCTTTGTTTCAAGGAGCGCAGGAATTTAAAGGATTTTGTCTCTGTGTGTTACTTTGCTCTGTCAGCATCAGCTTGGAAGAACGTACTGTGGAGGCTGGCATATCCAGTAGCATAAAGCACGGCAGTGCTAGATATTGCCTCTGGCACAAAATGTACAGTACTAATAATACCTCATTTATCGTACTACTGCCCATAGAAAACCTGTAAGTGCTAAGCATAATTCATTTTATCTGCACTAGGTTACTAATCCTTTTGCATTAGCACTTTCCAAGGCATTCGTTGTTGGCAATTGTCTTCCAGGCAGGAGGCATTTAAAGTTCTAGGTGCCAAGGAGTTAAAGTGGTATGGAATTATTAAATCATTGAATTTCCTATGTGCTGAAATGCCGGGGTAAATAAATCCTTTTGCTTATGCAGATTTGGTCCATCAGATATTCTTGGGAAGTCTGTCATCATTAAAGATGTAGAAGCCACTTTGCCAAGCATGTAATGCTTTGTTTGTCTTTTGGCACATTCAGTATCATAGTTAGGAAAGTTTTGAGTTCATGGAAATTTATTAAAGTACAATCGAGACAAGGTAAGCGGGTTTAAGTGCTATGGGAAGTTACCCTTTGCCACTTTTTAGTTTAGCTTTGCATCAATGGTTTTGGAGTTTTAAAATTTTTTTTAGTCTTGGAAACATTTATTCAGCTGAAATATTTGGAAGAAGTCCAACACATAAAATGCACACTAGGGGATTTTCTCTGCTTGAAATGCATGTGAGCTGCTTGGAGCCCTGCCTGCTTGGCCCTCCTAGTCTTTCATCCCCTGCCTCTAGCATACCCATATCACCCTCTCAGTACTCTACAGAGTACAATTTATAAAGCACTCTCTTAGACCATAACTACTTGAGAGAAAATTGAATAGAATACCAGTGTCAAAAATCACCCTGTAGTGACCAAGGTAGCAATAACACATTAATTTAGTTTAGTTGTTCATTTATTTAATTACGATTATATAGGTATATGTTTTTTTTTCTATTTCAGACATAAGCATAATTCCTCCCTCCAAGATGGATTGAGCAAAACAGTTCATGTAAAAAAAAGAAAAGTGCTTATAGGACTGTGCCATTTATATTAAAGCCTTCCAGTGCTTTTCCTAGACCGAGATGCAGGAGTCTGGGTATGTGCTATTGGGTGTATTTCTTGTCAAAACCAAACAAACAAACCCCCCAAAAAATGAAATTAGAAAGATGGAATTAAAATTCAGTCTGGGAATACATGAAACAGAAAGCCTGAAAAGTCTCAGGAGAGGAGAGGACAGCAATATGAGGTCTCAGGTGGAAGAGTGGAAACAAAGAATGCAACATCCAGGTTCAGAACAAAGTTGAGAGCACTCTTCTCAAAGGAACGTTTCTGGAAAGAAAGCAGACAGGTGGTGAGGAAAGAATCTTAATAGATGAAGACCCCTGTCACATTAGGAACATTCACTGCATATGTATTTTGTGGATAAACGGACATGTACTCTTACAGACATATTTTGTAAAAAGTACTGAGGAAAACTCAGGAAACAAAGATGGGGCAATGTCAAGTTTATGGAAGTATTTAAGAACAGTTGAAGGATAAATAGAAGTGGGTCACGTACAGAGCATGTACCCAAACACGACAAACCTGGGAAATAGTTCAGCATTGTTGAAATACAAAGTAAAAAAGGTTGGAGTGGAAAAGCATAGAGCTATATATTTGGGCAGTAGCCAGATCATAAAGGGCAGTGCCTTCCACGTAATCAGGGTAGAGTTTGTCCAATAGCCTATGGGGAGTCATTAAAAAATATCGTGCAAAGGATTAGCAGGGTCGGATTTGTATGCTAGAATGATATAACAGAAGAAGGGGAGACTGGAGACCCATGGACTGAGAGAGTGATTCTTATTGTTGAAGGGCAGTTTCCCAAATTGTATTAACCAGGAGAATTCCATGGGTAGAAGTATTACAAATTACTAATGAAATGATAAAATTCTTCATAGTAACATGGCAGCTAGATAACTGTTTAATTCACATTTCCCATTGAATTTTCATAAAAGCACAGGAAACAATACAACTGTTAAATCAACAAAGACATATGGCAATGCACATACCGATTTTTCTGGCCCAGGATGCAATGTCAGGATATAATTCCAGTGAAGTGCAGTTCACTTCTGGAGGGAAGGCAAAGGAGCTAGACAGAAAAAACTTTTCACCTAACTCTACTTTGGCCTTGTAACTCAGAGATTTGGGGGGCTCTTTGACAAAGTATCCATACTCTTTTGGATTGGATGTGTTTTTCTGAGATAGCAAAGTAAAGTAATCCCATCCTCTAAAGCCTCCAAGAAATGCATTTATTTTCATCCTTTCTCCTACATGTGATGTTGGCCAAATTATTTACTATACGCCTTACTTTCTGTGCTGTAAAATATGGATAATGCTGGTATCTACTTCCTGAGGTTGTTCTAAGGATTAAATTACGTGACATAGATAAAACTTTAGAACTGTTGTTAAAACACAGTAAGCACTTGTACTTATTGTCTTACTGTTATTTTATGCACATTCAGGGGTTACTATATGCAGACGTAGGTTTATTCATCTATAAGAAGGGAAGTAATGACACCTAACATCACAGAATTTTTCTAAGTATTTAGTTAAACTACGTATGTGAACTTCTTTGCTGGTATCCGTAATATATTAACTGAATAAATCATAGGATTAGTAGTAGTAGTAACTGTAGCAGCAGCTGCAGTAGTGGAATTATAGTAAAGTAATGGTACACAATCAAAGAAACTGGCAGTTGGGCATTAAATTCTGATATAAAGTTGATAATATGACCTTGCAAAGAAAAAAGATGTCACTCAGAGGACCAAAATTTTTCATTCACTCTTTCTGGCAAGGTTAAAGCTGTTACAACTTTCAAATAATCCAGTGGGGAGGGGGGAGTTTTCTGCAGAGTCCAGTAACAGAATGGGAGAATATCTCATTCCTCTTCCTGGCAGTGTCACACTAAAGAAATGCAGACTCTGAGCACATATTTGGCATATTAACTATATCTATAACTTATATCTAAGAGTAGGATTATAATGAGTGTTAGGGAGGAAACCTAGGAAAATTATCCATGATATCCACTTAGAGAGTAAAATTGACCTTCATTCTTTAAAGAGAAGGAAATGGAAAAAGATAGGGCTTTTTAAAGAGATTCATTAACACATGAATTTCTTTTTTTTTTCAACTTTATTGAAGTATAGTTGACAAAATTATAAGATATTAAAAGTGTGCAAGGTTCAATATACACGTATATTGTGAAAAGATTCCCCCCATAGAGTTAATAAAGACATCCATCACCCTACATATTTATTTTCCATGTGTGTGAGAACATTCAAGTTCTGTTCCCTTCCCAGATTTTAATTATGCAATACAGTGTTATCAGCTACAGTTACCATGTTAAACATTAGAACCTCAAAACTTATTTATCTTGTAACTGAAAGTTTATACCGTTTATCAACATCTTCCTGTTTCCTCCATCCCAAGCCCCTGGCAACCACTTTCCTACGTTGTTTCTGTAAGCCCAACTGCCTTTTTTTTTTTTTTTTTAATTTCACATATAAGTGATACTATTAGTCTTTTTGTCTCTAGCTTATTTCACTTATCATAATGCCCTCCAGGCTCATCCATGCTGTCAAAACGGCAAAATTTCCTTCTTGCTCATGCGTATATAGACTACATTTTCTTTAGATAGCTCTTCAAGATAATGGTTTTGTTTAATTTGATTACATACCCAGAAGTGGAATTACTGGATCATATGATAGTTCTATTTTTAATTTCTGGAAGAATCTCCATGCTGTTTTTCATAGAGGCTGCACCAGTTCACATAAACATGAGGGTAGCTTTTTTTTTTCCACATCCTTACCAGTATTTGTTATTTCTTGTCTGTTTGATAATATACACTTTATCAGGTATAAAGTGGTATCTCATTATGGTTTTATTTGTATTTCCTGATGATTAGTGATCAGCAACTTTTCATGTACTTGCTGGCCATCTGTATGTCTTCTTTGGGAAAAAAAATGTCTATTCAGGTCCTTTGCCCATTTTTTAATTGGGTTATGTATGTATCTGTTCATTTGCTATTGAATTGTATGGGTTCTTTGTATATTTTAGATATTTACCTCTTATAGAATATGTGTTTGCAAATATCATTTCCAATTTGGTTAGTTGCCTCTTTTGTATTTTCGATGGTTTCCTTTGCTGTACCAAAACTTTCTAGTTTAATTGTCTTATTTGTTTAATTTGCTTTTATTGCTTTTGCTTTTCGTGTCCAATGGAAAAAGCAAATCATTGCCAAGACCAATGTCTAGGGGCTTACCCACTGTTTTCTCCTGGGATTTTATGGCTTCAGGTCTTACATGCTAGTCTTTAATCAATTTTGACTTGATTTTGTGTATAGTGTATGACAGGGGTACGGTTTCATTCTATTGCATGTGGCTATGCATTTTTCCCAGTATGTTTATTGAAGAGACTATTCTTTCCCCATTTATTTCCCTAGCTCATTTTTTGAAAGTTAGTTGACCTCATATGTATAGATTGTTTTATCTGGGTTCTCACTTCTGTTCTCTTGATCTGTGCATCAGATTTATGCCCAAACTATACTATTTTGATTACTATATATTTGTAATAAAGTTTGAAATCAGGAAGTGTAATGCCTTCAGCTTTGTTCCTCCTTCTCATAATTGCTTTGGCTGTTTATGGTCTTTGTGCTTCCATACAGATTTTAGGATTCTTTCTTGTATTCCTGTGAAAATGCCTTTGGGATTTTGATAGGGATTGCATCAAATTGGTAGATTACTTTGGGTATTATAAATATTCTAACAATATTAATTTTTCCAATCCCTGAGCACATATCTTTCCATTTATTTGTATCTTTTTTAGTTTCTTTCCCCACTTATAGTTTCAGTGTACAGATCTTTCACTTACTTGGTTAAATTTGTTCTTAAGTATTTTATTCTTTTTGACACTCTTGTAAATGGGATTATTTTCTTAATTTCATTTTATCATAGTTTGTTGTTAATGTATAAAAATTAACAACGTTGTTAATGTGATTAACAATCAGTGAATTTGTATTTCCAGGGGGGAAATACAGGGGCGCCTGTTTGGCTCAGTCAGGGCCTGATTCCAGGGTTGCCTGGGTGGCTCAGTCAGTTAAGCCTCTGACTTCAGCTCAGGTCATGATCTCGCGGTTCGTGGGTTCAAGCCCCGTGTCGGGCTCTGTGCAGACAGCTTGGAGCCTGGAGCCTGCTTCGGATTCTGTGTCTCCCTCTCTCTCTGACCCTCCCCTGCTCATACTCTGTGTCTCTGTCTCTTTCTGAAAAGTAAATAATCATAAAAAATTAAAAAAAAATGTAACTGATTTTCAAATATTGATTTTGAATCCTGCAACTTTACTTAATTTACTTATTAGTTCTAAGTGTTCTCTTTTTTTGGTGGAGACTTTAGGATTTTCTATATATAATATTATGCCACTGCAAATGGAGATGATTTTACTTCTTCCTTTCTGACTTGGATGGCTTTCATTTATTTTTCTTGTCTAATTGCTCTGGCTAGGACTCACAATACTAAGTTGAATAAAAGTGGCAGGAGAATGCGTCCTTATCTTGGTCCTGAGCTTAGAAGAAAAGATTTCAACTTTTCACTGTTGAATATAATGTTAGCTGTGAGCTTGTTATATTTGTACTTCATTATGTTCAGTTATGTGAACCTTCTTTATGAAGTGTTGAGAGTTTTATGATGCATTTTGTCAAATACTTCTGCATCTATTGAGATTATTGTTTAATTTTTATCCTTTATTTTGTTAATGCAGTGTATTACATTGATTTGCAGATTTTTAAATTTTTTTTAATGTTTATTTATTTTTGAAGGAGAGACAGAGTGTGAGTGGGGGAGGAACAGAGAGAGAGGGAGACACAGAATCCGAAGTAGGCTCCAGGCTCCAAGCTGTCAGCACAGAGCCCAACTTGGGGCACAAACTCATGAACTGGGAGATCATGACCTGAGCCAAAGTTAGACACTCAACTGACTGAGCCACCCAGGCACCCTCAGTTTGCAGATTTTGAACGATCATTACATCCCTGGAATAAATTCCACTTGATCGTCACATATGATTCTTTTAAAAGTGTTGTTGAACTCAGTTTGCTAATATTCTATTGAGGATTTTTGTATCTGTATTCATCAGAAATACTGGCCTGTACTTTTCTTTTCTTACAGAGTCCTTGTTTGGTTTTGGTATAGAATAATGCTGGCCTCATAAAATAAGTTTGGAAGTGTTCCTTCCTTATCTATTTTTGGAGGGATTTGAGAAGAATTTGTAGTAATTCTTCTTAAAGTGTTTAGTTGAATTCATCTCTGAAGCCATCTCGTCCTGGGTTTTCTGTGTTATTTTGTTTTTGATTAGTGATTCAATCTCTCTACTTGTTATTGCGTTAGAAGCAATCAACAAACAGACTCAAACACTAGAAATAACCAAGACCATTCCCTTACCAAAGTCACTTTTAAGCCAAATCCACTATATTCTAATAAGTCTCACCAAGCACAACTTTGGAAGGAAGAAATCAAATCTGAAATCTTTGATCAAAGCCTACTACTCTCTCTGTTCCTCAAGGTTCTGCCAGTTTTTCTGGCATATGACTTCGGTTACCTTTTCAATATACACTTAAATGCCCATATCTTTATGATTTAGTAAGAAGCTTTTGAGTTTGTCCTCATGCAAATTTATATCCTTCACACCCTCATGTGGCATATCTTAAATCTCTTTGAGTAAATGTTCCAAATCATCTCCTTTGGCCAGCTTCAACTTTAATACATTTATAAAGTGTGTTAAGTCTATAGACAAGATTTAGCTGATGATCATTGCTGACTTCAGTCTGCAGCATAGACTGCTTGGTGCTTTTACCAAGAAAATTCCTGGCATATTTGGTATTGTATCACTCCTTTCTTTCAACCATCCCCAAGACATCATTTTACTACCTTATATACTGAACACAGCACTTATTAAATTTTAATATGCATCTAAATTATCTGAAAGATCATGTCAAAATATTGATTCTGATACATTAAATTTGAGGTGAGCCCTAAGATTCTGCCCTCCTAATAACCACGTATGCCATTGAAACGTTGCTAGTCCAAGAACCACATCTATAATAACAACATACTGGAGAAATTAGACTAATGATTCTGAACCAGGGTTATATATTAGCATTGCCTGGGGATTTTTTGAAACCATCTATGTACAATCCTTATCCCAGACTAATTAAATTGGAATTGGGTAAGGCCAAAGTATTGATATTATTAAAAACTATATATGCTATTCCAATATGCATTTAAGAATGAGAACTTCTGGGTTAGCCTAACCTGTCTAATGTTGCATCTGAATACATATTGCTAATATCTGTCCATACATAGCTGTTGCCCAGAGCCAGCTAAAAATTTCTTGTTGCCAAGAGCAGAGGTATTATCTTACTCATCAGTTTAGCCCTGATATATAGCACACTGTCTGTCACATAGAATGCTCTCAAATCATATTTGTTGAAAAGGTCAGAAATTCTCTAGAACATGCCTGTGACTTGTATGAAACTAGATTTTTCCTTAATCAATTTGAACACGGGTTGGGGAGAGACACTATTTATTAAAGAATCCTTTTAAAATTCACTCAGTGCCTATTCTCTATCAGGGATTTGGGGGATGCTGGGGGATGCAAGAAGACTGTTCTCCAGAAAGTTGCAGTCTATGAATTAAGCATGTATTTGTCTTATTGGCTCATATACAGTCTAAGATTTTTGAGTCATTCTTTCTGCGTCTTCAGCAGCATAAGCATCATTTTAAAACAATAAAATAGACAACTAGCAAAGATGAGATTCTTAAAGTAAAGGCTATCAAATGAGCCAACTGTCAAATTATGTAAATTTGAAAGTCTAACAACCTTGGTAAAGGTCCTTTAATTGGATGACTCATGTAGAAAATAAATGAACTGTCATTTAAAAGTCCCTTCCCATAGCCAAATTTAAAGGAATAGAAATAGTACTTCAAAAGGGTCAACGTAGAGAAAAAAATCAATAAGTTGCAGCTTATTTTTGCACCCTTAAAGTACATATATTTTTAATATACCACACATGAATATAGTCATTTTTGCTAAAAGAAAATTTCATTTGATCCAGTAATAATAGCACTGGAAAATTGATAATAATTTAAACAATATATTGTTTAAAAATAATTTAAACAATATATTGTTTAAAAATAATTTAAACAATATATTAACTCATGGAGATAGGTAAAACATTGTCATTATACTTAATGTTGAGTTTGTACATAATGCTGCCTTTCTTTTGTACCATTTTTTATGTTCTCCAACTTTTCTAAGGTCATTTTTTATTTGTAATGGAGACATTGTTAAACTAATATATTTAATAGACTCTCACCTTTATTATTAAATTATACAGAAGCGATACATAGGATTATTTTCCTTATTTTTACCTTCCCTCTTACATGATGCTACTCTTCTGCCTACTGTTATGTGACCTACCTGTTTCATTGCCTTTGGGTTTGGAAGTGTGTCATGTTTTGGCTGAATGATGTGTTTTGGCATTTAGGTAGAAATTTAATGTGATTGCATGGTTTAGCTAATGCTCTCTTGTTCCTGTTTTCTGCATAAAATAAAGGAATACTTAGAGAGATGCTTCTTTTTTTCTGTCTGAGCCCTGGAATGAGAAGGAATGAGGAACAGAAGCCCAATCTACCTGTAGCCCAGCCAACCTGAGCCACAATAACCCCATGCCACCATTTAACATGACTAGAAGTAAATCTTTTTTGTTTATGCCACTGAGATATTGCACTTCTTTCTTTGTTCCCAAAGCAAAAACTAATGCGAAAGGAAAGTAGGAATTGATATAAAGGAAAATCATATTAATAAAATAGATTATTCAACTTCTTTAATGATTCTGATGGTAGCTTTAGATCAGGGAATTGTTAGCAGAATTACAGAGAGGAATTAGAGATTAGAGAAGGAAAACAGAAGTGCTATTCAGTGGATAGCTTTATTTAGAGTGAAGCACCTTAAATCAGTAGTCTAATGAAATAGTCCAAATACACAAGAGATGTAAATGTAAAAATAATTGAACCATAAAAGCAGTAGAAGAAAACATGGGTGATTCCTTTTATAATTTTGATATGGGGAAAATTTTTCCATGACTCAAAGTCAAGAAGCAAAAGAGAGAGATTGGACATAAAAAATGAACATAAAAGTGAAGAAAAATTTGTTTTGTCTAACAAAACCACATCATAAGCAAAGTACAAAGGCAAATAACACATTAGAAGAAAATATCAGGGTATGAATCAGAGTTAAAGACTAATATCCCTAATATATAAAAAAGTCTCATACTTGGAATACAATGAAACACTTTTGAAAAATGGACAAAAGACATGAGCAGAGAGTTCACAGAAAATTATCAACTGCTTTTCAAACGTGTGATAGTGTCAAATACAGTACATTCATAACAAAGGGAATGATAATAAAAATCCTTTCTCACTTATGAAATTGAAAAAAAAAGTGAAAAGCTTGACAATATTCTCTTTGGCAAAAGTTTATCCTACAGGTTTACTTCTGACAACGTAAACACAAACATGCAAGATATTCATGGAGGCATCATTATACCAGTGAAATATTAGAAACAACCTTCATAACCGTACAGAGGAGATCAGTTGAATGAGATGTGCATTCTCACAGTAGAGAATGTGCAGCTATAGAAACAGGATGAGGAAGGGCTCTATGCATTGACAAGGTGTAATTTCCTGGATATATTGTTGAGAAGAAACAATAGAATAAATTATGTTACATTTTCTGAAAGGGAGAAGGGGGTTATTTTTTGAAAAGGGATAAAAGCTGGAAGAATAAAATAGAAACTAATACAAACAGATAACTACAACGTGTGGAGCTTTTCTGAGTCTATCTTCTTTTATACAAATTTGACTTTTCAACTATATTAACATTTTACATTTTAAAAATTCTGAAATTGACAAGGATTGGGGAAAAGTCTTAAAATTGAATAGAAACAGAAACTGATGAACCTAAAAGATTCTTCTCTGGTGCCAGTTTCTCTTCTTAGTAGTGTCTTGGAGTTCTGTGTTAGGTTGGGGACTCCCCCAGCCTGGTGCCTGAGTAAACTTGATGACCAGAATCCTCCAGCACCTTACATTTGGCATGTAGAATGAATGAGAAATAAACTTGTACTTAGTGTAGCAACTTCCATATTTTGTTTCCAACATAAGCTAATCTATATTGACGATGGAAACAAAATATGAAGAGGTTGGGATGTCATGTCATTTTAAAGATAAGTTATTAGCAACTTCTAAATCTTTATTATCTCTTTTGGTAAGACACAAAACAATAAACTTGAATGTAACTCTAAAGTTGTTATCATAAACTTATATGTGTTTATAGACATTACATTTGGGAGAGGTGGGTTCTTGATAAATAAGGACACAATAAGACAACAACTTGACTGAGAACTGTGACAATCCTAGTCTCTGAGGTGCTGTCAGTGACTCTGGTGATTGCAACTATTCATTCAGAAAACAGGATAACTAAGGAATATTTCCACTTGTTTACTGCCATGCATAATAGAAGTACATCCCCCTTTGAAAACCAAGAGCTTGCTGTGGAATAACTAGAGAATTAGAACAAAAGAGGTACAAAGAATGGGCGAGGATGCGCAAATGAAAGGAATATTAAGAGATGACCTAAATGTGAAAATAAAAGGGAAAAAGTAAATATGAAAAGCTAGAGATAGACCTATGGGGATAAAAGTAACACGTTGCATACTTTTTTTCTAGCAATTGTTTTTATTTTTGTTTATTTTAAATTTTGTATGCTTGATAATAAACTGCATGCACTAAATCTAAGTTATGATATTCTATTTCAGAATTACGTCTCTGATATTAAGACCATTAAATACTTATGATCATTTTACCTACAAATAAATTATTAGGCACTAGGAATTCTTATTAAATTAGTTCAACTGGTCAGAAGCTAGTGAAAACACATTTAGTTGATGTTAAATATTGCACAGCACATTACAAATGGCTGATGCTCCATAACCGGTCCATTTATAGTTTATGGTGCAAATTTTAAAGTCAAGTAAATGGTGTTTTCAGCAGTAGTTCATGTGTTATGACTTGTCGGGGTTGTAAATAATTTGTAGGGCATTTATGTATTTCTAGATTCCATGTACCTCCTGCTTATAAATCTATTTATTAACCCTTATAAATAATTGATGGCCATATCTCAAAATGAATCATTCCTAAAATTGCTTAACTGTCTGAAATTTTTCTTTAGTAATCCCGTCCCTCATTTTCTTTTCATATCTCAATCAGGTATAAATAGAAGAACCTTGCATGCACCTTTTTCTTCTCATTCCCGAGTCTAAGTGTCTGTGCCATCATTCACCTTTATGGTGAGAAGCTATGAATTCATGTCATCAGTTCTTCTCCTGGCAACTTCAATGAGTAATTGGTTTTCTTCCCAACCCTCCATCCATCCCAGCTTTACAGCAGGCTTCCCGCTCTCTCTCTCTTTTCCTTCCTTCCTTCCTTCCTTCCTTCCTTCCTTCCTTCCTTCCTTCCTTCCTCCTTCTTCCTTCTTCTTTCTTCCTTCTTCCCTCCCTCTATCTCTTCCTCTCTTGTCTTTCTTTCCCTTCCTTCCTTCCACCACTTGCATAAGATACCAATTTGTTTCCATTCTTCTGTATCAGGAATATGAATATCTAATTTTATTATATTATTGTAATGTATTTTGTTTGCTTTTAACCACAGTAGGAGTATTTTGTGCCAATTAACATGAAAGTGTTAGAATAGAAAGAGATGAAACATAGGAAAGAGGGCAAGAGTGGTAAAAGGAAAAAATAATGTAAAACGCATGGCAGGCCCTTGAAAAAAATGTGAAGGTGATGATTTATTTTAGGAATTTGCTACTGCCCTATTTGGTAACTTTAAAAAAAACAAATAGAACCCAAATCCTCTCACCTCTACCCCATCTGCCAGGAAATCCATTAGTGAACTAATATAGTGTATTTTCATTCATTATACTATTCATACATTCATTCAGCACTATTTCTTAGTTCATTATTATTATTTGTTCATTTATTCATATATTCCTTGTTTGTTTCAGAAGGAATAAATGTTTAGAATAATATCTGAAATACAAATTTAAATAAAACAAATGAGTGAGACAGTCTGGACAAAATGAACTTTAGGGAGTAATAACAAAATGGAACTAAGTGAGCCATAGATCCTAACTTCTTTCATATAGTGCAAAATGTATATCCCAGAACAAGGCTTATCCTTGAGATCACAGAGATACCATCATTCTCATCTTCATTTGAGAAATCTTATATTGCTTACCTTTGTGCCTAATATTAACACCATCCCTCTAACAATGTTCCCATGGAAATAATTTTTGCTGGACTCTTCTTTTGGATGCCATTATTATATCTATGTTTATTCTAAGTGTACTAATACTCTGGATTTAATGGCTCAATAGAGTGGAGAAGATTGTTTATAAATCAAGCTCGATTTCAAGGGAATTATCCACATAAACATCCCATGAATCAAATTGAAAAAAACACTTGCTGTCCACACTGAGGGTGGTCTTTGCCTGCAGAACACAGATGAATACTTCTTTGTAAAGGTGCACTGGGAGGATCTCCATAGAATCAAACACTTTTCCTGGGGTAGATCTGTTTGGGGGAGATGAAAAATGATTGTGGTAGTACAATCAAAGTGTGCAAATTACATTTCGCATTATGCAGTATTTGAATTAAGCTGCTGTTTGGAGGTAAAAGTTTTCACTGTGTGAGAGGTCAGACACAGGTAAACATGTTTTACTAAATCAGAAGGGGATCTCAAATGATATGCCTGAACAGTAAGAAAAGCAGTGCAAAGATTTATTGAGGAAAGTGTTCAGTTGATAAACGATAACATTTATTTGTAATTTGAGGATCTGACCCAGATGACACTCATTAGCTCAACTTGTATGAAACCAATTAGTTTCATAAATTTATTATTTGTTCTGATGTTATTTGTAAAAGGATTTTATTCTAGTACTGGAGATGAGATATGTTTTAAAACAAATGTGAAATATTTCCTTAATTAGGCTATTTTGCTTTCTCTATAAAATTATGGATATCTCACTTTTGCATAGCAGGTGTATACATTGTAATCCTAGTAAACAGTTTTTGATATATAAGAACTCATCCTTTGTACTTGAGGTAATTTTTTGGAAGCATAGGAGATACCAATTTACTCATTTTATTTTAAGCATGTATCTTATTTATCATACCATGCCTCTTGACCCTTGATGATCTTAATAATAAGAGACAAAACATTTATTGAGAATTTCCTGTGTTCCAGATAATGTGCCAGATACTTGCATGGATTCTCTTTTTAATTTTCATGACTCAATAAAGTATGTTCTACTACATTCACCGTTTGGAAATGAGGAAGCAGAACTTAATACTTGATGTATCTATCTATGGATAAACCCTACTAAAATGAGGAATAACTACATAAAGCTTGATTAGAGATTTTATTTATTCTTAACTACTATTTTTTTCTGCCTTTTGACTTTGGTGCCTTTTGAAATGTTATCATATTCTTTACTAGTCACATCAAAGCTGCTATTACTTTCTGTAGTAAGAAAGCATTAGAAAATAGATGGTCCCAGTTATCTGTCTTAAATTAAGTCAGAAAACATCTTAAACATATTTGAAGAAAGTATCTCTATATTTAATAGATATCAAATATAAGTTGGTTTTCTACGTAAGGAGATTCATGTATATTTCCTCTTCTAAGCTGGTTTTTCTCATTAGACTCAGTTGTTAGTCTCGCATCATTTTGATGCCACCATCTGATATTATGGAGACTATGGATAGAAGAGATTCAGTTTATCAAATGATTGACTAAAAATAATTTAAAGAGTGGTTTTCATTGAAGAATGTCTAATATTGGCTTAGTAGACAACATCATAACATCCAAATGAAAAATTGCCAGCTACTCAGTTGTAACTCTCACAAAACAACATCTTTTATATTTGGAATCATTTAAAAAATTATTTGTTATGTTAGTTTTCAAACTATTTTCATAGTAACTCAAGCAAAATCCCCCAAAGTAGGGAGAGGCATACTCTGGACAAGATGTGAGCTCTCCTACCTTACATTTAGAAGAGCTCCACATTAATAAGTACTTACCAACCTCTTTCAAGATGTCATATGATGCTCTTCATTCACTTCAACATTAAAATAATATTTACCATTTTTTCATAGTTCATGGTACATGGGGTTCATGTCACATGATACATACGTTCTATACAATACCAATGTTACTTATACACTTTATTTCTAATCATCAGTCCACTTTTAGAATCAAAACAATACATGACTAAGTGAAAAATAAATTAAAACTTCTTAATACTTAAAACTACTGAGTGATTGATTAGCTGATTGAAGAACTACTGAGTGATTGATTAGCTGATTGAAGAATTAAATTATGAGCATGCTCAAATTATGAGTGTGCTCACATGCTTACTGGCAATGCTATGCATGCTCACTGAATAAGCACTCGAGTGTTCTGACTTATATTTAAAAGTGAAAACTTTGAAGTATTTATTTTTTTAATTCATAGGAAAATGGGATGGGATCTGACTTTATCATGACCCTCAATGGTGGAATTCCCTGGAATAATTCTGAAGTCCACTCATGGAAAATGGTGATCCAGACAATGATGGTTTTCTTTACTATCCTCTGCCTTGTTGTTTATTTTTTTTTTCTAGCATTCAAGAGGTTACAAGATAATTTAATATTTATTTTCCTACTCAGTCCCTACAACAATGAGGAAACTGAGGCTCACCAAGTCTAAATACATTTAAAAAAAATAGCCCCTAAGTGGCTAAGCTATAGCCATTGCTAAGCAAAACCTACATTATTTAAAATAGTGAGCGTAGTATATAGAAAACCACAAAATTAATTTGCCCATATTTGTCAAAACATAGGGAAAAAACAAGAAAATATTGACTAGAGACTTTAGTGAAATACTTGAGCTCATTAAAACTTACTCCTTCTAAACATGCGCCACCCCACACGCACACATTATTCTGTCATTTTCTCCAAATAAATGTGCATTACACTAAAGTATTTCTTCAAAATTACTACTTTCTTGAAACTTTCCTCAGTGTCCATATCCAAAACTAACCTAGCGTTTGGAATCTACACAAGAAATGCATGAACACCTCATATATTACTGTCATGAAGCATTTGTTTTTCACTTGCTAATGGGTACAACAGAATATGAATGTTAAATTTCTGATTGTTCTGGAAAAGAGGGAGGTTTGGGCTTCATATTATTCCCACATGTAGAATGTGTGTTTGTGAAACAGTGTGCCTATATTGGTGGGAAGAGTTAGGGAAAAGTTATAGAGAGAATCTGGAGTTTAAGATACTAACCCTGGGTGCCTGGGTGGCTCAGTTGGTTAAGCATACAACTCTTGATTCCTGCTCAGGTGATGATCTCATGGTTCATGAGTTTGAGCCCTGTGTCAGGCTCTGTGCTGGTGGTGTAGAACCTGCTTGGGGTCTCTCTCTCTCTCTCTCTCTCTCTCTCTCTCTCTCTCTCTCTGTCTTTCTCTGACCCTCCTGTGCTCTCTTGCACTCTCTCTCTCTCTCTCTCTCTCTCTCTCTCTCTCTCTCTCTCAAAATAAATAAATAAACTTAAAAAAAGAAGTTAAAAAAAGATACTACCCCTGCTCTGCTCTGTGATGATGCCTGGTTCTGTAGATTTGAAGCATATAGGCAAGCAGTCACTATCATGCTAAAGGAGAAGGTAAGGGACAAGGCATATGAATTAGGAATGTCTGAATATTTATCTTCTAAGAATTCTGAAGATAAGAATCATGTTCACAGAAAAGTATATATTAGTGTAAGGTGAAAGGGGTCAAAAGGCACAAACTTTATTTTTTTCTTTTCTTAGATGTTTATTTTGAGAGAGTGTGTGTGCATGGGAGTGGGGTAGGGGCAGAGAGAGAGGGGGTGAGAAAGAATCACAAGCAGGCTCAAAGTGGGACTTGATCTCATGACATGAGGTCATGACATGAGCCAGAATCAAGTTGGATGCTTAGCCCACTGAGCCACCCAGGTGCCCCAAAAGGTACAAACTTTCTGTTATAAAGTAAATAAATCGTGGCAATATAATGTATAACATGATGACTATATTTAATAATACCGTAGTACATATTTCAAAGTTTCTAAGAGAGTAGATCTTAAAATTTCTCCTCACAAGTAAATAAAATTTTGTAACTAGGTAAGGTGACAGGTGTTAACTAAATGTATTGTTATCATTTTGCCATGTATACACATATCAAAGTCATTATGTATACAAATATCAAATCATTATGTTGTATTCCTGAAGCTAATACAATTTTATACATCAACTCTACCTCAATAAAGAAAATAAAAATCAAAACAAAGAAAGTAAAAAACATAGTTTCATAAATAGAGGGCTTATAAAGTGTGCTTATTTGTTTTGGTCATTAACCCTAGAAAATGAGGATCAGGGCATGGAAGCAGATATCAAATGAAGCAGGAAAAAAAGCTATGCTCACGCTTCTTTGCTGTCTTTCCCTGATAGAAGTTATTGTTAAACAGTGTAAAAATTGGAAAAGTTATTGTTAAATATTTTTTAAAGAGTATTTCAGAGTTAGATTATCATTTTGTTACTTATTTTACTTTAGTCATGAAAATAACAATCAGGTAGAAATCTGGTTTTAATCACAGTGGTGTCCTTATTACTTCCCACAGTTCTTGGCACATAGAAGGTGTTTCATGAATGTCTGTGATTATATGCACTGGCCAATGAATTACATGTGCCCACTAAAATCCTCATAAATTTGAAAGCTGTGATACAGGATATTTAGAACAGAACTATTCCTCCCTCATTTTGGAGTGCCAGTAAAATGGATATCAGATATCAAAGTTAGAGAAATTTTCATTACAGACTTTTCAAAAAAAAAAAAAATTAGAACTGGGGGGGGGAGGGGGTCCTATATCAAAAGCCTAATGATGGCCTCTTCCTCAGGAAGACTGAAAGAGGTTGAAAGGTGTTCTCTATTCCTGGGAGACCCAGAGGTCTGGGACCAGATTTATTCCAGAGAAAGCTGAAGCAGGCAGTGTGTGTAGGATACAGGGGCTATGCTAGCATAGTTCTCTTTTCTAAGACTTTGTCAGGACAAGGGATCTGTGAGTATTTTCCTCAGAACTGATGTGGGCCCTAGAAGGACAATATAACCCCAGAAACAAGAAAATGGATAAAAGACCAGTTTACTAAGAGCTGAAGAAGGGGTTACAAATCAGCACTAGGAATTCAAATGCATCTTCTTTAGTCAAGAGTTCTTCTGTATGAGCAAAGTATCCAGTGATGGATTCAACCAAGAGCCCAGAAGAAGTACACCTCAAGGAAATGAGTCATCTGTAAATATCAGCCAGTGAAGAGAGAACAAAACCAATGGAAATAGTACCTGATTAATGAAGAGCTTATCTCTCTTTTCGTTTTAGCACGCTTCCTCTCCAAACTCTGACCTTGGAGGGGTCAGAGACAGCTAGCCACTGGGCAGATGGGAGAGGAGGAAAAAATAAAAAAGGAGACGAAAAAAACCCCAAAAAGTTAGAAATAACCCTTTGCCACTTCAGATTTAGGCCAACGTAAGACCTCAACTTGGGAAACAGATTTACTATTGAATTGATTTTGATTGATATATTAGACTAGATAAATAAGTTTTTGAAGTGCGACAGTGATTTGTGACTTAGCATGAGGACAATGATGTCTGACACCTAAAAGCTGGACATTTTAAGCAGGAATAGAGGATGATCAAACCCTCTTGAATCACAATCCTGGTGAATCGATTGGTACTAGAATATTGTCCCTGCTATGTTATTTGTTTGACTTCTCTACCAGAGGTCACATTTACCAATAGCTCAGATAAGAAAAAAAAAATATATATATATATATAGAAATGCATATATTAGTGTAAAATTGAGCAGCAATAAGAAAATGAGCTCTGAGAAGAAGAAGCACTGTAACATGGAGACTTTCTCCTTAACCCTAATCTCCACCAGCTGAGAGGTATCTCATGGATGGAGAGGGGGCCAGGAAAAAGCTGGTTTTCACCTAAGTTGTGTTGCTTTCTTTCTTCATTCTTGAGATAGTGAAAATCTAGATATCCTATGGGGATTTCCCTAAATGGGAAGGAAGAGTGACAGTTAAAGCATGTCTGGGTGCATTTGATAGTAAGCAAGTGGGGGAGCCAGTCTCTGAGACAAAAAATAGCCCACTACTTTTTGAAGTAGAGAGACAGGAACATCAGAGATGAAGGAAATCACAAGACCTAATGGTTGTGTTCAAAGATATTGGGCAGTGACATCATTGGTCCTGATTAATTTGGGGGGAAGCAAATGCTTAATGGCAAAGAACAGTCTGCTTAGTAACCAGAGAGATATACTTTCACTTTTATCTCTACCAAAACCAATCACTTGGGGTTTCTTTTAAGATCCAACAGAGATGCTTGATAAGGAAGGAGATTTTAGTATCTGGTTCCCTTTCAGGTAAGGTTGAATTCCTTGTCCTGATATAATACTCTTAGGAACACAATTCCATCTCAAATATTTTAGATTCAGGAAATAATTTTTAAGATGTCTTATTGGAGTATTTAACAATGCTTTTAACACAAGACATAATGAATGCCACTGGGTAAAGAGTAGCTCTTACTTGTTTTATGACAAAGGGAAATGAAAGCTTTGGGGAGATTTTTATGCTTTATCTCCATACCTCAAACATGGGTTACATTTATAATTGTTTTTATGTGTTTGTGACTTACAAACACCTAGCACATATAGTCCATACTGCTGTATTCTTCTCACATTCAATGTTGCCAACTACGATTATGGCCCCAGGTTGTCTCCCTGATAATGTGATGATTCCTTCAAACTGGAAATTGATTTATCTGACTAAAAAGTATTGTCCTCAGGAGAATTTTGTAGGATACGGTGAGCCAAATTGACCAGTGGGTAAAGTGCAGCTTTAGAAAGAACTCATCTAGTGGGTATCATCTTTTAGAGGCCCATAGGATTTAATAATCTCCCAATGGTCTTCCAAAGACACTCAGCCAGAGACTGATGTTCTGAACTTTTCCTGGCCAAGAAATGATTAATCTGAAGATGGACAGTTCTCCCATATTCAGGTGGCTTCAAAGTAGGAATGTGTAGTAAGTTCATCTCACAGTTGGAAAGTGTATGGTCCGTTGTCCTGGATATGAGACGCCTAATCTCACAGTACTCCATGTGCTGCAATCTTGTCATCATTGAGGCTTTTTGGTTCTTTCCTTTGTTGCTGTTGTCTTTTTAATGTTTATTTGTTTATTTTTGAGAGAGAAAGTACGAGCAGGGGAACAGCAGAGAGAGGAGAGAGAGTCCCAAGCAGGCTCCATGCTCAGCATGGAGCCTGATGCGGGGCTTGATCCCACGAACCATGGGATCATGACCTGAACTGAAATCAAGAGTTGGATGCTCAACCCAACTGTGCCACCAGGTGCCCCAGGTTCTCTCCTTTGAAGGTAGCTCTTTGAATACAGAAACCTAAAAGAAAAGAAAAATGAAAATAATACACCTATGAATTCTTTTCCTTTCAAAAAGCCAGAACAAGGACAAACATATTCCATACAAGATGACTGTTCTAGCATCTTATAACTGCATTTTCCACTTGAAATTTAGGTTGTCAGTGAAACAATTATCATATGATTTAGGGACTAACTTTCAACTTTCCTCACCTTTGTTTTTCCTGTTTTTAATGACTTTGGAGTAGTAATATAAAGTGATATAAATTCGACATAAATATTCATACATCTTTTTTTGTTCCTTTTAAAACTATATTTCAGTCTAAGACATTTTTATGGAAGCAAAATACTACAACAAAAGCATTACAGCTAGAAATGTGAAGATCCTGGATTGGTACTTTAATAAGGGCTAAATTTCAGGAAACAAACTGATAGAACCAAGGACAAAGAAGCCGAGAAAAGTAGTTAAGTGTGCCACCGTGCCATACTCCACACCTACAGCATTTATTGGAAACCAGAAGCCAACCTTTGAAATTTGTGGGCGTGCCAAAACAAACTTGTGGGCTGCTTGTCATTTGGACCAGGGTACTTCCATCTCTTCCATCATCAGCTTTAGACTTGATAGCCTCAGAGTGACCTTCTCTATGTGATTCCTTCTGACAGAAGTTGCTTTATATCTCAGGTATATTCAGTTGAGAAAATGATATACAGCATGATATACTTCAGCAAAAGAACTTTCCGTAATTAAAAAATATTGATACTTCCCTTAGTAACCGCAAATTAATTAATTTTTATTTTTTTAGTATTTATTTTTATTTTGGGGAGAGTGCAAGTGGGGGAGAGAGGGGGACAGAGGATATGAAGTGGGCTCTGCGCTGACAGGCTGACAGCAGCCAGCCCGACATGGGGCTCAAACTCAGGAACTGTGAGATGATGACCTGAGCTGAAGTCGGAAGCTCAACCGACTAAGAAACTCAGGTGCCCCCTTAGTAACCATTAATTTAAACATAAGTTTCCCGAGGGTTGAAATCAGTAGCCAAATGAAACCTCATATTTTTTCCCTCAAATATCTCTCTATGTTTCCAAAAGCAAACATGGATTTGTATTCAAAATATAAAAAAATGTTAAATTTATTGAGTGTGTGTTTGTTTTTTAAAAACTTTTTAAAGTTCAAATAACATGTTCCTTTCCAGTAAGGATAACTTTAGACATTGAATTCATTACTGATCCTCAAGAAAGGCATAATAAGCTTAATTCTCAGGACATGCACATTTTAGTCTTCAAAGATTTGCCTGAACAATCTTTGTTAATTCAGAAGAATTGAGGACCTGAACATAGCATTATATAGCTTTAGTCAGTATTTAATTTAAATAACAAGCATTAAGACATCTAATACTGCACCTGGAACCTAACAAGTACTCAACAAATGTTTGCTAAATGAGGAGGAATAAAACAGAATTAATTGCTTCAGATTCCTGGCCTTTTTCAATCCAGAGAAAAAATACAGAAATTGGATGGTTACCTAAATCAAAGAGACAATTTCAGTCTGAAAATGTTGTCTGGATTCTGAATTACTGGATTTTAGAAAGAACTTCTGTATGTATTTTCCTCATTTGACCCTACACTGGATTTGTGATAAAACAATAAGACACGGTTTTAATGATTATATATAAATAAACATGGGTTAATTTGGCAGCGAGTCTTTTTTTAAAAAATATATATTTTTAGAGCAGTTTTAGGTTTTACATTTATAGAAAATTCATGAAAATCCCCAAGATATCTTAACTCTAATATTGTATTTACTGGTTAATACAGTCATTTATTTCTTTAACAGTTATTTTATGCCTAGTGGATGCCAGACGAGGTCACTATTTTGCACAACTCCAGAGACAACAATTATGCTCCAGCAGGTCCTATTTACATAGAATGCGATGGGATGAAGTTGTGCCATGTGGCCCCCAGATGCCAAATACTATTCTAGGCTCTGGTAACAGAGCAGTGAGCAAAACAGACAAAACCCTCCTCTCTGGGTCATAAGTTCTTATAGGAGGCAGACAAGCATAAGCTAATAAAACACAAAGTATTTGAGTCACAAGTACTAAGGAGAAATCTAAAGCAGGAGATCCTGAGAGTGCAGGAGCTAGTATAGAAATTTTGGATTGGTGCAAAAGAGCTCTGTGAGAAGATATTATTCAAGTAAAGTTGTGAAAAAAAATGAGTGTGTGTGTGTGTGTGTGTGTGTGTGTGTGTGTGTGTGTGTAGTCGATAACATATATTGTTACACTGGGTCTAAGAAAGTCTTGGAAAGGAGAAACTGGTTATCATTGGTGGTTTTTCAAATACAACTGAGTTCTAAATGAAGCATGCTGTTCACTGCACATGCATCTCAAGAATATGAGATGAGAACAAGGCAGAACTAAAAGTCAGTGTGGAATCTGCCATATCCATTGTGACATAAATTAATGCAACTGTTCATTACATTTTATTAAAATAAAATATGTCAAACGTCAATGCAAAGTAGAAGGGATGCCAGGAAAACAAATATAAAGGGATATATCCAAGGCACACCTGAATGTTTGTAACTCTAATTACAAAGGACTGGTGAAATTTAATGAATTTAGGTTTTGTAAAAGAAATTAAATGCGGCAAGACAGAGCAACAAATATTCTACCAGTACAGTTAAGGCTGCTTAATGAGCAGATAGTTAAGTCAAAAATGGATACAATTGACTAATATGAAATATACATTTTTCTCTCAGGTTCTAAGGAATAGAAGGGAGCAGAAATTCTTCTTGGTAGAGATTATTCAAAAAAGGACAAAGCAGAAGTGGGAATAGCCCTTTACTTGACATTACTTTAAAGCCTAATATAACTGAGGGGTGCCTGGGTGGCGCAGTCAGTTAAGCATCCAACTCTTATCTTAGCTCAGGTGATGATCTTAAGGTTTGTGAGTTCAAGCCCCACATCGGGCTCTGAGCTGATGGTGTGGAGCCTGTTTGGGATTCTGTCTCTCCTTCTCTCAGCCCCTCCTCAGCTTGTGCCCTCTCTCTCACTCTCAAAATAAATAAATTAACTTAAAAAAAAAGCTACTAAAACTGAGAAAAATTAGGATTCTTAAAACTTTAATTATGTAAACTTGAGTCTTCGTGATTTTGTATTTGCTCTCAAAAATAATAGAATAAGGAAGAAAAGAGATTATGTCAAAAAGAAGGAATAACATTTGATCATATGGTTCTATGTGATGTAACCATTAGCCAGATAGAAGAAAATACTTGTTTGTTTGTTTGTTTTAGATATTAAGTGGAAAGTGCATGAAATTGCAAGTTAATAGTAATAATGATATAACAACTCAAACAGCTATCAGTTAATGTGCGCTTTACTCTGCCGGGTACTGTCCTAAGCACTTTACACACATTGTATTATTTAATCCTCATAGAAGTCAATGAGGCAGTATATAAAACTGAGAAACTTTAAAAGGATGATTGCTTTACTAAGGATATCAGTGAGAAGAAGCACAAGTCGTTCTAAAAATTAGAACATTAACTATCACCAAGAAATTAATTCAATAAGGCATTCTTAACCCTTTCTAGTAAATAGAAAGTGAATTATCAAAAATATTTCACGAGAGCCATACTTCTCAATGAATTCTAGAAACAACTAGACATTTTCTTACAGAGCTGTAAGGTTGAAAAATACAGTGCCAATGACAAATGAGAGCAATGGAATTGAGATAAAATTAATGAGGACAGGCTTGCTTCAGGCTCTTTTCTGTCCTGCATTTCCTTTCACCTGGTGTCATTATGACCTATCCCAAAGATAGCATAATCATATCAAAAAGTCGACTCATTTCCTATTTCCATGGATACACAGCAGACTTACCAGTGTCTTTTTTTAGTCGCTAGTCTGAAACTCTTACCAACACCTTTCATGAATGCTGATGTTGAAATTTTGAAAAGATAGGAGATTGACTTTAAGCTATTAAATAATTTGGTTTAGCTTCACTGAAGCAAAAATATAAGAGCTCTAAAGTTGCATGTGGGTTTGTTCACTTCTATCTTGACATTGGACAGAAATGTGATAGAAAACTCTGTTTAGAAGTTTTTGTGTCAAGGGAACATATTAGTTGACCTACAGAAGGTTCTTCCTGCACTGTGTGATGTTTGATAACGAGATTTGACAAGTGTGTGGCTGAATTTGTTAATAGACTCAGAAAATATTTATTAGCATCTATTTAGAGCAAGAATGTGCTGGTGCTGTGGGGCAAGCAAATGCAGTGTACATGGCAACTTCATTTTTCACGGTGCGCCCTTCTGGAAATCACGTAAGTGTAGGACATCATTGATCAGAGATGTTAAGAAAGTGTTCTTTTGGAATATTCATTCTGAAATGAATGAAATATAAGTATTAGTTGGGATAACTTTTCTCTGGATTAGTCAGTTTCCATAGGGCAAAAGTCTTCTGTCTCTTGCTGGGTCTGCTGGGGGTGGGGACTAGAATTTGCCTGGATAGCAGTCTTCATTGAAGGGACTGGGGGAGGTTGCTGAGGGTCCACAGTTCCTAATGCACGATTTCACAAAATTCCTATTTCTCAGCCTCTTTTTTCGCCCTTTCCCTGTGCTTGGAAACCTTGAGTCTCTTTGCTTCATTTGCTTTCCAGAGTAAAATATGCCATCTCCTACAGCGCTGGTGAGGAGCAGCAGTGATCTTAAGCGTAAGTCAGGGAAACGTCCTAGAGGGCCACCTACAGTCTTCATAGACACTCATCCAAACCCCACTCTACCTTCTGATTGTGTGTTCGGTGATGCCTCCGAGCTCTGAGACCCTCAGCTGACAGGCAGAGCCTATCAGCTCACTTCTTGAAGGTATTTTCCTCTATAGGCACATAGATTTAACTTCTTTAACTCTGTTATCTGTTACCACTTTTCTTTTTTGTAAAACTTGGCCAAAACATTGCATTCACTGTTGCTTCCCAACCCCCCATTCTCATCATAAATATCTTAACTTACTTTCTTTCCTTTTGCTATTTACCATGTTTTGGAGAGGGAGAAAACATCAATACACCTCATTTAATTGATAGTCTCTATATAATGAGTATTCAACAATTTATATGAATAGTAGGTAACTGAAAATTTTGGCAAAATATAGTCTCTTTACCTTAGTCATAACTAGGAAATGGTTTTTCATCTCTCCCTCTCCCTTTCTTCCCTACAACAGACTTGGTCTTTTTACTTTTTTATTTGTATTCTCTATTTTGATCAACATTCTGTTCATGAAGAGAGTTAGCTTTAAATCCTTTTTGTGGAAAATAGAAATTTCTTGCTGAGGGCTGAAATGAATGTAGATTCTTCCCCACTAGCCAGAAATACAGCTGTCATGGTGCTTCCTGTGAGGCAATGTTGCAGGTAGGACCTATCCCCTCATCTCCACATCTGCACACACAGAGCTTGGAATATGACTTCTTAATTATTTATGCCAAGTATTCTGCTATGAATGTGTGTGGGAGCACATGTATCATGTGTGTCTGTATACAAATGGTCAGTAAGTCACATAGTACAAGTTGTAGGTTGTCCTTGCATGTCACAGATGGAGGTGGGAAAAATAGGAGGCTAGCAATTAATAGAAAAAAAAATTGGGCTGTTTTTGCCTCTCCACTCTCACCAACAGGCATATATCAGACTAAAACTATTTATGTGGCTATCAAGGGTTTCAGTCCAGGGGGTACAAGTATATAAGGATTGTGGTTATAGCATTCAGAGGCAGCAGACACGCTCCATACCAGGGATGCTGAAATAAAAAATCAGGTAGGATTGTTCAGGACCTGGTCAGCATTAGGGATGAAACAGGCATAGATCCCAGTCTCAGATCATATGTCCTTTTAAGAACTAACAAAGAGATTAGGGTAGACTCTGATCAGATATCTCATGTTAAATCTTGTTGGATAAGGTGTCTCAAATAATAAAAAGCTAAGACTATAAAACCATTCTTTAATAGTATAACGGAGGTAGGTGTCATCTAAGGAAGAAATCTCTAGAAAAATGCAATTGTGTAGTGGTTAAGAGCATTTGCTACTTTCAAATCCCACCTGAAAAATATGGTGGGTGTGATGATACACAGTTCTTGATTTGTAGTTCAGGTTATAAGGTTATCCCCTTTTCCATGTACTAGCAGTCAGCCTCTACCTCCACAAAGGCCAGGGGCCAGGCCCCAAGATGCTCTCAAATGAAGAAGAGTTGAGCAGAGAAAGAATTGAATTGGTTTCCTGACATATAAGGCTCAAGTTGCAGGGCTTCTTGTACCATAGCCTCTACTCATTAATGCATAACCCTTTGTTGATCTGGGCTCCAGTCAGAACTAGAGGTTTTAGGAGTTGCATACTTAAAAATAATTGCATCCTAAAACCAAAATTGTTCACTCCTTCCTAGTGGTGGGTTCTGCAAGGTGCTGCAACCAGTCTTACCTTCGAGAGGATATTCCAGCATACCTCAGAACGGTGGACTACTAGAAATTGCACTGATATGACAGGACCCTGAATTCTCACAAGATTTAATTCCTTTTGACACATAAGTCTCTTGGTATGGTATGAAGGATACTGGCTACTTAATGTCCCTCAGTCCGATCAATAGAATGTCATTTATTTGTGGATAAACTTAACGTTTTATAGGATACAAAGGTATTAAGGTTCTTTTGGAAATTTGTATTACAGGGAACAGAAAAGCTGACATAGTACTTCAGATGTAGGTCATTGAATTGTTCTCTCCCATTTTTTTTAAGGCAAACTGCTTCTGATAGTATTTACTAACTATGACCAAGAAACAACAACAAAAGTCTTCTAGATTGATTGCTCGTGAGTGAATTGATCTGGTAAAGATATAACATCTGGAGTGACAATTCCAACTGGACTTCCTATTTTATTAAGTTGTCAGTAATACATGCTTTTTCTTAAAAATCCATGAAGGGTCCTTGAATTTTTGCATGATTCAAGGACAGATAAATTGAGGTGTGATAAAAATCAACACCCTTGAATCCTTCAAGGATTTGATGGTACATTAATTTCTGCAAATCCCCATGGCATGAAGTAGGCATTGCTTTTCTACTTTGGTGGTAAAAGGAAATAAAATGAAGCCGCAAGGGTTGATTCCAAAGGCTTTTATGGCTTTTCCCACCAAGATATCTCTTAGTAGTATGCGAACTTGTTTGATAGTCAAGTATGTCTATCTCTAGTATATAATATGTTATCTGATATATTTGCTATTTTGATTTTTCAGATATTCACTTTAATTCACAATAAATATCTAAAAATGTCTGAGTTTTTACAGCTATTTATTTTTTCTCAGATTACAGTATGTCTGGTGAAAGGATACATAACCTTCTGGGGAAGATTTATGGCAGAAATCGTAACTGTATTCCTTAAGTTGACCTAGCCTCTCCCTCAATCAATAGATTTTAGTTCTAATAACTAGTTTAGATGTAATAGGCTTGTATTCTCACTGTGATCACTAGAGTCAAGTTTCTTCTTCCAGTCATAGAAACTGTTCTTATTATATGTATCAAGCAACACCTTTGAAAGCTGCCCATCTATTTCATTTCACCTGATTGACAGTATGTATCATAAAGACTAAGTAATGATACTGCGGTCCTGAATTTGAATTAAAAGTATCAATATGAACTCATGATATATTGTATATTTTAAATTCTACTGAACAGGCCTAGAAAATAAAATAGCAGTAAGTATCTTTAAACTGAAATTAATGTCTCCAAGTACCATTTCTAACTAAAAGGAAACAGCTCCTTCAAAATTCTTAATTTCATTACGAAGGCAGTAAATGCACACAATTAACCTTGTGTTGTTGTTGTTGTTGTTGTTATTCCTATGTAATTAACATCAATTCACTGCTGTCCTATTGCACCTGCCTACCGTGATCTCTATACTGGATACATTGCACTGTATACGTTCTTTGAAGATAAAACACCTTTCAATCATGTAGAATATCTTAATGACGTAAAAACAATGAACTCATTTGCTGTATTGCAAAATACACACACAGCTGATTGTCAATAACAAAAACAATATTATCAACACTACCAACAAGATGATTTAGGAAAATAGCTTAAAACTGGTTTTGGAGATTGTTTTTTGTTTTTAAATATCTATGCTACTATTTTCATTTATGACAGGCTTATTTATTTAACTTACTTTAATTTTTAGAAGTTGCATTTTAAAGTTTAATTTTGTTTTGCAGTCATGTGTATTTACATAGATTCAACATCACATCTGAAATAAAGATTAACAAGTTAAATTTCTTGAAAGAATCTGCAATCTTTAGAGAAAAGGTTCTATCCCTGACCATGCCACCCCATTGTTATCATTCTGTATGTGAATGTAATTATTTTTCATTGCTTAATGGCTTATCCCCTTCTTTTTAAGTATTCTTATTAAGGTATAACATACATATAGTGAAATTCTCCTTTTTGGTATTATTTTTTTCAAATTTTGTCAAACGCATATAGTTGCATAAGCACAACAGTCAAGATACAGTAGCTCCACCTAAATCCCTCCACACTCCTTCAAAAAAATTTTTTTTAATGTTTATTTACCTTTGAGAGACAGAGTGTGAGCAGGGCAGGGGCAGAGAGAGAGGGAGACACAGAATCTGAAGCAGGCTCCAGGCTCTGAGCTGTCAGCACAGAGCCCGATGTGGGGCTTGAACTCATGAACCGTGAAATCATGACCTGAGCTGAAGTCTGGATGCTTAACCGACTGAGCCACCCAGGTGCCCCTCCCCACACTCCTTATAGTCAAACCTACAAATACTAGCCTCTGGGAACCACTAATCTGTTTTATGTTTCTATAGCTTTATTTTTTTCCAGAATGTCATAGAAATGGAATCATGTAGTATGTGGACTATTGGATCGGAGTTCTTTCAGTTATCGGAATGAATTTGATGTTGTTGTCATTGTATATATCAGTAGTACATTTCTTTTTTATTGTTCTGTAACATTCCATTATAGAGATGTACTACCATTTATTTTCTTTAACCCACTCACCAGTTGAGGGACATTTGGATTATTTCCAGTTCTCCAACTCTTCATTGTAGAATTATTTTTTGTAGACTCTTTAAGATTTTCTGTTAAGATAATCATACTATCTCTTTATGAAGGAATTTTATCTGTAATTTTGTTTTTATAACACATATATAATATATATATGCAAATTTACCCTCATGGAAATGGAAATATATATTCTTCCTTACACAAGTAATGACATATTATATTTTAAATCATGCTTTGTAAAAAAAAATCAAACAAAACAGAACATACAGGATGTCCTGAATGTCACTCTTCATGAATGTCTATAGACATTTTTCTTTGTCCCTGTTACAGAACGTTGGTCCTCCAATGATTGAAACATTTGTTCATCTTCTTGGAGCACTGGATTTATAGAGATTGACCTATTATATTGCTGTCACTATCTTGCCATAATTATTTCTCTTAATTGGATTTTAAGCATATGTTTTCTAAAAGTATTATAAAGCAAATTTGTCTTTAAAATCTCCTCCTCCACAGTTTATTATTTATCTAGTAATTAAACTGTTAAAATTTTAATATGATGTCATTCATATTTGATACTTCATCATTGCCTATTTTTAATGAAGGAGTAGAAAATACTGTATCTATAACATGTATTTCTTTAAGAGAAATAAGTAGAAAGAACAAATCCTGAATAGAGCATCTAAAAATTGTTGGATAATTCATGACATCACCTTATTTTAATTGCACATTAGACATTATATGGCACTCATTTCAACCTAAATCATGATGAACATTTTCACACATGAAAAGGAGCTATAGTAGCAAAATCTCATTTTATACATCGGTAATTTGAGAAGTGTCATCTGATTAGACTTGCAGAGTGAACAACAATAAAGGCCAAAGTTTCCAGCTTCTGTATAACATCCATAATTCTCCTCATATTAACATTTTAAATTCATCAGAATCCCAGCATTCTTGTCACCTGTGTGTGACACTTTCCCTTAAAATTATAATAAATGTGTGGCACTTTCCTTTAACATTATAATAAAAAAAACTGTTAGATGTGCAAGAGAGGGGGATAGATGCTATTCAGATCAACATGCAAATTCCCTGCCAAAGAAGATTAAGTCTTCACATTTGTGAATTCTTTTCATCTGGCTCTTACAGGACCTTCTCACACAGGTGTGTGACTGAAACTTCTTTGGGGCTGCTTGAGCACATGGAGATTCAGGATCACCCTCCAAGTGTATACTCAACAGTAGCATAACCTGAGAGGTCAAGAAAATAATTTTGGACTTCATCTTCAGTTGTTCATTCAACCATTCACCAAAACAAGCACACAAACAAACATTTGTTTAGGATTCACCATAGACCAAACTCAGTTCTGGGCATACAAAAACATTTCGAGAAACAGTGCTAGTAGGTTCTTTACTCCTGTGGAGTTGATAGTTCATTGTGACTTGATTTATCAAAGATCATGTCTTCCTACAGATAAAAGGTACCTAAGGTACATAGGCAGATAGAGGACTACTCATCCTGCAAAGTTGTGTTAGGGAAGCAACACATAAGGAAAGTAATCTGAAGCAAATCCCAGTGCTGCTTTATGCGGTATGGTTACAATGGAATTCATTCTTTTTACACAAGAAAATAAACAAGTTACTAGTGCTTGTTGAGATTGGTGTATTGGTCAGTCTTTTTTAATCTAGTGGTACGTTTTTTCTATATTAGATTACATCCCCCAGCCTGATTCCTCATAAAATAGGGTAATCTCTGTAGCCAAAGGCATACTAATGACACTTTGTTTTTGCATTTATAAAACTTTTTTTTCATGTAATTTATACTAAATTAGAAGTATAAGAAATTCCATTTTAAGAAGTAATAATATGTTGTATTTTACACGGTATCACAGTTTTTGATGAAACTTAACAAACCAACCAACAGCAAAACAACTGAGAACCACCTCTCCCTCTCCAACAAACCTAAGAAAGTAAAAAGAGTTTCACTCAAATCAATGTTAGATTAGGAATGTTTGGCCCCAAAACAAATCAACTTGTTTTTCAGTGAAGAGGTAACCAAGTTTGGGAATGGCGTTTACTATTTCTTTCTCTCTCAAAAGTAAAATGGTTTCTTTCCTTATACAATGTGTAACTGGTAAATGTGTGAGAAGTTTTCAGAAATGTATGGCTAATTTCTTTTTTTTTTCCTTAAGTTTATTTATTATGAGAGAGAGAGAGAGAGAGAGAGGATGGGGGAGGGTCAGAGAGAGAGGGAGAGGGAGAATCCCAAGCAGGCTCCATGCTGTCAGCACAGAGCCTCATGTGGGGCTCAATCCCAGGAACCATAAGATCATGACCTGAGCCGAAATTAAGAGTTGGACGCTTAACCGACTAAGCCACCCGAGGCGCCCCAGAAATGTATGGCTAATTTCTTAAGCACTTTTTGAACCAAAAATATTCAAATACTACAGAAGTTTTTGAAGAATAGGTAGAATATTGATTAAAGTATTAAGCGTATGCAACATTATTTTTTAATTGAATCTATACTAATCTTTAGTGGTATTTTTCTCTTTTTCTTTATTTTCTCTGTTCTACTTCCTGTACTGATTGAATTTCTTCTCACAATGCTCAGGAATAGCTTCTCTTAAAGCTCCAGTAAGTCAAGATGCCTTTATATTCCACACTGAATATGCTTTGACATCGGATGCTTGTTAATAAGTGTCAATGATAGTCACTTAGGCAGGCATCTGTTGAGTGCAGCCACCATGGGGCATTGCTAGGAAAACCATGAGAAAGGTGGCCTTTCTTTCCAGTTCCTTATGGCCTGCCTCTCTTTTAGTGTAAGCTATGAAGTATGAATTATGAATTAATTTAGAGAATGTAGGGGGAGGACGGAAGACTCTAGGCAGACTGATTGACTGATAGAGGAAGAAATGTGGCACCAGTTATGGAAGAAATTGAAGGAGTGTCAACATCCAATAACATGGTCTGGTAATAGTCACAATAGGCTGAAACCTTTTCTGTTCAAATGGAGGGAAGGGATTCAGTCATTGAAGGAGTGCCATCAATTTATTAAATAACATCATTGCCTCGATATACAGGCATTTTAAGTTTTTTTAAAAACAGACTGTTTAACAAATTTTGTCAGAAGTTTGACATTCCTAAGACTTTAATATTATACTTCTGTTTTTAGCTACTCTTCTTAGAACATTATTTTTGTGATTTTTCTGCAATTTTTAATTTGAAATTAATTTAGAAACCTAATTGTTGACTTTTATCAGATTAAGCAGATTAACTATTTTGGTTTGGTGGGTTTTTTGTTTTTGTTTTTGTTTTTATTTATTCTCATTATTAGAGTGGGAACAACATTCTCTTGTGGTTTTCTGTGTCCTAAGGAGAAACAGAAGGCTTTCTGTGGTTGGCTGGGTGTACCTTGTACTTAGTGTGGTTCCTGGGAGGCCAGAGGACTTTCCTCATGGTCAATGCTCTACTGTTAGCTCTCAGAAGACCCTGCAGGCCTGTTCTTCAGGTGGGGCTGCTTTGCACACACTTACCCCATCTCCAGAAGCAACCTACGGTTGCTGGTTCCCAGTTGTTCGGCTTGTGTGGGGTGGAGGGATTCTTGATTCTCCTTGTTCAGCCTGATTTTTAATACATTTATTTTAAGGTAATAGTACTTATTATTTATATATTTCTTTCTTATTGGAAAAGAATCCCACGTGTCTATGAATAAGAATACATGGACAGAAAAGCTTTTAGAATTCATACATGTATAAACTTTAAAAAGAAAATGATAAGTAAAAATCTTCCCCAAAAGTTAACTAAGCATGGAAAAGACACAAGAATAGCTAATGAGAAGTCAAAATATAATTGGCGATATACATAGAAAGCTTAAAAATCTATGAAATAGAAAACTGTCAATTTTTAAACATTTATTTTATGAGTTTAATTTTAAGAACTTTTGAAAATATATTTTCCATCAAAAACACATTTTATACTCAATTCAGTTAGAAATTAATTTGGGAATAAACCCATTTCAGATAAAATTTCAACAAGAAGGGTTGATGATTAATCATTCATCCTTTAATGTGAGTGAGTTAACTATTTAATGAGATTAATTTATTCTGTTCCGGGTAGCTCCAATTCCATCATGAGAATGGGACCCTTGGTGGAGGTAGGGTAGAAATGAGGACAGAATAAGCAGGGCGATTCGGATGCATAGCAATCTATGGGCCAGAACATCATTTTGCCTAGAGGGGGCCTGTGGGCTTTCTGAGGCTCAAGAGCAGAATGTGGGCATTTGGGTTTGGGGGTGTAGGGCCGCAGGCAGCAGAGAAAGTACAAAATACGGGACATGAAAGATAACTAGGATATGATCCACTAATCGAATACTTACACTGAGGCTGACCATGCCATGACATATTTCTCACACAATGGTTTACATATGTCTGTCTATAAAAGGAAAAACATTTAAATTGTGGTCTCCTCAGGTTGAAAAATGTATGAGATGGAGGGAAGTGACTTAAAGAGAACTCAAAAATTTTTTGAAATACTGAAAACCAGAATTTGGGGTAAAAGTCAAATCAAATGAATTATTTAGCAAAGCAAAGTGCTCTTCATGGCTGCAAGTCTAGACAGTACAAAAATATCTTAATAAAACTTGATAAATCTGTCAACAAGTCAATATTTTTTCAGTTTTATGTGACTTAAAAAAATCAAAATTACTCTTTTTTCCTTCTGAATGTAGCTTTGGATCCAAAGTCCTCAGAAGGCAAGGCTCAGATTTGTTAAAATACCTTGGGATACATTGTTCATGATTCTTCATTTAAGTTAAGTCTTGAGACTAACTTTTCTTGCTATTGTGATTATAATGCTTATATGGGTCTCAAAAAGGCATGATTTCCAACTTCAAGAAAATCTATTATTTTAAAATGTTTGCTGTCATGACAGGAAGTTGCAGAAAAAAAGGCCTGTCTGCCTTTGGACAAATGCTATTCTGTTGATTTGTTAGGATTTGGACAAATGCTTTCTACTGAGTTGTTAGAACAAAGCAAGTACCTGATACCTAGTTGTCTCTCAGTCATTTCTTTTTAAGCAAGAGAAATTCAGTTACCTGAATGCAAGGATAATGACGGGAACTTACTTGCTGTTTAGTAGTCGATAAAAATTCCCTTTCATACTTTTCTTTACAGCTAAAAATGCATATAATGGAATTATACCATTTCCCAAAACAAAATTAGACGCATATTTATTTTTAGAATCTTTAAGAAACAACTCCATCTTTCTTCTCTGCAAGAGATCAAGTAAATCATAAAGCAAGCCTTAAAAACAGTTTTATCCAATGTGAACATGCACAATCAATATTTTTAATGTTCACTTAACTTTTATGCAAAGCGCCAGAGCAAACATCTGGTTGCTTTGTAAGGGATCCACATGTCTCCCTCCCCTTCATTCTTCCCCCTTCCTAACCCCAAACACACACAAAAAGTTTTCAGATTTCTTGAGGGCCACAGCTGGATATAAAATTATGCTGAATATTAAAATGATAAACCACATCTTTCCTTTTCATGATGGGTGCTTATGCTGAGTGGTAAATATTTTGTCATGATTAAGTATGTCATAAATGGATTCACTTTGCAATGTGTTGACCAGCTTAACTTTTTCACCCCAGCTAAATTCATCGAAGTTTTGTTTAATATCTGAATTTTCTTCATTGTCTTTTCTGATGTTAAAGCAGCAACATATGGTGCTTTGCAAGAAAAGATAATTAGAATTTTGCCTTGCCTGCCTTTAATGCTCTAGTTTGTAAAAAAAAATAAATAAATAAGAAAAAAGTTAATGGAATTTACAAATAATAGGTGCAGTAAAAATAAGAAAAATTATTAAATAGATCATCAATTTAACACCATCATTTGTACATTTCAAGTTAATGAGAATAAATATAAATGTTCTGAGTATTTTTTTAGCAAATTAAAAATAAATCCAGATCTTTTCCTCCTACATCCAAAAAAAAAATTACAAAAAAATCCTTTTCATATATGGTGATTGGAAGCCACTTGATAATGTCAATATATCTGTCTTTTGCAGAGACTTTAAGGAAATATGTTAATGAAATCAGGGCACTTGAAAATTCTTGCTAAGAGATCTAGAGTTTTATTAATAATGTCAGTACTTGGACATTTCTGGACCTCATATTTCTCGTTGTTGTTCTGAAAGGCCAAATATGGCAACCCATGTTGGCAAAATGATAGTTTCATCATGAAATGTAACCTCCAATGAAAAGTTTAGTGCTTCGCAAATAATAAAAAGTCCATAGTAACTGTTCAATGAATTAACAAATAAACTAGGTTTTTTTTCATAAAGTTTCCTTTATTAATGTAACAAATAATTAGGCTTGAGAGGAGACTGGGTCTTAATTCTAGGAAAAAAAAACATGCTGTACCTCAGTCCTTCTTTCCCATCAGTCTTGATTTTTCTTGACTGCTTTCCCTCTTTCACTGTTATTTCTAAATCTTCTTGGTCATTCCTGACAAATTTTTACACAAAGTCTGTGTTTTGTATCTTTTCCTGTTTTTTTCCATTCTTTCTTTTTGCTATGGAAATGTCCGATCTTGTCCGTGACCTAGCATCTTGGCTTCTGCTTTAAGAAAGCATGATTCTGAAATTATGCCTCTGTTGTTCTAGATTTTCATTTGACAGTACTTGATTTCAAGTTTGCAGTTCCATTCTTATGGCACATCTACACGGCCATAACAACAAAATTAACCTCTACCAGTCAGATTCGAAATCTCCCTCATGGTGGAAGAGATAATTATAATCATCATATTAGTTTCACTTCATTTTTAATTTTCTACTTAATTTGAAAACGGAGGAGAAAGCATTAGGCCCCACTTCCCTAACCCTGCTCCCCATTTTGTAATTTCCATTACACAACATCATGAGCCGACGAGAACCACATAATTTTTATTTATCCATTCCTCATAAATACATGTTTCTTTTTTTTATTTTTTTAAAAAAAAATTTTTTTTTCAACGTTTATTTATTTTTGGGACAGAGAGAGACAGAGCATGAACGGGGGAGGGGCAGAGAGAGAGGGAGACACAGAATCGGAAACAGGCTCCAGGCTCCGAGCCATCAGCCCAGAGCCTGACGCGGGGCTCGAACTCACGGACCGCGAGATCGTGACCTGGCTGAAGTCGGACGCTTAACCGACTGCGCCACCCAGGCGCCCCATAAATACATGTTTCTATCAGGATTGGGAGGAGGTATTCTGGAGAGGAAGTACCAAGAAGCTAATTAGGCCTGAAATTTGTGGCTCCTCACTTACATAGGTCTGGTATTGGCATAGAAGGAACCCTAGCAATCTTGATCTTGTGTTTTTGGCAAACCTCAATCAATTAAGTCCATGGCCTATGCTATTCAGTATCTCTGTAGTCACTTTTCTCTTTGTGTGCATTGATATTAGAATACTTGTGGACATTGTCAAGGATTAGCAATGGGGAAGCTAAAGAAAGATGAAAATATTTGGGGGATATTAACATATATCATGTTTGGTAGTCACTTTTGTATTTATTTAAGGTTATTGTTATCATCCCCAGTATACAAATAACTTGGAAATATCCTTTCTGACAACTGTGTTGATTTACCTGAATTTGTGAAATGAAGGTTTAGATCAAGTGGTCTTCTACAAAATTAACTTGTCCAGTGTTATTTGCCAATGGAATTTTGTGGATAATGGAAGAGGTAAAACATTTAGAACATATAGAGGCAGAAACTAGTCTGTGGAAAATTCTTCCAATCATCATATATACATATATAGCAAATAGTAGGAAATATATACATATATATGTGTATATTGATTATTTAATACATATAAATTTATTTGTATTTATATTTATAGTTATAATTATGAAGAGAAGAATTTCATTTTTATTTCTACCTGGTCAAAAGAGGTTTATCCATATCAATTATACAATTGATAATGTGAAGTTATCATTCCATACATTTTCCACTTTTTTGATGAAAATCACACAAAACAATTTTTTCAGATTTTCTATGAACATAGCCCACAGCCTTGTAGTGGTAATAACAAAGACAACTTCTCTGGGTTAGGTTATGTCTTATAGATAGTCTAACATTCAATATAAAAATTAGTTAAGTGTGCTAGAAGAAAGAATAGATGATCTTTTTTTTAAATGTTTATTTATTTTTGAAAGAGAGACAGACACAGAGCGTGAGTGGGGGAGGAGCAGAGAGAGGTGAGACACAGAATCTGAAGCAGGCTCCAGGCTCCGAGACATCAGCCCAGAGCTGGACTTGGGGCTCGAACTGATAAATCGTGAAATCATGACGTGAGCCGAAGTCGGGCGCTCAACCAACTGAGCCACCCAGGCACCCAATAGATTATCTTTCTATTCTATGTATAGATAATAACAAAATCATCATATGAAGAGACAATCAAAGAGTATGAGACAAAAAATGTAGGAATGAAATATTATAAAGTTATGCCTGCCTATCCATTTAAAAATGTCATTTTTCCAAAATCTGTTTTGCTTGTGATAATTGTCATATTAAAAAAATTTGTTATGATTTATTTTACAACCTGTATGAACAAATATCCTTTTCATACTTAATTTCATGTTTATAACTTTTTATTCATTTTCTTAAAGAAGCCTCCCAAAGTGGCTGAATAAAATCTGGATATATATTAACTAGGGGTTATTTTCAATGTCTTCTTATTCCTCTAGCACTATCATTTTAAACAATCTAATTGGAAAAATTTTCCATAATTATAAATAATGATAACTAAGGGACAAATTAATAAATGCTATTTAAGTGGTACAATCAGTAAGTACATGTAGTTACAGAAGAGGGATTTACATTAACATACTAATGATCAAAAAAGAGGAAGCAATGTTCCACTGAAGGGAATCATTGGATATGTAGATAATTAATGGTAGATGTTAATAAAATTAGTAGTGTAGGTCAGTTTTCAAGTTTCTTCTCACTTGCATCCTCAGAATTGAAGCCTATATCCCCAGGTTCTAATCTACCACTATGTACATAGTATTGAGACTAGAGCATTAAAGATAAATTAACAAATTCTCTTATGAACATTTTGGGATTGTCTGCCCATACTCCCTTCCCCCACTTCCATTGTCTTACACCCATACTCATAAGAGAGTGGCCAACTCACAAAACATAACCCCAGGGTCAGGCTACAGTTAACTGATTTAAGGGTGAGTGAGTGTATGACTCAACAATGGCCAAGCTTAATGTCCCATCATTTGTAACTGCAACCGGAAAATTCCAGAATAATCTTGGCTAAACTAGGAATTTCAGAGGTATTGGTGAAATAAGTAGCAGAAAAACCTGAAGAGAGATAGAAAAAAGTAACAAAAGGAAAGATGCCAAGATGACAGAAGAAAGTCTTCCTAGGTTCTCTCAATCTTTTCTTGTATATTGGTTCCAACCTTTGCTAGGGTAAAGTAATACTATCATAGATTCCATGAATACATCTGTATTAATTAGTATCCTTCCTGATAATCACCCTTTTATTATACATATCCATGGTCCTTATACCTGGTAGCACACTAGAATCACCTGGAGAATGTCTGGCCCTATCTGGGACAAATTAATTAAGGCTCTTAACTAATTTTCTCCTTACTATATAAAATCCCCAAGAATTACTTAAAAATAAAAGACAAACAATATTTGAGCTTCCACTTCTGAAATATCCCTCAGTGGTAAGGCAAATAGAAGTCAGAATAATTTATATCACTTGACTAAGATTAACAAATGAATATGACCTATATTATAGATTACATTGTGTATGTGTGTGTATAAATAATATGTGTGTGTGTGTGTGTAATGGATGTTTAGAGATGTGATTATGGAGATTTATAGACATATAAATAGACATATATAGACATATATATGACCTATATTATAGATTACATTGTGTATGTGTGTGTATAAATAATATATATGTGTGTGTGCGTGTGTGTGTGTGTGTATATATATATATATATATATATATACACATATAATGGATGTTTAGAGATATGATTATAGAGATTTGATTTTAAAACTAGTAAAACAGGGGCACCTGGGTGACTCAGTCAGTTGAGCATCCAACTTTGGCTCACGTCATGATCTCATTGTTCGCGGGTTCAAGCCCCCCTGCTGGCTCTGTGCTGACAGCTCAGAGCCTGGAGTCTGCTTCAGAATCTGTCTCCCTCCCTCTCTGCCTGTCTCCTGCTTGTGCTGTTTCTCAAAAACAAATAAACATTAAACAAATTTTAAAAAATAGAACTATTAAAACACATAATGACATCAGCAAATGACAATTTTAAATGGTGATTATTGAATTTTAACATATTTGTTAGGTTTTGAAATTTTAAGTGTGTGTTGCCAACAAGTATCACAAAATAGAGTAATACTGTGATGAGGTGGCTTGCAGTATAGTTTGAGGGACTTGACAAGCATGGAGAATTCATAGACAGCATGCTATTCTCAATGAGTTTAAATACATTTATGCCAAGATATTTTGGGGAAGCTTATTCACACAGAGGATACTTTCTGCTTCAGTAATATGTTCCCTAGTGCAAAAGCTCCCAATTCTGTTTGAATTCTCTGTGATATTCTGGCATGCAGAGTAGTTTGGAGTGTGTGTGTGTGTGTGTGTGTGTGTGTGTGTGTGTGTGTGTTTCATTCTTTCCCTTTTTTGACAAAAACCACATAAATGGCAGTGCACAAATCCCAATTACCTTGAACTTGCTAAAAACTGTCCATGGTGTTAAGAAAACAAAACAAAACAAAACAGAAACCTCCCTATTCCCTAATCATCCAAATGAAGAGATTTGAATATCTCCTGTGTATTGCTGAGCCTTCCCATTCTTCAAGTTTTAACTGACTTTATTGTGTTTCTAGTAGGCAGAAATAAAAGGAAAGAAAGGGGAAAAGTAAGTACTAAAAATATGTGAGAATCCATGCTCAATTTTTTCTTTTTTTTACTATATTTTTGTAAAGGCATGAAAATTGAGCTCAGTTTGATTTTCAGTCCGTTGAAGCAAATTATTTTTCAAGGTGTTTGTTTGTTTGTTTGTTTCGGTTTCCACAAATTATGTACACATCTTTTTGGTCACAAAAGGGCATTAGGCAAAAACTCGATATATGATCGTGGACTAGGCTCTGCTAGCATATGGGATTGTTGCTTGTTACCAGTGTGCAGGACTTGATATGTTAACTAGATGTAATGCACCTGAGGACAGCACTCAGTTTACTGCAAGTCACTTAGCAGAATTGTGATCATCTAACAAATGATTAATAACATGCGCTTGGTTAGTCTTATTGAAAGAGTGTGATTTTGGAAAGTTGTTTGGTAAGTACCAGCTCCTTCATCTGTAAATGGAATAAAAATAATACCCAAAGCAAAGGACAGTTGTGATTATTTAATGAAGGTTTACCTGGAAAATCAGTGAACCCAGTGCCTGATACTATATACACACTAATCTCCCCCTTTCTTTCTCTCTCTCACAAATATAGATACCACATATAAACATATGGTATAATTTATAAATTCTAAAACACATTTCTTTGTATTTTTTTAAATGTCTGAAATATCAGTGTGTCTTGTAGAGTGCATCTTAGCATTGTGGCATGGCTATATTGGTATTATCCCTTTTTTCACTGTTATTATGTAAAATACTGGTGTATCTTACCAGAAATAGTGCCTTGCATTCAATTAAATGAATAAATTTTTTGATCTTGTAGATGAAGTCTCCAATGTGTTATAACTGTATATCTTTTTATACCCTATATATAGAAATAGTATTTATCTTATTTGTATAGCTATCAACAGAACTTTTTGCCTTTAGCTATTTTGTTTTTTGCCTTTTCAATGTATTATATTGTAGAAGATGAATCCAACCCAGGAATTTCAACTGCTATGTTCCAAATGAACTGTGGCATGGATGAATAATATTTGCTAAATGAATCAGCAGAGTCAGTAGAAATATAGAGTTATTTGCATTTTAATATATATTTTATTGCATTTGTTATGTATAAAACACCAACATACCTATTAAGAAACATTTGCTGAAGTAAAAAGAGCATGTGCTGGAAGATAGAAAGTCATGTTCTTAGCTCTGCTTGAAACTAAGGTTACTTGCATAAATCATTAACCTCTCTGAACAGTCATTTCCTCCATTTGTTAAATTAGAGTCTTAGACTGGTAATTGCTGATATTTATATGAGTCTGTATTGTCCAAAATGGTGGATTGTCTCCCATGGACATCCTAGGTCAGACTATTCTAGTGGAGAAAATAGTTCAATGTCTTCATTGATGTGAAGATCTTGTTAAAAAAAAAAAAAATCAGATAATAGACAGTTGTTTGGACGCTACCAAAATATTTAGAATTCTTTTAAAAAGTTGTACTCAGAGAAGTCAGTAGTCATAACATTATGTACTAGGATTATTCAAAGACTTAGTAGAGCTTCCATAACTTCTCACATCGTGGAAATACAAGTTGCCCTCTGGAATTAGAAATAGGGCAAGGCAATTTGTATTCATTTCTGTTCAATCAAGAAGGGTTCAGTAGAGGAGGCTCTATTTCACAAACCTTGTTATGAAAGAAGAAAGAATGTTAGTTTAATGCTCACTCCCATTAAGTGTTCAGTAAACCATACTGTCTAGTTCACAGATAAGTGAAGCTATTTTTGCTCTAGTGACAGCAAGAGCAATGATATAGTATTAAGAGAGGTGACATTAAATAAGTCTGCCACTAACTTACTGTGTGACATTGGGCAAGTCAGGTCTCCTCTGGAGATAATGGTGATCTGCATTTCTTTTTAATTTATCTTCTGGCTCCCAAGGAACATATTGTAGATACATATTGGACAATTTGATAATTGAGATTTACTTTACACATGGTCCAGTGAGAGTGAAAAATGATTACTAAAACTAATAGGATAGAGAAATGAGAAGACCCAGGTCAACTGTGGTCATAACTTATCAAGAAAGGCCTTTGGAAATAGATAATATTTGAAGTGATGAAACCAAATTGGTGATACAAACTCTTCTCTGTAAACATTTGTAGACAATGTCAAAATGATCAGATATATGGTGAATATTCTTAGTATTTTGGCAAAGAGCAATTTTTTCACTTTTTTCACATAAAATTGTCCGTGAGAAATAATGAACATTGCCTCAATTTAATTTCTTGATTTAGCCGAAGCACCAAACTTAACTTAGTTGATGTATCAATTTCCAGTCTTTTCCCTTCATCCTTCTTCTCACCTACCATTTATTATCTCTAAAAGTTGGCAATATTAAAGAGAACATGTTTGTAAGAAGATTAAATTGACAGAAACTGATCATATAGAAAGGAAGCAGCTGCAAAAACAATAAATATTAGAGTAGGAATTAATAATGTTTGTTAATGCACTCTTTACTATCTTACTTCTAACAGGAATCTATGCTACAAGTTATTTGTAACATTTAAATAGAAATTCAGGTTAATAGAACTAAAAACTTGGAGAGTATATAGTGTTAGCACAGTTTAGATTTCTCCTGTATTATTTATTGGTTCTGTGATTCTGGGACATTATTACCTGGTTCAAATATCTGAAATAATGATAATATTACCTTTTTCATAGAGTTGTAAAAACTGATGTTGTGAATAAGCCCTATGAAGTACCACGTAAATAGTGTGTGCTAATAAACAGTCGCTAAGAATTCAAACTTTGAGATAATTACAACTCATAAGCTGTGAATCTGAAGAAATTAAAAATAATCAAACCTTGCCTCCATGAAATGGCTATATGCATTTCTTAAGACTTTTAAACAGTTGAGCATATGGAACACAAACTCCCTAAAGCTCCCATAGGTTCCTTATCCAAAGGGAGTGATATGTGCTATTGCAGACTGTGAACGGACATGTGCAAGGGTAGAGTACCTCACTGACCATGCTCAGGGCACTGTGGCAGAACAGCAGCAGACAGCTGTTGTTTATTGCATTGAGTGACAGTGGGGTTTGAAGGGCATACCCACGAATCTGTTCCACTTGGACAATTCTTTAAGGAATACAAATGAAGCTACTTAAGCAGAGACAAGTAGTGGACTCTCCCTGTGGCTGACTCTTCTGGCCTCTCCACAGCATGAGGGACTGATATTTTAGGTAGCACTCCTATCATCTCTTGATGGCATAACAGTGCATCACACCTCATCAATTAGGAGTTCCTGGAAAATATACTATATATAAAAGTATCTTTTACAGGGCCTAGCAGGTCTACTTTTTTGAGTATTAATATTACATTAGTAGAGCCACATACATATGAGTCTTTGAAAAGTTGTAGATATGAACTTAGTCACTTGCTTAGAGAATAGCTATAACCTTCATGCTCTTGAGCATTCATTTCCTAACATGTTACAGCTGTCAGCACTCAAGAAATATTTATGTAGTCTCCAACATTCATATTCGGGGCTTTTAAGGCACATCATGAAATTATGCACAAATGCTTTAAAGAATAAATAACTCATGTTTTTGTAATTAAAAAGTTGTTGTTGCCAATATCAATTGCCTTTTAATTATAGTCTACTTTTTTTATATAATTGTGTAAATCAAAAGGACTTCCATACATGTTAGTGAAAATTTAAAATTAAGAAGACAAGTTAATTCATCAACAAGAAGACAATAATGAAGATTAAGGAGTGACAGTTGAGAGGCTACAAAATGACATGATTCCTTCTAATGGTATTTTTCTAGTTAGAAAAAAGACATAGATTGCTAAAGGGATGTTTTAAAGTACTTATAGAAAATTGATACATATATGCTCGTCTAGACTTTACTCTTCATATAAAAATAAGGAATTTAAGACATTTTTTATTTTGTGTTAGTAAGGCCCGTATTTCCATGGCTAACTATATTATTTTAAATCGTTAAAGATAAAAAATTAGAAACATAAATTCTTCCAATACTATTTTTAACATTACATGTAAATACTTTTACACATTAGTCTATATTTACACAGAAAACTGGCCAATGTTGGCTAATTTTTCTCTAGATTTTCTTTGTATAAATAGCATTCTACCATGTTGATTCTACCTTTTGTTGAAGAGACAACAATCTGAGCCTACTCAGTCACAGTAGTAACCAATCCTAGGCCTTGACAATGAATCCTTAAAGTCTGTCTATCCTGGAAGAAGAACAAGCATATGCTTATTTCAAGCTTATTATATGCCCAACATTTTGTTAGGTGCCTTGGAGAATACAAATTTTTGGATTCTGTATATTTTCAAGTAGTTTAAAGCTTAATTGAAGATGCAAGTGGTGTAGGTGAATCACATATGAAATATACATGAATATGCTTGATTGCATATAATTTAAAAAAATCATCTATAAAAGTTAGAGAGGGATGAGATAACTGGAGAAGATTAATTTTTATATAGTCAGTGACTAAAACAACCAGAAAAAATTCAAAGGTAATTTTTATTTTAAGAAATTATTTTTTTTCAGTATATGAAATTTATTGTCAAATTGGTTTCCATACAACACCCAGTGCTCATCCCAAAAGGTGCCCTCCTCAATACCCATCACCCACCCTCTCCTCCCTCCCACCCCCCATCAACCCTCAGTTTGTTCTCAGTTTTTAACAGTCTCTTATGCTTTGGCTCTCTCCCACTCTAACCTCTTTTTTTTTTTTTCCTTCCCCTCCCCCATGGGTTTCTGTTAAGTTTCTCAGGATCCACATAAGAGTGAAAACATATGGTATCTGTCTTTCTCTGTATGGCTTATTTCACTTAGCATCACACTCTCCAGTTCCATCCACGTTGCTACAAAGGGCCATATTTCGTTCTTTCTCATTGCCATGTAGTACTCCATTGTGTATATAAACCACAATTTCTTTATCCATTCATCAGTTGATGGATACAGGAGTACTGATGCATAAGGGCACTTGTACCCCAATGTTTATAGCAGCACTCTCAACAATAGCCAAATTATGGAAAGAAATTATTTTTAAGTTTATATTACATAAAATTTTGTTAAAAACCGATACATTTAAAAACCAACTATATGGTACAATCTTTATAAAAGGTAAACTTGGCTTTATTCTGCTATTGAAAATGTTTAGACACCAGGGGCACCTGGGTGACTCAGTTGGTTAAGCATCTGACTTAGGCTCAGGTCATGATCTCACGGTTTGTGAGTTCAAGCCCCATGTAGGGTTCTGTGCTGTCAGTTCAGAGCCTGGAGCCTGCTTAGGATTCTGTGTCTCCCTCTCTCTCTGTCATCCCCCCACTCACACTCTGTCTCTCTCTGTCTCTCAAAAAATGAATAAATGTTTTAAACAAATAAAAGAAAATGTTAAGAAACCAATAATGGTTTGATATATTAAAATAACATTGTGAATTAATTTTGGAGGGAAATTCATTTCAATGACCATCTCATTCATTCTTCCTGACATAGCCAGGATCTGAAAATCTCATGGAATCTGTTTTTTCATTCGTTTTTAAATCTCAGTCGTTTGGTTTTGTTTTTTGATGTGTACTTTGCTCCAAGTCCCTTGCTTTTCGATTTGTTCTTTGACAGTTGTAATTTAAAGGTAAGACTATAGGAAGAAATTTAAAGCAAATAAAAAGTGGAATAATAAATCTCTTATTTTTAAAAATAAAAAAATGAAGAAACCACATATCAGAATAAGAGCCACTGATAGTGTTTGAGATCTGGCTAATAAATATTTAAAATTATTTTGCTAAATACATTCAACTCAACACAGCATATTACATACTGCTGAATGTTATAAAAGATATTTTCTTAATGCTTATATATATATATATATATATATATATATATATATATATATATGTATTTTTTCTGACTTATGTCATGAGCTGGTCAAGAAGGGGGTCTCTGCTTCATACAACAATCTAGGGACCTGGAATCCTTCTAGCCTGTAGCTTTGTCTTCTTTTATATCCTTAAAGTTCTCTCTCCTCAGCTGATAGATAGGAAAAGAGAGAGTGAGCATGGAGAAAGGCCACCTGCTCTTACCCGCCTCAGCCAGGAAATGCATGTGTCACTTCCACCCACTTTCTACTGGGGAGAAGTGGTGTTATGACACAACTTAGATACACAGGGCAACAAGTGTAGTCCAGCTGCCAATCATATACATGAAAAATACACATTGGATGCCAGCAGTCTTTCTGCAGATCTAATCAAGATTCACTTGTTCAAATCCAGGAAACACTTTAGGTACTTAAAATAATGTCAGTAAATTGAAAAGAAAACCTACTCCTCCAGGCAGGCAATGCATAGCTAAAGAGAGTTCGCTGGGAGAATCAGAAGAAATCATGCAGCAAAAAGGCTATCATTGACCCTAAATCAAAAGATTTGTTTTCTGGTACATAATCTAACATGTTAAAAGAGGAAATAGAAACATTAAAACAAATAAATTAGAGAGAAACCAATTTCCTTTATAGAAGAAAATTCTATATTTAACTCATAAAATAATCTTTCTTTCAATATTTGTGATCAAAAGTGGGGAGGGGAGGTATAATCACATAACATCTGGGTACTACTCGGCAGCTTTCCTCAATCTTTGAAATTTTTACTCTCATTTATGAAAGAAAAATGATTCAAAAATTTATGAAAGAAAAATGATTCAAAAATAAATATAAAGCAAACATCCTTAATTATATTCTAAAAATTCTTAATTAGCTTCTTCAAACTTCCTTCATCAACTGTAATTCTTAGAAGGATCATTTAAAGTTGACTTACAAGAGGGAAAACGAGGGAAAGGGGGATCAACTCTAAGTGACTGAAAGATTGAGCCTAAGTTCCCCTTTGCGTTAAGTATCAGTTTAAGTAGTTTACGAGGGAAGAAAGAGCCATTGCTGCCGCCTGCCTAATGTTTCCACATCCATGTAAATGCAGGGAGTGTTTGTGTGTGAGCGCATGTGTACCTCTTCTAGGAGAACAGGGGAAATAGAAAGGAGAGAAGAACTAGGGAAAGAATATCGAAAGTGGCAACTTACCTTTAACTGAATTTAATATGTCATCCTCTGTAGGTTTAAGCATTTCCACCTAAAAATTGATGCTTTAAAACTAATATATTTAAGAAATGAATAAAAATATTTTTTTCTAAACAACTATAATACTATTAAAAAGCGTGATATAACGCTATTACTTTTAAATACGCATAGTAATTTGAGTAACATTTCATATTGTTATCCAAGCCCGTGTGAGTGGAATAATAAATCTCATTTGTAATTAGTAGCATTCAGTTAATTTTCTAAAACGTCACTTAGAAAAATCTTATAATTATGGTTAAACCTTTTCCTTACAATATTTTTTAAACTAATGATTTGACTTACACTTACTTTCTTTGTAAATTATGTAAAGCTAAAATATAACCTACCCAGGATCCATGTACCACAAACAAAGTTGCAGGTGCTTCGATACCCTGTATCTCCTCACTTCTGTACACTGTTTTCACCACCCCCTCCACATGGAAAGGCTGTGTCCGCTAAGGTCCAGTTAGTTGTGTTCCATGGCCTAAACCCAACAAGAAGAGCTTGGGTAAAAGGAATCTGGTGCACCAGCTTCTCCTTAGTGAAATCCTCACTGTTGACTTCCAGTTTCTGTTTGATGTAATCCAGTCTCAGAATAGCAATCACATCATGTCCATTGTAAAAACACATCCAAACCCTAATACATGTATTTGAATAGCTGCTCTTTTGTATTATCTACTGTTGTGAATTAATTATGCTATCCCTTTCTCTTTGTGATGATAGTTGAAAGAAGATATTAGTGTTATATTTAGTTGAATTTGTAATTGCATTACACTGAAGAAAGCATTACAATAAATTACTCTGTTTACTCTTTGTCTGATAGTTTTAATAGAACACTCAATTGCAGGGGAAAACTTCATTTAAATTATCTGTACTGTTTAAATTCACTTGTTTCTGCTTTAAATCCATGAAATATCTTTAGTATAATGCTACTTAAATTATTTAAATAGTTTCCATGCTTTAGTTCTGGATTTGTTTAAATCCGTAACTCAATATATTCAAAACAAAACACATCATCTTTTATCCCAAGCATCTTTCCCCATACTTCTCTATTTCTGTTTGTTAGGTAGCATGGTGCCCCATGTCAACTCTGACCAAAAATTCAAAGTTATGTTTAACTCTTATCTTGACTTATTCTTTCAATCAATTGGCAAGACCTCTTGTTTTTTTCTGCTACAATGCCTTCCACCCTTATTTCTTTTTTCTTCCCTAGTTCATTTCCTCAATACCTCTCAGTTACAATAGTGTCCTAGCCTTTTATATTCTCTCTCATCTCTTCCTTCTTCTCATAAGATGATGTTCTCAGATTGGTCCTATAGGTATGTGATGTGGATCATGACACTTCAAAACTAGAAAAATATAGACTCTTCAGCAAATTTAAAGCCTGTGCATTAACCTCACTGAATGCCTACATTGTCTTATATCATCTAACAAAATTGAGCAACATATCTTTAACTGATCTATTTCTAAATATTATTTTGTACCAGTATGACATTTATGAACTTCTTCCTATAAAATAACCCTTAACAGCAAGCCTGACAATAGCATTAGTGAATTGTTCTAATAATGAAGACATTGACATACCTACATTAAGTTATGGAGAGGACATGCTAGCACAAACCTTTGTGATAAACTATTCCATTGCTTTTTATCTGACACAAAAATGTTGCTTTATTAGATTATTATATGTCATGTAATATGAGATTCGTAACTACTCATGTTTTTAAAAAAGCATCATTATCATCATCCTCATTTTTTTAATACTTGAGATGACTTTAATTTACATTGATTCTATGCAGACCAGTAATGACCAACATAACCTTCTTTCATGCTACCATAGCTCTAAGCTTTCCTCAATGTTGCACATTGTCTTATCCCAGAAGCAATCTCTGAGACAGTTTAACACTGGAGAAGTTTATTAGGGGGTTTGACTGAGATCCATACCTGTGGAGGAGAGAGGATAAAACCATGATTGAAAAGAGGGAGAAGTAAGTAGAGTTGTGATTTAGCCTGCAGAAAACCTGCATTGATCTCCTGAGGAATGCGGGAGCTGGAGTGGCATTTCAAAGTTGGCCTGAGTTGAGCGAGGGGCCGAGCCTTTATTCCTCATGTTGATCAAGCATAAGATGTCACATGCCCCTTTAAGGACTTTCTACCTTGGGAGCAGTAGCTAGATGGTCATTGGGGAGGGCTTAGGGCAGTCTTCCTCCAGCTCTCCAGCAGTTGAGAACATAAATGCTTCATTTCCGGTAGGATATGTCGATGGCACACCACAGCATCCACCTCATGATAAACAGTAATGATTCTACATGTTAGGAGGCTTCTGCCATACCTAAGTTATAGTGCCCTATAAACACCATCTGGACTTGAGGGAGCCCTCTTCTGATGCCAACCATGAGACCATCCACCTGTGAAAATCACTGTCTTCTGAATCATTAATGTATGGGATGATGAAATCATGATCATTTAAATAAGAACTGCAAATAATCAGACTTTTGGAAGTCACATCCTTAGCTTATTTTACCAAGGTGCATGTATGGATTTATTAGATTAACTTGTTGACATATTGAAAAGGCTGAGAGTTTGCTTTTAAAGGAAGAGAAAAAAATATAAATGTCAGTGGATGGTAGGTCATCATCAGCATCATATTATGAAAGCAGCACGTTTGAACTAGAAAAGCAATGTTTTCTTTTTTTTTTTTTTTCAACGTTTATTTATTTTGGGGACAGAGAGAGACAGAGCATGAACGGGGGAGGGGCAGAGAGAGAGGGAGACACAGAATCTGAAACAGGCTCCAGGCTCTGAGCCATCAGCCCAGAGCCGAAAAGCAATGTTTTCTAAGCCAGCCCCATCTTTTAAGGAAAAGGAAGCACCAGAATTCCACTGTCTGCCTGTGATAGTCAGGATAATAGCTCTCTAAAGATGTACAAGTCTTAACCCTCAGAATCTGTGACTATGTTACCATATGTAGCAAAAGGACTTTGCAGATAGGGTTAAGATTACAGACCTTAGCTAGAGCATTCTAAATTATTTAGGTGAGCCCAATTTAATCATATAAACCCTTACACACAAAAAACAACCCCAGTTATAGAGCTGTGAGCAAAGAAGAGGAAAGAGAGATTTAAAATGTCAGAGGGACTCTATCCTTTGTTGTTGATTTTGGAGATGAAGGAAGGGGGTGACAAGCCAAAGACTGCAGGTGCCTCTTGGAGCTGGGGCCAGCTGTGAGCTGATAGACAGCAAGGAAGTGAGGACCTTAACTCTACAACTTCAAGGAATGGAATTCTGTCAACTATTCAAACGAGCAAGGAAATAGACAATAGACTCTTACCTGGAGCCTCCAGAAAGGACATGGCCCTGCTGGTGCCTTAGTTTTAGCCCAGTGAGACCCATATTAGACTTATGACCCACTTTCTTACAACTGTAAGAAGGTAAGTTTGTTTCCTTTAGGCTGCTAAGTTTGCTGTAACTTGTTATGGCAGCAATAGAAGACTAATACAGATCCCCTGCGTTTCTTTAAAACTGGATCAGACAGTCCAGTGGGATGTGATAAATTAAAGGCAAGCGTGGAGAGGTGTGTTAAGTGGATAAAAGCAAAGGAAGTAAACACATAGAGGGAATGTTAAAATGAGAAGGTACTATTTAAATGTGTTGAATGGAGTCGCTAGCAACAAATTGTGTATTCACTATTATTTTGCTTAGATATGTTTTTGTCTAGAAGCAATGATGCTAGTTACAGTTCCACTGTTTTACTTCTGGGGTGTTTTTGAGCAGGTGTTTTAGATGAGTATTGCTTTTGAAACTGTAGAAAACCTGAAAATTTGTGAATAATATTAATAGTAACAGAACCAAAGAACTTCTGGAAGGCAGCTTATTGCTATGCTTAAAAGCCGTGTTGCCATTTCATTGTCTTCATACAACAAGCAGGTATATAGGAAGGAAGGAAGCAATAATTTTCACATCATAGTTTTATCAGCATAACTAATCTGGGGTCTAAAGAAATGCTAGAGTTTTTCTTTAAATAATATTAGAAACCTCAGGAAGCTAGAATTGTTACACTGACCTACCATGCAACTTACCAGTAACTGTCTAGTGACTCATTTATGGATTTGCCAAAGGATATAGTATATTCAGCTGAATGAATACAAAATGTACAGTTTTTGCTTTCTGTAACTCATCTAAACTTTCATCATCTGTCCCCACATCATATGGGAATTGGAAAACACTTATTTTATTCCAATTTGGTAAATTCAGTACTGTGCAGTTAAAAATAAACAGAAGCTCAAGTTCTTTCTCTCTGCCTAAAAATGCTCCCTTACTGTTAGTTCTCTGCTGTGGCTGTTCCAACTCAGCATGTGACAGTGTGGCTGAGGTATCCGACGTGTGTCTCCTGCTAGAATCCCCTTTGGAAAAGGAGCACTGAATTTGGCTTCTTCTTCTGCCTCTCTAATAGAGTTCTCTATTCTAAGACATAATCCCACAGAAGAGAGGCAGAACATAGGAGTGTCACCACTTTTCTGCCTGCCTTCTCTATTCTTGCAAATCTTCCAGGATATATATTTTTTTAATGTTTATTTATTTTTTTGGAAGGGTGTGGGGGCAGAGACAGAGGGAGAGAGAGAATCCCAAGCAGGCTCTGCACAGTCAGTGCAGAGCCCAATGTGGGACTCGATCTCACAAACCTTGAGATCGTGACCTGAGCCAAAATCAAGAAAGAGTCTGAGGCATAACCAGCTGAGCCAAGCAGGTGCCCCAAATCTTACATATTAGAGGCAAGCCATCCACTTTTTCTGTTTCTGTGTGGCTCAGATATCACAGGTCATATTGTCCTTTCCCAAGGATGTTTCACTCATCTCCTTTACTTCGTGACTGTAATTTCAGGAGAACAAACTGAGAACTGGATTTCTTAGGGACGACAGGAAAAACATACCAAGATAATATTTTCAAAATACTTTGACCATTACTCTTCCTCTGTAAGAAAACATTGTGTCCCAGCAAAGGGTGTTTATACTAGTTTGAGCTTCATCCACCTTTCTAAAATGACTGGATCCATCCTTCTAACAGAATCTTTTTTTTTTTTCCCCCAATCAACTTGTCCTGCGGTATACATGGGCAAATACGGCTCCTGGGTGAAGTTTTGTCTTCTTATCACTGAGATGACTCTTTATGTTCCCAGGAAACTTACCTTCCTCCCAGTTCTGGTCTCTACCGCACCCATATTTACTCCTTTAAAAGAAACAAAGTCAGGTGGATCTTGCACAAAAGTGGATAAGAAATTGCTCCTGTTTAAAGCTATTTGATGTGGCTGCTGCTCCCCACCTCTGATTTCCAAGTATCTTCTCTCCTCCCAGATTGTAGCAACTGTCATTGACTATCTGGTTCAAGAGGGAAATGGACCATAAACTTGTCCTGCTGTTCCCTTCTTCCCTTCTCTCACCAAACTGTATTTACCTTTCTCTCACAAGGTTGTAGCCCTGACCTTTCTTACTTAAATTGACAGTGAGGGAAGAGTTAAAGTTACCGTTTCCTGGATTTCTCACTGACTTAGTTTGGCGTGGTGTTATTTTGCTTTGGGCATGTGGTGTGGAAGGAACTGCATGCTGTGCAAGGTCTTTTCTATAACTTAAGGGAGAGCAACTTTAACAGCATTTATACACAATAGATTGAAGTAACCTGCTAACCCCCATAGAAACTGAGGCAGGGAATGGTAGAATTAGTCAAAATAGTAGAAATGACATCAATTTGTTTAATTCAGCGATTTAACTGATTTATGTAGTCTTCTGGAAAGTGGGAACCAGGATTCTAAAATTAAAGTCCTTAGCTATAAATTCTTGTTTGCCTCTTAGTGATTTATGAACACGGACAGGATAGTTTCCTTCTACGTAAAACACCCTCTACGAATATCCATGTGAAAGAGCTGTTGTGAAGGCTAAGGGAAGCATTACATGCAGAACGGTTGGCACTTGGCACATAATAGGTGATCATAATGTCAGCGTGTTGTTGCCTGTTGCATTGTTATTGAAACTTCCTGAGACTTTCTTCAGTGATGTGGGTGGAGCACATTATTTCCAAAAGCAGCCTCATTTAATTTGAAGCCCTCCATTTTCTATAATGTTCTCATAACTATGTCATGTCCACTGATCTGTAGTTTATAGGCATGCCCTTGGGAAGCCCACAGACGAAACTGTGTCCTTTCCATGTACCTACTTTTCATATTGTTGAAGAGAACTGGGTAACTCCAGTAAGTGCCCTTTCCTCCAAGGGAAACATGCTCAGGTCTGTCAGTCCACACATGCTCGGTCTCTATGTGTGAGCTCTGTTTCTTTTGGTTTCTGTTATCCTTATGGTTATTCTTTATTGTAGTTGTTTGCTTTTGTGTTTATTTTTTTTAACTGTTCCTCAAAATCTCTGGCTTACAGAATAGAATTCATATTTCAGACATTCCCTAAGAAGCACGGATGAGACTCTTGGGAGGTGCCATTGCTCGTCTGGTTCTATTTGTGCTGGTGAACCGCTGTTATTGCTTTTCTGTTATTATTGCTGTTGAACCACACTTCTGACTTGTAGTGAATTGGCAGTCCTTTAAGATTATATATATTTTGTGCACATGTGATGCTTTTGATTAGCATCTCCCCGTTCTCTATCTCCATTTTGATTTAGTCGATCCAAAAAGCACTATCTACAGATATAATGAATGTAGTACATTCCATATAAGAGTCTATGGCTTCACACTTGAAGAAAAATAAACGGCAGATAAGGGAAAAGAAGAATCATCCATTTGCATGTTGTTTTGTGGTTACTACTGTGCAGTTGGGTTCATTTTACTGGATGGCCTCCCTTTCTGAGTGTCCTGGCTCCTTTCATCTCATAGCCAGTCAACATTGTGAGCATCTGCCTGTCTATTGGCCTGAGGACAATCCATCCCATGTTTAATCCAATACTGTTGTTAATAAAGAGCAAACTTATTAGCTATCATGTGGTGCCATTCATTGTTTCACTCAAATGCATTCTTGAAATTTGATTTCCTTACATTTCTCAGAAGAGAGGCTCAGAAGTTGGCTAGTGTGACATTGGAGGGAGTGGAAATTTGGTTGGAACTAAATGCTTAGACCACGCTTGGTTTGATGTGGTATCCAGTAAAAGATTATAATTAAAGGGATCACTTATAAAGTGCACTGCAGAGAAATGTGGTAGGAAGTAGAGAAATGTGCTTAAAATTGCACTGACTTATAATTATTTCATTATAAGATCTTCTTGTCTTTTTCTGCTTAGAATTTATTAGAATACTATCCTCTGTGGTATCATTTAAATATTTGTTTGTATGGTTCAGATTTTTCTAATAGTGCCAGAGGAAATTCAGGTGAAAAATTAATTCACTGTCCTTGGGAGACATTTAATCTGGTAATCTGCTTTTAGTACCTTTGCAAAGTTTAATAATCCCTGCTGTTGGAATTATAAGACTCTTACTCCAAATACTTTAGGAAATCTTTAAAAATTTGCTTACTCAAAACTCAAGTGTTCAACTTTAGAATTGCATTCTCCGTTGCTGTAATTTCAGATATTATTCCTTGAATATGTTTTGTTCACAAATTGTGATATGATATGTTATGTCAATACCATAACTTTTATTCTTTTTATGTAATTAAAAATTCTAGTAGGGTTGTGTTGATAGATTTTGGGCTAAACTGTATATATCCTTCAACTTTCTTGCACATATATGCATGGTCCAATCCTATGCCACTTTGTGGTTATTATTAAGCTTTTTCCCCCTGAATTATATTGAGGTGTATCATAGAATTTATTGTTCAAAGATGCTTTTCCAAGTAGACTGGGTCACTGTAAGTAATGATTCTGGGATAACCTGGAGCTCTTCTGGGGAATGTTGAATGTAAGATTGCCCTATTTATAACACATGTTCATTTCAGAAGAAAAAAAAAAGAAAATACAGAGAAATGTTTTAAAAATCACAGTCCCTTAACTTCTTTTTCCTTCTTTCTCTCTTCTGATAAGTATTCACATATATTGCTATGCATATATACGTATACATGCAGACATACATACTCATATACATATTTATACATACATATGCACATATTGTATGATTGGAATCATACCATTACAAGTTCAAAAACCGTTTCAATGGCTCCATATTACTCTTGTTGTATGAATGTTTTCAAATCCTATTTAATTCCTCCATGTGGAATAGTTAGATTGTTTTCAGCTTTTTATTATTCATACCACTGTGATGATATCCTTGCACATAGCTATTTGTTTCTGGCATTTATTTTTTTATAACGGCGTACTAGAAGTAGAATCATTTAACCAAAGAGTGTTAATATTATAATGTTTTTAAACACGCCTTTTTACATCGATTTTATGAAATATGTATGAACTGGCACTATTGTCAGTCTATGAGAGCTATTTCATCACACTTTTACCATTACTAGGTCGTATCATCATTTTTATCTTATCATTAGTGAAATTGTAATTACTTCTTGGAAAAGTGGCAAAAAAGTTTTAAATTCAGTTAAAACGTCAAACTGCACTTTTAAGGTTCTAATTTCCATGAAATTTGTTCCAGATGGCTCATAAGTTAGCTAGCGAAATGAAAAACAGACTATTTTAACCAACTTTAATCCACTCTTATGGTCCAATTGAATTCAATAGTTTACAACCAAGAACTTACAAACTGGAAAGAGAATCTGTTTTTCAGATATGACCTTTAAAGGAGCACAGTATCCCCATGTTTCTAAGGCAGACTACTCCCCCATTTCTGGTGTTTTCCTCCAAGATATGACAGATCAGAGATATATTGTTAATATTCCTTCTTGGAACATATTTTGATTGCCAGTTGCCACTATGTATAGGGTTTTGTTTGTTTGTTTGTTGAAGGCATTTCAGTTAAGAGACACTTATCATCTCAAAGAATCAAGTGAAAATGAAAGATACACATTGCAGCTTGTGTCTGTTCCCAAAGTCCCCTCACCATCTTACAAGGAAGCAGTGCTTTGAAACGTGTGCTCTAGAGTTAAACTGCACATTTTTAAAAAAGCCCTTGCATTACTCCTAATTAACTGAGAGAATTTAGGCATCTTTTTAAAAAGTTTTTATTTAAATTCTAGTCAGTTAACATACAGTGCAATACTGCTTTTAGGAATACAACATAGTGATTCAACACTTCCACAGCTCCTCGTGCTCATCGCAAGTGCACTCCTCAATCTCCACCACCTATTTCACCCATCCTCCTACCCACCTCTCTTGTGGTAGTCATCAGTTCTCTATAGTTAAGAGTCTGTTAGAATCCTCTCTCTCTCTCTCTCTCTCCCCCTTAGCCCCCCACCACCACCACCCATCCCTCCCCCAACCCAGCTCCTCCACCCGGGCTCTGCTTGTTTGTTTTGTTTCTTAAATTCCACACATGAGTGAAATCTTTCTTACTTCTCTAAGCTTAAGTTTTTCTGTAAGGAAAAGAAAGCAAAGAATAATATAACAACCTCCTTTTATAAGGATTATATGCAATGATTTCTCTTCCTGTTCCTGTTTCTTAGAAGTAAGCAAATCCTAATAATCTATAACAGAAGTATGTGTGGGGAGAAAGGAGAGGTAACATTTTTGGCTTATAATTAAGTATGGACTTTATTATTCTTGGACCTGATGTACTATGTTACTTTTGAAAAGAAGGTCCAAGAGCACTATAAATGAAACCAACATGCGGTTAGATTATGATATTTAAAAAATACTGTCTAAGCATTGTACGTTCTTATCCAAAGAATAATCAACAGCAAAAATTAATCATATTAATTTAGTTTTTATGTTAAATTGTCATGAAAAGTAGTCTTTAGGAAATTTCCCCTACACACTAATACTGTTCTTTACTTATCTTGTAAGTGTATTAATAACAAAAGAACTTTAAAAAATATATCTTATTTAAGAAGAGCATTGTTCGTTTGTCAGACATGGTTTCCCTAGGCGGTCTCTTTGTTAGTGATCATATCCGGAAAACATTATAGCAAAAGTAGATCCTGTCATAAAAGTATAGACTTGGGAAAATCTGGCTTTTTGTAGAAAAGAATTGTGATGTCGGGTCAAGTTGCTAAAGGAATATATAGAATCAGTTTATAAAATGATTCAATGTATTTTTTGAACGCAGATAATTCACTCATTGATAATTTTGTTTTTTGCAATTTTCTGGGAAAATTAGACTTTTTGGAAAACTACTTGCATGTATGAGTGGGTTAGGCCTAGAAGCATAAAACCTGTGAGACTCAGTTTCAGCCTGTGGAGAGAGTAGAGAAAGAAAGGGAGCATAATGTAACATTTTGAGTTTAGAGAAATGGGAATAATTAAAAAAGGTGAGCCAACTTCAGTGACTTTAGAAACCCTGATCCTGAGAAGAAACAAAAATATTAAAAGCCTGTGGAATTCAGCAATCATAGAAAACACAGTGGGATCAGAGAAACTGCTAGGTTGGAGTCTAGTCTATACAGAAAAAGAATATAAGACCTGAAAAAGCCTGTTAAAACATTTTTTAAAAGATGGTAGAGAAATTAAAAATTATTTTATATTTTGAATTTATTGGTGGTTTGCATTTGACATTAAACCTGTACTTGATGAATATTAACTGTTGAAGAGTTTAGTTATAGAAATATCAAAAATTGACTGTTCAGTGGAAAAGAGCCTGGATGTTAAAACTTCCAGTAAATAAAACACAGACACAGAAGATTGTTTCTTCAGTGTTTTCTCTTATGACTGTTTTTGTTTTCCTCCAGCTTCATTGAGATATAATTGACGTATAACATTATATAAGGTTAAGGTATACAACGGGTGGAATTGATACACTCAATGTATTGTTGAAATGATTACCACCATAGCCTTGGGTAATATTTCCATCACATCACATGATTACTACTTCCTTTTTGTGATAAGAACATTTAAGATCTACTCTCTCAGATCTACAATTATTGTTAACTGTAATCACCATGCTGACATTAGATTTCCAGAACCTACTCATCTTATAACTGGAAGTTTATATCTTTGACCAGTCAATATCTACCCATTCCCCCCACCCCCTAGACCCCTGGTAACCACCATTCTATTCTCTGCTTCTATGAATTCAGCTGTTTTAGATTCCACCTATATGTAATATCAGAGGGTATTTGTCTTTCTCTGTCTCACTTATTTCACTTAGCATAATGCCCACAGGATCCAGGCATCTTGTCACAGTGGGTAGGAATTCCTTCCTTGTTTTGGCTGAATGATATTCCAATGTATATGTATGTCACATCTTTATCCATTTATCTCTTGAAGGACACATATATTGCTTCCATATCTTGGCTATTATGATCAATGCTACAATAAACATAGGAGTTTTTCATACCTTCTTGTATGGTATTTACCCTAGAAAAACAAGTGTTTGCATTTAGTCCTTCCTTGGCAGCATACCACTCCTTAGATTTCAAGGTAGGTGGTTACTCTTGGACGTTATCAGGCCTTTAACTGTTCTCAAGGTACTATGATTTTGTAGATTACAACTTTTTGTTGTTGCTGATGTTGTAGTTGTTATAAGGGTACATGGGAGTGGTATTCTTTCTAGTTTTCTCCATCCTAAGTAGATGCTAACAACTTATAGAAGTTTGGGGGTTGGATTCTTACAATTTATTAATTTTTAAGTGTCTTTAATGTCCTTTTGGGCTTTGCTTTCTTTTTGAACAATTTCCTGGTTGGAGTTATAATTTGTCCCTTAAAGACTTTTTATCCTGAGGCAGTAGATTTCAATCCAAATGAGGAAATTAACTCCTCTTGGTTAACTTAAGGAGATTTGTAACTAACTTTAAAGAGAAATCCCATATGAAACATGTTCAAATGTGGTAAGGGATTAACTTAGTTTGAATTTGTTTATTTGCTTTGGTATTTGCTGGATAACTGGGAGTTTATTTATTTTAAACTATTTCAAAGGGTTTTAATACTTTTATTTTTGTTGATGCTGTTTCCTGTTTCATGGGGGAAATGATGGAATTATGTTCCTGAAGAAAACATTTTGTATTAGCAGAGATAAGACCTACTTACAGGACTAAGGAATAAAAATGATCTTATAAACTGCATTTTATTTTATTTCACTGAATTTTATTTTCAAGTAAATACAATAATAATGTTTGCTTCTTGTACTTACTCTCAAGGATAAGGCAGGAAAACCCCAAAGAGTCTTTGAAGAACCACAGAGTGAATTTATGAATTCATTCCTTCAACTAAGTTTGTGTTGAGTATATGCTCTGTACCTAGGACTTTAACACACACTTAGATACAATGGTGAGCAAAAGGAAGGTAGTGTCTTTGACCCTGTTTAAGCTCAGATTCCTTCTAATTAACCCTGAAGCTCAATTAAATATTGATTTTTTGCAGGAGAGCACTTCTTTAATCATATAATCACACAAAATATATCTCATTACAAATTGTGAGCATCCCTATGAACAAAAATTGTAGGTTTCCTTGAAATAGTATAAAAGAACACTGGACTGGGGCACCTGGGTGGCTCAGTTGGTTAAGCATCCAACTTTGGCTCAGGTCATGATCTTACAGTTCGTGGGTCCGAGCCTCGTGTTGGGTTCTGTGCTGACAGCTTAGAGCCTGGAGCCTACTTCAGATTCTGTGTCTCCCTATATCTCTGCCCCTCTGCTATTCATGCCCTGTCTCTCTCTGTCTCTCAAAAATAATAAATAAAAGCTTAAAAAAAAAAAAAAGGAACACTGGACTCAGATTTCCGGGGGTGGAGGGGATTGTTAAAAAACACAGCACTGAGAAAATTACATTTAAAGTGAGATACAGGGCAAGGTACCATATAGGCAGAAACTACCTAGAGAAAGTGCTCTAAAATATGTATAGAAGTGCCCTTGAGTCTTTGAAAACTAAACTGTGCGTGCAAAGGATAAGACTCAGCAAGGACAGGGAAACAAGCCATAAGGTAAACATTCCCCAAATCAAACACAAGGCTAAAGGACATTTAAGTTTTAAACAATAAGAATGAGAAAACCTTGTTGGATATCTGAGGCATTCAGCACAGCCCTGATTTAATCATCAGATGGAACTAACCCCCCAAAAAGGTGACTCCAGACATGCCCTAATAAAACCTGGAAACATACTTTGGAAAGAAAGCCTGGAAAAGCTCAAGCTAATGTATAGTAACCTACTTGTCTAGTTAAACATCATTATTTATGGGGTGATACCAAAAAAGAGACACCCAATATAGAATATTCACAATATCCTAAAACTGAATAAAATAAAAATATGAAACAACAACTCATAACACATTAAACATTAGGCAATGAATGGTGATCCCTGAGATATGAGAACCAACTAGGTAGGCCCTTTATTTCACCAGCTCACCACCCAGAGAAGTTTTCTAGGTCACAGTGCAGGTAGAATGCTCTGGCAGAGCCTCCTTGAATTGAGGAAATAGAGTTGGCAGCCCAGGGAAGATAGGGCAGCTAGAATTGCATGGCAGAGTAGCAAAGCAGAGAGACACAAGGACAAAGAACTCTGGGGTATGCAGAAAGTGTTCAGTTGATTACCTATTAGTACATGTATTTAAAGAAACCACCTGTCAGGCGCCTGGGTGGCTCAGTCAGTTAAGCATCTGACTTCGGCTTAGGTCATGATCTCACAGTTTGTGAGTTCAAGCCTCGCATCAGGCTCAGCATTGACAGTGCGAAGCCTGCTTTGGATCCTCTGTCTCCCTCTCTCTCTGCCCCTCTCCAGCTCGCACTCTCTGTCTCTCTCAAAAATAACTAAACATTAAATTAAAAAAAAATAAAATAAAGAAATAAACCACCTGAGGCCAAGGAAAGACATTCTGAAAGAAGTGAGGAAACTGTATGCAGTATTCAAAGGGTCCCAAGAATGGTAACAGTTTCCAGCAGCCAGAATGGAAAGCTTCCTGTTTCACTTAGAATTATTACAGAATTAGCATTGTTCTTGCCTTAGTAGTAGAAAAAAAAGTTATACCTAAAATAAATGCTTCTCTAACCCCACCTAGCAAAGCTAAAAAAGCATAATATTCAATGTAGTACTATTGACATCTTAATAAATTACTAGATAAATTTTATTTTATTTTTGTTATTGCTTGGGGTCTGTCCTGAGTAATGTACAATGGTTAGCAGATCTCTGTCCTCTACCATTAAAAGTCACTTGATCTACTCTCAATGTGACAATCAAAAATTTATCCAGCCTTTACCAAAGTCCCCTGACGGGATAAAATACCCCTGATTTAGAACCATTGGCCTAGAGAAAATATTGAGTGGTTAAGTAGAAACAAGTAAGATATTTAAGATACTCAAGTCAAACTTTTACAATTGAAAAATATACTACCTAAGATGAAAAATACACTAGATGAGATTAGTGGCAAGTTAGATATTACATGAGAAAAGATTAGTGGATTGAAGATAGACCAATATAAATTATCCAAGATCAGAGCCTTGGGGAAATAATAAAGCGTAGGTGAACTATGAGAAAATTTCAAGTGACCATACATGCAATTCTTTAACCCAGAACCCTTTACCTAGTGATATCTTTCAAAAAGCAACATGAAATAAAAAAAAAAAAATTCAGGAACATAATAGTTGAAAAAATTTATCCCAGCAGACTTCCACTATAAAAATGTTAAAGCAAGTTCATCAAATGGCAGCAAAATGCTCCACATGAAAATCTGGCCTCCACAAGGGAATGAAGAGCACAGGATATGCTAACTGCATGAGGAAAAGGCTTTCTTTTCATTACATAAATTTCTTTAAAAGATAATTAATTGTGTTTGGAGAAAATAACAACATAATTGTGGGGTTTATAACATTACAAAGAAGTAAAAGGCTGACTATAATAGCACAAAGCCTGAGAAAGGAAAAATATAAAGTATATTGTTTTAAGGGTCTTATTTTATTCATGAAGTAATGTAATATAACTTGAAGGTATACTGTGACAAGTTAGACATGTATACTTTTTATAGCATAAACTATATTTTATAGTATATGTATACATATATATGTATATATACTATATATAGTATAGTTTATAGTATTATATATAGTGTAGTAGGGTTTAAATAGTAGTATAAACCCTAAAATAACACAATAAAGTGTTACTGCTAATAAGCTTACAAGGAGATAAAAAGGGATCATTAAAAAAAAAATACAGTCCAAGAGAAAGCAGAAATAGAGGACAAAAGGAATAAAGAACATATGGGATAGACAGAAATTCAATAGAGAGATGGTAAATTTAAACCCAACCATATCATTAATGACATCAAATATAAATGGTTTAAACACTCCAATTAAAAGTCAGAGATTTTCATTTTAGATATAAAGCAAGATACAATCCTCTGCTGCTTAAAAGAAACCCATTTGACATAGAAGGAACATAGATCACAAGTGAAAAGATAGAAAAAGACATGATGCTAACATTAGTAAAAATAAAGGAAGTTGAACAGATTATATAAATATCAGATAAATAGATTCCAGAACAAAAATAAAGATACTTTCCTGTAAATAAAAAGGGGGAAGTCTCCTTATAACATATCTATACTACAAGAGATGTACAAGAAAGTCTTGGTTTGAAAACGATACCAGCTAGAAACTTGAATGTACACAATGGATTAAATTATGCTAGAATGGTATAATATGTAGGTGAATAAAAAAAATTAGGGCCACCTGGGTGGCTCAGTCAGTTAAGTGTCTGATTTTTGATCTCCTAGTTCATGGGATTGAGCCCCACCTCATGCTCTGTGCTGACAGCGGTGAGCCTGCTTGGGATTCTCTCTCTCCATCTCTCTCTCTGCCCCTCTCCACTCATACCCTTGCTCTCAAAAATACATAAACTTAAAAGAAATAAAATATAATAAATTTTCCCTTAATAATCTTCTAAAAAGAAAATTTTCCCTTAATAATCTTTTAAAAAGAATTATTTAAAGGGAAAACAAAGACAATGTGTTACAGGATTTATAAAATATAAAGAAATAAAATGTGTTATAGAGATGTCGTAAATGATGATATGTAAAGTGGATAAATGCTCTTTGAAGCTGGATTTTTTTTTTAATTTTTTTATCTTTATTTATTTTTGAGAGAGAGACAGAGTGTGAGCAGGGGAGGAGCAGAGAGAGAGGGGGACACAGAATCTGAAGCAGGCTCCAGGCCCTGAGCTGTCAGCACAGAGCCCGACGTGGGGCTAGGACTCACGAATCTTGATATCATGACCTGAGCCAAAGTCAGACGCTCAACCGACTGAGTCACCCAGGTGCCCCGAAGCTAGACTTCTAAGTTAAAGATGCATATTGCAAGCTGCAGGATAACGGCTAGTTAGTAAGAACTATAGTTAACACAACAACAGAGTGGACAAAGTGAAATAATAAAAAAATAAGTAATCGTAAAGAAAACAGACACTGAGAAAAAAATGGGATGTAAAGGAAGATCATAGACTTAACTAAACAACATATACAATCATTTTTAACCTAAGAAGAATAAACACTTCACTTAAAAGAGTTTGTCAGCTTGTATAAAAATGCAAGAGTCAACTATATGCTACTTACCAGACACTCACTCTAATACAAGTTAAAGGAAAAGGATGGAAAAAGTTAAACAACAAGTTTTAATGATAGGATGAAGAGTATGTATTAGTAATAGACAAAGTAGTTTGGAGGACAAGGAATGTCTCCAGAAATAAAGTAAGATGTTATGTAATAATAAAAGCTACAATTCATCAAGAAAGCGTAACAATCCTAAATGTGTAATGTACCCCATAAAAGAGCTTCAAGCTACATGAAGCAAAAATTGATGGAACTGAAATTAGAACTGGCACAATTCACAATTGTACATGGAGATTTGAACACGTCTCTCCCAGTAAGTGATAGGACAAGTAGACAGAAAATCAGTAGGCATATAGAAAACTTGAACAACACTGTAATGCAACCTGACCATTTACAGAACACTCTACCCAACAATGGTAGAATGCACATTCTTTCCAATTTCACATGAAACATTCAGTAAGGCAGACCATATGCTGGACTAGGCAAGTCTCAAATATTCACTTAACTTTCTTATGAAATGCATTTTGTGTTCATGTTTATTTCATAGATGAAGAAACTGGAAGAAAATTTAAATAAATCACTTCATTGTTAGGAGGCTGAGATGGTGTTTGAATATGGTTTGGAATGAAAGCACCGTGGTCTCAAATCCAATAGGCTTCTTCCCTTACTAAATTAAAGACAGACTTTTAGAAATTACTGTATTCTGGCTAGTCACATGAACAAAAAGTAATGAAGAATACTGAGCAAAGCCTGATCTGATAAGACTGACCCTGAGAAATTATCATCCCGCCTATGTGAGAGAAGGAGGAAGATGTTTGGCCTCCTTTCTTGATGAAAGGAATTCTGGACAGTTCTTTGAACTATTCTGAGAAATAAAGAGAAAGCCAGAGAGGGGTGGCGGTGTTGGTGATGGAAATTAATTGATTAATTGAGAGAGAACATAGTTCTGTTCATTTGGATGAGTTTTTAAAGAGATCCAACCATTACCATTAACTCTGACCCTTTTCTAATGTAGCCCTTACTCTCTAGACAATAGAGATTAGAGTAGAAACATCCCCTAATCTAGCTCTACATCCTGCTTCCATAGCACAGCTACCATCATCGACCTTTAGTTTTTTCCTTCTTTTATTTGTGAGTAGCTATCAATTACAGTAAGATACACATTGCAGTATAAGGCAGCAGCCTCCAGAGTAAACACAACATGACAAGATGGTTGAACACCAGCAAAATGATCAGATTTGAATTTAACTTTTGGAAGATTAATGCTCTGGAAATTAAATTGCCTACTCTTAGAAGGGCATAAAAAAGAAAATTCCAAAGGTGCATTGGAACGAGAAAATGAAAACATTTAATATAAATAGTGAAACATTAAAACTCCACACCAATCTTTCCGGAGTACTAAATTGGTGCTGCCATGGAATACAGTCGTGTTGCTCTTAACACTTAAAGAGATAGTTTCACTTGAAGAAAACAGTCTTTAAGTTGAGTTAAGTTATATGCCTTGACATTGCCCTGTATAACAAAGCTTTTTTACATGATATTATTTTAAGTTCTTTAAAAGAAAAAAAAATGTTGCATAAATAAATCTGTTATTTTACCATCTAATAATATTTAAATTTTGTAAAGATGACTATTTAAATATTTTTTACACACAGCATCAAACCCTAACAAACTCTTAATTCAAAATATTTTTTTGGAGAATTAAAATATTTTAAAGATATTTCAATGAAGTTTAATTTTTCTACTGAAAGAACTTATATATAATTAGAAAAGTGATTATCGGGGTGCCTGGCTGACTCGGTGGACTGAGCATCTGACTTGATTTTGGCTCATGTCATGATCCCAGCTTCCTGAGATGGAGAACCATGTTGGGCTCCACACTGAGAGTGGAGCCTGCATAAGATTCTGTCTTCATCTGCCCCTCTCCCCTGCTCATTCTCTCTCTAAAAATAAAAAAAATAAAAAAAGAAATATGATTATCACAGCAAGACTTTTGTTGACAGCAGGAAACAGCTCTACATTTGAAGCACACAGAATTTTCTGATTGTTAAGCCTTATGGAAGTATTTTTGTTAACTTTCTATAGCTCTCTGATGATTAATTTGCAAATATTTCCAATATATATGAGATGAATGATAGAAAACATACAGAATTATAAATGCATTAAATTTCTCTTTATTCTCCTTCCAGTTAAGAGGAAAGGATTTGTCCTCACCACACTTATTTCTTCTTGGTCTTCCATAATTTCTCAGTTGTTGTCAAGAAGTTTTTTTTAACGTTAAGAATGTGCTCTTGATGAGAAAGACTTCTTTCAAAATTCAAATTAATTTTTTTATTTTTGTCTGTTGCATTAAGTTTCTCGAATCAGCTCTGTGGGAGCCTGGAATAGGTTCTGGGATGACTTTATACAGGTTACACATAAATAATTCCATTTACAACAGACTTAAAAAAATTTTGTACTATTATAACTGCCAACCATACAAACACTTAGAGATATACCATCATTCCTTTCTATAGGAAGTTTCATCCTGTGTTCAAGTTTAGAAGATCAAATTAGAATTCGATATCTATAGGCTGGGGGCATCTCACAGATAAATTCCAGCTGCAAGCCACGATAGTGAGCCTAGATTTAATGTTTGTCTTTCTGGTTGACAGAGTGAGTAATCTAAGCCTGAGTTGACAGTAGTGACCCTCCACTAGAACAAATTGATATATTAGCAAATTCTTCTTGGAGTTAGTGTGGACTTCTCAGTACTTCTCAGGCAAGGAAAATAATCTACTTTTGAGGAGTATTAAATAAAAACCATCAGAATAAAACCTCTTCACGAATATTTATTTTTGTGTAAGGCTTCCTTGACCCTTCAATAATAGAAATGACAGGCCTGAAATATAGTACAATCCATCCTGTTATTAAAATCATAAATGGGTGGTAGATTGAGAGAAAGGTGGTAAGAGGCAGAATTTAAGTAATTAATAGATCGTTGTAAATTCATTGTCATGAATCCTTGCTGGTTTGAGAACAAACATGTAATAATATGTTAGGTGTGGTGATAATCACAAAAATAAAAATTGACAGATTGGGGTTCCATGCTTATTCTTAGAATAATATCCATATCTATAGTTCCTGGCATGGATGTCAAAGGTTTTGTTTTTCTAATTTCCAGAGTAACAAACTCCATCTGGGATACAAACTCAAGCTGTGTTTCTTTGCATCTCTTACTTTGATAATAGTCTTTATAATCCTTCTCTCAGAATGTATATAGTCATTTGGCTTAGCATTTTTGCAAATTTTTAAAAAGTTTACTTATTTATTTTGAGAGAGAGAGAGTGAGCAGGGGAGGGGCAGCGGGAGAGAGGGAGAGAGAGAATCCCAAGCAGGCTTCGCACTGTCAGTACACAGCCCAGTGCAGGGCTCGAACCCATGAACTGTGAGATCATGACCTGAGTCAAAATCAAGAGTTGAACACTCAACCCACTGAGCCACCCAGGTGTCCTGCATTTACACCATTTGAGTGAAGTCTTAAGTGTAAAATAGGAACGTATAAATATAAACATATATATTTTATTTGAAAGCTCAAATCTAAGGACAGTGTGCCTTTCACAAGTAGGAATCGTATCTTTGTATGTTCACATTAAAAAATGAAAGTTCACTCATATGCTCTTTATTTGTCATGATATATGTCTCCCATTTTAATACTCTTTCATATGTTTGTAACATAAAAACCAAGGAATACATCGGTTGACTAAAAAATTATTATGAATTATAATATGGAAATGGAGAGGGTTTTTTCCCCAAAAAATCCTTCACAAAAACAAACGAATATTAATAATGTGATTTTTAAACAATTAGTATGGAAAATAATACACATTTTATTGTTATATGTATAAACAGATACTTATAAATACAGTGTTGGTTTATTGTTATATCGTTATTATTATTATTTACTACAAGTTGACTGAGAAATTTAAGAAAGTAATCTAAGTCCACTGTTTTATTCTAAAAAGCTTTCCAGTGGATGCTTTAGGATGAGTGCCTATACATCCTTTCTTTCCCTTTTTATATCTGAACTACTATATAGGGGCGCCTAGGTGGCTCAGTTGCTTAAGCCTCTGACTTCAGCTCAGGTCATGATCTCACAGTTCGCGAGTTAGAGCCCTGAGCCCCTCATTGGGCTCTGTGCTGTCAGCACAGAGCCTGGAGCTTGCTTCAGATTCTGTGTCTCCCTCTCTCTCTGCCCCTCCCCAGCTCACAGTCTCTCTCTCTCTCTATCAAAAATTAACATTAAAAAAAATTAAATAAACTACTACATAGTGACAATCTATTTTCAATACAGTGGCTGAATAATTGCATGAAAGCCATCAAAAGAAGACAGCTAAGTTTACTCTGCTGTATTCATAAAGGCAGAAAAGCGAACCGATACATTGTAAAAGATTTTCAAGAAGAGGGGTTTGAACTGAAAGGACTTTCTGCTTTTATTTTCATACTGCTAGATTGGTATCTTTTCTAAGAACCCACACAAAACAACAAAGGATGCAACTCATATTAAAAAAAAAAGTGAACTTTTTTTTTTTTTTTTTATGTTTCATGATTGTGGGAATCTTTACTTTTATAGTAACACCATTGTTCAACAAATAGCACTCTGGTACATGACCTTTCCATTGACTGGTTAGGTTTAATTTCCGTGAGGTTTCTCTGTAACGGATTTCTGCAATATTTTAAAACTGGGTCATAAGCCTTATTAAATTAGGTGCTCTAAAATACTTATTAGTTACTTATTGCCACATAACAAAATTGCCCACAAACTTAGTGGTTTCCAACATCACATTTATTATTTTATACTTTGTGTGGATCAAAAATCTAAGTATGGCTTAACTGAGTCCTCAGTTTAAGGGTCTCCCAAAAAGCTGCTCAGTAAGGTGTTACCTAGGGCCATATTCTCAGAAAAAAAAAGCTTGAGTAGGGAAAAATCTGCTTCCAAACTCACTTGAAGTAGTTAGTAGGATTCCATTCCTTCAAGGCATTTGGCCTGAGAATTTCTTTTCCTGCTGCTGGTTGCCCAGAGGCCACCCTCAATTCCTTGTCATACGTACCTCTTCAACTTGATTCATCAGAGCAAGCACACAGGAAGAACAAGAGAGAGAGTGCCATTAAAATAGAAGCTACAGTCTTTTATAACCTAACCTAAGGAGTTACGTTTTTGCAGTATTCTAATCATTAGAAGCAATCACTAGGTCCTGCTCATGCAATGGTGTGGATACATAGATACCAAAAGGCAGGGATATTTGGGAGACATTTTGGAAGGATACCTGTCACCCTGTAAAACCATTTTGTATATTACTGTAAATTATACTACTATGCCATGCGTAAAATAAGTTTTTCAGAATAAAAACTACTTTTGCTTATTTAAAAAAAATGATAGGGGCACCTGGGTGGTTCAGTCAGTTAAGGGTCTGACTCGTGATGTTGGCTCAGGTTTGTGAGATCGAGCTCTGTGCTGATGGTGCAGAGCCTGCTGGAGATTCTCTCTCTCCCTTTCTCTATGCCCCTCCCCTGCTCAAATACACACACTCTCTCTCTCACAATGAATAAGTAAACTTAAAAAAAAAATAAATGATATAAATGTGAATAGGTTTAACAAAACAATTAATTGGATGGTTGCTAGTACAGTGTTTTTCTTGTAAGAAATAAATATGGACATATTCTAATAATATGGGAGGTAGGTGATTATGCATGTTTTTCTCCTGAATGATGTATGTGTTATCTACCATACAAGTAGAAAATTGCTGATATCACCACCATTTGCTCAGTAATCATTTGCTCAGAATGACAACGTAATTTTTCAAGATTTCAGAGTTTCTAAGAGCTTTCCAATTTTGTTATATTCTAGAATTTCATTCTTGCATTTTAGAACATTAAAGGGCGCCTGGGTGGCTTAGTCAGTTAAGCGTCCAACTTCAGCTCAGGTCATGATCTCACGGTTCATGGATTTGAGCCCAACATCGGGCTCTGTGCTGACAGCTCAGAGCCTGGAGCCTGTTTCAGATTCTGTCTCCTTCTCTCTCTCTGCCCCTCCCCCGCTCTCACTGTGTCTCTCTCAAAAATAAATAAAACATTTAAAAAAAGAGAGAGAGAATTTTAGGACATTGAACTGCTTTTTTAAACTAAAAATAATAATATTTATCCTAATTTCCAACATTTTAATTTATTTTCCCAACATCCATTCATTGACGTGAATGAACCGCCCCCACCCCCACCACTTTGCCACTTACATACTCTGGACTGAATGTGCCATGTGTTAAGAAATTTTTTTCAGACTATTTTATTATATGTAACTATCTAATTAAAGCACATCCCAAATTATTACTTATGGCTGTAATTGGCTTTGATTCCTCTTCAGGGCTTGCCCAGGGCAGCCAGCTAAGCAGAGGAATATAAACTTTTAGATTTGCATCTTATTTCTTGCTTCATTAATTTCATTAACTTCCAAACTGATGAATTCTTAGAATTAAAATGTCATTTACATTTAATATCCAAAATCACTTTCTTTGCATTTAAACCTTTTAATTGTATTTTTGGGTTCTAGTTCTAAATTGTGTTTGTCAAAGTCTTAATTAGATTTATGTCATAGGATACAGAAGTTAACTGAACAGTAACAAGCTCGAATGAGAAGGTTTTCTTTAGAAGGACTTGGGAAGTGGCTTAAAATATTTGTTATGCAACATAGATTTTCTATACTCTGTAACTAAAGTTGTGTGTCTAAGACGGGTGAATGGTGTACATGGGTAACTATTGATTTATATGGAAAGATCAAATCTGGACACCTGAAGAAGAGACCTTTCTTTTTTCCAACAAGTACAGACTGTGTGGGATTTGTATGGAGTCTCATTTAGTAAGAGAAGATTTCATTTTGCTGTTTACTTACAACAGTGACAAATGGTGGCCAGAAGGAAAAGCAAAGTATGTAATCAATCTTAACACCTTTGTTGTTTTCTTGAGAGAAAAATAACCAAAAAAAATGTTAAAAAGCCAATTAAAGAAAAAAAATCTGTGTTATTGATGACGATGGTGATGGTGATAATGACATCAGTGATAATAAAAACAATGAAAGCTATCATTGCTACTCTTTAAAAGGACACTAAAAATTAGGTATTAGCATCACAGTCTCATAGATGAGGATATGTGAGGCTTACAGAGGACAAAGATTTTGCCTAAATTGACACTTCTAAAAAATGGCAGAGTAATATTCAAATCCATTTCAGTTTCTTTAAAGTCTGGGAACTTCTCAGATTTTATGCTGCTCATCCTGAAGACACTCAATGCCGGTGGTAGTCACATGGAGTTCAATTGTTTATTCTCTGTACCTGCAATTATATAGAAAGTCCAGTTCCTAAAATCCTCTCTGAAAAGTGCTTGGAACTTATATCCTCACTCTTTTAAAAGAAAGAATTTGATGTTTTAAAGCACAAATATAACTCTCCTAGCAGACACTATAAGTCTACATAGTGTGGACATGTTTAAAAAAAGGATAAACATACTGTGAACATTCAAAGAGTAGCAAATTTTTTCTTATTAAAAAAAAGATAAACTATGTAGTGAATCATAGACTGCAGCTCCTGTCACCTGACTTAAATTCCAAGTCTCAACAAAATTCATCAAAGTATGAGTACACTCATTCAGACCACACATCCCTGGATGGACACTTACTGGCATTATTATGATTTTAACATGTGCTGATTTGGTTCTTGCTAAGAGAAGACATTAAGAGCATGAGATTCGGAATCACACAAACATGGGACAAATCCCAGCTTTGCCAATGGCCATGTGACTTTAACTTGTTAATATTCCTTTTTTTTTTTAACATAGAGGGGTTAACTAGAATGGACCTCATTGTGTTATTGTGCACAGTAAATGAATAATGTCTGTATAAATGGGCATTATCTTACTATTATCTTCCTTGATATTGATGTCAGAAGACTACCAACTTTGGTTTAGAATATGACCAGATGAGATTACTTTTTGGTGGCTCTCATTTATTTACTGAACTTTATTTATTTGAGATCAGTCCTTTGCCTTTTCTTTGCTAGGCACTGATATGGAAGGGGAATAAAATACCCACTCTCTCCCTCCAGCCACATTCCTTTGTCATCCTTACTCCCAACGGCCTACTGGCTTGACATTTGAGTGGGGCTTAACAAGAAGCCAGAATATCAAAAGACTGTTGGAAATTAAGACTGTTTCTTTTTTCTTCTCCTTCTTACAATCTAAAAACTTTGAAATGGGGATGGACGTGATCCTCTTTAGAAATCATTCTGGCTACTGTAAATGAGATGTGGGGCAGAGTGCCCATGGACACATACATCAGTAAAGACTCTAAGGCAGGAGTCCAAGGAAGAGATTACAGTAGGCTTGGCAATGTCAGTGACAGTGGAGATGGAGAGAAGGTGATAAACTTGACATAGAGAAGCAAGGCAAATTGGCAGATCTTCTAATAGATTAGATATGTGAGCACAAGTAGAGGGAAGAAAATAAGGATGAATTAATGCTGATTTGGGGAAGAGGGACTAAGGTTAAATTAGCTTTGCATGGGAAAACCAAGAGCTCAGCTTAGGACATGCCGAATTTGAGATGTTTATAGTATATATCCAAGCACAGATGTCAGTGAGGTGTTGGCTAGAAGAAAATGGAATTCCTAAGAGGAGTTTGCACTGACATATAAATTTTGGAATTTTTAGTAGGGTGATTAGTTAAAAGTCCATGGAAACAATAAGAGGCATTGTACCAAGCCTTCAGAAAATTCAGCATTATCTAGGTCAGATAAAGAAGAGGGCAACGTTTGAGAGGTATCTAGCAGAGTGTCTAGTACATATTTAAATGTAAATAAAAGGTCTTTAATAGTAATAATTTAGAATTATATTTGTGCTCACCTCAGATATCCATACAAGATGAATACTATGCTAAAAAGTAAAGCAGATAAATGTATCTCAAATATTTTAACCATTTGTAGTTATCCCCACTGAGTTATAGTTGTGTTTGTAGATTACATTAATGATTCCATTGATCTGCTAATTGAGTTTTGACTTATGTTAATTTTCCCATCTTTTATTTCCTAGAAATTGGTTACTTGTACTTTGTGCTACTTTTAGTACCTACACCACAGTAGAGTTTTCTGAGCCAAATACCTCTCTTTGTGATTTAGCTGGGCAAGAAAGAGAACATTACAGTGATGATAAGAAATATATGGGGTGACCTTCTCTTTCTTCCCCCTGCCTTCTGATTTCCAGCTCTCTGAATGCTTTCATTTGGAATGTAAATCTGCTTTTCAACAAAGGCGCCTTTGATTAAGTTCTATAAGTTCTTGGGTGCAATTTCAACCAACTCTCAAGGTCTTTGGTAAATTTTTACATTATTTAGTTTTTCAGCTGTCTTCAACCTTACTAAAGGCGAAATCCTTATGAATCCTACATTTCTCTGTTTGGGATACTCTGTCACTTGCTCTTCATTTTTGTACCTATATTTTAAGTCTAGTTGCTTCCCCCTACCCTCTATTTTTTTTTTTTTTAAGATCTAGAATATTTTGAAGAAGAGTATTTATTTTGGTAAGTCTATGAATGAAGAAATGTAATTAGTGTTCAGAATTGTATTCTTGCCCATAATTTCTAGATCTATTCATTAATGTCCTATTTGAAGATATTTCTGTCATATTTTAAACTGCATGACTGACAGAGAAACTTGGATATAACAGAGTTTTCCGACGCTGAATATAGATGACATGGAGCATTTGCTCAGAGGTCTTAGAACACAGATGTCTCAGCTGTCATCTTGGGCCAGATCCTCACTTGTTTTGCCAAATGCACATATCAATTAAATGGAGTCAGAACTTTCTGCAATATTACATTCACGTTCTGGCTTACTGAATACATCGACATTAACATTTTTGGGTTGGTTTGTGTTTTTCCCTTTGAATTATCTAGGCATCCTGTCAGTCATTGTTTTTTGTTTGTTTGTTTTGATTGACTTTATCCATCTTTTAAAACTAACACAACTTTTTCATACATCCCAGAGTTTATTTTAGTCCACCATTAAGTTATACAAGATAAGTTTTAGAGAAAATAAGGAATGCTAGAAAGAATATCATTACCCAAGCCACACTGAACTGGTTTTGTGCCTTTTCTTTGCATCATCAGGTTGGTGAACTTGGGCAAGTTTTTAAAAAATTATTTTTATTATTTTGTTTTAGTTACTAGTCTAGTCTATCTGTAATAAAAAGAAAATATTAAACTCTATAGAAAAATTAGTTGGAAATATTAAAATAAATGAAAAGATACAAACTTGCCTTATCTGACATGAGTAGATGCTTAATAAATGATAGTTTTTATTGTTATGGAATTTTGGACATTTTGGAGACGGGCAGATTTTTTTAGGTTGATTGACCAAATTTTCATTCCAGCCTCTTTCTCTAATGGACTGTGATTCCTAGACTCCCTTGTAGCTAGGATTCTTAGAATGAATATGTTCTACTGGGCAGACGTATACACGTGAGACATAGGAAGTGAACAGCATGAGTTTGGGGGGACCAAAGCTTCTGGAAAACATGTCACCAAACAGGCTTGGTTATTCTAAATCTAGAAGTGATGACATTAGTTTCTTGATGTAGCAGCTTTCTAATGACAGTAAGATGGTGTGGTCTAAAGCATGGGTTAGTAGCATATCTCTTAGCAGATATATTAATAATATGTATTATATATATGTATATGTGTGTATAATACATATACACACATATACTTATATATAATATTCCTTAATGAATGCTTTCTAACTCTGTCGCCAGAATAGGTTCTTTTTCCATAACAACTAACCATACCGTAATAACTTATATATGATGAAAAAATAAAATCCCTGATTTATTTAAGCCACTGTTTTTTTGTTTGTTGTGAGGGTGGGTTCTGTTACTTCAGTTAAACTTTATAATTAGATAAAAGTCATGCTCAAGGGATAGAACTTGCCACATGGAATTGATTCAAGGAGCACATGGTGAAAAGGATATTAAGAGCCAGACATTGCAGAATAGAAAGCTAGTACACTTGTTACAGGGTTGGTAAAATATTTGGTACCCTGTCACCTACTATACCTTTGAAAACAAACTACATTACCAAGGGGGACTAAAAAAAAAAAAAAAAAAGAAAAGAAAAGAAAGAATCAAAACGTTGAGTTAACTGGCTTCTGTCTGTCAATATCTTCAGTACTATAGACCCCATCATACTTTCAAATTCTTATTTTCTCTTTCAATACAAATATTCAATTGACCCAGCATCATTTATTAAGTGTCACCATTTCCCCTATCACACTGCAGTGTCACCTTGTGTTACCTCAAAGGACAGACTATGTGTGGGTTTGCTAGGTATTTCCTTTGTGTTCCATTGTTTTATAAGTACATTTTATTGCTAACACTACAGTCTTAATTTTGGTGCTTTGTAAGTCTTTTTATGTAGTAGTGTTTACTCTCCTTTAAGATTGGTATATTATATTGAGCCTATTCATTTCATATAAATATTAGATTTAGATTCTTAATTTCCAGAATTAATTAATTAATTAATTAATTTTTGAGGGAAAAATGTTGTCTGAGATTGCCATGAATCTATAGTTAAGTTTGAACCACAAGAACTGACGTTTTTAAAATACTGATTGTTCTAAACTGAGCAATAGAATTCCCATTTACTGAAATAAAATATATATCACAACAATGTTTTGTAGCTTTTTCTATATAAGTCTTACCCATCTTTTATTATATTCATTCCTAGGTATTTGATGATTTCCTTGATGGAAATCATGTCATTTCTCAGATTTCATATTCTAATTGTTTCTAGCACATAGAAATACAATTCACTTTTATATATTGATCTTGTATCTAATGGCTGTTAATTTTCTAATTCTAATAGTTTTTCCTAAGATGCTTTTGCATTTTCTAAGCTTACAGTCATATCTCCTGTATCAAATATTCATATCAAATTAACAGCTATATTTCTTTGTTTTTATACCTAATAATTTATATATCTTTTTGTTACTTTATTGCTGCCAAGTGGTAAAATGTTGAAAAGTGCATCAATAGTGAATATTTTTGGTCATTTCTTATCTTGAGGGGAAATCATTTACTATTTCAATTAATTCTGAATTTTATAGAAGGCTTTTTTCTAGACACTTTAACAGAATAAGGAATTGTTCTTCCATTTCTACTTTTTTAAGATTTTAAAAAATCATACATACATAGGTCTACAATTTTTATTACAATTCTTCAGTAAGATGATCATACATTTTTTCTTCTTTATTCCATTAACATAATGCAGTAGGCAGAACGGTGGTGCCCCCAGAAAGTACAAATATGTTGTTACATGGCTAAAGAGACATTGCAGATATAATTAAGGTTACATACCTTAAAATAGAGAGATTATCCAAATGATCTCTATCTGACACATGGACACTTAAATGCAGAGAACATTCCCTGGCTAGGGAAGTAAGAACGACTCAGCCTGTCATTTTCTGATGGTGGCCACATAGAAAGCATGATGAGGCACACCAGCAGCCTCTAGGACTAGGCCCTGGTTGACAGCAAGGAAACAGGAGCTTAAGTTCCACAACTGCAAAGAACTAAATGTAACCAAGAGCTTGAATGAATTTGAAAGTGGATTTATCTCCAGACCGTCTGGGAAAGAACAATGCCCAACATTGTGATTTTAGCTCATGCCAAGCAGAGGACCCAGATGGACTATACTGTGCCTGCTCCTCTGACATATAGAACTATGAATGATAAATCAGTATTGTTTTCTGTCACTGATTTGTCGTAATTATTACGAAAACAAACAATATTATGAAAGCTTTCACACGTAGTAAAATAAATGGACTGTTTTTTAAATTTTAAACCAATGTGCATTTCTGAAATAAGTCCAAATTATTTGTGATGTATTATCCTTTGTATGTATTGCTGGATTTAATTTGCTATTACTTTGTGATTTCGGTGTCTATAGTCATGCTATAGATAATGGCTCGATCTCCATAATTTTCCTTTTTTGGTTAACATTTTTATCAAATTTTGATATCAAGGTTATTCTGTTCCCATAAAATGAGCTGAGGAGTTTGAAAATGTTCCTTCCTTTTTTATTCTCTACGGGTTTGTATCATATTGGTATTTTTTTCTTTCTTATTTGTTTAGAGGAATTCATAAATGAAGCCATTGTGCTGTGGAGAGTTTCTTTGTAGAAAGAGTTTTAATAACAAATTCAATTTCTTTAATTGATATAGAATATCCAATTGTTTTATTTCTTTTGTGTCTATTTCAGTTAAGGTTTATTTTTATTATTATTTTTTAGAGAGAGAGAGAGAGAGAGTGCACACAAGTGGGAAGAGGGACAGAGGGAGGGAGGGAGGGAGTGAGGGAGAGAGAGAAAGAGAGAGAGAGAGAGAGAGAGAGAGAGAGAGAGAGAGAGAGAGAGAGAGAGAGAATTGGGGGGAATCCAAAGTAGGCTCCACGCTCAGCACAGAGCTTGATGTGGGGCTTCATTCCACGACTCTGGGACCAACACCTGAGCTGAAATCAACAGTCAGATGCTAAACCAACTGAACCACCCGGGTGCCCAAAGTTTTTGTTTGTGTTTTTGTTTTTAATTGTCAATTTCATCTAAATTTTAAAGTAGAATTACATTAAGTTGAATATTTAAATTTTAAATTTTGGGAGGATCTCCCATTTCCCATTCCTGAAATGGACTAATTTTTGTTTGTCTCTTTTCTCTTTTATTTGTTTTCCTAAGGACTAATCCATCTTATTACTAATTTTGAAGAACAAACTTTCACCCTTGTTAATTTTTTCCTATTGTGTGTTCTATTTAATTAATTTCCTATTTTATCTGCATCATTTCTTACTACTTCCTCTTGCTTTAAGTTGATGTTCTTTTCTAATTTGAGATAGAAACTTAACTCATTGATTATTACCCTTTTTTATGTCTAACATTAATTTAAAGCTAAAAGTTGACTTTAAATATGGCTTTCCTTTTTGCATCTCACACATTTTAATTTGTATGTTATATAGGAAGGGACATTCCTGGATTCCCTTCAATAAATAGTGGTGACTTTATGCAGGACTGTGTCACTCCCCTGGAACAAAAATGTAGTGGCCTGAGTGCCCAGGTACTAGACTCATAGCCATATGTCAACAATTCAAAAAGATAGACTGTGATTGCATGTTCCCATTAAAGTAAATACTACAATGTGCTGGCGGCCAGAGAGACTAGAAAAGGGACTTGCAAACATCTGTTCAATGGAACTGAGATGCAGAAAGGGAACTTAGAAAGCCATAAGGCAGATTCCTGACAGATGTGGTCCTTGTAGGTCATCATGTTTACCAATCCTGGCCTTGGGAAATCCAAGCAAGGCTGCGGTCCAGGGTAGAGACTGGACATAATTTGTACCCAGTGCCTTATGTGACAAAATTGCAGCCGTCTCCCAGTTCATGTCTGCATGTCTCAGAGTTTGAGTGTTATACACCCAGAAAGATGCTTTGGTACTTGGTTTGTTTGTGACAAATAAGTATCCATTGGCTGCTTTTCTTCACAATCTCTTTTTTCTCCCTGTATGTTTTCATGTTGAGATAGGGGATGAATTGGTTTTTGGACAGGAAAGGAATTCAATGCTAGGGCTAATGTACAGACATCAATTTATCATGAAGTTACTAAAAAATTAAGGGATTTCAGTTAAGGGAGAGTTCAGGCAATATATTCACATGGCCAGTTTTTTTTTGAAATTATAAAAAGAAGATATTTTAACCATAATCAGTTTTAGAAACTTATAAATATCACTATCATAAGAGATAATATTTATTAACTTCCTAACTTACCCGTAATTTTTTTAATCCTTTGACTTCATACTCTAGATTTATCCCTGCTAACATGTTTAATTGTCTAGAAGCTATGATTTCTCCATCTAAAAAAGTTTTGTGCTAAGATCCAAGCAAAATTTCAAACACTTCATTAAGAGAGGATAATGCAGTTTTAGTTAAATTATGAGTAATACCTTTGAATATACAGTGTCGTTAGACAGGACCCTGCCAAGATTAGCAAGAGGTGACACAGATTGACATTTATTAACATGTTCACATTCCTTGCTATTTTCTTTCCCCACCCCCACCCTCAATAAAGGAGTTTTGCCTACACAACAGCTACCCCATCCCCCCAAAAAACTCTGAAAATAATCCCTAAATTGAGTAAATTAAGGGATTTCAGGATTGTCCCCTTGATGTTGTCTCTATTGCTGTTCTTTTTATAGTTCTCCACTGACATTTGTTCATACACTAAACCAGGATGACTTTCGCCTGGGGAAATCACATGACACTTTATTGAATTTCAGAACTAACACAATGGGAGATTCACAAAGTCTGAACCTCTCACTTTTGTTTTCAAGTGTGAGGGGGTGGCTAAATATTTATTACAGGCTTATGTTCTATGTGACTTTGTCTTTATATGTGGTCATATACAGAGCACTCCTTTCTTTTATCTTTCCAAGTCACAGCCAGACAATGGATAATATGTCAGATACCTGATTACCATATACTTTTCCCAAGTCCATTCTCTTCCTATACCTTCTCAATGGAAGAATGGTATGATTGTAGGAAAAAAAACACACAGGAAATTTCAGATTTTGTGAAGGTAAGCAAGTACATATTAACACATATAGTCTTTGATAAGTATGCAAGTTAAATGTGTGCTGTTACATGTAATCTTAATATCTATGGAAAATCATCCATATCTGATTTGCCACTCCTAGCAAAAGATATTTAGTCTATTTCCAAAAACAAAAACAAAAAAACAAAAAAAGAAAAAAGAAAGGAAAAGAAAAAAAGGCAGGAGAGAAGAAATATGTGAATATAAGACATGCAAGCTGGGAGTTGTGGATAGAGATTTTTACAGAGAAGCTTTTGAAGTGAGAAATGAGAGAGGTATTGGGGTATCGGGGGTCTGTCAAAAGTAGAGGAAAATGAAAAGAAATTTAAAAACCATCGCTCTGGGCTATTTGTCACCTTCGTGATGTTTTAAGAAGTACAAGTCATATAAAGGGCTTGAATTATTATGAATTTGTTCTGTTTTCATGGGCTGTGTCATTTTAACTGCAACACTGCCCTGGGTTTGAACTGTGTGGGTCAGGGCTACAGAAGTATTTGTATGCATTAAATTTATAACTTCCCTATGTATCAGGGAAATTTTGCCCTGTGATGTACTATTAGGTTTTCACAGGGTACTCCTCTTAGCCACTTTTCTTAGCAGTGTACTTATTAACTTCTACACATGTTTCCAATTTTCCCATGAGCCCTCCTATGCACACATTTAATAAAATTAGCCCTTACATACTCAGGTTTTATCTCTAGAATTTTTTGCAAGAATACACAGTAGCCAGGTTATTATTGTTCTGGAACTTACATTCTAATGTTATTTATAATGTTTCTAAAGTGGAGATTTTAATTAATTGGCTACTCCAGCAACTGAGGAAGTCAGGCTTCTCTCATAGCTACTGGTTACTGAGAGAGTCTAATTCATTTTTACCACTATCCAATGGGATCATGCAAATTTATTTCTAAAAAACATAATAAAGTGGAAAAAAAATCCCATCTTCATTATTTCATGAGAAAGTGTTGGAGGAACAGAAAAGATCCCATAAACAAAGGGATAATATATAGCCTAAGCTATCTTTCCAAATAATTGATCCTCAGCCAACAGCCTAATATGAAAGCCACTGCTGGACCAGTACTGCCCAGCACCTCTCTTATCTCAAAGAGAAATCAACAGAGATCAAATTGTTTTAGTTTGGTTCCTCCAAAAAGCAGGCCTGGAATCAAGGATATGGATACATGTATTTCATTTGGATGTGATTCAAAGAAGACATGGAGTGGTGGAATAAAGATGAGCTCAAACTCTCTGGACACTTTTCTCTTTCACTAGCTTTATGATTGTTTAATGTGGGCTGGGGAATGACTGCTTTGACCAAAGAGTAGAGCAGGAATGTATGATAGAAGTGATGCCGCATAATTACTCAGACTAAATACAAGAATCTTTGCTGCTTTTGTCCCAGTATTTTGGAACAGTACCTCTGGGGACCCCAGGTCAGCAAATAAGAAGTCAAAAGTACACAGGGATTGCTATGGTGGAGAGGCCCCATGTTAATTCTGTAGCACGTCTTTCCTGCTGTATGTTCATGACCCTATATATAGCCAGAGAATGCTCTTAGGCAAGTTGGGGAAGCCAATAGGATGAAGGGGGAACTATTCGTAGGTGACCTTTATAGTAAGATTAGAGAATACAACCAATCATGTGGATTTCAGTTCCCAAACGTTTTGCTGAAAGATCTCTTTGAGTGACTTTCCTTACATAGTTTCTGACTCTGTGTATAGGGTTTTAAAGCTTATTATTATCCTGAACTTCATGCTGGGTCAGAACCAGAAGAGAAACTATTATTGGCTACATATGAATTTGAGCTTCATCACAAATCAACAAAAGAAAAATAAAAGCCATGGAAGTCATATGTAAAATACAAATATGACCTGTTGTTGCATCTTGGACAGACAAGATATAGGGATATACCAAAATAGTAAGATTACAGAGACTTCTTTCAGGTAAGTAGGAAAAAGGAGCTAGGGTCAATCTGTCTCAGATCCTTGACTTTCTTGTGTCTGTCAAACTTTATGCTTAAAGCTGATCTTTTTTCCCCCATCAATAAGGACAAAGTTCTTTCTGTAAGAGAGGGTAATATATGCTGGGGGAAGGTACAGGAGATTTCTACGGACATTGCTGATGGATGGAACTATATCAGAATTATCACAGGGGTTTATGAAGGATTGCCAAAAAGGTTACAAACCTCCTGCTGGTCTTATGTTCTTTTTCTTTTAATTTTTAAGTGCACTAGTATAACGTAATGAAAACAATACAAATCACTGTATTGCTGTCTCCCTTGATCAGAAGAATGAGAAACCATGTCCCCAGCCAGTCCTCTGGCAGTCCCCTGTGGTCTCTAAGGTCTAGAGGTAGTCATTACACACTAATTTTTAAGAGAACATCTTCAACAGCTTATGGGTCCCAGAAAGACTGGGTAATTCTTCTGAATGTGGAGATAGAGGCAGCATTTCCATTGCAGGGGCTCAGTGAGCACAACAGTGATGATATGCTCAAGAGTACCCTCATTGTGCCAAGATCCTATAAGATCAAAGTCCAGTAATTTTCCTATGGTACAGTTGAATGGAGCTAAAGTTCTGAATCATTGACTCTACTTATACTCAGATGTTTGATTTTACACTTTATTCCAGCAAGTAAAACTACTAATTCAACATTGAAACCAACACTTACATCATATTAGAAAATGGTTAATCTTCTAAGAATGCACTTGACTGGCTGGTGACTATCTGTGGGGTTTCTCACAATATGACACATGAAAAAAACTAAGAAAATGATGTCAAGAAGGATTTTCCTGGGAATTCTTCTAACTTAAGTATAATATTTTACAAACCTAATGGTAATACTGTCTTTTAATGTAGATACCTGAAATGTTACAGTGCCTTGTACACACTAAAACAGTTAAGAAATACAGCAATGGCTTCTTTGTGACTATTTCTAGTCGCCACGTATTTACCTTGCTATTACCTCTTTTCTAGTTTGTGCTTCAAAGAATTCAGCTCACCCTGCCATTTAACAACTTTCTATTGCATGGTATAGATACAATGTAGGTGTCTTAAAACAAATTATTGGTTGATCTTACCTTTTTAAGTTAACTTTAGTCGATGATGTTGAATCATGTACTTGTTACTGCTTTTGTTGTCTTGATAAATCCTGAAGATTAAACTTGTTTCCTTCATTTTCTTCTCAATAGACCATTTGCTTCTTTCTGTTATCCCTTTGTTTTGTCTGATTTAATGACTATTTTGTTGATCACTTGTCTGCAGTTTCTATTGCTCCCACTGTTCTTTTCACTTAATTATTTGAGTGATTACACCATTTTCTCTTAAAATAGAGATTCATTTATAAAGTCCTGTCAATTACTGTCTCACACCTTTAGGGATGTTTGTTATAACAAGTAGCAAGATTTATTTCAGATTTCAGTCTCTCTCTCTCTCTCTCGATCTCTCTCTCTCTCCTGATAAAAGTCTATGAGAATGAGTACTGAAACAATAGTGGATTGAAAAATATCATTTTGAAAAATTGCGGCCCTATTTTTGTTGCTAATAACTGTAAAAACTCAACTAAGAATCAATCACAAAATCCAGGACTTAGTTAATATGCAAAGATATGGATGATGAAATGAGGCAAAAATACAGAATATAGAGGCTAAATCGAAATATTCTAAACCCAAATTTTTTAAATACACACAAAAATATGTGATTGCAGCATTCCTAATTTATTTGAAATATGTATCTAATAAAACTCAGACTTGTAAATTTCTCAGATAAGTATGTAGTACTGAGATTCTTTATATAGGCATAAGTACATGAAGAGCTTTATGAGTAAAAAGTTCTTTGATTTGAAAAGCTTCCATGCCATTTCTAATCACTGAAAAGCAAGAAGTTATGGGTAGTGTATTAGGGAGATTCAGCCTCTGTCTAGTTCATAAATATTACATGTCTACAACTTTGGGGTTGGTAGAAACATAGAAATATCATGTCTCACAGTTGAAATTGCTGGTGGAGTATATCTATTCCAAGCCACCAATCTACTCTACATATTGCTTCTATATGGTAGAGGCAACTCTACCATTGTTTGAAGCAGGTGCTGGAAAAAAGCTATTCAGCCAAGCAAATGTTTTTTCGGGCCTCTTGTATCCAAGCTGAGACATGATTAATTCTGTCTTATAAAATGTGAGCAAAAATAATGAGTATCACTTCTTCAATAGGAGAGTTATGTTCTATGTGTCTTTCTCATGCTTTTCCCTCACATCATGGTAAACTTTTTGGCCCCATGTGGAAGAGCTCAGCATTATAAAATGCAAGGGGTCAGAATGGCTAACATTAACAACTCAGGAAACAACAGATGTTGGAAAGGAGGTAGAGAAAGGGGAACCATCTCGCACAGCTGCTGGGAATGCAAACTGTTGCAGCCACTCTGGAAAAAACTAAAAGTAGAACTACCCTATGACTCAGCAATTGCACTACTAGAAATTTAGCCAAAGGATACAAAAATGCTGATTTGAAGGGGCACATGGACCCCAATGTTTATAGCAGCACTGTCAACAATAGCCAAATTATGGAAAGAGCCCAAATGTCCCATCAACTGATGAATGGATAAAGAAGTTGCAGTGTGTACATATATATAATGGTATATGTATGGGGTGTGTGTGTGTCTGTGTGTGTGTCTGTGTGTGTGTGTGTGTGTGTATACACATGTAGTGGGATACTAATTGGAAATGAAAAAAGAATGAAATCTTGCCATTTGCAACAATGTGAGTGGAACTGGGAGGTATCATGCCAAGCAAAATAAGTCAGTCAGAGAAAGACAGATATCATGATTTCACTCACATGTGGAATTTCAGAAACTTAACAGATGAACATAAGGGAAGGGAAGGAAAAATAAGTTACAAACAGAGAGAGAGGCAAACCATAAGAGACTCTTAAATACAGGGAACAAAATGAGGGTTGATGGAGGATGTGGGGGTGTCAGTTAAATGGGTGATGGACATTAAGGAGGACACTTTTGGGGATGAGCACTGGGTGTCATGTGTAAGAGAAGAATCAGTGGGTTCTGTTCCTGAAGCCATATATGTATGTATGTATACTGTATGTTAATTAACTCGAGAATAAAAAAAAATGCAAGTGTTCTGAATTGTTGAGTCTGGTTGGAGGAAAGCTAATAAGGTACATCAATTCAGGTTGGTACAGTTTTTCTGTAAAAGGCCCATTTTGTAAATATTTTAGGGTTTGTGGACAACACATCTGTCACTCCTCTTCTTTCTCTCCTCCTCTTCCTTCTTCCTTTTCTTGTTCTCCTTCTGAGACCTTTACAGATGTAAAAATCAGTCTTAGCTTGTGAGTCATTTACAGTCTGTGGGACAGATAAGCCCATGGTTCTAATTTGCTAATCCCTATATTAAACCACTGAAATTCAGAGGTTTTGTAATAGCTATGAGCATATTCAGATCAGTGCACTCTATAAGAGGGGTTGGCAAACTTCATCCCCAGGCTAACTGTGGCCTGTGGCCTGTTTCAATGCATGACATTTTATTTTGACACAGCTAGAACCCTTCACTTCCATAATCTCTACAGCTGCTTTTGCACTACAAAGGCAGAGGAGTAGTTGCAACAGAGGCCACGGTGCCCACAAAGACTATAATGTTTGCTCTCTGTACCTTCATGGACAAAGTTTGCTGACCCCTTTGCTAGTACCTTTGATAATAGTTTCCTCCTATCTAAAAGTATGTCTTCATTAATATGGCAGTTACAACTCTCAGGGAAGTTTGTTTTTCAACTTAATAGAAATTTCTCTCTCACGTTAAGACAAAATCTCTTTTCCTTTAATATCTACCATTGTAACCTCACAGCATAAGATGTTCCTCTTCTACAGAGAAGCCTCTCAAACATCGGGGTACTTCTGAGAAGAGGAAAATGAAGTACAGTAAAATGAAGTATCATTTGTTTACCACAGAGAGGTGTAGTTTACTGTCTTTTCCTTATAATTCCCCAAAATATTTGTTAGAATCTGAAAACGAAACAACCAGTTCAGACTTTCCTCAATTTGAGTGAGTTCTTCATGTATAAATCTCAAATTTTGAAAAAAAAAAAAGGAAATATTTTCAGTTTTATGTTTCTACTCTGAGAGATGTTGCATATATTCCTTGTTGCAGACATTTAGGATGAGATTGTGTCATGATTAGCATTCAGTAGTGAGCCTGTGGGGTCAGACTGACCTTAAGTCTAAATATGACTTCATCGCTGATAAACAGTGTGACTAAGTTTCTTAAGTCGCTTATGGTTCACTTCCCTTATCTGTCAAATGGAAGAATTATTACTTAGAAACACTATCATAGAAATAGGTGTGTTTTGAAGATTAAAAGACAAAATGTGTGTGTAATGTTCTGCATCATTCCTCACATGTCACAAATATTAAGAAAATTGTATTTATTATGGTGCTAATGTATACTTTCATTTCTTTTGAAGATAGGCATTAGAAATAGTCTTGTATTGCCATGTTGTCTGCACATACTATCACTAAGGAGCACAGTGTACGGGTTTCAAAATTTGTATTGAATTCAGTTAAAAACCAAGCTGTCTTGCACAATTCTTTAGTTTTTTATTTATAAGTTCTACAATACGATTGTACATTTGTTTGTACATATGCATTCTTAAACATATTTAGTGTGGCTATTGTAAAGTTTTAAGCTGTGTTGAGAGCACATACAGTCCTGCAGACCACCTCCCATTTGTTCCCTTCATTATTCGTCAGACTAAAAGGAGAGCCATAGATTCTTAGAGTGAATGAGAACTTAATCTAATGATACTCCATCTAAGGCATAATAGCTTTAACAACATTTATTCAACAAATATTCACTGAGTGTCTGCTCTATACCTCAAAACAGTTCTCAAATGCATTCTCTTGGAACATTCATTCTAATAGGAGAAATACAATCAACAAGTTAACAATAAATAAACAAGGGCAACATGGTAATGAGATCAGGGTTACTTTTCTGAGAAAAAAAAAGCCTCTTACCACTATGGCTCAGCTCAAACACTACCTCCTCAGAAAGAAGATAAATGCAAGAGCACTCCAAGCTAAGAGAACTGAAACTAAAAACTCCTTCTTGAGTCAAAAATGATGCATAGGGGAAAATAGCATCAAGTGCTAAGACGTCATCTTGGCATGGCTTAAAATTACTTGTTCCAACTGGCCTGATCAATAGAAAATCCTTTCTGTCAGAAAATATGTCTTCCTTTACCACCTTCCAGTTGTTTCTAGTTTAGTGTTTTAGAATTGTGCAATAATATAAGTCTAACCCTTCTAATATTTGTCTTCTTATTTTTTTAATTTTTAAAAATTTTAAGTTTATTTTTGAAAGCGAGAGAGAGCAAGCATGGGAGGGGCAGAGAGAGGTGGGGAGAGAGAATCACAAGCAGGCTCTGCACTGTCAGCACAGAGCCCAATGGGGGTCTGGAGCCCACAGCCTGTGAGATCATGACCTGAGCCTGAAGTCGGAGTCAGATGCTTAACCAACCTAGCCACCCAGGTGCCCCAATGTTTGTCTTTTTAATACCAAACTTCCTCATTTGTTTTCAATATTGCAAGGTAGTATAATAGGAAGTGTTCTGGCTTGCTTTGTTGTTAGGTAAACACCACCTCTGATGTATATTAGTTTGGTACTCTTAGGAGAATTACACACTCTTTCTTAGCTACAATTTTCTCTTTGGTAAAATAAGGAAAATCATCCCCAGCTTCCAGGAATGTTGTGAGGATTAAATGAAAGTACAAAGATAGCACCAGAAACACAACATGTGTTAAATGAAAGATGGTTATAATGATAACAGTCATTACATTCTTTTACCCTTGTTTTATGGCAGCTCTCCTGTTTGCCAAGGTTCCTTTGAAAGCACAGGTCCCAGAATTTAATATAGAACTCCAGGTAGGGTTTGTTGAGGTCATCAATTAAAACTATTTCATTCTTTGTCCTTTATACTTCACTTTTATTTTTTTTTATTTTTTTTAATGTTTATTTTTATTTTTGAGACAGAGAGAGACAGAGCATGAACGGGGGAGGGTCAGAGAGAGAGGGAGACACAGAATCTAAAGCAGGCTCCAGGCTCTGAGCTGTCAGCACATAGCTCAACATGGGGCTCGAACCCACAGACCATGAGATCATGACCTGAGCTGAAGTTGGAGGCTCAACTGACTGAGCCACCCAGGCGCCCCTATACTTCACTTTTATAATTGAAGTCTACAGTGTTTTAAATGTTTTTGGCAAGTACAGTAAAACCTTGGTTTGAGAGCATAATTTACTCTGGAAACATGTTTGTAATCCAAAGCGCTTGTATATCAAAGCAAATTACCAGAACATTGGCTCAGTTGTGATCATGTGACGTTTGGTATCACATACTGCTCGTGTTGCAAGACATCACTTATTTATCAAGTTAAAATTTATTAGACATGTTTGCTCATCTTGTGGAATATTCACAGAACAAGTTACTTGTGATCCAAGGTTTTACTATATAGGATACTTATATTGCCCTCACTCTAAACAAATATTTTGATCTTGTTTGCATATGTTTGCCTTTTTTCTCCTTTTATGAACTGGAAGTTAGATTTCTTTTATTATTATTATTATTATTATTATTATTATTATTATTATTATTTGAGAGAGAGAGCATGCATGAGTGGGGAGGAAGAGCAGAGAGAAAGAGAAAAAATGTTAAGAAGCCTCCATACTCAGCGTGGAGCCTGACACAGGGCTCAATCCCACGACCCTGGGATCATGACCTGAGATGAAATCAAGAGTTGGATGCTCAACTGACTGAGCCACCCAAGCACCCCTAGAGAGTTAGATTTCTTAAACTTAGATGGGAGCAACATAAGACAGAGGATAAAATACTAGCCTTGTGGCTACATCTGGCTTTGTACCTGTCCGAACTAGAGCAAGTTGCTAAAGATTTCTTAGCATTTTCCTCATTTGTTGAACATTGATATTAATAATTACTCTGCAGGATTTTGGAAAGATTAAACAGGATAATATATTTAAAATGTTAACATAAAGTGTAGGATATAATAATAGATCGATAAATGGTAGCTATCATTAACATTCTATTAAACTGTAATTTGTTAGTTTAATTGCTACTCTAAATAAGTATCTCTCTTTTTTTAGATCCTTATTCTATAATCTCTATATATGTTTTCTACCATTTTTGAGTCAGGCATATCTACCATTTTACTACGTTTATGATTACATGATTAATATGACTTTGAAGAGATCAAGGCTAAGTGTAATGCCCCGGGATAATCCACAAAATTTTTCTCTATATGTGAACTAATCCACAAGTGAGTATGGACAGTCAGCCATTGCCAAAGATACCTTTATTCTTTCAAGATGCATAAAGCGTTGATTTGTATATATAGTCCAGCTTTCCTTGAATTGATATGTGATTATACAACAGATGGGTTGAGTAGATATTATTGTATAAATTAACTTTATTATCCTTAATTGGTGAAAAATGTTAACAAATTGCTATTTTTAATGACTGCTTTTTATTATTATTTATTTGCACAAATCACACTCTCATTTATTTGAATAGCAATACATATGAATGGTCATTTTCTTGAAATCCCTATGGCCTTGCCATTTGCAAAAGTTTCTGTTTAGTCTTGACTATGGTCAAAGCCGTTCTTTATTACAACAAATTGTAGTAAAAGGACATATTCAATAAAACCTTTCTCATTCTGCTATGTAAAATTGTATGGGCATATTTTTATACATTTTCATTTGCTAAATCCCCTATCAGAAGGTGTCAAGCCATACTATTAGATTTTGATGTAATTTATGTCAGTACTTACAATTTCAATAATGACTCTATTGACAAGTAGTACACTCTGGCACTTTGGGATTTGGTAAATGAGATGGGAGACCCATTCCAATTGTACCATAAAAGATAATCGTAACTTTTACAAATGTATAAAAGAATAAATTGAAGTGAAGTTAAAGGAGTCTAATTTAAATTCTGTAAATGTTATTAAGCAATAATAATTCCAGATTTACCCCATCCTACTACCTTATCAAGATGACAGCATGCAAAATTCTGTTCTAAGGGGAAGAAATCAGAAAAATAAAAATTTTGAGAGGGAATATAGTATATTCTTGGTTTCAAAATAAAAAAGATGATCACATTGATTCTTTTGTTCATAATTTTTCTTCCTTGTAGAGACTCTTAGGAGACAGTAAAAGTAAATTTATGTTGAAATTAATTTTGCAGACATTTTTCAGTAATAATATATATTTTTATTTCAATTTTAAATGCAATTCAGTTTTTCAATTTTGAAATACAGGATGTCATAAGTATTGGTAATTAGTTCTTAAAGGGGAAAATTGCTTTGAAGATGTTAATTTTAAAATCTACATGGTTTGCTTTTTGATCTTGTTTTTATCTTGTCATTTGCAATCATTTCATCAAATCCTTATTTTCTACTTTAAAATAAAATGTTAAAAAAATGAACAGTACTGAAGATTTAAATTTGAGACCTGATGGGTTTTTATATATTAACTTACTAATCATCTTTTTCCTTTTAAATTAAAATTAGTTTGAAAGTGATTTAATAGTTTATAATTATGTCTTAAGATATTCATAGCATTGCTGGGCAAGCAAATCCATTGTTAAGGCTTATTGGTATTGATATTCTGATTTAATGAAACAATGTATGGTATGTATGGTTTACCGAGAGATGAATCTTCTTTTTCTTTAAGAAGAGGCTACAGTTTTCTATCAAGGCTAATTTTGGTTTAGATATATCTCAACTGAATGGTTTTTAACAAAATGTGCTAGAGAACATGAAATCACACGCTGTATTTAAAAGGAAGCCAAAAAGAATTAATATAAGCTTTATTGATTTGAAATTCTACTAGCTTCATTTTTTTAAATCATTTACTTATTTGAATTAAATAGATTTCAGTTTTGACTTTCGTTCATTGAGCACCTTAAAATTTATTAAAAAGAACCTTTGGAAGGCTGCAGCTTATAGGTAAAATATGGGATATAATAATATTGGATGGTTACAGTAAATGGGCTCCCTTGAATTTGTAAGGTGAAGAAGTGAGTCACGTTCACTGTTGCAAACCTGTTCACCCAAAGAACTGGGCATATCTAGGTGTACCACAACGATTTTCTGAACATATCAATGAAATGAATGAATAAATGCTAACAAATACATTCAGCAAAATATTTCCAGTAAAGGTAGCCTTAAATTTTCTGTGTGTGTGTGTGTGTGTGTGTGTGTGTGTGTACACATGTACACATTTTTAGAAGTAGAAGATGAAGAATCACTTTCATGATTTTCCAAGATGGTGATGTAAGATGTAAGATGCTCCTGGACTCACTTTTCTCTAATGGACACAACAAATCTATACAGCTACATGCAGAGCAATTCCTCTGAAAGAAATCTAGAGATGAGGTGAACAACACCTACACATAGGTGATTGAGAAGATACCCACATAAGTGGGTAGGAAAAGCTGAGACACACTCCCAGCAGACACCCGACCCCTGGCACAGTGACATACTACTGGGTAAAAAACTCACAACTCTCAGCTTCTCCCTGAGGCATGAAGGGTTTGAACCCAACATCTAGCACCCCGACTTTTATGACTTTTACCTGATTGTTGAGCCCCCGAAACACCTAGCTTTGAAAGTCGACAGGGCTCACACACAGGAGACCCACAAGACTGTAGTAAAGAAGGAAAGAATACTTATCAGGCTTCTGAGGACTTGCTGTGGTTCTCCCCACAGGGCTCAGCCTAGAGGGAGCATATAGAAATGCCCTTCTTGTAGTCTTTCCTTGAAAGAGCCCTATTTGCACACTTTAAAAGCTGCTACCAGAGGGTTGGGCTTCTAACTTAACACACATTTAGGAATCTGGCTGCAGTTCTCCCTAGAAATCAAGGAGGAGGATATGTGTTATCTCCACATTTTTCTTTTACCTCACTGGTGTCTCCTGGGAAGGAGCTTATGCACATGTCTGATGCCCTCGCTTTTGAAGCTGCTGCCCTGTGGATGCACTCCTTGATTGCCTGGCTTTGGCCCAGTGGGGCTTGTGTTTGAAGGTCCCACAGCTGCTCTATAGCAGCAACAAAAAATAGTTCTTAAGCAGTTACTCTCCCAAGGCACACTACAGAGGGAACAGATAGAAAGGTCCATTGCCCAGTATTTTCTTGAAAAGATTAATTGAATACTTTAAAAGCTACTGCCTGAAGGTCCAGCTTCCAAACAGCCTGCATCTATGTGCTGACTAAGACCTTCCCCTTTGGGAAGACTCTTGGCACACTCTCAACTACTGAAAATTATTAAAAATAAAATAGGCTGCTTGGACAACCACAAAGGTGTGAGAGACAACTAAGAGCTAGGGAAAGGTTGAATGATAAGGTTCATCTCTTACAAAAGACCACTCCATCAAGACTTGGCAATGTGGCTGTTTTATCTAATATGCAGACACCAATACAGAGAGCCAAGGAAATTGAAGAAACAGAATATATTCAAAACAAAAAACCAGATGATTCTGATAAAGAGTTCAAAGTAATGATCGTAAAGATGCTCACTGAGGTCGGGAGAACAATGCATAAACAAAATGAGAATTTCAACAAAGACAGAAAAAAATACGAAAGTACCAAACAGAAATCACAGACTAAAGAATATAAGAATTGCACTAAAAAATTCAATAGGAGGGGTCCAACAGCATACTAAAAGAAGTATAAGGAACAGCAAACTCAGTAGAATTCATCCAATCAGAGGAGCAAAAAGAATGAAGAATTTAAAAAGTGCAAAAATATCTTAAGGGATTTATGGGTCACCATCTATAGGAACAAAATTCATGTTATAGGGGTCTCAGAGGAGAAAAGAGAGAAAAGGGAGCAGAAATTTTATTCAAACAAATAAATTGCATCAATAATAAATACCTATGAGTACATTTCACCAACGAGGTGAAATATCTGTACACTGAGAACTATAAGACATTGATGAAAGAACTTGAAGACAAAAAATAGAAAGGTCTTCCATGTTCATGGATTGGAAGAATTAATATTGTTAAGAAGTCCATACTGCCTGAAGCAATCTACAAATTCAATGCAATTCCTATCAAAATTCCAATGACATTTTTCACAAAAATAGAAAAAAAATTCCTAAAATTTGCATAGAACCAAAACAACCTTGAGTAGCTAAAGCAATCTTGGGAAAGAAGAACAAAACCAGAGACATCACACTTACTGTTTTCAAACTATATTACAAGGCTCTAGTAATCAAAGCGATGTGGTTTTGGCATAAAAACACACACATAGATCAATGGAACAGAATAGAGAGCCCAGAGATAAACTCAAGCATATTTGGTCAATTAATTTATGACAAAGAAACTAAGAAAGTACAATGGGGAAAGGATAGTTTCTTCAATAAATAGTGTTGAGAAATTGGACAGCCACATGCAAAGGAATGAAGCTGGACCACTTACTTACACCATTGAGAAAAAAATCTACTCAAATGGGTCAAAGACTTGAACATAGACCTAACATCATAAAATTCCTAAAAGAAAACATAGGTGTAAACTCCCTGACATCAGTCTTGTCAATGACTTTTTTGTATCCGACATCAAAATCAAAAGGAACAAAAGCAAAAATAAACAAGTGGGACCACTCCAAACTAAAAGAGTCTGGGCAGCGAAGGAAATTATCAACAAAATGAAAAGGCAACCTATTGAATGGAAGAAAATACTTGCATATCGTATATCTGATAAGTAGTAAATACCCAAAATACATAAAGAACTCCTACAACTCAATAGCAAAAAAACACAAAAATAACTCAATTAAAAAATGACAGAGAAACTGAATAGACATTTTTCCCTCTCAGAATAAATACAAATGGCCAACAAGGACACAACATTATGCATCGTCAGGGAAATGAAAATCAAAATCAAAATATTGCCTCATACCAATCAGAATGTCTATCTTCAAAAAGACAAGGGGTAACAAAGTGCTTGCAAACGTGGAGGAAAGGCAACACTTATGCACTGTTGATGGGAATATACACAAGTACAGCCACAATGGAAAACAGTATGGAGGTTTCTCAAAAAATTAAAAATAGAAATACAGTATGATTCATCCATTTCCCTTCTGGGTATTTATCAGAAATGAACAAAATCACTATCTCAAAGTGGTCTGCACACCCATGTTCATTGAAGCATTATTTCAATAGCTAAGGCATGGAAACAACCTAAGTATCCATTGAAAGATGAATAGATAAATAAAATGATATTGTGTATATAATATTTATATATTATAATATATATATAAATATATATATATATATCATTCAGCCATACAAAAGAATCAAACAAACAAACAAACAAACAAACAAAAAAAAAAAAATATATATATATATCATTCAGCCATACAAAAGAATCAAATCATGCCATCTGTGACAACATGGATGGACAATGAGGGCATTATGCCAAGTGAAATAATTCTGACAAAGAAGGACAAATACTGTATGATCTCTCTTACATGTGGAATTTTATAAAATTGAGCTCATAGAAACAGAGAACAGATTCATGGTTGCCAAAGTTGGGAGTTGGGGGTTGAGGGGAATGGATGGAAGTGATCAAAAGGTACAAACTTCCAGTTATAAGATAAATAAGTTCTTGTGACATTAAGTATAGCATAGTGACTATAGTTAACAGTACTGTCTTGTATATTTGAAAGTTACTATGAGAGTAATTCTTAAAAGTTCTTATCGCCGGAAAAAAAAATTGTAACTGTTTGAGGTGATGGATATTTACTAAACTTATTGTGTTTCATTTCACAATATATCCATATATCAAATCATTGTATTGTACACTTTAATACAATGCTATTGTGAATTATATTTCAATAAAAATGATATAAATAAAAATGGGAAAAAATCAGTTTTGTTTCTGATTTTTATTGACACAAAATCTCAAAAAAGTTAAATGATTGAGGATGAAGGGAAGAGATGGGTGAGAATATAACAAATTCAGACTTAATATTAACTCACAAGCATTTACACCATGACATACTGTACGCGTGTCCATTTCTCTAAGCTTCCTTATAGCCAGTGCAATGAGTGAAACTGTTAACCTGATTCTCACTCTGTAGAGAAAACTGTCCCTTCGGGGGAAGCTGAAGTTTTCCTGAAACTTAGACCCAAGCGGAATTTCTCCCATGGGTCATTAAATAGAATTCTCTGACCTGAAACATGCTCTATTCCGATAGAATAAGATGTTTTGTGGTGTTGTTTCTCATGGTAAACATAAAATAGGCAACACAACAAACGTAATTTACTTGAAATTTGGTCTAGACGCACTATGAATTATATTTTTATTTTTGATTAATTAAATGTCCGGAGCAGGGGTTTTCCCATATGTTCTGCAGATTCCAAGAGATCCGCGTAATTGTTTTAGAAGCTTCCTTCAGAGCGATGAGGCATGGAGCCAATAGAAGTGGAAGCAATACAGGCAAGAAACACTTGGGTTCTGTGTAAAATTTAAGAAGTGCTTCTACTTTCATTAAAAAAAAATGGAAAATCACTGGAATATAGAAACGTTAGACTTTTGGAGAATCATTCTGAAATTTTTGCAAAACTCAATTCCATTTTTTTTTTAATATGAAACGAGGAGTTGAATGTTTAAAGCTTTGTCTACATGATCAGACAGGTTGCAGTGCTAATTAAAACAGAGCTTTGTGTTTGTCAGTTTGATTGTAGACAAAGTGATTATCCTCTTAGAAAATGAATGCCCCTAACAGAAATACATTCCAGATTGGTAGGGTGACATTTTTTATAACTCATCTGTGAGACCAAAAAAAGCATTCATAAAAGGAACCTATAAATTTTAAAAAAGGGAAACCAGTGACCAATTATTTATTAATATTTGATAAGCAAAAGCCACTTTGTAGACTGAGAAATCGAGAGAACAATGGTATACTTTTGAAGCATTTGTTAATGCAGTGTTCTTTGAGCTGAAACTGCACATAAAAATGTCTGTGTGAAAGACAAAAGAATATATAGGTAATGGGAGTGCCTGGCTGGCTCAGCCCATACAGCATATGACTCTTGAGCTTGGGTTATGAGTCCAAGCCCCACGTTGGGTGTAGATTTTAATTTTAAAAAAGTAATCAATATACCAAAGTGGCGTATTTAAAAATAAAATAATATATAGGAAACAACAGAGGAGTTTGATGCTTAAATAGTAAAGGTTTATAAAATATAAACGTGTTTGTATACATGTAAACATGCATGCATGTGCATGCCACATACATAAAATGTATTTTATATGTAGTATATATTAATTCCCATATTTTGAAAAGATAAAGAAGGTAATAAAAATAATCCACAGGTAACCACCAATGAGAAGTATTATCTCTTACACGCACAGTTACAATCCTGATTTTCTATGTATATATCTATTTTGTAGAGTTGAGATTTTCTTTTTAACACTATTTTAAAACATAAAGATTTCTTTCATATTAAACATGTATGAACATAATTTTAATGGCTATGTGGCATACTATTCCATGGTTATAATTTACTGAAAAATTCCCTTGTTTTGTGGCATTGAGCTTTTACGATTTTTAAATGTTTATAAAAACGCCATTTAAGGATTTTTTTTAGTATTTGTAGGCATTTTGTGTTCCTGTTGTTTTCATGCAGTGCTTTCTGAAAGCAAAAATACTGGAATATAAATCAAAAGTAGAGAGACTGGGCAAGATGGCGGCTTAGGAGGACGCTGGGCTCACCGCACGTCCTGCTGATCACTTAGATTCCACCTACACCTGCCTAAATAACCCAGAAAACTGCCAGAGGATTAGCAGAACGGAGTCGCCGGAGCCAAACGCAGATGAGAGGCCCACGGAAGAGGGTAGGAAGGGCAGCGAGGCGGTGCGCGCTCCACGGACTGGCGGGAGGGAGCCGGGGCGGAGGGGCGGCTCCCCGGCCAAGCAGAGCCCCCGAGTCTGGCTTGCAAAAGCGGAGGGGCCTGACGGACTGTGTTCCAACAGCAAGCGCGACTTAGCGTCTGGGAGGTCATAAGTTAACAGCTCTGCTCAGAAAGTGGGAAGGCTGGAGGACAAAGGGAGGGAGAGCTGCTGAGCCCCCTGACGATAAGCTGGGTTTGGTGGGGGACAAAAGCGCTCACCAGCGCCATCTCCCCCGCCCATCCCCCAGCCAACATCCCAGAGTGAACCAGTTCCTGCCAGGGAACTTGCTCCCTCCGCGCAAACACCCAACTCTGTGCTTCTGCAGAGCCAAACCTCCGGCAGCGGATCTGACTCCCTCCCGCTGCCACAGGGCCCCTCCTGAAGTGGATCACCTAAGGAGAAGCGATCTAAGCCTACCCCTCCTGCCCCTGTGCACCTTGCCTACCCACCCCAGCTAATACGCCAGATCCCCAGCATCACAAGCCTGGCAGTGTGCAAGTAGCGCAGACGGGCCACACCACCCCACAGTGAATCCCACCCCTAGGAGAGGGGAAGAGAAGGCACACACCAGTCTGACTGGGGCCCCAGTGGTGGGCTGGGGGCAGACATCAGGTCTGACTGCGGCCCCGCCCACCAACTCCAGTTATACACCACAGCACAGGGGAAGTGCCCTGCAGGTCCTCACCACACCAGGGACTATCCAAAATGACCAAGCGGAAGAATTCCCCTCAGAAGAATCTCCAGGAAATAACAACAGCTAATGAGCTGATCAAAAAGGATTTAAATAATATAACAGAAAGTGAATTTAGAATAATAGTCATAAAATTAATCGCTGGGCTTGAAAACAGTATACAGAACAGCAGAGAATATCTTGCTACAGAGATCAAGGGACTAAGGAACAGTCATGAGGAGCTGAAAAACGCTTTAAACGAAATGCATAACAAAATGGAAACCACCACAGCTCTGCTTGAAGAGGCAGAGGAGAGAATAGGTGAACTAGAAGATAAAGTTATGGAAAAAGAGGAAGCTGAGAGAAAGAGAGATAAAAAAATCCAGGAGTATGAGGAGAAAATTAGAGAACTAAGTGATACACTAAAAAGAAATAATATACGCATAATTGGTATCCCAGAGGAGGAAGGGAAAGGTGCTGAAGGGGTACTTGAAGAAATAATAGCTGAGAACTTACCTGAACTGGGGAAGGAAAAAGGCATTGAAATCCAAGAGGCACAGAGAACTCCCTTCAGACGTAACTTGAATGGATCTTCTGCATGACATATCATAGTGAAACTGGCAAAATACAAGGATAAAGAGAAAATTCTGAAAGCAGCAAGGGGTAAACGTGCCCTCACATATAAAGGGAGACCTATAAGACTCGTGACTGATCTCTCTTTTGAAACTTGGCAGGCCAGAAAGAATTGGCACGAGATTTTCAGGGTGCTAGACAGAAAAAATATGCAGCCAAGAATCCTTTATCCAGCAAGTCTGTCATTTAGAATAGAAGGAGAGATAAAGGTCTTCCCAAACAAACAAAAACTGAAGGAATTTGTCACCACTAAACCAGCCCTACAAGAGATCCTAAGGGGGACCCTGTGAGACAAAGTCCCAGAGACATCACTACAAGCATAAAACATACAGACATCACAATGACTCTAAACCTGTATCTTTCTATAATAACACTGAATGTAAATGGATTAAATGCGCCAACCAAAAGACATAGGGTATCAGAATGGATAAAAAAAACAAGACCCATCTATTTGCTGTCTACAAGAGACTCATTTTAGACCTGAGGACACCTTTAGATTGAGAGTGAGGGGATGGAGAACTATTTATCATGCGACTGGAAGCCAAAAGAAAGCTGGAGTAGCCATACTTATATCAGACAAACTAGACTTTAAATTAAAGGCTGTAACAAGAGATGAAGAAGGACATTATATAATAGTTACAGGGTCTATCCATCAGGAAGAGCTAACAATTGTAAATGTCTATGCGCCGAATATCGGAGCCCCCAAATATATAAAACAATTACTCATAAACATAAGCAACCTTATTGATAAGAATGTGGTAATTGCAGGGGACTTTAACACCCCACTTACAGAAATGGATAGATCATCTAGACACACGGTCAATAAAGAAACAAGGGCCCTGAATGAGACATTGGATCAGATGGACTTGACAGATATATTTAGAACTCTACATCCTAAAGCAACAGAATATACTTTCTTCTCGAGTGCACATGGAACATTCTCCAAGATAGATCATATACTGGGTCACAAAACAGCCCTTCATAAGTTTACAAGAATTGAAATTATACCATGCATACTTTCAGACCACAATGCTATGAAGCTTGAAATCAACCACAGAAAAAAGTCTGGAAAACCTCCAAAAGCATGGAGGTTAAAGAACACCCTACTAACGAATGAGTGGGTCAACCAGGCAATTAGAGAAGAAATTAAAAAATATATGGAAACAAACGAAAATGAAAATACAACAATCCAAACGCTTTGGGACGCAGCGAAGGCAGTCCTGAGAGGAAAATACATTGCAATCCAGGCCTATCTCAAGAAACAAGAAAAATCCAATACAAAATCTAACAGCACACCTAAAGGAACTAGAAGCAGAACAGCAAAGGCAGCCTAAACCCAGCAGAAGAAGAGAAATAATAAAGATCAGAGCAGAAATAAACAATATAAATCTAAAACACTGTAGAGCAGATCAACGAAACCAAGAGTTGGTTTTTTGAAAAAATAAACAAAATTGACAAACCTCTAGCCAGGCTTCTCAAAAAAAAAAGGGAGATGATCCAAATAGATAAAATCATGAATGAAAATGGAATTATTACAACCAATCCCTCAGAGATACAAACAATTATCAGGGAATACTATGAAAAATTATATGCCAACAAATTGGACAACCTGGAAGAAATGGACAAATTCCTGAACACCCACACTCTTCCAAAACTCAATCAGGAGGAAATAGAAAGCTTGAACAGACCCATAACCAGCGAAGAAATTGAATTGGTTATCAAAAATCTCCCAACAAATAAGAGTCCAGGACCAGACGGCTTCCCAGGGGAGTTCTACCAGACGTTTAAAGCAGAGATAATACCTATCCTTCTCAAGCTATTCCAAGAAATAGAAAGGGAAGGAAAACTTCCAGACTCATTCTATGAAGCCAGTATTACTTTGATTCCTAAACCAGACAGAGACCCAGTAAAAAAAGAGAACTACAGGCCAATATCCCTGATGACTATGGATGCAAAAATTCTCAATAAGATACTAGCAAATCGAATTCAATGGCATATAAAAAGAATTATTCACCATGATCAAATGGGATTCATTCCTGGGATGCAGGGCTGGTTCAACATTCGCAAATCAATCAACGTGATACATCACATTAACAAAAAAAAAGAGAAGAACCATATGATCCTGTCAATCGATGCAGAAAAGGCCTTTGACAAAATCCAGCACCCTTAATAAAAACCCTTGAGAAAGTCGGGATAGAAGGAACATACTTAAAGATCATAAAAGCCATTTATGAAAAGCCCACAGCTAACATCATCCTCAACGGGGAAAAACTGAGAGCTTTTTCCCTGAGATCAGGAACACGACAAGGAGGCCCACTCTCACCGCTGCTGTTTAACATAGTGCTGGAAGTTCTAGCATCAGCAATCAGACAACAAAAGGAAATCAAAGGCATCAAAATTGGCAAAGATGAAGTCAAGCTTTCGCTTTTTGCAGATGACATGATATTATACATGGAAAATCCGATAGACTCCACCAAAAGTCTGCTAGAACTGATACAGGAATTCAGCAAAGTTGCAGGATACAAAATCAATGTACAGAAATCAGTTGCATTCTTATACACTAACAATGAAGCAACAGAAAGACAAATAAAGAAACTGATCCCATTCACAATTGCACCAAGAAGCATAAAATACCTAGGAATAAATCTAACCAAAAATGTAAAAGATCTGTATGCTGAAAACTATAGAAAGCTTATGAAGAACATTGAAGAAGATTTAAAGAAATGGAAAGACATTCCCTGCTCATGGATTGGAAAAATAAATATTGTCAAAATGTCAATACTACCCAAAGCTATCTACACATTCAATGCAATCCCAATCAAAATTGCACCAGCATTCTTCTTGAAGCTAGAACAAGCAATCCTAAAATTCATATGGAACCACAAAAGGCCCCGAATAGCCAAAGGAATTTTGAAGAAGACCAAAGCAGGAGGCATCACAATCCCAGACTTTAGCCTCTACTACAAAGCTGTCATCATCAAGACAGCATGGTATTGGCACAAAAACAGACACATAGACCAATGGAATAGAATAGAAACCCCAGAACTAGACCCACAAACATATGGCCAACTCATCTTTGACAAAGCAGGAAAGCACATCCAATGGAAAAAAGACAGCCTCTTTAACAAATGGTGCTGGGAGAACTGGACAGCAACATGCAGAAGGTTGAAACTAGACCACTTTCTCACACCATTCACAAAAATAAACTCAAAATGGATAAAGGACCTAAATGTGAGACAGGAAACCATCAAAACCTTAGAGGAGAAAGCAGGAAAAGACCTCTCTGACCTCAGCCGAAGCAATCTCTTACTTGACACATCCCCAAAGGCAAGGGAATTAAAAGCAAAAGTGAATTACTGGGACCTTATGAAGATAAAAAGCTTCTGCACAGCAAAGGAAACAACCAACAAAACTAAAAGGCAACCAACGGAATGGGAAAAGATATTCGCAAATGACATATTGGACAAAGGGCTAGTATCCAAAATCTATAAAGAGCTCACCAAACTCCACACCCGAAAAACAAATAACCCAGTGAAGAAATGGGCAGAAAACATGAATAGACACTTCTCTAAAGAAGACATCCGGATGGCCAATAGGCACATGAAAAGATGTTCAGTGTCGCTCCTTATCAGGGAAATACAAATCAAAACCACACTCAGGTATCACCTCACGCCAGTCAGAGTGGCCAAAATGAACAAATCAGGAGACTATAGATGCTGTCAAGGATGTGGAGAAACGGGAACCCTGTTGCACTGTTGGCGGGAATGCAAATTGGTGCAGCCGCTCTGGAAAGCAGTGTGGAGGTTCCTCAGAAAATTAAAAATAGACCTACCCTATGACCCAGCAATAGCACTGCTAGGAATTTATCCAAGGGATACAGGAGTACTGATGCATAGGGCCACTTGTACCCCAATGTTCATAGCAGCACTCTCAACAATAGCCAAATTATGGAAAGAGCCTAAATGTCCACCCACTGATGAATGGATAAAGAAATTGTGGTTTATATACACAATGGAATACTACGTGGCAATGAGAAAAAATGAAATATGGCCTTTTGTAGCAACGTGGATGGAACTGGAGAGTGTGATGCTAAGTGAAATAAGCCATACAGAGAAAGACAGATACCATATGGTTTCACTCTTATGTGGATCCTGAGAAACTTAACAAGAACCCATGGGGGAGGGGAAGGAAAAAAAATAAAGAGGTTAGAGTGGGAGAGAGCCAAAGCATAAGAGACTGTTAAAAACTGAGAACAAACTGAGGGTTGATGGGGGGTGGGAGGGAGGAGAGGGTGGGTGATGGGTATTGAGGAGGGCACCTTTTGGGATGAGCACTGGGTGTTGTATGGAAACCAATTTGTCAATAAATTTCATATATAAAAAAAAATTTAAAAAAAGAAAGTAAAAATAATTAAAAATAAATAAATAAATCCAAAGCATTTATTAGTCATTCATAGATACCATTCAGTTAATTTCTGGGAAACTGTAATCCTTTATAACACACCTGCTATGCATCAGGATACCCATTTCACTGCATGCTCATCAGCATTGGATGTTGCCCATGTTAGTTTGCACATTAAAAAAGGGGGTGAGTAATTTGTCTTTATACTTACAAGTAAGGTGAAATATACTTTCAAATTATATCATTCAGTTCTAGCTTTTCTGAACTGCATGCTAATTTACCCATTTATGTATTTGAGTCTTAATGTTTATCTGCTCATGAGTTTCTAGTTGTTTTAAATAGTAATTTTGAAATTAATGGAAAATATATTTTTAAAAGAATTGGGAAATATTTTAAAGATGCCACTTTGAGTTAGGTTTAAAAGAAATATAATAATAAAGTTTCCATTGCATCAAGATAGTGTAACTTTTACAACTTCTACATTTTTATGATCTAACACGTGGATAAATGAATGTCTTGAGCTGTTCCTCTGTCATCTTCCAATTTCAATAGCAAAATTCTAAAAGATAAAGAGTAATAAATACTTTTAACATGGTCACAATTTTTGTAGAATGTACTAAACTGCATAATATTTGCATTCAAAGTTTTCAAAATCTGTTAGTGCTGACTTTCTGTACTTGTCTCTCCTCACTTCAAGAAATACTCTTGAAATAAAATGCATCACGAATTATGGCTTTCCCTAGATGAGGTCCAATTTATTCATTTATAGTAATTGGCTCAATAGAATAAAACAGAAGCATAATTAAGGCCTTGGCTACACCAGAATGTCTGTATCTGTAGAATAAAATATTTGAGCTGTTACCCATTAAGTTGGCATGAATACCCAAATGCTTCTTTTTTTCCAAGATACAGTCAGTGATTACAAATACGTATCTTCAAACAAATCAATTCCGTGAGGAATAAGTGGGGATGTGGTGAATGAAAAAGTGTATATGGTTAGATAAACAGCCAATTCTTTGCATCTTTGAAAATCCAATTCAATGTCTTATTTGAAAAATTATTAAAGAAGTAGTACAATGTAGCGGCTAAGATTATGGTTCAAAGTCAGGTTCCTTCAAGAAGTAACATAATATTAGACAAATTATGTAATATCTTTTGGCCTCAGTTCCACAGGGTCAATAATCTACTCAGAGTTGTTTTATATCTCCATGCAGGAATTATGCATGCAGATGAGTTTATTCTTTACAAATGTGGCCATAGTAAAAAGCAATTAGATTTTTAATGTTCCATAAATAAAAGAATATTGAAATGTGCTGGAAAATGCATCATCAGAATAAGCAAGTTCTTGGGGCACCTGGTTAGCTCATTCGGCTGAGCATCAGACTCTTGATTTTGGCTCAGATCATGATCTCATGGTTTGAGGACTGAGCCCCAGCCCCATGTCTGGCCATGCTGACAGAGCGGAGCCTGCTTGGGATTCTCTCTCTCCTTCTCTTTCTGCCCCTCCTCCCACCCCCCGCCCATGTACTTACTCTCTTTCTAAATAAATAAATAAATAAATAAATAAATAAATAAATAAATAAAATAAAAAAGAATAAGCAAGTTCTTTGGAAGAGGGTATTCATGTTAAGTCATGTATAAATTTAATTTTTCCAAGATGAAAATAGATTTGCTATCTTTGCTAGAATTTCATATTTTATTTTGTTTCATATATGAAATATAAGTGTGAGTGTGTCAATATATATGTATACACTTTCAGCTGGATGGAGGTGGGAGATATTTTGCCTTTTATTTCTTAGTTTATTATAATCCCATGTATGTTATATACTCCTTGAGGCCAGAATTTTTTTGTCTTTTTCCAGACCAGAGCAGGGTTCTCTAGCATGTCCATTAAACCTAGCTGAGGAACGCAGAGTTACGAATGGGCTCATATTGATTAATGAAGAAAACTGTAGCCATAAATGAAAAGTCTTAGCTGTCAGCAGCATTTCCTAAGCTGGAGGTAGTGAGTTCTATCAATTCTCTATCATCAGTTATAGTACTTCATAAAACATGGTAGTTGGGTGAAGAAAGTGGGTCATATTACTTTATATTCTCTGAGGACTTGCAAGTTTTAGAGCATCTTTCTGGAACTAGTACTATCTATAGCATTACTTTGAAGCTTCAACTTAACGCTGATCTTGTCCAACCCACCTTAATTTGTTTCAAATAAAACGGAGCCTTTGAAAGAATAGCTTGTGAGACAGAAAAGGATTAATTATACCAGCAATTCAAAATGTGCTACCTTCTAAATCAGTGAATCTCTTTGTCTTGATTATTTTAACAAGGCTTTCTTCATTTACATAACTTTCTTCTTCCTGCTGTCAGTCCAATTACCTTATTTTCTTGTTTTATGACTCTGCTAATAGGTACATCATTTATAATTTATGAAACGAGCTCCCCTATTCAATTTTATTTGTTTTTGTATTCATCTCCCTTTTCCTTAAATGCCATTTGGAAATCAGGTATTTTTAATGAAATTGTCGCTTTCCTATCAATATGACTCATTCGAATTCTCACTCAGTAAAAGCTGAGGCCACTGAGACCTTTGTGTTAGTGCACCCATTTTAAAAAATGACTTAATTTTGACTTGTTTTAAAAATTAATAGCAGCACTGAATTTCAGGCTGTAGTCTTGTAATTTCATGTTTACCTGAAAAAAAAAAAAAAGCTGAAAAGTGAATGGCCTGATGAATACTATGTTGGCAAAAGAAAAGATATTCTAATTTTCAAGACCAGACTAGCTCTGTGTGGCGTAGGTAAACCAGCTTTTCACTTCGAGATCTGTCACACTCTGGGCTGCCTGAGACTGATTGAGAAAATAATTTAATAAATGAGTCGCCAAAGTCAGGGGCGCTGGGTGACTCAGTCAGTTAAGCCATCCAACTTCGGCTCAGGTGCTGACAGCTCAGAGCCTGTAGCCTCCTTCAGATTCTGTGTTTCTCTCTCTCTCTCTCTCTCTCTCTCTCTCTCTCTCTGCCCCTCTCCCATTCATGCTCTGTCTCTCTCTGTCTCTCAAAAATAAATAAAAACATTAAAATAAATAAATAAATAAATAAATAAATAAATAAATAAATAAATCACAAAAGCAAGTTCAATGAACTTTAAATTAAAGGATGTGAGAATGGATTTCCTAGGGCGAGTCTGTCCCATGTTACCAGGACAAGAGCTGTCTGTCCCCAGGAGTGGATCTATAAAGTGTCTTTCTAGGAGGGGCTGTGCACGTGTGCTTGAGAATGGAACTCCATGATTAACCACACACAGTGCCACGCCCACTGGCCCTTCCTTCCTCCTGCATTTGAAGAAATCACTCTCTATTTGATGACTACCCATAGCAAATACTCACAAATGTATTCAGATGAATTCAATAAATGTATTTAATTTGGATCCTAACATTCTCCAAAGTCAAAACTATTGGTTTTCTTTCCCATTTTTTAACACTTGGTTTGGCGTGATGCACCCTAAGGAAAGTATATTACTGAGTTAAGACACTGGAGACAAGTGTAATAAAAATGTTTTTCCTTTTCAAATTCTGTCTTACTGAATGAAAAGGGGTGGGGGGAATGAATAAAACATGCGTAAATCATATTTTCACAAAGGAACCTCCCAATTAAACTGATGGGTAAGACATAACAAAATGCAGAATTGTGAAAGAGACCAGGGGCTGAAAAATTCTGGTCTTCTCAATAGATTTTCTCAAAAAGCTTTTGTGATAAGTCTATCTGTCAATCAGAATGAAAATAAAAAAATAAGGACTGTATGGAGTTTAATCATTTATATAGCAATTAAGTTAATCACATACTAACAGTATATTATAAAAATGTTTTCTTGTTATAAGTTTTTTGAAAAAAATATATTTCTCTGACCCTTGAGAAAAAAAGAATATTGTTAAAACAGCATTCAAATATTTGAAATATTTTTCAAGTAGACAGAAAAATACTTTTGTCCTTATAACGGCTTGCAATTCCTCATCAATTTCCAAATTTAAATAATTCTAAAAATTAAAGTAGGCTTTTATTTGGATCTTTCTTTTCTCAACTGCTCTAAGCAGACTGTACCAGGGGTAGGGGAAGACAGAAAGGGCATTTTCTGTAAAGTAAAAGTTCTAATGACAAGGACATCTGCTGTTTGCTCCCAGGTATGCATGAGTCTAGAGTGTTCCAATACTGCTTCTTTCATTTTATTTCCTGCTCTCAGATTACATGTTTCAATGGTTTCTAAAACTTTTTCCTCTAACAGAGTTATGGAAGAATGCGAATGTATACAGGGAGGGTTTGCTGTCTGTATGGGTGTAGCTCATCTGACTGTGGGAATCATATTATGCTATAATGAAATGTAAATATGTGTCTGATGATGCATTTATAGTTAGGACAAATAATATTTTACTATTCCACGTTTAGTTTTGAGAAAGTGTATGAAGTTTTGTCAAGAATATCTTTGCTTTTGGGGTACCTGGGTGGCTCAGTTGGTTAAGCCTCTGACTCTTAATGTCTGCTCAGGTCATGATCTCATAGTTCATGAGCTCCAGCCTCCAGTTGGGCTCCTTGCTGATGGTTAGGAGCTTGCTTGGGATTCTCTCTCTCTCTCTCTCTCTCTCTCTCTCTCTCTCTCTCTGCTGCTCCTCTGCTTGTGCTCTCTCTCTCTCTCAAAAATAAATAAATAAGCTTTTAAAAAAGACTATCTTTGCTCTTCACATACAAACATGGTTTTGATTTCAACTCTGACGCTTATTTGCTGGGTGAATTGCTTGAGCAATCATTTAAGATCTCTGAGCTTTAGTTTCTCCATCTGTAAAATGGGGATAATAATACCCATCTTGAATGATGCCTTGAGGACTATTGAACATCTATATTTAGCATAATGCATAGTGTCAAGGAAATCCTTTACAAATGGTAGTTTTCATTATTTTTTGTGGTGGTGTTCTTTTTAAGGTTTTTTTTAATGTTTTTTTTTTTTTATTTATTTTGAGAGAGAAAGAGCATGAGTGGGGGAGGGGCAGAGAGACAGGGAGAGAGAGTCCTAAGCAGGCTTCACACTGTCAACACAGAACCCACTGCAAGGCTGAATCTCACAAGCCATGAGATCATGACCTGAGCCAAACTCAAGAGTCTAACACCTGACTGAGCCACCCAGTTACCCCATAAATGTTTATTTTTTTTTTAAATTTTTTTTCAACGTTTATTTATTTTTGGGACAGAGAGAGACAGAGCATGAACGGGGGAGGGGCAGAGAGAGAGGGAGACACAGAATCGGAAACAGGCTCCAGGCTCTGAGCCATCAGCCCAGAGCCTGACGCGGGGCTCGAACTCACGGACTGCGAGATCATGACCTGGCTGAAGTCGGATGCTTAACCGACTGCGCCACCCAGGCGCCCCATAAATGTTTATTTTTGAGAGACAGAGAGAGAGGCAATGGCAGAGAGAGAGGGTGACAGAAGATCTGAAGCAGGGTCTGTGCTGACAACAGAGAGCCCGATGTGGGGCTCGAACCCACGAGCTCTGAGATCATGACCGGAGCTGAAGATGGACACTTAACCGACTGAGCCACCTAGGTGCCCCTGTTGTGGTATTTTTAAATGAAAATCTTTAACATATTAAAGATATCAACTAGTTGGACTACTTTCCCACTTGAAGTTTTCTCCACCTGTTAGCAGTCAGCATAGTGATTAAGCATGCACACCCTGACTTACATAGTTTGTGTTCAAATTCTGGTTCTAACATCTATTGTGTGCTCTTGAAGAAATTCTTAAGCAGTTTTGTGCTTCAACTATAAAATGAGAATGCCTTAGTTCTTATTACCTTATTTGATGGTTGTAATGATTAATGAGATAAAACAAATTAATAATCAATAAAAGTACTTCCTAAAAAATACATCCTTGCTAGAATGTAGGCCATAGGAGAACAGAGGTCTTGTTTGTCTCGTTTACCACCACATCTCTGCCATCTGAATGACGCCAGCACATTCAGTGAATGACAATTTGATGAATGAAGAGACAGTGCCAGTCACACAAAGCAGTCATTGTCTGAATTAGCATTCTTCACATGTTCTTTCCTCCAGATCTGTGTGTTCTCTTCACCATCATCTTTATACTCCATTCCCAGCTTTCTGCTCTTGCCTATGAGGAGCCCCTCCACTGAAACGATCTCTTTCTTTCTCTCCACCCCAGCATAACCAGTTCTTTGAGTTCCATATGAAGTAGAGCCTTCTTAAAGAAGCCAACCTTCTAGTTTGTCTCTGAGGTTTTGAATTCTGATTGTGTTCACTTGGTATTTTATGTATTTTTGTTAACTTCCTTTGCCTAAAGTATGGTGTTGGGAGATGGACGAGAACTTTGTCAACTTTGTACCAATGACTTGGTTCATGTATTAGTTTTCTATTGCTGTTGTACCAAATTAACACAAAGCTGGTACCTTTAAACAAAATGAAATATTTATGTTATAGTTTAAGAGTTCAGAAATCTGAAATGGATCTCACTGAGCTAAAATCAAGCAGTCAGTAAGGCTATGTTCCTTTCTGAAGGCTCCAGGAAAAAATTAATTTTCTTTCTTTTTCCAGCTTCTAGAGGCTTCCCTCATTCCTTGGCTCCTGGCCCCCTTCCATCTTCAAACCTAGAAATGGGCAGTTGAGTCTTTCTTACATCACATCACTCTGATATGGACTCTTATGTATCACTCTTGCATATTTTAGGACACTTGTGATTACTTTGAGCTCACCTGGAATAATCTAGGATAGTCTCTGTAATATAAGGTCATCTAATTAGCAATCTTTATCCCATCTGCTACCATAAATTTAATGTCTCTTTCATGTAACTGAATGCATTTACAGGTTCTTAGAATTAGGGCATGGGCATTTTTGATAGATCATCATTCTGCCTACTGTAGTTCATTATCCTTAAGATTCTCCTTTATAGTTATCTAGGATTACCTGACTGAAAGCTCAGTTCTGCCATATCTCTGGCACTAGTTTGTTCATTAGTTAGGAATGATTTGGGCTCCCGAATTCTAGCATTTAAACAACTCAAACATCTGACTCTTGAGATCTTATTCTGTTTCTTTGATGAAGGCCTCACCTGGCAGCCAATTTCCCACACTGGTGGCACTATTTCAATTCACCTAGTCCGTGTTTGTGCCTAATATCTTTAAGACTAACCACTCCCTTGTTCTAGAGTTTTCCTCCCCAGAGTGAGTTCTACCTTTACTCTCTCCACTGTGATTGGGACTCCAATTCATGTGACTTCTGTATATGACTGTTTTCAAACTCCTACTTACTTTGTTCCTAGGTATCTGTCAGAATATGTGCCCGTGTGGTTTTCTGAAGTGAACCACCTGCTTTGATTAGTATCTCCTCTATTACTGTGTGTCAAATTCTAGCTTCAGGTGGCTACAGACATTTTGGATTATGGTACCTGAAACTTTCTGATTGGTGAGTTCATCCAGACTTAAGAAATTCCTCACCCCCCCAGATGAGTCATTGCTAGTTTTGTTTGTTTGTTTGTTTGTTTTTGTTGTTGTTGGTTTGGTTTTGTTTCTCTTTTTGTTTTTGGTAGAGGGGAACATCTTTAAAATTCTCACTATAAGGAAAATCTTTATTTTTTGGCCATGTGTATATCTCTCTCTTCCAACTTAAAGTTTCTTCCTTTGATTCTGCTTTATCAACAAATTTCCACCCACTCTCTATCCCCAGGTTCAGGAGTACTAGTAAAGCAAGAGAGGAATCTGGTATGCAAAATTTAAGGACAAATCACCGACAGGATCATGCAATTGCGAGGTCAGCCTTTTCACTTACTGAGAGTAAGTGTCTCCTTAAATTTTGCATTTAAGCTCTCTCTTGCCTCACGCTAGTCTAGGCTATCGCTTCAACCTTCAAATTTAATTACATTTATTATTAAATCTTTACTCTCTCTACTCACTTCCTCATTTGTCATCATAGGGGGAGAAAAAGAAAAGTTACACTCTACCCCACAAAGGAGTGATCCCTCAGAGCATGCTTCCAATGGGAGCATGATTTGTCAACCCTGACCTCTCACCATGACTTGTCAACCCCATCTTCTTCTACCATAAATTATCACCATCAACTTCGCACACCACAACCCATCATTCCTGACTTCTCCAACATGAGCTTCCAACCCCAACTTCTCCTACTATGACCTTTCACACCTGACTTCTCCTACTATGACTTCCATGTTTTTCTATTAAAACATTTTCTGCATTTTCTTTAGGGATGTTCCTTGCCAACACTGAAATTATATTGTGATACTTCTTTGAGATATTTGGTTTTTAATTTTTTTGGCTGAATTTGAGATTTCATGGGTAAGAGAAATAAGAGAAACCACCATCAATTTTAATTCCCCAAGAACTTGGAAAGTCAGGATAGAAAGCAGTTCTTTCTATACCTTCCTTCATCTAGGTGACTTCCTCCATTCTGTGCTATAATAAATCTCCCTGTTAAGGGCCCCTGCTGTACTAAACTTCTACAGTTCCCTCCATTTTTCTGTCACTTTTTATTCTTCTCCTGACATTAATTTTCTCTAATGAAACTCTTTGGGCTTTGTGCTTATAGAATTATTTACACAGGACAGACCCAATATGCTGCCTGTCTGTGAGATTTTCTCCAGGGTCATGATGTCCTAAATTTTACATTAGTACTGTGATAAAAGTAGATACTCTTATTTAGGTCAATTGATAGTGTAAGGATGGTAGCCTATTTTTTTTTTTCATTTTAGGACCATTTTAATGATTCTTATCATGATGGACATATTTCAATTATTGACCATTTATATCTAATTTAAATCCTTCAAATTTGCCTTCTCTCAGGAATCTATAATTGATTTATTGGGTGGGGGTCACCTGGGTGTCTCAGTGGGTTTAGCATCTGACTTTGGCTCAGGTCATGATCTCAACATTCGTGGGTTTGAGCCCTGCATCAGTCTCTGTACTGACAGCTCAGAGCCTAGAGTCTGCTTTGGATTCTGTGTCTCCCTTTGTCTGTTTGCCCCTTCCCTGCTCATGTTCTTTACTTCTGTCTCTCAAAAATAAACATGAAATTTTTTTAATTGATTTTTATTATAACATTAAATGTTGTAAGTTAACCCCATAGTGACCCATAAAAATGGTGAGGTATCTTCATCAGTAAAAGCAGAATTACTTATTAATATATCCCAAACTCTTTTTTTTTTAATTTCTCTTGTTTGCATAATTTGAATGTCAAGCCTATGGTCATGAACTGACATGACCTGATTTCATAGGTTCTTAATTTTCTGGTCATGTCAGTTCTTAAGTAACATCAAAGCAACATAATTTTCCTAAAATTTCTAGGGAGAAAAAAAGGGCATGCAGCATGCTCTTACTTCAGAATTCCTTCCTTAGATATTTTTACAGTTGCAAAAAAAAAAATGGGGAGGGAGGAAGAAAAAAGAAATAGCAATGCTCTTGTTGGGAGAAAAGATCTTGCATATTCAGAGATGCTTCTAAAAATGCTCAGAATACAGAAAATTATATTTGATAGTTACCTTTTTAAAGGTTTTCTCTTTTTGATGCTATTTCAAGTGTTTTGGGAGAAACTCTCAATTAAATGTTAGTTGATATGGAACACTTTTGCATCTGAGTTCAGTCAGAGAAGCATGGCTATTGAGTATGAAGGGACTAAATGACTTGGAATAAGATACTGCATATGATGGGAGAAGTGGAAATCTGGTGGTGTATTTAAAGAATAACAGGAAGGTCATTAGCCCATCCTCCTGAAAACCAGTTCAGGTGAATGACTCTACACTTTCAGCAAAACCCAAAGAGCCAAGTACACCCAGGGGCCAAAGAGGGATGACAAAAGTGGAGCTCAAGCAGAGGTCTTTGGAACTTGGCCTCTGTTGGTGTTATTTGTGTGTGTCCACAGCCGAGCATGTGGGGTGAGCCAGGGCCCCTGCTGGCCAGCAGAAGGGAGAAGCACAGATGGGACATACAAGAAAAGAGCATTTGTCTGTCATTGCATCTGACTGCAAACACCCTCTGAGAACAATGTAGCTGCATGCACACCTCTCAGATCTTGTGCACATTGCTTTTGGCCAACTCTGACCTAGATGCACAAGGGAAAGAGGGTCCTGGCAAATGTGGTCTGAGAACCTGGTTAAAGGGCACCATCTAGCATGCTCTTCCCTATCTCTTGCTAGTCCTTGTTGTCTCAAGAGTGCACCCGTGGGCAGTGACAGCAGACACTGCCAAGTGCACTGGCAGAAGCTGTGTTGTGGGTTGACCCGAAGGGCACCAGTTGAGGTCAAACCTGTGATTTCTTTTCGAGACAAATACAAAGTGAACCCAAATACCTTGAATTTATGTGTAATTTCATGAAGAGATTTAGTCATTTTTGCCACTTACTTCCTGTGTGACATGGAGTTAATCTGTAAACTCTCTGTATCTTGGTTTTGCTTTTTTAATATGGACTTAATATTACAACTATCTGTCTTAAGATAGGTTCTCTGGGAGGAGATATGGAGGTGAGTTTTTGCATAAAAGTAATTTATTAGGAAGTATTCCCAGGAAAAGCTGGCAAGGAATGAAGTGGGGGCAGGGGGGCGGTGTGGGGGGAAGAAAGAAAGGGGAAGAATGAATTATCAGTACAGCATAGAAGAGGGGCTGCTTCAGGCCCAGAGGGGGTCTCTGATGACAATGGCTTCACCTTAGAGTTGACAAGGGGACAGAGAATGGGAGAATTTAGCCTCTTTACCGTTAGTCATGGGTTAAGACTATCCTGGGGGAATCTCTGTAGAACTTGCTTCTCCCTGTGAACAGGCAAAACAGTCTGGCAGCATGAAGGCAGGTCTGTCACAAAGAGATACAGATAGTGGCTGTTGATAGTGACCACAGGGAAGCCAGTGTGCAAGAAAATGGTAAGAGGATTTGAGAAAATATGCTTAGCGTGCTTGATATCTGCTATAATACTTGAAAAGATTTTTGCACAGCCTTAATAAAAAAAAACTATAAATATTTAAAATACATAGTTAGGGGGCGCCTGGGTGGCTCGGTTGGTTAAGCGTCCGACTTCAGCTCAGATCATGATCTCGCGGTCCGTGAGTTCGAGCCCCATGTCGGGCTCTGTGCTGACAGCTCAGAGCCTGGAGCCTGTTTCAGATTCTGTGTCTCTCTCTCTCTCTGCCCCTCCCCTGTTCATTCTCTGTCTCTCTCTCTGTCTCAAAAATAAATAAACGTTAAAAAAAAATTTAAAAAAATTTTAAAATACATAGTTAGCTAACACAGAGTAAACACTCAATAATGTGTAACCAGTGGTAAGAGCAGCAGAGGTAGAGGCATTGTTGAATGGAGGTTATCCCAAACAAGCCACCTCATATCATCATGTAAGAAGAGGAAATTATCATTGACAAGACTGGCATTGTCAAAAATAGGAGTGATGTTGGTAAAGATATGCATGCTCAATGAAAATGTGACTCTGGGGGGGCAAAGTTGATTCTGACTCGGCAAGTTACCAAAATATGCTGTAAAGCTATTGCAATTTAAACACTTTAGTGTTGCCATGGGAATTGACAAATAGATAAATGGAACACAATACACTGCAAAGCAGACCAGCAAATATATATCCATAAATCCCATGTTAAAGGAAGAACATTAAAATGGTAAAGAGAGGATGGTATTCCATAAATGGTGTTGGAATTATTGGGAATCCATTTGCAACTAAAAATTTAATTTCAATTTTTATTTCACACAATGTATGGAAATAAATCTTAAGTGCAATTGTGATAAAGATATTTAAGCATTAAAACAAAATAGAAGAATCTTGTGATGAGATCTTCCAGAATATAACAAAAATCCAGACGTCATCATAAAAATTCATGGCAGATTTTACAACTATTTGTTTTTTTTTTAATTTTTTTTAACGTTCATTTATTTTTGAGACAAAGAGAGACAGAGCATGAACAGGGGAGGGTCAGAGAGAGGGAGACACAGGATCCAAAACAGGCTCCAGGCTCTGAGCTGTCAGCACAGAGCCTGACACGGGGCTCGAACCCATGGACCGCGAGATCATGACCTGAGCTGAAGTCGGACGCTTAACCAACCGAGCCACCCAGGCGCCCCAACAACTATTTGTTTTTAAACAAAGTACAAAATAACATTCTGGTATAAAATATTTGAAACATATGTAGCAGAAAGAGGATTAGTATCAAAATGTATCATAGGTGTGCCTGGGTGGCACAGTCCATTAAGCATCTGACTCTTGGTTTCAGCTCAGGTCACGATCTCACAGTTTGTGGGTTCGAGTCCCACGTTTGGCTCTGTGCTGACAGTGTGGAGACTGCTTGTGATTCTCTCTCTCTCTCTCTCTCTCTCTCTCTCTCTCTCTGCCCCTGCTCTCTCTCTCTGTCCTTCTCTCTCTTAAAGTAAACCTTTTTTTAAATGTATAATAAATTCTGGGTAAGAACATGAGAAGAAAATTAATAGATGAGAAATATGGATTGTAATATACCTAAAAACAAATACAAACCATTAATCAATATATGAAAAACTCAAATTCTATTGTAGCAATGAAAAAATATGAGATACAATATTTTCATCCATCAGATGAACAAAATAATAAAGTTTGTGGAAAGCGATGACACCAAAGCGGTAAAATAGGTAGTCTCTTACTTTGCTTCCTTCACAAGAAGAACAAGTAACAATTATTCAAGAACATACACCCCTGGGAGAATGCTAGAGCATGGGGTGAGGCTAAAGCACCCCTATACCTCAGGGACCAAGACAGACTGCATTAGAGAGTAAGAGGCTATAGGCTGACCATATTGACCCTCCCCCAGCACAGTCAGCACCATGGGGAGAGAACTCCTCTGAGCCTCTGGTTGCTCCTCTGGGAGAAGAACCCGGGAGGGACCACCAGCCCACTCCAGCATTGGGTTTGCTTTATGGGAGCCCCTACTCGGATCTTGCACAATGGGGATTGCAGAGGAATCTGCAGGGCCCAGCAACTGGGAATCTGACTGTAATAGAGAAGGCAAGAAGGGCTTGAAACAACCAGCACATGAATCTTGGCAGACCAAGCTTGTACCTGCAATGCTCGAGCAGTAATCCGAACCAGCAGTTTTGCTCATCTGCAGAACCAAGTCATGGGCACACTCTGACCAGGGAACTCAACGGGGTGTAGATCTGCCAGATTCAGATCCTCAAACTAGGAGTTTTGCCAGCTCTAGAGTCTGGTTTGACCATGCTCAAAGAGTAGAGTCACAACCCCACCCACTCTGTAGAATGTCTTCCAGCCAGCCCCATCTGACCAGAAGGGCTGGTGACAATTCCTAGAATCTGCTGTCCAGTGATGCTCCATCTGAAAGGTGGGTGGGCAGAACTGACAGCCCCCAGAGCAAAGCCAGTACCAAGCATGGAGGGTTCCTGCACTACTCACAAGCAAGGGAATTAATTCATAGCCAATGCTGTGAATGCTGGAGCCAGGCCCCTCCAAACCAGAGTGCCTATTTGGGAAATTGAGAGTAGTCTGGAGCAACCCTTCCCCACAAACTCCTGCTGCCTTACCACCACCCAGGCAAGGGAGCTGAGATGTAGCCCCATCCATATGGAGAGTGTCTTCCGGCCTCATCTGACCAGAAGGGATGGAGACAGCTCTGTGCAGCCGACTGGTGTGGAAGCCTAGAGGAAGGCAGATAGAGCCAATAATCTGCAAAGAAAACCAGTGGCCCTGATCAGTCTGGGAACTTGGAGTGTGGGTTGGTTTGAGTTAAGACAATAAAGCTTTGTTGGCTTTAGAGCTGTTTCTCCTGGTGCACCCAGGCATGGAATCTAATTTATAGGCCTACTAATTGCTAAATATAGTCTTCTGCCTGTCTGACCAAGGAACCTAACCAGAGCACCCAGAAGGCTACAGAACCCATTCATCAGCCCTATGTATGTGTGGCTCTAGAGCAGAGAGCACAGCCTGTGGTTTCCCCAGTCTGCAGAGCAAACTGGTGGACTCACCTACCAGGGAATTTAGTACACATTCTGGCCTGATTTGAGTTCCCAAGCAAAGAGCTGTATAAGCCCTGGGTCCCACCCTGCTTCCCCACCAGAGTAGGGAAGACTCATTCATAATCCCGTCTATTACTGAATATAGTACCTAGTCCTGACCATCTGGTAAACTTCACCTAAGAGTCCAGGTAACTGTAGTATCCATCCTACATCATTTGGGTAAAAAACCAATCTAGGCATCCTATCTAGCTATTCTCACTGAAAGGACCACCCCCTGCCTTCCCCGTCTTCAGAGCTAGAACAGTTGCCTCACCTGAAATAGACCATAAAAGCAGGTCCCACCTGCCCAATCACATTACGGGACCAAGAAACCCAAACTTAGATAACTAGTGAAGAGCAGTATCAGCTGTTTGCTTTAACCTATAAAGTCTGGAAGAGGACATGGACCATCCAAAAGAGATATTTTATTGCAGCATTGCTTTTAGTAATGAGATTTAGAAATAATCTAAATACCCGTTAATCTTTTAATGAAGGAATAGAATGCACTCGTCAGTGTAACAAACCTACTTCATGCATTTACAAAATGATCTCCAAAACATAGTAAGTGTAAAAAAAAACAACCCTTAAATATTAACTACAAGGTTATTTATTTATGAAAATACAAATGAATTTGTTGATCTGCATATGTGTAGAAACATATGCTATCTGCTTGAAGCACTCACCACACTGTAACTGTTTAGAGAAAGAGACAGCTTAGGATCTCAATAATTTTGATGATTTGAAGCTTATGATAAAATTTGATAAATGATGGCTGCTGGTTCAAATTGTCGGCCAAATAATGTTTGGCTACCACAATGCTCTGTTTGGTTAGTTTTTAAATTGAGCAGCCGTTAAATGAAACATCATGAGAGTCACATAAGAAATCATGATTGTCGGGGCGCCTGGGTGGCGTCCGACTTCAGCCAGGTTAAGCGTCCGACTTCAGCCAGGTCACGATCTCGCGGTCCGTGAGTTCGAGCCCCGCGTCAGGCTCTGGGCTGATGGCTCAGAGCCTGGAGCCTGTTTCCGATTCTGTGTCTCCCTCTCTCTGCCCCTCCCCCGTTCATGCTCTGTCTCTCTCTGTCTCAAAAATAAATAAACGTTGAAAAAAAAATTTTTTAAAGAAATCATGATTGTCAACCTATTTTAAAACTCAAATTCGGCAACAAAAGGCAGGAATTTGGCAAGACATGTCAAATTTTCAAGCCAACCACAATTCTTATTAGCCTCTTTACTCCATTTTTATTAAAGTGTATTTATTTATTTTGAGAGAGAGAGGTAGAGAGTGAGTGGGAGAGGAGCAGAGAGAGAGGGAGAGAGAATCCCAGTCTCTGTGCTGTCAGCACAGAGCCCAATGCAGGGCTTGAACCCACAAACTGCGATATCATGACCTGAGCCATGACCAAGAGGCGGATGCTTAACCGACTGAACCACCCACGTGCCCCTTTACTCACTTCTGTTATCTGCCTAGCACCTGTAGGTTTGGGGGCATAGTTTCTTTTATTATTTTCACTATCATCACTATATTTAATATCTAAAATCCTCAACAACACACTTTCTTGGATTCTAATGTTCTGCTAGAACTGATGTCACATCTGCAAAATGATTAAATCACCTGCCCTAGTAATTTCTTTTCTTGGTGGGTGCTTTTCTTTTATACATAGTAGTAACACCAGTGTCCATTATAGTGTGCGAGTCACATCATGCAGCTTCAGGGAAAGAATTAATGAATGAAAGGAATAAGTGAAATCAGTGGCTGTGAAGGGAATAAAGGCAACTAGCTAGTTCTTTAGTCTCATGAGCTAAATGTTATCACTAAGCTAAACAACTGTAGTTATGGTAGAAAACTCTAGAACAGTTGGAGTTTTAGGAGGAAACCTAATGTAATTAAGATTCCTTAGGTCTCTGTGTAGCGAGAGTCTTTTTTGTCTAGCTACTTAGAGAATTGTGCGTTACTTGGTTCCTGACATAGGTTGGAACCAATTTGTAAGAACAACTATAAAGTCAAAGCCACTACTTAGATAGTCCTGTGGTAAGCCTAAATGATTAGGTCAGAATCCAAGCCCATAATTTCTGTTTTCAAAGATGAAATGAAGAGGTTGTCTTATCTTCTCTTATTCTGGGAATCTTGGGGTTTAACTTGAAAAGTAGATGAATTTGAAATAATTCTATTATTCCACTAACATTCCATAGTCTCAACTGATTCTACAAATACCTTGACAATGGGGTGTTTCCTTTCAATTAGAACTAATTGAAAACCCGTATGTCTTCTAATTTGCCTGAGACGTTTCCTATATGTAAAGTATAGTTGACTTGGGAAATGAATATACAGAAACTCAAGATCCTTTCACTAAAATTTCAACTTTTATCTGAGCATTTCTGAATCCAGAGAAAGCAACTTAAAGCATGTGATGTATATTTTAACATTTTCTTTTGATCTGTCACTTGATCTTTTTCTTTTGAGCTAAATGGCCCAAGCATACACACAGGGAGACTTTCGAGAAAGTGAAGTCTTACTTTTTAATTAGAGCAAATGTGTTAAATGAATATAAAGTAATTTGAATACTGCAGAGACCTCTTAAATCTCTATCAATAAATCTGGGACTGCAGCCGGCCTATCTGTGCACCATAGATTTAGTTAAGATTGGGCTTGAAATACGACAGTGAAATGAATTTGTTACTAATGCAATCAAGTGTTTCAGTAATTCATGAGAAAGTAATTCCTCAATGTACATGACTCACTTAATAATTTAAGAGTTTTCAGACTTGATAATAGAACCAATGAGCTCTTCATGGATTAAAAAATAAATTCACTACCTGCCCCAAGTATTGTATTCCTTAAGTTTACTTTAATTATCACACTATTTATTCTGTGGAATAAAAGTTTGTTTAGGTAATGGTCTGTTCCTCTGTGCTTTTTCTATAGACTCCACACAAAAAGTCTTATTTCCTATATAATTAATAATCAATTTGGTTCTGAGTATATATATTCTGCATTTGAACAAAATATTCAATCACCCAACTAGTTGGATTCTCATCATTTTTAACACAGATTCATAGCATGTGGGGATGCATTTTGAAGACCAATGATCCATGCAAAAGAGATATATGATCAGGGTTTTAAAAATAAACATTTAAACTTTATGTATTTTGTAGGCAATATTTTTTCTAGAAAAAAATTATTTGAAAGTGCTAGATAATCTATATTACCTATGCTATTACCTTGGAGAAATCATTTGATAAAATATTAAACAGTAAGAGTGTGTGTTTTTTTTGTTGTTGTTAAGTAAAGAAAGATCAGTAAAATCCACGTGTGTTTTCTTTTTTTTATACTTCTCACCCATCACTATGCTTCTTTTTCTCTCCTTAATCCAGTGTTCTGTATGTTATTAGAGTTCCATTCAATGCTATAAATGTATTGTATCTGCTAAAAAGCCTAATAGTTTTCTTCTCACCGAAATAGTGTTGGCCTTTATTCTATAGGTTTTGTTATTTCAGTTACATGAAACATGCTGAATTTGGCAACATGCTTGGAGGGAGAAGAGAAAGTTGTGTTAATTTAATCCAAGCTAAATTTTAACTTCAGAGCACTCTGAAACAATAAGTGAATTACAGAAGGTTTAAAAAAAAGGGGGGGGGGCAAGCAGTTATCCAGGAGATCCCGTTAACAGTTTTAAAATGAGCCGCCTGGGTGGCTTAGTCAGTTGAACATCCAACTTCGGCTCAGGTCATGATCTTGCGGTTCGTGAGTTTGAGCCCCGTGTCAGTCTCTACGCTGACAGCTCAGAGTCGGGAGCCTGCTTTAGATTCTGTGTCTCTCTCTCTGTCCCTCCTCCATTTACACTCTCCGTCCCTGTCTGAAGATAGATAAATAAAACATTAAAAAATAAAATAAAACTTTTCTTTTAAAAAGTAAATAAAATAAAGCCATTAGTGTTATACTTTTTTTTTCACCTTTTCTTTTTTTTTTTTTTTTAAATTTTTTTTTTCAACGTTTATTTATTTTTGGGACAGAGAGAGACAGAGCATGAATGGGGGAGGGGCAGAGAGAGAGGGAGACACAGAATCTAAAGCAGGCTCCAGGCTCTGAGCCATCAGCCCAGAGCCCGACGCGGGGCTCGAACTCACGGATCGCGAGATCGTGACCTGGCTGAAGTCGGACGCTTAACCGACTGCGCCACCCAGGCGCCCCAATTTTTCACCTTTTCTTAATCAAGTCTCAATTTGAGATCGACAGTAGTTTCCACATAATAGTACAAAAGCCAGATCAGTCCTCTGTATGCCCTTCCTGTATTCCTGGCATCTTCTCATCTTGTGGTCTGTGGCTCACCTGTATTAGACAGCAGTGCTTGTTTAAAATGCTGGTTCCCAGATATCCCTCAAGACCTAATCAATCACTCATCCATGTCCAAGAACAGATCTGGGAACTTGGATTTTAACAAGTTCTTAGGTTCTTAGACACACCAGACTTTAGAAGCACTTCCGACAAACTTCTCTGATAGCTGAAATCCTTTCAGCAAATGTTAAAGCTTTGAGTCAGGATGAGATCCAGAGGCATCAGAGATAATAAATACTCAGATATGTCAAGACTCTTTAATTTTGTGTTTTTGTGGGAGTAATGAGGAATTGATGATATCAACATTACTGAAAAGTTTCAATAATGCTCTACCCCCTGAAGAATGACAATACTATACAAATTCTGCGAGTTTGTGTTCGAGTAAAAAAGTGTCTGTAATAAATGCAAAGGTGCTTAAGTTTATGATTATATCTTCAGGTTCACAATGTCCTACTATTCAAGAGACCTGTTGTATTACTTATACTTTGAAATTACTGATGTGTTAATTTCCAGGTTAAAAATTAAGTCAATGTGTCTTCTTTACATCTAGATATTTATTTGCTTTCTGTACTTTATCATTAATTGGGAAATATAAGAATTTTGTGTTTTCTATTAAAATAAATTTAAGTAGCAGAATAGGGCAGAACAAAAATTCTTACCCTCTGCAAAATTAAATCCGTAAAGCAGTATTCTGGTACACAAGCTGTGTAGGAATGAGTCATCAGAATATCATTTTTAGAATCTTTCTTTTTTTTTCTTAATTTTTTTTTCTCATTCTGTTCTTTCTGGAAGTCAGTGGGCCCTGGTTGGCTTGGCTGGGGCTGGGAACTGAGGGAGACAGATCAGTTAATCTTTACTGTCACTACTTCATTCCTGGAAGCTGTCTTGTTGTAGTCGAGGTCTACCAAAAGAAAAAACCTCTCATTCTCCTCCACAGTCAGTCCGGTTGCCTTTAAACTTCTGAAACCCAGAATGGCACAACCCAGTCCTAAGTGTCTAGAGCCCATGAGGACATAGAGGGAAAGTTGTTGAGAAGTTCTATCTAGGTTTTTAATTGACTCATCTATGTTAGTACTGGTGGATTTGTGAATAAGCCAGACAAGAGCATTGCTTTCAGGAAACTTAACAAATAAATGAGATTTGACTTCATTCAATTTATACCTATTTGGAGAATGTATTTTACCATTAATGCCTCAAAGCCATGAAACAGCATAGAGTGTGTTTGACTAACACATAGTTAAATGTGTCAGATTACTCTGTGTTTGCAGTGCAGTGTCTTTAAAATTCAGAAACAGCTCACCAGATATGAAATCCCTGTGCCACAACTTATTAGTTACATGATTTTAATAAAGTATTGAAGGGGACCAATATATGCTTCTTTGGCATAAGGACTGTTTTCAGCTGAAGGCAATTGAGGAGCAGCAGATAAAGGAAAACTCTAAGAGAGCATAAGTTTCCCTTTTGTAAAAGACATGAACATTTATAAAGGAAATTTCCGCTTGCAAAAAAAATGTCTTCTTCTCTCAGACCAGGTAGGAGGAGGTCTCTTAACTCATCAGTGGAGGAGCTGCCCATTTAAATCTGCTTAAGAAACCTTACTAAACAATCCTCATTCACCACACATTTTCTAGTCTCCTTCCCATAATTTACCTCCTCCTTTCCCAGAAGTCCCAAATCTTTTTTTTTTCCTTTGTTTAGACTTAGATGGTATATTTATCCCGTAAATTCTATTTTCCTGAGTCATTTTTCTTTGTGAATTCCCATACGTATGCATGTGCTTAAACCTACTCTTTATTTCTTTGTTTGTTTGTTTGTTTGTTTGTTTGTTGTTGCTTTTCCTCTTGTTATGTAATCTTGTTTTCAGTTTTTCAGTTCAGGCAGGCCCTCGCCATTGAACCAAGGAAGGTAGTTTACTTATTTTTTCTCCCTGACAGTATCTTAACATTTCTAAAACTTAACTTTTTTGTTAGAATATGATTTTTATCTACTTCATAGGGCATGTGTAAAAATTAAAATTGTAATGCATATAAAACATTTAACATAATATGTAATAAATCAGAACTCAATATGAAGTATCTATCATCATCATCATCATCATCATCATCATCATCATCAAACTACTGTAGTGGGAATAGTTTGCTCTCTGCTTATCCCAAAAATCAGATTGGTTCATTCATTAGTTTTACTATTTTAGCTGTCTAAAGAATTACAACACCAAGTGTTAAAAAGACATTGGACTTTATATTTTCCTTATACATTAGAGTTTGTTAAGCTAAAACATACTTATCATAGGTGGAATGTTAATTTAAAAGTTTGTCTTATTTATATTTTAATTAAAAGACACAAGAGAGACACTTGGCTGACTCAGTCAGTGAAGCATGTGACTTTTGATCTTCAAGTTGTAAGTTTGAGTCCCACGTTGGATATAGAGATTACTTAAAAAAAAATCTTAAAAAGAAAAAAAAAGCAAGAAATGATGTTAGAATTATGGAGCATTTTCTCAGAGTGTGTTAATATTTCTAGTTCCTCAATTTGTCATTCCATTTTCTTTGGAATCCCCTTGATATGGAGCATAGTTAAATACTTGCAGAAAGAAAGTCAAGCAGATTCTCATGAAACTAAGTAATTGGCCTAACGTTTTGTAAAATTGTGCCTTTTAATAGCCAAAAGGGACTCTTAGAAATCCATTAATATGATCATTCCTTGGTCAAATTTGGGAAAATAACATTTCTAAGAGAAAAAAACAACACATATTAGCAAATTTAAGATGGTAATATCTTATTGTAATGAATTGTCTTCAACTTTACTTGCCCAGTATTTTCCACGTTTAACTATACAACTCCATACATCTCCTTTTATTAATTTATGTTTTTCATTTTTTTTTATTTTTTTAAAAAATACGTAATAACCTCTTAAAGAACAGATTAGTCTTGGGTAACAATGTCCTTTATAGAAAAGAAACTGAAAACATTAAGAAAATTACACAAGGGCCAAGTAGTCAATGAATCTGAGAGTGTGTATGTTTGTGTATGTTGGGGGGGGGTGTTATTTTTAAAATAATTACATGGTAGGTTCTTCTATTTCTTACTCACCCAAAGCTCTGAGAATGTGAGTCATACAAAGATCAGCAATTTATTATTTTTTTTTTCCTGGAAGTTTCTTATTTGAACACAATCCACTCACAAGCTATAGTAACAAGTTGTAATGAGCATAATTACAACCTGTAGGGGAAGAAAAACTTTTCCATTATCCTTTTAGTTTCAGTGGCTAAGGGAGCTGGAGGGGGCAGTATAGATTAAATTTAAAGCAGACAGATTAACAGGAAAAAAGGCATACAAATTTAGTGTGTGTGTGTGTGTGTGTGTGTGTGTGTGTGTGTGTGTGTGTTTTAATTTTGTGTTCATGGGTCATCCTAGAAAGAGGTAAATAATCAAATAAGTGGTGAGATTTGAGAGCTTATGTACCATTTTACCAGAGGAAGGGAAGGGGCAGGGGACAATTCTGTGAGAATACAGGAGTTCTTAAAAGGGTGGAGGAAGGCCATTTATGGAAACATAAATGACTTTTTTGAGATTTAAATGGGCCCTTGGGGAAATAGATAGGATCTATGATAGTTTTGTGACAATGTCTGTTTGGGTAGAAGGCTGGCATCTTGTCTCCAAGAAGATAATTCTTGGGGATGGGATTTATGACAATTGTGCTCTTTGGGGAAATTTTGCTTGTAGGCCAATAAAGGATTTCAGGAATTCAGATGTCATTGGCTCAAAATAATTCTTATGCCAAAGTGGCATATTTTGGGATGTCATATCCCTAGACCCCTTCAGATTTCATAGTAGATTAATAATGAATTGACATACTTGTGACAACATGGATGGACCTTGAGGGCATCATGCTAAGTGAAATAAATTTGGGAAAAAAAAATACTCTATGATCTCACTTTTATGTGAAATCCTAAAAAACAAACAAAACCGAGGCACCTGGGTGGCTCAGTCGGTTAAGTGTCTGACTTCAGCTCAGGTCATGATCTCATGGTCCATGAATTCAAGCCCCGCGTCGGGCTCTGTACTGACAGCTCACAGCCTGGAGCCTGTTTCGGATTCTGTGTCTCCCTTTCTGTCTCTCTCTCTGCCCCTCCCCTGCTCATGCTCTGTCTCTTTGTCTCTGAGAAATGAATAAACCTTCAAACAAACAAACAAACAAACAAACAGACAGACAAAAAACCTTCATAGATACAGAGAATAAATTGGTGGTTGTCAGAGCCAGGAAGGTGGGCAAAATGAAAGGAAGGGGTCAAAAGACACAAACTTCCACTCATAAACTAAGTAAATAAACACACTATAGAATGTACATCATTATGACCATAATTAATAAAAGCGTATTGCAGATTTGAACATTGCTGAGAGAGTAAATCTTAAAAGTCCTCATCACAAGAAAAAAAATTTGCAACTCTGTATGGTAACATGTTAACTGGACTTATTGTAATGACCATTTTTCCATTTTGCAATCTACACAAATATCAGATCATTACGTTGTACACTTGAAACTAATATAACATTATATGTCACTTAGACCTCAATACAATTATAAATTGATATAATATTAATAACAAATTAATTAATGTTAATAAATATTTGTCGATGACAATTCATTTTGGAATAGTCTGATAGACATTGCTAAGGAGACCTTCAAGGCTTTAGTCCTGGGAACACTAAAGAACTGTTACTTTAACTGCATCACACTTTCCTCTCTTGAGGAAAAGAATGTATTAAATCGATGTAGTCAGCTGTACATCACATTCTGTATCCTTGACCTGGGTTTCAACTAGTGTGTTTTGCAGGTGGACAGCAGGTGCTCCTGGCCTTTGTAGATATGTATATGCATGCTGTTTACCTTTACATTTATTGCTGAATTTGGTACCAAAAGAATGTTGTACAATTTTAGTCCATGCTTTGAGTTTACTCCTGTAAATTACACTTGACAAAGCAGGGGTTGTTTGAAAACCAACTGTGTGAGTTTTCGAAACCTTTTTTATCTGGCAATATGGTATAGAAAATCAAACCCCGTGTGGCCATCAGTAGAGTATATTAAACTACAGAATATGTTTGCAAGGGGGCTTTGTTTGTAACTACTTTGAGTCTGCAGATCTAGTATCATATTTTGTCAAATACCTGATTTTGTAAAAACCTTGAGGACACCAAATGGTCCCATAAATTTTCTGTGAATTTTTTAAAAATATTCTTCACTAGGGTCATCTTTGTGAATTAACTAGGCATGTAAACCTCAGTGGGAGCCGGGCAGAATTATAGTATACCACAGTAGAGAAAGAATTATTATTTCCTAAGTTATTATGTACAATGGGCAAGGATGGCCTAGGTACAGAAGATCATATGCAGGACCTCTGATCTAGTTTGTTGGAGTTTATATTTGTCCAGATGCAAAACGTCATTAGTATAAATGAAGAAAAGGGACAGTCTGTTCTGCTCAACAAGGTCATGTAGTTTTAATCAGCTGCTAAATCTGCCTAGAGAACAAGGGCTACATCTGGCAATATATTACTTTGAATAGAAAAATTACTTTAAAATATTTTTAATGATGATGATAAGAATTAAAATACAATGAAAACACATTTCAAGGGCTCCTGGCTGGCTCAGTTGGTAGAGCATGCTCTTGATCTCAGGGTCATGAATTCAAGCTCCACATTGGGTGTAGAGCCTACTAGGAAGGAAGGAAGGAAGGAAGGAAGGAAGGAAGGAAGGAAGGAAGGAAGGAGAGGGAAGAAGGAAGGGAGGGAGTAAGGAACATTTCAAGAAAACATTACGTGTGAAAAATCTGCTTGGTCGACAGATCACATGGACTGCTTTCCTCTATGTCCGAAAACACCATGACCAGGTGGGGCAGAAAAGTTTCTATATTCTGTTCTCAAGAAAATATGCCTGTAGCCATTACTATTGCCTCACACCCAATTAAAAACAAAAGGAAAGAGTGATCCAAGAGGTTTTTACTTCTGTGACTGATTCTGTAAATGCCATGTAAAAAAAGGAAATATTTATGCTAAGTGCAGTTTCCTCTAGCATAAATTTCACCTGGGTTAGTTTTCCAAGTTTTATTATCCATAGGCTATATTTTATTATCCATCCCCAAGCACTTTTGGCTTGCTTGTCTTCTTGCACTTACTGGTCTTTTTTCTTTTTAATTCTTCATTAATTTTGCTGTTGTTGTTTTGTTTTTTGTTTGTTTGAGAGAGAGAGAGACAGAGACAGAAACAGAGAGAAAGAGAGACAGAGCACAAGAAGGGGAGGGTCCTAGAGAGAAGGAGACACAGAACCTGAAGCAGGCTCTAGGCTCTGAGCTGTCAGCACAGAGCCCAATGCTCTGTTCGAACCCACGAACTGCAAGATTATGACCTGAGCCCAAGTTGGATGCTTAACTGACTAAGCCACCCAGGCGCCCCTGCAGTTAGTTGTCTTTCTGCTGCTCTTTTCCAGAATCACCTGCCTAACTGAAGTGAAGTTAGCTTCTCCCCCACCCCAGGTCAGCCATAAGACTTAGAAAGAACTGAAGATTTGCCTCATGGTCAAGATGGAGACTTTACATAGATAAGGGCTAAAAGGGCCAGTAGATAAAGATATTCTAATATATACATATATACATACATATATATATATATATACATACATACATACATATATACACATACATATACATATATATACATACATACATATATACATATGTATACATATATACATATATGTATATCTGCTGTTGACACTAAAATTGTTTATGGACCAAAGTGTTATATATGAATAATGCCTGAATCAAGATTTTCTTTGGCTGTCTTTGACATGACATTTTTCTCCATGGTTGAACCATATTCTCATCAAGAATTTTTACCTCAGGTCAAGTTTACCAGGGCAAGTTTCTAACCAGGTAGGTGAATGCTTGCCTCATAATTTTGGTAGGCATTAAGGAATTAGAATATATTAAAACAGGATGATGTGAAACAGTGTTTATCAGTGGATTGTCCTCATTCTATCTATACCAGAATAATCTGAGATCCTTGAAATGAGGCTCAGAAATATGCTTTTTATAAAGCATCAACTGCTTTGCCCACTAATCTCTATGACCAGCCTGTACAAAGAGCCTATTATGGGCTTTAGGAAAATATAGACCTCAGTTAAATCCTGGTTTTGTCATTTACTGCTTGTAGAATCTTGGAAATCATGTAACTTAACTGACTCTTGTGATTTGTTATTTGTAACATGAGAATACTTCCAAAATTTCAAGACTGATTGAAAGAATAAAATGAGACATATGTGAAATGGCAACTATGTGCTTAAAATATTGTGTAAACTCAGAGGCAGACTCAAAATAAAATGCATTTGTACATACCCTTTTCAGGATTCTGGAATGGGCCCTAGAACTATCCTCACACAGTCAATGTGATGGCAAACTTTGCAATATTAAGATACTTCCGTTCCAATCAGTTAGGTCCACTGCTCCTTCAGCTGTAACTTCAACAGTGCTGCTCTCCCCCTTGTATGTATTGGTGTGATTTGGCTGTAGGCATTTTTAAGACTCAACTAAGGGATGTTGAATTGAGAATACTTTTAGTTGGGTTGAGTGAAATATATTTATGTAGTTTGCAGCTATCCAAAAGTAGATTTGGCTTCCAGGAATATGCCTGGAAGACCTCTACCCCACCCAGCATCAACATCCAAAAGTGCAGGGCTGGTAAGTCATTTTGCAGTAAGACTATGTTTAACAATAGTAGACATCACTGGGAGTAGGTGAGCAGTGGAAATGAAATAAGATAAAATGTATGGAACCATACTATGCGGACAGTTTTTCTTATCATCAAATGCATAAAATTGTAAGCAAAGGATATGGTTCTTAAAGATGTCAACTAAAAGCATAAGTTCTGTCAAGAATATAGACACATGTCATTTTAAATGCACAATGCATTTTTATTTTTGGTAGGAAATCACACACAGTAAAACTTATCACAATTCATGAGTTTGTGAGCCAGAATCTATAGTAGTACTATAATCACAAATTATAGTTGATGCATCCCAACTATCAATAATAATAATGATATTAATAATAAAACTCAATCAAGCACTCTAGAGAAAGACTTAACTACATTTATATTCTCTTTAGAAAAAAGGCATTGTAAGATAATTGTCCCATCAAAAGGCAACTAAGGATTTATAGTAAAAAATGCTGAAAAAATGAATTTTAGAAGTACATTAGACACAATAAAAATTATTATTTTCTATATTTTATGATACATTCAGTAAATCACAATTCTTTTTAAATTTGCTTTTTATTATATTTTCTCTTTCGCTCTAAATAACACTCATGCTTACATTTAATTTTTATTTATAATTTCTCTTTTTTTATTTTAAATGGGCCCTATACTTATTTAAGCTTCACATCCCAGAAATATGGACCTATTTCTCTAAGTATCCAATGCACATAGTGATGGAGACTATATTTGTTGTTAATAGACATCATACAGAAACTTTAAAACCCAATTCAGAATAATGATTTATATCATCCAGTATGAACATCTCGCTAAACTAAGCTATCCAAATACATGATGAGAATCAAGATATCTCTTGTTTTATTTCAGCCAGAAAATTAATAGAGAGTGATGATTTTAAGATAGAATTGGGTGACACTTAACCTGTCTTTGATGTTATAACTACAGGGTCATAGCAAAGATGACACAATAATAATTCACTTCAGATTTACTAGTTACAGGTCAGTGATTCACACACACAAGTGGTTGCAGACGATAAAACATAATACTGGGAGGGGGTATCACTAAAATAACAGGGGGACCTGGAAGGTTGACAACAATTCTTATCTCCCATTTTAACATTTCCAAACATTACTACAGTTATATCCACATGAAAACCAGGATTTTCAGAATAAACCTCACCAAGTTTTATTTGTTTTTGTGTGTGTGGTTGTTTGGTTGTTTGTTTATTTATTTTCCATTGATTTTACGTATCTTTCCCATTGTTCTAAGTGGTTAAACAAAACTGAGAAATATTCTATTTTTTTCACAAGTGGGCTTAGAAGTCATTAGATCTTGTGGGAATAATGCGAGTTTTTAAAAACGAGTAAGTTGAAAGACAAGGAAATGTTATTGAAAGCTGGCATCAAAGAGCAAAATTGCCTTAGAGATATAATTCAGATCATTGCAAAACCATTAGAAACAATTACCGGAGACTCACTGTGACTCTTCTGAGGAGTTAATTTTGAGGAAGGTATTGAATCTGGAAGTAACTGGAGTGGGTAACAACATGTAATAGGAAATGAAAGTATGAGCTTCTAACTACGATTAACTGAATTCTAAGACAATAATGCAAATTGTACGTTATTAAGAGTGAATAAGAGTGAGTACAGTTAAAACTACTTATTCCTCATTTATGGTTTTCATTCATTTCTAAAGGACTGATACTTAGATAAGGTTCTTAACACTAACATTACTTTGACTCTATTACTTGAGCTGAATTTTAAAACTGTTTTAACATTTGAGCCTTAAAAAATGTACTTTTAATTTTACTTGATTGTAGTACAGCTTTTTCTGAATATTTAGTGGTGGTAATAGTTTTCTGCCATTTCTAAGGGGTTGTAATAGCTTTCTAGTAGATACAAACAGAAGAAAGTTTGAAACCACATGCACTGCTTTTCCTAAATCTCAGAATGTGTTGGCAAAACTTTAAAGTTTCTAGTTGTAGGGACACCTGGGTAGCTCAGTTGGTTAAGCATCCAACTCTTAATATTGGCTCAGGTCATGATCTCAGCGTTACCATGTCAAAATTGTGAGATCTAGCCTTGTGTTGGGCTCCATGCTGCATACAGACTGCTTGTTCTCTCTCTCCCTCTCTCTCTGCCCCTCCCCTGCTCATGCTCTCTCTCTCTCTCCAAATAAATAAATAAATATAAAAAAAAGTTTCTAGACATAAAAATTTCATGTACAATAGAAACGTTGGCACCCTACAGGGAAAAATTCATTGTACCCTCTATACTTTTTTCCTATGCCTAAAATGTGAGAGTAAAAATAACACATTGGAGAAATCTAAATATATTCAGATGAGTATGTTAATGGACAGCAGGCATTTCAATTATGAATAATTAGATTTCTAATTGCATTAAAATTCTAGTGATTATTATGGTGAGAAAACCCATAATTATCATGCCATCCATCACTAGGATTGGGCCTCTATCCCTGTTGTTTAATCATATTAAAACCGAGATTTGTTTACCTGTTTCATTAGGATTTACAGAAAACCAGTAATATGCAAAATTTTGTCCTTAGAAACTATGATGAAGATGTGAACTATTAGGTACAGTTACAGGCCATGAAGTTTTCCATTTGTTTGAAAATATGAAGCAATCAATTTAAGTTTTACATAGACAATTAGGAAATAACACAAAAGTGAGAAGTAGGTGTAAGATGAAAAAAGAATAGTCAGAATTACTAAATTGCAGGGAAAACTTCTAAAATTGAAAAATTGCCTTTTACCCTGGAGTTTATGTAAAGGAAACTTCCCTCGTAGAATCAAGGCTTCAACAACAACAATAAAAACTTTAATACATAAGGAAATTAGTAAGGATATTTCAGCACCCCTCAATCTCAAGTACCCATGCACCTTCTCAGGGTCAGCCCAGCATCCAGTCTTTTTTTATCTGGGGAATTCTATGACTGTTGTTTGCTTTTCTCTTGCTCAGATAGTAGGAATGTCTTCAGAAACCTTAGCCCTTTTTATCCTTAGTTTCTTTCAAAGATGGTGGTAAGTGCTTAGATTTTAATAGTTGTCCCAAACAACCTCAGACACTCTCTCTTTAGTTACAGTACCACTCTTTAGAGCTCCAAAGTTTCTGGCTTTCCTGAGGCTCAGTGAGAATTAGCTGGTACCACTGTACCTATATGTTTATTGTATGTGAAGCATGTGGAATCTTTTCCACTTAGCCCTTCAGAGAAATGAAAGCAATGCTAGTAATTTTATTCCTTCTTCTTATTCAAGAATGATTAATAATTTCCCAAGCACAATACCCAAATGTGTGACATTTGATTACAAAAATTAGGGAAAGCTTAGACATGTGTATGTCTATTTGTATTATATTACATAGCTCATACATATGTATTTATAAAAGTGGAATCACACCATACATGGGTTTGTAAACTACTTTTCCACTCAATAATATATTTTTATGAATCTCTACTTCATTATTTTTAAGAGCATCATACATTCTATTGTTTAAATAAGGCAGTATTTACTATCCACCCTGCCATTTATTTATTTATTTATTTATTTATTTATTTATTTATTTTTAAAAAAATATTTATTTATTTCTGAGACAGAGACAGAGCATGAGCAGGGGAGGGACAGAGAGAGAGGGAGACACAGAATCCGAAGTAGGCCCCAGGCTCTGAGCTGTCAGCACAGAGCCCAACACGGGCTCAAACTCACAAACCGTGAGATCATGACCTGAGCTGAACTTGGTCGCTCAACCGACTGAGCCACCCAGGCGCCCCCCACCCTGCCTTTTAGATGCATATAGATTTTATTCAACAAGCATGTACTATATGCCTGACTTTATTCTAAGCACTTTATAAATATTAATATATTTGGTCATCATCAAAATTGTATGATCTAGGGTCTCTAATTTTTGACAACAACAAGCTTTCAAGTGGTGCCTTTAGACTTGTGTCTTTATATAGTCTTCAGGAAAGATTCTTAGGTGTGGAATTTCTGGATCAAATAGATAGGAATTGTAACATTGATAGATACTGCTGAAAGCCCTTTGAAAACTGTCAGATTTAATTATATGAGAAGCATATGAAAGTGTACATTTCCCCACTCTTGCCATAATGTGCATTCTTTCTCTTTGAGTTTACTAAAAATTTGGCAAGTATTAGCTAGGTCCTTCTGAGTAGGCAGTAAGCTCTCTGAAAGACCATGAACATAGAGGAGAAGTTAAAGACTGTAAATATAACAACGTGATAACAATAATAACAATGTTGGAGGCTGCTCTACACAAATAGAAGGTCTAGATAGTTACCACAGTTGAAATGTATAACTCCGGTTTTTTAGGGCTCCTTCTTAGCACAAGGACAAATTATCCTGTTGAAGAGAATTTAGAATACAAGTTAGTCACTTATTTATTAAGCATTAAATGTCTTACTGATGTTCTTCATCTTGATTTGCACCTCAGTTCCAGGAGCTGGTGTCCTAATTTGTCTTCTTCCCTGAAGATACTCTAAGAATCTTAGTATTAGTAACCTGTCCCTCTGAGTTGAGGACCATACTTTGGACATGTTGAACTTCCCAGACCCTCTTCAGAAACCCACATCCAAGAAATGAGTCCTACTAACTCCTACCTGATGACTAGCATACAAGCTTCATTAACTGCCTGCTACCAATCCCTCATTGTCATATCTTATCATCCTGCCAGCCATCTACTTGAACCCCTAACTAAGAAGTTCTATCTGCATGTACAGTTGTATGTTGTCTGTTATGATGTCTTCCTTTCTGCCTGTCTTACAGCTTGTCTGCCTATCTGTCTGTAACCCATCAATGGTGCGCAGCTGGTCTGGAAATAGGGATGATAATGATTGCCCAACAGTGTGAATGTGAATGTGAATCCCCAGTACCTGGGCAGAACACCTGCCCACCTTGTGTGGATTTTCTCTATTTGGTGCCTTGCTATGGCTGATTTGACTTACTGTTACTGACAGGCAAAAACTACTTAAAACGTCGTTACAAAATGAAGTGCTGAATTGTATTCTATGGGCTTTAAGTTTAGTGCTGTAATTGGAGGATCCATCCTATGGCAGAGTCAAACATCTGGAATAGCATCTGCAGGTAAACAGTGAACAGCTGGTGTAAAATTGTACCCTAAACTCAGAGACCTTGAAAAATATGAACCTTATGTATCTTCTTTTAATGTTTATTTGAGAGAGAGTGAGAGGGTGGGGGAGAGAAGAGGGGGGGACAGAAGGAGAGGGAGACAAAGAATCCAAAGCAGGTGCCAGGGTCTGAGCTGTCAGCACAGAGCCTGATGTGGGGCTCCATCCCATGAACTGCGAGATCATGACCTGAGCTGAAGTCAGACACTTAACCAACTGAGCCACCCAGTCACTCCCTTATTTATTTTCTAATACTGCTCCCCAGACTGGTAGGCTGGGATGATGTGGAATGTCAGCTCCATGCTATCCTGATTATAGCAGCATTTTTTTAGTGAAACCCCTGATTGATGAGTTACACTGGGGACATGTGACTTGATGTAACTTCTCATGTGGATGTGTACTCAGCATTAAAGTGGTCCTTACCTTTCCCAAACTCATGTTTTATATCTAAGTGTGTCCTCTGCAGTGGAATGTGTCCTCTGTATGGAAGATACATTAAGATTTGAGATGTCTCTTTCAGCTGTTGTTTGTCTGAATATTATTTCCTATATCGTATTCTTTAAATCTAAATGAACAGATGGGGACCTATCAGGTACTGGGGATTCACATTCACATTCACATTGCTGGGCAATCATCACTACCCTTTATTTCCAGAAAAATTGATCACCACAAACTGAAACTCTGTATCCTTATACTGCAACTCCTCACTTCTCCCTCCTATCAGTTCCTTGGTAACCACCATTTGACTTTCTATCTTTATGAATTGTCTACTCTAGATACCTCATGTAAGTGGAATCATATAACATTTATCATTTTGTGTCAGGTACATTTCACTTAGGATAATGTTTTCAAGGTTCATCTATGTTGTAGCATGTATCGGTATTTTATTTCTTTATATGGCTGTATACTCCATCATATGGAATTGTACATTTTATTTACCCATTAATCTGTTGATAGATATTTGGGTTGTTTCTACCTTTTGGCTATTATGGACAATGCTCCTATGAAAATTGCTATGCAAATATCTATTCAAGTCCTTGCTTTCAATTCTTTTTTGTATATACCCAGAAGTAGAATTGCTAGGTCATAAGGTAATTACAAGTTTGATTTTTTGAGGAACTGTTGTAATGTTTTCCCCTGCAGCTATACCATTTTATGTTTCCACTAGCAATCCATATGGGTGAAATTTCTACACATCCTCATGAACACTTGGGATTTTCTTTCCTTCTTTCATTCTTTCTTTCCTCCTTTCTTTCTTTCTTGCTTTTTCTTTCATGCCATTGTAATGGGTATTAACAAATATCTCACTGCGACTTTTTTTTCAATATATGAAATTTATTGTCAAATTGGTTTCCATACAACACCCAGTGCTCATCCCAAAAGGTGCCCTCCTCAATACCCATCACCCACCCTCCCCTCCCTCCCACCCCCCATCAACCCTCAGTTTGTTCTCAGTTTTTAAGAGTCTCCTATGCTTTGGCTCTCTCCCACTCTAACCTCTTTTTTTTTTTCTTCCCCTCCCCCATGGGTTTCTGTTAAGTTTCTCAGGATCCACATAAGAGTGGTATCTGTCTTTCTCTGTATGGCTTATTTCACTTAGCATCACACTCTCCAGTTCCATCCACGTTGCTACAAAGGGCCATATTTCATTCTTTCTCATTGCCACATAGTACTCCATTGTGTATATAAACCACAATTTCTTTATCCATTCATCAGTTGATGGACATTTAGGCTCTTTCCATAATTTGGCTATTGTTGAGAGTGCTGCTATGAACATTGGGGTACAAGTGGCCCTATGCATCAGTACTCCTGTATCCCTTGGGTCAATTCCTAGCAGTGCTACTGCTGGGTCATAGGGTAGGTCTATTTTTAATTTTTTGAGGAACCTCCACACTTTTTTCCAGAGTGACTGCACCAGTTTGCATTCCCACCAACAGTGCAAGAGGGTTCCCGTTTCTCCACATCCTTGCCAGCATCTATAGTCTCCTGATTTGTTCATTTTGGCCACTCTGACTGGCGTGAGGTGATATCTGAGTGTGGTTTTGATTTGTATTTCCCTGATGAGGAGCGACGTTGAGCATCTTTTCATGTGCCTGTTGGCCATGCTGATGTCTTCTTTAGAGAAGTATCTATTCATGTTTTCTTCCCATTTCTTCACTGGGTTATTTGTTTTTTGGGTGTGGAGTTTGGTGAGCTCTTTATAGATTTTGTATACTAGCCCTTTCTCCGATATGTCATTTGCAAATATATTTTCCCATTCTGTTGGTTGCCTTTTAGTTTTGTTGGTTGTTTCCTTTGCTGTGCAGAAGCTTTTTATCTTCATGAGGTCCCAGTAGTTCATTTTTGCTTTTAATTCCCTTGCCTTTGGAGATGTGTCAGGTAAGAAATTGCTACGGCTGAGGTCAGAGAGGTCTTTTCCTGCTTTCTCCTCTAGGGTTTTGATGGTGTCCTGTCTCACATTGAGGTCCTTTATCCATTTTGAGTTTATTTTTGTGAATGGTCTGAGAAAGTGGTCTAGTTTCAACCTTCTGCATGTTGCTGTTCAGTTCTCCCAGCACCATTTGTTAAAGAGACTGTCTTTTTTCCATTGGATGTTCTTTCCTGCTTTGTCAAAGATGAGTTGGCCATACGTTTGTGGGTCTAGTTCTGGGGTTTCTATTATCTTCCATTGGTCTATGTGTCTGTTTTTGTGCCAATACCATGCTGTCTTGATGATGACAGCTTTGTAGTAGAGGCTAAAGTCTGGGATTGTGATGCCTCCTGCTTTGGTCTTCTTCTTCAAAATTCCTTTGGCTATTCGGGGCCTTTTGTGGTTCCATATGAATTTTAGGATTGCTTGTTTTAGCTTCGAGAAGAATGCTGGTGCAATTTTGATTGGGATTGCATTGAATGTGTAGATAGCTTTGGGTAATATTGACATTTTGACAATATTTATTCTTCCAATCCATGAGCATGGAATGTCTTTCCATTTCTTTATATCTTCTTCAATTTCCTTCATAAGCTTTCTATAGTTTTCAGCATACAGATCTTTTACATCTTTGGTTAGATTTATCCCTAGTCTCACTGCGATTTTTATTTGAACATTCCTAGTGATTAGTAATTAGTAATATTGAATTTTCATTGCTTATTAACACTTTGTGTATTTTCTTTGGAGAAATGTCTATTCATTTCCTTTGCAATTTTTTTTCAACTGAGTTGTTTTTTTCTTGTTGTTGATGATATGTAGGAGTACTTTATAATTTTAGATATTAATTTCTTATCAGACATATATTTTGCCAATATGTTCCCCCCATTCTGTGGATTTCCTTTTTACTCTCTTGAAAGTGTTGTTTATACACAGAAGTTTTTTTTTTTTCAATTTTGATGAAGTCTAATCTTTCTTATTTTGTTGTTCTCTGTACTTTTTGTATCATATTCAAGAAATCATTGCCAAATCCAATGTCATGAAATGTGTCTCCTATGTTTTCTACTAAGCATTTTAGCTCTGATTTTGATGCCTTTGATCTGTTTTGAATTAATTTTGGTATATAGTGTAAGGTAATGGTTCCAATTTAAATCTTTTGCATGAGGATATCCATATTTCTCAACACCGCTTGTTGAAAAGAATGTCCTTTTTGCAGCGAATAATCTTGGCACCCTTACCAAGAGTCATTTGACCATATATGCAAGGATTTATTTCTGGACTCTCTATTCTATTCTGTTGGTCTGTGCATCTGTCTTTATGTCGATGCCGTATTGTTCTGATTACTGTAGCGTTAATAGTAAGTTTTGAAAAGGAAGTGTGAGTCCTTGCAATTTGTTATTTTCCAAGATTATTTGGTCTATTCACATTCTCTTGAAATTCCATGTGAATTTTAGCTTAGATTTTTATCTCTGTGAACATTGACATGGGAATTTTGATAAGGATTGTATTCAATCTGTAGGTTGCTTTTGGGTAGTATTGTCATCTTAATATTGTCATGCAATCCATAAACACAGATTGTCTTGTCTGACTTTGATAATCAGGGTAATGCTGACCTCATAGAACAAGTTAGAAAGTTTTTCTTTCTCTTCAATTATTTGGAAGGTTTAAAGAGGATTGGTGCTAATTCTTTAAACACTTGGTATAATTTACCACTGAAGCCATCTGGTCCAGGGTTTTTTGTCGGAAAGTTTTTGATTACTGATCCAACTTCCTTACTAGTTATAATTTATTCTGATTACCCATTTCTTTATTATTTAGTCTTAATAGGTTTTGTGTTTCTAGAAATCTGGGTATATCATCGAGGTCTAAGTCTTCATTGGCCTACAGTTGTTCATAGTACTCTTTTATAATCCATTTTATTTTTGTTAAATAATAATTATCTCCTCACTTTCATTTCTGGTTTTAGTTGTTTGAGAATTCTCTCATTTTTTTCTTAGTTGTCTAAGGAATCCTGTTAATTTTTTTGATATTTTTGAAGAATCAACTTTTAGTTTTATTGATTTCCCTATTGTTTTTATATTCTCTATCTACCTGCTAACCTCTGTTTCCTTTCTTCTGCTAGTTTTGTGTTTAGTTTGTGCTTCTCTTTCTAGTTTCTTAAAGTATTAGGTTGTTGATTTGAGGCTTTTTTCCTTTTTTTTAAATCTAAGTGTTTACAGATATAAATTTCCTTCTTAGCCCTACTTTTGCTGCATCCCATAAAATTGGGTAGGTTCCACTACCTTTGCCTTGAGAGGAAAATTTGCAATGGGCTTGATGACTCCAGATAAAAAATGTGCTGTGCCAAGAAAGGGGCAGGAAAAAAGCAAGTGAAAATGTCATGACATCTCCACCTATTGAAGATGTCTTTTTTTTTTTTAATTGGGTATTTCCTTGGCTGATTATTTTTTCATGGTCCTATAAAGTTAGTTCAATAAATTTCTGGTAGTTTTTGACATTTTCATGTGGAATGAAGGCCTGGAGGTTCCTTGACTTCCATTTTGCTACATCACTCCAAGATATTATTTTTAAATAAATAATTTGGGGGACACCAGGGTGGCTCAGTTGTTGAACGTCTGAATCTTGATTTCTGTTCAGGTCATGATCTTACGGTTTGTGGGTTTGAGCCCCTGTGTGGGTGCAGAGCCTGCTTGGGACTCTCTCTCCCTTTTTCTCTGCCCCTCCCCTATTCTCTCTCTCTCTCTCTCTCTCTCTCTCTCTCTCTCTCTGTCAAAATAAATAAATAAACTTAAAAATATAAGAATTTGTTTGGAAACAAAATTGGCTTTCATGATTGGGTCAATGTGTAAGTATACAGTATAAACGTGGATTTAAAGTATAAAATCAATACCTATGATGGAGCTGATATAGGGAACACAGATCTAGGTCTACGCAACTTAGGTTCATATTACAGATCCCCCCAATCATTATCTCTTTGTCTTGGGAAATTCTTTAGACTTTTTCATGTCTCAGTTTCTTTATCTGAAAAATCAAGATAATAATAACAGATACTTGAGGTTCAAATGTGTTAATAGATATAAGCCCTTAGAATAGTGCTAGTCACATGTTTGGCTACCAACATATGATTAAACATTATAAATATATACAATTTGGTGTATACCAGTACTATAAAGAGTATTTCTTAGGGTGCCTGGGTGGCTCAGTTGGTTGAGCTCAGTCAGTTGAGACTCAGGTCATGATTTCATGGTTCATTAGTTTGAGCCCCATGCCGGTCTCTCTGCTGATAGCTCAGAGCCTGGGGCCTGCTTCAGATTCTGTGTCTCCTTCTCTTTCTCCCCCTCCCCTGCTCACAGTCTGTCTCTCTCTCTCTCAAAAATGAACATTAAAAAAAAAAAGAATATTTCTTTGAGGGATGTCTGGGTGGCTCAATACGTTCAGCATCTGGCTGTTGATTTCAGCTCAGGTCATAATCTCATAGTTGGGAATTTGAACCCCGTGTCAGACTCCAGCCTCGGCATACAGCGTACTTAAGATTCTGTCTTTCCCTCTCTTTCTGCCCCTGTGTACTCTCTCTCTCTCTCTTTCTCAAAAACTTAAAATTAAAATAAAAAAAAGAATATTTGTTTATGTAATCAATATCCTAAACAGTTTTAAATTACTGGTAAAATTTAATTATGGTGACTTTTCTGTCTGCATATACTAATGAATCATGAACATGTTGCTTAAATATTTAGATACTACTTTTTTCAATATTCTGTTACTTCAGAATCTCACAATATAAAATTTATAATTAATTTTAATTGAAAATTACCCCAAAATGTTCAATTATATTTTATGTTTATCTATTCTTTCCAAAAAGCACTCTGATAGACTGTCAACAGAAATAAGAATCTTTACTCTTAATTGAGTCTATTTATGTACCAGATATCATTCTAGTACTTGATTTACAAGTATTTTACTCACAGATACCATATGAAGTATGCATAATTATCATCTTCTCCTTACATTTAAGAAACTCTAATTAAAAAATAATTTTATCAGGCTCATATCTCTATCAGTGAAAGATTATTTTATAGACATATGAGTTGGCAAAGCTAAAACTATTGCTGTAATACCGTACAACTCATTTTGCAAAAGCAAGATTAATGACAGAGGATTTTTATTTTACCATTTTATTTCCTGCCAATTTTGCTGTATTTGTTTAGCCTATAAATCAGAGCATAACTCAATCTATAAAATATTATTACAAGTGGGAGTTGCTCAAAAATATGTAACAACATATAAGAGAGTCATTGTGTCTTATCATTATAATTTTTACTAAGTATGTGGCTGTAGCGTTCTAAGAAGAAAGGTCACTCTTTTCATATGAATAAAGCTTCACTTTGTCACATTGTAAGGGATTTCTAAGATTTAGTCCTTAGCAAAATATCTTATCGCTTTTTTTTTTTAATGGCAACAGACACGTCTGCCTCCCGCCTTATGAAATTGGCAAACAGGTACACGCTGACAAGGAGGTACCTTATCTTCATTGTTCCAATGATGTAGAACTCACAGGCAATGTTTTGGATGCCAGTGACAAATCTAAGGATAGGGATAGAAATAGCGATGATGATAATGATTTCCTGAAGGGTAAGAAAACCACCTGGGAAAACTCTACTTCAATCTTTCATTATAAAATTCATTTTTGCAGAAATACAGCCTTAGAGTGAAACCTGGTTCTGTCCTTCACTTTACCTTTAGTGTAAAGAATCAAGTGAGCAGAAACCAACTAACATCAGGGGATTTTATTTCTTTATTTTTGGAAAGCAAGTGCCTGCCTCTTTCTAGGATAAGTGCTCATTTACTCCTGCTTCCTGACTAATATCTCAAGCATAGTATAAATATTGCACTTAACAGTGAAAAATCAAGTTAGATTTAAGTCATCAAGTAAAATTTAAGTAATTTTGCATGTTCTTTGTTAAATATGACAGAAAAATGTATATTTACAAAAAGGTCTATAGCAACTGTTTTAAGATGTTAGAGAAACATATATATTTTAAAAGAAAAATTTAAGTGAATTGTTTAAAGTGTTAAACTCTCTTCAAAATTCACCCATCTAGAAAGAACTACTTTCTTAGTACTATCACTTTTGCAAGAATTGGCAAACATTTTCAGAAAAAAGGGCCAGAGAAAATATATTTTTGGATTTCCCGGCCATTCGGTCTCTGTTGCAACTATTCAGCTTTGCTGTTTTAGCATGAAAGCAGCCATGGAAAATACATAAAGGAGTGGGTATGGTTGTGTTCCAATCCAATTTTGTTTACAACAAGTGGAGTACCAGATTTGTTCCACAGGCTATAGTTTGCCACCCTGTTCTTAACATAGTTACCAAAGCTTTGGTATATCTTGGGGATTGAAACATATTTAAGTTCAATGTCAGTGAGAAGAGTCTGGAAAATTTTCATTAAGGAGAGAATCTTGAAAGAGTGGTATACATTTCAGTGCACTGAATTTTATTTATTAATACCAGCAATCTGAAAGAATCTCTAAAGTATCCCTTATGTATCTAATCCTTATTCTAGGTCGATGTTGCTTAAATTACAATCAGACATTAATTTAGGAGCTCTGCCTTTGCCACAGTGAGTCACTGCTCCCCTAGATCATCACAAAGCCTTTAAAGGGGATCTAATAGAAAGTGGTGTGACTTCCCCTTTGAAGAATGTCATGGGAAGAATGATAAATTCATTACTCGCAGTCGAAGTTCAAGATCGGTGGATAGCTCTGTTCGCAGCTCTCTCAATTTGATTAAAAACCAATGGGCTCATATCTAATAAACATACCCTTTCAATTCCCGCATGTAATTTAGAGAGAGCAGCATGAAAATACCCATCAATGTGCTGCTGCACAGTCTGGGGGGATGTAAAGACCTCGCAATGTAATCCACGGCTTTCTTGACTAATGTCTCCAACATGACTTGTTCATCTCCGCAATGATCAAGTGGCTATTAAAGATAAAACTGTGCTAACCTTTTCAAAAATTAGAAGAGCATGACTACAAGTGAAGCAACAATGGCTTCCCGGAGAGGCAGCCGTAGAAGGGAAAGATCACCCTATCCAGGCAAGAGTAATGTATGCATTATTTATACAGTGTGTCTGGGGTCTGCATGAAAGATGAAATCCCTGTCTGGGAAGTGCCTTTCTCAGCAGGACTATTTTAGTTAAAGTGCACAGTGGAGTCTGCTGCATTTCCATCAGCCAAGTAGAAATGGAGAAAATGGGTGTAATTTTTTCTCTTTTGGCTGGAGTCTGTGTAAAAACAAGACTAATGAATAACATAGGTGAAAATACATGGGATGTTCTAGTGTGACATTTGAAAATTATTATAAAGGAGTAACAAACAAGTACTTATGTTATTAGCTTCTTTCTCTAAACCTTCCTTTAGAGTTACCTTATTTAGCACATACTGTTCTACTCCTAAAGAAAAGAAACTTCTTTCTTCTCAAACCTGGCAACTTCTGCTTTCTACTCTGCCAGAAACCTTCTTGGAGGCAATAAAGCACTAAGTTGAATACCTGATTGAATGACTGAAAAGCAAAGAGACAATGGGGCACCTGGGTGACTCATTTGGTTGAGCATCTGACTTCGGCTCAGGTCATGATCTCAAGGCTCATGAGTTTGAGTTCGAGGCCCACATCGGGCTCTGTGCTGACTGCATGGAACCTGGACCCTGACTCAGATTCTGTGTCTCCCTCTCTCTCTGCCCCTCCCTCGCTTGCACTCTGTTTCTGCCTCTCAAAAATAAACGTTAAAAAAAAAATTTAAAAAAGAAAAGCAAAAAAAAAAATACTTTTACAAATTAACATTAGAAATATTTTGCTCCAGTACTTTGGCCAGTATCTCAAGACCTTGCACCTTAAATTAATCTTTTCAATATTGTCTAACCAAATTAAAGTTCTCACATTTCTTTGAGTTCAACTAATTGTTTCATGATTGTATGCCTTTGAAAACGCTGTCCTCACTGCTTAGAATGAATTTTGCCCTTTCCTACTTGATCATTCTGGACCTTCCAGTAAAGTTACATGTGCTCCGTAGGGTATACCTATGTATGGGTGTAAAGTGACCCTGTCAGCATACTCTGATTCATACTTAAAGAATTAGTTCATTGTTCTTCTATGAAGGCATCTCTACCTTCAAGGTTGGTAATTGCCTTTCCTGTATATCTGCAGCCTTTTATGTACATCTCATCCTATTTTAAATTTATCACTTTAAATTATAACAATTTTTGTGTCTATATCCTTGCGATAGAAACAGAAAATATAATCCTAATCATATCACCAAGTCTACCTTAGATAGAAAATATAACTGCAGTAGAAGATAAAAGCCTCAGTTAACAGTTCTTAATAAGAATCTTGAGGGAGACAGTTTGCAGTAAATTAAATTTAAAAATAAATAAATTTTTAACAATGAGTACAAATTCTTTGTTACTTTGCCCATTGAGAGGAGTTGCCTCCCCAACCCCCCCCCCCCCCGAAGTGGCCGATTTTGTGACTAGATTACATATCAGCCATATATATATATATATATATATATATATATATATATATATATATATATGTTACTTTCTGGGACTTCTGAGGCAAGATCACAAGAAGCCTTGGAGTTTCTGTCTGGTTATCCTGAAACACTTGCTTCTCAAGACACTCTCCTTGGAATGTTCATACTTAGAACTCTGTTACCACATTGTGAGGAAGCTCAGGCAACTTCCAGAGAGACCCACGTGGTGAAGAATCAAAGCCTCCAAATGACAATCTGAACTTATTTCCTAGTCAACAACTAGCACCAATTTGTCCTCGTATGAGGACCAGTCTTGAAGTTGGATCATCCAGCCTCAGTCAAGTTGTCCTAGCTGCTGCCACACAGAATAGAAATAAGCTCTGCCCAACTTGACTATTGTTGTTGTAAGCCTCTAATGTTGGGATATTTTATAATGCAGCAATAGATAACTAGAATAATGATGACACATTGAAGAGCAAGGCTGTGCTTAGTCATATTCTTACAGAGATGAGGGAAACGTTAGTAAATACTTAGATGATCCTTATACCAAACATCTTTGAGTTTCCTCTAAATAGACCTTACTTCTGATATACACCACACCAAAATAATGCTTTTAGAGAGAATATATATATATATATATATATATATATATATATAATAGTTAAAGAAAAAATATATAGCATCATTAAATGGTGAAACTTAGGGAGGTACCTGAGATCGTCTGCCACTTAACAGGAAAAAAAAAAGTTCGCATAATTAGGTGACTTATTCTGAGTCACATAGATAGCAACAGAAATGGTCAAGATTTGCACTTTATTCTAGGTCTGAGTTACTGAAACTTAAATATGAGTAAAAGAATAAAGAAGAAGAGGAGGAGGAAAGATACATAACATGTAATCAGAGTTTCAGTTTCCCAAAACTCTCAAGTATAAATAAAGCATCAGTTAAAGGACCTTTAACATACAAGTCCTCCTGTATTAGCATTAGCCTATTATTATTGCAGGACTGTGTTCAGTGACAGATGGTTGGGTCACTCAGTTACTGGGGAGATATAAATATTTCAAGACTGATTATATATGGATCTTCAAATTAGAAGATAAAATATTTTTATAACCTAGCTTTTCTTGCATTAAGAACCCCCCCTTATACACCCACAAACAAATGTGTTCATATAGGACATCTAGGACTATTTATCATGCAGAGTCTCACAAAATGAAAACAAAACCACAATAACTCACTTTAATTGATGATATTTTCAGGAGTGTTCCTAGAATAAGACCCTCATTTCTTGGCACATTACAGGTGCCTACAAGTACTCTATTCTTATTTTACAAAACCTTAAAGAAAACTGGTTGAGAAAATTGAGTACAATGAGGATGTGAGAATTGATGGCAAAGGACTGGAGATTAAAGCTTCTTTTCTCATTATGGGAGCTACAACATAGTCTCTTGGACTTTGAGGTAACCTGTCAGTGAGTGGCTGTGCAGATACTTGTGAAGGGAATGGTAATATTGAGAGGCTACTTCTTGCATGCTTAAATTTGTATACCAAGAACTATACCAAAAAAACACGTGTTTAGAAATACCTCTGATCTCAATTCTCAAAGCTCATTTTCCAATCTTATTTGCACAAAGACAGAGTTTCACCTCTTGCTTTTTTTTTTTTTTTTTTTTAACCATGCATAGGATTCCACCTCCTTCCTGGCTCTTCTCCTCAGGGCCAACATAAGGCTATCTACTCTCATATTGGTTACCTTCTTGATAGTGTTCTCTTCTTTTTAGTATGAAACCACAATTAAGCCATTAACCATAGACAGAAAGAGCTATCATTTTAGATACAATTGTGCTTTTAGTCCTGGAACAAACATTCCTTAGGGATGGACTAAAGAATCTTGCTTAAAGCGGCAGAAAAGGAAAATAGAGGAACAAATATTTCAAACTACTTTTTCATATAAATGACCCTACTAGTCTTGGGTATAAGTTAAGGAAAATGGAAGGCTCAACCCTGTCTGGGTTTTAAGTCTGATTGAATGGCTGGGCCTCTCCTAAGATGAGGAGAAGTGGCTATGAACCAGATTTGGCACGAGAGATCAGTTTCATTTTGTACATGTTCAAATTGAGATGATGCATATCTGAAGGGAGATGCCAAGTTGGCAGCTGGATAATTGTGCCTAGAGCTCTGAAGAGAACTTGGGGTAGAGTAATATATATGGGAGAGTTGTATGATGGTGAAGGAGATGCCAAGGAAAGTGATGGGAGTAGGTAAGATTGTGCAGAGAGGTGGTATACAGTCAAGACTGATTTAAAGGCTGTATAGTGGAGGGAGCCATGATTAAAATAATTGAAAATAAGAGTGCAGAGAGATAGAAGGAAAATGAGAATGGTATGATACTAGAGAAGCTAAGGGGGGTGGTGTTTCAAGGAGAAAATAGTCACCATCATCAGATATTCTTCACAAGTCAAGTAAGGTGACAACTTCAATCTCATTTTCACAACACCTGCTACTCTCCATTCATACAAATTTTTAGTTTCCTAAACATACCATGATCTCCCTCACTTCTGAGGTTCCATACCTGTGACTCAATCTGCCTGGAGTAAATTTACTCTCCTTATTATTGAGTTAGTCATTGTTGATTCTTTAAGGCTTCAACTTACAAGTTAATGTCCTCTGGAAAACCTTTCTGATCTTTCTCAAGGTAGGTCATAAACTCATCCTATGAGCTCACAATGCAACTTCTACTTTATTTTTACAACTTTCTAAAAAAACTTTTGTTCCTTCCTGTTGAACTTAAACTTTCATGGTAATTGAGATCACACTTATTTTGTGTACCACTTTATTCCCAGGAGAACTGGCACATAGTAAATACTTATTTAATATATGGTGAATTAGTAAGTAAGTGGAAGAGAAAGTTTTTATTTAAAAATTGCCCATCTTGGCTTTTTTTTCCCAAGGCTTCCCTGATCTCTGGATGTTCCTCTTTCTCTTTTGAGCCACCTATAATTCTGTCCTTAAATGTTGGTATTCCCCGGTTTCAGTGCTTGCCCATTTTCTTGTATTAATCTACTCCTTTGCACACATTGTTTTTTTTTTTTTTTTTTTTGCTATATCCTGATCAATACCATATATTGATCTTTGACCCCAATTCTCTCCAATGATTCTATTTTTCCATTTTTTAATTAAATCTTCCTAGTTCAATATTTCACCAGCCCTTCGGTTCACTACAACCAATAATATAAGAATAAACTCTCTTATCTGTTCCGCCAACCATATCCACTAACTTCAAACATTGTCATCAACGTTCTCCTGTTTACCTGCAAATAATATCTGGGATTTATCATAGACTACTGTGCTCTATGCCCATGATAACCAATCAGCCACAAATTTTCTTAATACTTTGGAAATCTTTGTTCTATTTTTCATTTTTTAAAATCAAATGCTTGTTGTTTTTCAAATAGATTTCTGGAGTCTCCTTACCTGGTTCCTTCCCTTCCCTTCTCTTCCCTTCCCTTCCCTTCCCTTCCCCTTGCCCCTGCCTCATCTGACTCTGTGGCTAGGACTTCCAGTACCATATTAAATAAAAGGGGTAAGAGTGGACATCCATGCCTTGTACCTGATATTAGAGGAAAAACTCTATTCATATATCTATATGAATGTATCATATTCATCTAGTATGATATTAGCTGTGGGGTTTTCATATATGGCCTTTATTATGTTGAGGTATGTTCCTTCTAAACATACTTTGTTGAGACTCTTTGTCATGAATGGATGATATACTTTGCCAAAAACCTTTTTCTGAATTGATTGAGATGATCATATGGTTTTTACCATTCTTATTAATGTGAGGCATCACATTGATTGATTTATGAATATTGAATCACCGTATATCCCTGGAATAAATCTCACTTGATCATGGTGAAAGATTTTTTTTTTATTGTTGGATTCAGTTTGCTAATATTTTGTTGAAAAAAAATTTTTTGTAGAATTGCTACTCTTTATTTATTTATTTATTGGATATATAATTGTTATGAATTTTGTTTATTTTTTATTTTTTTAATTTTTTTATTTTATTCTTTTTAAATTTACATCCAATTAGTTAGGATATAGTGCAACAATGATTTCAGGAGTAGTTTCCTTAGTTCCCCTTACCTATTTAGCCCATCCCCTCTCCCACAACCCCTCCTGTAACCCTCAGTTCATTCTCCATATTTGAGTATCTTCTGTTTTGTCCCCCTCCCTGTTTTTATATTATTAGTGTTTCCCTTCCCTTATGTTCATCTGTTTTGTCTCTTAAAGTCCTCATATGAGTGAAGTCATATGATTTTTGTCTTTCTCTGACTGACTAATTTCACTTAGCATAATACCCTCCAGTTCCATCCACGTAGTTGCAAATGGCAAGATTTCATTCTTTTTGACTGCTGAGTAATACTCCATTGTGTGTGTGTGTGTGTGTGTGTGTGTGTGTATGCCACATCCTCTTTATCCATTCATCCATCGATAGACATTTGGGCTCTTTCCATCTTTGGCTATTGTTGATATTGCTTCTATAAACATGGGGGTGCACGTGTCCCTTTGAAACAGCACACCTGTATCCCTTGGATAAATGCCTAGTAGTGCAATTGCTGTGTCCTAGGGTAGTTCTATTTTTAGTTTTTTGAGGAACCTCCATACTGTTTTCCAGAGTGGCTGTTCAAGCTTGCATTCCCACCAACAGTGCAAAAGAGGTCCTCTTTCTCAGTATCCTCGCCAACATCTGTTGTTGCCTGAGTTGTTAATGTTAGCCATTCTGACACGTGTGAGGTGGTATCTCATTGTGGTTTTGATTTGTATTTTCCTGATGATGAGTGATGTGGAGCATTTTTTTCATGTGTCTGTTAGCCATATGAATGTCTTCTTTGGAGAATTTTGTTGAAAATTTTTGCATCTATGTTCATCAGAGATATTGACCTATAGTTTTCTTTTTTTGTAGTGTCATTATCTGCTTTTGGTATTAGGGTAATGCTGGACTTTGAGAATGAATTTGGAAGCATTTATTCCTCTTCTAGTTTTTTGGAATAGTTTGAAAAGAATAGGTATTAACTCTTTAAATGTTTGGTATAATTCACCTGTGAAGCCATCTGATCCTAGACTTGTTTGCTGGGAGGTTTTGGTTGTTTGTTTGTTTGATTGTTTTTCTGATTCAATTTTATTGCTAGTAATCAGTCTGTTCAAATTTTCTGATTCAGTTTTGGAAGGTCATGTGTTTCTAGGAATTTATCCATTTCTTCTAGTTTGTCCAATTTGACGTGTAATTTTTTCATAATCTCTGATAATGCTTTGTATTTCTTTGGTGTCTTACTTCACCTTCTTTATTTCTGATGTTATTTATTTGATTTCCCCCTCTCCTTTATGAATCTGGCTAAAGGTTTATCAAGTTTTTGATCTTGTCAAAGAACCACGCCTAATTCCATTGATCTGTTACATTTTGGTTTTTTTAATCTCTATTTTATTTATTTCTGCTCCAATTTTTATTATTTTCTTCCTTCTACTGGCTTTGGGTTTTGTTTGTTCTTTTTCTAGCTCCTTTAGTGTAAAGTTAGGTTGTTTATTTGAGATTTTTCCTGCTTCTTGAGTAGACCTTTATTGCTATAATCTTCCCTCTTAGAACAGCTATGCTGCATCCCAAATATTTTAGATAGTTGTGTTTTCATTTTCATTTGTCTCCATGTATTTTTTGTATTTCCTCTTTGATTTCTTGGTTGACCCATTTTTTAGTAGCATGCTATTTAACTCCATGTATTTCTGTTCGTTCCAGATTTTTTTCTTGTGATTGATTTCTATTTTCATACTGTTGTGGTCAAAAAAGATGCATAACATGATTTCAATCATTTTGAGCTTGTTGAGACTTGTTTTGTGGTTTAACATGTGATCTATTGTAGAGTATGTTCCATGTGCACTTAAAGAGAATGTGTATTTTGTTGGTTGTGGATGGAATGTTCTGAATATATGTTAGATCCATCTGGTCCAATGTGTGATTGAAAGCCACTGTTTCTCTGCTGATTTTCTGTCTCGATGATGTATCCATTGATGTAAAGTGTGGCTTGCCTGATTTCTTTATCCACAGGCTCACTGCCCTTCAGTTTTTTCTGCATATTTTTGAGTTACCGTTTTAACTGGCCTGCTTCAAATTCACCCGCTTTAGATTCTTTTTTTTTATGTCTATTTATTTATTTTGAGAGAGAGAGAGAGAGAGAAAGAGAGAGAGAGAGAAAGCAGGGGAAGAACAGAGAAAGAGGGAGCAAGAATCCCAAGCAGGCTCTGCACCATCAGTGCAGAGCCGAATGTGAGGCTTGATCCCACAAATCACAAGATCATAACCTGAGCCGAAATCAAGAATTGGACCCTTAACCGACTGAGTGATGCAAGCACCCCACCTGCTTCAAATTCTTTAGTGAAATCTTTTTTTCATCCATCTCCTAAGCAAGGAAGGCCCTTCTTGACCAATTCCTGGCCCCCTCTTGATATATCTTATTGTCCCCTCCCTCATTACAAAATTGCAGTTCCTTGAACATGAAAGTTCTTTTTATACTTTATGACTATGTACACCTTTTTCCTCTCCTTGGAAGAGTTCTTACTGTGATCCTTATCAAACAAAACAAAACAAAAAACAGACACAAAGTAGGGGTGCCTGGCTGGCTTAGTCAGTAAAGCATGCAACTCTTGATCTCAAGGTTGTTAATTTGAGATCCACAATGAGTATAGCATTTACAAAAATAAATAAATAAGTAAGTAAGTAAATAAATAAATAAATAAACTATTCTAAAAACTTAAAAAAAATTCTGAACACATGATTAACTATCAATCTTTTTGTGAGGCATGCCACTCCCATGCCCAGACAATGATCCATTTCTGAGATATCCTTCTACTATACACATAGATTTGTTGCTACATTTTATCACTGAATTTTCACAGTTTCTTTGCCTTTGTCTTTTACCTACTACATTGTAATCTTTTTGATTCACCATACTAGAACTAACTTTGTATTTTCAAGGCCTTGCAAATGTACATGTTCAGTAAATGTTTTATGAATTGAAATGAAACAGCTTCTTGAAACAGAATTGTTATGAATTTAAAAACTGGTTCTCATCCTGTTAGTATTCAGTTCTTTCAGTCTTGTCCCTAGAGCAACCAAACTACTATAACACCACATTCAAAATTAATCAATATTAAATTTAGATTAATTAATGTCATTGTTTCTAATAAGATATTGGCATATAATTAGGAAGTACTTTTGTCGATGGTTTTGGTGTTTCTAGCTGAATTGATTATCTTGTTAGGGAAATATTAGAGGCATTATGTTTCTGCTAAACTGAATAAAAATTTAGTAGCATACAACTTTTGTTTTATGCAAAATGTTGGAAAATAAGAGAATGATACTAAAACTATCAACTAGAAAATTACCTTAGTACTGTAGCATATTGTTTTTTCATGCATAAACTATAAAGTCAAGTATGAAAAAATTTCTATAAATCCCTGTGGCAAAAGAGAATGGATTTAAAATCCAGTAAAATTAAATTCTAGAAGGTTAATGTTGCCTGTTATATTTGATAACAATAATAAACATAATACAAGTTTGTTAACTTATTGTTTTAAAATGCCAGTTGATAAGTAACAATGGTACCATTTTAGCACAGGTAACTAACTACTTTGTGTTTGAATGTCCCAACAGATAACCTGCATTACAGTAATAAAGTGATGCTTAACTCATTGATTTTTTAATAATGTCTTAAATAAAACTGAAATTTCTTTAGAGCCCCTTCGATATTCAGTGATTACACGAAGGATCTGTTGTTTATTTCTTTACCTATATACTTATCTACCTCTTTATTTTTATTCTTCAATTAAATATCATTTTCTACTGAGGTATTAAGAATGTGTGCATCAGTGCTCAAATACACAATAAGATCTCTTATATATAGGAGATGCTTTTGAAACTATATTTAGTTCACAAATATTGCTCACCAAAAGGGAGCCCCCACTAATTTTAGCGAAAAGTTGTCCTTTATCCCCTTGAAATCGGACAAATTCATCTGTTATTAAGTTTACAATTGCAAAAGTCTGATGTATTAATAAGCTAACACTTGACTCAGATCCTTAGAGTATTAGTTTCCAAGAACATGGTCCTTGCATCTACATCAGCATCCCTTGGAAACTTAGAAATGCACACTCATGGGCTAATCTTTAGAACTACTATATCAGAAATTGAGGCATAGGACTCAGAAATCTGTGTTTTAATAAGGCCTCTCAATGGTTCTTATACTAAAATTGGGGGACCTCTGCCTTAAAGTAGGTTCATGGAATTTTCGAGTCTAATGGAAAGTGAGAAAGTAGCCAGTGTTGTTATTTTCTAGATGATGCATATAATGATAAAATGACTTGTTCAAGGCAGCTCCATAGCTAACTAAATTTTTAAACTCCTGGTCTCCTGGTCATATAGGGCACCTGGGTGGCTCAGTCAGTTAAGCGTTTGACTTTGGCTGAGGTCATGATCTCACAGTTCATGAGTTCCAGCCCTCTGACAGCTCAGAGCCTGGAGCTTGCTTCGGACTCTGTGTCTCCCTCTCTCTGCCCCTCCCCTGCTCACTCTCTCTCTCTCTCTCTCTCTCTCTCTCTCTCTCTCTCTCTGTCTCCAAAATAAATAAACATTAAAAAAAATTAAACTCCTGGTCATAAAAAAGCTTCTAATCCAAGCATAGAAGTGTACTTAAAATTGAGCATACATGTGCATGCATAAAGTAATTTTAGTATTTTCTTCTTAAAGGAGTTTCTGAAAGTTTTATTGACCTCTCAAGTGAATTAGACTTTATTACTTTATGAGCAATAGTCAATGCCACTTCATATTTTAAGAGGTATACTTAATAAGGCTTAATACTCCAAGCCGTGGATATGCCATAAATCCACAAAAAGCTTGGTCAATATCAATCAAATTTATTAAATAATTTATAGGTGGGAAACATTTAAGGCAGAGATAGCAAGAAGTCCCTATGGTCATAAATCATTCTCAAAAGATGTTTTAAAATAAAAATTTTACATTCCAACCCATATATATTTGATTAAACTTACCTAATTTAAAACAGAAACAGGTTAAAAATTTGATTCTTTTTAAAGTCTTTATGTAATTGCAATAGTTATTTTAATATTTGGATATAATAACTTTTTCTTAGTGCAATCAGATATAAAAGTACTTTTCTAATTTGTGTGTCCGCATGAATAGACATGCTATTCTTCAGAAATTGAAATGTTCACAATGCAAAAGCTGTTTCCCTAAAGAAAAGGTAGAAGAAATGAATGGAGACAGATCCCCTATAAAGAGTTGAAGTTGTGCCAAAAGGAAATTGCATTTTCCAAAGCAGGTCGCGTTGTTGGGGAAAACACAAGACACCAGCTAAATAAATCAAAGTCCCATTTCAATGAGCCCGTCTGAACAAAACCGCATGCACTAGATTCATTACCTTGGAAGATGAGTCAAATCCATGGGGTTTCCCAAGGAGTTCAAATTTGATTTTCAGTTTTATCCTATTATTAATATGTTTGGTCAAACAGGGGGTCAAAATATCTGCTTGAAAAGGAGCCACAAATACATACGCTATAGTTACCCAAGCCCATCACCACCTCCTCACCACCCCCCTGCCAAAAATGTGTCCCAAATCAACATGAGAAAAATACACTGTTTTTGCCTAATTTATACATTTCATAGCAAATCATGTATAGGCAGATTGTCACATAGAATGAGCAAAATAGTTCCATAAAATTGGGTTAAATACTGCTGGAACTCTCTGTAGTAAAATAATAATGCAACTTCTCAGGGGCCTAATGTGCTTTTAAAGATTAGGTTACCAACTGAAAATCTGACTGTGAGAATGTTTCTCCTTAAGCCCAGTTAGGATCTGTCATAATATTCTAAGATCCTATGGTTTCCCTGTAGTAAACCAAGATAGGAAAACTGTCTAAAAGTTTTCAGCAAATTGGAACCACTATTTCTACATCTAGCAATGCACAGCATTATAGGTTTCATAATGATTTGAATTTAAGTATGCAAATTGAAAGTGAATTATGTCCCACTTCTAGATAAAATCCTTATAATAATATATTGGTTTAATATAGGATTAGAACTTGTTATTCTTGAGATTTATGGAATGTGTAATATTATAGCCTCTCATGTAGTATAGAACAACCCATCTTTGAGGTAGTTCTATCTCAAAAATAGATTCTGGCTAGTACCTCACAGGACTGCAGATGTTTGAGCAATAAAATAGTATTTGCTAACTATTTACAACTGAACCCTTGGAATTTATATCATGTATTAGATAGGAAACATGTGGGAAAAAATCCCAGAGATAGCTCCCTCTTCAGAAAGCATGTAGTAATTTAAACTTTCTGCCTGTATATGGTCCCATAAAATTTATACAGGGAGAAATTAAATGTATAAAATGATTTATAGGAGGATTAAAAAAGCTTGCAAGTTTGGGATTTCATACATCTTCATGAAAACTGTTATAAATCTCTGTAACCTAAATTGCTTATCCTAGTTCTACAGAAGGAGCATAAACAGAGCAAGCAATTATTTGTAATAAACTTTTTCTTTAATATTGTGGCAATCCCATTTTCTTAACACACTTGTCATGACACATCTTGTGTCCTCAGAGTCAAAAACTGCATTCTAGTTGCTCATGCTTTCTGTAGTTGAACAGACTCTGTCGTTAATGTGGGTAAATCAACATGGCCGTGATGTTGAGAGCAAATTATTAAGAATGAGATCTTAGCTATGCCTTTTGAGAACTTACACATTTTTCATAAGCCGAACCTTGAAGTTTTTACTACCTATAGGGAAAGTTTTAAAATAACATTTTCTATTTACAGTCTTAAGAACACTTGCTAAATAAGTTCCAAATTCTGTAAAGCATTACAAGCAATTTGAGATATCAGTTGAACACTGTCTTAATCATGAACCACTGCTGTAAATGTTCAGTTTGTGTCACTAAGAATAATAATTCATAATTTAATTTTTTTCAATTTAGATTTAAACACATTCAAATCATTAAAATAACGTGAACTTTAATGCTGATATTCCAGCATTATTGACTATCGTGCAACAAAAGTTAGAAAGAAGAGGAGTAAGCTAACCATATACATTTCTTTCAAGGAGAATTTTAGTGATTTTTAAGATAATGTAAGGACAGGGCACCTGGGTGGCTCAGTCATTTAAGCATCCCACTTCAGCTCAGGCCATGATCTCGTGGTTTGTGAATTCAAGCCCTGTGTCAGGTTCTCTGCCGAGAACTCAGAGACCACTTCTGATCCTCTGTATCCCTCTCTCTGCCTCTCCCCCCTACTCATGCTCATTCTCTCTCAAAAACAAATAAACCAAAAAAAAAAAAAAGAAGAAGAAAAAGAAAATGTGAGGACATATACATGTCACCTCTACAAAATAATTTATGTGTACCTGTTCTTTGCAATTCCCTTTATTTAAAAATAAATGCTAGTACTGTATGCAGATCTATGTAAAGATCATTGTATTAGTTTCCTGGGAAGAGGGAGGAAGCAGATGAGATTTAGATCTTGGAAAATACCTTGAAAATGGATAGAACGAAATAGGATCGTATTTCTTATTGAGATGTTGATTTCATGTCTTTGAAATTAAAAAAAAAATAATACACTGGTCTTAATGATTTTTCCTATTACCACATCTTTCTCTTTTGAGTCAAGGAGCACTTTTCCATTATATAAAGTTACAAACTCAGGTGATTACTATGACCAAGGGCCAGGCCATTGAGGGAAAGTAGCAAATAGGAGAATAAAGGAATTGTCCACAGGAGATAGCTGCTTTTCTTTCTTTTTTTTTTTTAATTTTTTAATGCTTATTTATTTCTGACAGAGAGAGAGAGAGAGACAGAGAATGAGCAGGGGAGGGGCAGAGAGAGAAGGAGACACAGAATCTGAAGCAGGCTGCAGGCTCTGAGCTCTCAGCACAGAGCCTGATGCAGGGCTCGAACCCACAGACCGCGAGATCATGATCTGAGCCTAAGTCGGACACTCAACCGACTGAGCCACCCACGCACCCCGATAGCTGCTTTTCAAGACCTACTAGCTAATGCCATTTGGTAATGGAGGGCCATGTTTTCCAATATTCTGGAGAACCAAAAAGTCCAGATTTAAGCTGTATCTCATTGTTCTAAATGTTGTCTCAGTTAAACCACAACAAAAGTCTGTTGGCCTAACATATTTTTTAACTTGTATTTTTTAGTTTCTCAGTTGATGTCAACCTATTCAGGGCATAAAAGTGAAGTTTTCATGGCATCATGCATCATCATTATATTCTAATGAAATTTTTTAGGTTGATAGCTGTGAGTATATTCGCACCCCTATGGAGTTGGCCCTGAATCTGAATGTTCTCTAACAACAAGTACTCACTGTGTATAGTGCATGGTTCTTAGCATTGTAAATAGAATAAAGAAAGAGAAGACTTAGTGTCTGATATTCCGGTTGAGAAGTTTAAAACAAATGTGAGCCACGAATCAAATAATTTATATACTCGGTGATTATAAATTATACACTATATGTACAAGTACACAAAATGACTTTGAGATGTCTTTTTTCCCTTGTCCCTATAAAGGGTTATTCATTCTTCATTGATATATTACTTTGGCTAATCAAAACATAAATATTCCGTAACCACCCAATAATATTTACTAAGTATCTGCTTTATGTGCTAGAGCAGTGTATCTATATTTAACAAAACATTTAAGCTTCTGCAATTCACAGAATGATGCAGAATAAAAGCACAGAGTTTGGAGTAAATGATGTGTGTTACTGTCTCAGATTGCTGTGTGATCTCGGGCAAATCTATTAATCTCTGAGCCATGGTAATCTAAGCTATTAAGTAAAGATCATAATCATTCTTTCCTAATACGTGATAGTAGAGATGGATATTCTTTGTCAAATGTATAGAAGTATGAAAACATTCATTATTATCTTTAATCAATCACAAAACTGTAGAGAAAACAAACAAAAACATGAAGTACATGTGGCCATAGACTTTAAAAAGATCTCAGTCTAGTTGAAGAAGTACCTATAAATATTTGTGTCCAGCGTTTGATTTTTAAGTATAATTAGTTTTCTAATCTGTCACATACCATCATTTCAGCAGCTTTCTTTTAAAAAAATCTATCCATAATTCTGTTTTTTAATGTTTATTTATTTATTGAGAGAGAGAGAGCAGGGAAGGGGCAGAGTGAGAGGGAGAGAGAGCATCCCAAGCAGGCTCCATGCTGTCAGCACAAAGCCTGATGTGCAATTCAATCCTACAAATCACGAGACCGTGACCTGAGCAAAAAACCAAGAGTGATACGCTTAACCGACTGAACCACCCAGGTGCCCCTATCCATAATTCTTAAAATGACTCCCTCAATATTGACTAAACAATTCTGTGGGCCTTCACATTATCTAAGCTATTATCTAAATGTATTTATTGTAAATGACCATTTTTTACACTGGAGAGAAAAAAAAATTAACCGAGTTTAATATAGGACATGATCCTTGGGCTTTTCCCTAATAGCTTTGTGTGACAAAGTTAATCAAGTGCTTAAAACACTGCTTTTATAGAACCATTTTAATCCATTTGTTCAGTGTATGGGTTCAGATGTACGAAACCTGTTTTTAAAAGTGACAATATACATAGTGCTGCAACTCATTCAGATTCAGCAAGACGTCACCTCAAAACCATAACAATTCATACATCATTGGAGACAGTGTTACTGATTCCATATGGAGCTTAATAGGCCTACACTCTTAGCCCTGGAATCAACCAACATCCATCTTCTTGTGTTTACAGCTAAAAAAGAAAAAAAAAATAAATTAAATAAAGGTGTTTAGAAGCATTTTTCTTTCACCAAAAAGTAGAACAGAATAGAAATCGTGCATGACAAGTTTTGGTTCAACAAGAATTAAAATTGATATGTGATAAATCACTGCCGAATGGAACCTTCAATAGAAAGCAGTGAAGGATTAACTACCAGCTCTTGGCTTTGTATGTATAATTAGAGGAGGAACCCACCCAAAGAGTAGATCTGGTAGTTGTCAAAGTCAGTAGCTACATGACACAAGACTATCTGTAGATGATGGATTGTGATTGCGTTTTTTACTTTTAATTCAGATATTTTGGCATCAGTCAGAGAGCAACAAAAAACGTTTTGAAAATACATCAAGTTCTTCAGGCTAGGATTTCCTGGGTGACTCAAATCAATATTAGCAAATTGTTCAACCTAGATGCCTCTCTGCTAAGTGAATGAAATTACTAGGTGAGATCATATGGTAGATTTTAGCTACTCCCATCTGAAGAAAGCAGCCTGGCCTGATTGAAAAGGAATAGCTTCTAAAATCACACACTCCTGGTTTGGGTTCCCAAAGCTGACATTTACCAGCGATAAAAGTGGGGATAAATAATCTCTCTGATCCTAAATTTCTTCAGCTCTGAAAGGAGGAAAATATATACTTCAGTAAGCTGTTTAGGATTAAAAAATTACATTTGGAAAAAAGAAGTATCATTTTTATAGTACTGGCTATGTGGCAGGTGTTGTTTCTATTATTATTATTATTATTATTATTATTATTATTATTATTCCCAAATGGAGGCCATAATTAGAACTAGTTTCAAAATGCTCTGCATCCCAATGTACCACAGTTATCACGAGGAGCTCAGGCTTTTCAGGTCACTCTTATCTTTATGGCTCTGCCTATGTATCTCTTAAATTGAATCAAACTGCCACCAATCAGACCCTGGCAGTAAAAGTTCCACTGTGCCCTGTGGAACCCATGGTCTGTCATTAGCAAAATCCCCTATATCCTTAGTGTAATCAAAGTCTAATTTCATTGTTAATGTTTCACCGCTGATAGGTCTGACACCCCCGCCTTCCCCTTTTGCACCATATCTGACAAAACACTAGGAAAGCCTGGGCACTCCCATTGGCACCAGCATGGAAGCTCAAACTATGAAAATCTAAGCCCAGACTTGGGAACTGTCACCTGTGACGACCCCTTTCACAGTATATACAAATGCCATCTCTTCTCTCTTCACTTAGGCTGTTAAGGATCTGGGTGACTATTCTGCTGTCTCCAGAAAGTTCCCATTGTATGAGCTGTAAACTTTCATAACCTCCTGGTTCATGTGTGGTATAATTAGTCTTGGCATTCAAACAAATTTTAGGAGTGTGTGTGTGGGGGGGGGGTATAGGGGGAGTTGCTCCTGTGTTCCCTGGAGGGGACCTCCACAGAATATTCAGTCTCTTCTTTTATCATTCCTTCATGTTTTTCCTCTAATTGAAACCCGCAACCGAGAACCCTGATCCTATACATCCCTCTCAAGTGATGGCTGTTGTTTACCTCACGTGGGTCTTAGAGGCAGAGTTTTGTCTCATATGCTTCTCATTGCCTCTTCCACACTGTCGTTCTTTATCTTTCCCCACTTTCTCCCCCAAAATGCTCCAGATCCTGTTGGACCAATGACTTCACACCAATTCTGCTGTCTTTTCTTAGAGCAGGTACAAATTATGACTCCAGTCATTGTTACTTATCTGGCAAAGATTATATCGACTTGCTGATTTGTTTTCCCTACCACTATTTGTATCAACATTTTTTATTATTCTGACAATTCAGGAGATTATTACACCCCTCTCTTTCAATAGCACTTAGACTCACTCAGTTGCTCAGGTTAATAATTTTAGCATTATCTTGATTTCCTCTGAAACTCTCCATCAAACATCTATATCCAATCGACCAACAAATCTCCTCCACATTCCAAAGATAATTTACCAGGGATATGCCCCCACCTCCTCCACTTTATTCTCACCTAAGCAACCTACATTTGACTTGGACTTCTACAGTAGCTTTTAAAGAATTGTATTTTGGTATTCTGAATAATAGTGCCAAAGATATCCATGTCCTAATTCCTAGAACATGTGAATGCTGCCTTATGTACCAAAAGAGGCTTTGCAGATATTATTGAATTAAGGATCTTAAGATGGGGAGAGTACCTTGAAATTTGGGTTTCTTACAAGAAATTTTCTTTACAAGAAATTTTCTTATAAGAGGGAAGCAAGAAAGTCAAAGAAAGAAGTAGAAGACAGTGGAAGCAACAGTTGGGAACTGATGGGAGTAAAGATACCACAGGCCAAAGAATGCTGGTAGCCCCATGATATCAGCCCCGTGAAGCTGATTTTGAACTTCTGGTCTCTAGAACTGTGAGAGAATTAACTTTGTTCTTTTCAGATGCCAAGCTTGGGCAATTTTTACAGAGGCAATAGAAAACTAATATATTTACCTTCTTCTGCTCTTGTGCCCTTACAATCTGTTGATGATACGGTATGCAGTGTGTTTCTTTCAAAATGCAGATGAAGTCATTTCATTTCCCTGCTCAAGATGCTTCAGTGACTTCCTATTTCAGAATGAAATCCAATGTCTATACCATGACCTATAAAACCTCGATGGTTTGGTGCTGACTGCCTCTCTTTTATTAATTCATCCCCTTTTATGCCAAGTTACCCATGCTGGACTCCATGCTCTTCTTAGGACACATAAAATGTGCTCCTGCCTCAGTCATTTTACCCTCATTTTATTCATATCTCAGCTCAAATGTCTTTTCTTTAGAGGGCACTTCCCTGACCTCTAACTCTCTAACCTTGGACTGCATCCAACTCTCTAACCTTGGACTGGCTTTTTTTTTTTTAACTCCCTCTTATATTTTAGCTTTAGTTGTCATTTTATCACCTATTAATTTGTTTTCTTCCTTTTCTTCTAGAATCTAAACTCTAGGATGATGTCAGGGACTCTTTTTTTCTTTTTAACACCTCTGAAGAAGTGCAGATATTCAGAAGAATATCTACATTAGAATAGATAATACATATTCATTATACAAATTACTTAAGCCCTTATAGTAACAATACTACTGTCTGTATTTTTATGTTACTAGCCCCTTATGGTATTCTTAGCACTGTTTAAATACCTTGCAAATTGAAGCACATGCAATCCTCATATCAACCCTGTTTACTATTAAGTAAATATTATAGATGAGGAAACTGAGAAACAGACAGGTTAAGTAAATTTCTCCAAATCATAAAGCTTGTAAGTGATCTTCCTCAAGAATCCATTTGTGTAAACAGTGGGCTATGCTGTGTCTTTAGCAGGTGTACCAAGCAAACTTACTAGCAAATCTTTTCTTTCTAGACATAATGCATTTTTTTCTATTTAAATATTTATTTCAAATGCCTTTTGATTTTTATTTTTTATATCTCTTTTATTTGAGTAATTTTAGATTCACAGGAAGTTGTAAAGAGAGTACAAAAGAGCCCCATACAAAAACAAACAAAAACAAAAACAAAAAAACTGACTTTCCTCCAGTGGTTACATATTACATAATTATAATGCACGAAAGTGACATTGGTACTACATGTGTATAAAGTTCTATGTCATGTGATCACCTGTAGATTATCCTGTAATCCACAAAACAATCAAGGTGCAAAATTAATCATCACTATCACTATGAAGATCCCAGTGCTAAGGCTTTATAACACCACCCCTCTTCCCACCATGCCTAATCCCTGGCCGCTACTAATCCATTTTCCATCTCCTAATTTTGCTGTTTCAATATTATAGTATAAATGATATTACACATTATGTGACCTTTTGAGTTTGGCTTTAGCTCCCTGAGCCTAATGCCCTTGAGATCCATCCAAGCTGCTGTGTATCAGTGGTTCATTCCTTTTTATTGCTCAATTGTATTCCATATTTCAATGTAATTTATGATTATCTTTTTCTCAATATGAAGTAGTAAAAGTCTAAGAATGAAACACATGATTAAATGCATATTTTAAAAGGTATAAGCAGATTTTTCTGCTAGAAAAAAAAATTTGTTCTTGTAACAGAGTCAAAATTCATAAAATTGTTACAAGCATTGTGGAGATAGATTAACTTCAAAATATATGACAGGTATAATTATTTTAGATAATTTTAGATTAATTTCATATAAAACAAGTAAATTAATTTTCAGAAATGCATACATATTTAAAAATAAAATCATGATCTGTCACCTGTCATGAGACTATAAATTTGCATTTGTGGTTTTTACATGATCACTGGGTGCTTGCTAGAGTGAGCACATGAAAACTGCCTAGCTGAGCCTAGATACGTTATATGGCAGAAAAGAGCAAGTCATCTGCATATATGACAGATGGTCTAATGTCAGATACCTGTTTTTTGTTTGTTTTTCTTTGTTGTTTGGTGTTTTTGTTTTTGTTTGTTTTTCTGTTTGTTTTGTTTTGTTTTGTTTTGATGTTTAAGAAGCCTAAGCCATGTAGGCAAGGCAGGAAGCTTTAAAGTGTTGGGTGCTGGAGGTGGGTATAAATTGGAGAGGCAGTATGTTCAGAATAGTTTGATATAGTTTGTTTCTAGATTGGTCTTTGTGTCTGTGTCAGTTCCTATGTTCAGAGAAGTCAGTATTGGGTATGGTCAATCTCTCCAGTCTGTTGTTTTGCTCAGTAGTTTGCATGCCCTGTTTTAATATATTTGGAGTGGGATGGTGTCCAGGCCATGAGTTATCAGCTGCATGACATTGTTGTGAACTTGGATGAAGACTTGCTTCTCCTTCTGGGACTTGGCTGGATAGTGGCCGCTAGCCAGGCTCCCACTGCCCCACTTCTGTCCCTTGAGCCTGGCTCTAAAAGTTTTCAAGATTCACCTCCAGTCTCAGAACCTTTTTTTCCTTGTAGCTGCCAAAGCTGTGGAATTGAAGAGCCCCTGCCACTAGAAGCTTAACAGATACAATTATTAATAAGCCCAAGTCTCCCTTTCCTCATTTGTAAAAAGAGGTCAGATATTTTACCTACTAGTTGGTGTGTTGTCCACATTAAATGATCTTGAACGTGTGAAACATATAATCCTTTGGCATGCCAAATGCGTGCAAAACAGTATTACTCTAAGACATTTTATATATCCTAAATATAGAATGCTTAAGTGAGTGTCCCCAAGATGCAGCTGGGAATATTTTTCACATGATCTTTAAAAACTTGCATTTTTATCAGCATAAGGATCACATGAAAATCATACAAAGAGGCACTGTGGAGAAACGGAAGGAAAACCACTCAGCCCAACTTTGGGGAATACATACTTAACCAAAGTCTTTGTATATATGGAGATTATTATATTGTTGTTGTTAGTTATGGCATAATATATTAAGAATGTAGAAGAGTTTTTCCATGGAGTTCTAGATCTCATTTAGATTCTTACTATCATTCTAGATTAGTCATTTTAAACTATAAATTTGAACATAATTCCTTTTTTTAATGTTTTATTTATTCTTGAGAGAGACAGAACATGAGTAGGGGAGGAGCAGAGCAAGAGAAGTCCAGAGAATTCGAAGCAGGCTCCTGGCTCCAAGCTGTCAACACAGAGCCCGACGTGGGGCTCGAACCCACAAGCCATGAGATCGTTACCTGAGCTGAAGTTGGATGTTCAACGAAGTGAGCCACCCAGGTGCCCCTGAACATAATTCTTAAGATACAATAGCAGATGGGAAGAGAACAAACAAAATAAAGCCATAGCAGCAGCAAAAAGAACAAGAGAGGCCCATGAATGTATTTCAACACTTAAAAAGGCAAAAAGTTGATGGAAGCCTGGTAATATATTAAAAAATAGAATAAGATTAATGATATGCCTCCTAGAATCATGTGGTAGGGGGCTCCAATGAATGAGCTGTAGAAAGACTTCAGTCTTGGTGTCCACGGTGCAGGATGATGGAGTGAAAAGGGGGCTGGAAAAGAGGAAGGTTCATTGGAAAGCTGCCTATGAAACAGCCTTGCTTCAGGGCCTTCCTCTCCTATCCTTCACCATCCCTCCCCCTCCCCCTGATAGTTCCAGTAAGAGCTACCAGCATCCTGGTGTTTACTCCTAAGCAAAATCCAGAGACGTGACACTAAGCATATATAGATAACCATGGAGAACTGGGGTTCCCACTGTGGCATAGACATCGAAGAAAAAAACTCTCTTTATCTAGAATTTTGGAAGAAGGTAGTGCAATGAGTGACTAGTTCTCCATCTGCTGAACTCATGCTAGTCATCAAATGCTGCCCATGTATATGGCATTTCCCCCACCTTCTTAATAAAGAGATATATTTATCAAGAGTACAGATCCAGGTACCCCACATTAGGGTTGTGTGGGACGATTCCAGCGTTAATAACATGATCCATATTCATATATGTGAATGGATATCAAAGCATCAACAGCAGAATAAGTGAGAAAGACTATATAAACTATATAACACTTGACCCAGAAGGAAGGAAAGATTTTATAGTAAATAGAACACAACTAAAAGCTAAAATCCGAATTACTACCAACAAATGGAAGAATGCTAAGAAAACCGAAAACAACACCATGCAGATGGTCAAACAAATCCAAAAGCTAGTTTTTATAAATACTGATAAGCTAGACAAACTCTAAAAAGTTGGATCGAAAGAAACATAGACATGGCAAAAAAAATTAAATATACATACACTTTGAAAATGAAAAAGAACAGGTCTATCTCAATAAAAACTAGCAAATGAAAGGAAGCGAGGAAATGAAACGGTGCTAATATTTTCAGCTTACGTAGTAGGAAGCTAATATGATAACATTGAAAGTAAATGGAACATGAGGTAGAGGTTTGATTATATAAGACCATAGACAAACTAAATGAGCACGAGGAAGGAGAAAAATGTAGGTGGGATATAAAAATGTAGGTGGGATTAAGTAGCAGGGGTTTTTATTCAAGTTGGGTAACAGTAGTATAAGCGAACACTTAGTTTTTTTTTTAATTTTTATTTATTTATTTTGTTAATGTTTATTTGTTTTTGAGAGACAGAGCACAAGCGGAGCAGAGAAGGGGCAGAGAGAGAGAGGGAGACACAGAAACCAAAGCAGGCCCCAGGCTCTGAGCTGTGAGCACAGAGCCTGATGCAGGGTCTGGACCCACAAACCGAGATCATGACCTGAGCTGAAGTCAGAAGTTTAATCAACTAAGCTGCCCAGGCGCCCCAGCAAACACTTTAAAATTATTGAAATAACCATCAAAGATTAAAACAGAATGCAGGGTGGGAAAAGTAAGTGAGAGAACGGTATTCATATAAGTCTTTTGGTACTACTTTTTTTTTTTTTTCACCCTGTGCCTTTAAATAATTTTGGAACTAAGGTAAAAATGCTGTCTAACCAAATAGAGTAAAAATAAGTCAAACTGGTTAGATTTAACATGGCTTGACAAAGTGCCTACTAATTTGACATTTATCTGACTGAGTTTGCCATTAAAGAGGCAAAATAATCACATTCATAGACTGTGTAGCCATAGCTCAAAGCTGTGTCTTTATTGTACATTGTGTAGTCTAATGAATATTTCGTGGTGTTTAGATAATACTTTTTCTTGCATTTCATTTAAAACATGTTATTAAAAAAGAAATAGTCATTTATTGTAGAGACTAAAAACAAAGAAAACAATAATAAAAGTCACTTTTAATCCAAAGGCTGGTCCTTTTAAATGAATATTTTGCTTTAATATAACTACTTTCCTGAGAAAAAATTCTCAAGAGGGAATTTGACATTTTATAATATTCTGTGCATAAGCTCACATGCTATTTAAAGTAAAATTTATAACATAGATGTAAGTTATTCCATATCCAAGTTTTCAGTTATTAAAGAACTTAATTTTGTGAGGGGTATGCAGTTTCAGAAGAGAGATTTTAACTACTGTAAGGGTTATAAGAAACCAAATGAGAAAAGAAGGGAAATATGTATATATATATATATATATATATATATATATATATATATATATATACATATTAATTAAATGCAAGTTATTTCTGTTTCAGACATACATGGTTTTATCTATTTATTTTTAAGTACAATTTCCTTTTTACTTCAAATATGAAAAATAAAGATTATGAAAGAATTGAAATTTAATCTAATTTTTGGAGTTCTTATTAGTTCATATGCAAGTTTAAAGTGCCTGTGAACAATTACCTATGTCATTGGAAATGAAAACAAAATAACCATTAGTATTATGACATAATTTTGCTAACAATGTTCATTGAGTTAGTATTTGCAATAGACCTCTTTGTCATTATAATCCCACCTGTATGATAATTTGCTATTTTTGACCATATCGCTTCTAGATCATCTAGATTTTTGTAATCCATAAAATTCTACAAATTATCAATTATATGACAAGCACACTGCTGAATGCTAAAGATACAAATGTACATAAACATGGTAGGGTTTTTTACATGGTATGATTTACACAATCAATACATAAAAATCTGTTGTATCTCTTTACACTGTTAGTGAACTACCAGAAAGATAATTTTAAAAAACAATGTCTCTTAAATAGATCCAAAGAATAAGATACCTAAGGATAAATTAAACCAAGGAGGTGAAAGACCTCTACTCTGAAAACTCTAAGACATTGATGAAAGAAACTGAAGAACACACAAATAAGTGGAAAGATATTCGATGCTCATGGAATTAATATTGTTAAAATGTCCATACAACATGAAGCAATAAACAGATTCAAAGCTATTACTATCAAAATTTCAATGGTATTTTTCACAACAATTAGAATGAACAATCCTGGAGCGCCCATGTGGCTCAGTTGGTTAAGCATCCAACTTTGGCCCAGGTCATGATCTCACAGTTTGTGAATTCGAGCCCTGCATATGTCTGTGTGCTGACAGATCAGAACTTGGTGCCTGCTTCTAATTCTGTGTCTCCCTCTCTTTCTGCCCCTCCCTTGTTCATGCTCTGTCTCTCTCAAAAATTAATTTAAAATAAAATAATAAAATAATAAAAATAAATAAAAATAAGCATTCGAAAGTTTTTAAAGAAGAAAATAAATAATCCTAAAATTTAAATGGAACCACACAAGATCCCAAATACAAAAGCAATCTTGTGAAAGAACAATGTTACATCCTGATTTCAAACTATATTACAAAACTATAATAATTAAAACAGCATGGTATTGTCATAAACACATAGGTCAATGGAATAGAATAGGAAGCCCAGAAATAAACCTACACCTATATGGTCAATTGATATATGATAAAGGGGAACAGACAGTCTTTTCAATAAATAATATTGGAAAAATTGGACAGCCATATGCAAAAGAATGAAAGTGGACCACATATGATGGATGGTGTACCATACACAAAAATTAACTAACAATGGATTAAAGATTTGAATATGAGAACTAAACCTGTAAAACTTCTAGAAGAAAACATAGGCAGTAAGCTCCTTGACATAGGCCTTGGTGATAGTTTTTTTTAATATGTCACCAAAAGCAAAAGTAGCAAAAGCAAAAGTAAATAAGTGGGACTACATCAAACTAAGGACTTCTGCACAGCAAAGGAAACCACCAAGAAAATGAAAAGGCAGCCTACTGAATGGGAGAAAATAGTTGCAAATAATATGTTTGCTAAGGGGTTAATATCCCAAAAATATAAAAAACTTATATATTGGGGCACCTGGGTAGCTCAGTTGGTTAAGTGTCTGACTCTTGATTTCAGCTCAGGTCATGATCTCATGGTTTGTGAGTTCAAGTCCCACATCGGGCTCTGTGCTGACAGCGTGGAGCCTGCTTGGGATTCTCTGTCTCTCCTGTTCTCTCTGCTTTTCCCTCACTTGCGCATACTTATTCTCTCTGTCTCAAAATAAATAAATAAACTTAAAAAAAAGGACAACTTAATCACAAAAAACCCAATCTGATCTAAAAAATGGGTAAAAGATTTTAAGAAAACATTTTCCCAAGACATACAGAGGGCCAACAGGTACATGAAAAGATGCTCAACATCATTAATCATCAGGGAAATGCAAATCAAAGCACAATGAGATGTCACCTAACATCTGTTAGAATGGCTCTTATCAAAAAGATAAGAAATAACAAGTGTTGGTAAGGATGCAAACAAAAAGTGGTGCAGCCAGTATGGAAAACAGTATGGAGTATACACAAAAAAATAAAAATTAAACTACCATTCCACTTCTGGGTATTTATCCGAAGAAAATAAAAACATTCACTCAATAAGATACATGTACCCCCATGTTCATTGCAGTATTATTTATAATAGTCAAGTTAGGTAAATAAGTGTCCATCAATGGATGAATGAATATATCACAATGGAATATTACTCATTTATGAAAAAGAAATATTGCCATTTGTGCCATGTCCAACATGGATGGACCTTGAAGGCATCAAAGGCATTATGCTAAGTGAATTAAGTCAGAGAAAGATAAGCACCATATGACTTCTCTTATGTGCAGAACCTAAAACAAACAAAACCAAAACCAAGAAACAAGCTCATAAATACAGAAAACAGACTGATGGTTGTAAATAGGTGAATGGTGAAGGGGGGCAGAAGTGGGTAAATTGTTTTGTTTTGGTTTTGTTTATATAAATTGAATAATTATTTGAATTCCAAAGAAAAGGGGATGAGGGAGAAAAAGAAGGATGTTCGGCAGTAAGTTATTTTGTTTGTTTCATTTTTTTGCTTTGGGAAAAGAAAAAAGGTAAGAGAGTGTACACTTGAGGATAAAATGGAAAACGAGTTTGATTTGAATTAAGATCATTGCACCATAATGAGAAATCAAACAATGCAAATTAGAAATAGGACATTGCATTTCAAGAAAACATTTCCTCCCAGCTATTATAGCTGAATGTATAGTCTAATCTTACCTCTTCTCTGAAAGGAAAGACAACACATGAGGAATGGGGAGAAAGAAAGAAATTAACTAGGAATGAAAAAGAAATCACAGTGGTGAGACTTATTTATCAGGGTCATATATTATTCGACTCAATTACTTGATTTATATTTAAAAATAGCCTTTAATATGTTGTGTGTGTTCTGTATATTCTCTTTGGAGTTTCATATTGGTCAGTGTTCTGCAGGGAACAGATTACACTTTAGAGAATTTTGTTTTAAGATTTTTTTTAAGTTATCTCTACATTCAACATTGAACTTCCACTCACAACCCCAAGATCAGGAGTCATGTGCTGAACCAGCCAGGTGCCCCTCCACTTTAGATAATTTGAATAAAAGGATTTATTACAGCATGTCAGATGGCTTATAGACTTAAGATGATTGAATAAAAATCTGTAGGATGAGCTTCCAGAATCTACTCTCAAATCTATACTACAGAACCAGGCTGTCAAAGGAGCTGCTTCTGATAGGGAAGCTGGTTCTCAGATCAGGGGACATCCCTTGTTCTGTATATAAATACAGGATGGCCTTAGTCTGAGTGCTAAATTAGCTGCAGTAACTAGTTCCAGAACAGAATCACTGTGCTCCACTCAGGAAACCTCATGTGCAAAATTGGGGATGCTGCCACTATAGCTTCAGGGTCCCAAATCATGCCACATTTTCTACTATCAAGGAGCCATTTTTGTAAATCAGCAAGCCTCAGAGACAGTGTTTGGCTCCAGAACCATACCATATTTACTATAATCCAAATTGATAAAACACATGCTCAATACCTGTTATCTGAATTGAAATGTCAAATCTCAACGATTGTATCTGATATGGGACCTGAACCAACCTTGGATCACCAGCCAAAAATGAATTGGAAACATTTTGGTTTTAGCCTTTTGCTCCCCATAGAAAAGGGAAGCCACACAGAAGAAAATCAGAATAGATAATCTGGCCCAATCCCCACATTTGCATGAGACTTCCCTCTTACTTCCCTGTTCCACATTCATGTTTGAAAACTTCAGACTTTTTGTTTGTTTGTTACAGGGAGAATTACATGTTTGGCTCATCTTTGAGCACAGTCCCAAAATCTAGAATGTTTCTACTGTAAATGAGTACTTACAACAAATAAATAAAATCAAGATAAGCATACTGCTGAATGCTGAAGATATACATGTACATAAACATTATATTTTTTAAAAAAAGCATGAATAGAAATTAATGTAGAAGTATCAAATGAAAATTTATATAGATTCCTAAGAAAGAGGATTTCCTGAAACCTAGTGCTCGAGGAAAGCTTATACAAGATGTTGGGATCTAGAGCCAAAAGTGGGATTTAGGAGGGCATGCTAGGAAGAGAGACAGGTAAGTGAAACAAGGAGAAGGCAGATGTCACTTATTCATATTTGAACTAAAAATAATTTCAGGACTGTGCCTCTTGGATTTTTATGGAAATTTGAATCACGTGGGCGTGCAGTTTATCTGCAGGGTATTTTTCTCCCCTTATCTGCAGGTTTGAATCAGTCAGTCTGGGGTGTGATTTGAGATTTTGCCTGGGGAACAAACTCCCATGTGAGGCTGATACTGCTGTTCCAAGAACCACAACTGTTTTAGGCAAGGCTGATTCCACAGAGATTCAAAGCAAAGGCTTTGAGCTGTGTGCACATTTACCGAAGCAATGGAGAAGGTGCTGTGTAGGAAAATGATTCAGACGGAAGGCTGTGTTTACTCCGGGTTCTCCACCTTCCTGGTTGTTTGCATTAAACTTCCCTAACACCCAGGGAGCAGGTCCCACTTAAGTCCTAATTCTCCTTATTACTTACGCCCATGCTTTCCTTGGCCGTACCCTCACTTTTCAAAACGCGATTATCCCAGTCTATGGGAAGCTGTGGATAGTTTACGTTATAAACATTTTCCCTGCACTTACTAAAATAGGCATCACTCTCCTCACCTTCCAATGTTGTTGTTATTTTACCTGAGCAGGACACTTTGCCTTGTTGATTCAGACAGCTTTTACTCCAGATATCCGATATTTTCAACCAATTTGTATGTTGCCCATAATCCAGAACTGAAAATACACAATCCAATATAGATGGTCACTTAGTTACATGTTCAACATCTTTGGTGGTGGATATTGCTCAATATGGAGATCTACCCACTGACTTCAGCAGTTCTGTCTTTGTTCCTAACAGAATGATTAGTAAATAATAGTATCTAAATGTTAGTAAATATTGTAAAATATTTTACATGTAGATTTCATTGTTCTGTATTCAAAAATTTATATTCAGTACCTCTGGTGTTAGAATGAAGAAATTTTTAATTTTTAATTAGCACCTGGGTCAATATGACTTCATGTAAACCTCAACCTGGGAGTTACCTTTCCCTTGTGATATTAGGACATCCACACAGTTGAGGAGCATGAATGGAAACATTTGACAAACCCTCTACAGGTGGTGATTCTTGCAAATGAGATGTTATCAATGTGAACCAATTGGAAGAACTACAATTAAGATTCAAATCAATGATTCGACCATAAACTGGATGAGTTATCTTGTTATTAACAAATAATGCAAGAAATTGACCTTCAAATTGGGTTCATTTTGGACTGTAAGGTAGAATGTCATTCAACTAAATGCCTGATCTTTTAGATGAAAGATAACTTTTCCCCAAAAGATATGAAAAAAATGTTATGTTAATTTCACATGTTCAGCAAGGGATAATGCCAATATGTCAAAATGTCTCTGGAATTGGAAAGTAACTAATATGTGCACTAGAAATATTGCGAATAGAGATGATTGCTACTGGGAATTTGCAGGAAACTGAATCTTGAATAGTTCTTCCCTGTGCTAATGCTGCTCTCTGAAAAAAAAAAAATTAAGAAAAGAAGACAGGTCCTCCATGAGGTATTATGCTAAATTAAACTAATTAATCATTAATTTTAGAAACACAGATCCAAGATAAATCTCTTATTAGAGCAGTATTGGACATGGCAACTTTATATGACTGTGTATCAATCACCAATTCCTCTGTAAATGGCCATTACCCAGCTTAATGACCATTTACTTGATTTAAAATTATAATTAAGAATTTTCAAATATAGTTAATCTACAAATACATTTTATACATTATTACATCCAGTGATAAATTTCAAGTTAAAAAAATATTAACATTTCATAAATGAGAAATAAATTAATGTCCTTATTCTGAGTATAGTGAAGAACTACATAAATAACTAATATAAGGTTTACATAAAAAATAACATTTTTCTCCTTCTAAGTCTAGTTCATAGATATGCTTTTCTTGTGTTGATTCCTACAGATCAATAATGTACAAATTCTAAAGTGATTATGAAATGTGTTTCATATTCCAGTTAGCCAAAAGTTGAGAAATTTAATGATGGGTGTTTGTTCATTTATTTATTTGCTGCTGAATTTTAGAAAGAAATTATTTTAAAAATAATTTTAAAAATTCTTACTATGAAGAATATGAAATGAAGGACATACAGATGACATTTAATCACTTTTTTATATTGAGAATGCTTAATAACTACAAAAGTCAAAATCCCCTGTTTGAATTTAAACACAATTATCAGAATATTCTATTTATTCATAATGTAGACTTGAGAAAATTACTGTCATTCTGAGGTAATGGGGCTTTGCAGAAAGGTGATCACCAGGGAAAGAATGGCTTGGTGTGTTTCAAGGGTAGCAAGTCAGGACAGCAGGACAGCAAAACAATTAGAAATAAGAATAATACTACTACTAGTTAAATGCATTGCCATTATTATGCCTACCATATGGTAGAATGCTTAGTAAGATCTGGAGAATGATCTGTTCTCTGTAAATAATTCTTCAGCGGATTTCCCAACAACTCTATTATTATCTCATTTTGCAGACAGGAAAACTAGAGCTTAAAGACATAACTTTGTTTTCAATTTAACTGCTAATCTGTGACAGAACCAAGTAAGTGTCAGTCAGCTCCAGATCTATCTGATACAGAAAGTTCGTGCTATTAATTACTATGAAGAAATAGAGGGAGTTTGTGCATTTCAATTACTCTTGGTTATCCCTTAAATTTTTCATAACAGCATAACACATTGGGCATCAGAATACCATTCTTCATTACTTATGGCCAGCAAGTTTTTCCTATCTGTGGGATTAGACCATTGTTTCTTGTGGGGGGTTCTTATTGGTCTTTATCTCGGATAGATTAGATGGTAGGTGGATAAATAGATATTTGAAAAGCAGAATCTGGACACCAGGATGTTACTTTCTGGAAGGCAAGCACAAACTGAGGCAAACCCCAGAATCACAAATGTGGATCTTCCATCTCATGCTTACTCTGGGACTAAATGCTCATTAGATGCTTAATTAGAACTCCTCAGCACTATGTAAACAGTTTCTTTCTCTTTCCTATACTTCCAAGTTCATTTGTTCCACTGGCATACATTTTATGCACATATGAAGCACTTCTGCTGAGTGCTTTATTGGAAGCACAATAGAAAGCACTAGGAATAAGAGCATGGGAGAATTTCCTGCTGAGGCCCAAATCTAATTTGCCCAGTATTTGTTTGTAAAAAGTTCCATGAGACACTAATCACTTTCTATATTCTAAGCAGTGTCCTACGTACTGGTGGTGTAGTCAGATGGTCCCTACTTTAAGGGAAACTTAGTTCAAGTGATACCCAGATAGAAAGATAACTTCACATTCAGTGTAGTAAAGACCACAATAGGAATCTATGCAGAGTTTTAAGCATAAAAAATAATCTCCTAATCCAGACGGGGGGGAAAGTATAATCTCCTAGAGTTGAGTCTCAACATGAAAAGTTACATTTCAGAAGATAAAGGATGAGATGCATGCACTTTCTGTTAGGACAAAGATGGTCCTGAAGTTCGGGTACTTGGAGGTTATACTGACTGCCCCTTAGAAAGGTACGTAGATTGAAACCAAAGATAGTATGGATATATGGAAGATAGTGATAGATTCTGATTTAAAAAGTGATTGAAAATATTGCTAAGCTAGACATAAAGTATATAATAATATTTTTTAAAGTGCTACATTTATCTTCTGAGGCTTCTGGGTTGGTGAGCACATTGAAGCCCTGGGAGAGTGATGTACCCAGAGAGAGCTTGAAAGTCCTATGCCTCTCCCTGCACCCCCCCCATACTTATCCTATATATTTCTTCCATTTGGCTGTTCTTAAATAGTGTCCCTTATAATAAACCAGTAAAAGTAATTGTTTAAAAATAATCTCCCTATGTTATAATCATGTGAAAGTGCTGCTTATTGAATTTATCAGGATAGTCTCAATCTACATGCAGAAGCAGCAATAATCCTGTTTGTTGGCTTTTATTCCTGCATTTATTTGATCACATGTGTTCATTGCCTGACTCATAGCAAAGGTATTGTGATGCTTGGGAATGACTTAGAGTTTTATCTATTTCCGAAGAGATCATCTCTCCAAACACCACAAAGAATGCTATTATCTTAATAAAATTCCCCCATTAGAGGGTTCAGGTTCATTGGGATGATAAAGTGGCAACAAGGATTAGCATTTCAAGGAGAAGCATTACATTTTCATGACAACCATGCTCCCATGTGTTTCAAAAGAATGGAAGGTGGTCCCCAAACAAGGAACTGTTAGACAGGAGCCAGGCTTTCAATTTGACTGATTGGATATGGTAATTTTCTGCCTATTTTTGGATGAGATATTTTAAAGTAAAGTTCTATGATTGTAACAGCAAACTTCCTTTTATATATTATTCTATTGGTCTTCTACTCCATGAGTACTTTTTGTTGTATTGTGTGGGTGGTAAACTCTCTCCCAGGACATTAACTCTTATACTGAGACGATTCACTGCTGGATAACTTATTGTCAAGGAGTATAGTTCTAGCCCTGGCAAATAGGGGAAAAAAGAAAAACATAGCGACGGAAAGCCTTCTATTATTAAGGTATCAATGGGAGGAAAGTCTTGGCAAAGAAAAGCAACATTTCCAAAAAAATGTGCTACAAAAACACAAGACTAGCTTATGCTAAATCACAAAATTGCCTCAGTGGGTCCTGACCAGGAAAACAAATGGAAATATAGATTGCTTCTTGGCAGGAAGTACATAATTTATCAAGTTACTTAGCTGTCTTTGTTCTACTTAAATGGTACCAAACTAGGCAATTGTTTGTTTGTTTGTTTGTTTGTTTGTTTAATGATGAAGTTCTATCAATGTTTTGGCCTTCCTTCTCTTGTCTTCTCTTCTTCCTCTACTCCATCCAACCCTATTTTCCCTGTAGCTGAAATGGCACTAGTTTTCTGCCATAAATTTAGCCAGTGGGCACCACTGTGGACTTAAGAAGGCTTCTAATTCCAGTTAAGAATGCAGTCAGTCAGTAAGCAGTTTTCATTCCTCCCGGAAGTGCCAGCTTCCGTCTCCACTGAGGCCAAAGATCTTACAGATAGAATAGTCTCTTCTCTCAGTGCCTTTATAGACTCATGAGGCAGCCCTTCTTTATCTAGACCAGTGCTAGCAGATGGAAACACAGTGCAAGCCACATAGAAAATTTAAAATTTTCTAGTTTCATATGACAAAGCAAAAAGGCAAAGGTGGATTTAAATTTAATAATACATTTTATTTAACCCACTCAATCCAAAATATCATTTCAGCAGGTGATCATTATGCAAATTACTAATGAGATGCTTTGCAGTTTTTTTTTTCCTTTTAACTAACTCTTACAACACATCTCAATTCAGACTAGCCACATTTTAAGTGCTCAAAGGCACGTGTGGCTAAAGGCTACTGTACTATGTAAAAGAGGTTCAGAGGATTGTAGTATTCTTGGAGAAGTGTTCACACGAATTTAACAAATGCATAAAATCCCATGTCTTAGAATTATTTTCCACAAAAGTATAGAATTTGAGAAAACGGCATATGTATCAGATATATTTGCAAACTTATATGTATAGAAATATGTATCAAAAGGTGGTGGTATCATTTACTTCAGTAAGAGAAAGGAAACACAACAAAGCAAAACAAAACAAACAAACAAAAAACAAACAATAAGTCAAACAAAAAACTATATCCAAAATGTCATTTATTTAAAGAATATTTCTTATAAAGCAACAAATGGAAGTGTATGATATTATGAGGATTTGACTTTTTCTCTCAGAATATGTTAATTACTGATGAATTATAAATAACACATTTTTAGGTTAATGATTACAAGGCCATGTGTGCTATTAAAAAAATAATAATAATCCTTCCTAACCTTAAATCTTTATTCTCAACCTCTCTGGATTCTTAACTCTTCTGCCACCAGTACTTGTATTATTTCTATTTTTTCTCAAGCAGCAGTGTGGGCCCAGAAGATAAGGAAGACAAATTTGTAATTAAATCTTCTGTGAAATGGATAGCTACATCTGTGACAGAGAGAGAGAGAATGGGAGAGGGAGAAATATTTGTGCAGAGTTGTTCATGGTAGTCAAAATAGATATTTTGTTTGCATTAGAATTCTCTGGTAATTACTTTTTAAATGCTTGTAATTGTTTTAAAGCTGTTCTGCCACTCACTCATGGAGAGAGCCTTTAATAACTGCACAGGATGCAAGAAGCATTAGAGAACACCCAGAACTAGCTTACGACATGTTTTTTTTAACATAAATTCGAAGGCCATTTCTATAAGACTCTGAAACAACTAATCTGTCACTCCCACTGACCAGCCGAGTCAGCGGAGGGGGAAAAGTCAGTTAAATTGATTGTTTGACTGAATGGAGTGAACATTCATGGGCGTAATTATGGCTTCAGTTGGAATGTGACTGACAGTATTCATAGGACAGAGGCGATAAGTAAAGTGGAAAAAAGAATCAATTAGATGGATAGTTCAGATGCGTAAATGCTTTTATCCAAACTATTTGGATAACTGGGTTAGTGTTCTCACTCAGTTTTGTATATGAAGACCCAGCCTCCTGTTAGAAGTCAGGGAGAAGGTAGCCAGGGACCCATGAACCTCAGTGGAATAGGAGCCAAAAGTCAACAAAAGAGCAGAAATGAAAACACACCAGCACAGAGAATAAACAGCAAGCAGAATAGACCAGAATAGCTTAAAATTGAAGAAAAGGTCGATGGGAGTGAGGTTATTGGTAGAAAAATAACATACCTTTTCTTGCAAATTTTCTCTGCCTCCTGGCTCTTGCTCATGTTATTTCCTTTTTTATCTAGACTGTCCATAAGGATGTACAAGGCAAACAATTCAGATATAACCTTCAAACCAACAATTTATACTAGCATGATTAACGTTTGCCAAGGTTTTAGTTTTATTTTAACAAGCTCTGTTAAAAACAATCCTAGAGAGTAATTTAATCAATGTTAACATGTAGATATTCTTCTGCCTACCTACCGCTCTCCTCAATGTATATGTCGTATGATAAAGCAACCACTTCAGAGATGCTTTATTTAAGAGAAGAGAAGTCCACTTTAAATAAATTGACTCTCAGTTTGGGTTGTTTTTTCAAAATATTCCTTTTAGGAACCATGCGCCTGACACCACCCCTCAAACCCTAATTTCCCTCATGCAGTTAATTATATGGTTTAATTATAATTCAATTAATATATGGTTTAAATATAACCAAACATAGTTTGTTGTTAATTTTAGGATCGTAACAGATGAATGTAGGTTGCAGAGCTCATTCTACCACTAACTAGTTGTGTGACCTTGGGTAGATTTTTTTTCAATCTTTGTATACTTCAGTTTCTTTACTTGCAAAATGGAGGAAATATCCACAATATAAAGCTGATATGAAAAGGACAGCTTCAGTTACGTGGCTTTTTACTACTTGTCAGTGCTCGCGTGGACTTCATTACACTCTCTCCAGAGCTATGATTGATTATTTATTATGTGTCCCATATTCCCTGCAAATAAGCTTTCTTAAGGCAGAGACTACCTCTCAATGGTCTGTACTGTGTGCATTGTACCTAGTAAAATTCCATTGCATAGATGTTCCCTTTGCTTGGAATTGCTTTCCTTTGCTTTGCTTGTTAAAAAAACCCTTTTCCTCATTCAAAAATCCCCTTTAGCTCCTTTTCTATGAAAGCCTTATGATTCCCTCAGCAACTGATGCACTCCTTGCACTATTCCTCTCTTGCATCTTGTCTATACATCCTTGGCATCCACCAACCCATGTGTTTTACAGGCCCACTTGTCCCACGGAGCATGCACTAAGCCTTTTAAAGCTGTTTTAAAATATTTTAGTGTAATTACTAGCTAACAGTTACATAGTGCTTCTAAGTACCAAGTCTTCTTCTAACTTCTTAATATACATTAAATTATTTACTCCTAATACAACTCTGGGATACAAGTACTATTACCATCCCCATTATAGAAATGACAGAACTGAAGATCAGAAAGTTTAAGTAACCTGCCCAAGACCACACTGAATTTATGAAGCTCATGTCCATAGTTTGGATCAGGAGGCGTTGCTTCTCATCTCCTCAATATAATGTGTTCTATTTTTAAATTTCTTTTTATAATAGATTATGGTCAAAACAATTAATTAAAACAAGGAGATATGGGGGCACCAGTGTGGCTCAGTCAGTTAAGTGTCCGACTTTGGCTCAGGTCACGATCTCGCGGTTCGTGGGTTCGAGCCCCACCTCAGGGTCTGTGCTGACAACTTCAGAGCCTGGAGCTTGGTTCAGATTCTGTGTCTGCCTCTCCCTGCTCCTTTCCAACTCAAGCTCTGTCTCTCCCCCCCCCAAAGTAAATAAACATTAAAACAATTAAAAAAAAACGAGGAGTTATGAGTTCACAGGCACAACCAGCTGAAGACAACACTGCCCTGATGTGAGAAAGTCCAATAAAATATGCTCATGGTGTGGCTGAAGAGGATTTAAAATATTCTCAGCATGTGGTTGAGTCAGGAGTTAAAGACTCAACAGTTTTCATTGTTCCTTGCCAAACTTGAGGTGGCCTATACAAGAGGCCATCATTATTTCTCTGTTGCTTACCAAAATTATATCTGACAAATGGAGTAGCTCAAGAATGTCAAGTTAAGGGAAGCCAGCAGGCAACAGTGATAGACACAGAGGAAATCTGACTTGTTTCATATATTGGATCTGAATCTCCAATGATTTCTGTTGTGTGTATGTGTGCATGTGTGCATATGTTTTGATATACAGAAGTTCTTCTCTTCTGCCTGGAGATCTAAAAGAAGAATCATTTTGTCAGGGACTATTAATCGATTAATGTGTGTTTTTGCCCTAAAGAATTTTACAGTATAACCAGGGACAGAAGATGAAATCGTATGAATCAGTTGGAAAACAAACCAAACCTATAGCTAACTTGTAAAGTCTGATTGCAAACACAAAAGATCAGGGGTCCTGGGTGGCTGTTGTTTGAGCGTCTGACTTTAGCTCAGGTCATGATCTCATGGTTCCAGAGTTCGAGCCCCGCATCGGGCTCTGTGCTGACAGCTCAGAGCCTGGAGCCTGCTTCGGATTCCGTGTCTCCCTCTCTTGCTGCTCCTCTCCGACTCAAGCTCGCTCTCTCTCTCTCTCTCTCAAAAATAAATAAACATTTCAAAAGATTAAAAAATGTACAAACACAAAAGATCAGAAATAAGAAGAGTTTTCACGGAGGAGAGAGTCTTAAAGTGTTCCTTAAGGTTCTGTCATGTTGGGTCAGGGAGAGAGGACAGGAAGAAGAAAATAAGTGGCAAGCTTGCTTGACATGTTTCAGAAAGGAAGGAAAAAACACTCAGGAAGGCAGAATTCTGTATTTGAGGGCTACAGGTATTTGAGTCTGTGTTTGACAGTTAGTCAGTAGCCAGGCTGTTTCCAGGACATATTTCACAGATGTTTCTCAGAGAGAGTTGCAAAAAGGTTGTCTATCACCATTGACACTAATTATAATAACAATTCTTCGTAAGGCCAGTATTTTGAACATAGTCACTACATACGTATTTTACTTCCATCATTTTGAAACACTACCATATTTTCTTTCTCTTCAGCTAGGATTTTTTAAAACAGATATTAAATAAGCACAGATGGTGCAGGCAGGTTCTTTAGTGCTTGTTAACTACATGGCAATTTCTAAATCTTCTCACAATCCAGGCAGAGAAGGAAGAGGAGGAAATAGTTGATCAATAGTGACATACCTTTACAGAGAGCTAAACAAGGGAAAAATGGGCTTAAATTGTACTAAGACATTTGTGCTAGACATACAAAGGGATTTCTTCATGGCCAGGAAAATTAGACACTAAAATAGGTTATCAGTACAGCTAGTGGAATCTCTATTCTGGAAAAATCAACACACATTGAATAGACCACATGCTCCAAGAAGTTGGTTCACTGACTTGCCTGGCTCAGATAGCAGACCTCTTAGAATCCAAGCTTCTGTGGAATGACTACATTCTGCACTTTGGGTGAGAGAATGTGTACCCTTATACTTATTATAGGTTCTCAAACATTCTGATTTTAAGTGGCAAGATCCATGGTTGATTGTTTCTTTCTGAAAAAAGCTAATTCTCATATAAACATATTGGTAGATATAGATATATTGATATTTTAAATGCACAAATTGAATATAACATAATAAATATGAAGTCATTTAAATCACTTATCGTAAGTGTAATTTCTGAGACTTTGACCTTTGATTTATGTTTGAATTGATTGAATAAGTATTTAATACCTACGAAGCTCTCAGGCTGAGGGAAGACTAGTTGATAAACAAAATAGGACACATATCCTCTTTAAAAAATATTTTAGATAAATCCACATAGTGCCTGACATATGTACAGATCAAAATGTTTAAATGTAAATAATTATCAGTTGATTCAACCCAACACAACACAACAGAGGGGAAATAAGATAAACACACCCAGAACAGTTAAATCATGATAGAAGAGAGCGCGTGAGTAAGTGTTGGGTTTAGTATTAGAGACAAGAGTGCTCAGAAGTTCAGAGAAGAAAAAGATCAATGTAGCCTCCAGTAGTCTAGGTAATAAATGCTTATCGATCTGACTCAATGTTTGACTCAATTTGACTCAAATTGTTTGGCCAGTTCTGTTGAGACAAATCTCCCTTTCCTCTTTGGGGCCTATCTCTCCCTGCTCAAATGTCATCTAGATACCAAAGTGAGTAATAACATGGCACTTGATTCAGTGAATCCTTCAACAAAATATTTCATAGCAGACACTTGTGCTAAAAACCTGGGGGAATATGCAAACCAGGTCTGGTCTCTGCCCTTGAAGAACTTACAATTCTGTTGATTAAATGAGACTGAACACATAGAACGAAGTAAAGCAGCAAGTAAATACAATTGAGCAGTGTGATTCAGAGAGTGACTCTAGAGTTTAGTGAGGAGAGAAATCACTGGGAACTAATGTGATCACGGAAGGCTTCCCAGAAGTCTGTCCTTGGAGAATGGACGTACTGTTAATTGATAAAGCATGGGCAGCTCTGCACTTGATAACTGCATGACCACAAATGTGACCATAAACCTCTTCTTGAAATCAGTTGCACTTTTTCAAACTCTATTTCTGAAAAAGGTTGGTGTAGTTGTGCTATTTTTTCCCTATGCAAATTTCCATTCAATATTCATTGATCCAGCTGTGCTGCAATAAAATTCAGTCTAAGTTCGGTCACACTTTTTAGTGAACTTAATTTTTTACAGTACTCTGTGACCATAAAAGTTCAGGTTCCAGAGAATTAGTCTTTGATGGTATTTTAAGAAGCAATTGTATAGGATTCTGAATAAAGGTTTGTAGTCAGTAATGAAGGAGAAGTACATTAGGAATTATCAAAAACCAGTTATGAAGCTACAAAGGAAAATTTGAAACTGATTAGATCAGGGGTCATGCATCCACTGGTACATATTCAGGGCTCCAGGTTGATACTAAGGACCTGGATAAATTGTTAGCAACTGCTATTTCAAAAGGATTCCATAATTACCTATGTCTCACTGAGGTTACTCAGGACTCCACTGAAACTTAAATATTCTATTACATGATAGAACAGAACCCCATTTTTTTAAAAAAAGCTATCAAATCAAGAAGAAATTCAAAGATCAGAAAGTTGGTGGGAGGTAAGACATGTTCTGTAGTCAGAAATCCTATTCAATGCAGGTCATGTTGCCCAAGAGAGTGCCAGCTTCCCAAGGGACTTCCATTTACCTTGGTTTCAAGCACAGTTCTTTAATTCAGTTACATTTCAATTAGTAAGCTTGTATATCTTGATTACTTTCAATTTTATTTTTTCAGTTTGCCTCTTCTTCTCTACCATCTCCATGTTCTTTCCAAATATGCAAATGTCTTTGTAAACACATGTTATTCTCAAGCTACTTAGGAACTATTATTAGGACAAGGGCCCAAATAATGAATTTATATTTGCATCTAAATCATGGAAATAATCTTTCTTTTTTAAATCATAGTACGAAACAGTCACACCGAGGTGTATGCATATTGTTTATTAGATATTCTTGCATATTTTAAGTTAGTGCACGGCTTCATTAATGTTTCTAAGACAAGATAAAGTTAGCTTCCCGTTCATTACAAAGTAGATACAATTTAAAAATACAGAATTTTGGGGCTCCTAAGTGACTCAGTGGGTTAAGCTTCTGGCTCTTGATTTCGGCTCAGGTCATGATCTCATGACAGTTCACGAGTTCAAGCCCTGCATTGGGCTCTGTGCTGACAAGCTCGGAGCCTACTTGGAATTTTCCCTCTCCCTCTCTCTCTGACCCTCCCTGATATCTCTCTCACTCTTTCGCTCTCTCAAAAATAATAAACATCTAATAAATAAATAAATAAATAAATAAATAAATAAATAAATAAGGGGCGCCTGGGTGGCTCAGTCGGTTGAGCATCCGACTTCGGCTTGGGTCATGATCTCGCAGTCTGTGAGTTTGAGCCCTGCATCAGGCTCTGTGCTGACAGCTCAGAGCCTGGAGCCTGCTTCGGATTCTGTGTCTCCCTCTCTCTCTCTGACCCTCCCCTGCTCATGCTCTGTCTCTCTGTGTGTCAAAAATAAATAAACGTTACAACAAATTTTTTTAAATAAATAAATAAAATAAAAATACGGAACTTTATTAAAGAGGAAGACTATGAAGATTATTCCAGTTTTTAAGGTAAAAGAAAAAAAATACATTCTAAAAATGGTGTAGGTCCAACATCATTAATATATCCCCAAGTATATACTTAAAGGGCCTCAGCAGTAGATGTGAAAGTACAGACTCGCAGCCAGCCTGCCCTAAGTTGTATCCAGGTGCTTACTAGCTGTGCCTTGTGCCTGTTATTTCACGTCTATGAAGTTTTGTCTTTTTATCCATAAAATAGGCTTAGCGACTGTATGACCTATTTTATATAGTGATTACCTTTTGATTTTGAGATAGTTGGCTTTCAATGAATAAAGAAGATGGGTGTTACAATACAGTTTTTATCTAACAGCGTCCCTTGGAACCGAGCCTATGAAAGACTAGGTAATTACAAACACTGTGCAATTGCCTAGTGCTTTAAATCTTTTTCCTAAGGAACTTGTTTGTTTTTCCACATGAAAAAAAGTACAAAAAAATAATAAAATGCACAACATTTGCTTACTTCTACTGTTGTGATGTAGTTGTAATTGTAATGTAAATGTAATATAGTTGTATATTATTTCCTTTATATTTCATAGGTAATATTAAATGAGATGATACATGGGATAACACAGTTCTAATTGCTTCCTAAGTACATATTCAGTATAATAATAGTTGCCTCACTCCTTTTCTGATGGAAGTAAAAGCCCAGAGCTCATACAGAAAGTACTTCATAAAACCCTTTGTCCTGTGTAGAGAAAGAGTATCTTGTCCCCATTTGGGGTCTTGTAGACATTCTAAGGTCATAGACAGATAGCAAGTTAATTTTTTAATTAAAACAATTATCAGTTTAATTCTCTTCTATTAAAAAAAAAAAAAAACAATGCCCGGTATGATCATTTTCCACAGGAAACCCCAGACTGAATTAGAAACCAGTACCCTGTACATTCAGTTATCTTATTATTTTTCCATTTTGCAGGGGAAGACTGTGGTCCAGAGAGTTAGAGGGACCCCAGAAAAGATGAAAGTTAGTGTCATGAGGCATACTTCCCTTCATGAGTTTTGTGTATTCACTATTCCAGTTAATTTTTGAGAAATCAAAATAATTAGAACTCTTCAAAATGTACTGTATATCTGTAGGTGTAGAATCCCTGTACCTTTGGGAATATAAGCAACAAATAAATGACCCAGAACTCAGTAACTCAAGAAAATTCTCAATATTTCCATTGATAAATGAAATCAAATGTTGTCTAAGAATGTATCCTTACTGTTACCAGCAACAAGCATAAACACTTATTGGGTACTGATAATACCAGGAAAATTATTTTTGATTGACAGTCATCTTTTTAATGTGTTTACTACTCCAAGATATTGATCACATCTCCAGATACACCTGCGATCATAGGATGTGTTACACTTGTGCCTTCTCTTCTCAGAATGTAGTCTGAATTCCTGATTCTTGAATGAATTCATACCTTCACTGTACGATTTACATTCTTTGATGCTTCACCCTATACTAGGCGCAGTGTCATTTTTAAAAATGTTTAATCATTCAAGTCAGAACCTTTAAAACCCTATTTCAGCAAAGTTATTTCACAGAATAAATTTGCTCACTGCTATCTACCAGCGAGTGTTTGCCAGTAATATCATTGCTTATCAAGTTAGTGCCTAAACTTTCATATCAGCGCACCAACATCTGATAGCAGGTAATGACGTGATGACCTTTTTCTGCTAAGATTTCCTGAGGCTCCTTGCTAAAATAAACTGTAGCCTCGAATACACCTTTCCTTTAGGCAAAAAGAAATGTAGAAACAGATTTAAGTCTTTGGAGGCACGAAAGAGAAAATAACTTGAAAATAGAGGTCAAAGAATGGATGAAATATCATGAGAAATACCTGACAGGATCGCCAAAGATGAAGTCGACCTGTGATTCTTTAAGACCTGACCCCTGGTTGGATAGATTTTTGAAGCTTGGGGTATGTCTAACACAGCGATGAAAAGTTGAGGGACCATTTTCCAAACAATGTCTCTCACGAGATTTTACTGCAAAGCTGAAATTTAGAATTGCATGCTGTTACTATACTGAGCTATTGCTCAAATTCTGTGCACACACAAAAAGGGGAAGATGTAGAATTAACTATGTGCCCTGTGCATTCTACACAAATTTATGACTAAACGGTAGTTCTCAAAATTTAGCATGTCTGCGAATCAGAGGACTTGTTAAAATGCACGTTTCTGAGTTCAACTCCAAGATTCTCTGATTCAGTAGGTCTGGAGCAAACAAAGAGTCTGACCATCTAACAAGTTCACAGGTGATGTCGGTCCTGCTGGTACTGGGACAACATTTCGAGAACTACCAATGTATAGTGATAAAGAGATTTCATGAGAAATTGACTTCAGCCATAAGGCAGGAATCAATTTGAAGTTTGGAAAGATTATTTCTTCTGAAGCTGGAAAACCCTGGATAGATATCTGGTTTCATGTTTTAATGACCCTGGCCTCAAAGAGCTAAAATTATCTCACTGCAAATTAATATTGTAGTATCTAACATCACGGCTATTGTTGTTAGCATTAAGAAAATATTGCATGCAAAGTACATAGCACTTAATACGTAGTACTTACGATTAACGTTGATGGTTGTGATGATACTATTTTTATATGACACCTATGCATTAATCAGTTTTAAAGATAGGTGGCTATAGTAAATTTACCAAGGATAACTGTGCCCTTTGCTATAGTAGTTGGGAAGAACAGATGCCCTTCACTGGCTGTTACCTGTCCTCCCCACCGCGGGCTGTTGCCTTTTAAATTTTGGCAACCCTCCAGCACTGCCAGACTAGAGTACCATCCGGTCACAAGGAAATCTTGTCTCTTCTTGCTTTTACTAAAAGTCCAGGTCTGAGTTCCATTACATTATTAATAACAAACCTCTCCTTTCATGCCAGCATCCTGGACCTTCCTGACACAGACATTTGTTCCCATATGACTGTGAATATATTCTACTATGAACCATCTTCTGTTCTCTCCTCTCCTCCCACACCCTGACTCCCATGTCCTATGGGATTCAGGGTCTGTGATTCACAGATTTCTCCATCCCCCTCTTTTCCAAAAACCTCTTTTCTAGTTAACAGGGCCATGTCCTGAGGTTCCAGGTCCTCCTGCTTTTTGTTCCTTTCCATACTCACTTAACGCACCTCACTTTAGCACCTTAGGCTAACGGGTTTTATGCCCCCTCCCCAGTTTTTACACCTAAATAAATTCTCCTCCCATTTCACCAATTTTAGGTTTGGGTTTTTTTTGTTTGTTTGTTTGTTTTTAACATATCATCAGATTTTACCGTGTTGCCTCTCTCTGTTTTTGTTATGTCTGTCTCCTCTCCCTTGTTCACTTGGATAAATGTCTTCTTTCCCACACAATCATGCCATCAGTTTTAGAAACTTCAACACTGAAGCAAATGATCTAACAAGTAGATCTCTTGACCTCCTTAGAAAGGATTGTTCCCTCAACTGCAACCCTGTCACCAGCTCACAGCATTGCAACCTGGATTTTGTCATCATCAACAATGGCACCGCATGCAGAGAGCTTTTTTTCCCAAATATAAACTATCCTCTGATCATCCCTTCTCCTCTGTTCTCTTCATCCACTCTTCCTTCTATCTAGCACTGAAGTTCTCTAAAAAATAGATTTTATAAAAAGTGCTAAAGCTTTCTGAAGATAGAGCCTATTTTGTTAATGCTCTCGAAAGCATCTATGGCAGGGATTTTCAGAGAAAAAAGCTCAATTAACATGCAATGATCCGACTTTACACAGCTCTTCTCAGTATTTGATGGAAGAGGATTGGAAGCCAGAAAACTTGTTTATCTTTTCAACTACAGAAATCAGGAAATTAGATAGTTTTGTTTCTGGCTCTATGTCTCTGTAAAAGGAAGCTGGCCAATTTTAGAATTTCTAGGAGAAAACAAGCAAGATAAATACCATCAACTAACTTTTCTCCCCACTCCTTCATCCCACCTCACCCCACCCCCAACCACCTACACACACACACACACACACACACACACACACACACACACACAATGATAGGTGCTGGTTGAGTTCGACTAGGAATATCCACCACTAATATTTTAGTGTCTTGAATCTCCACAATTTGCTGTTTTAGACAAAGTCCAGAAACCTGAGTGATGGATATGATGGGCACCTTTTCCTCATGGGCATGATGAGCATGTTTCAACTCAGCAAATAGCTCTTTAAAGCATATAATTATTTAATCTCAGTGACTTAATTGATCCAATTCCAGACATGGAAATGAGTTTCAGGGCTCATAGTGGAAGAGGATTCTTTACTTGCTGCTTGTGCCAAGTACAAGACCCACGGCCATGTGCCAGAGTATGTGGTCACAAAGATTTCCCAGAGGGAATTACAATGAGCTTTTCTTTGTTTCAGCCATGTGGTTCAAATCACACCATATGGTGAATGGCCAAAGAAAAGATCAGCACCTTTTCTGGGGTTAATGTGGAGGGGCACTTTGGAGCAGTTCCAGAAGGGTAATAAATGGCTATATCATGGCCTCCCTTATTACTACCTAACCCTTTTCTACTTTGTGGCAAGAAAACAAACAAGAACAAAAGATGAAGACTACAGAAAACTACCTTGAACTGACAGTTTAGGAATACTAACATTTTGGAGCTGTCTAGTTTCCTCAGGAAAGACTGTTGGAAAAGAAAAAAAGAAAGTGCTCTTTTTTTTTTTTTTTTAATATAATGCGGAGGAGGTAGTTCTGGGGAGAGAGTTAAAAGAGACCTCATAGAGATACCTAGCAAGACAGATGCTTGATGGTCAGATTTTATCTGTCAGATAATAGATTGTCCAAGTATATACTAAGGATATAACCTGGAACTCTCTGCTACTCAATAACTATCAAAGGCTTCATTGGATTGAGAGAAACAATATTTATGAAGAATTGCTTGAAAGTACCACAGTCCATCCATTCCCTTAGATCTTTAAAAAAAAAATCCATTCTTGAATTTAGCAGAGACCAACAGAGAACTGAACACCTGGGTTACATGGCATTACTTCTGCACCCTCCCTCCCGCTGGTACTAACGCCACCACGCTGCCTGGCTGGTCAGCCATTACTGAATCAGGCTTTGGTACATTACCCTTGCCCTACATTAAAACAAAACAAACAGAACAAAAAACCAAAAACAAAACAAAACAAAAAAAAAAACAAAAAACAAAAAGAAAAAAAATAGCTTGATAAGATACAACCCAATGAAACATAGAATGAGGATATTGTTCACAGTGTGAATATAAATAACCTTGAGAAACAAAAATATTTTATTTCAGTATCCAGAAAATTTGCTTGTGTTAATTAACTCTGTTTTTATGTTTTAGATGCAATGGATTATACATTGGATTTTATTTGTCTTTTTGCATTGCCTGCTAAAAAGTTTAAAATTAACTTGGGTGCCTGCCTGTAATAAGTGTAGCAGAATTTTCTTTATTTTAAATTTGTTGTTGTAAATAATCTGCTTCTGGTACAAATAAGAATAAAAATATATTAATCTTTGAAATAAGATAAACTTTTTATAGTGATAAGGAAAGGGATCCAAAGTGCTGTGCAATAAGATGGGACAATTCTTTACTGTAAAACTTTCACCCTATACTTTCACCATAGCATAATAGTTAAAAATGTGCCTGGAATTGGACAAGATTTTGATTTCCAGATTCTTGATGTTTTAGTTTGTATTATCTTGGATATGTTCCCAAATCGTTCAAAGTCTAAGATTACTTTCTATAAAGTGATTCTAGATGATACAGATTATAAATTGTAATTATACCTACTTTATGATTAAATAAAGACTTGATATGGTGAGATTTTTAACAAATATTCAGTATCTCCTTTATATACACATATGCATAACATAGTAACTCTTTTTCACACACATACACAGAATACATACATTAATTATAAGACTACATAGGATGATATAATATATAATTATATATTCACTACATTATTCTGTTTTCCCACTGTTGATCTTTCACGAATGAACTCTGGGTACTATTACATGATTTGAATCTATTCTCAAGTCTTCCAGATGGAGCCCCCAAAGGAAATGGAGACTATTTATTGATGAGTAATTTTATACACAATGTGACAAGAGAACGTTTTATAAGGAAAATAGGCATCATGAGGTCAGGCAATTTTGGAAAACACTGTACAAAGCAAAGTAAAAACAAGCCTATTTAAGAAAATTTCACAGCTTTTAATATATTATTATATACATAAATTCTTCAAATCAAGGACATAGAATTTAGCCTTTAACCAACTTATTTTACCACAATTTTTTAATCTCTTCAGAATCATTTGGGGGAATTGACTCTGGAGAATCAATTTTGGGAAGCGCTTCACTAGGCTAAAATTCCTCTTCTAGTGACCTACTAAGGTACTTGAAATTTTCACTTCTTTGTGATAAATCATTACTTGAGGAAGAACAGATAACTCACACCTAGATGTATCAAAATTTTCAGGCCTCAAAGTGTAATCACATGGGGCGCCTGGGTGGCGCAGTCGGTTAAGCGTCCGACTTCAGCCAGGTCACGATCTCGTGGTCCGTGAGTTCGAGCCCCGCGTCAGGCTCTGGGCTGATGGCTCGGAGCCTGGAGCCTGTTTCCGATTCTGTGTCTCCCTCTCTCTCTGCCCCTCCCCCGTTCATGCTCTGTCTCTCTCTGTCCCAAAAATAAATAAAAAACGTTGAAAAAAAAATAAAAAAAAAAAAGTGTAATCACCAGAGCAATTTACAAGCTCCCATGTAGGAGGAAAAAAAAAAAAAAAAAAAAAAGACTTGGACAGATGGAAACACAATGTGTTATCCAGTGGTATGGGTCATGGTCAAGGGAGCGAATCCAGATGGAGGAAGAAGAATCACAGAACGTGAGGCACAACAAGAAGGCACAATGAGCAGGAAGTAGTGGAGAGAGGAAGAACATGGGCAAGCAATAGAAAGAAGTGCCTTGGACAAAGTTTATGACTCTGCATAATGATAGGTTATGGACAGATGTGAAAGCTACCATACTACATATCAGATGGTAATGCAAAATAAGGGTTAAACACTTATCTTTGATCTTCTTTTAAGGACTCCTTTTCCACAAAAGGGGGAATGGAGCTAGTTTAACTACAGATGTGAGGTGACAAGTGGGGTTAGTAAAAGATATTAGTGTGCAAACCAATGTTTCTCATTCCATGCTGCACATTGACATCACCCAGGGCACTCTGTAAAAGAACCAATGCCTGGCTCCAGTCCAAAACAATTAAATCAGGATCTGCAGGGCTGAAGCCAGGACATTGGTAAATTTTTTAAGCTTCCTAAGGGAGTCTAATACATTCATGGTTAGAATCACTGCTTTACACAAAAGACCATCGGGGAAATAGTGGGGAGCAGAGAAAGATGGTCTGTTCAAGCTAGAACTTAGGAGTGAGATGGTTTATACCAATAGTCTGCCCAGCATTCATACAGCCCTACTCAGGAGTAGAGAGAATTATGAAAGTCTCTGAATTTATTCCATGAGCCTTTACCTAGTTATACCTTTCTTTTATTCTTTTACCAAGGACAATTTCTCTGTGGATATGAACCACTTCTATGCTCCCCACTCAGAAATCCTATTTACTCTGATACTAGTTGATGGGATGAAGATAGAGTTTCTCCCCAGACTTTTGTCCTGATATTTGCATGAGTCATCTTCTTTGGAGAATCAAGCTGATTATCAACTAGCTTAATTTTTATTTCAGAACTTGGTTTATTTTCTCTTCATTCTTCAGATAGTGTTCAGATTTTAGCTGTGAGCACCTAAAAGAAATGATGGATTTCAGGATAGTATTTAAGTGATGGTGACTTAAGGTTAGTAGACCCATCGAGAAGGAAAAGTAACATCTGTCAAGTATAAGATCCTTTTTGAAAATGTACCTAAGGCTCTCACAATGGCTGATTTGATGATAGTGATATATTTTAATGAGATTCACATGACCAAGTTTCTTTGCCACTTGGAATATTGATCCTTCTGTGTAACTTTGCCTTCCTCCAATGAACTCTTTCCAGTGAAATGATTGCTTTGCTTCTTAAACAATCCAAGGGGAACAGAAAAAAAAATGCAGTAGCTGAAGGCAATGCAATAGCCTGTACCATGATAACAGTCCTATTATCTGTCATCTAGATGAATTTTGATGTGCTGGAGAGGAAAAAAGAAAAGCTTTTGAAAGCTCTTTTTTTTTTTTTTTTTTTTTTTTGGTTTTAACCAATTGTAGTTGAGTCTTTTTTTTTTTTTTCTGATAAGTGAAACACAGAAAAGACATAACTATACAGAGTCCTATTACTCAAAATTTTGAATAAGACAAGGTTTTTCTTTTCCCCATTTCAAATAGTCATTAAAACTTTGGACAGGTAGAATATAATTATCCCAAGATGTGTCCATCCACATCACTGAAATTTTACACCAGGCCTTTTTGTTCTTCTCCTGACTGAATCCTACCGTGGCAAGTATTTCTCTTTGGGAAATAGAAGGGGAATTGAAACAATGTCAGTATAAATACTGTATTAGTTAAGATTAAAAACATTTTTACTTAGTATTAGCATAAATGACAATCAAGTGCAGAATGGCTCCTTTGGTGATTCCTAAATAGCCATAACACAGAAATTCCAGTGATTTGTTTTTCCCCATTAGAATTATTTCCACATCTTCATTTATACATGTGACCTCCCAAGTCTCTTGGAGGCAAAGTGTCATGTTTTCTGTATTAGCAAATGTGTTGAACTAAACTATTTCATTAGTACTTGTTCATACAATTAAAACAGTATTTCTATCTTGACTCCCCATTTTTATTTTCTATCTTGGCACAGGCATTAATTTTATCTAACAGGATAACCCATTGTTTAGCTAACCCATCATTTAACTAGTGTGATTGTAAGTAATGCATTTTTTTTCCTATTTCTGATAACAAAAAGACAGACATAGAAAGAATCATGTCAATCCAACTGTGTTCTCACCTTTCATTATAAAGCATTAAAATTGTATAAATTTATTCAGAAATATTTATTAACAGCCTGTGATATATTTGGTACTATTGTAAGCCCTGATTCCAGAGCAGTGAATTAAATGGAGCAAAAATCCCTTCCTTGAAACTTGCATTCTGGTATTATCTTTTTAAATGGGAGACAAGCTTAAAGGCACTGAAGTAGCAGGTCTGGAGAGAATTGTTAATGTTGAGAGTTGAAGGTGAAAATGTTAAAAGTATGATCCCACATCACAAATGATAATGGTATTTTTAATAATACTCAACTCTTATGTAGCACTTACTAAGAGGCATGAATTACTCATTAAATAGAGCTTTTTATTTAGTGCTCACAAACTCTTATAAATTTGGTACTTTAAATTCCCATGTTACAGGGGTACCTGGATGGCTCAGTCAGTTGAGCATCAGAATTTGGCTCAGGTCATCATCTTTCAGTTTGTGAGTTCAAGCCCCACGTTGGGCTGTCTGCTGTCAGTGTATAACCTATTTTGGATCTTCTTTCCGCCTCTCTCCCTGCCCTTCCCTCCACTTGTTCTTTCTCTCTGTCTCTTTTGCTCAAGAATAAATAAACATTTTAAAAAGTTTCCATATTACAGATAAGAAAACTGCAATTTTTAGTACCTTACCTGTATGCACACACTAAAGTGATAAAGGTAGGACCCAAAGTCTTGGAGACTGAAGTCCAGATGTGGGCACTTGGGCACTTTGAGCCTCCCATGCATTCAAAGATCCAAACCAATGTATGAAACTTCTTTTTTTTTTTTTAACTAGTTTGAGAAAGATACAGAGAACAAGCAGGGGAGGGACAGAGAGAGTAAAAGACAGAATCTCAAGCAGACTCCACACTGTCAGCACAGAGCCTGATGCAGGGCTCAAACCCATAAACCATGAGATCATGACCTGAGCCAAGACCAACAGTCAGACACTCAAGCCATGAAGCCACCAAGGCACCCTGAAACTAAGTATTTTGAAATTAACCCAGTATTTCAACAACAGTGCCGGATCTTAATTATTTTCAATATTAACAGAAAAGTCATTTCTTCTTAAAAATCTCATAACAGATGAGGACAAGGACATTTAAATGAAAAGCTAATATCTTCCCCTTTTGAATATCAAAGAATTGTCCAAATCATTTTCATTATTTTATGGAGTCCAATAATATGACTGAGAGCATAAGCTTTTTGTACAACTTATTTTCATATGGAACACACTTACTGTGTTTTTTTCCATTATTATTCTACTTATAATCTACTTTCATAATGAAGTGAGGGGAAAACTTTAGAATGATTATAACTCATGTAATAAGTGACCAGTTCTGGGCAGCCTTGCCATTAGCCAATTCTAATATTAACCTCAAATTAAGCCCCATTCCATTCTTCCCAGTAGGACTTCCAAACATTTCCCATGCTTCTTTATCCCCTAATTTCTATTGTTGTTGTTTTATTTAGCATTAATAGCATTAAAGTCATGTAATATAAATTTATTCAATTTCATTTATTTTGAAAATGTTTCTGTATTTTCAAACATGTTATCTTGCATCCTCTTTGACATCACATTCTTTTTTCAATTGTTTTCCTAATTATTTTTTTCTTTCTTTCTTTCTTTCTTTCTTTCTTTCTTTCTTTCTTTCTTTCTTTCTTTTTTTTCTTTCTTTCTTTCTTTCTTTCTTTCTTTCTTTCTTTCTTTCTTTCTTTCTTTTTCTGTCTTTCTTTCCTTCCTTCCCTGTGTTCTTCCATCCTCTTTTTTCTCCTTTTCTTTCTTTCTTCCTTTATCTTTCTTTCTTTCTTTCTTTCTTTCTTTCTTTCTTTCTTTCTTCCCTCCCTCCCCTCCCCTCTCTCTCCTTCTTCCCCTCCCTCTTTCCTCTACTTTCCCTCCTCTCCTTCTCTCCTCCACCTCCCCTTCCCTGCCCTTCCCCTAGTATTTTAACAAATACTGGTGGAGTTAGTCTTACTGAAGTAAGGACAGGGCTTTGGGAGTTCTGCCTTCTAGAACACTTTCTTGGACACTTTCATAAAATCTTTCATACTAATCAAATGCCTCTGAATCCCTCCTGTGGTACCCTCAAATGCTGAGGAACAGAGTTTGAACACCACTGCATCAGAACACACTCAGATATAATCTAATAAACAAGCTTGCTCTAACTCTTCATGGGAGAATCACAGTGTGCAATGGATTATAAAGAGCACAGTGGCAAACTCAGGGCTTGAGCAGGAAGCCAATCCACTTACCCAGGAGAGACCATCCTAAAACAATCTCATCAACAGAAATAATTTATTTGGGTTATTCAAGCTTTCTATTTCTCTACTATGTGTCATTTTCTTTTTAGAGCTAAAATTCTGCATGGTTCTCCATTAGAATGATTTCAAAACCAAATTGAAGTTCCCTTAAAAATAGCTGGTCTGAAAATGGTATATGCAAACACAGCAGGGAGAAGAACTGTTTGATTTATGCTTGCCTCATGCCCTTATTCTCAATTTTCTGCAAATTGATTGCTATATTTCCCTGCATTTTTAGAGACCATTTCAGTTAACTAAGTGGATTTTCATCTGGTTAAACTGATTCTTTGAGGTTGGTAAAACAGAAGAGACAAATCAAATGAAGTCAGCAAATGTTGCAGGTAGAACTTGAACCCAGAACTCTCTGTGTTTTCTACCAAGCTTTTTTTTTTTTTTTCATTTTTCTTCAATTTATCCTCCATAAGCTCTTTATTCTTTGGGCTAAGACACAATCTGACTAGTCTATGCTAAAATATTCCTTACCCTGATTTTATTTCACTTCCAAACTACCTTCCTTTTTATTGCTGGTATTTAAAAAAATTTTTTTTAATGTTTATTCAATTTTCTGATAGACTGAGCATGAGCAGGGAAGGGGCAGAGAGAGGGAGACAGAGTCCAAAGCAGGCTCCAGACTCTCAGCTCTCAGCACAGACCCCAACTCAGGGCTCAAACTCACAAACCTCAAGATTGTGACCTGAGATGAAATCAGATGCTTAACAGACTGAGCCACTCAGGTGCTCTCTGTTGCTGGTATTTTAAAACAAGCATATCTGTTCCACCATGGTTTCACAATATACTCAACCACACCACAGTGTCTGCTTTCCCCTGGTTCTCCTCAACTGATCATGTTCCTTAAAGATAACGAGTGGTCTTCTAGTTGATATATTTATGATTTTAATCTATAAAATTATTGAACACCTTCTACCATAACTCCCAAGTCCATGTCCTCAAGCCTCAATTCTTAGCTAATTTCTAAATATCTCAGTACAACTATGCTGTCAGCAACACAGTCATAGCCAGAACTGACCTCATCACTTCCTTTACCAAGGTTCTTTTTCTCCTCTCACTCAGTTTTGAGTAATAATTCACTTCTTAAACTCTATCGCTTCTGTGTCAGCCATGCCACTTGTTTTCACGATCTCTCTTCTACTCCCAAAACTGCTGAACCAGCGGTCCTGAACTATGTGCCAGGACTATTAGAATAGTTTCCTAATTGGTGTATTGACTTCCAGTCTCTTGTTTTTCAATATGATATGATTCATATCACCATCACACTTCCTTTCATAAACAAAGAGTGAAGTTGACAAATTCCTGTGTCACGTGCCTACATTGTCTGCTATTACACAGAGAGTGAAATACAAAATCAAACTGGCACTGAAGGCTGTTTTTTTTTTAATTTTTTTACTGTTTATTTATTTTTGAGAGAGAGACAGAGCATGAGCAGGGAGGGGCAGAGAGAGAGGGAGACACAGAATCTGAAGCAGGCTCCAGACTCTGAGCTGTCAGCACAGAGCCCCACGTGGGATTAGAACCCACTGACTGCAAGATATGACCTGAACCTATGTTGGACACCCAACTGACTGAGCCACCCAGGCACCTCTGAAGGCTCTTTTTTTTTAGTCAGGTCACCAAAACCTCCCTACCTACCTAACTTCAGTCATCAGAGTGCTTAAATTATCCCTGAAATTATACCTACTTTTCCATCTTACTAATTTTATTTACATTATTCTCATATAAGGTTTTATTCTCTTAGCCCTTCTCATAATTGTCTATCACACCTTTTTTTTTTCCATCTTCCAAGACCTAGTTAAGTCTCTTCTGACATTCATACACTTTTGACCCCATCATAGTGCATACTGTGTTGAATAAAATTGAATAATTTTTTTAAAAATCATGAATACATTTGAACAGTAGAAAAATTGTTTTTGGCAAGGTGACAAAGATCCATGCTAGGAATTGGTTGCCAATGAAACAGTTGTGATTTTAAAAGCCTTTAAGAATGACTATAGTTAATCTCTACCTGGAAATCTTATATTATTCTGATTAATAATTCACTATAAATTATTTTTTCAAATGTATCAATTTTGAGAAACTGCTATGGAAGTCTCAGAGAATAAAATTTAAAGATATTTCATAATATTTATCCATATATATTTATATCTAAGATGGAATGTTTCTGTATTTGTATATCCTTAGTGTATTTGAGATTAACAATAAAATTCCCTGATTATATAACCTAGTTTATGTGTCAAAAAATAGTTTTTTTCTGCATTTTAGAACTGATTTTGAAGTTTGAAAATGGTAGTAAATACATGCTGAGATAGAGTATACTCTGACAGAGCAGTTTTGTTTTGCCATGAAAACTAAGTCTATCTTAAGTTTCAATAGAGCTAATTCCACTGTACTTACATTTTACATAAATTATAAAAAAGCATATACTATTTTCATTATTAAAATAGTAAACAGATCTCACAATTAATAATTAAGTGAAAGCAATCAACACAACTGGATATTTCCTCAGTAGCCATCCTTTTCCCCTCATCATTAAGCACTCAATAATACCAAATAAATCATTCTTTTCCCTAAATTTTATCTTTATGGGTAGAGATTATCCACTTACCACTTTACTCACTTCCTTCTGTCATGTATTCATTTAATATGTATAGTTTTAACTCTTTACTTAGCAGTAGTAATTTATAACTCTGGATTCTAGTTGTAGATGTGTCACCAAGTTATCTTGAACAAAGCATTTCATTAGACTGTAGTTCACTTTCCTTCATCGATGGTAAGTTAGATGCGAAGTTGATGCCATTAAGAATAAACTGGTCTTAGTAAAAGGCTCTGAAACACTTACAGTGTGTATATGTGTGTAAGAAAGAGAGAGAGGGGTATGGAGAGAGCACATGAGATTGAGCAAGGAAGGTGGGGATGGAGAGAGAGAACAGGAGAAAGCATTAGAGAGCTAGGGGGCGAGAGAGAGATGGGAGAGAGAGAAAGAAGGGGAAATCAGTGAGAAAGATGTAGTAAAAATGAAGTATTTGTGATAGGAGAAGATTAATCAGCTAAACTAGAAATGCATATCTAGTAGGAAACATCTAGTGGATGGTCTTGTACACTCTCCCAGTGTTTTGTACAATTACACAATGGCATTCTCAAGTAATTACTTTGTCATACTTGTCCAAAGCTTGACATATAAATTGTCACATGACCATTTTATGCAGAATGCTGGTCATAGTGGGATGGGGTGAGTACTGGAAGTTAAATTCCATTTCTCATGTGCTTTCCTCAAGGACCAGGATCCACTGATTTTGTGAGGCAGGTTCTGTTTTCTGGTAGTCTGGAGGCCTTGTTAATTAGCAGTTAGCTATAAGTAATGCAAGGGTTAGCTGACATTAAGTAGGACTCTGTGTGATGTCTTAGCTAAGTGTTAAGTTGAAAGAGAGCTTAGGGAATAATCGCTGTACAGACTGTTTTCTGGAAATTACATTCAAACTTTTATTAGTACTTTAAGGCAAGAATCATGTTTCCATTTGTCTTTGTAGTTCTAGTCTCATTTATGGGAATTTTAATAACAATTTCCAACACAATCACTTTCAAAGGACATTTTCAGAATTTTCTATGTCATTTCTCCTCTTGTTTTCTTCATTTGCTCTATCTCCCATTTCAGAGGTTTTTCATGTTATCAGGAGGCCATAACCGCATATCCCCAATTGGGAGTTGAGGGTTGAGGCTGGAGAAAATTAAGCTCAGAGTATTAGAAACGTATTCTCCCCAGTCTAATTTCTACAATTGAAATCACATCTTCCTCCAGCCATAATATGTCATTATAGCTCTATACTTGTTTAGATCTTTTCTACCCCATCAAAATTCCTTCCCAGTTATGTGTTTTAACTTTGTGGATTCTCCCATCCCCATTCCCTGAGACAATGTTGAACCATATCTGAGCCTGGTGCTTCTACTTCTTTTGTGTTCCAATTAACACCTAACCTCAAAAACAACCCCACCCTTTTAAATTTCCAGATAAGATCTACCTCTACCTTTCCTCAAAGACTCACCCCCACCCATCTTCCTGACTCCCATAAGACTAACAGGATGGCTCCCTTGTTTATCTGCTTCTCTAAAACCCCAGGTTTCCCCCCCCCCTTTTTTTGAGATGTTATTCATTAATAAAAGTATGAATGCTCCTCCCTATTATTTCTGTATTTATCCCATATGAAATCATCTCTTTAAACATTTTCTCTTTTACAGTATTTTATCTTCTGTAGATACAGAACCTTAGCTTTACCAGCTGCAACAAAGTTAAATTTAAAAAAAAAAGTTTTCTACGGGGCGCCTGGGTGGCGCAGTCGGTTAAGCGTCCGACTTCAGCCAGGTCACGATCTTGCGGTCCGTGAGTTCGAGCCCTGCGTCAGGCTCTGGGCTGATGGCTCAGAGCCTGGAGCCTGTTTCCGATTCTGTGTCTCCCTCTCTCTCTGCCCCTCCCCCATTCATGCTCTGTCTCTCTCTGTCCCAAAAATAAATAAACGTTTAAAAAATAAATAAAAAAAAAAGTTTTCTAAACACATCTACAGCCAAAAAATTCTTTGTTATTCAGAGGTCATATTGAACATTCTAGGAAACAATAATGATAAAAGGATAAACAACAGAGAAGAGTAAGACATGGAAATTCCAGATGGTTGGTATAGAAAACATTTGAGAAAATAGAGTGACACATGACATAATGTATGTAAGGAACTGAGCAAAATACATGGCATTTATTGGGTGGTCAATATATGATATCTAGGAGTATCATCTCTAAATCCTAGGGGGACCACTAGGGAGAAAGAATATAATTGCTACCAAACAGGAAAGGAATATGACTCTTGCAAACTAAGAGAAAGCTCCAGAGAACAGAATCCTACATAGTAAAGATAAGAAAAACAAAAATATTGAGAAACAACGTCTATAACACGAAAGTTTAGAGGTGCTTAATTATTCTTAATGCCCTTCATTATATTTTAAGAATAACCATAAGTCCGTCAACAACACTGGAGAACTAAAGCAGTGATTCTCCAGAGGGTGCTTAGTCTGGAAGTAGACTTTGCAAGAGTGGACGTGCAGTTTGAAAATAACTGTGAAGATTCTTCTAGTTCTTGTCTCATGAAATCCAAAGGATTTAGTAAAGCTTGTAGAACTAGTTGGAAATAAATGTGTATTTGTAGGTTGCAGAGAATAAAGGTCAGCAAATATCCATCTAAGGAGTGTGGACAATAGGAAACGGGAAGGGAGGATAACATTTGGGGAGAGGGGGAAGCGCAGAGTGACATATCAGGGATGTATGTCAGTTAGGTAACTAGGTTGGATGGAGGGAGGAGAGAGTGAAGGCAAGAAACCAATTAGGAGACACAAAATACTGAAAATGTCCAAAACCAAACATACTCCCCTGAACATCTTGACAATTTACAACTGACAATGCTACTGCAAATGATAACTCTATTGTTCTAGTTGTCAATTACCAAGTAACAAACCAGCCCACAACTTATGCTCAGCGATTCTGTGGGTCAGGTGTTCCAAGAGGTCACAATAGAGGCTCAGCTGGACTGATCTAAATAGCTGGGATGATTCAACATCTGCGGACTTGAATTCTTTGGAGGTTTTTCACTCATTTTGGCACCTGAGCTAGGATGACTGCCTATCCTCAGCTGGGACTGTGGACCAGAGCACCTAATCCAGCCATGATCTTCTTGGAAGGCGGGGTCCTGCACACATGGGTCCTACAGGGGGCAAGTAAGTGTATTAGATATTGAATAAAAGCAGTTTTAGTAACTTTTTGAAAGGCCTACTAAAAACTGCATGCTACTTATTTTTTACATTACTCATCAAATCTAGAAGAGTCAAAGTTAGGAGGTGTGGACATGTGAGATGAGCAGTGCTGATAGAGCAGAAACAGAATTGTTAATCAACGATTAAAAACTACATTTTAATTAAAAAATTTTTAAATATACTTTATTGTCAAATTGGCTAACATACAGTGTGTAAAGTGTGCTCTTGGTTTTTGGGGTAGATTCCTGTGGTTCATCGCTTACATACAACACCCAGTGCTCATCCCTACAAGTTCCCTCCTCAATGCCCATCACCCACTTTCCCCTCTCCCCCTGACCCCCCATCAACCCGGTTTGTTCTCTATATTTAAGAGTCTCTTATGGTTTGTCTCCCTCCCTCTCTGTTTATAGCTATTTTTTCCCTTTCCCTTTCCCCATGGGTCTTCTGTTAAGTTTTACATATGAGTGAAAACACATGATATCTGTCCTTCTCTGTCTGACTTATTTCACTCAGTATAATACCTTCTGGTTCCATCCATATTGCTGCAAATGGCAGGATTTCATTCTTTCTCATTGCCAAGTGGTATTCCATTGTATATATAAACCATATCTTGTTTATCCATTCATCAGTTGATGGACATTTAGGGTCTTTCATAATTTGGCTATTGTTGAAAGTGCTGCTATAAACATTGGGGTACAAGTGCCCCTGTGCATCAGCACTCCTGTATCCCTTGGATAAATTCCTAGCAGTGCTATTGCTGGGTCATAGGGTAGGTCTGTTTTTAATTTTTGGAGGAACCTCCACACTGTTCTCCAGAGTGGCTGCACCAGTTTGCATTCCCACCAACAGTACAAGAGGGTTCTCATGTCTCCACATCCTCGCCAGCATCTGTAGTTTCTGAGTTGTTCATTTTAGCCACTCTGACCAGTGTGAGGTGGTATCTCAGTGTGGTTTTGATTTGTATTTCCCTGATGAGTGATGTTGAGCATCTTTTCATGTGTCTGTTGGCCATCTGGATGTCTTCTTTGGAAAAGTGTCTATTCATGTCTTCTACCCGTTTCCTCACTGGAAAATTTGTTTTTCAGGTGTTGAGTTTGGTAAGTTCTTTGTAGATTTTGGATACTAACCCTTTATCCGATATGTCATTTGCAAGTATCTTTTCCCATTCTGTTAGTTGCCTTTTAGTTTTGCTGATTGTTTCCTTTGCAGTGCAGAAGCTTTTTATCTTGATGAGGCACCAGTAGTTCATTTTTGCTTTTAATTGTCTTGCCTTTGGGGATGTGTTGAGCAAGAAATTGCTGTGGCTGAAGTCAAAGAGGTTGTTGCCTATTTTCTCCTCTAGGGTTTTCATGGTTTCCCTTCTGACATTTAGGTCTTTCATCCATTTTGAGTTATTTTTGTGACTGGTGTAAGAAAGTGGTCTAGTTTCCTTCTTCTGCATATTGCTGTCCAGCTCTTCCAGCACCATTTGCTAAAGAGACTTGTCTTTTTTCCTGCTTTTTTCCTGCTCTTTCCTGCTTTGTCAAAGATTAGTTGGCCATACATTTGTGGGTCCAATTCTGTGTTCTGCATTCTATTCCATTGGTCTGTGTGCCTGAAAAACCACATATTTAATTCAAAATTACCCTATTAGGAGGTCAAAGGTTAAAAGAGATACCATTTAAAAGGCAGTTTGAAATTTCTTAGAAATGCATGTTTGAAAATATGGCTGATCCTAACATGCAAAAATCATATGGATTAAAAACAACGCAATTAATTATCCATATATTTCAAATGTCAGTGTTTGTCGTTACTTTCACAATATCACCAGTCAGTGGTTTAAATTTTTCTTTACCTTTAGATGTTCTGAGTTGCAAATTTAGGTAGAGGATGTGAATCACCCTTGAGACAGCTTCTCACCATTTGTTTCTTTTGGGCTTGAAAATGAGAATAACCTAACCCTTTGCCACTGAGACAGGTAAAGAGTCCCCATCAATGGCCATTAAGTTTCAGTTTTAAAGAGACAACTTGTAGTGTTGCTCTTTAGGAACCTCAACAGCAATTGTGCTTTAGCTGCAGGTTCCATGATCCAACAGTGTGGCGCTGGCTCCACTCAGCCCTGTGCCTGTGTCACCACTGTCTGAACCCCCTCTATGGTGTGCATCTGTTACCAATTCTCTTTCAAAGAGCATCTGCTGCCAGTAGAGGCAAGCTTTTAATATGTTGATTTATCATTGTCAGATACAGGATTTTATTGCTTGCATTTGAATATTGTATTTAAGGTGCTTTTGTGATTACAGATGTTTTACATATAAATTGCTTTATATTAGAAAACTTTTTTTCAGTATTTTTAAAGGAAACTTCACATTCATGTGTTTTACATTTTAATATCTTCTGCATTGCTGAGCGCTTGTGAATTGCTTTCTGTCTGTAATGGCAGTTGGTATGAGCAACAGCATCTGTGACTGTTGCTGCTGCGGAGGAGAAAATTAAATGTGGGTATGGTTTTTCTTTTCTAGGGAGCCAGGATTTATTAATTACTAAGGAAATCTTTGATTGCTATTTTACCCCCCAAAAGGGACAGAATAGGTCACTACATAAAAATAGCTTCCCACTCCATAACCTTTGCAAACCAGAAAACTATGTCAAGTTTCCACACTTTTCTCTCTCTTGATTCGGTAGCCTTAAAATAATCTGGAAGTCTTTGAGATTGCACAGTCTTTGAAATAATAGCACCATCTACTGTCTGATTCTGAATTCATTTATCATGTTAAGGAAAAAAATGAAGATGTTAGAGATGGAGGGGGTGCTCTGAGTAGTTAAATGGTATAGCACTAAGTAAATAATGTATAACTGAAAAATATGAAAATTCTTGCCTAAAATAGGAAAGGAAGACTAACCATATCAGGAGTTAGTTACACTGAGTAAACATTGTTAAATACTCCTTTTCAGGCAGAAAATTGATAACATGGTATTAAAATATAGTTAAAACAATGAATGCCTTGTTCACCATCATCATCATCATCATCATCATCATCATCATCACCGCCATCATTAGCTTCTCAGATTAACTTATCTTCTGTTCATCTAGATGAACCTGAGGGGTGGGAGAGGTGGATGTATACGGAAATATCTTAAAGAAATCCCTACCTCTCAGCAGTGCCTCATGATGTAAGGGTAATTGCTTCATTTCTGCTCCGAGTGCCAGCCAGCTCTCAAGGAACACCTTGCATAGTGGGAGTTGCTAGGAGGCCTGATTGTTCCCTGTCCTCAAATCCTTTTCCCAAAGGAGTAATGTTATTTCATTAAAGAAACTCAACTGTCTGGATAAATAATCATTGAAAGTATGTCTCAGGGCTCTCATAAAAATAAGCTACTAGCTATTTGAAGAACATAGTGTGAAATTCAGGACATTCTCCAAAATCCTCCTTCATGCTGATTTCTTTCAATGAGCAAGAGGTCAGTTGTCACTGTGCCTTATGCACAGTTATTTCCTTAACCTCATAGCTCCCAGAAGACTGTTTTGCCTCCCACATATCTAGTGCAGACTGCATATGATTCTTCCTGCCTCCAGAACTGGCATCAAGTTATTCCATATACAGCAGGACTTTTATGCTTTCTGTCCAGTTTATTATCTCTTTTCTATATCAATTCAGAAGGTTTATTTTCCCTCTTTGGCCTTCTGCTTCTTCTCTTCCCACTTCCATTCTTCTTCTTCTTTTTTTTTGTTGTTATTTTGCAATGAGGCCTGAATATAAATTTCTCACTTTAAAAAATGTTTTCATTTCTACAGTTTTTGGGCAATCAATGCCCTTTGCATAAAAGAATTAGTAAAAAGCATGTATCTTCACAATTGATTTTTCTTATTGTCAATTTTTTTGAGTTGCTGAGAAATATAATAAGTAGAAAATAAATAATGACATCATTAAAATGCCACCTATGATCCTATACTTATTTACCAAATACGTATTAACTCTCCCTTATCTGCCAAAATATAGGAAAAACAATTTCTACCTTCAGAAAAGCCTATAGTCAACGAAATCTTCCTTTATCCTGTCTTTTTTAAAAAGGTACTTTATCTGCTCATCTCCACTGTGGCAGCTAGATACTGACCAACCACTCCATTTTCTACTTAGTCTAACCTTACCTTAGATATTATTGTAAATCATAGTAAGGTAATGTTTTGAACTGTTAACTGTGTTTTTATTCACTGGGAAAAAAATCATGGCCTTAGTTCACAGTATACATACCGGAATAGTGGATGCAGGTGGCAAACAATAATAGCAATAGCAACGACTACAACAACAACAACAAAGTCAATTGAGTTGTCAAATACATTTTTTTAAACTCCTGTCAGAAAACAACAGTTATGAAAGTCAATATGTTTAATTCACAGGGCTAGACATTAGGGATTTTCTTTTTCTTTTTTGTTTACTAAATGAGAAAAAGGCTTTTGAGAGACAAAAAAAAAAAAACCCTAGCTCTAAAGGAAGCAGAGTAGTAAGATCACCCATAATGAGTCTGGATAACGATGATGCCTATTAATTTAAGTGCTATGGGGATATAGTTCATTATGCGAACTATGTGGGGGACAAAAGTGAAAATGGGAAGAGGTGGTATGGCTGGGATCAGAGTGAGGTGAGCAAGACACTTGCATTAGGTGCAAAACTTAAGGGGCACCAAAAAAATCAGTATTAAGATGAGTAACATTTTCATGCAATGATTTTCAAAAGAATCAAAATTACTGCAAAAATAATGCTGAACAAAATAGAAAAAAAAAATAGTAAAACAGGGCCCATAAGGGTAAGCAATGTCTCTGAAACGTCATGACTCTATCCTAGGTGAGTTTCAGGTGAGGGATGGTCATGAGAGAGACCATAGATGGGCTTATAATGGCCTGGGGACTAGTAAGCTTTTGCCTTACAGCACCCCCTGCCTTCCATCATAGTCCAGGACACTATAAGAGGTTTGGAGAAGCCATGCATGTATATCAGGAATAATTTGTTGATTTCAAGAAAAGCCTTCTAAAGTCCCAAACTGTGTAATCAGGGAGGGTAAACAGCTAGAGTGTTTATCAGGTTCAGAAGTTTTGAACTAGGCCAGATGAAACAGAGATTTCAAGCCTGGGATAAGGAGGACTTTGATGGGATGGACCAAACAACTGACTGTGTTGCAAGGGCCAGAGTCAGCAGCAGAAGCCAAGCTTCTGAGAACATAATAGAGGAAAACTAAACCAAACCATTCAATAGATGCCATCAGGGTACAGAGAAAAGGCATGCAAACAATACCTAAGACACGTAAATCCCCCCTACACCTCAGAAGTAAAACCACTGTGACACAAAGAAAGAAAAGGAGAGCTATGTGTTTGACTCAGTTTTTACAGAGGAGTGACAGAATATGCTAACCCAAAATACACCTTTTTTGGCATAAGGATATTTTTAGCTGACTGTTTTGAGAAACAGCAGACATGGGAAAAGGTCTGAAAACAGAGTTGAGGTTACCTTTTTGTAAGGAAATATATATAGATATATATAGATATATATATGAAATTTCCTTTAGTAGGGGTGTCTACCTCTCTGTACCAGGAAGAAGATGATTAAGTCAAAAAACTCATCAGTGAGGAAGGCATGAACTTAAATCTGCATAATAAATCTTACATTTGTTTATTATGTTTTTCCTGGTCATTTCCCCATAACTGGCCTCCTCTACACCCTTCTCTCCTTTGCCTTTAGTTGAAGATAGAATTTAAGCCTGAATTATTTTTCAAAAATTTAATTAATTACGGGCACCTGGGTGGCTCAGTCAGTTAAACGTCCAACTTTGGCTCAGGTCATGATCTCACGGTTTGTGGGTTTGAGCCCTACATCGGCATCTATAATGACAGCTCAGAGCCTGGAGCCTGCTTCAGATTCTGTGTCCCTCTCTCTCTCCCCCTCCCCCACTTGTGCTCGGTCTCTCTCAAAAATAAACATTAAAAAAAATAATTGATTGATTAACTAATTTTTAAGGTTTATTATTTATTTTGAGAAAGAGAAAGAGAGCACAAGCCGGGGAGGAGCAAAGAGAGAGGGAGAGAGAGAATCTTAAGCAAGTCCCTCACTGTCAGCTCAGAGCCCCACTTGGGGCTTGATCTCACAAACCATGAGATTATGACCTGAGCAGAAATCAAGAGTTGGATGTTCAACTGACTGAGCCACCCAGGCACCCCTATTTACTCTTGAGAGAGAGAGAGAGAGAGAGACAGAGTCTGAGCTGTGGAAGGGCAAAGAGAATGAAGGACAGAGGATCCCAAGCAGGCTCTGTGCTGACAGCAGTGAGTCCAATGCAGGGCTTGGACTCTCGAACTGTGAGAGCATGACCTGAGCCCAAGTCTGACGCTCAACCAACTGAGCCAACCAGGCGCCCCTTTAAGCCTGAATTCTAAGCCACTTCTCAGAGTTCCTTGTTTTTCCTTGGCTTTCTTGCATGTATACATCATGTATACATGTTAATAAACTTTGATTTGTGTTTCTCTTATTAGTCTTTTTGTTACAGGGTTCCCAGCTGAGAACTCAGTGGGGTGGAGGGAAATTTATTTCTTCTCCCCTACATTAACCAACGAAGACTAAATTTTAATTTGTAAGTGACTGTAAATAGAAATGGGATTTTAAAAGCTAAATCTACTTTAATTTTAGAAAATCTAACACATAATTCTTATTTCCATTTGGCAACTCAGAAGTGTGGTTCTTGGAGCATCAGCATCAGCATCACCTGGATGCTTGTTAGAAATGCAGAATCTTGGGTGCCGCACTAAATCTACAAGAAGAGTATGCATTTTAGCCAGATCCCTACCATAAGAAAAATAAAACAGTTCTAGGAAAAGACCACTCCATCTTAAAGTAGAATGAAAGAGACAGAGAGAGAGAACACATTATTTTAATATTGTGTAAGCATTACTAGAGTTCCATGCATATAAGTTAGTGTGTATCATAGGGAATAATTTTCCCTCTACCCTTCTAGGTTCTTGGCTAAGACCCCCCGTAATAAAAGATTAACAAGAGAAAAACAAACAGAAGGTTAATAATATGTGTATTTCATGTGTACAGTGGAGAAATCCAGGAAAAATGAGTAAGTTCCCAGAAGTGGCCCAAGCCATCACCTTAAATGCTATCTTTGACTAAAGACAAAAGAAAGATGTTGGGGGCTAGGGAGACCAGTTACTGCAATTTAACGGGAAAAAAAGTAACCAAGAGTAAGTTTTGTTATTTAGATTTAAATGCATGCTTTCTCCATTGAGAAAGTTTCTGTTCATTTAGTCATCCTTCCCTGCCTGGTATAGAGAGGGAGACACTCTTAAAATAGAGGTCTCCCTTATACATGTAAATTTCCTTTACAAAAGGGTAACTACTACTACATTTTCAGAGAATCTCCTATGTTTGCTTTTTCTCAAAAATAATCACCTCAAAATAATCCTTATGCCAAAAAGACATATTTTGAGGTAGCATATTTTGCTGCTTTTCATGTAAAAGTGACTGCGAAGTCTGAACAGAATTTCACACAAATTTATATAAAAGCAGAAGAGAGAACAATTAAAACTTCCCTTAGTCCCTTGAGAGATGGGAGGATAAATAAGTATATGCCTATAAGAGACTCTTAAACTAATTCTGGAGGTAAACGCTCACGGTGCAGGGTGTCAGGAGGCCCAAGAACTTGCACAGTAAAATCCAAAGCCCAGGCCTTTAGATCAGACCCTTTGTGTTCTCAAGAAGCTACTCTATAGCAGTGGACTCCCTTCTCCAAAAAAAATTGATCATTCTATCCTTACACTGCATAACTCGTATTCATATCCACCTTTGAGAAGCACAATGTTACATCCAGCAACCTAAGTCAATATGCAAGCCTGTGACTACCAATATGAGTTCTCAATTCTGGGACATTCCCAGTTATGACAATGAGACAACGATTTAGAACCAGGTTAGCAAACTTTTGGTAAAGGGCCAGATAGAGAATATTTTAGGCCACACAGTCTGTTTTGCAACTACTGAACTCTGCCACTGCAGCACCAAAATAGCCATAGGAAAGAGCAGGATTATATTCCAATAAAACTTTATTTACAGCAACAAGCAGCATGTCAAGTTGGGCCCACAGATGATAGTTTTCCAAATTCTGTTTTAGAATATTCTATGGAATGATTCTTCTACATATAAGGCATTAGTAACTAAGGAATAGGGTTTGTCACTCCTCTAAGATCATTTCTTCATAATTCTTAAATTCTCTGGCCGTCTTTTGCACATGGCTTCTGCCATTATACAATCATTTATCTCTGTGTTGAAGAGTCTTAGCACACATGAGGGCATGGCTTTGCTCTTTTCAACCTAGATTATAACACACTAAAAAACTTCAAATGTCCTTTTACTTACGCCAACAATGAAATTACTTGCTGTCTGATTTTTACATGTTAAGGATGGATCTGTGGCATCCTTAAAATAAATATAGAAATAAATTTCAGGTGTTACATAACATAAAGTGCGCCAACCATAAAACACTTAAAGAGTAAGGGCTTAATATTAATTAATAAAGTAATAGTGTATCTTTTGAATAGATAATGATTTCATGTCTCTCCTTTTTTCCTTTGTCCTTTGATTGTTAAACAACTGGACCAGGTAGATAGGAAAAATACTTTGGGGGCTTCGGAAAATTAAATGAGATTCTCAGGGTCACATGACAGGTAAAAGTTGGACCTTGGCTCAAATTCACATTTCTACTTCCTATTCTGGTATACTGTTTACCACAAAATAATGTCTTCAACTAGTAATAGGACCATATATTAGTGCGGTTGATAAAATCTGCAGTTAAAATCCACAATTCTCTTCTAGAAATGTCCTCCAATTCATTAGTCACCGAAACCAGAACTGTCACAGATGTTTCTCTTTTCTTTTATCACACTGTGTCTCATTGTGCAGTTTCCTTTGACAGAAAAAAAAATTAATTTGTCTTCAAGGAACTATTATACACATTTTATTTTTATAAAAATACGGTAGATTATCAACTGGCCAATAAGCTCCTCCCTTTGAGTAAGTTAAATTCTTTGAGATTCTCACAAATGAGTTAATTTAGGCAATGAAGTCCAGAACAAATACTAGTCTCATGCATCTCTTAAAGGTGTATTTAATGTCTCACATTCACATCCACCTATTGAAGATCATCTGCCCTAAATACCTTGTTCTCCTCTAAGCAAATATCAGTTGCACCTGAAAGTACATATTATTGAGCTTTAAATTCCATTAGGAGGTCTCAATTTTTATCTGTGTTCCCTTTCTCTTTCCATTACTGCCCTATATATCTTTGGAAGATATTTAATGAAGTTAAGAAAAAGGGACTTTTAAATTCTTGGCATAATAGTCTACCTTCAGGAATTGGAAAACCTTTCAAGCACAGTGGTAAATATGGATAAGGTATGCAGACAATGAGAGTGTCTCTCTTTTTATTTTTTCTTCTTTCTCCCCAAAATGCTCTTAGTTCTTTTAGGGAAAAAAATTGTGTGGGTACTGAAAAATGACATTATAATGCAATTCTTTCTTGTTAGCACTAGTGTGATTCTTTTGATACTTGCTTATAAAAGTCTCCCAACATGTTTTTGCTATAATGAATGGAAATGTATTCCCTCAAAAACCTTTTAACTTTCTGCTTAATAGGGAGATTCAAAAGGAAAGAGAAAAAACTAGGGAAAAAAAGTGGAAACAGTAAACTAGAATTACAGGTGTAGGTACACAGCTTGTATGTGTATAATGGACTTTGGTTGTGTCCCTGAAATGATTCAAATTCTCTGACTGCGCTGACTACAGATTTTGTTTTTTTCTTTATGTATTTTTGCCTCATTTCAGAAAAGATTTGAGGCATCTAACAACCAGAACATGACCAATAAAATGTTGGCAAAAATAAGTAAGAAGAATCAAAACTAGGGAAAAATATAAATGGAAGTAGTCATTACTGGATAGACTTGACGAGGTAAGAAGGTGGATGGTAAAGACGTGGCAGGGAACGAACCGAATCCATGCACTCAGGTATATTTGTGATTACTGAACCTTAAGTTAGACGCTTTGTTTACTAACAACTAAAGCAAAAAGTAATAGCTATGGTTATCATACAGCAGAACTACAGGGTTTTTTTAGGTGATCAAAAGCTGCACAATGACATTAAGATCTAAATATGAAAACAATGTACCATAATGTTATAGACTGAATTATGTCTTCTTGAAATCCATATGTTGGAATCCTAACCCCCAATGTGTCTGCACTTGAAAATAGAGCCTTTAAAGAGATAATTAAGATAAAATGAGCTCATAAGGATGGGGCCCTGATCCAAAAGAACTTGTATCCTTATAAGAAGAGGAAAAGATACCAGGAGTGTGTACACACAAGAAAAAGGACGTGCGAGGACATAGTGTGAAGGTAACCATCTATGAGCCAGAAAGTACTGATGAGAAACCAACTCTGCTGGTATCTTGATCTTGAACTTCCAGTTTAGAACTGTGAGAAAATATCTAGTCTATGGTATTCTGTTATGGTAGCCTAGGAAGACTCATATGCTTAGAAACAGAAATATGATCAATGTGGTAAATGAGTTCTTATCTAGCATTTCTACACATATTACAGTAACATATTTCAAATGGCAGATTACTAGGATTCTTTTGTAAAAGCAAAGGATATTACATTAAGAGACCACCTATAAAAGGTAATTTTTCACGAATCCAAGTAAATATGATCCCATACAAGATTTTTGCTGTCCTAACTCCAGGCTGACAGCCTGGAGCCTGCTTGAGATTCTCTGTCTTCCTATCCCTCTGTCTCTCTCCACTCATACTCTGTCTCTCTCTCTGAAAAAGAAATAAACAAACATTAAAAGAAGATAGAACTTAGATAAAAAGGTAAAGGATGCTAGAGAAGAACCTCTAAGATAGATAGATAGATAGATAGATAGATAGATAGATAGATAGATAGATAAAAATTAGACCTATGAATGGATTTATAAATGTAAAGTTTCTTGATACAGCTTTGAAATATAGATTTTGTTTCTATACCATTTAAAATGAAAATTTTTATTTAAATAATATTATTTGCTAATGTAATAATATTTTAATAATATAAATAATATTTTATTTGTTGATAATTTTATCTACTTTTTGAGGAACTGCCAAATTGTTTTTCAAAGTGGCTGTATTATTTTAAATTCCCACAAGCAATGCATGAAGTTCCAATTTTTTATTCTACTCCTTAGGTATATACCCAAGAAAAATGAAAGCATACAACCACACACAAATTTGTATGTTAATTGTTCATAACAACATTATTCATAATAGCCAAAAGTTGGAAACAAGTATTCAACAACTGATAAATGGATAAACAGTATGTAAAATATCCATACAATGAAGTATTATTCACAATAAAAAAAGAATGAAGTACCAATCCATGCTACAACTTGGATGAACCTTGAAAACATTATGCTAAGTAAAAGAAGCCAGACACAAAGCCACTTATTATATTTGAAATGTCTAGAAAAAAATTCTGGAGACAGGGCATAGGTTAGTGGCTGCTTACAACTGGGATATGGGTAAGGGAACAGTGAAAATTGCTTATGGGACATTGTTCCTTTTTGGGGGGTGGCAGGCAAATATGTTCTAAAATTATGATGATTATACAACCTTGTAAATATACTTGAAGAATTGAGTTATACACTTAATTTTTTTTTAACTTTATTTATTTATTTTGAAAGCGAGAGCATGCACACTGGGGAGGAGCAGAAAGAGGGGGAGAGAGAGAGTCCCTGGTAGGCTCTGCACGTCAGCAGAGAGCCCGACATAAGGCTCAATTCCTCAAACTACAAGATTATGACCTGAGTGGAAATCAAGAGTCCAATGCTTAACTGACTGAGCCACCTAGGCGCCCTGAGTTATATACCTTTAAATGAGTGTGTGAATTATATCTCAATAAAACTTTAAAAAAAACTTTAAAAATAATTATGTAGAATATCTGGAAAATTCACTGGAATTTTAAATTGGCTGGAATTTTAACAAGATACAAATAATCACTGTTTATATTTAGTCTCATTTTTGCATACATATTTTTTTAAAATTTAGATTATAATATACAAAATATTTGTAGTTTTTTTGTCTTTTTTCTTTCTTTTCTTTCCTTTCTTTTTTTTTTAGAAAAATGCCAAAAGAATTTCTGATACCATTGACCATTCTTCTGCAGGGATTCATAGTGAATTATTTAAATTTTTTTTTAATGTTTATATTTATTTTTGAGACAGAGAGAGACAGAACATGAGTGGGGGAGGGGCAGAGGGAGAGGGAAACACAGAAACTGAAGCAGGCCCCAGGCTCTGAGCTGTCAGCACAGAGCCTGACTCAGGGCTCGAACTCATCAACCACAAGGTCATGACCTGAGCTGAAGTCGGATGCTCAACCGACTGAGCCACCTAGGTGCCCCATAGTGAATTATTTAAAAATATGAGAGAATCATCTAGAAGTTCAGAAATTCATACTAGCTATTCACATGAAGAATTCTCCTTATTCTTCCTACTCTCTGGGAATCTTGTTATTGTGGGTTGTGATTATTAATGGAAATATCAGATCCTTTGGGTGTACTTGGCTAGAAGAAAGTGTGAGAGCCATTACAGAGTAATTATAGAGCATGGTTATTTTGATCAGTTTGTCCAAGTAAGCATAACTGTGTACCCAGGAATTTATTTTGATATCCAGGCAGATGACACAATGCAGCCAACAGTGAGTATAAATAACACATAGTTAGCACTCACAATAAACAGGGGATTCTTAGGCGGGGAGGGACTCAAGCAGAGGTCTAATACTGAGTGGAGCCAAGCATGGGATTGAAAGGGTAGGGTGTGGTTTGAGCTTTCACTGTGATTTCTGAGCAGAGTTGGGATGGAGGGCTCCCACATGGGTTAGAAGTTGCATTATTTAAAGTTCTCTTGGCCTGAAGAGTTAAAGTGCCTGTGTTGACTGTCTTCTCCTGGTTGCAGAGCAGACAAGGAAGAGTGATGGGGATCTAAACGTTGTCAATGGTCAAATGACAGTGGTCAACTGTTTTATTACAATGGCCAAAAAAAACGTTTAGAAAGTATTTTTATCCCATGGGTAAAAGGAAACCTTATGAGCCAGAGAAACATTTCTATAATATTACTATGGAAGATCTCATTTAAGACAATATGATCTCCTTTTAAGTCAATCTGAATGAATAAAACATAAAATTTATTCCTTAGCTAATTAGACAAAAAAAGTTACTATGTAGGTGTACTGGCCATGAACTCAGTAAATCTGGAGGTTATCTACCTAAATGATAATTATAGTTTCTGTGAAAGCAGCTTACAATCATTCATGTGCATGTCCTGAGCCACAGCAAGATATCGACAGAATCTTAGAAAATTGTACTGCCTGAGTTATTCATGCTACCGAGTCCAGACTAATTATAATAGCCATTTCTGACCACTATAACATAACAAATCATCACACACATGGCCTAGAAGCAACTATATTTAGGTGCCTGAGAAAATAGTTTGCAATAGCAATGCCCCCTTATGTCTTAAGGAATGTGTGCTCTCAGGACAGAAAAAGCGAGTGGTATATATTTTTTAAAATGCCAAAGTTTCTGAAGAAAGTTTCTCTGCCTTTGGATTTTGTCAGTGGTGAAGGGCTGCCCCTGCTTTGTTTGGGATCACCGGAGCCAAGTGCTCTTGCACCCCTATGATCTAGCTACAGATTCAAAAGTGAGGCTGGAATCTGGGAGTTTGAACTGCAAGGAGGCTCTCAGCTGTAAACAGTGCAAGAGAGGGTGGCTACTGTCCTCTGGCTGTGTGGAGTGAAGCCCAGGTATCCCCCTTCTCCATGGCCTCCTTCTGCCTCAGAATCCATGGACAGGCCCCAGGGCAGGTGAGCCCTGCATCAGAGAAAGGGTTACTTCAGTGAACAAATAACAGCACACCTGGGCCAATTCACCACTATGAGCAGTGGGGTAAAGCAACCAAAGACACAACAGAGTGCATGTAACAAACCCCAAAAACACTTTCTGAAGTGCCAGACCCTGGACAGCATATGATCCCTTTTTAATATAGTAGTGCTTGCAGGTGCAGGACACATAACAAGCTATTAAAACACATAAAAGACAGAAAACTAGCCAAAATGAAAAATGGAAGAATTCTCCTCAAAAGAAATTCCAGGAAGAAATAACAGCCGGAGAATTGCTAAAAACAGATGTAAACAATATATCTGAACATGAATTTAGAATAATAGTCATAACAATAATAGTAGGGCTTGAAAAAAAATCATAGAAGACAGCAAAAAATCTATTGCTGCAGAGATCAAGGACCTAAGAATTAGTCACAATAAATTAAGAAATGTTGTAAATGAGATGCAAAATGGATGCAGTGACAGCAAGGATGGAAGAAGCAGAAGGGAGAATAGGTGAAATAGAAGATAAAATTATGGAAAATGATGAAGTTGAGAAAAGGAAACTGAAGAAGACACAAAGAAATGGAAAAACATTCCATGCTCATGGACTGGAAGAACAAATATTGTTAAATGTCCTTACTACCAAAAGCAATCTACACATTCAATGAAATCCCAATCAAAATAGCATCAGCATTCTTTGCAAAGCTAGAACAAACAATCCTACAATCTGTGGAACCACAAAAGAACCCAAATAGCCAACGTAGTGTTAAAAAAGAAACCCAAAGCTGGAAGCATCACAATCCTGGACTTCAAGCTGTAATACAAAGCTGTAATCATCAAGACGGTATGGTATTGACACAAAAACAGACACATAGACCAGTGGAGTAGAATAGAGAACCCAGAAATGGATCCACAGACATATGGCCAACTAATATTTGGCAAAGCAGGAAAAAGTATCCAATGGAAAAAAGACAGTCTCTTTAACAAATGGTGCTGGGAGAACTGGACAGCAACATGAAGAAGAATGAAACTGGATCACTTTCTTATACCATACACAAAAATAAGTTCAAAATGGATGAAAGACCTAAATGTGAGATAGGAAACCATCAAAACCCTAGAGGAGAAAATGGACAACAACATTTTTTACCTCAGCCACAGCAACTTCTTACTTGACATGTCTCTGAAGGGAAATAAAAGCAAAAATGAACTATTGGGACCTCATCAATTAAAACACTTCTGCACAGCAAAGGAAACAATCAGTAAAACTAAAAGGCAGCCAACAGAATGGGAGAACATATTTGTGAATGACATATCAGGTAAAGGGTTAGTATCCAAAATCTACAAAGAACTTACCAAACTCAACATCTGAAAAACAAATTTTCCAGTGAAGAAACGGGCAGAAGACATGAATAGACACTTTTCCAAAGAAGACAGTGAGAAGGCTAACAGACACATGAAAAGATACTCAACACTGTTCATCACCAGGGAAATACAAATCAAAACCACATTGAGATACCACCTCTCACCTCTCAATGTCTCTAAAATTAGCAACCGAGGAAACAACAGATGTTGGAGAGGATGTGGGGAAAGGGGAACTCTCTTACACTTTTAGTAGGAATGAAAACTGTTGCAACCATTCTGGAAAACAGTGTGAAGGTTTCTCAAAAAATTAAAAATAGAATTATGTGACAACCCATCAATAACACTACTAGGAATTTATCCAGAGGATACAGGAGTGCTGATTCATAGGGGCACATGTACCCCAATGTTTATAGCAGCACTTTCAACAATAGCCAAATTATGGAAAGAACCCAAATGCCCATCAGCTGATGAAGGATAAATAAGATGTGGTATATGTATACAATGGAATACTACTTGGCAATGAAAAAGAATGAAATCTTTCCATTTGCAGCAACATGGATAGAACTGGCAGGTATTATGCTGAGTGAAATAAGCCAGTCAGAAAAATACAGATAGCATATGTTTTCACTCATAGGTGGAATTTGAGAAACTTAACAGAAGACCATTGGGGAAGGGAAGGAAAAGTACATTACAAACAGAGAGGGAGGCAAACCATAAGAGACTCTTAAATACAGAGAACAAATTGAGGGTTTATGAGGGTAGAGAGTTGGAGGGGTGGGGAAAATGTGAGATGGGCATTGAGGAGGGCATCTGTTGGGATCAACAATGGATGTTGTATGCAAGTGTTGAGTCACAAGAATCTACTCCCGAAGCCAAGACTACACTGTATACACTGTATGTTAGCTAACTTGATAATAAATTAGTTTTTAAAAATGCCAACATTTCTGAAATTTTTATCATTGATATTATTATTTTCCTTCTTAGGAAATGAAACCCTGCATTATAGCCTAGGAAATGAAGCCCTCCATTATATAGGCACAGCTGATGTTGGCATCCTTGCAACTAATCCCCTTGCTACCAAAGCTCAGCCATATTATTCTTAGCTATTTCCCATATGTGACCTGTTGCAACACCCAACAATTAATTTTCTCATGATGTTCTCTCTATTTGAAATACTAGTTCTTCTCTTGTTCATATGACACACAACAATTTAAAATTCAGTTTGAATGTTCAAACTGGACATTTTCCTCTGAAGGCTTACTTGATAGTTCATAGTCCTTCCTTTGTGTCTCTATGCTGTATAACTAAATATTTTCCTTGTTAATATTTTTTATTCTCTTTTGGCTATGATCTCCTCCAGTGTGGGGACTCTATCTTTTCAACTTATGCCCAATACTTAGTACAATGATTGCTATTTATTAGATGTTTGATATAAAGATGGAAGGTTGGAAAGAAGGAAGGAAGGAAGGAAGGAAGGAAGGAAGGAAGGAAGGAAGGAAAGAAGGAAGGAAGGAAGGAAGGAAGGAAGGAAGGAAGGAAGGAAGGAAGGAAGGAAGGAAGGAAGGAAAGAGGGAAAGAGGGAAAGAAGGAAAGAAGGAGGGAGGGAAAAAAAGAGGAAACTCACCAAAGATTAACTTTACTAAAGGTTAAATTTGATTCCTAGTTTGATAAAATTAGAGCCCCTCAATCTTCTCAAATAAATTTTCTCTCCTTTGGCAAACTTAATTTCTTTTCTCAAACTCACTCTACATCCACCTGAAACATTCTGTTGTTTGCTCCTTTTACTTTCTAAATTTTTACCTTGTCTACCTTTCTGTCACCACAGTCTTGCTAAAGGTCTCAGGTCCCTCAAACAATCTGCAGGTTCCTTGGGGTCCACTGTGACTTCTTTAGGGATTGAGCTCTCTGTGGATTAAATCTCCCTCTCTCTTTTTTCTTTGTGTTTCCTTTTTTTCGTACCATCAATCAAAAGCCGCTCCTTTTTTTGACATATATTTGAAGGGCCATCTCTCAGCAACTTGCCTTGGAGAGAAGTACTCTGACATTAAACTGACTCACACAGCATGCTACCCTCTGAGTCATTAGTGTGGAACAAAGAAAAAGATTTTAAATGTAAATCTCAGTGCCCTTAATCACATAGTAGGTGATATTTTCCAAATTATATCTATTATCTGTTTGGGGTCTATTCTATAATACTGTTTAGTTATACAGTAATCTTGCAAAATAATAGCAACTATTTATTGAGGATGCACATATAATAATATGTGTATGAATAATACCATAGTATGTTCATATATTGATAATAATTATCTATTCCATGTTACCCATTAGGCTAAGTCCCTCATGCCAGTTAATTCACATAAAAGTTCACATCAACTCTGAAAGATACATATTCTATCCTCGCTTTATACATATAGAAACCAAGAACTGCACAGATTCAATTGTTTGCTCTAACTCACATAGCTGATAAGTGGGAGAACTGACATTTCAATCAAGGCTTTTCTGACTCCAGAGTCCCATACAATATTACAACCCTGATCTTAAGGAAGTCTTGGCCAACCTACCAGACAAGGGCAGTAAACTTATTGCCAAGCCTCAGCATTGCAGAATGTGGTAATTTCACACACAAAAAAAATGTTGGAAACTCTTCCTTTTCCCCATGCAATAGTGTGAATGTGTTTGATTTCTCTCAGAGTATCTCTTATTCTTCCTGAGAAGAAAAGTCCTGTGCACAAGCTAAACATTTCTACCCTTCCTTCCCTATGGCTGTGACATTAGTCTTGGTTGGCTGTGGCTGATTTTACACAATTTGCTGCTGAGATGTTCACCCTTTCAACTTACTTAAGGTCACTGATAGAATAAATTTTCATCAATCTACAGTGATGTAGCTCTTAATTAGAAATAAGATAGAAATTGCAACTCTGCTTCTAGAGATCATTAAAGGTTATATTCTCATGGGTCTAAATTATTTAGAAGTGTTTATGAGCACATTACTTATGATTAAGAAAAGTTTTAACTGTACTTACAAAATTTTAACAAATGATTGGTTGTTTATAGTATTTGGCACAAGTTTGTTAGTTTCCCTATAATTTTCTAAATTTTCTTTGGTTGTTTCTATTTTTTTTATTTTTAAAGTTTATTTATTTATTTTGAGAGAGAGAGAGAGAGAGAGAGAGAGAGCGAGAGCATGTGAACAAGGGAGGGGCAGAGAGAGAGGGAGAGAGAGAGAGAATCCCAAGCCAGCTCCACAGTGTCAGTGTAGAGCCAGACGCAGGGCTGGAACCCATGAACCATGAGATAATGACCTGAGCAGAAACCAAGAGCTGGATGCTTAACTGACTGAGCCACCCAGGTGCCCCCATTTTTTTTCTGATTTTTGCTTTGTTTTTGGACAAGAATGCTTAATTCTAAAATTCATATGTATTTTCCCCCCTCAGGGTTATGTTTCACATTTTTAAAGCATTAGTTTTAGGTTTATTCTTGTTTTCCCTATACTCCTCAAGCAAGGCTGCTCTTTTGTCATTCCTGTGTATATGTGCCTTTCTCCAAAATTCTCTGAATTCTCAGCTCTCTGAGAGGAAGTTGTGCACTTCTCACCTCTGGGCCAGAACCATCCTCCTCAAAGTCTCAAAGCCTATCTTCTGACTTCCTCAGTGCATTAGACAGGGCCAGGGGTAAAGGAAAATGTGGAGTTCCTTGATCAAAAAGCAGGAGGAAAAATGCCATTAAAGATACTAAAATGTAAAGCCTGTCCTTTCTTCTGCTGTCAGTATGTCATGGCACTCTTTATTCACCATTTAATTTTGCAGTAATTAAAGAAAAGTTAAACATTTAAATTATCAGCATGAATTCAAATGTTCTGTATATTGTGCAATGACAGCTTTAAATACGAATAGAAGTGTTTAGCTCATAGAAGGAATTGCCAAAATTACTCAGTTCATATTTCCTAACTCATGCATACATATGTATTTCATTCTTACCAGAATAGTGGAAATGCTGCACAAAAGTAACTCAGCTGTTGTTGTTGGTTTTTTTTTTCCTCCACATCTTGCTACACATGTATTCTACTAGCATTCTCTCCCTCCTGCTTACTGATCAGTAGGGAAACACTGAAAGGAAAAGGAACTCTGGGTTGCCGTATCTTTCCCTTTCCTTCTGTGTCGTTATGTCTATTGTAAGTGGTTGGCTCATATAAAGAGGCAATATGAGTAAAAAAGGATACATTAAGATGCTTTTGGTCAGTGGTGTTACTTGGAACGCTGCCGTCCTGTCAGCGTTTGAAGCACGTTTAGGTTTAAATGCCATGTGTGGTCTCTTTTTTTTTTTTTTTTTTTTTTTTTTTTTTTTTTTTTAAACGGAGATGGAGCCTTTTAAATTTTTTTTTTAACGTTTATTTATTTTTGAGACAGAGAGAGACACAGCATGAACGGGGGAGGGGCAGAGAGAGAGGGAAACACAGAATCAGAAGCAGGCTCCAGGCTCTGAGCCATCAGCCCAGAGCCCGATGCGGGGCTCGAACTCGCAGACCGCGAGATCATGACCTGGCTGAAGTCGGACGCTTAACCGACTGAGCCACCCAGGCGCCCCCATGTGTGGTCTCTAAAGGCTGTCAGTGCTTCCGCTTACCCAGACATAGAGGTAAACACACTTAATTTGCACTCTTGAGCCTTGCTGACCTTACCGCACATCGTGAGTTCACTGGAATTCTGGGCTCACAGGGCAACACATCTGCTATATGTGAATGGGACAAAAACTTGCATATTGCATGTATTACCTTTGCCTGTATGCATGCTCCATTGCTATACTTCATTTATAAAATATAAGAATAAAGATGAACTTATTAAAAATTTCAAGCAGAGCATTAAACCAAATTTACAGGGATGTTCTGAGTGAAGTTGTCCTCCCATGAAGCCAACATTGATACCATCCACCTAACCTCAGTGGCAAACTTCTACTGGCTGGTTCTTCATCTATGGCCATTCTGATGTTAACTGCATCTTGTTTAGTTTGGCTCTTAAGACACTGTTTTGCAAGGTCACCTTTAACCCAAATGACACCTTTATGAAACTAGAAAAAGGTATCTCCTTTTCTAGGTAGACCAAACCCCATGATAAAGCAAATGAAGAATTCATTCCCAACGAACGCCTTGGTTGTGAAGGATATTACTTTTACGCTCATACACATCAACCTTACTATTTTTTCACTAATATTTAAGGACTGTTAAAGCCAAGCATTAGCATAGGAAGAAAGCATTGTTGTTGTGGCTCTGCTTCCAACATCCTGCATCTTCTTTCAGAGACGGTCCTCTTTTCTGCTGCCTTGTGTCCATTAAGACATCTACTTTCATTGTTCCTTGTCTTTGTGATCTGTAAACCATGAAGGTACCTCCTAATGTTGTTGAAACTGGCCTTGGAAACCTTTAGAATTCAAGGACCATGATTTCTGCCTCTTCTACTACCCACCATTATTATCTTAAAACCATCACTGAAAGCTTCCTGCTGTTAGCATTGATGATTTGTCTGAGTTTCTCTTGGTTGAGAGTTTTTCTAGCTTTGCCCAGTCTTGCAGACTCTCTCCCTCTGCCAGGGTTGGTGGGGTGGTAGCTGTTGCTGCAAAAGCATTGCTGATACCAATTTCATTGGAATTTAGGATGTGGTCTGCCTCTGGGATATGCAGTCCTTACCTCAGCCAAAGGGAAATTCAGAGACACAATCACTTAGAAATGGAAAGAAAAAAGTATTCTTGCAAAAACGCAAGAGTCACACATTAAGAAAACTGTCTCACCACGCAAAGAGCACAGCAAGCATTTAAAAGGAAAACACGCACGCACATGATGTCCAAGGTTACCAAGTGTACATTATTGTGTTCATAGACAAACAGCTTCACATGGTCATCATATTCAGAAAGATCATGTCATATCTTCAGATATCACCATAGCAAAAATTAGGGACAAAATTGTCTTTACGAAGAAGTTTAGGTTAAAGTAGATGCTCAAGATTTCATTTATTTTGAAGACCAGAGTACAAGAAAATGACCCTGATGTTGAGTGCGTGGTAATAATCAAAGTAGAGAAAACTGTCAGATTTTGCTTACATACCTTTCAGAATTTATATTCTTTGGATTAATTCTGAACAGATAAGACATGTAAACATAAAAATAGAATGCTATATGATCCAGTAATTTCACTACTGGGTATTTAACCAAAGAAAACAAAAACACTAATTCAAAAAGATACATGCACCCTTATGTTTGTTGCAGTATTATTTACAATAGTCAAGATATGAAAGCAACCCAAGGGTCCACTTATAGATGAATAGATAAAGATGTGATATATATATATATATATATATATATATATATATATATATATATTCAGCCAAGAAAAAGAATGAGATTTTGCCAGGTGTGATAACGTGGATGGACCTAGAGGGTATTATGCTAAGTGAAATAAGTCAGATGAGGAAGACAAATACCACAAGATTTAGTATTCCCATGGTTGTGGGTGGGCAAAATGGATGAAGGGGAGTGAGAGATACAGGCTTCCAGTTATGGATTGAGTAAGTCAAGAGACTAAAAGGCACAGCATAAGGAGTATGGTCAGTGGTATTGTGATAGCATTGTATGGTAACAGATGGCAGTACACTGGTAAGCATAGCATAATATATAGACTTATTGAATCATTACGTTGTACACCTGCAACTAATGCAACTAATGCAACATTGTGTATCAGACACACTTCCATTAGAAAAGAAAAAAAAAAGGATGTATAAACAAATACAGTGTCAGGGGCGTGTGGAATCAGGGGCATTCACAATAGGTCTGTCTTCTACCTGCAACTTAATGCCATCAGGTTCACAGTCCATACCCTTCAGTCAATCTTTGAGAAAGGCAACCATGGGATTAATCAGGCAGAACTATAGAGTTCTGGAATGCCATGGAATAGAGCATATGCATACTGAGCCCAAATAGGCTTAGAGCTTTAGTAGAAAGATATTTCTTACTATTATCAAGGTTAATTTACTTACAAGATGCATCAGTCTTTCATTTGACTGCTCTGTTGCTTTCTCAGAAGCTTAACTGTCCATGGACAAATGAGAACTCTGGTGATTGGTCGTGAACTTCCATGTCTGAGTCTTCAAGCATGCAAAGTCTCCCTAAAGGTAGCCAGCCATGGTCACTGGGCTTTGGCAAATTCTGGAGTTCTTTAGGCCACAAGACCCTGCATTTAGATTTTTAAAGTTTCAGAATAGTGAAATTTCATTCCTAAATACTTTAGCATTGTCTTTTCATACCAGAAGCATTCTTTATATAACCATGATACCCTTATAACATCCAAGATATTTAATATTTATATCATAATTTGCACAATGTTCAATCATATTCATATTCGCCCAATTTCTCCCAAAATATCCTTTTATAAAAAAATCATAGTCCAATCAGAGATTATATATTCTGTTTGGTTGTCACGTCTATGAAACTCCTTGAAGGAGAAGCTGTATCTAAAAGAGTCCCACTGTCTTTTTCTTTGTGTTTTCTCATGACATCAACATTTTGAAGAAATCAAGCTAGTTGGTGCTTTTTAGAAGATTCTGATCTATTTATTAATGTACCAGTACCAAATTATTGAATCACACAGGCAGTACGATCTGTTTTATTATTTGTTATTAGTACCTGTGCCCCTTTTCTCTCGTTTTTCAGTTTCCTTATTTGTTCTTGGATATTCACTTTTCTGTATTAACTTTGGAATCTCCTTTCTACCTCCAGGAAAGTAAATAAATCTTGTTGGAATTTTTATTGTGATCAAATTAATGTTATGCATTGGCTTGAGAAAAGCAGGCTAAGCCTTTAATAATAAAAGCAGCATAAGAAGAGCTCATAATGTTTCAAACAGGTAAGACTTTTCCCCAGCTAGCTCAGAATTTATACTTTTACTGATAATCTTGAAGAAGCCAATGCTAAACAGGTATTTTTTTTTAATCATCAAAAATACAAAAGTAGAGAGAATTTTATAATGAATGCTCTGGAACCCATCACCCAGCTTGGACAATGATCAACAGTTGATTTCTTCTCTCTACCAGTCTATGTTCCCTGGGGCCGACTTACTTTACCAGATGGTGGAATTTTGTTTTTGTTTTGTTTTGTTTTGTTTTGTTTTGTTTTGTTTTGTTCCCCTTATGTATAGACAGGTCATCTAGCTCGGCCAAAATGTCATTATCTGTTCAAGTAACATCAAGGTTTTGGTCTCAGTTTAAATTGTGGCTATAGGTCTCAAAAGTGCAAACGAGCACATTAAATTAAGCTAGCAAGTAATTGATTCATTGAATACATAATTCTTTCCATACAGTAGAGTAGAATGACCAGGTGTTGAGATAGATTATGTAGATGATTCATTGTTTCAATCCTTTCTAGAGATAAAAGGAAACACAGGTTATAAATGAGGGTCATATTTGGAGCCTCCCATATATATGACCACATTTGGCTTAGGGAAATATTTTTTAACAGTAGGATGCTGACAGTGAAGCATAGGCATTGTTAAGAAAACCTTTGGCATCTATATAAATTTTTGTATTTAAGCCAATACCAGTTGTCTTATTACTTATGCTGAATTCATGCTGCTCATTGTTCTCAGGACAAAGTAAAATTAACCCATACCCCATATGGCCTCTACTTACCTTTCCAGTCTATTTCATGCTACGGCTGCTGGCCTCCTGAGATCCAGCTATTCTGAACTGCCTGTAGTCCTCCAAATGTGTTGGTCTCTTTTTGCCCCTGGGCACTGAAGTGTAGCCTCGCTCCCCTCCCCCTACCCTTTGCTCTGCTTCTCTCATGGAATTTGACTAGCAACAGTTCCTCATGCAAATATCTAGGTTGATATCACTCTTCCTGTATACTATCCATGGCCCCCATATTCCTATTTATTGTACTTCAAATGTCATTATTTGATGTATATTTACATATTTTCTTACTCTGTAGACTATGAGCCCCTTGAAAGAAGGAGTTATATCTAAATCACTTTTTTTCATTTGCATCTTCTAAATAAATTCTCCTTATAAAATAGAGCTTATAAATATGTGTGAATTAACACTATAAGGGAAATATTTTGTCTGTATGGAATCATAATGCAAATACTGATTCAGAGACTTTTTAGCAGAGTGCCTTTTCCTGCCACAAATGGATCAAGTCATTTCTCTTTATATTTTTGGACGTTCCAAAATGAGAATCAATGTCAGTCATGCATAACCTACAAAATTCCTGTGCAAGTTGGATGTATTAAAAATACAAGGGGCGCCTGGGTGGCTTAGTTGGTTAAGCATCCGACTTCGGCTCTGGTGATGATCTCACAGCTCATGAGTTTGAACCCTGCGTGGGACTCTGTGCTGACAGCTTGGAGCCTGGAGCCTGCTTTGGACTCTGTGTCTCCCTCTCTCTTTGCCCCTCCCCCACTTACACTTTGTCTCTCTCTCTCTCTCAAAAATAAATAAAACATTTAAAACAATAAAAAATAGATACAAAAGTAAGGGGTGCCTGGGTGGCTCAGTTGGTTAAACATCTGACTCTTGATCTCAGCTCAGGTCATGATCTCAGAGTTCCAGATTTCGAGCCCATGTAGGTCTCTGTGCTGACAATGTGGAGCCTGCTTGGGATTCTGTCTTTCTCCTCTCTTTCTGCCCCTCCCCTGCTCAAGCTTACTCTCTCAAAATAAGTAAATAAACTTAAAAAAATACAAAAGTGGGGCGCCTGGGTGGCTCAGTCCGTTAAGTGTCTGATTTTGGCTCAGGTCATGATTTGGGGTTTGTGGGTTTGAGCCCAGCATCAGGTTCTATGCTGACAGCTCAGAGCCTGGAGTCTGCTTCAGATTCTGCGTCTCCTTCTGTCTCTGCCCCACCCAGCCCCATACACACACACTCTGTCTCTCTTTCTCTCAAAAATAAACATTAAAAAAATAAAAAAAGCAAGAAATTTTGAGAGACAGTAAGAAGAGTAGTATTAACCTCAACCTCGGACTTCTGACCCATTATATCACAAGGAACAAGTACAGTTCCTGACATATGTAAGTGATCAATGTGTGTTTGTCCTTGTCCCTCATATATCACCTCGCAGGTAAACTAATGGATTTAGAGAGGAATGCATTGAACTTGTAATTATTGCAGTTTGTCTAAAAAGCTCTGTTACAGTGAGTTCATTTTATATGAAAGCTTTTCCAGGATAAACTTTAAGAGTTTAAAACTAATGTTAATTTCTACAAGCAAACAGCATTAGGTTTCAAAGATATTTTAATAATTATCTAGCATTCCTATACACATACAACGTATCTGGGGGTGGGCAGTGGGAGGGAAGTAGTGTATGTAATATATATATTTTTTGGCTTGGCATGTTTCTTTTGTGAAGGCAAAATATTTTATGGTTTCCTCTGTAGCTGGCAGAACTAGTGTAACATTATCATGTTTGATGAAACACTACTTCTGCTGCTCAAACAAATGTATATCAAAATGAAAGTAAGTGGAGAGATTACTGCTTTTTAGATTAGTGTCTATTATCAATAAGCAGAGAGCTTCAAGTGCTTTAGCTAATGTGATTTCTTTGCCATTAAGGATAATTTATTGTTCTATTGTATGAATAGCTGTCAAGTCTTTATACAATGAGTCAGATAATTCTTTGCACAATATTTAGTACCTCTGTAAAAAATGGGATTTGAAATGTATCGAACAAGGGACTACCTTTTAACATTTCTTCTCAGATAAAATGCTTGCTGCTTGAACATTTGATGCAGATATAATCAGATAATATCTACATGTGGCAGAGTGCCCAGTAGCTGTTTACATGCGGCTGCCATATTGTTGATTAATCGCACATGATCTACATGAATTAATGAATCTGATATGACCAAATTGGTCATGTCACCATTACTACGATGTCAAAACAGGTCCAAAAAATCAACGTCTTTAATTCTGGATTTGGCTACACATAAGCTTTTCTGTCAGCGAGTGAGGTCAATGGGATGTGCTAGCGTGTCTACATGGGTGGTGGAATCAGGGTGGGGAGACCACAGAGGTGTGAAAGAACTGCAGCAAAGCAGATGGTGGCAAGATCTCCTGTCTAACCTTTGGGAAGATGGCCCAGGAAAGGGGAGGCTGGGGTCAGGGAGGTCAAGAGAGAGTGATAGATTGTTATCCCAGAAGGCTGGCTAGGGATTAGGAGTGGATGCTAACACACAGGATTTGTCACAGGGCTGAATTTCTCAATCAAACTTCTGGGGACAGCAGAAGGGTGAGCAAGAGCAAGGTGAACCACAGTCTTATAAAAAAAAAAAAACAAACTACATGCCTTAACCCATGGTTAATAGAAAATCCAAGTTTAAGAGCCATTCAGCAGTCTTAGGAACAGGGCTAGAGCTCCATACCTCTTAAGATGGAAAACCAGAATATAAAATTCAAAACAGAACATAAAGAAAAATTGGGTTACTGTTTCAAGATCTGAGCTGGGAACAATGGCATCTTAAATAATCCTTTCCCAGGGAAAAAAAAATTCCCAAGGACTAGATGAACATATGTTTAGATGAACATATCTAGACTAGATATGTAAGACTATGTAAGACTAGAGAAGTACAGGGAACCAAGGAGAACACACACAATACTGACGACATACTGTCAGAAGTTTGCCGATAAATGTCTACCATTTGTAACATTTGCTGATTTCTATAGAGTGTAAACATCCCATTGAGGCTTATTCTGAGCTACCATCATGTCAGCAATTGCTTACAAAATTCCTGGAAATGTTAATAATTGGTTCTCGTGACCAGTGAAAACTAGGTTCCAGCATGCCATTCTTGTCATGAGAGTCTAAATCAGACTCAATTTATCAATTTATTAAACTTAAAAAAATAAAATGATCAATTACTTTAAATATTTAATTATTTTTATTTATTTGTTTATTTTTAAAACTTTTTTTTTTTTTTTTACCATTTCTAAAATATTTACTGAGTATCTTCAGAGCTTGTGAGGGCTATTACTCAAGTCCAGTGGAACACCTGTTCTGGAAGGTCATGGACTGTATTGTATGCAAGGAATAAAATCCCTGAATTATTTTAAATTATGGATAGCTAATAATTCAATCAGAACATTCCTATTCTTAACTTATTTTGATAGATTAAAATGCAGCCGCAAACCCTTTTCTACTCATTCCTTTGAAAATAAAATCTAATTCCACTCTCTTTTTGTCAGGACTGGCAGTAGTACTTGCTTGACTTAACCTAGGGCCTCATATGTTGTAAATATTCAGTAAATAACTAGTGAATATGCCAGGTTGTCTTTACTTGAGGCCCTAATAACATGCAACTGCTCTCCAAATAACATGCATCTGTTTATAAATTTACTTTGTGTATTCGAAGATGCTCATTGTTTCACAAAAAGAAGCAATCATTTTCATCCTATTTTAATATTGTAGTAAGGAAAAATTATAGTTTTATTTTTATATTTTTTTCTCCTCCATATCATAAAAGTTGTGAGTGGTATTCCATTTTCTGAATTTTCAAAGCATTTTGTTTGTGACCTCAGTGTTTTAGAGTTGTATGGTCACATCTTTTTTTTTCTCCAGGATCCTCTTACTTCCTGGAGAGCAGTTTCCATGTCTTATTGCCCCTGGTATCTCAAGACTCAGCATTTATTATCTGTTTATTTATTATTATTGTCAGTGAGCTTGATACATGGCATGTATTAAGTATCCTTATCAAATTGATTTAAAGGTGCAAATCTTACTACACTCCATCGTTAACTAATAAAAGATAAAATGTGTAATAAGTAAGTATGGTTCTGTCTAGTAGATATGTGTTTTCTCAGAATTTCCATAGCCTCAAGTTATGTTGATATTAGTGGTGGTGTTCACATTCTGCTTGAAACATTTCTAACAGTGACATACCCAGGATTTATTAGGATAAATTACTTAAGGAAATTGCATACAGGAAACATTGAGAACAAATTGAAAATTATGACAAAGTGATAAGTGGGCTTATTTGTATAGATTTGGTCCATTGAGTTTGTTACAGTGGAGACCCTATCCTAACACCGATATGATCAAATTGACTTTAACAAAAGGGTACAAGTCACCAGCAAGAGGGGAGCTCTAGGCTTCAGAGTCTTTCTGTGGCTCCACACACCATCTGTGTTATGTCATTGAACTTTTACAGATCGATATAACCTCTCACCCAGAAAAGTACTTTTATGCTATAGATTGGGATATTATTTAAGGCCTTACTTTTTATATTGGTCATTTTCCTATAGCTCTTCCAACCTAAGCCAAAGAGAAGAGTTAATATCTATATATCATGTATGACATTTTCCCTGAAGAGGTGATAATGGAGAAAGAGGTATAAAAGAATCCTTCATATTACAATTCTGTGCTTATTTTGTGAAAGGTTAGAGCCACATTTAGATCCTGAAGCCCTGGATTTCAATTTTAATTTAAGCATTCTTTCCAAGTGACCTTTCTCTTTTACTGCAAAAAAAAAAAAGACAGTGTTCAGTTTGACACTTTTGTTCTTTCAAATCTACCCGCTTCCTTGACTTTTAAGTAAGAACTGAGAGAGCCTATCAGAGTCTGTCATAAGGCAGGTATTTTTTTTCCCTCCAGGGCTTTTGAGTTGTCTTTATCGGAACAGGCATTATTTAGCCTAAAGCAAGAGAGTCTTAAGAGCAGTCTTTAAGGAAGTTGGATTGTTAATAGAGAGAAAACAGGGAAAAGCCACCTTGTCAGTGATGTGGTATCTGTAACCTCTTACTCCTTACTTCTTTCAAAGTCTGTCAAGTACCATCAGCTTGCTAAACACAGGGCTGATAAAAATTGATGTTAATGTTAATTGACACATATTTGTTTCTCTAAGGGGTGGAGGTGAGTGACAGATTATTCAGTAGTAGTTACAGCAAAAATCAAAAATTTATTTATTTCCAAGGCATTGGGAAATTCCAGTGTATGAATGACATACCACCACTAGTTCTAAAGAGGACTAGATGGAAAATGTGAGCCCTTCAGTGTAACTACTACTGGAATACCTAGTTAAAACCTAGTCTAATAACAATGAAATATGCCATAGTTTGGGTTATATGATGTGTTTTGCAAGTGTCCTCTGCACAAAATACCATAAAATTAAAAAATAAATTCCAAATCTTTAACAACAGTATTAACACATTTGTTGAGTACAAAAATGAGTCAAGACAATACTAATCAAAAGAAATGCATGATAAGCCCAATAGACATGGCAGTTGCCTTCAAGGAAACAATATAACAAATAATCTAGTTGAAAATTGAAAAAGAAATAATCACCCGTAAGTTGGTTTAACTAAACAAATCATATTCTCCAATGGCTTAGTTTTATTTAGTTTGGGAGAAGGTTGTTTGGCCAAAACAATTTTATGAATGGCAAATATATTCTCTTACAGGTACAAAAACAAACAAATAAACAAATGAAAACCTATGAAGCATTTTCCCAGTAGTAACGTTTGTCTAGTACTCAATAAACATTCTTCCTCTCTCTTCCACTCCTTTTCATCCCTTGCTTTAACAAATATTCAGTCAGCACCTGATTTGCTCCAGGCATTATCATTAAACACTTGGGATTTCAAATATTTTACCTGGCTTTATAGGGCTTCTATCAAGTTGAGATAAGATCGGGGGAACTCATTGCAAATAAAATGTACTTGCTTGATTAAAATAATTACTTATATTAAACCTCATTTTAAGATTTGAAATGGAACAATGGGGAAGTGATATATTTTGCATTTGGACTTAGTAAAGTCTCTATAAAGGTCTCTTCACTCATGTATTCTAAGAGATTTATAAGAATATTCCATCTCACCAGGCTTATTTCCCATCAAGACTTATCTGACATGTTATCTCTGCCCACCTTTTCATACCCCTGTACACACAAACCTCATAATCATCTGAAATGTGCTTCTCCCCTTTAACAATTTAACTACAGCCCATGTTTAAAGGTTCAGTCCAAGTCTCCATTGTTGGGGTTTCCTCTTAGTTATAGTCAATAACATCTCACACTGGATTTCTAGTTGTTTGCTTCATCAACTAGATGAGAAACTGAGTAGAAACTGAGAGCTACCAGCTCTGTAGAGTCTCTTAGTTCTTCTTACAAGAAATTTAGCAGTCAATAACTATGTACGATTAGTTTGATTCTTTTCCCTGAGAGTTTGACAGCTGCCTAATCATCTGTATTCTTTTCTTCCCTCTCCCCAGTCCTTACCCCACATGGGTATATTCTATTATAGGGTGTAAGCAATAAGATTTCTAACCAATTAAATAGTTACGTATATTTTACTTTGTATAAGAAAATATACCAAGAAAAAGGATTGAAACAAACTAATGGTCATATTGCCAACCAAGAGTATGGTCTTATTCTTACATGCTGTAAGAATGGTCTTAACTTGCATGTTGTAGCAACATTTTAGCAAATTTCATTCTCCGAGATAATGGAACTTGTGGATTCAATAAGATTCTTTAGAGTGTAAGGTGTTAAATAATGGCTTCAAATAAAGGTGATTCATGCACAGAAAATACTGTTTGTATAAAGTCATTAGACATCCTCGGGGCATATTGGTTTGCTGGAGGAAACTGAAAACTTCCTCTTTCTGATGTATTTTTCCACTTGTTATTTTGGCTTTTAATCATTCTCTTTCTGAAGCACAAGGAAGAAAAATTGTGCAAGATTTTTTAAAAGAATAAAATGTTGACTTCAGATCTCTTTCTATCCTAAATTTGCAAATCTTGTAATGATCTTGTTTTAAAGTAGATGCACATTTATTCTGCTAAGAAAAACCCCAACACTCTTTGACCATGTCCTTCCTGCAGCTATTTGCTCCCTTAAGGAGAGAGTAAGAAAGGTTTTTGAGGCTTGAAATATGTGGATTTAGTGGATCAGTTTATTATAGTGCCTTTATCTTCCCCCTTCCTTCTGCCTACACTGAGCACAAAGAAATTTCCTCAGAAGTTTAGAAGGAAAATGACACATCCCCTGGGTTGTCCTTGAGCTAACAGCTACAGACTTCAGATTTTCAAGATAACTCATGTAGCAGCACATGTGAGGAAATGGGTCCTGCCTTAACTTGAAAGTTCAAAGGCTATGGTAGAAAAATGTGCCCCTCTCAAGTGACTTCTGAAGATGCTGAGCCTGTACTAAGCTAACAAGGCGAAATGTTGGCAAATATTAGGAGGTTAGGGTAAAAGACTCAATAAAGGTCGTCCATAGAAGTTGGCCAGAAGAGAGATGATCTAGACAAGGTCAAAGAACAAAAGAGTTCATCAGCAGGAAACATGCATAGTGGTCACAAATCAAAGTAGACACAGGAATTGCTGAATGATAGGTCAGCTGACTTTTTTCCCCTTTAAGGTGTTTAAAATGAAGAGGTATATAAATGGAAACACAATATTTTTAAAAGTCATATAACAATTATCTACATTAGTTCAATTTGTATATGATTCAGGACTGTTCTGCTCTAGGCGAAACCATCAAGACCATGCAGCATCTTGGCTTGGGATCCAAATCTTAGGGCTGCCTTATAAATGAAGCTCCCTTATGATCACTCCCCCCCCCTCAACCCCACTATTTAGACAGTGTAATCCCTGAAATGTAGAAAATGAACCTAACATGTCAAATTTCACTATGTCATCTAGTAACATATGCTCAGTTTAATAAAGAGTTGTTAATTTTTCATTAGCCCTCTAAGGCACATTGATTATTTTACCATGTTTCTGTGGATTATAATAAAACAAACATATTTTTAATACCCTTCCCACATTAGAGAAATTTAGCCTCTAAGAGCATTGAAAGAGTCCCGAAATTGTTCTTCAAATAACCTCTAGAATAATCTCTTTAAAAGTACATATCTTATCCCATTCTCGCTAATAATATCTTCCAGTCTCATTTTCTTTGTAAGGATTAAAAGAACTAATGAATGTGAAAGTTTCAGTACAATGCTGTGCACAAGGCAGGGTTCAATAAATACTGATCCCTCTCGCTTTTTCTCCGTCTTGAATGATGATATAGAGACTAGATCAAATGGAAATCCTGCTCACCACAATACTCAGAAATGATGCATAAAATGTAACAAATTCCTTTTAAAAACAAGGCTGAATTCTTAAGGAAGTAAGAAAAAAAAGAGGAAAATCATAAGAGGGAATCAAAACCACAAAGATAAATGTGAACTTGTACTGGGATTGTAGTGGAGTGGCAGTAAAGATTTTCTGTTGGGAAAATATATATATGGTTTGGGGTTTCACGGTCACCCAGGAACAGGAGATGAGGACTTTGGTTTAGAAGAGCTAGGGAAAAAACTCCAAACCATTGCATGAAGCATTGGTTCTCTCAAAAGATGACATCCTTAGAATAAATGTGGACCAAAAATAAAAACAAATCTTCTTATGACACGAGAAGACCACCAAAAAGCTTGACTCCCTTTCCCTGACTCTCAGATAAAAAAAACAAAATCTCTCGAGAAAACTAAAAACTAACACAATATTAGTTAAACATTCAATAGAGAGTAAACAGCAAAATAGACACAGAGAAAGAAAGATCTAGAAGAGCTAAAGATAGATTTGGGGAAATTATCCAGGATCCAGCACAGAGAGGTAAAGCAATAAAACACGTAAATAGATTTTAAGGGACACAGAATATAGAATATATCTTTCTAATATTTGCCTTACGGATTGCTAAAGGAACAAATAGAATTAATGGAGAGTAAGTGAATACTTCAGGTGAAAATGAATGAAAATTTTCCAGAATAGAAGAAATAGGGAAATCCATAGATCTAGAAATCACAATGAGTATCAAATAGATAGATATAATAAATCCACCTTCAAGCAAATCCAGAAATGATTCTAGAAATCATCGAAGAAAAAGCGTAGAAGCAAAGAGAAAAGGCAAATTATCTGCAAAGAAATGAAAATTAGGCTACAACAAACTTCTTTTAAAAAGCAAAAGATAGAGGCGCCTGGGTGGCTCAGTCAGCTGAGTGTCCAACTCTTGATTTCAGCTCAGGTCATGACGCAAGGTCATGGGATTGAGCCACATGTTGAGTCCCGTGCTGAGTGTGGAGCCTGCTTAAGATTCTCTGTCTGTCTGTCTGTCTGTCTCTCTCTCTCTCTCCCCCTCCCTGTCACTCTCCCCCATTTGCATGCTCCTGTATCTAAAATGTAAAAAAAACGCAGAAAGTAGAAAAATGATGTATTAAATTTTCTAAGAAAAAATTAGCCAGTAACCTAGAATTCAACATCCTAATAAATAACCATTTAAGATCAATGGTAGAATAAATGATTTCAAATACACAGTAACTGAACACCCTAATAGATTTCCAATAAAATGTCTTCTAAAAGAAATAACTTCCATGAGGAAAGAAAAAAAAAAGAAACCCAGAAAGAAATAAAGACATATTGACATGAATGATAAATAAATTATTAAATATATTTAGATGCATTAAAAATGTTAGCAGTAATAAGTAAAAATAATTGAATTTAAAAAGGAATGTAAGGGGCGCCTGGATGGCGCAGTCGGTTAAGCGTCCGACTTCAGCCAGGTCACGATCTCGCGGTCCGTGAGTTCGAGCCCCGCGTCGGGCTCTGGGCTGATGGCTCAGAGCCTGGAGCCTGTTTCTGATTCTGTGTCTCCCTCTCTCTCTGCCCCTCGCCTGTTCATGCTCTGTCTCTCTCTCTGTCCCAAAAATAAATAAACGTTGAAAAAAAAAATTTTTTTTTAAAAAAAGTAATGTAAGTAAAATACTATGAAGTAAAGATGTTAAAACTAATACGAGCAATGAAAAATGTTGCATACTTAGAGCAGAGATTAAACAATTAGCATGAATATTATAATCATCTTAATGGCAATTCCTTTGCGTGAAAAAAGTAACTGATTAAAGAAAAAGGTGTAAGCCTGACTAGTTCTCTGACAAAGAATTGAATCAGTCAGTAGTAATGTCTATAAATTAGGCCTAAATACCACACAAAAGCCAAATTCAGACTTAAGTTCTACAAAATAATTCAAAAACAAGATTATTCAGTCATATTTAAACTTTCAGAAATTAGAAATTGAAGAAATTCTTCTCTATTTCATAATCAAAGTATAATCTGATACTAACATCAAAAGAATTATGAGAAAGAGAAATTATAGGCACATCTTTTAAACCTAAATGAAAAATCACTAAATAAAATTCAAACTGTTCAAAGAAAATTCAGTGATATATATAAAATGTCATCATGGTTGGATTATGTCTCTCAAAGAATGCAAGTGTTTTAACATAAAACGTTAGGTATGTTATTTTCCTCATTAAGATATTAAATGTCAAAATTAGCATCTTAGTAGATACAGACACTAATATAATTCAAAACTGATTAATGAAAGATCTTAGCCATTTAAGAAAGACATTTCCTTGACTTACACCCTACAATAAACATTATACTTAATGGTGAAATACTAGGATTTCACTTAAAATCAATTTTTAAATTTCATTTAAAATTCTATTTTATCAAACAACTCTTAGACGGTTGAAAAAAGAAAGAAAAATATTTTCTTGTTATGTAAAGCCGTAAGATTATCTTCATAGAAAATACAAGAGTGGCTGATGGGGTTCAGGACAGGTTACCCCAATATATGGAATATTAAATATTTTAAGCTGAAGGAGTTTGAGAAAACAGCAGAAGCCAGAAGGTCACTCTGACCTCCCCACACATGATTCTCTTCTCAAAGAGGCCGTAAAACTCTCAGGTGAAAGATGCCCTCCTGATACTCAGAGGAAAGGACCCTCCTTATCTCTGAAGACAAAGGGACCCCAAGAAGAATCTGTACACAGAGCCTTTGCTAAGTTTCCTCCAGTTTATTACACTCACCTTATTCTCTTTGATTTACCATATTTCTACATGACTGTCCATTCTTCTTCATCAAACTTAACATAAATATGCTCAGGTTTAACTGTTTCTTCGGGTTTTCATTTCCTTATGAAGGCTCCTGTCCCACATAAAACTTATATTAAATAAATTTGTATGTTTTTCCTGTTCATTTTTTAATTTGATTTTCAGACTCAGCCAGAAACCTTAAGAGGGTCAAGAAAAACTTTTTTCTCTCCTACAGGCAATCAGAATTGATAGAAGAATCCAGCAATGTTGTTAGACAAAAGAACAAAATGAAAGTCAATTAGTTGCCTGTGTATCCATAACAAATATTAGAAGTTATACTTGGTTTAAAAAAATAGTGGTTAAAATGGAAGCAAAAGAATAATACTTTTAGAATTAAATTTTAAGAAGATGTGTAAAACTTTTCAGAAACAATTTACAAAATTTTAAGGCATTAAAAAGACCTGAAATACTTGGATAAATGTCAACTGAGAGGAAGATTCACTATCTTAAATATACAGTTTTTTCTAGACCAGATAAATCTGTATATTTAATACATTTTAATCAAAATTCCAATAAGTTTTATACAGATCTATACAAGCAGAACCCAATAATTCACATGGAAGGTAAAATGAATAGGAATAACTAGGGTATGCTAATGACTAATAAGGGACCCTTGTGCAATGAGATATTTGTTTACTGTCATTCCACAGTATATAAGACCGTATAGTACTGATAAAGAAATGAACCAATAGGGTAATAGGTACTAACAAATAAATAAACAAGAAGTTTCAGAGTATGAAACTGACCTTTTTATTAAAAAAAATTTTTCATCTTTAATCTTTAATTTTTTTAATCTTTTTTAATCAATTTATCTTTGAGAGAGAGGGAGAGACAGAGTGCCAGCAGAGGAGAGGCAGACAGGGATACACAGAATCCAAAGCAGGTTCCAGGCTCTGAGCTCTCAACACAGGGCCTGATGCCGGGCTCGAACTCATGAACCATGAGACCATGACCTGAGCCAGAAGTTGAATGCTTAACCAACTGAGCCACCCAGGCGCCCCTGACCTTTTCATTTATGAAAACTTGGTAGAAGACAGGACTGGCCTAGGAAATCAGTAAATACAGGGATGCCTGGGTGACTCAGTCAGTTGAGCATTGAACTCTGGCTCAGGTCATGATCTCACAGTTGGTGGGTTGGAGCCCCACGTCAGGCTCTGCTGACAGCTCAGAGCCTAGAGCCTGCTTCAGATTCTGTGTCTCCCTCTCTCTGTCTCTCTGTCCCCTCCCTTGCTCATGCTCTGTGTGTGTCTGTCCCTCTCAAAAATCAACACTCAGAAAAAAATTTTTTTAAAAAAAATCAGTAGATATAAATTTGAACCATTCAACTTATGGTCCTGTTAACATTGGTTTTCCACATGGAAAAAGGTAATATCATATTCATATCTCATTTCACATAGTTAAAAATCTATCAGATAGGCTAAAGATCTATACCTAAAAATCAAAAGGTTTGGAAGAAAATATATTAAGATATATTTATGGCAGAAAGTAGGGAAGAATTTCTTAAAGAAGATGCAATAAGGTCAAATCACAAGCAAAATCAATATGATTGATCCGTGTGCCTGCACGGAGTAGTTTGTTTGTTTGTTTTTTATTTTATTTTTTTTAATATGAAATTTAGTGTCAAATTGGTTTCCATACAACACCCAGTGCTTATCCCAACAGGTGCCCTCCTCGGTGCCCATCACCCACTTTTCCCTCCCTTCTACCCCCCATCAACCCTCAGTTTATTCTCAGTTTTTAAGAGTCTGCATGGAGTATTTTTTGAAAAAAAAAAAAAAAGATAAACTTTAGAAACAAGCTACATATTTAGTAAAGTTCCATTTGTGCAACATACAGATTTAATGAAATACTAATTTTTGGCCTAGAAATTAATAGAGAGAGAGTGAGAAAAGTGAGTAAAGGATATCAATAGGCATTTCTCAGAAGAGGAGTGCCAGATGACCAATAAACATATGGAAAGGGGTTCAATCTCATTAGTAACCAGATAAATGCAATTTAAAACAAAATAAGATATAATTTGTCACATTTCAGGTTGAAAACATGCTACAGGACAAAACACCAAAAGGTTTGAAGATGAGAAGCAATTGGCAGCTCTCATAGGCTACTCAAAAGAGTGTAAATTGGTAAAACTACCTTATAGAAAACACTTTTGTAGTATCCAGGAAGTAAAAGAGACATATTTTCTATATTCCAGAAATGCCTCTTTATGTATCTACCCTAGAGAAATTCTTATGTCTAAATATTCATGTGTATTACATAGTTATAAGACATATCAAACCTTTGATGCCAACCAAACTAAATATGTTAATTTTTTCTTAAAGATGAAAAGTCTCTACTGAGGTTTCTTAAAGGACTATTTTTATTTTGAATTATAACAACTGACTCTCTTTAAAGAAAGAAAGTTAGAGACAAAAAAGCCAACTAGCAATGTGAGAAACTCCAATATTTGGCAGAATATTCCCCTAGCAAAGTGAAAATGTATCTACTTAAAAGGAAGAATCAAATGGGTTATTTGACATATTATAATCAATTCAACCAAATATGATATTTATACATCATATATATATATATACATATATATATATATATATATATATATATATATATATATATACACACACACTTCAGAATTATTTGTCCTCATATAGAGACAACTTATTCAATTCATTAAGTATTTATGGGATCAAGAAATTCAAGGTCAAGGTAGTGGGTTGAACATATATAACTACTTTTACTTGGATCCCAAATCTCACTAAAACAATTATAAAGAGATTCTTTTAAAAATGCATAAATACATAATGAGGGAGAAAAGGGAAAGAGCAGTAACAAAATTTTGAAAACTGGAAAAAATGTAGAGAAGTAATAACTAACTTGGCAGTCTCAAGGAAGCTTAATCTTAAACCAGCAATGGATAAAGCTGAAAATCAACCGAATTTTCATGATAAAACCTTTGAAAAGTTCAGGAATTAAGTAAAAAGCTAAAATAAGGATGGTAGGCTAAAAGATGTTTGTGAAAGAAACCGATTCCTGCACCCCATTTCATTTACTTTATGAATGTCCCCTGGCAGATGGCTCTGAAGAGCATAAAAGAGAAAAAATTTGATATGGGGCAAAGAGCTAGTTGTATGTCTGGTTACAATACCAAAACGAGAGGATTAAGTGGCTCTATATATTGTGACTATTGAATGTTGAGGCCCCCAGTTCCCTTCCTTGACTCAGACTCCGAGAATACTACAGAATTTTATACTACATTCAGAAAATTGGAGAAATATGACCAACCCTAAAAGATCTAAAATTCATAACACTGTGATATCCAAAAAAATGTCACATGTGATTGCCATGTGCTAAAACTCAATGTGCTAAGATCTACCTACATACTTATAGCTTGCAATCAAGGTTTTAGTTCTCCACTCTGAACATAAGCATAACGTCTAATATGAATATCAGAATCCCGTACAATAGATAAAATCAGGAGAAATAGAAATTATTCAAGGAGAAGAAAATATTAATATATATTTCATATATGTGTGTGTGATTATATGTACATGCATATGTAAAACCTCCATTAATTGCTCCAGAAAAATAAAAATATTCTATCCATTAAACAAGAAAGTGGTGCTAAAAAATAGTACATTCAGGAAGCAAAATGGCACCTTAGAAATAAAAAAATCTGGCAGAAATAGTATTCATTATTAAATTTGAAAAATATAATTGAACTGCTGTCCTATAAAATGAGTTAAAAAATAAAGAAATGGACAAGAGGAATGATGATAGATTACAGATGGCTGCCAGTATTTTGGGTACTCTTCTTATCAAAATGCAGTCTTAATCCCCTCCTCTTAAATAGAGGCTGGATATAGTGAGTACTTTGAGATACAGAATATAACAGAAGTTACATTGGAAGAAAAGATCATCAGAGCTCACTTACGATCTATTAACTTCCTTTACCGGTGGTGTGTCCCTAAGAGGAGAAATGAATTCAATGTACCTGGTCTAAAGACCACTGGGTACATAAATTAGTAGTATTTATGAAAAGGAGGAGGTTTTACCTATTGGAAGCCCTTAGCAGGATGTTCTCTAACTAAAGGATTATTTAGAGGGGCGCCTGAGTCGCTCAGTCAGTTACGTGTCCAACTTTGGCTCAGGTCATGATCTCAAGGTCCCTGGGTTCGAGCCCCCAAGTGGAGCCTGCTTCAGATTCTGTGTCTCCCTCTCTCTTTCTTTCTCTCTCTCTCTCTCTCTCTCTCTCTGTCTCTGTCCCTCCCTTGCTCGCTCGCTCTCTCTCAAAAATAAATAAATGTTAAAAAAAATTAAAGGATTATTTAGAGTATTAAAAAAAATAAAACAAAAGCTATGAGGTATAGATTCTTGGAGAATGCCCCATAAACCATACAACTCTCTGAGGCTTCATCAGGCTAAAATTGTCTAAAACAACAATGTTAGCATTCTTGAAATCATTCAAAGGTATATAACAAATAAGAATATTTTCATAGAAACTATTAAACTTCAAGTAAGAACAGAATGCATCTGTAGTGTTCTTGCCCAAAACTGTTCCCGTGTAGAGATCAAATATTTTATTCTGCATTTGAGGTGCATTTCTGATGCAGGAATGATTTGAAGAAGCACCCTTGATGTCCCAGATCTCTCTGTATATTATATGAGGCCTCTCAATTGCCTGTATTCTTGACACAATTACCCTCAATATCGGGTAAGATCTTTGATTTACGTGGGTATCATTTGACAACTTGATCTTGTGTATTAGTTTAAGATACTGTGCTGTGTCTCCAGGCCCAGGCCATGAGAAACTGACGGTTTCCCCTCCCGTCTCTTGAAATGCTGTCTCTGAGCAGTCACATAAGAGGTCTAGCTCTCCTCCCTGTGAATTTGAGCTCTGTGACTGCTCTACCAATGGAAGATGGTGAAAAATGATAATGTTCTAGTTTCTGGGCCTAGGCCTCTAGAGATTAATAGCTTTCTCTCCCTGCCTACCTAGGAGCCCTGAAGCACCATACCAGACGTCTGACTTTCCTTAGATTGCCCTTTAGAGAAGTCGAGTGTAGACATGTTGGTAGAGAATCCAAACTAATCTCAGCCCCTCATCCTTGCCCATCAAGTTGTCAAGTTACGTCATGGTGTCTTGGCTCATTCACTCCATCTATCAGATGGGTCCACCAAGGGACCTCAGTCATCTCCTCAGAAATAAGAATTATTCAGCTAAGCCCTGCTTGAATTTCTAGCCCTCCAAATCAAAGATGTGATCAAATTGTTGCTGTTTTTTGCCACATAAGTTTTAGCAAAATTTGCTATGCAGCAATGGATAACCAACTCAGGGGGAAGATACAATTAAAGGACAAATCCAAGAAGTACACAGCGTTTAAAAACATAAGAGTTCCAGAAGGAACTCCTATTGTCATAGGAAAAGAGATGTAAGGTAATCAATGAAAAGTTTAATACAATTTCCCCTAAACTAAAGAATACAAATTTCTAGATTGAAGATGCCCACCAAGTGCCCAGCACGATGGCTAAAATTAGACCTACACTAAGGAGGTTTGAAAAATATGATTGAGCAGTGTGAAATTATTTCAGTACACTGGGGAATAAAAAGAAGATATCTGAATTTCTAAAAAAGGACAAATATGAGAAATAAAAATAAAGTCACACACAAAGGATGAGTATTAGCATGGCCCCTGACTTCTCAACAGTGAAGAAATGCTTTCAACTTTCTGATGGAAAATTATTTTCAACCCAGATTATATGCCAGCCAAGTTATCAATCAGAAGTGAGAGCAGAATAAAGTCATTTTAACACGCAAGTTCTCGCAAACATTCACTTCAATTCATGTTTTGTCAGAAAGCCTTTATTGAGAAAACATTCAAAAGCCCTCGGATATTTATGAGAAGGGGAATGAGATGTTGAGATTTGTTATTATTATAGAATTTTTCTTGAAATTAAAAAAATGTATATTTTACAGTGTGTTCAAATGCCTGTTCTGCTACTAACCAGCTGTGTGATATTATAGAACGTGAATAGAACCCATTAACATCTCTGTATTTCCATATTCTTATTTTATTAATAGGAATAGCTATTTCGGTTATTATAAAGGTAAATGACAATGTATGGTTCAGTAACTGTCACTTAATAGGCATTTAATGGGTGCCAGATGTTTTTTTCTGTCCTTTATTCTTTTATTTATATATTCATCCTATCTTATTAAGTGGAAACATACATAACATTTATCAAAGACAGTTCAGAAGCTTTCAAATTGGGAAAATAAATAGAGAACTAAAGCCAGTCTTTGAAAAATGATGGCTAAGGGTACAATCTATTTAAGAATAAAACAAAAGATTCTTGAGAGAATTTCCTGCTGCAGCATGAGTAGCAGAACAGTATTAATGATGAACTTAACAACAGTAGTATCACTGTATCTGCATATAAGCTGGAACATTCTTGTCGGTCACAAGTTGTAAAGGACCTGAGGCATCTCATGAGTGAGAAGATAATAAGCCAATGTTTACACAAAAAAAGCTGGAAAAAGTTTAAGATGATAACACAGTAGTAATTCTAGCAATAATTCTAACTACTGAGCCTGTAGTCCTATAATCAAAAACGCCAATCACTTGGAAGCAACTACCACCCAAAGAAAAAGCAGACAGCTCAGTTTCTCTATGACTTGACCTGAAACATCCACCCTTTTTAAAGTTACAAGAAAAATATCATTAAGGGGAAAGAATTATCAAAGGAAACGTTGAAAAGTGTGTCTTCTAGAAGGTGGCCTGAGGACCTAGCTATTGAGAAATGCATTACTAAGAAATCCCTGAAAGAGATTACAAAGTTTTTTGTTTCAAAGTCTTCCTCATTTAGCAGAATCACAAAGGCTGAGAGGAATCTTAGTGGGAAAGCAACATAGTCAATCTTCCTGACTCCTGGAAAGCCAAAAGCAAACAACATCAGCCCTAGAGTTCTAATGCAAACTCTTGAGGCAATTCTTCCCTTTGCTAAAACCTTCCCTGAGAAAAGTTACTGGAAGATTTGAGAGTCCTCTTGGGACTCTCTCTTCCTCCCCAGACACCATCCCCATTTCCCTCCAGAGATGTACTACCAGGATCAAATAGACACGAGCCAAAGTTGGAAAGCAAGTTTAGAGACTATAAAAAACACTGTATTTTCTCTAGTATCACTAGATAGTAAACACATAAAATTCGCTCTCACCTCCAGATCTTCAAATATGTCAGTTCTGCTATAGAATCCTTTTCTTTTTCACCTTGGTCTGAAAAAATCCTTTACAGAATTCTGGGTTCTGATCAAGCCTCCAGTTCATTATCAAGTACTGAATTACTAATTGTTATGTTTTCCTGTAATTTTCCTTAAAGCACTTCAGTTGAGTATTGATTGAAACACACACACAAACACATACCCTACGTGAGGAGCAGAGTTATGATTTAAATGTGTAAGCAAATTTTATCTTGACCCAAACCAAGAAATTTTGTCTTTTTTTCATAAAGAATGCTAGGGCATTATTTTCCATTGGAGATTGTGTGTAAGTTGAATAGAAATATTGTTTCCCACACTCCTACCCTTTTATGGGCAATATATAAAAATGTAGGAGACTCAATAGCTATACCTTTGGGAATAGTGCCCTACATTTACAATATGAACAGGTCCCACATCAGTCCACCAGGGGAAGGATATTTTCACCTGAAATAGAATAGAATTTTGGTTACTTCAAATTCCACCTGCACAATTTCCTAACAGTTTGACCTTGGTCAAGTAACTTACAGTAACTGTAGTTATGTTCCATGTAAAATATGCCCAATTTATTTGAGCTTTCTGAGAAATAAATGTGATGAAGTATCCATGCAAAGTGGCTAGTATAATGATCTACAAACAGCACACTCTAAAATTATTGATTACCTTCCCTTTTATGTAGTATAGCGCTAAGTACAAAGTAAGAGCTCAGTAAATACTTGCTGACTTATTGATAGATGCAAACGAGTCTTTGTTCAATGTAGGTTAAGTACTATTTTCCTTTTGGTTAAACATATTTCATTATTGCCTACAATATCCTATCACAATTTTCACATCAAGTGAAGAGCAAATGAGAGCAAATATGTATCACTGATTATTTAATATCCAATTAATATTTTTAGAGAAAATATTGCCATCAATTCAAGCCAAGTAATCAAATAAGGAACAGATACAAATGACTGTTATCTTTTCAAGTAGTTTACACTTTTAACAATAATGTGTTCAGGGTCATGATCACAAACAATGATCTATATATTTTTTCTTCAAAAGAGCATTCTTTCCTTGCTTATTCTACTAATGTCAAAAATGCAACAAAACTGCAGCTATGAAAATTAAACAACGAATCTATCTAAATTATACTAAAAACAACTAAAAGAAAAAAAATAAATCATTTGCTTAGAATCAAATAGTTTAAATCAACTACTATTTATGACAAGACAAACAAAATGTGCATAGTTGTTTATGTTTACATTAACCTAACTTTCAAATACATACCTGCAAATCAAATGTCAAAAGAACAAAAAGCATATAAACACAGATAAAGTATGGCACATTTCCATTTCTGTCTTGTTTGGCAGACCACAAGCCATTAGATGCTCTCCTTTTTATCCCCAAAATGGCTTCCATAGCATCTGGGCAAAGGTTGGTCTTCAGACCTAAGAAAGTCTTTGGCATTGACTACTTTATTATTCCGTATCTCACTTTTCTGTGTGTCATTCAGGCCCAAATAAAGTAATCAAGCAGGGAAATTGGAGCTGAGCATCATACAGGGTATAATGAGCTTGTGTCACTATGGTGTACTATTTCCTCGGTTTGTCAGTATATCACTGGAACTGAAATCTTGGGGTAACAATGTTTATGCATGCACGTAGGATGGAAATACTCATATGCCTTCTTTCTTTTTTTCATGCCTGTCTCAGCCACTTTAATACTTTTTAATATTTGTATACATTCAATCCACATCAGAAAATTTTAAAGTTAGTGGTTTGTTCTTAAAAATGAACTATGTCTTTATTGATATCAATTAGAAAATGATATTCAAATTATCAAACACAAGATATATGGATTTTGGTCTGGGAATCTTCCCTGTAGCTGAAGTTTCTTTCAATGTTTGCATTCTAGGGTATAGAATGCTATGACAATCAGCGTACTATAAAAATAAAAATGGAAGTGTAAGGCACTCAGCACACAAAAAGCTCCAAAACAAACTGACCAAGACCAAATGCACTGTTGGTGTGGAAAATGGCAATTTTACTTAGCGTTAAATAGTCAAAGAATAGACTGTGTGTGTGTGTGTGTGTGTGTGTGTGTGTGTGTGTGTGTATGATGGTTTTTAGGCTATGTATAAGAAAGGATACTTGTGTTTGTGTACTAAAATTTAAAGGAATTCTCTGATCTTTCTCAAAGTGCTTCTTCACACATTAGTAAACATATCAATGAAGAAATAAACATATTTAAAGCACAGTAGATTGGGATTTGTCTCTTTGGCAGTGGATCAGTGGATCAAAACTCCCTGGGTTCAAATTCCAGCTCCTCCCTTATTAACTCTGTGTTGCAGCAAAAACATTCTTTCTCACATGTAAGATGGGCATAATAGGAGCATATACCTCATGGAGGTTTGGTGATTTAATGAGTCAATACATGTGAAGTGCTTATAATAGAAAGTCCAACAGAGTAAATGCTCAATAATTATTGGCTATTGATTGTGGAGTTACTGTTTTTTCCAGTAATAGACATTTTTCTTAATGTTAATTTCTACCATTTTGTTTCCAGAGGAATTGCAGAACAACTTCTTTATAGACCGTAGAATGTGATGTTCCTTATGGTCTTTTTTTCAATATAATTTATTATAGAAAAAAATACATGTTATTAAATATCCAATAGGTGCCAATCAAAATGGAAGCACTACTGGGGCACCTGGATGGCTCAGTCGTTTAAGATCGGTCTTCAACCCAGGTCATGATCTCGTGGTTTGTGGGTCCCACGTCAGGCTCTGTGCTGACAGCTCGGAGCCTGGAGCCTGCTTCAGATTCTGTGCCTCCCTCTCCCTCTGCCCCTCCCCCACTTGGTCTCTCTGTCTCTCTCTTTCTCAAAAATAAATAAACATCAAAAAATTTTTTTAAAAAGATGGAAGCACTATGTATATATACGTTTATTAGATATATACTCATTTAATCCATTAAACTAGGAGTGTGTTATATTTCCCACTTTATAGAGAAAACCAGGCACACAAAAACTTGTGATATTTTACCCAAATTCTTATGATAAGTATATTTAAGAGTTGAGATGTGAAGCAGATCTAAGACTAGCATTTATGCTGTTAACTATGGCCTATCAATGAAACGTATTCCAATAAAAAAATACAGTGAACAGTTGACCTGCAAAAATTATCTTTCGAAATGCTAAAGCTGCTTGCACTGTGTATAACTCATTTTGTAAATTCTCTTATATGAGATATAATCATGAAGAGTGGAGAGAGCCACACTTGATACGTATTTGTAGAATTAAATTATTTATATTAAGTAACATAGTACCTTTGAATTTTTCTCCAAGTTCCTTATTTACAATTCTTTAATTACTTTTGTGACTTCTCTTGACCTTCTCTTATTTCTCTAATTCTCTTTTAAGGTGTGAAAACCAAAAGTAGATATAGGATTGCAGTAGAGGCATGAGTAATGCAAATCCTAATAGATGTTTCCATTTGAGAAAAATGTTTTTCCCATGATTACATCGCAACTCAGTTTTTTCTGTCATTTTGGAAAAGCTTAAATTTCCCTTAACACAGGATAAAATGATTTCCCACTTTCACCATCTTACCCATTTATCCAAATTTGCATGAAGCCAGTTTCTAAAATCTGAGAGAGAGCTTAATGTCTAGGCAAGCCTTTCACAAAGTGTGTTTGAGCCCAATTAGTCCGTCAAGTTATCGCTTAGAAATGGGTTCTATGCACAAAGAAATGAAACCTGTATGCACAAAGAAAATTACCTATATGTTCATCTTGTATATTCCTAACGGATTTTAAAACACGCACTCCTTACCTATGTTTGATTCACTATTTCCCAGTTTGGTAGTCACAGAGACTTTTTTTTCCCCTCACAGGACTATAACCATCACTACCATCTTTAGTAGAGGGCACAGCTAACTACCAGTCTCCATCTTCCATTTTCTGATTGTTATTCTATTGGCACCGCCAACTCTACATTGCTAAATTGGGTCACTTAACAGAGAAATGGAAGAGTCCCCGGGAAAGAGAATGATATCTAGTTATGTGACATGAAATATAATTTAATGTGTGACCATACTTATAAAAACCAACATGGGATTAGGATTTGAGATCACAGAAGATGAGCTTATGGTAAATTGTAAAAGAAGTTTCTGAGTTGTGATTGTTCAATCTTCATTTGCTTATGCAGGACTGGAATCAGAGCTAGACTTCATTAAGATTCATTCTTTTCACACGTGGGATATAGTGTTAAATCAGAGTAAGGATATTTTATTAATTGTGAAGCACTGAATTAAGTTCTGGAAGATAAATAAAAATTATCACAAAAAATATATGCTTTTTTGTAATCTACATAGCGATCTACCTGCACACAAATAACAAAGGCACTTTTTAGGGGCACCTGGGTGGCTCAGTCAGTTGAGAGTCCAACTTCAGCTCACAGTTTGTGAGTTTGAGCCCCGCGTCAGGCTCCGAGCTAACAGCTTGGAGCCTGGAGCCTGCTTCAGATTCTGTGTCTCCCTCTCTCTCTCTGCCCCTTCCCCGCTTGCACTCTGTCTCTGTCTCAGAAATAAATAAACATTAAAAAAATTTTTAAAGGCTCTTAAAAAAAGCATCAAGTACCATAAGAAGAGTGCAAATAACATGCTGAGAGAGTTTAAGAGGAAAAGTAATGCTTTCAGTATTTTGTGGAAGAGATGCCATTTACTGGGTTATAAAAGATGGGTAGAATTTAGACATATCAAAATAAAAACTACTTGGTTTAGCTAGTAGAGAAGCATTCCAGAGAGTTAGGGGGGGGGGAATATAAGCAAAGTATATGGGTGTTAATGGGGACTACTGAGGAATAATGCATTAATTAATTATTCATAGAATTGATATGAAGATTAAAGTAGATCATAAGAGAAACTTCCATTTTAAGTAATATCAGACTATACAGTTTGGATCAACCACTGAACTCGAAACAAACTGGAATTTTTTTTTTAATGTATGAATTATTACATTGGCTTCCTATTTCTGGTCTCACATGAATGAGCTTAGAAGTCATCAACAACAAGAAAAAAGCTGAACACATTGAAAATCAATAACTGTTTTTAGATCTATAAGAGAATTTTGATCACAGGGCAAACTTCTGCCCCTAAAGTTGAAGAGACCAGCAAATACAGAAAATCACAGTACACATGAGCAGAAGTCCCCCCAATGAGCTGAAGTCTGCTGCTGGAACCCATGGTGGGTAAAACGTAAACTAACTGAGGAATTGCTGGAGGCTCGATGTGGATAAACTTGAGAGTGAAACATCTCCTTAGATTTACCTCTAGGAGACCCTCTAGGTTCTCAGAGAGAAGACAGAAGAAACATCCCCTTGCTTCTGGCAGGAAGAGTAGGGGATTGGAGGTGGTGAGTGGTAGTAATCCATTTGAAATGTGTCAGAGCATTCTGTTACCTTAACAAAAGCCTGACCTCAAGGAAAATTATTTTGCTGAAGTTTTTGGCACTCGGTTTTACCAGAGCCTAACCATCCTTGGGTAGGTAGTTAGGAAGGTAAATACCCAACTCCAACCCTCTTTAGCTTTCCACCTGGAAGAAAGGAAAGGCTTTCTGAAAGACAGAGGCATTTTCAAAAGGCAAATTTATGTAGAGAGACAGTAAAAAGATTGTATTTTTGAGATATTCAGGGAAGAGGAAGGGAGGATGAATGGGTGCAGCATAGCAGATTTTCAGGATAGTGAAATTATTTCTGTAAGATTCTGTAATGCAGATACATGTCATTCTACATTTGCTAACACTCGCAGAATGTACAACATAAAAAGTGAATCTTGGGGCACCTGGGTGGCTTCCTCGGTTAAGTGTCTGACTTCAGCTCAGGTCATGATCTTGCAGTTTGTGAGTTTGGGCCCTGCGTCAGGCTTTGTGCTGACAGCTCAGAGCCTGGAGCCTGCTTCGGATTCTGTGTCTCCTCATCTCTTGGCCTCTCCCCTGCTCATGCTCTGTCTCTCTCTGTCTCTCAATAGTAAATAAATGGTAAAAAAAAATTTTTTTAAGTGAATCTTGATGTACACTATGAACTTTAGTGAAAACTAATGTATCAATATTGATCCACCAATTGCAATAAATATACCACATTAATGCAAAATGTTAGTAATAGGGGAAACTATATGTAAGGTGAAGGGGGGTGTATATGAGAACTCTCTTCACTATACGTTCAGTTTTTCTGTAAATATAAGCTTTTCTAAAATAAAATAATAAAAATAAAGTTTATTAATTAAAAAAAATAGATACATGGTAAAAGCTCATCAAGCTGTACCTTTAAAATAGATGCAATTTGGGGCGCCTGGGTGGCGCAGTCGGTTGAGCGTCCGACTTCAGCCAGGTCACGATCTCGCGGTCCGTGAGTTCGAGCCCCGCGTCAGGCTCTGGGCTGATGGCTCAGAGCCTGGAGCCTGTTTCCGATTCTGTGTCTCCCTCTCTCTCTGCCCCTCCCCCGTTCATGCTCTGTCTCTCTCTGTCCCAAAAATAAATAAACGTTGAAAAAAAAATTTAAAAAAAAAATAAATAAAATAGATGCAATTTGTTATATGTAATTTACACATCAATAATGTTGATTTTTTAAATAGCCTTATAAAATGTAAAATACTTAAAACTACATTTAACCAAATAAAAGATCTGTAACATGACACTGCAAACATGAAAGCATTGATGAAAATAATTTTAAATTTTTTTTAGTCTTTATTTTTGAGAGAGAGAGAGAGAGAGAGAGAGAGAGACAGTGCGAGTAGGGGAAGAACAGAGAGAGAGGGAGATGCAGAATCCAAAGCAGGCTCCAGGGTGTCAGCACAGAACCCGACGCGGGGCTCGAACTCACAAACCGTGAGATCATGACCTGAGCCAAAGTCTGACACTCAACCAACTGAGCCACCCAGGCGCCTCAAAAAATAATTTTTTAAAATGTACATATATGGATGGGGCACCTGGGTGGCTCAGTCAGTTAAACGGCCAACATCGGCTCAGGTCATGATCTCACGGTTTGTGAGTTCAAGCCTCACATGGGGCGCTGTGTTGAGGGCTCAGAGCCTAGAGCCTGCTTCCGATTCTGTGTCTCCCTCTCTTTGCTGCCCCTCCCCCACTCATGTTCTGTCTCTTTCTGTCTCTCAAAAGCTGAAAAAACACTTTAAAAATTTAAAATGTAGATATATGAAGAAATATATTATGTTCATAGATTGGATGACTTAAATAATGTTACATGTAAATTTAACCTTAGATTGATCTCTAGTCTCAATGCAGTTGTAACAATGCCAGAACATTTTTTTTAGAAATATACAAGCCAATTCAATAGTCTGTGTAGAAGTACAATTGCAAAGGTTTGTGTTAGAATATCCCAACAATATTGAGTAAACACACACACACACACACACACACACACACACACACACACACACAAATTTCAAGACTTAGTATAAAGTTACAGTAATCAGGACAGATGATACTGACATAAAGATAGACAAGTAGATCAATAGAACAGAAGAGAGAATTCAGAAATAATTTCTCAATGGTATGTTCAATTAATTCTTGATAATGTTGGTGAAGTGTTCCAATGGGAGAATGAAAATCTATTTAGTAAATCATGTTGAAATACTAAGAGCTGTAAATAAAAACTAGATAAACTTCAACCCTACAATACACAAAAATTAATTTTAGTTGGATCATAGACCTTAGCATTAAAAATAAATCTTTAAGCTCCTAAAACACAAGAAGACAACATCAGAACAACTTGGAAGTATGCAAAGGTTTTGTAAAGAAGACAAAACTAAGAAAATCAATAAGCATCCATACATGAGAGAAAATATTGGCAAGCATATATCTGATGTAGGATGAGAACCCAGAATAGATAGATGATTAGATATATAGATGATAGATAGATAGATAGATAGATAGATAGATAGATAGATAGATAGATAATAGATACAGGGATATATCTCCTACAACTCAGTAATAAAAAGACAAACCCAAATTTCAAAAATGCACCAAAGAATTGAATAGCACTTCACAAAAGAAGGTAATCAATGGCCAAGAAGGTCATGAAATGGTTTAAATATCATTATTCATTATAGAAACCACAACATTCACCAGAATTTCAAAAACAAACAAAATCCTAACAACACTAAATGTTGACAAGGATGTATAATAACCAGACCTCTTCTTCACTGTTTAGGGAAGTATAAAACACTTTGGAAAAACTCTGTCCAGGGGTGCCTCGGTGGCTCAGTTAAGCATCCAACTTTGGCTCAGGTCATGATCTCACAGTTTGTGAGTTTGAGCCCCATGATGGACTCTGTGCTGACAGCTCAGAGCCTGGAGCCTGCTTCCGATTCTGTGTCTCCCTCTCTTTCTGCCCCTCCCCTGCTCATGCTCTGTCTCTCTCTCAAAAATAAATAAACATTAAAAAAAATTTTAAAAACTGTTATTGTTTCTTCTATAAACCTAAACATGTACCTACCATATGAAATAGCAGTTTTACTTACAGATATTTACCTAAAAGACAGAGAAACATATGGCCATTAAAACTTTTACAAGAATGCTTATAACAGCTTTGGATCTGAGTAGGTGAAAACTGGAAACAGCCCAGTATTTATCAATAAGAGAATAGAACACGCACTGCTATACGTTAATGCAATTGAATATTACTCAGCAAAAAAAAAGAAACAAAACATAGATTCACATAAAAATATAGATGAATCTCAAAAATATTATACTACTGAAAGAAGCCTTAGTTAAACAAGTACATACTGTATGATTTTATTGTATGAATTTGGAGAACAGGCTGAAGCAACCTATTTATATATATGTCAAAAATTATTAATCAGTACACTTCAGATCTGTATATTTCACTAGATGTAAATTTACTCAAAATATAACAAAAAAAACCCATAAGTATATAATGAATTCTTTTTGTGTTGTTTTATTTATTTTGGAGAGAGAGCGTGCAAGCAGGGTACAGGGAAAGAAGAAGAGAGAAAGAATCTTAAGTAGGCTCCACGCTTAGCTCAGAACTCAACGTATAGCTCAATCCCACAACCCTGGGTTCATAAACTGAACAAAAATCAAGGCTCGGATGCTCAACACCCTGAGCCACCTGGGTACCTCAGACATAATGAATTCTAGTTAATGATATGGCTGTCGGAGAGCTTAGGGATAAAGTGCACTGATAGCTATAACGTTGAAATGTTTAAAAAAGATGAATTCATAGATGACTAGAGGGGTACACAGATGGATAAATGTGTGAGAAAGCAACCATACAAAATGTCAATGGTAGAATTTAGGAGGTGGGTGTCTGGGTGTTTAATGAACTATACTTTCAACTTTTCAGTATGCTTGAAAATTTTCATAATGAACAATGGGAAAATATATAGGGGGCCAAGAAACTAACCTGGGCAAATATGGAGACTTGACCTAGAGCAATGCAGAGCAGAATCTGTTCAATAAATGGTAATGGGCCAACTGGATTTCATAAAATGAAATGACCCACAATTCATACTGTGCACAGAAAATCAATTCTATGCGTATTGTGGATATAAATATGAAATTTAAAACAAAGCTTCTAGAAGATAGCATAGAAGAATAACTTCATAATCTCAACATAGCTAAAGATTTCAGGGTGGGTACCTAATAAGCCAGATATCCGAATCACTAACCATCAAAAAAAAAAAAAAAGTGCAGCCACATAGATAAATCTCACAAAATATTGAGCACAAGGAGCCCAGCACAGAAGAATGCACACTGTATGTGTGAATAGGTATAGGCACATATAGACAGATATAGATACAAATATGATTTCAGGGGCACCTGGGTGGCTCAGTTGGTTAGGCATCTGACTTTGACTCAGGTCATGATCTCATGGTTTGTGAGTTTGAGCCCTGCTTCGGGCTCTGCGCTGACAGCTCAGAGCCTGGAGCCTGCTTTCGATTCTGCCTCTCTCTCTCTCTCTCTCTCTCTCTCTCTCTCTGCCCCTCTCCCACTCATGCTGTGTCTCTCTGTGTCTCTCAAAAGATAAATAAAGGCTAAGAATGAAATATGGCCCTTTGTAGCAACGTGGATGGAACTGGAGAGTGTGATGCTAAGTGAAATAAGCCATACAGAGAAAGACAGATACCATATGGTTTCACTCTTATGTGGATCCTGAGAAACTTAACAGAAACCCATGGAGGAGGGGAAGGAAAAAAAAAAAGAGTTTAGAGTGGGAGAGAGTCAAAGCATAAGAGACTCTTAAAAACTGAGAACAAACTGAGGGTTGATGGGGGGGTGGGAGAGAGGGGAGGGTGAGTGATGGGTATTGAGGAGGGCACCTTTTGGGATGAGCACTGGGTGTTGTATGGAAACCAATTTGACAATAAATTTCATATATTTAAAAATAAATAAATAAAGGCTAAAAAAATAAAAATAAATAAATTTGATTTCAAAAAGCTTCAAAACTCTCTTACACTGATTAGGATACATTTTGAACGGGTAAGGTCATAAATAAAACCTCAGAAATGTTTCCCATAAACCATGAAATTACGAAAGTAGGTACGTTTGTGGACAGAAGCAGTAGCATTGGGAGGGCAGAGGGTAGCTCTGGGAGTTTTGGCGGCGTTCTACATTTGACCTAGATGATGTTTGGTTATGACTCCATGAACTCTGCCTATCTGTTCACCTGTCTGTCTGTTGCTAATATCTCATGATAGAAAAAGCAAGGGTTGAAGGAATAATGTTGAAAAAAAAAGGCGTAGCTGGTATGTGTAAAGTACTTAGAACACTGCCTAATTGCACAACCTCTGAGGGACATTGTTTGGGTTCAAATCTTAGTTTCTCCACTTCCGCTGTGTGGTTTGGGGCATGTTACTTTAATTTCTTTTGGCTTTAATTTCCCATTTGAACTAAGGGGACTGTAATTCTGCCTACGTTCTAGTTTGAGGTTTAAATGAGCCAATGCATGTAGAAGTGATTAAGATCATCCAGGCACATGGGTGTTATTAGATGTTAACGTTGCCGTCTTCTGATCACCACCGCAGTGTTGGAAGTGCAGACGAAGGAGGACAGCTAAGAAATAAATTTGACTAAACAGGAAGTTTAAAAGCGTATAAGAGCAGGCTCAGAGCTTTGTGTTTTACTCTGTGACGATGCAGCACTTAAAAAATAATAATACTATTTTGAGATATTATTATGGTAATTTTACTGATAAGAAACTGAAACTTAGAGGAATTCATTACCATGCCCCTAATCACACAACAAGTAAGTGAAGAACAGAAATTGAAATGCTTCAGAAAGCTTACTCTGGCAGGAAGACATCAAATGGATTCAAAGAGGAAAAATCAGCAGACGGAAGGGCAAATTTTCAATATTCCATCTAAACAAATAAGGATTGTGGTGGTAGGAATAGACAATTGGGAATGGATGAGAATCAGTCGGATTTGTAAAGAGATTAAATGTGGCTGCAAGGGAGGAATCAAAGAGGGGCCCGTGCTACCTAGGGCTGGGAGCCTGGAAAAATAGTGGTGCCATAAACAGAAATAGGGATCACAGGAGGGGTAGCAGGTTTGCACTGGGAAATGAAAAATTTAATTCAGACAAAGTATAATCATGGGGTCAGTTACTGCACTCATCATAATGAGGAGAAAAGTTTGTTGAAGATTGCAGTACACGAGGCTATGCTTAACAAAGCACACTGGATGGACCTGCCTCCAAACTCCCACCACAGCGGGGAGAGGAAGATACTAGTGCAGGCCGCAGTGCCACTGGATGACTGAGAACAAGTGAAACCAAAGGTTTGACCTGAGCATTTGGTGAAGGATATTGAACTATCCTTCAATAGTTTCGTTTTTTGTTTTTTGGGTTTTTTTTTAATCCATACAAAACCAAAGGAAAGCAGAGGTTCCTGGCAAGCTGGAAAGAAATTCATAGCAAATGTTGCCAGTGAAGTATCCTGTCAGAAGTCCCTGCGCCTGGGCCAGGCTTTCCAGAGCCTGGATTCTGGGTAGGGTGGTATGGACCTGGATTCCAACCCGTAAGACAGAAGCTAAACGATTTGTCCAGGAGCAAAGCTGGATTCAAGCTAGGCTGTGAGGCGAGACCAGGTGCAAGGCGATGAGGAAGCTAAATCACCTAGGCAAGAGCAGGCAGTCTGGAAACAGAGACAGAAGTGAAAGAAGCAGCGTGTAGAGGCATCCCATGATGGTCTAGGGTTTCAGACTGTCTTTTTATAGGGAGCCTCAGGGCTTGGCTATGGCTGATAAAGTAGTTTGTTACAGGAACTGAGCCTACTCAGACACAACAAAAATGGGCAGAGAATTCCAGAGTGACAGACACACAGATGAAGGTGAGGAACAAAAAGAAAAGAAAACAAAACAAAACAAAACAAAAGCAAAACAAAAAGGAAAAAGGAGTGCAGCTTACACTGTTCTCGCACCAAACAGGAGCCCAAAAAGCCCCTTTGTCGATCTTTTCCCCAGCTCGCAACTTGCTGTTTTCCTTCTAACCGCTTTATAAATCTCAATGCTTTTTAATTTTTTTAAAAGAAAGCCTATCTCAAAATTCTATCTTTTACAAATGACATACTTTCTCACAGAGCGCTTTCTCCAACATTTGAAAGCTGGCATATGGCTGTGAAGAGGGAAGTTTGGGCTGCCTCTGCCCATGTCGTGTGTATCTCATAGATGAGAGAGGACTTTTGACTCCCTGGCTGCCAATCTTCCATCTTCATCTGTACCAAATTCACAACGATGAGGAAGAAAGGAAAGCAATTTAATTCTCAATGGTACTTCATGTAGCTGCTGTAGAACATCATTTCTCCTTTACACCAAGTAAGCTGTAATGACATAGGAACACTGCAAATTGTCAGTTGGATGGTAAAAATGGTGGAGGGAAAGCTTTGCAGAATAAATCTGGGTAATAAGGGAAATATATATATATATATATATGCTACAGTGGGTTTTCATCAAGGATTCCAGAAACACCCACTTATCCTCTGCAAAGAACTTGTTACAGCTCATTTTCTATCTGTGTATGTAACTCCATCCTAAGATGAGCATCTGTCAAGCCTGGAAAGCATAACATTTATAATATTGTTTTCATTCTTGACTGAACACATAAAAAGCACAAAATCTAGTTAGAAGAATGGCATATGTGCATGTGGTTTGCTCGAAGCCTTTATCACAGGCTCCCACACACCCCCTTATTTACAGGCTACTGGTGGCTTTTGCTTACCAGGTGATGTCAGAAGTGAAACGAATCACTGGCATTTCTCTTCAGGTGGCTCCACAAAAGGCATGCAAATGAAAGGTGTCACCTAGTTCTGTATAATCTTCACATTTTCATTTGTAAGGGTCTCATCATCTTCTTATCAGAAGCTGTAGTTTTAGTTTTTCTCAATCTGGACATGGGAATCCCAAAGCTTGATGAGATTAATTCCCCAGCATCCCTGCCAAAGTTCTGCTCTGTGGTGGTGGCTGAAATGTGGGTTGGACTCTGCCAGCTAGGCAATTCACCTTCTCTGGCTCTAGTTGAGAAGTTCAATGCCATGACCCTTCTCTGTTCCTTAACTCCATGCCAAGACCCCACATCCATTATGATCTCTGTATTTGGCTTTGAGATAAATGTATTCCTCTTCTAAGGCAGGTGTTATAATCCTCAAGAAAGATATATTTCAAGACAATCTGTTGATTTAGTTGGAAACAGATGGAAAGAAAAGAGAAAGAACACTGGTAGCCTTCAGGAACATTTTCTCACACCAGAAATGTTACTTGAAATCTTTGTCAGTTACAATTTTCCCTCTATGAGTGTTGTTCCACAGCATCTGACATAACATTTGACCTATCAGAGTTAGTAATATGGAGTACTGTTGTCAAAGGGCATGGATTTGTAGTCCAAAAAAACTTGACTCTGGATGTTCACTCCATCACTTTTTAGTTGTGCAATTTTGAACACATTGTCTCCTTTTTTATCCACCTATTTCTTCATTTGAAAAATAGTGATTAAAAATACCTACTTAGGGGCGCCTGGGTGGCTCAGTCGGTTAAGTGTCCAACTTCTTTGGCTCAGGTCATGATCTCGCAATTTGTGAGTTCAAGCCCCGCATTCGGCTCTGTGCCGTCCTAGAGCCTGCTTCAGATTCTGTGTCTCCCCCTCTCTCTGACCCTCCCATGCTCATGCTCTGTCTCTCTGTGCCTCTCAATAATAAATAAACATTAATTTTTTTTTTAAAAAACACCTACTTGAAAGGATTTTAGGAGAATAAAATGTGCTAATCTATGTGATGTATGTACTTCAGTGTTGCATTAAATAATGGTCCCTTAACACATTATATTTATTGTTTGATGATAGTAATTTAACAATGTTTTGCTGATATACTAAAAAATTATTGCCTGAGATCAGAAATGTTGGAAGTATAGTAGAAGTCAGGTGCAGGAATGATTCTGTACCCCCACCTATTCAGCATACACTTAGAAAGTGTGGTATTTTTCTCACATGGATTGCCTACAGGGGCTCCTCCAGGGTTCCATTTTTATTTTCCTTTGCCATAATTCAGGGCCATGAGGAAAGGATACCAGGAGAGAAAAGCATTATTCTCCTGCAGAGAAGCAGCTCAAAATCTCTCTCATCCTATTAGGGTACGTAAACCTGTTTCCTGATAGTGATACTCATATGCTTTCCTGTAATATGCCCCATACATTGTATATGCCATTCCGATTTTATCGAGGTAATTTAAAAAGAGTTGTATGTAATCCTCAAAGCACTTTTCAGAGCAGTGCTTTGTGTAAACAGTTGGTTATTGCTTTTCTTATTTTGTCACTTCATTTTGGGTGGGCTACTTTTTCCTACAGCGCTGTTTCTCAGTCTGAGATACACATTAAAATCACTGGAGGAGAATTTTTAAACACCATACCCTGGCTGCACTCTAAATGGAGCATACCACAACCTCTAGAGGTCAGGTGCAGGCATAGTTATATTATAAAATCCCCTCCCCTTGAGATTCGAATATGGAGGCAGGGTAGAAAATCACTATTCTAAAGGGAATCAACATATTTTTCCCTGGGCTATCAGCTAACCTAGCTAACCAGATTAGCTTAACTGATCGCTTGATGTGAACAACCTAAAGCTGGTGATGGCGGCTGATTGGATCCTTTTCTTAATGACAGAGTAAACATAGCCAAAGCAAGTTCAGATTAGGAGATACTGGACAACTTATAATAATAAGCAATTGACTACTTTGGCACAGGGGGAAAAGCATGGATTCTGAAGATCCGGGTTCAAGTCCAGTCTTACATAAAAAAAAAAAAAAAAAGATCAGACTATAGACACTATTCTATGCTGAGTACACAGTAGTGAATAAGGCTCTTAAGGTTTTGCGCTCATGGAAATAGCTAGACCAAAAACAATAACGCTGCTCTACCCAAAAGTAAAATGTTTCCGATTGTGATAAATGAAGTTAAAAAGTAATAATGAGACATTGGTAAGTGAAATAGACAGTGAAAGTAGTAGGGGATGTGGAGGTAATTAGGGCGCTCAAAGAGCAGCTGTTTGAGGATGTGATGTTTGGCTGAAATCCAAATGATGATATGAACACGGACAGGCAAACATCCGGTAAGATCTCCAAGCAAAGGGAAGACTAAGTACAAAGATGCCAGGGCAGGAATAAACTAGAAGTGTTATAGGTACAGACAAAAGGCTACTATATATCTGTAAGATATGGACAATGTATGGGTGATAAAGAATTTTAGCATGCCTCATTCCAGCCGGTCCCTGCCTGATCTCATTTAAGTATCTGCCAAATGTCATCCCATCAGAGACAGAGAGAGGCTTTTCCTGACCATCCTATTTTAAACAAATATTCAACTACACATACACACACACACACACACACACACACACACACACACACACCCCGTCTTCACCTTTAGTTGTTCCTTTCCAACCAGTATGTCAGTTCCACATGAGCAAATGTATGATGGATCCTTTGGAGCATATGATAGGTGAATAATAAATATTTTTGAGTGAATGGATTGGTAAAAGAGGGAGATAAAAATCAGATTGTACATGGATATACAACTCATGATGAGGAATTTGGAGCATACTGAGCAAGGGAGTGCTGTGGTCTAAAGCATAACTTTAAAAGATGTCTCTGGTTTCTGTGGAGAGAAATGGTCAACAGGGAGATGGGAGTCGAAGCACAGAGTGTTAAGGTGTTCCTGTTGTAGTCCAGATGAGAACACTGATGTTCTGGGAAGTAGCATAGCAGGTCTGAGGATAAAGTCAGGTGGACTATTTAGGTATCGGTGAAGTTCAAAACGTGTAGTAGATATGAAAGAGGAAAAGTTGTGTAAATAGATGAGTCAGTGGAGAGGTTGTGGCCTGAAATATAAATGTGGGCTGTATTATCTTATACATGGCATTTAAAATTATGCGACTCATGAAATCATTCAAGGAGAGAATTTAGATAGAATGCTACAGAGGGTCTAGTACCAAGGCCTGGGGGACTCCATCATTTGGAGGCAGGGGCAGAGGAGGAAGAGCCAGCCACACTGAGAAGTGGTTGTAGGAACAGGAGAAAAACTGAAAGAATTTGGTACTATTAGGACAATTAAAATATATTTCAAGAAGAAGAGAGACCACATACGTGAAAGTTTCTCTCCCCAACCTAAATGTATATGGAAAATGTTTATTTTCATTACTGTTATTATTTTGTGGAGGAGGAATACTGTCATTTAGACTACATAATAAATCGAGTCAAACCAGAGTAAAACAAATGTTTTACTTGACATTTTATTATTCTTTAAAAAATAGCTTTTAGTCACATTTTAGGGTAAGTAGCCAATGGTTTAGAGATTTCCTTCTTTCTTTAAATGTATCTTTTAAAATCCTCATTTACCCAAATCATCTGAAGCATCTGAGATCATGCTAGTAGGATCCAATGAGTTGAGTTTCTCCATCTCTAACATGTCATCTGAAATGAAGTGCTTCTGGGTCACAACAAAGAAAATACCATCACCCAAAGCTCCCCCCACTTCTTGGGTGAGCAATTTGACATGGTTACGGACGAGCAGAGTATTGGTTGTGTGAAATGGCCCTAATGTGTTTTCCGAGGGAGGTAGAAGAGATTTTCCAGAGCAGTGGCTCTCTACATTGACTACGCATTGATATTACTTAAGGAGTTTTAAAAAATACTGAAGCCTGGGTCCCACTCCTAGAGATTCTGATTTAATTGGCCTGTGGTGCAGCCTGGACACTAGGAGTTTTTAAAAGTTTCCAAATTGATCCTAATGTGCAGTCAAGGCCGAGAATCACTGGAGTAGAGGCAGAGGATTACAAGCACAAAGTAGCCCAAAGAGGACATTCTCCTATGGAGGCAATGCAATAAATCCTCAGGTACAGCACAGGCTCTTTTTGCCTTGACTTTGTTGCCCTACGTTGTGTCATTTCTTTTTTTCAGAGCACTAAATTCGGTTCCCCCTTAAAGGCAATAGTCACTGCAAAAAGAATGGTTAAAGGGATGATCAATGCATAGCATTTATAGGAAAAAAAAAAGGAAAGAAAAATCCAAAGTTGGCTTTTAATATAACTATTCCCTTCACTGGGCAAGTAATAACAGCTCAAGGGAGAATGGACAAAACTCTACACTGATAGCTTTAACTTATTAATGTGAAAGTTATTTCCTTAAATTCCCCAGTGGTGATTTTTAAAGCACCTTTTTCATTCACTTTACCAGAGGCTGCTCATATTTAATCTGAGGTTACAGTGCTTTCAACATTTAATTCAAAAAAGAAGTACATTTAAAAATTTTTCTCTAATTATATTCCCTTCACTAAACATGTGAAGGTATGTCCAGCACATAATTTCCACAAGTAATGGAACATTTTTCAACTCCAATGGGTTAAGGTTTTATAGCTAAGCTTTTCACTGGTTGAATTTTACTTAATATAATGGATCAAAAAAGCCCAATGTGTTTTCAATTTATATTTACATGCATTGTTCAACTATTTGGTTTAAAATGTGAGTAGAGGAGACATTGAAAAGTATATAAAGGCTCAATATTTTGAACCACTTGAGGATGTGATAGCCTGAATTCATAAAATGTCTAAACTAGAGGCTGTTTTAAAGGAAATGTAGTCAGGCATTCAAACTCATCTAGTCACAGGCTAAAATGAAAAGCTACAGTACTCTTAGCTAAAATTTACATTGTGTTAAGTATCTTCTCTGCATATATAATGGTTATATAAGTACTAATACATAAAATCCTTGTGTGAGGTAGGTACCTGTGTATCCGTTTCACAAATGAGAAAATAGAGGGACAGGCAGGCGAACAGTATATCCAAATTCCCACAGCTGCTAAGATTCAGAGCTAGGGTTCCTACTTAGGCTGTCTGGCTACAAAGTGCACATCTTAACCACTCTTTTATTTTGGGTTAAAAAGTACACACTGCATAGAAGCAATCACATATCAACTTACCAACTAACGTTCTCTCTCTTCAAAATGCAGTCTTCTGTACTATGAAAGATGGAGATTATCTGAGCCGCAAATATTTTGATATCATTGTGTATTTGACAGAAGTTCACAGTAATAAAGTGGATGTGTCATACAAGAAAACCAGCTGCCAACTTTAGACCATATATAATGGCCATATCTTGAAGTTGTCACCACATATACTCAGGTTCTTAATTTTACACATATTAAAGCTCAATTGTGTTAGTGCATTCAGAGTTGAACAAGTTATTGGAGACTGATGTATTAAATAAAGTTCCAGAATGACAATGTATTCATTGTATATTAAGGGCTATGTTTACCTTTTGAAAGATTGCAATATTCATGTCTTCTGTTTAGGGAATTTTCAGTACTCCTTGGAAACTAAATCCAACTTATGAGATTTTTTGTTGAACATGGACTCTGTGCAGAGGAAACTGAATGCTACTTTCCAAAATAAGACTATTTTTTAAATATAACACAAATAATTTTTACTATAGAGAAATGGAATATACAAAAATATACCTCACTAAAACCCTACTACTCAAAAGGGCTACTGTAAACATTTTAAAGTATTTTTTCTAGAGTAAAGACAAATAGTTGACACATGTTTTAAAGAAGGTTATAAGTTGATTTTTAACTGATAATATAATTAAACATGCTCAGTAGAAGTAATTAGAAGTAAATTATATAATTTACATATATAATTATATAGCTACATATAATTACAGTTACAAATTATAATCACATAGCTTTGTCTATGAAGTAATGTAAAAAAAGGAACACATGCTAATTATTAAAAAATAGAAATTTCAGAGAAATATAAAGAACCTAAAAATTCCTTATAACTCTGAAACTTTGATTTGGTCCACAAATATTGATGGTGCACCTGCTAGGCTTTTAGCAGTGGGCAACCAGCAGTGCAGAAGGCTCTCAAAGAGATGTCAGTAAAATGAATGTTCAATTAGCATATAACATAATGTGCTATTATGATAATCACAGGATACATGGAAGCACAATGAAGGGAACCTAACTCAGAATGCTTTCTGATTCAGCCACATCCAAGCTTAGACCCAGAGGTAAAAACAGAAATTGATAGAGGAAAACTGAACTTCTTTAAACACGTGTAAGCAGGTACATTAAAAACAATTAAAACCAATCTGGCAGTTTCTCAAAAGGTTAAAGATAGAGTTATTATAGGACCTAGCAATTCCACTCCTGGGTATATTCCCAAGAGAAAAAGAAAATGTCCATACAAAAACTTTCACATGAATGTTCATCAACAGTATTACTCACAGTAGCCAAAAAGTGGAACACCCAAGTGTTTATCAAATGGTGAATGGAAAAATAAAATGTGGTCTATCCATACAAGAAAATATTGTTTGCCTGTAGAAATTAGTGAAGTACTGATACATGCAACAATATGGATGCACATTGAAAACATTAAAATAAGTCATGGGGCACCTGGGTGGCTCAGTCAGTTAAGTGTCTGACTTCGGCTAGGGTCATGATCTTGTGGTTTGTGAGTTCAAGCCCCACATCGGGCTCTGTGCTGACGGCTCGGAGCCTGGAGCCTGCTTCAGATTCTGTGTCTCCTGTTCTCTCTGCCCCTCCCCAACTTGTGCTGTGTCTCTCTATGTCTCTCAAAAAATAAATAATCGTAAAAAAAATTAAAAAAAAAATAAGTCAGTTACAAAAGACCACATATTATATGACACCATTTATATATTAAAGTGTCCAGAATCTATATGGGAATCTACAGAGACAGAGAGTAGATTGGTTAGTCATTGCCTAGTGCTGGTTGGGTGGGGAAATAAGGGTATTGGAAAGTTCAGCTAAAATATGTGGGGTTTCTTTCTGGGGTAATGAAATAGTCTAAAGGTGATTGCTGTGGTTGTGGAACAACTCTGTTCATACACTAAAAACAACTGAATTGTACACTTTAAATGGGTGAGTGGTCGGGTATGTGAGTTCTATCTCAAAAAGAAAACTGAAAGAAAACACACTTAGAAGGAGGTATTATGTTAAATGTACTTCACCTAATATAGGATTTCCATTTTCTGGATTTTGACAATCCTCCGAGAAATCCTATGAGGCATATTGAAGGAGCTTGGATAGGTAAACTATATTTCCATGATCCACCATTTATAATTATTAATGGGCAGTTGGGACTCATACTCAGAACTTTTGATTTCACAAATTTTTCTCTTGAGTTCTTTGCAGATGACCTGACATCATTATTTAGTACAAGGAATAATAGAGTTATGTGGTGTTTTAATATAATTTATGATGTTTAAGTTACTTTAATATTTGTTTTAGAAAATGGAACTGAGAGAACGAGATTGTGAGTGTATTAATACTAGGCACATAGGGCACCTGGGTGGCTCAGTAGATTAAGTATCTGACTTCTGCTCAGGTCATGATCTCATGGTTTCATGGGTTCAAGTCCCACATCAGGTGAGCTCGAGCCCCACTTCAGGTGAACATGAGCCCTGCTTTGGCTGAGCCCCACTTCTCTCTCTCTCCCCCCCCCGCCTCCTTCTCTCTGCCCCTCATAAGATTCATTCTCTCTCCCTCTCTCAGCCCTCCCTCACTTGTGCCCTCCCTCTCTCTCAAGAAAAAAAAAATACTAGGCACGTAGAGGAGAGTGAAATACCATTGGCTAAGGTATCAGGCACTGTCCTGGCAGGTGGAGATAAAGAATGGGTGATGAGGCCTATTGCCAGGGCAGGGGGTTTGTTTCACCCAGAGCCACCAAATTAGGCTATGCTTGTCATGAAAAAGAAGGGTCAGGTGGTAAAGGGAAGTTGATTTAGAGAATATTCCAAGTGGTATATTTGGGGCTCGTTTCTGTTTCTGTTACATATTCTTAGTCTTTCCTGAAAGGATACTATGGGGGGGGGGGAAATAATTTTGCCTATCCCCTTCCAGATTCTTGGCTGAAATCTCCCTTTAACAAAAAGACAGATTACAGAAAAATAAATAAATTTGATTATGTGTATATCTACAGGAGTCCCAGAAAGATAGGACTGAAAGAAGTAATCAGGGCACAAAGCTTTTAGACCTGTTACACAAAGAAACAATAAACTTATGAAGAATTGACAAAGCAAGGGGGTGTGGATCAGGGTAGTAAAATGGTGAAAAAGTAACAAGGTTTGCTAAATTCCTTGTCTCCAGCAATAAGGATGTCTTCTTCCCCTTGGTACAGGCAGGATACCTTTCGCATAGAAGATTTATCTCCTATTTTCGGGGGGGGGGGGGGGAAGGTCAGAATGTCTTTCTTGCACCAGCCATTTCTCAAACACCTTTAATTCAAAATAATCAATATGTCAAAGTGTTACATTTTGGGGTGACTTATACTGAACCCCTACACTATAAACTTGAATATTCCCTATTTTTAAAAAAAAAAAAACTATGCTTAAACCTACTTTCCTTATTTGTTGCCTTATCATTTCTTTCCATAGCATAATCCTCACAATAATTACTCACTCCTTCAACTCCCATGTGTAAAAATATATTAAGGAGGGGCGCCTGGGTGGCGCAGTCGGTTGAGCGTCCGACTTCAGCCAGGTCACGATCTCGCGGTCCGGGAGTTCGAGCCCCGCGTCAGGCTCTGGGCTGATGGCTCAGAGCCTGGAGCCTGTTTCCGATTCTGTGTCTCCCTCTCTCTCTCTGCCCCTCCCCCGTTCATGCTCTGTCTCTCTCTGTCCCAAAAATAAATAAACGTTGAAAAAAAAATTTAATAAAAAAAAAATAAATAAAAAATAAAAAAAATAAAAATAATTAAAAAAATAAAAAAAATATATTAAGGAAACTTCATTTAAAATGGAGTTGGGAAGCAATGAAGGGGGAGCTGTCATGCATGTACTGCTAGTTGTAACCTGCATGACCAGCAGGAAGAAGGTAGATAAGAATTATTTTCACAAAGAAGGGCTCTTTTCACATAATAATTTATCTCCTGCTTTAAATTTTTTTTTTGATGTTTATTTCTGAGAGAGAGAGAGAGAGTCAGAGCGCTAGCAAGGGAGGGGCAGAGAGAGAGGGAGACGCAGACTCTGAAGCAAGCCCCAGGCCCTGAGCTGTCAGCACAGAGCCTGATGCAGGGATTGAACTCATGAACTGGGAGACTGTGGCCTGAGCCAAAGTCAGATGCTTAACTGACTGAACCACCCAGTTGCCCCCCACCTTTTTTATTTATTTTTTATCTCCTGCTTTCAAGAAAAGGATGGAGCATCCCTCTCTGCTGCAGCAACAACACAGTAACCATTGTTTGCAGCCATTGAGAAACTGCCACAACCTCGAACTCTTGTTATTTTCCAATAAACTTTTGTTCAAAATAGCCTTCCCCAGTTTCCTCCTAAAACCTAATAAAAGTTGACCTTCCCTTTGTCTCTTCGGATTTCACTGTGGTTTGCCATAGTTTGCTTGTCCCAAATTGCAATTCCTCTGCTCTTCCCGAAGAAACTCATTTTTTTCCTTACATAAAATTGCTTTTTGCTCTGCTTAAAGTTAACACATGTATCAATACCACGAAGCCTCTGGCAGTTAGCACCACTCCACTGAATCGCAAAGAGCACGGCCAACAGCTGCCTAATTGTCAAATCCATTGTTGTTGCCTCAGTCCGCCTCTTAATTGAATTCTGGCAATAAACTGCTGACCACTCCATTCATCTCCCACCACTCTCTGCTTGATTCTCAAGAAACATCTCCTTGTCTCGTTCCACAGAGCTGGCAGGCCCACTTAATCTTTTTCTCTGTCTTTACTTCTTAAATATTTACATTTCCTAGGCCACTATCTTCAGCCTTCATCTTATACCTTGAATAGGCTTGTAGGTCTCAAACTTTACTCACTGAAGCATATAGAATATTAAAATTGCTGCTGGGGTTATGGGGTGAGCAGTGTGCAAACAGTGTGGCTTCTGGAGCCTCACTCCAAACCTACTCAATGGCAATTACCTGGTAAATACCAACTCTTTTTTAAAGACTTAGATCACGTCATGGTTTGCCTTTTCTATGAAGGCTTTTCAGACCACTCTTCTCTCTCTAGGACTGCACTATCATTATGATATAGTAGCCTCTAGCCACTTATATTTTTATTTTTTTAATTTTTTTATTTTTTTTATTTTTTTTCAATATATGAAATTTATTGTCAAATTGGTTTCCATACAACACCCAGTGCTCATTCCAAAAGGTGCCCTTCTCAATACCCATCACCCACTCTCCCCTCCCTCCCACCCCCATCAACTAGCCACTTATATTTTAATTAATTAAAATTTAATTTAAAATTCAGTTTCTCATTTCAAGCACACCAACCATATTTAAAATGATTAATAGGGGCGACTGGGTGGCTCATTTGGTGAAGTGTCTGATTCTTGGTTTTGACTCGGGTCATGATCTCATGGTTTGTGGGTTTGAGCCCAGCAGTGGGTTCCGTGTTGTCAGCGAGGACTCTGCTTGGGATTCTTTCTCTCTTCCCATGCCCCCCCACCCCCAGCTCACGCTCTCTTTCTAAATAAATTAAATGAATAAACTTTAAAATGATTAATAGCCATGAATGGCTAGTAGCTACCATATTGAATAGTATAGATACAGAACATTTTCTCATCATTGCAGAAATTCCCATGGAACAGTGGTTCTGCAGTGTTTGAATTGACCACTTCTTTTGGGCTTTTTGTCACCAGTACATACTTCCATTATATTGTGTACAGCACTTTCTGCCCATTTTATGTATGAACTCATCAAAATATGTGTATCCTGATTCTACTCTATGCCAAGTACCCTGGTAATTGTTGGAAAAGAAAGACAAATAAGGCCTGTCCAAAAATATCAAGATATTTTTGTCAAGCATAACATGATTTAAAATAAGATAAATTCCTTGGGGCGCCTGGGTGGCGCAGTCGGTTAAGCGTCCGACTTCAGCCAGGTCACGATCTCGCGGTCCGTGAGTTCGAGCCCCGCGTCAGGCTCTGGGCTGATGGCTCAGAGCCTGGAGCCTGTTTCCGATTCTGTGTCTCCCTCTCTCTCTGCCCCTCCCCTGTTCATGCTCTGTCTCTCTCTGTCCCAAAAATAAATAAACGTTGAAAAAAAATTTTTTTAAATAAAATAAAATAAGATAAATTCCTAATGAATATACCTTAATGAAATAGAAAAGATAAGCAAGTATAAACATGAATTATGTATTTCCATCTTTAATCTAAAATTTAGTCATTAAATTCATAGCTTTAAATTCAAAATGGAAGTGGACTTTAATGATTTGAAAGTTGTCTCATTAATTTTACCAATGAGAAATATGCTTTTAGTGTATTAGTGACTAAAATACTTGCCTCTGACATTCAAAACTAGATCCACTTACGGTATTATATCTGCTTATAAATAGTGTGAGTCTAATTAAGCAATGGAATAACTTGACTGAGGTTCTACTGCTGTTATGTTGGAATTCCTAAATTTTAAATATCAATCAGAAATCAAAATTTGACCAAGAGTGCCTGAGTGGCTCAGTTGGTTGAGGGTCTGACTCTTGATTTCTGCTTGTGTCATGATCCCAGGGTCATGAGATGGAACCCCATATTGGGCTCCATGCTGAGCATGGAGCATGCTTAAATCTCTCTCTCTCTGTCTCTCTCTGTCTCTCCCTGCCCCTCTCCCTCACTCATGCCCTCCCTCTCTCTCTCTCTAAAAAAATTAAAAAATAAATGAAGAAAGAAATAAAGAAATCAAAACTTGACCAAATTCAGTAGGTTTCACTATTCTAAAACCAAATCCATCACGTGTCTTCATCATTCTTAGTATAAAGAATCATTTTCCCCCAACAGTCCTTGAATTATTTTAAATTATAACGTAACAATTTAAATCTCTTCATATAATTAGATTCCAAAACTTCTGTGAACCCACATAAAATATATAGAAATGTATATAAAATATGAAGAAAAACTGTATTTTTTCAAAAACTAAAATTTCTAGATTATGTAATTTTTTTTAAGAATTACATTAAGAGATAATGGTTTGTATAATCCCATAAATTAATGCTCCTTGAAGTGTGGTCCATACCCCAGTAACATCAGCATCATCTAGGAACTTGTTTGAAATGCAGATTTGTACTCCCTTACCTCCGAACTGACTGAATGGGAAGTCTGGGATGAGGTCCAACCAAATGGATTTTGGTAGGCTCCCCAAGTAGTTGGTGAATGCATCCTGAAGTTTGAAAAGCATTGCCTGAGAAAAAGCACAACAACTAATCTGATTGAAAAGTCACAAATAAAAACATAAAAACACAAGGAGATATAAGTAGGAATACAGAATAGTATAGCCCATATGCTATAGGTACCAGACTGAACTTGAAATATTAAATCAGTTTCTTCATATTAAAGATCAAATTGAGAGCACAGTTATATCAAGAAGATTGGGCACACACCTCTACAAGGTGCAGAGAGAGAGAGGAAGAGAGAAAGGGAGAGAGAGCGCAGAGCCCAGAGCCGGGCTAAAACTCACCCAAAGTGGGGCTCAAGCTCACCAATGCGGGGCTTCCAACTCACTAACCATGAGATCACGACCTGAGCCAAAGTCAGATGCTTAACAGACTAAGCCACCCAGGTGCCCTACGTGACATGTTTTCTAATTTAGTCTTGATCCAAAACAAATTTCATCAGTTTCAATCTATGATTTTAATACTGTTTTAATATATTATTGATATTTTTGAGAATTTTTATGGTTAGATGCATATATAAAGTAGTTGGCATTTTGAACATTAAGCAAATACATTATTTTCTTATTTATAGGAATAGTACTAATTATTTTGCTGGATATTTTTCATTTGTCTTTAAAATCTATGCTTTAAACTTCTTCATCTTGCTCTCTGTCCATGGAGGCTGACCTGTATGGCGACAAGGCTCTCTTACTTCTGGGCTATGGCCCAAGGGACTCATCAGCAAGAAAACAGAGAGACAGAGGAGAGAATGCCAGAATGTCATCCCTTTCCCTCTTATGTGAGTGCCTTGGCCTGGTGGCTTCCTTAGACTAAAGGCTACAACTATTTCAAGATGGCACTCTCCACATAACTCTTTTCTGCAAAGTTCCTATAACCTCCTCCCCACTTACCTGTGTTAAGAATGCTGCTTGCCCTCGAGAATTGCACTGTGTTCTGTTTTTTTTTTCTTCTAAATCCTGCCTATAGTTTTGTAAATAGTCTGTTTATTAAACTCTAATCAAATTATGCAATTTGCAACCAGAGTCTGGTTGATATAGTTACTCCTGATCACAGTAGTAATGAATTTATAGATAACCGTTATGAAAGCAGATAAATACTATCTTTCTTTACTGGAGATGATAAAGGGAGAAAAGCTGGAAATGATTTCATGAGATATTTTCTGTTGGGTGTTGTAAGTTACAGAGGAAGATTCGAGACACTCTCACAAAGTTTCATTGGAAAAGGGCTTAAAAGGTGAAAGTGGCTGATTAGAGGGAAAATACAGAATAGCATGAAATTCTATCAGGAATTGATCAAAGAAGGTTTCATTATGTGCTTATTATGTGCCACACATGCTGTAGTTGTGGAGTTATGGACATATAGTGATGAAGTTAGACACGATCCCTGTCCTGAAGTTTGGAAAAGTATGGAGGAAATGTCTCTGACAGAAGAAATAGCATATACAAAATCTCAGAGTTGGTGGGGTGAGAAAGAAAATGAGAGCCCATTCCAGTAATTAAAATAAATTTGATGTGCTTGAGAAGTATGATAGAGTACAGAGTTACAAAATGTGAGATATAACCCTGGCTTGCATCAATATTTACATCATCACTCACAGTAGAAAGAGTACAATATGTCTTTGATCCAGGGAGAAAAACTTTGATAAGTGTGGGAAGAAAGGGATATTAGAATCTGTTCTCAACCATGCTAACCTTCCTTTCATCTTCAAAGTTTGAAAGTTAAGTTTTGTTTAATGTTTATTTATTTTGAGAGAGAGGGAGCAAGAGCACAAGCGAGGGTGGGGGGGAGAGAGAGAATCCCAAACAGGCTTTGTGCTGTTAGAGCAGAGCCTGACCTGGGCTCAAACTCACGAATCATGAGATCATGACCTGAGCTGATACCGAGAATTGGATGTTTAACGAACTGAGCCACCCTGGTTCCCTTTGAAAGTTAAATTTTAAGAAGTCTACAGCTCCAGGGGCGCCTGGGTGGCTCAGTGGGTTGAGCGTCTGACTTCGGCTCAGGTCATGATCTCACAGTTCGTGGGTTCGAGCCCCGCATCAAGCTCTGTGCTGACCGTTTGCTCAGAGCCTGGAGCCTGCTTCAGATTCTGTGTCTCCTTCTCTCTCTGCCCCTCCCCCACTCACACTTTGTCTCACTCTGTTTCTCAAAAATAAATAAATATAAAAAAATATTTAAAAAAAGAAGTCTACAGCTCCAACAGATGGAAAGAGATAATGATCTAACTTAGAACACCTCTTAATTTCCCTAGGTATTAAAAATTGCTTTAGGATCCAGAATTTTCTGGATATATTCAGATAGCAGATTTGATTGCCTAAGTAACAAATTTGAATGTTTAAGTAGTATGCCACTTAATTGTGTGTTTCATTTAAAAAAGGTATGGAAATACAATTTTATGTATTTGATAACATATGAATCACAAAACAAAAATTATTTTTTAATTGAGTTCATATTTTAGACAGAAAATATAGAAGAAATATATATGATTGATATTTTTAGACACCCATAACTTTAACAACCATAAATTCAAAATTATTTTTTTAATGTCTTTTTAATGTTTATTTATTTTCGAGAGAGACAGAGACAGTGTGAGCAGGGGAGGGGCAGACAGAGAGAGGGAGACACAGAATCTGAAGTAGGCTCCGGAATCTGAGCTGTCAGAAAAGAGCCTGACATGGGGCTCAAATCCATGAACTGTGAGATCATGACCTGAGACAAAGTCGAATGTGTACTGACTGAACCACCCAGGTGCCCCCAAAATTCATCTTTTAAAAAATATTTGCAATTGGTGCACCTGGGTGTCTCAGTCAATTAAGTGTCCAACTTCAGCTCAGGTCATGATCTCACAGCTCGTGAGTTCAAGCCCTGCATCAGGCTCTGTGCTGACAGCTCAGAGACTAGAGTCTGCTTCGGATTCTGTGTCTCCCTCTCTCTCTGCCCCTCCCCCACTCATGTTCTGTCTCTCTCTCCCTCACGAATAAACACTAAAAAAAATATATTTGCAACTTAACATAGAATTAAGATTATGCCTCAAGAATGGAGAAAATGTATTCATATATTTGTGTAGAGTATTCCTATGGCAGTTGTAAAACCTTAGTGAGTTTACACACACCTAGTGAAATGTTGGCACAAGATCCAACAAAATCTGTTTTATTTGGAGCCGAGGAACCTTCCAGAGAATAATGCAACTATGATTGTAGTTGGGGTTGACATGTGTGGCCTAAGCATGTCTCTGCGTCTGATGCTAGAACTTGAAGTCTGCTGGGTAGGCAGTCAGGAAAGGAAGATAACATAGTCCAGCATGTCAGGAACATGGGCTGGAATCCCACAAAGATGGGCTAAAACTCGTATCTTTTCTATTGCCTCTGTCATCAGTGACCAGGCATCTATTGGCTATCCAACAGAGGCTAGGATTCTTAGTCATGGTAGTAAGCACACACTTAGCCCAGTAGTCAGAAAAACTGAAGAAAAAAAATCCAGGGAAGACAAAGCAACTGTAGGTTCGGCTGCTCCTCCCAGTGAATGAGCAGAGAATCTCTCCAGCAGCCTTTTCTAACAGGAAGCATACAAGGAACAGACTTTGGGGAAATGAAGCTCAGCCTGGCAAGTTGACACATTACAAAGCCATTACATGATCCCAAAGTTATATGAAGAGTACCATGGATTTACTTCACTTGAAATTGATTTGGGGGGAGGGGGCCTGGGTGAGTCAGTCTGTTAAGCATCTGACTTAAGCATATGACTGACTTCGGCTCATATCATGATCTCATGGTTCACGAGGTTGAGTCCTGCATCAGGTGAGATTGAGCCCCCAGTCCGGGTGATCCCTACTTCTCTCTCTCTCTCTCTCTCTCTCTCTCTCTCTCTCTCTCTGCCCCTCATGGGATTCTCTCTCTCTCTTCTACTCCCTCTCCCTCTCTCTCTCTCTCTGCCCTCAAGCACTTGTGCCATCTCTCTCTCTCTCTCAAAAAAAATTGATTTGTGTGTGTGTGTGTGTGTGTGTGTGTATACATACACATTATGAGGTAAAAATCCTATTTTTCCCATGAGTATAATCAGTTTTTCCAAACTCCTTTATCAGAATTTTTCCCTCACATTAGCTCCAAAATTATATATATATATATATATATATATATATATATATATATATATATATGATTCATTCTTTGGGTTTATTTCTTCCAATTCTCTTCCTCTGTGTCAATGGCACAATGTCTAATTACTCTGGATTTTAATAATCTGGTAAAATATATAAAGAAAAAACTATATGGTAACGAAAATGCTTAAACTAGAGAAAAAGGTAAGGAAATTAACACTGAAAAATAAATATTGAACAAAATAATCATAATGTTGAAAGGGCAAAGGCAAAGACAGAAGTATATATATTGTGATACCATTTATATATTTACATCATATAAAATTATATATTAATGATATATACGCATATGAAAATATAAATGAATACATTTAAATGATATGGAGAAACAGTGGGATGTTATAGGAGTAGGTTATACAGGGGTCTTCAGATGTATTTAGTAATATGTTCTATACCTGACTGGGGGATATACAGAGATTATAATGTCTTTTCTACCGTTTTGCACATTTGATCATATTAAAATAAAATTTCTCTAATTTCAAAAGGTCAATGAAAATAGGTGCTTCCGAGTGCTGTCTAGCAATGTTACAAACTAAGGGCTTTGCCCAGGGAGAGCCCTTGGACAGACAGAGAAGCTGAGGAAGGCAGCGCAGGAAGGCTGCACCTCATTAATGAGTCACAGCAGCCCTGAGTGCCACAGATCTGTGTCCTCAGGGAACAGGCTAAAGTTTTGGAGTATGTATGAGACTTTCCTAGAAAATCCCCAAAATAGTTGTAAGGTACATGTGGGGATTTGCAGAAGACTGGACATTCTCTAATGAGTAAATAGGTTTGCAACAAAGGGCAATTCAGGTTACATATAATTTCTTTCAGATTCATTTTGAGATGCTTAATAATAGCCATGGAGAAGCATGAAACTAGAATTTTAAGTTTTGCTAATTTTTAAATATAATAAAATGCTGATTGATAACAGGTTAATGAATGGGACAGTAAATATTTCCTTGGTATTGAATTTTCTAGATTACTTTAATTTTATAATATAATTAATGATACCTAAGATTTCTACTTACTTTGAAATAGTCTGTCTTAGTGAAGATATGAAAAATAAATGTAATGAGACATTGACATTAAAATAGAATGTACTTAGCTAGGCTGCATACAAAATAGCAGTCATTCTGTGTAGAAAATTGAATGTAGTGTTTATTAAAAAAATCCACGGACAGTATTTTAAAAGTAGAAAGATAAAGGAATTTAAGGTCCTCTCATTTGAACATCAAAGGATTTACCCCTAAGGTTTATAGGACAGAATGCAGGCAATGTCTCCATGCTTTTATCTTCAAATATCATAGTTGCTTTCAGAACCCTTTTGAAGCATTGCCAGTTTTACTAAGGTGCAACAGCCCCCCATCCAGAAACAAAGGTTTGCACCAGGGATAAAATAACTCTTTAGTTCTCATAACAAAGCGAAACCTTTCCTACCCCAAGTTGCTTATTAAAGATAAAATGCATAGACATATTGTACTTAATAGAAGATACCAGGGAAGATTTGAGAACATTTTATTAATCTGGGACAAATTAAGGTGTATGCAATTTTTTTCTAAAGTCAAATGAATAAGAGAATTTGTTTAATATTACTTCCTATTACATTTTATTGTGCTGACTTATACAGTTTAATAATATTCTCCTTCATTTCCTCAAAAGCCACTAATTCTATGGGAATCACATACACACACACACACACACACACATAGATACACACTCATTCTTCAGGAGAAAAGTTTTACATGGATCTAATTCATTTTCTCTTGGTACTAGAAATAGATTGCTATCATTTTATTTTATTTTTTTTATTTTTATTTTTGCTATCATTTTATTAAGTACTATTGCGGAAAAGGTGAAACTCTTTTCGATTCTGCCTTATGTATTTTTAAATGATATGTACATTTTCTCTAAATTTTGTTACTATGAGCAGCAAGTTCTCTACAAAGACTTGTGTTTTCCTGAGTTGGCAGATGAAACAAGCATCATTTCTTAAACCCTACCTGGGAAGTTGGGAGATATTAAATGAGCTTGTCAAACACTATCTAAAAATCCAATAAATCAACGGCAGGAAGGTGTGTGTGTGTGTGCCCGCGCGTGTGTGATATTAACTTGACTGGATAAAAGTGTATCTCTTTGGAAGTATTTTCAAATATGTGAACTGTATAAACCTGACACTTCATCTGTTATTTTTGTTTGAAAAACCTATTCTCAAAGTAAAGAAAGGTACTTAGTTACAAAAGAAGTAGAAATCACTCTAACCCTTTTGATGAGATGATAATTTATGTACCCTGTCTTTACTTCTCCCATCGTCACTTGCCCACAGCGTCCATGGAATATATAGAAAGCTGTGACACCGTAGCAATTTCACTTTTTAGAAGAGGTATCAGAAATTCTCAAAATGTTGCTCTCACACTTTAATAGTCTGCCTCTGAGATTAATGGACAATTAGTTTTTGGACACCATCAGGGACTGGAAAACCATCCTCCTCTAAAGAAGAAACTATACAGAGAGACTAGGAAATGCTTTGATAATTTTATGCCGTGTTCCCAGTCATGGGGAGGTAAGCTTGAGGGTGGAATTTTATCTTACATTTCTCTTTTATATCCAATTTCCTGATTGTTATTCATCTAACAAACATATATTGAGTAGGTATTATGGATTTAACACTGGCACTGTAGAGGTGAATGTCTCATGGGAAATAGCATGTTAAAGAAAGAGCACACAGTTAGAAGCATATAAACCTAAATTTATGGAACAGCCTCTCATCCACTGGGGCATGACCATACTGAACCTCAGTTTTCTCATTTGAATAATGAACATTGTAAATAGACATCTCAAGGGTGGTATGGTTGTGCTATCAGGTATAAGGTTGTAATTTCAAAAAATAAAGAGAAAAGGAAGTTGGAAACACAATAGGGAATGTGCTCTGCTAAAAAGTTTGGGTTTTGTTCTTTAGGCAATAGCAGGTGACTGAAAGATTTGAAAAGACACTGGCATCCACATTTACTTTGAAATTCATGGCAGGTTGGCAGGTTAGGAAGTAAATCAACATGCTCCCAAAGCACCACACGATGCATCACAAAAACAAGCATATGTATATAAGTTAGATTACCCAATATTGTTTTAAAAAAATCTTTGCCTCTGCTCCACTTCATTATGGGAATGGTGATTTTCAAACTAACTTTTTCCCACACAGAACCCTCTCTTTAGATGAAATCTTAGCCAGGAGCATAAACAAATAAAACAGATAAAAGCAGAGTGATTTCTGTTGAAGATGAGTAAATCAAAGGGCTTTTCACCAGCAAAGTACTGAATATTCTCTTCATCCTGTGAATTTACATAGTACTCATTGTCTACATCTCTCATATCCTGCCAAATTACACACTCCCTTGAATTTTATCTTTATGTGACTCTATAGTATTCCTTTAAAGAAATTGTGAGCTCTCCGTTACAGAGATCAGAGATCACAACTCCTAAATCATTACACCTTCTTTGAAACACCCTACAATATCTTTCACATAGTAGGTGTTTCCTACTAGCTACAGGTTTCCGAGTGAATTGAATATGATGATAAATGTGTAGGTTTACAAATGAAAATTCATTTCATTTTTCTCTAAATTTTTAGGATGTATTCCCTTAGGCTTCTTAAATCACACAGTTAAAAAAACAACAACAAAGTGATATGTGTCAGAAACATCAAAGTAATATATATCAGAAAAGTGAAAAGTATATAAATTTATCAAATGAAGTTCTCAGGAAACGAATGTCTAAAATCATTCTTGATAATGTTTTAGATATAATGAGGGTACCTAAAAAATATGATAGCTGTTCCTTTTGGATTGTGGCTCAGATAAAATTGTTTTTGCTTACTGAACTGGCTTACCTTTTACTGGAGGTAAAGCTGACTTACTGCCAAATCCAACCAATTTGTAGTTCTCTGTAGAGAGAAGAGGCTACTACAACCAGCTTAGCACAAATAATCAGGGCTTGAACTAAGAGGATGGCACTGAGGGTAAAAAGGAAAAGGATGAAGTAAGTTGTTTTCTTCCTTGTTCTTGGCTCCATATTGAGGTAAGCTTGTATTACATACACAGGAAAAAAAATTGACAAATGTATTCAGATGGGAATTTGCCTGCAATTGTCATGGCTTTTTCTATTCACTCAATTTTATTAAATATTATTTTTAAACCTTCAGCAAGAAAACAGTATCTTATGTTTATTTGAAGTAAAATAGATCTAATTGATAATGAATAGGAGGACTACTATAAGAGTCCATTTTGAATTTTAAACAATATCCCACAGAGGAACACACACACACACACACACACACACACACACACACGCACACACATACACTCCTAGCTTGCCTGTACAAAAGTGGGGGAAGCAATCAAATATATGCAATCTGTACTTCCCTTATTTTACATGCTTTTTGTAAGTAGTACTTTGCAACGCTTTCCAAATAATTGGACGATTTAAGTTGGCAAACCTCTTCAAGTATCTTTTGAAAAGGTTCACTGGAAAAGTGATAGCAATTAAAATTATTGTAGCCACATTTCACACTTTGTTTATACAAGTTAGCATCTTATAGGTACTCTATTCCATTAAGAAATGCTAATTGTAATCTTGAGCCATAACTGCTTCGGATGTTTTCAGTATTTATATAAGCATTCAGAAATCTCTGTAGTGGCATTGTTAAGGCATGTTTTCAAGAAAGGATTACAGCGACTTGTGCTGCCCTCTTTAACGAGCTAGAGACCATAAACATGATTTGTATATCTTGACTTTAAAATATGCTTATTTCTTGAGTGATCTTTGGTCTTTAAGATGATGTATACTATTTAAATTCTTTCTCTAATTTTGCCTAAATATTTTCTGAAATAATGTTAAGTCAGAGAGCACCTTTATGGCAGTTTAGTAAGTACTCTAGAGGTCCCTTTGCTCAGGACGCTTTAGGCTAAGCTCCCCAAAATATTTACAGATATAAGTAGCTCATAATTTTTTAGAGGTTCTTATGATCACTTAGAAATTTCAAGATCAAATAAACAAAATGTTAGCACCATCTTCATTAAAATATACATAAATTTGGAAACTTTCTTTTAGAATCAAATGGTTCAAACAAAGATAAAACAGATTCTTAAGGAAAACAGCAAAGCCAAACAAAATGGTTTGGGTATTGACATAAATTGGACAAATGTGTTTTGGTTTTGCAAAGGAGATTATGAGTTTGTGAATTTTTAACAGTAACTACTGAATTCATGTAAAATGTAGTAGGGATGACGAAAACAAAAGCTTAAGGGACCAACAAATATGTGAGATGCTTTATGGGCCTCAAAGCATAAAAGTATAATGTCTTGAAAGTATAAATTGGTAAGATATATCAAAATGACATGCCTATTACAATTATGAAAATTTATTGTATATATGTATACAGATGTACATGTATTGCACTGAGACATTGCTTGTAGTGATTTATAAAAATGGGTGTAGCTTTTTTTTGTGAGAGAGAGAGAGAGTATGTGTGCAAGAGTGGGGGAGGAGCAGACAGAGAAATAGAAAGAGAGAGAGAGAGAGAGAGAGAGAGAGAGAGAGAGAGAGAGACCCAAGCAGGCTCCACACTGTCAGTGCAGAGCCTGATGCAGGGCTCTAAATCACAAACCTTGAGATTATGACCTGAGCCATAATCAAGAGTTGGAAGCTTCACCAACTGAGCCACCCAGTGCCCTGGAAGCAGCTTAAGAATATAGCAACAGGGAATTTGTTAAATAAAATATAGTATATCCATGTGATAGAACATATATGGTCATGAAAAGCACAAGACAATGACAACAATAATAATGTTACCAACAACATTAGTCATCATTAGTTGGGCCCATGCTATATGTGTCAAGGAAGTGGCATGAATGTAGTTTTGAGGATAGCATTCTGGAATATGGCTGCTTGGGATAAAAATCATATACTGTCATTTCTGAACTCTGTTGGCCTTAGGTTACTCATCAGTGGGTTTAACTGTAGTCTCTATAGTATAGGTTGGAGAGCAAGTAAAAGAGAGGTTAGCTCAGTGCATACTCAGTAAGTATTAACTATTATTATAATTAGTAAAATAATCTTTCATCTTTACATCTACCATATGTACTAGGTAGCATTATTATCCACATTTTTATATATGAAGGACAAGTTGGTTATCATGAACTCATACCACTGATAATCACCAGTTATTGGTGAATGATAAATAATTGAGGCATTCATCCTTTTAACAATATTATCAAGAACCTACTTTATATTAGGCCTTGGAGAATATGGTGGTAATAAAACCTACAAAGTCCTTATCCCCCTGGAGCTCACATTTCAATAAGAAAGGTAGACAATAAACAGATAAATACAAAATGTCAAGGTGAGTCGTGATAAGTGCTATCAAGAGAAATGAAGTAGGGCCAGTTGCTACAGAGTGATGGGGAAAAAAGTGTGGCAGAGAAGAACAGGGAACTGCATTAAAAGGGGGGTTTGGTGATATTTGAGAAGATATATGTATCAAAGAATGATACAAATTATGTAGATGGAGAAAGGCCAAGGAAGCCACAAGTGTAAAGCCCAAACAAAGTGGGGGTGTTCTCAGTATGTTGAGAACCCAGGCTTTAAACTAAAGCTCTGTGAGTCTAGAGTCTGATTTGTAAAGGTATCTAAGATACATCCAAGAAGTGAAAGAGCTAGTTGTACACAATACAGATTATGCCATTTGTGTTGTAATAAGTAATTTTATGTCAAAATCTATACCTATGTTTATATGGCAATGCATGCAAACATTTCTGGATAGGCAGTTCAAATTATGTTATTGCTGTTGAAATTCTTGACATCACCAGCTTGAACTGCTGGTATTTTGTTATTGAATGCAGCTCAGATACTTGCTCCCCTCACTGCTCCTGGGCTGCTCCAGGTGATGGCTCAGAGCTCACTTCTAGTCTTTTCATCTTGTGACTAATCTCCCTCAGTCTGCTGTTCTCACAAATGTCTCTCAGGCATTTGACAAATGCTTTCTAATGTTCTGGACAACCTGTGCATATTTTTCTAGCATTGGAAGAAAAATTTCTCTTATCACTTTATGATCCATTTTTTATAGGGTCACTACATCAGAATTATGTTGGGGGCGAAGGGCGGGCTGCCCCAAGATGAGCTTCTTTGGCATTAAGATTATTTTGAGTTAAAAAGCAATCAAAACCCAGTAGATGCAGGAAAATCTTTACCTCCTCATCAAACACTTTAAAAAAATAGATATTGGGCCTGCTCCAGAAAGAGGCCATCACCATGAGAACTACATTTTGGTATAAGCTAGGTATGGTAGACAGGGAGGAACCTAACAAGTCCTATTTGATCAAAGTCCTCTATGTGTCATTGTTTTTGAGTGGTCTAGCAAACATTTATTTACCAAACATTTAATATTTTTCATCTGTCTTTAAATTGCATTTCTTCCTTACCCTTTTCTCCTTAGTTCAGAATGACATGTATACCTTATTTTGCCTCAAAATAATACGTTTATCTTGGGAACTTCCATGTTTGTTTGGATTCCCCATATGTTTGCTATTAACTTTTATTCTCTCCTGTTAATCTCTCTCATGTCAATTTGATTCTTAGTCTGGCTAAAAGGACCTTGAAGGAGACAAGACATTTTAGCTCCCCAACAGTTACTAGGGTCCCAAAGCTTAAGGAAAACTACTATTTTTTTGTATGTTTGTTTTGTAAGTTTTTCTTGCCCGTGATGTGCACATGCTGCCAAATTGACTGAGTCAGGAATGTATCCAAATGATGTTGCCATAATATCCTCCTCTCTAAATTCACCCCTGTTGCTGAATCCTGATGTCCATACTTGTCTCCTTTCCTAATAGTGGATCATGCCTGAAGGGCCCTGGAGTCTTGCCTACCACTTAGTTTCCACTGCCCTCCCCGCAAGTTCACCAAACTTGTTTGAACCCCTAGAACGCATACATTTTTTTTCCAGCAAGCTCATAAATACTCTGAAAACCAAAGAATACATACATATTATGATGGTGATTGAGGCATATTTTTGATCTCTTTACAGTCAACACCTGTTATAAAATTATGTCCCTTTTGCATCACCAACTGTATTCCCTAACCCTGGGCATACATTCCAGAGCATCTTATGGCATAGGTTGAGAAATAGGAATAGATTTTATTGAGGAACTTGGCAACCAAAGTTCATCAAGAATAGAAGGCACAGGTCCTCTGATCCTCTTTAGCATCACATAGACTGGCATCATGCCAGGGCTCTCTATGGCTTGGGTAGCATGTGTCTGCATTCTAAGAAAGGCACTTCATCTGCCCATTGCTCTCTTCCCTTATGTGGCAATTGGCAAGTAATGAGACTACTAGCATGAAGGGAAGATGGGGTCAAGGTACCAAGACTTCTCAGGAGTTGTCTAGTAAGGGTCAATTTGGTGCCTCCTACTGGGAGAAGGAAGCCATCAGTCTTATGAGAAACTCAATTGTGTTGCACTCAGTTTTGATGAAATAAGGTGTAAGTGAGTGGGAAGATCAAGGTTCCCCCAAATAGCTCACTGTCCAGACAACCCAGTGTGAGCTCCCAGGGTGATTTTTAGATAAATCTGCTTGTCGTGCCAGCATGTTTGAGTGTCTGTGATAGTCCAGCTGACTTTCCTGCTATAAATAGTCCAAACGATTGAATGAAATAATAGCGGGCAGACAAGTAGGTCAGAATAATTTTGTTCTGGAGAAGAAGTTCTTAACCTTTTAGAAACTGTGGGGTCCCATTAAGAATCTGATGAAAGATTTAGATATTATCCCTGAAATATGCATTTAGACAAATATACCAAGTCTACCACATTTACATGATAGTTTACATATAAACTCAACTATGTATAGAATGACACCATAAATTACAAAACAAATTTGTTCTTATACTTGTAGAGTCCCATGCTTTATCATGTTAAGAAACCCTTAATTTAATTTATCCCTAAAATAACTCATTGTATTCTCTCATATTGCATTAAAAATTATTACAAAAGAAGACGAAACATCTACATAAATGCTCATGTGAAATGGGATATAAGGTTAAAGTTATCCTTGGTAAAGATTAATTGCAGTTACTTGTATTGTAAGGGCTGATGTCAGGCCATCCCAAGATGGTCTACTTTGATGTGAAGATTGTTCTGAGCTGAAGGCAATCAAGACCTTACAGGCTCAAGAGACACTTTTGCCCCTCCCTTAAATATATAGAAGAGTCTAATTTTGGAATCTTTCTATTAGCAAAGATAAATTTTATATGAGTGACCCATCTGTATGGCAGGACAAATATCTAATTACCAAACATTTGTTCTTCTTCTTATTGTCCTGTGAGGTCCTTTTCCCGCCCCCCCCCCCCCCCCGCCCCGAGAGTCCCATATCCCTACCCCTTTCTCCTTAATTCAGGATGATATGTGTACCTCATTTTGCCTGACTGCCTTTGGAATTTCCATGTCTGTGTGGATTCCCTGTATGTACTGTATTAAATTTCATTCTCTCCTGTTAATCTGTCTCATGTCAATTTGATTCTTAGTCCAGCTAGAAGGACTTTGAGAGGATAGGAATTCTTGCTCCCTAACATATAAACAGATAGCAAGTATTCAAATTTTGTAAATCAAGAAAAAATGTAAAAGACTTTCAAATGAGCAAAGTTGATTACTGGTGGCTTGTCCAGAACACTCAGATTATTTTAGCTTTTCATGGTCTTAAATGTATTTTATAATTCTGTAAGTTGTAGAAAACTGATAGTAATGTAAATAAATATTTTTGTTAGAAATGCAAATGAATTTTGTCCAGTGGAGATGTAATTGTTCATTGCCCAATGGATAGTGACCAAATTTGTATGTATTTGCACATTCACTTCAGTATTTCTGTTTGTCTTTACATGTGTGTTCCTCAAATTCTTTGAACTAGTTTTTAATACATTGTTGGTTCCCTCATTAATTATTGTGCTAAATAAAACCTGTGAAATGTATTCATTTTATATTTCTATGTCATAATTCGATAGGGAAAGATAGGATAAAATAGGCAGAGAGAGAAAGATTAAGACCTGAGGACCCTGGATGGGGATAAACAGAGCTGGGAGCATCTGACCACAGCAAACCCTCTCTGGGCATAAGGTTCCTCTTAAGAATGTAACAGACAGCACCAACTCCCCTTCAGGTTCTCCTCAGGAATTTAACAAAAGACCTAACTAAAAATAAGTAGTAGACCATAAAGGAACGGTATGGCCATAGACCACCCCTCATACAATGGAAATGAGCCAGTCAAAAAGGAATGAGTAGGCATTTAGGATTACCTAGCCAATAAAGGTAGAACCTGAGAAGGAACAAGGGGGAAAAGTAGGGAGTGCTGACTAGAACCTTATAAAACAAAGACCCTTGCTTATCGTCCGGCACATTCACTTTCCAGTGCCCTCTCTCTATAAAGAGAGCTTTGATACTATTCTTACTTTCTAATCTTATACTCTAATATTTTGCCTGCTGCTCATTTTATTTTGTGTCTACCTCTTTATCCTTCGAAGGTGAGACAACAAATCCTGGGTATTGAGGTAAAAAAAAAGAAAAATCTTGCAACAATGATTTTACCTTTAAAGAATTCTTCACTAATTTTCTAAGTCCTCATCAGAAATAAAGATGAAAAAAATTATATTATTTCATGAACATGCGATTTTAAATTTTTGTGTATAAAGATCCTTCAATTTTGTGGCTTCTATTTAGTGTCATGGACAAGGAAGATAGAAAAGAAGATTGACAATTTCAGGGTTTTTTTTTTTTCAATTTAAAATGTGAAAGATTCCCTCTCTAAAATGGTATGATTTACCAAGACTACTGTCCTGAAGTTTTTTACATTTAACCTATTAAAATCTTCTTTTCTATTATAAGTTTTGTTTATATGTAAGAGTTAAATAGCACAATTCACATTCTTCCAAATTCAATGAGACAAGATTATTCTGGGCACACTTGTCTTTGAATATTGCCAGGTGGTATTACAGATTGAAAAAAGTAAAAGTAAAAATTATATTTACGGTATTTGCTTTTGTTGAATAAAATATACATTTATCACAAGATAGTATTTATTTGTATTTTCAGTGCTTTCATTACAATATCATTAATATTTGTTAGATATTGTTCAATCTGATTATCTGGCTAAAAATCAAATGAGGTAACAGTTCTATTGTCTGATTTCTGTGGAGCAACTGCATCTTCTGGGAAATGAATTATGACAAAGTACAAATTCATTTCTGTTCTTTCAAAAAAAACAAGCTTCAATTAAATGTTAACACCCCAGGTGTTTTACATCTCTTCAATGAAAACATTATCACTTCAGCTTTTGAGACAGAGGTATGTCAAAAATCCAGATGCTTCATACATTTTTTTTTGGAATTCAATGAGGAAAGTTAAGAAAACTATCTGCATGTGAATTACTTTCTACAATGGCAGGCATCCGACACTGATTAATTGCTAAGCAAAACCCATATTCACTGGAATGGTAGTTATATGCAAATATCCGAGGCCAACTAAAGAAGGGCTGGAATGACATTCTCCTTCAAGAAATTTAATTTTAAAGAAATAAATGCAGCATGCTGAGATAGTAAGGCTTAGAGAAAAATAAACCAGTATAGCTTAGAGGTAGAATTTTATTTTCTTCTTTTTGAATCATTTCTCACTTCATATATCCACGAAAGTGATTTACACATTTTTTCCCAATACAAAGCATATTTATTGATCCACAGAACTTTTCTAGAATAGGCTTTGGGAAGAGTTAATATCTACTATTTTCTCTTGGATTATGGAGAGAAAGTATAAACAAGTGTACTAAAGAGACAAAAGAAAGGTTTTGGAATCTAAAATATAACGGGTCCCTGTAGTTGTAATTTCTTTTGAAAGATGTGGAACATACACCAATTTAGTGCAAATACAACACCAGCACAAGGTCAAATGCTAGAATGTTCAAAAAAAGGGAGATTTTAAATGGAAGTCAGAATAAGCCACTCCAAAATGTTGCTACTTTGGCATAAGAATTATTTTGCATGGAAGGCAACTGAGAAATAGTATGCATAAAAAGAACCCTCTGCCTTATTCATTTCAGCCTAAAAGTAGAGCATACATTTCCCTTGTGTCAAGATCATGCCTTTTCCATGCCGATAAGACTGAAGATGACCTAGAGATGTGTCTTCATAACAAACCTTACTAAGAAGCCCTTATTTCCTAGTTACCTTACCACAATTTATATCTTTGTTAAGGTGGTATACAAGTCTTCTAGTCTAACCACTTCTTTGAGCTTTTCACTTCTTTTCTGTAAATCCCCTCTCTTTATAAAAAATACTAACAACAAAAATAAATAAATAAATAAATAAATAAATAAATAAATAAATAAACAAACAAACAAACTAACTAACTAACTAACTAACATCACGGGACGCCTGGGTGGCTCAGTCGGTTAAGCTGCCGACTTCTGCTCAGGTCATGATCTGGCGGTCCGTGAGTTCGAGCCCCACGTCGGGCTCTGTGCTGACAGCTCAGAGCCTGGAGCGTGTTTCGGATTCTGTGTCTCCCTCTCTCTGACCCTCCCCTGTTCATGCTCTGTCTCTACCTGTCTTAAAAATAAATAAAACGTTAAAAAAAATTTTAAAAATACGAACATCAGATATAATTTGTTAACCTGCTTTTTTTTTTTTAATTCATTCACACACACCATTGGTAAAAAACAAACAAACAAGTAAACATAACAGGGTAGAGGAAAAGCTTTTCCTGCTCTACATTTACATGCAGCTCAACATTTATTAAGCAATAATTTTCTATTATATTGTTTTATCAGCTGTAGGAGTACATAAAAGAAAAAATCTGAACATAGACGGTTCATTTTGAGAATGATGTAACTGTCAAGGCTAATTCGGACTGACTGAAATACAGTACGTGGAATATCAGGGCTAATTATGGCAAATCCATGAGATGAATCATGGAAAACCTGAGATGATAGCGTTTGGTCTTAAGCAGATTTCCAGAAGTTCTCAACTGGAGCTTAATCATTCATTTGCTCAACAAATGTTTACTTGCTTCTGTGTATTTAGTATGTATTTATTAAGCACATTGTATGTGCCTCTCACTCTTTTAGGTGCTAAGAATAAAACAAAGTATCACAGACAAATTCTCCGTCCTTAGGGAGCTTACAGTAAATCAGGAGAGCTATAAACATTTATAGAAAGTTGCTAGTATTGTTTACAACAGGAGGTGTTAAGGGAATATATAAGAGCTTGACATTTATGTTAACATCCTGGAAATAGAGATGTCAAGAAAAACTTACAGTAATTTACAACATATTTATTATTTCTTCTTATATGTATCTAAGACTTATTAGTGTGGGATATTAATACAAAGTGGTATATTCTTTTTACCAGATCTTGGAGAAAGAATTTCCCTTAACTCTGGCCCAATACCTTGAATCATGGGAAGGCCAGCTCTATCACAAACCTAACCTGCAACTCTATTCAAAGGAGTAAAGAAGGAAAAGTGTAGAATGTGATGTCTGCAGGAATGTTGTCTCCTCCATGATCATGACCTGCCAGGCCCATTCATCACTGGGATGATGTTCTGATGCACTTCAGGGCACACTATCCCAAAATATGGCAACTGGAAATATTAAATATTTTAAGCTGAAGAAGTTTTAGAAAATAGCAGAAGCAGAAAGCTCATTCTGACCTTTTCTCCTCCCCTTTATTTCCTGAAACAAGTTATAAAACCCTCATGTGAGATGTTCCCTCAGGATACCCCAAGGAAAGGACAATCCTTATGTGTGAAGACAAAGAGATATCAAGAATCTGAACAAACAAGTCTTGCTAAGTTTCCCAGTTTACTCCACCAACCTCACACTGTCTTACCTATCATATTTCTATAGGATAGCCCACTTTTCATCTCACTGCTCATTAAAAAAACTCAGGTCTGTTTCTCCGGGTTTTAATTGCCTTATGAAGTCTCTTGTGTCACATTAAGCTGTATTAAGTGAATGTATATTCTCTTCACTTGTGAATCTGTTTTTGTCAGTTTAATTTTCAGACCCAATGAGGAATCCTAAGAGGGTTGAGGAAAACTTTTTCCTTACCCACAGTCGAATTACTCCTAAAACAGCTAAGTTTGTGTATGTTGTCCAGAAAGCCCATGAACTAAAATTTTCTCCACCTGGAATAGCTCCTCCAGTATTCCAAGGAATTGAAAGGCTTTCCTGTAAAGTATTTATAATTCTCCTATTTGAAGACTTATGTTGAGTACTTTGGGTACTTTTAATTTTTTTTAACCATAGTGGTTTTGACTTATGTATTTCATTTTCAAAATCCAAATTCTCATGAAATATGTGCTACTCTCCCTAAAACAAATCTCACATGCTGAATAGAATCCTTAATATGAGTAAATCAGATAATGAACAAAAACATTAGCCTATTTGATTTTGGTTCTTCAAGTTTGTGCAATTAATTGAGGACTTGTTTTTTTCAGAATTCTTTTTTTTATTATGTGATTATATAAGAATGAAACAACCACAGATACTAATAAGAAAAAGTATCATTCTCAAGATAAAACTGAAACAAAGTAGAATATAAAGTGGGATATCTGGGAGTATTTCACTGAAATTGTAATTTTGGCAAGGTTTTATTAGAGATTTATGATATTTCTGGTTCTCATGGAATAGAAACATCTTTATTTTATGTAAGTCTGTTTTTCATCCTACTGGCATTCTGAATACATACATATTTTCAAGGAAACATTGTATACAAAGGTGGGAACTGTCTCTATTATGAATAACACTACAGTGAACATCTTTACATATAAATTCTGGACTGCATCTCTGATTATTTCTACATGTCTAGTGTCATACTGTCTACACTATGGATAACATTGCTGTGAATTTTTTATACATAACTGTTTGACAGCGCCTTTCTTTATGGTAAATTACTTCAGGTAAAATTACTGGATGAAATGAATAAATAACATGAAAATTTGGGTTATGCATAGTGTAGTCTGTTCTACTGTCAGCAACAGATAAGAATGGATATTGGCAATCTTGAAGGAATTTTTAACCCTTAAAATTATTTTACAATTGATTGGGAGATAAAATACTTCCTTGTATTTGCATTTCTTTTTTTTTTTAATCAAGCATGACTACTGTTTTACATATTAATGGGGTATTTGTGTATGTTTTCATATTTTTCCACTGTGGCATTTATCTTATTTTTATTAATCTGTATTTGTTACAAAAGAGGAAACCTTTTCATATTTATTACCAATATTTAACCCAATTATTTATTTTTTAACCAGTGCTGCTTGTATTTTGCTTTTATGTTTTTATTAATTATATATAAAATTCTGTTTACATGGCATTCTCCAGATTTCTTCTGCCTTGGGCCAGCTAGAGGTTAAAATTATTAAAAAGTAGCTTCAAAAGGGAGAGTTCAAATTTCATTACCTATACTTGGATTTTTGATTCTTCAAGATAGGCAGCAATATTTTGCAGCAAGAAAGGCAAGATTGTCAAGAGAGAATTTTAGAGAATTTATCATCTTCTATTTGACACTGGACTTTAAGGCTCTACATAAAGGACCATGGTGTCTAGAAAAAAAGCTAAAAAAAAGCCTGCCCAGGGCCACCTAGGTAATTTTCATAATGAAAAAGCAGGCCCCTTGGTCAAATATCATGACAATATCAAGACAGTGACAACCGGGTATTAAACCAAGTATGTGACCCTGTACAACTGCACAGGTCACATGCCCATGAAGCCAGCCTTGATTCTGCCTTTTCTGACCTTGTTGGATTGCAGACAGAAGGAACATTAAATATACAGAGGCAGTTGGTCACAGGCGTGCCACCATCTCTTCTCTCTGCCTCAAAGTACAGTGCTTGTTTTGTAGGTTCAGGGAAATTCCTAGTCTCAGGGGATTATCTTCCCCCACATACATTCACATTTGGAATTAGGGATAGAAATGTTCCTCACCTGGCTCCTCAACAAAACGAAGGGAGGTCACATGAAGGGAAACTCAGCTCACAGCTCAGTCAGGCAGAGTAGCCTCTAGGAAAACTCCTAGCTTTTCTTTTGGTGTTAACAGGACCTCTTCATGCCTCCACGGGGAGCAAAGAAATTAGCTGAGTTGAGAGTCAGCATGGTGGCCAAGGCATCAGCTATATCTGCATACTCCTGTGCAAAGGAGAGAGTGAAGGAAGAGAAAGCCAGGCAAAGCTGCCCTGTCTCCCAGCAGGTCAGTAGTGGGAAAAATCTAGCAGCTGTATTTTACAGGTGCTTGTGGAGTGACCGTCAGGAAAAAGGACATAAAATGCTGACTAATAATTTCTGACACAAATACTTCCCATAACCTCTTATCTAACAAAGAAGTGATAATGGAAAAATAAATGGATCAACGTCCTAGCAAAAACTTGAAGATACATCTTCTGAATAATACAGTAGTTGCAACTCTTTTGGCCAAAAACCCTCTTTGCTATTAGTAATGTCAGCTGACAACTCCCCAAACAGACCACCAAATTAAAATGTTGATCAAAGAAAGCTCAGTTGATTAACTTGTTAGAGTAAGGGAGAGCATCACCTTAAGAGACATTCAGTTTCTTAAAAGGGGAAGATGGGAAATAGTTATTTCTAGGGTTTAAGGCTTCGGTGGTTGAAGTTAGGTGTTTAGGGCTTGAATCTGATTTGGACAGAGTACAGTTTTTGATATCCTGGTTTAGGTTCTGTGGACAAATGAAGGTAAGGATCTTAGATAAGTGTTCCTGAGTTACTAATATTGGGATGAGTGATCTCTTTGCCTATTTGAACCATCTATTGTCCTCAGAAGGCTGCCTACCTAAATAAAACTGTTGTTCTAGAAAAAGTCTGATTGAGCGCATTCCTTTTAGATTATTGCATTTTGGAGAAGATCCTGAAGCAAACAATGAAGTTATTTACTGTTTTATATCTTTATCTTTCTGGGAAATAATTTTCCAGAATAAATAATACTGGAATGTTGATGGAGGCAGCCTTCATATTTAGTCCTAAGAGTTAGGTTTTGGGGCTGCAGGTTATCTCAGTCCTCACTAGACTCACAACAGTAACGTCAAAAGAGTTAGATTTGCCTCTTATGATCCAGTAAGAGCAATAGACAGTTTAAAAGTGATTGTTAACTGTGATTAACATGGCCAGCCCTGGGCAAACTTTTCAAGAAAGTATAAAGTTCTACCACTTCTTGAAGTAACTTTGTAGTCTTATGTTGTCCTCAACTTGTTGAATTTTCACCTCTGTTCCAGTTATACCATTTTCCTCATCCACCAAGTTCTTAAAGACCCCTTCCCCAAGGCTTTCCTATAAGAAACTGAATAGAAGTCAATAAGCCTCCTTTGAAATTAGAACTCCTTGCTCTCAGAATATCTATTTAGTAGCTGTTGTACAGCTTTAATAAACATGTCAGAAAAATATGCACATACCTATCTACTTGCTACAGTTTGTGCTATTAAACGGAAAGTATGACATGCAGAATTCATGTCTTTGGGGAAGATGAATTACTCGATAATATGTAGCATACTTTCTAGATGTATTTATTAACTGCATAACGGATTGAATAGTAATTGCCTTCAATATCTTTAAGTTTGGATTTGCTCCTTTCGGTTTCAGTTGGCTTAAATAAAATATTGAATTGGTGTTTTCAAACCAAGGTAGATTGGATTAAATAATCATAGTTCATCAATCACTGTTCTATTGTTGTTTAGTGTAATGTTGTGAGAAAGTACTGAATTGATAGTGAGAAAACCTTGGTGTTAGTCTTGATTCTGGCACTAATGGACTGCAGGACTCCATATATCACTTAATTACCCTAATTTTCAGTTTACTTATCCATTAATTGAAGAATTATACTAACGGGTTTTTAGAATTAATGCCAGCTCAGTCTTCTCTGATAGATGATTCTAAGTTGTACACCATCTCCCATGTGAACTGCTTAGAAAAGTCTGTTTTCTCACATGCATTTGCCAGTCATCTGTGCTAAGTCTGAAAGGTCATTCATCACACATTGCTGGTTTATCATAGTTATTTCTGTACACCTGCCTAAAGTGTCTACAATAAGCATTTTATAGCATGAGTTTTTAAAACACTCTAGACAACATAGGAAGACTCATTTGCCAAGAGCAAACTGAAGAATTTATTGAAATCATGATGATTATTTAGGAACCAGGGAGGGACTGTTGATTAATTCTTCAGATTAGTTACTCTCTCTCTTAGCTCCAACTCAGTGAACATAATCTATTACAGAAAGATACTTATTTTCAAAAGTGGTAATAATTGGGGATCGAGGGGAAGAGTTGATTAACTCCGAATATTATTCTGACTCTCAGGTATGGCTCAGATGAAAATGACATTGCATTGATATAAAATGCTCTTGTAAAATTTTAAGGTAAAGGACACTTACCTTCTACATCACTATAAATGGTAATAGTAAACATAATGAAATACAAATTTCAAAACAGAAGCAAAATTAAACTTTAGATCCTCTTTATTTTACTACAGCCAAGCCTCAAACCAGGAGCAGTAAGAAGGGGAGAACTTTATTGCTACTCACTGTTCAACACTTCTGGGCCATGTTTTATTTTTTCTTTTTTACACTTCATCTGTCTTTGCCCTGTGTTAGGAGGGAAAGGTTTGAATAGAATTGAGCTTCCTATGCTATCTAATATAAATTCACTAGGTCATATAGATCTAAACTCTGCACATAGAATGTATGATAAACTAATTTTTAAAAAGGAGTTGCATATGTGTATACCTAACTCAAACTCTGGCACTTTCTGTGTCTAGAGCCCCTCCCAGCCTGGACAATCATGAGGTAGGAGTTAATGAGCAAGGAGAGAGACAGATGCTCCTGCAATGGCACAACCAACAAAGTAGTCCAGAGCTGGCCTTTGAGCCCTCCAGGCTCCTGGTAACCACAAACACTTCCAGATGTGGCCCATTCCCATTTTGCAGCAATAATCCTCAGGCATTCTCAGTAGCCATTCCCACTTAAATTCTCCTTCAACTATTTTGGGCTTCAAAGGATTCTCACAGTGTGTGGGCCAATGAGCCCCAAAAACACACCCTTATCTTTTTTGCTGTAATTTTGGATTTATTGCCATTTCTTAAGCCATTTTTAGGGACCAGGAACATAAGAGAGACAAGCTGCAATGTGTTCAATCCATCATCTTGCAACCATGGTAATCAAATAGGTAGATATAAAGTCAAAATGGCAAGCTGAGGAGCAAATAAGTATGCAGAGAAATTCTCTGTAGTAATAAACAGAAATCTTGAGTTAAGGCAAGAGACTTGGACCACAGCAATGACAGGAAAAGGGGTGCTGTGGGACAGATGAGCGTATGGGTATGTGATGGGTATGGCACACTCACCATCCACCTCACAACACCCTAAATCATGTCACTCAAATGAGGAGATAAAGGTATTAGTTAAACAGGCTTAAGGTAAAATATTTTATACATAATGAACACATTTGTAAGTAATGTCAAGTATAAACCCCAAAATGTCCTCTTGCTCGCCGATCAACCATGGTTGAAATTAACATCCTAAACACTCTCTGTAGTTGGCGGCCTACCCAAGCATTTTACCCCTCATGTTTCCCTTCTCCTTTAAAGTTGTTTTGATTTTACAATGGCATCTAAGTAAGTGTAAATACAAAGAATTTGGGAGGGCTGTATTGTAGGGGAAGAAGCTATGTATTCTCTATAAGACTCTGCCTTATTTTTACTCAATTAGTTCCAATTAGCTTGAAAGTAACCTATTTACTGCACTGGGCAAAAATAACCCAAATAGATTATTGGAAATTTTCAAAACCAAAATATCCAGCTTGTATGTATGTATGTATGTATGTATGTATGTATAAATAAATAAATAAATAAATAAATAAATAAATAAATAAATAAATAAAAGATAGGTAGATAAATGAATGTTTGATTTTGTTACAAGGTCAATATTATATCTACCTCTATATCTACATCTGTTTCTGCACTACATCTATCTATAGCTATATCTATATATTTACTCTTAACTTGATTTCCATACATAAACCTATCTCACATGACTGTTCAATTATCTTTTTTTTTTTTGCCAGAATAATTTTTAAAAATCTATACAACTTTTGAGAAAAGGACTTTTTTTGGTTGAAGAATAAAACATTTTTTACACCCCCTCCTCCAACATAGTACACAGATATTCTAAAGGAAATCATATATTGAGATGTTGGTTTCAAGCAGAGATGCACTCACCAATATCTTCTTTATGATAGCTAGAAAGTATCATAAAGGATAAAACAGAACTTGTACCTTATGTTTGGATGAACAAAAAAGGTTTTGCTTTGAATTTTATGCCAAACAAGAGTGATGGAAAAGTCAATACTTTTTAGGATTCTTTAGTGCCATGGTGAATACGACCGATTTCCACATACTTCAAAGAAGTCTAGTGTTTAGCCTGTATGTTGCCCTAAAGATGTTTTTTTTTTTTTCTGTTCTGTAACATATTTCCAAGGGTAATTTGAGTGAAAGATAAACATGCACCCCCCAAAACTGTGAAGATACATCTTTAAAAGCCTCTTTCACTACTTCTACTTTTCAAAAGGTTATAAACAAAGAAGTGTCAAAAATTTTACTCAGTTCATTAATAAGGGAACCAGTAAGATGTTAAACCTAGTTCAAAGCAGACTTCAAGAAATGAAGATTTATGTAGTCTGTCAGTCACAGTAATGCTGAAAATCATTTGCAACTAGATATAAAACTGATTAATGGGGCGCCTGGGTGGCACAGTCGGTTAAGCGTCCGACTTCAGCCAGGTCACGATCTCGCGGTCCGTGAGTTCAAGCCCCGCGTCAGGCTCTGGGCTGACGGCTCGGAGCCTGGAGCCTGTTTCCGATTCTGTGTCTCCCTCTCTCTCTGCCCCTCCCCCGTTCATGCTCTGTCTCTCTCTGTCCCAAAAATAAATAAAAACGTTGAAAAAAAAATTAAAAAAAAAAACTGATTAATGTCATGTATGGCAATAAACCCTAATATTTGCAGTTACTTTTTTCTTTTAGATAGATATAATTTTTACATTACTGTTGAACAAGAATCCACTGTAGTGATCCCAGTCAAGAAATGATTTCACAAATACCAGTTTTCTACAAGTTAACCTATATCCTTACAGAGCTGTAAAGTATGCTAATCAATAGTGAAAAGATAGTTTAATGAAGACAACCACTCGTAGAAAATTAGCTAATCCTCAGTCACGTTATGTGTCCTATTCAGTACTCAGCATTACACTGGTAGGACGTCCATCAATCTCTGCATCCTATGTCCATGTCTTGGATAATTTTTCTTAAAAGTGTCTATGCTTGTGTGAGCATACAGGTTGGGGCAGTTGAAGGCAAGGCAGCATCAGGAATATTCCACCAAAAGACAGAAAGAGTTAATATTCAAGTTTTGACACCTAATATAGTATTTTTGAGATGGTAACATGGCAAACAGTTTAAAAGCAAGGCTGTTTCCAGAGAAATTATTTTATCTATCCACTTAACTTATCAAGGAGAGGTCTGCAGAATGTGATTGTTGAATGTCGCCCAAGGAACATTCCAACAAAGAGAAATGGAGTAATATCCACCACAACCTACAGCCCTGGTAGATTAATGGGGTGACAGGAGACAGAGCAGAAGAGGCAGATAGCCAGGTGTATGGAGTGGGGGATGAATTGCTTTCATTGAGAGGAATACCAAGACCCCAGAAGTTCCTGCTAATTTCTCTTCAGTGTCCTGATGGAGTCAGCATGGTAGGGTATCTCAAACGTCCCCAAGGGTGGCCATATAGAAAAGAACTTGGCTGTACTGTATACACAGGCACAGAGAGGGTCTGTATTCTTCTCATTCAGTGCTGCCTTACAATTGTTGTGGCCAGTAGTAGGATGTGGAAGTTCTCGAATGCAGCTAAGGAATTTCTGTAACTGTACCTGGGCCTGGGGCAGTTTGGGACTCAAACTCAGATCCCAGCAGGCTCCACAAACAAATCTTGAGAGACAAGATTTTCAACGACAGCTGTCAGCACCCTGACTAAGATGAGAAAGGGCCATTTTCTAGCCACAAATTCAGCAGAAGGTAGCAGCGGGTGGCTTGGAGGGGAGAGGCTAAGACCACACACATGACAGCAGCTGATACTTCAGAGGGAAAGCCAGGGATGGAGGGGTGGGATGAAGGTAGGTAGGATACTGCAAGTCTCAGAGACATTCTTTTCTTTCCCAAAGACCAAGCCCTTGAAGCGTTAACCCTCCTGCATGCACCCAGATACCATCCAGGAGAGAGCAGGCGAGTGGAGTAGATTTCTGAAATTTTATCCAATATTGTCTGACCGATCACTTAAAAAGATTTAAATATGATTCGAACTAATTTTACTGGATGAGAGGTTTTTGTTTTGTTCTTTGTTGCTATTCTTTCTGTCCAGGCTTATTTGGGTGGATACATGTGATAAAAATCAGATAGCTAGGGAAATTAATCTGTGTTTCTTCATGTAGTTGAACGTACTGAAATACATATGCAATCCTACCACGAATCTATTGTTATTCTCTGGTGCCCTAAACTTTGAGTTTTTCTTGCAAACAAAGGAAGAAAGGAAAGAAGGGAAGGGAGAGAAGGAAAGAAAGCACTAGGTGCTTTTATTTAGCTGGGGCTGGATGGGGTGGGGGGGGGGGGTGTGCAGGGATCATCCCATTTGTTTGTGAGCCTTTGCAAGTGTCTCCTGCTCCTTCAAACTGAGTAATCTGCACCATCCTCTTCATCTGAGCACAATAAAAACTTGCAACCACACCAGAGTTCCCTCCGAAGTATGAGGAGAAATCAGAGACACTCTGCCTGTGTTCTTGTCTGGGATTCCCAAGTGGGACACACGTGCAGAAGCCCCAAAGACAGCGTGAGGGACCCCAGAGTCCCTGGCAGAGTGGGAGATGGCTCTCTGAATGCCACACCCTTGAGGAATGCTGAGGCGTTTAACTTACTCAATTGTGGCTCAACTAAGGCAAATATTTTGTAAAAAACTGTAGGCTGGGTCACAGGTAGGGGCTTAGGGACATAAAGCTGCTTCCCTGTGGGACCACCGCCCTGCCCTCATCCAAGCTATCTAAAGGTACCACCTGTGCCAGGCAGAGATGAGAAGCCCACAGGTGGTGACAGCATGTGAGAAGGGGTGCAGAGACCACCAGAAATGCAGAACAACACCGAAATAGGGGGGACAAACAGAGAATTTTAAACCAGAATAAGACTGAACCACAGACCTGAATTAAATGAGAAATTGATCACTGCATTGTATAGAAATTAAACCCAGAAAGGACCAGTTTAAATTAGCAATTTAACAGTGAGAAGATAGTTCTGAATCAGACTTTAAGACATAAAGAATAAGGGGCACCTGGGTGGCTCAGTCGGTTAAGCATCCGACTTCGGCTCAGGTCATGTTCTCAGGTCTGTGAGTTCAAGCCCCGCATCGGGCTCTGTGCTGACAGCTCGGAGCCTGGAGCCTGCTTCAGATTCTGTGTCTCCCTCTGTCTCTGACCCTCCCCCGTTCATGCTCTGTCTCTCTCTGTCTCAGAAATAAATAAACATTTTTTAAAAAATTTTTAAAAAAAGAAATAAAGAATAAAACTTTCTTTTTTCACACCCCAGTTTGCCACTGGGGTTATAACATTAAATATCTATCTGTTCATGTGTACTACACATTAAAGTAGATGAAATAAAACCTAAATTCTAGTTCAGCTGCTTCATTATAGCCAACACTGTATGTGTGATACTTTTCAAAAACATGAGAATGCCAAGAGGAAGCCAAAACCCATTATTGTATCACTATCTGCCAAATATTTTAATTTAGAGATTTTTTTTTTTTTATTCTGATGCTCAACAGTGTGTGAGAAACACTGGCCACAAATGAAAACAAAAACCCCACTATAACTGAGAGATAATTGGTTTTGCACTAAACTGTAAGAAAGCCCAGCTTATACCTCAGAACAGAGATGATGCTAATGAAAGAAAAGAGAAAGAAAAAAAGAGAAAGAGGGTAATTTAGCAGTTAGAACAAAGCAGCATGGAACTACAAGTAAAAATTTGATTGGCTGAAGATCATGCCTAAAACTTTGAAAATTAACACCCCAGAGTATTATTTTTTATTATGCCTTGAAATGCTGTTTCTTTAAATCACAAAACTATATAAACAAAAAAATTCCCTTTTCCACTGCTGCAAGGAGCTGATAAGAATGGAATTTCTCTTCCCACATACGGTAGGCCTTCTTGCTTTAGTGGAAATGTAAATTTCTACTTTGTGTAAATTGAGTCATACTTTGTTTTATTGTGTTAAAATACGCATGACATAAAAATTATTATTTTAAAGTATGCAATTCGATGGCATCAAATAAATTTGCGATGTAGTACAACCATCATCTCTATCTGGTTCTGAACTTTTTCAATGTTGCAAAGGGGAACCTCACACCCTGTAAGCAATTATTCCCCAGTCCCCTGCCTCCAGCCCATGACAACTACTAATCTATTTTCTGTACTTATGGGTTTGTCTTTTCAGGATATTTCATATAAATGGAATCTTACAAAATATGTGCCTTTGTGCCCATCTAGTTTTACTTAGCATAATGTTTTTAAAGTTCACCTATGTTGTATTATAGATCGGTACTCCATTCCTTTTTTTGGCTGAATAACATTGCATTGTGTGGATATACACATTTGTTTATCCATTCATCCATCGACAGACATTTGGATTATTTCCATCTTATGGCTATTGTGAATAGAGTGATTATGAATATTTGTGTACCAGTTTTTGTTTGAGTACCTGTTTTGAATTCTCTTGAATAAAAAGCTAGGAGTAGAATTGCTAGCTAATGTGATAACTCTATGTTTAGTGTATTAAGAAACTACTAAGCTGTTTTCCACATTCCTACCTGCAATGCATGAGAGTTCTAATTTCTCCATATTTTCACCAAGACTTGTTATTTTTTTATTATGATCATCTAACTGGGTGTGAAGTGTTATCTCGGTGTGGTTTTGACTTGCATTATCCTAATAGCTAATGATGCTAAAAATCTTTTAACGTGCTTATTATCCATGTGGATATTGCCTTTAGACAAGTGTCTATTTAAGTCCTTTGCCTGTATTTTCAGTTGAATTTTTTGTATTTTTGTTGCTGTTCCATACAACTTTGAACAATGAAAGTAAATTTGAAGTCATCTTGACAATTCTCCAGTGTTTTTAGTGGAAACTCCACACGCTGGCCAAGAACAGGTCACTCCAAACTCTGGGCTTTTAAGACAAGATGAACATGGGGTCAAGAAATGGGAGCTACTAAGACACCAAGACTTGATATTTACACACTAAATGGAAAAGCAGTACTTCCCAGTCCAAGCCCTTTACCACAGAAGACTGACACACCCTGACTCTCCTCCCACAATCCCCTCAAGTCTAAGTGTGATCCGTATGTGATGAAAACATTCTACCTTCAGCAGTGGGCGGCAGGAAGGAGCATGGCTCCTTTCACACAGGCCTTGCTCCTACAGCAGCCATGGGAGCCCTAGTCTTGTAAATGATGAGACTAAGACAATGGGAAGCTATAAGACATGACCTAAGTTCACCCAGTTATTATTGTACCTGGGGCTCAAAAATGGTGTCCTGTCCCCTATGTGTTCAAGCTGTCCTTAGCCATAATCTTCTGTATGCCACATCATAAAACCAACAAAGGTTTTTAAGATAGCTGACTGGAATTAGGAGGATCATTTGTCATATTAAAATAATGATGACCACCTGAGGCTATCTTAAAAACTTTAAAATTATGAGCATGTATTTTGACTTAAAAACAATGTTTCAGCTTTAATTAAGGAATTAAATGAATGCATATAAAACATCCAGATCCATCAAATATGTAAAATATGTAGTTTGAGACCATTTGGGGTAGAGATAATTACCAAAGAAAATGCAAATCATAAATGGATTTTAATGAGCCCAACCTAAATACAATTTAAAATATCTGACAACATAAAATAACAGGGGAGACCAATTTATGCTATAATGTATATAATATGAAATGTTAGAAATTAGTTCACTCTTGGGGCGCCTGGGTGGTTCAGTCACTTAAGCATCCGGCTCTTCATCTCAGCTCAGGTCTTAATCTCAGGATCGTGAATTCAAGCCTTGCATTGGACTTTGCACTGGGCATGAAACCTATTTTTAAAAAAGGGCGGGGCACCTGGGTGACTCAGTCGGTTGAGTGTCCGACTTCGGCTCAGGTCATGATCTCATGGTTCGTGGGTTTGAGCCCCGCGTCGGGCTCTGTGTGCTGACAGCTCAGAGCCTGAAACCTGCTTCATGTTCTGTATCTTCTTCTCTCTCTGCCCCTCCCCTGCCAGTGCTCTCTCTCTCTCAAAAATAAATAAACATTGGAAAATAAATTAAAAACAAAAAAAGAAATTAGTTCACTCTCGTGACCTGTTTTTAAGTTTATTTATTTTTTTTGATGGAGAGTGAGTGGGGAATTGGCAGAGAGAGAGTCCCAAGCAGGCTCCATGCTGTCAGCACAGAGCATGAGACCGGGATCAGTCCCATGAACCATCAGGAGGAGATCATGAGCTGAGCTGAAATCAAGAGTTGGTCCTTTAGCCCATGGAGCTACTCAGGCACCCCTTCACTCTTATGACCTTTAAAATGCTCTCAAGCCTTTTTGTTTAGTTATTTTTTTTAACTTCAATTAGTGATAAAGCATGGATGAGAGACACAAAATAAGTGAAAAGCTTAAACTCACTATTTAAAAAAAGGTTGATCATGCTCCAGAGACTAGACTTCTTTTGGCAAGGTATTAAGTAGACTGCGAGGAAGCCAGGTTTGTCCCACCCAGGGCTCTAAAGCCAGTTTTGCTGCTCTGTATCAATCTGAGTGTGTAGGGAACATCAGAAACGGGAGGCCGAAGGTCTAAAGCCACTGAGATGGGAGATAAAAGATGGAGCTAATCAGATGCTTAGATGGTCCTGGAACCAAAGCATGAATTTAGGATGAAAGCACACAGCTATTTCAGTCACAGCAAATAGAACAGAGCATGACCTTCAGGCTGGGGAGAGAATGCGCCAAGCCCCAAATTTCTCGGAGGTCAGGGATTATAGATGAAGGACCGTTGATAAAAATACGGACAGGAGTAAATTGCCTTAGTGCTTTGTGACCTGAGAAGTATATTTGCCCTGCTTTTCTTTCCTGTGTAAGAGAGAACATCCTTTATCTCAGCTACCAGAAAGCATTCTAACATTTTCTCCTGGAATCTCCATTCAATTTTTTTTCCATTCAATTTTTTTTTATAACTCGAACATAACCAACATCTATTGTTCCATTTATATTAGAATGTCTTCAATAATTATCAAACCATTATTCTTCGTCTTAGACTTTGTAATAACACAAGTAGTTCAGTAGAATTTTGGGACTATTCCAGTATTCCTAGTTGGTATCTTCCCTTTGATGGAGCGGGGCATAGTGAAGCAGCAAGAGAAGCTATCGAGACTGCTACATGCAAACTGGAATGCCTTGGGAATCACATTTCTTCATGTTAGATAGTTAATTTGCCTTGAAGACAGGAAGTAAACTATGTAGGAATCAATTTTCCATTGGACTCTTATAAATTTCTCCCTATAGATAAAGCCGACCATTAGTTTTAAACAATAGGCTATATCCTAAATATAAAATACGTTTTCATTTGATATCTGGCAAAATGAAAGAAAAACCATGCAGAAATTAAAATATGGACACATTTATTTTGCTATGGAGAGTGGTATAATTCATTCATATATTTTTCTATGCTACCTTCTCAGACATTTTTTTTTAATTTTTAGTTTTAAGTAGTTGTCTTATGATCATTTTATTGAGCCAACTCTAATTGACAGATATTATTATTATGTAAATCTCCCTGCCACTTGTCCACGTGCCATCTAAAATATAGTGCAGGGGAGAGGTATACAGGATATGAAGTGCTGATAGTAAGGCTTGTGTGATGTGACAATGTGTTCCTCAAAAAATTATGTAGTAGATATAGCATGTCATATGCCCAAATACGATGTTTATTTATTCCTTGGTAGATAGAAACACAGTTTGTTCAGATATCCAGCTTTCAGCAAAGTTGATCCTTGCTCTAGCTCAGAGGTGAATCCTGATTTATCTAAAGTTCCCACACTGTCCAATGGGAATTTCTGTGATGAGAGAAAGATTCTGTTTCTACGCTGCCCAATATAGTAGCCGTTAGCCTCATGGGGCTATTGAGTATTGCAATGTGGCAAGTAAGACCGCAAAACTAAACTTTAAATTTAATTTAATTTAATTACTGTCAATTCATTCATCCATTCATTCATTTTAAAAATTACTATGAATTTCACTTTAATAGACACATGTGGCTACCAGCTATTGCATTGGACACCCTAGCATAACCAATTATGATAATCCCATTGCCATTGCCACTAACTGGATTGACATAAGACATTTGGCAAAATGTTGGCCAACAGATGGGAAGAGAGTGTTGCTGGCAAATGATATTGTTACTGCCCCCATTAGACAATGCCTTTCCCAGCACTGTTGCATGGAACCGGGACACTAACCTTTTCATACCACGAATAATAATACCACGGCAGAGCAAGGATGCTCCTGCATGACCTTGAGACTTCCGGTAAATGAGATAATGAATTTTTCATATAGCTTAAGCCATTTTGATTTGTGTGCCATGTTATTTGCAGAGGAAGCGTCATCACTCATAGAAAGCATCTTCTTCGTTACTTCATGAAATTGTCAGAGAAAGTATTATTTTTAATCTTCGAAATTAGAATAGGCTATTGTTGGAATTTTAATAAAGACAACTTGTATATAGCATATACATTTGATTTGGTAAAGTAGAGTACTTATGTAGTAACAACAATCATAGTAAAGATCAGAGTTGTGAATGTTTCCTATTGTCTAAACTGAAATTCACCTTAAAATCTTATGAAAGGGTAACACAAGTGAAACATATATGCTATTTTGAGGATAAATAAATTGAAATTAGAAGATGTTAATGAGGTCAGACCGCTCATTAATTATGGGGATATGTCTCAATCTTGGGTCTTTTTTTTCCCAACAAAATACTTCTTTTTTAATTTAGATTGGTTGTCTCTGTAATTATCCTTTTTGTTAGTGGCTTACAAGAAGAAAATAAAACTGAGCATTTAAGTATTTGTGTTTGTAATGGTCTAGTTGATTTTGTTTCCAACATATCGCTAGCTCTGTTAAAAGCACTCCATTTTTGAGTCAAGTATGGCAGGAAAATGTCACCTTGAAGAGAAGAACAATATCTACTTTAATTATATTAAACATAAATCAGAAAAAAAGGGATAATTGAAGAAGTTGGGTTTCAGGAAATCTATAAAAATAAAGGATATAAATGTGTGAAGTTGCATGCAGTGAGTGACTCACAAAATTTCACAGCTGAGAAATTGAAGAGACCTAACATTTACTACTATTAAAGGTAATTATTCAAATCATAGGTCTTACAATATCTGCTATTAGTTGCAAATGTTTAGGTAGAATTTAGAAAGTGTGCTTAACAATGGAAGCAACAATTTTGTTTTCATATCTTCTTGCATTCAGAGTAGGAACTGTTTTCCCTGGCCTTTGCGGTGGGGGGGGGGGGTATAAAACAGCCTTTGAACAGCAGCAGAGGCTCCTTAGTTTAGGCATTTTGTTTTTAGACCCTAGAATGGCTTGATGAGGCAGACTTTTTATCTCCTTTTCTAAAGGCATTTAAATATTTGATCATCTTTTGTCTGCAAAGTGTTTTCACTTCATTATGCCCTACATGAAGATAATGCAATAGACTAAAAAAAAAAGAAAAAGAAAAAGAAAAAAAACCCACAACTATTCAAAGTTCTCCTAAGCTTTATGATTTTTTTAAACTGATCTCTGTGCCCAATGTGGGGCTCGAACTCACAACCCTGAGATCAAGAATCACGTGTTCTACCGACTGAGCCAGCCAAATGCCCCCCAACTTTTATGATTTTATCATTTAATTGTATCATTATAAATTTAATGATCAATGTATTCAGATGATATTGGAATTTAAATCTTTTAACCCTTCTGTTTTACCCCTGAGAAGATTTACTAATTTAGCTCACAAAAAACAATTCCAAAATGCAAATGTGAGAATGACCCAAGTGAGACTGGATGGAAAAGGAACTGTTACTGTTAAGAAACTTACCTCTAGATATCACTAAGGTACAGCAACACTGAACAAACATCTATTAAAAAATTATAATAATTATGAAATTTTAATTCCAAAATATTAAACATTTTTTGTAATGTTTATTTATTTATTTTGAGAGAGAGAACGCGAGTGGGAGGTGGGGCAGTGAGAGAGAGGGAGACACAGAATCTGAGCTGTCAGCACAGAGCCCTACGCAGGGCTTGAACTCATGAGCTGTGTGATCATGACCCGAGCTGAAGTCAGACACTCAACCGACTGAGCCACCTAGTCGCCCCCCAAAATATTATATATTTATATAAATATGGTTTCTATTTTTATACTAGAATAGTGAAAGTGATATAACACATGGCATCCATTAAACTGTTATTTTGTGCTAGGCACCAATCTAAGTTTTTTATGTGCTAGGTACAAAGCTTAGGTTTTTAGTTATCTCATTAAAGTCTTATGCAATCTGATGCAGTAGATACTAATCTTATCCTTATTTTACAAGTAAATAAACTGAAGATTAGAGCTAAACAATTCATTTACAATCATGAATAATAGTGGAAAAATTGGAGTGATTTGGGTTGGCCTTATTTGTTTCCTTTCTTGTACGGACCACCATCCTGTTTCTGCCATTGTCTAGTATTAGAAAACAGGGATTTCCCTTTTTTCTCTCATTTTTCTAATGCATACTGGAAAAGCAGGGCACCTGAGTGGCTCAGTCAGTTAAGCGGCCAACTTCGGCTCAGGTCATGATTTTGTGGTCCGTGAATTCGAGCCCCGTGTCAGGCTCTGTGCTGACAGCTCAGAGCCTGGAGCCTGTTTCAGATTCTGTGTCTCCCTCTCTCTGACTCTCCCCTGTTCATGCTCTGTCTCTCTCTGTCTCAAAAATAAATAAACGTTAATGCATACTGGAAAAGCAAGTCAGGATCCTGTGTGGAAAAGAAGGGAAGATTCTGGGGGGGGGGGCGGGTGTGGCAGATCATGATCTCACTGTTTGTGAATTTCAGCCCCCCATCGGGCGGTGTGCTGATAGTACAGAGCCTGCTTAGGATTCTCTCTCTCTCCCTCCCTCTCTCTCTCTCTCTCTCTCTCTGCCCTCCCTGGCTCATTCTCTATGTCTCTCTCTCAAAAATAAATAAAGATTAAAAAAAAAAAGAAAATCATTAAAATTGTTTATACTCAATTTCAAAGCATTTATAGATTTCTTAAAGCTCATACATTGTTGCTTTAGGATGCTAAGTTAAGAAACCCAGATGTAGCATTTATGTATCGATTTGGTAAGAATAGGGCCAGTATATTTGTTCTTCTCCTCCCCCTCCTGCCACAAATCTCTTCCCAGAGTACATGGTGTTAATTCTAGTTGCCAATTCATTCATTTGGTGACACCCGTAATAATGATTTATTACACCACTCAGCTTCTGGGCAGGGCCAGATGTATATCACCCTGGTCATGCAACCCCTTTCTCTGTGAGTGTATAAACTTTCAGGGAATAGTGCCTTTCCTTATGCCTAGTGTAAATCACTCAGATGGTATTATAGCCCTATTTCCTTCTGTTTTGTCCTCACTGGATTTGGAAGCAAATGTGAAAACAGCTTAAAAAGTCATTTACCTGTTGTAAGTATAGCTGCTTAAAACAGGAGGGCTATCTTTTATAGTTATGAGATGTCACAATGACTTTATTGGGGAGACAGATTTAATCAATGTCACTGATGGAACTGTATTAAATAATTACACTTACTCTTTTGACTTTTTCTCTAGTTGGCACTTGAAAAAGCTATCCTTTTGTTCTGGATCACAGTGGAAATCTTTTGTTATAGTGAGAAAGTTAAAGGGTTTTTCTTTGTCTTCATTTATTTCTCCTTTGCCACTTCTTTATACCTTTCAGTGTAGGCTTAATTTATACCAGTAGATGCATACTCATTGGATTAAATGCTTACATCTTAAATTAAAAAAAAAAAATAAGTGTTTTATTTATTTGAGAGAGAGAGAGAGAGTTCAAGTGGGGGAAGAGCAGAAGGAAAGGGAGACACAGAATCCGAAGCAGGCTCCAGGCTCCCAGCTGTCAGTGGCAGAGCCTGATGCAGGGCCTGAACTCACGAACCATGAGATCATGACCTGAGCTGAAGCGTTGTAGGTAGAAATCTCAAAATAGATTTAAAGATTTGGAAATCAGTGGGAAATTTTGTTCCCCTTCCCATTTAGAGTCAAGAGAAAATAGCAGTGTAGGGACATACGGCTGATAGGACCAAAGATAACCTCCCAAAGACTTCTGTGCTCTAGAATGGCATGCAAGCTAATAAATGCAACATAACTCATGAAAGAGTGGCTGAAGTTGAACAAATGAGGGGTGTTTTAGCCAACATCCTATGCCTCAGTTGACTTCTCTTCTAATCAATGTTTTGGTACCACATAAGATTCCATCATTCAGAATTTAGGCAAGCTCCTGGGGCAGGGGTGGGGTGGGGGGGGGGGGGGAGGTGGCAAAAAGATCCAAAATTGCCTGTGTTTAAGATTCTGGGGTTTTTTTATACATTATTAATTTGTATAAAAACAAAATTTTATTTTTGTATTCCAGGGTTGTGGATTTACTAATACTTAATTCATTCACTTAGTGTAATATCTGAAACTTATGAGTTAATTTGTAATTTTTACAACACAATGATGATATATGGCTTGATACCTGGATATTGCTAGTCAATTTATGTATCACTTCTGGGTTTGAAAGTTAACTTAACATATGATATTTAATGTAAATATACACTTTTAAATGACTGAGTCAGAATTGTGATATTCTGGTTATGACATACAATAATGTGTGATTACATCCTTTACCACCCAATTGTAAACTCCATGACAGTAGTGAGAATGACTGCATCCTTAACACCTAAGAAGGTTTCTGGGTGTCAAATAGGATTGGGTGAATAAATACAAAAGTATATATATATCAAAGATGTGATCCAATAAGAAAAAAATATATGAATGGTATAAGCCAAGTTTTCCTTTACTTCTTGTTTTACTTTCCTTTTGAAAGGTCAGGAAACTCACCTTGGGTATTTGTTTAGGTAAAAAAGTGTGCCTGACTCTTGGGTCATATGCCCTCAGAATCGTGCTGGATGAAACAGACTAATAAATTAATTTCAATGTGGTTAATAAGTAGGTTTACATGTTACAGTCCTCTAGTGACTTCTGAAGATTGTTTCTAACTGAAAGTAATGTCTCTAGTATATGAAAAGTGTGACTTGGGGTGCCTGGGTGTCTCAATCCATTAAGTATCCAACCATTGATTTTTGGATCAGGTCACAAAGATGTCTTCACTTTTATGTTATCTAGAAGTTGTACAATTATATATCATGCTTTCTTTTAAACATTTTTATTTATTTTTAAAATTTTTTAAATGTTTATTTATTTTTGAGAGACAGAAAGAGCATGATCAGGGGAGAGGCAGAGAGAGAGGGAGACAAGGAATCCAAAGCAGGCTCCAGGCTCTGAGCTGTCAGCACAGAGCCCATCATGGGACTTGAGGTCATGTGAAATCATGACTTGAGCTGAAGTCGTACACTTAACCTACTGAGCCACCCAGGTGCCCCTAAACATTTTTTTTAAATGCTTATTTATTTTTGAGAGAGTGTGTGAGAGCGCGAGCAGGTCAGAGAGAGAAGTTAGCAGAGGATCCGAAGTGGGCTCTGTGCTGACTGCTAGGAGTTCAATGCAGGGATCCAATTCACAAACCATGAGATCATGACTGGAGCCAAAGATGGGTCTCAGTCGATTAAGCATCTGACTCCGGCTTGGGTCACGAACTCGGGGCTCATGGGTTCGAGCCCCACGTGCGGCTCTATGCTAACAGAGCAGAGCCTGGAGCCTGCTTCGGATTCTGTGTCTTCCCTCTCTCCCCACCCCTCTCTCTTTTAAAAATAAATAAAGACATTAAGGGGCGCCTCAGTGGCTCAGTTGGTTAAGCATCCGACTTCAGCTCAGGTCATGATCTCATGGTTCGTGAGTTCAGGCCCTGCATCAGGCTCTGCCACTGACAGCTGGGATCCTGGAGCCTGCTTTGGATTCTGTGTCTTCCCCTCTCTCCCCACCCCTCTCTCTTTCAAAAATAAATAAAGACATTAAGGGGCACCTCAGTGGCTCAGTTGGTTAAGCATCTGACTTCAGCTCAGGTCAACGCTTAACCCACTGAGCCATCCAGGTGCCCCAAGCATACACAGTTTTATATACATACATATGTGGCATTTTTATAGGGTAAGAATATCTGTATCTTGCACTGGATTCCCTGTATAGGCAACAGTCACAAATGCAAGAAAAAGACTATCACTTTTTGTGAATCTCTTGAGAATTTGGGAAAGGAGGATGCATATGCTTTAACTATGTTGTAAATTAATAAAGGAAAAAAACTACAATTTCTGATTGTCATGTTCCAACTCATTTTTCCTTCCAAGAATGCTCCCTATTCTGCTAAAGAAATGCTGAGTTTGAAAACCAATTGTGTATGATTGCATTTCTTCCCGCCTGTGGCTCCAGCCTCCCTCCCACCACAGCTTGCCTTCCTCAGGCTCTCTGTCCCAGGGCTACGGATCCATGTAAGTTCCAGTGTGCTGTGTATCCTCTGTGACCTCCTAACCTTTACAGAGACAGCTTTTTCTGCCTGAAATATTACTTCCACCTCTAGTCTCCAACTGATTAACCCTACTTGTCCTCCAGGATTCCTCTCTGGTGACCTTTGACCAGGACCCTGGGCAAATCTCTGTCGATGCACATATCAAGCTGCATTGAAATAATGTGCCTTTACCTTCTCTTTTTTTCCATTACTGAGTTGCAGAGTTCCTTGAAATCATTTAGAAATTCATTCACCTCCGTAAGCTCACAACCTCACACAGCATCTAGTACATAAAGGGTCAATAGTCTTATTGAATGTTGACAGTTTTGATAAAAAATGAATAGTAGTGACCAAAAGGGTTTAATGAGTTTTCCTTTGTAGAGTGCATATATTTTTAAACAAAAGAAAAATATAAGCTGAAGGAACGAATGACTACTTTTGGAACTGATTTCATGCAGAAAGAAACAAAGTAGAAAGATATCTGGTAATAAAGGAACCTTCCTGAAGCCACTGAATGATTAAATTCCTATCACATAGTTGACACCTTCAGACTTACTCTCTCTTGAATCATTAATCATATGCCCATTTGAAAGTACCTTACAATTCACAGTTTTTGTAAACAGTACAGTTGAAGTTCATAGGAAGAGATGGAATTTATATTTTGTCAGCTAACCTAGCAATATTCTCTTCTAAAATTTCAACTTGGCCCAATTCCACTTGCTTCCTCTCCTAATTGTTTTCTTAAGACCAGTGATTTTCAACGGATCGTATGGTAGATACTGTGATGCTCCAACCACATGTCCCTTCAGAACTGGAGGACTCATTCTGCACTTGCTGTTTGTGCTGCTGCCTGATAGCTTCCAACTATGACACTTTCCTCTGCTTGCCCTCAGCTGGAGGGGGCCCGTTCACCCAAGTCTCACTCTGCTCTGAGGGCAGCCTACATTCATTAGTGGTTAATGGGGAGCTAAAGGCTCTGCCACTTCTCATCCACTTTGAGACCACTCAGTAGGGCCACTCAAGTTTCAGAGCTCTTGTGGGACTCAGTGACCTTTCCTGAGACTGTATCACAGTGCATCGTTTCCCTTTGCCTAAAGATGGTCTCACCATCCCTTGCCCCTAAAGGTGCCAATTCTAAGAGTGTTTCCCAAAAAATTCTGGCACTTGTGTTGATAATAGACTCTAATGGACAAAAGTGCAGAAATTAGTTGGGAGACTGTTGTAATCTGGGGAATCAATTGTGATCACAGGTGATGAGAAATATTTGGATTTTGAATATATTTTGAAGTTAAAGACAACAAATGTTCTGATATATTGGGTGTAGTTTGTAAGAGAAAATGGGGATTCAAGGATGTTTCCACTTATGTTGGTGTAAGTGCTGGAAAATAGTGGGCATGACCTGTATGTGGGGCTGATATGGGGAGGGGTAATTGAGACTGGATTCATTCTGAAGTATGTTCAGTTTGAGATGTCAACTAGACATCCAGTAGAGACGTCAAGTAGACAACTAGATTTATAGGTCTGCAGTCTGTTGGAGCACTGTGGATAAGAGGTGTAACTTTAGAAGTCTTCTGCATATACTAATTTTTAAAGCCATGAAAATAGATGAGATATCCGTCAGATTGAGCATAAAGAAAATAAGAAGACCAAAGACTGAGACTGGAAATGTTCTAATTTAGAGACTGGGGAGAAGAAGAAGAACCAGCAAGGGGGGGCTGAGATGGAATGACCACTGAGGTAGGGTAAATCCCTGGAGAGTAAAGTCTTGGAAGAAATGTGGGAAAGTAGATAAAGAAGAAGGGTATGGTAATCTATTTCAAATGCTACCTACGGGTCAAGTAAATTGGCTTTAGTTACTTTGATAGTGATCTTGATGACACCATTTTTAATAGGTGATGAGGAAAAACATAATGAAGTGAGAACATGTGAGAAGGGGGAAAACAACACATATTTTCAGTGTTTTACTACAAAGGGGAGCAGAATAATAGGAAAATATTTCACAGAGAAAGTGGAGTCTGAAAACCATTTTTTTTTTTTTTAATTTTTTTTTCAACGTTTATTTTTGGGACAGAGAGAGACAGAGCATGAACGGGGGAGGGGCAGAGAGAGGGGGAGACACAGAATCCGAAACAGGCTCCAGGCTCTGAGCCATCAGCCCAGAGCCCGATGCGGGGCTCGAACTCACGGACCGTGAGATCGTGACCTGGCTGAAGCCGGACGCTCAACCGACTGCGCCACCCAGGCGCCCCTGAAAACCATTTTTTATAAAGAGATAACAGTCTATGTACATGTTGATGGGAATGATCCAGTAGAGTGGGAAAGTGATGATGTAAGGTAAAGAAGGGATTATTTCTGGAGCAATGAGCTTGGGCTGAGCAAGAGACAGGGTTTACTATACAAATGAAGATAGCGACATCAAGTGTGAGTATAACAGTATAGTAAAACTAGTAAATATTTTTCATGTGTTGGAAATAAAGCCAATGTACACAATTAAAGTGTTACTTATGGTGCTGTGCTTACAAGTTATAGGCTGAAATAGTCTCTATGATTTTGTTAGCTATAAAAAATGTACAATATATTCAGATAAGCCATCTGATTTTTTAAAGTATAAAGCGAAAGAATGTTAAAGATGGAATATTTTAAATTTTTTGGCAGTATTATAATTTTAACATAGCTAAATGATAACCTATCTTCTTAATATGGAATAGGTACAAAGCCAAACGTTGTATGTGTCATTAGAAATGTAACTGTGAATAAAGTGTGTCTTTTCCTATATACTAGTATAAGGCAAACACTATAAAGCTCATACTAATGGAGAAAATGTTGAAAAATATACCTAGGAAAAATAAATATCGCTAATATTTTTTTCAGTAATATTAACAAATGGGACAATAGAATGTTATGTTTAAAGCTAGACCTTTGTGTCATATATCACACAAAAAGTACTTAAATGACTGTTTAGAAGATAATATATTTCCAAGAATGGGAATTTAATATGAAAACAAATTATAAAAAGTAGTTAGTGTCTCTCATATATCCTGATTTGACTAATTAGTTTTATGTAATCCATTAAAACATCAGTCAGATTACAGTAGCAAATTTGGTAGCATTGGATCATACTACTTACAAATAGGAGCATCTGGCAACAATTAACCTAAGAGGCAATTTTCTTTTCCATAGTTATTATCCACATAAGTTTAAACTCAATTTATGTTATTATTTATATTTATTCAGAGGCAGACTACATGTAAACATGCCCTTCTCTTCTAACTCTCCCTCATCTGTAAAAAATTTCTACTTCAGTTATGATCTTTGCCCATTTCTCATTTGGATTAAATTTTCTCCATTATCGGTTTGCTGGAAAAAAAAAATCTCAGCTACTGTCACTTGCACCAGAGGTGAATGACTACCATTATTAAGTGAAGGGATATTTGTTGCAGCATAAATGCCCCATTTGTTAGACAAAGCAATCTGGTCATCCCAAGATCTACCTCTTCTGTCACCATAGAAAAGCTGGGGCTCTGAGAAAGGGAAACAGGAGCTAATGCTTTACAGGTGACGTAAAATTTGCAGTTGGTCTTGACCCATGCAATGTCAACCCATATCCTTATGTAGATCAACTCCAATCAATTTGTTTGTGTGAGTTTCTGTAAGAGCAAGTGCCCCTTAAGTAACCAAATTCTTGGTTATTTCTTCTTTGTCTTGCATGTGGTACAATTGTTTCTGCAACTGCTAGTAAGCAAGGAAGAGTGGTTAACATTATGGTAAACTGAGATGTCTGAACTCTGAGAATTTTTGTTTCCTAAGAGGTCTTGGTGAGTAGAAGTTACACTTATCATTGCAGAAACAGAGATCTATCTATCTATCTATCTATCATCTCTCCTCACATATATGATACCCCTGCGGAGGCACTTCCCCAATCTTTTATTTTTAAGAATCCCTGATTACAAAGGTCCACCATTACTAAGCACAAAGAGAAATGGATGCTTGCATTCTAGGCTGAGCACTTTATGTAAAAAAATAATAAATAAATAAATAAATAAATAAATAAATATTAAAAATCGATTTTTTGAGTATTTGTGTGATGACTATTCAAAATACATCATTTCAGATTATTGGATGAATTTTGTATTAAGTCTTTAAGACATTGGTTTTTGTTTAATCCTTTAGTCATATTTCTGTTAATTGAAAAGGTTCGTTACAATTGAAAAGTCCTTTTAAAATAACACCATACTTTTCTTACCACTGCTGCATGGTCAAACACTGTCAGGCTTCTGGTCTCAGGGCATGACAACAAGAAAAGAAACACAGAAAATGCTACTCTGTTGGTAAGGTGAAGCATTTTCTATAGGTCCTGAGCAAGCAATCCCAAGTCTCTTCTTTGTTTTACCATTTTTGTAGACTTCCCACTCAAACTAGAGCTTCTTACTCACTGGATAATCTGAGTCATTAATTATATTTGCTTCTTCAATATATAGAAAGCAAGAAGAAGATGATGAAGTTGGGTATATAGCTTGGGTATATAGCTATTTTTTAAGCAACAAGGCAAAGTTTAAATTACTGCCATTAACATTGAAGACAATGTTGAGTTGGAATTGTATCCCTTAAATAAAATAGCCTACAAAAAGAATTCTATACTTTGCTAAAACAATCTCCAACATCTATTTAGACTGATAGCTAGGGCTATTTTGTTGGTCTCAAAGGCTCATGATAAGCTCTAAAGCTTGTGTAAATTTGTGGGCATAGGCATGCGTTTGTGTGTGTGTGTGTGTGTGTGTGTGTGTGTGTACATGAATACATCCACTAGCATTTGAAATAAAAACTTCTATCACTCAACCATATAACTCAAATAATATGTATAATAGGAAGCCACCATATGGAAGATTCACACACTGTGGGGTATAAACATCAAACCCAATGTCTTGAAATATTTAAAGCCATATGTGGTAACAAATGTTTGCATCAGTAACCTGGATGTAAACTGAATTTTTGGTGCAGTATTCATATCCCCTGGCTTAATTAACCTGTATTATATTTCTCTAAATTTGACAATATGAAAATTTATGAGTGCATTTTAATGATTTCTCATGTACTTTCCTATAAGTTTCCTATATTTCAGTAACAATATGAACTCAAATTCTTTGGCAGATCACATTTGTTCCAACTGGAAATAAAAATGTGTTCTGGGTTGGGAAAGGCAAGTTGGGTTTGGGACTGAGATGTAATCAGATGATTTTTGACCATGGTTCATGAAACCTTCATTCCCTCTGGTGAAAACCCAGCATGATAAATTGAATCTTGGGACATGGAAAGTCCCATCACATTATGAATTCTGTTGATAGAATGCTGATGACAAAGAGGTTACAGATTATTTAATTAGCACAATGAGAGCTTTTCAGATTATAAATTTATGGAAATATTTTAAACTAAGCCCTATTTTTATGAAATTTGTTGTTCCTTCACAGATATAAAAAAAAATAAGACAAAGAACTGCAAAAGACCAATGCAGCTCTAAAAAAGCTGTAGGCAGCCCAGCAGAGAGCTGTAGGGCAAAAATTGCCTATAGAGAAGTATTGTGTAGAGAAATCAACACGAGGCCCTAATATGCTAATCATGCTCAGTCATTGGCTGGGGGCTGCCTAGGGAGAGTGTGTATCTGACTCAAATACTGTAATGGATCCCAGAGGTAGACAACTTAGGCTGTTATCTGACTGAACACTATGCAACAGGTTCATTCTTTTTTTTATTTAAAAACATATTTTTAATGTTTATTTTCGAGAGAGAGACAGAGTATGGGCAGGGGGAGGGGCAGAAAGAGAGGGAGACACAGAATCCGAAGCAGGCTTCAGGCTCTGAGCTGTCAGCACAGAGCCTGATGTGGGGGCTCAAACCCACGAGTGGTGATATGATGACCTGAGCCAAAGTCAGACACTCAACCAACTGAGCCACCCAGGCGTCCCCAACAGGTTCGTTCTTAAAGGTATTTCTGAGAGGTACACATTTATTGATTCCACATTAGTAAATACCAGATTTTTTAAAATGCCATTCATAATAACAACAAACATTATATGTAATAATGACAATAAAGTCCTGCAAGAATTTAAGAAAAAAACATAAAACTATGGAAATAATAATAGAATGACTAAATTCAGAAGTATACAATGATTATGGATGGCAATAGTCCATATAAATAATTACTCTACAACGTCAATGAAATTCTAGTTGATAGCTTAGAAAGATTTTTTAAAATATTTACGAAATATAAGATCTTAAGATATCCAAGACATTCATGAGAAAGATTAACAAAATGAGGAGGCTTATCCTACCAAATATCAAGGCTTATTATAAAGCTGTAATAAACAAAAAAGATAAAAGTCATAGGTCTGCTGAGTGGTAGGGTCAGTGCTTCGAGAGAACATCCCCACAGGGAGACCCGGAAGAGGCTGGCCCCGGAAGAGGCTGGCTGGGCTGCTGAGCCTACTGGGCCAGACAGTAAGAGGCCAGCAGGAAAAACAAGATTCTAGCAGAGACATCAGCTAAATGTGGGTGGGTAACTCTAGCCCTAGGAAGACCAGCCCTTAAAAATTGTGGGAGGAATCAGTTCCTGGCTAATCCAAGTCAGAGTCAGAAAGCCAATCAGACAGAGGCCTAGATGTAAAGTTCAGTACTGAGGATCTTAAAGCACAGTCCAAGCAGACTGGGATGCTGGGATGGTGTTTGAAACTACCAAGACAGGCCTGGAACTTGCTTCCAGCCATGAAGCTGGAGGGAGAAGACGTCTTCTACCATAGCAACTGCAAAAAGCCAGGCATCACAGAACTTGTGAAGCTTATGAAGGAGGCTTACCCAGACCACACACATTTTGAGAAAAACAATCCCCATTATGACCCATACAGCAAAGAAGACAATCCCAAATGGTCCTTGGTAGATGTACAGTTTGTTCTAATGATGAAGCATTTCATTACCCTGGCTGAGCTCAAAACTCATCACCAAGCCCTTAAAAAATATGGCTCTCTTAGAGAGGCAAACCATAAAAGAGACTCTTAACTACACAGAACAAACTGAGAGTTGCTGGAGGGGAGGTGGGTGTGGGATGGGCTAAATGGGTGATGGGGATTAAGGAGCGCACTTGTGATGAGCACTGGATGTTGTATGTATGTGATGAATCACTAAATTCTACTCCTGAAACTAATATTACACTATATGTTAACTAACTGGAATTTAAATAAAACCCCGAAACATTAAAAAAATATATGTATGGCTCTCTTTACTCGCCAGAGACTCTCAATTCATCCCCTGACTCTAGAGGAGTTTGATTTTATTTTGAACCTGGAGAAAAAGGAACCAAGTTAACTGGGATACCTTTGCTGAAATGTGCAAAACATTACTCCAAAGAAGTTAAGCTTTTAGAAGACAAAAGAAGGTGTAAGGAGGCTTGCTTATTATGTTCACCTGGGATTGTATACATGGGTGGTTTTCATGTACCTTTTTCAATAAAACATTAATATAAAAAAAAAGAAAGTAATACACTGAAGAACTTAAAAATAAACCTATCAATCTATCATATCTTAATAAATAAATGTGTAAAGGATGGTTTCAGCATTTAGTGTTACCAGATAAGTGATTTCATTGCATATAGTTTTAGGAAGGAAATGGAGCCATATTCTATGCCATACTTAAAAATCAAATACATTGGGGCGCCTGGGTGGCGCAGTTGGTTAGGCGTCCGACTTCAGCCAGGTCACGATCTCGCGGTCCGTGAGTTCGAGCCCCGCGTCGGGCTCTGGGCTGATGGCTCAGAGCCTGGAGCCTGTTTCCGATTCTGTGTCTCCCTCTCTCTCTGCCCCTCCCCCGTTCATGCTCTGTCTCTCTCTGTCCCAAAAATAAATAAACGTTGAAAAAAAAAAAATTAAAAAAAAAAAAATCAAATACAAGTGACATCACCAAGATGGCTACATCTTGGCTGTTCCTGACTTTGATCTCTCTCACAAGAAGAAGAGTTAATATCTACTGAGGAACAAGACACTGCCGAAACAATCCTAAATCACAGGGTGAGGCTGAAGCATCCCCCACACCTCAGAGACAAGACGGATTGCACTAGAAGGGAAGGAGAAGGGGCTACACTTTGACCACATTGCCCTTTCCCCAGCCTATGCACACCATGCAGTGAACTCAAAGGAGTCTTTAGTTCCTCTGGTGGGAAATGACAACCCAGGGGGAACAGCTAGCCTTCCCAAGCATGTGGGTCACTTTGTGGGAGTTTCTACTGGATCTTGCACCACAGACATTGCAGGGGAATCTGTGGTAAGTTTATATCAGACAAAATATACTAAAATTTTTTTTAACATTTATTCATTTTTGAGAGACAGAGAGACAGAGTGTGAGCCGGGGAGGGGCAGAGAGTGAGGGAGACACAGAATCCGAAGCAGGCTCCAGGCTCTGAGCTGTCAACACAGAGCGTGATGTGAGGCTTGAACTCATGAACTGTGAGATCATGACCTGAGCCAAAGTCAGATGTTTAACCGACTGAGCCACCCAGGCGCCCCCAGACAAAATATACTTTAAACTAAAATGGAAAAAAGAGGCAAAGAAAACCAAGGTATAATGATAGGAGGGTCAATAACAAGAAGCTATAATAATTGTCAATATCTGTGTTCCCAACGCTGGAGCACCTAAATATTTAAAGCAAAGTTAAAGTTAAAAGGAGAAATAAAAAAATACAATGAGAATTTGGAACTTTAGTACCTCAGTCTCAACAATGGATAGACCATAACCAGTCAAACAATAAGGAAATTGTGGATTTGAACAACACTGTAGACCAAAGGACCTAACAGACATATCCAGAGCATTCGAGCCAGCAACAGCAGAATATGTGTTCTTCTCAAGTGCCCATGGAACATTTTCTACGATAGATCATATGTTAGGCCATAAGACGTGTCATAGCAAATTCAAAATTGAAATTATACCAAGCATCTTCTCTGACAACAATGGCATAAGTCTAGAAATCAATAAAAGAAGAAAACTAAAAAATTCATAAACACATGGGAGATAAACATTTCCCTGAATAACCAATAGATCAAAGAAGAAATTACAGGGGAAATTAAGAAAAAAATTGAGACAAACAAAAATGGAAACACAACATACCAGACCTTATGGGCTACAGTGAAAGCAGTTTTAAGAGAGAAATTCATAGCAATGAATATCTACATCAAGAAGCAAGAAAGAGGGGCGCCTGGGTGGCTCAGTTGGTTGAGCGTCCGACTTCGGCTCAGGTCACGATCTCGCGGTCCGTGAGTTCGAGCCCCGCGTCAGGCTCTGGGCTGATGGCTCAGAGCCTGGAGCCTGCTTCCAATTCTGTGTCTCCCTCTCTCTCTGCCCCTTCCCTGCTCATGCTCTGTCTCTCTCTCTATCTGTCAAAAATAAATAAACATTAAAAAAAAATTTAAAAAAAAAAAAAAGAAGCAAGAAAGATCCCAAATAAACAACCTCACTTTATGTCTTAAGGAACTAGAGAAAGAATAACAAACTGAACCCCAAGTTAGCAGAAGGCAATGGGGTGATGGGAGGGAGAACTTGAAAAAGGTGATCAAAAGCAACAATCTTCTAGTTATATAACAAGTAAGCATAGGGATGAATGTACAAGATGGTGACTATAGATAACACTGCTGTATGATACATAGAGAAGTTGTAAGAGAGTAAAGCCTATGATCACAAGGGCATTTTTTCCTTTCTTCATTGTAACTAGATGAGATGAACGTTAACTGAACTGTTATAATCATTTCACAATAATGTAATTCAAACCATAATGCTTAAACCTATACAGTGACGTGTGTCAGTTATTTTTCAATAAAATGGAAAAAATCAAATACAGGAGGATGAAAATCTAATATGGAAAATATCAGTTTGAAGTTTTTGAAGAAAATACAAAATAATATCTTATGATTGGAAGGAAGAACTATTTTTTTTACATGAGAAAAACAACATAGCCATAAAAAGATAAATTTGACTACACTGAAATTACAAACTTCTGTTGAACTAAACATACAATAAAACTAAAAGCAAATAACAGAGAAACCATTTATAAATTTGACAAGCTAAAAACTATTTATAGTGTATTTTTAAAGCGCCACAATTTTGAAAGTTTAAGAAAAAGTAATAGGAGAGGTGCCTGGCTGGCCCACTCAGAAGAGCATATGATTCTTGATCTTGAGGTTGTGAGTTTGAGCCCCACGTTGGGTGTACAGATTACTAAAAAAAAACAAATAAATAGAAAAAGAAATAGGAACATGTGTAAATGAAGAGAGCAAAGAATTCTTAGAAGCATAAATATGAATTATCAATAAACATAAGAAGAATGGCTGAAACATACTAGTATTTAAAGGAATAACTATTTGCAAAGCCAGATATCCCTTTAAATTTATCTGATTTGGTGAAAAATATTTAAGTCTACAAATACCAAATATATTTTCTTATATATACATAGAGAAATTTTCACAGTAGCATAAGAAGACCAGCTCCAACATGTTTATTATAGCATTGTCTATAATAGCAAATATCATAATCAACCAAAATTCCCACTAAAAGCAGAACAAATATTTAAATTGTGCTTAAGCCAGGCAGTTTTGGCATAGTGATTTAGAATGATTTTTTTTTTTTTTTGAGTCACACTGCCAGTGTGTGAAGTCCAGCTCTATCAACTTTGGGCAAAATGTAGCTCTATGCTTCAGTTTCTTCATTTGTAAAATGGAGGTAAAAATTGTGCCAGCTTCTTATTTTTTGTAGGATGTTTTATATAAATAGACTTCAGAGTAGAGTAAGAGACATAGCATATAGTAATTTTGATCTGTTATTATTAATATTAGTCATATGACAATAGACCACACAACAGATAAAATGAATAAACTGTATCTATCAATGTGAATGGATTTCATCAAATTGCATTTAAGACATTTTTAAAGGATACATAAAGCATAATACCATTTACATAAAACTAAAACTTGAAAACAATACTTTACATAATTAGCAAATATGTTCATGTATTGTGAAAGTAAAAAATCATGCATGGGAATTCATCTGTAATTGGAATATTTTATTTTATTAAAAAATAGACCTAAAGAAAATGATGTACAAGTGTATATAAGCATTGCTGGACTATTCTCTATCTTTTTATTAATGCTTGAGATACTTGGTAATTAAATATATTATAGTGTTAATTTACTTTTTCACAAAGAACTCTGCATTTCCCAGGCTCTTATTTTTAATTCCCTTCATTATTCAATTTTTAGCAAAAGCTTCTATAGCTCTTAAAACTACAGTTTCACTTAATTATGCAAGTCTTTTTTTGGTAATAGTTAGACCTAGTCCATATGTGTTATGAATTGATTTTACAAGATAAATACACAATAATCCCATTACTAAAATATTTACACATGTTAATTAATATAAATATTTTGATAAGTACAGAGCATTGGCTATAGAAAGATCATTGTTCCATCAAAAAGAAAAACAAAAAACAAGTAGCATAGGACATTCAAAACAAGAACTGAAGGGTGCCTGGGTGGTTCGGTCAGTTAAGCATCTGGCTCTTGAGTTTGGCTCAGGTCATGATCTCACAATTTGCAAGCCCTGTATTGGGCTCTGTGTAGGCAGTGTGGAGCCTGCTTGGGATTCTCTCTCACTCTCTCTCCATCCCTCTCCTGCTCTGTCTCAAAATAAGCAAATATTAAAGAAACAAACAAACAAAAATTGAAAACCTATGGTTTTCAACCTATGGTGAAAAAGGTATTTCCTTCACAGCTTCCCATGGTGCCTGAGCTGTGCATAAACTCCATCTCTTCTATGTATTCTCATTTTGGTAGCCTTTCTGATAGACAAAATAGTCTCTATGGATCCTTCTCAGAACTTGTAATGAGGGGTTTGCTTCATTCAGACAAGGAGTTGGCAAACATTTCTATGATGAGCAAGATAGTAAATATTTTAGACTCTGTGATACATATGACCTTGGTCACTATACTCAACTTTGTAATTGTAGGGCAAAAGACAAAGGCATAAACAATATGCACATGAAAGGGTGTTAGAACAAATAGGTGATTGGCTTCAATTTCGAGCTCTGAGTCTAAGTTTCTACAGTGACATAGTCAGACTCTCATACCTTATCAGAGACCAAGGAGAGGTCATTACTTTCCTTTTAAAAGATACAGCGGAATAGATTGTGGCAGTGCTTTATTCCAGAAAACCAACACTATGTTGAGTTGTTCCACTTTGGGAAGTGCCCAAATAAATCCATATTAGCTATGGACCTTATTAACTAATGAATAAGGACCAAGAAGAAAGGTTAACTATTCTTAAACCTTCTGGTCACTGAATAATCTCTGCATCAAGTTTCTGACAGATTCTATTTTTTATTGCTACCGGTGAGAATATACCAAAATATGATCCTTTCCAAGTAGTCGAGGTAGTCATTTTTTATTACACCTATTGCTTGGTGGAATGGCCTAAGATTATCTCTGACCTTGGAAATGACTCCAAATAACCCCATTCACTGATATCTAAGGACTTCAATATTGATTGTCCCAACAATGATTTTATTTAAGCTAGTGGTCCACGAGTTCATCTACAGCCCTTTACATGATTACACAAGCTGAAAGCCTATGCTTTCCACTCGTTCCATTCTCAGCCATGCTCACTCATCCTGCCATCAGTGTAATGCATCAGTTATGGCACTGTTGGCAATTTTAGATACCTATCTCTGTGAAATTGCTATGGCAAAATGTAGGGAAATTCACACACTTGTTTGTTTTCTTTTTAAATGTTTATTTATTTATTTATTGATCTCAGAAACTATAAGATCATGACCACAGCCAAAATCAAGAGTTGGAAACTTAACTGACTATGCCACCTGGGCACCGCATACAAACACTTGTATGGGATAAAAGACAAACTGCTAACCATTCCAGTAAAAACAAATTGCCTCAAAGGGTCTAAGTATATAAGAACCAAGATAATTGATTAACAGAGTTTATCACTGCACGTTGTAAAGGAGATAATGTGCTTTAATGCAGTTATTACATAAGGATTACAGCAATGGTTGAGATACTGGTAGTCTATATTACTCTTTAGAGTGTATCTGTTCTTTGGTTTGGTAATGAGGGAAGTAAAGTGGTGTTAACAAGTCACTTTTCTCCTCGATTTCTTTGTTTAATATGATGACCTCCCTACTTTCACCAACACAGGTGGATTTACAGTTTAGAAGTTGACTGAAGGTCTGTGGGCTTCATTTGACTACCAGTTGGTGAGGTTCTCCTGTTCTATGTAAAAGGAAAAGAAAACTGAGTAAAGGTTATCATATTCTTCCTGTATCTGAACATTACCCAGTAAAAATGTGATGCCCATAAAGTAGCACTATTATTTATTCTGCATTTACCATGAGTCAAATAGGTGCATACCTAAACAATTTATCTGTACTCTCTAACAATTCTTATAACTATCTTTTGAGATATAGCCTTTTCTTGTTACTGTTTTATAACTGATAAATCTGGGAATTAAAGGTATTCAGAGAGGGGTACCTGGGTGGCTCAGTCAGTTAAGTATCCAAATTCAGCTCAGGTCATGATCTCACGGTTTGTGAATTTGAGCACCGCGTTGGGCTCTGTGATGACAGCTCAGAGCCTGGAGCCTGCTTTGAATTCTGTGTCTCCAGCTCTCTGCCCCTCCCCCACTTGCTCTCACACGTGATCTCTCTCTCTCTCTCTCTCTCTCTCTCTCTCAAAAATAAATAAAAATTTTAAAAAAAGATATTCAGAGAAATATTTAGAACTAGTTCTTCTGACAAGCCCAAGATCTTTACCATTTTTTTCATACCATCCCTATTAATCTTTTAGATGAAATAAAATCTGTTTTCTGTATTATTCAGGCATGTGAAGAATATTGACTATAAAATAAATGTGTTAATGAGAAACAAAATATGCCTCTGAAAGAACTAAGCCTTTGTCAATCCCCACTTCAGCTCTTGGGACAGTGAGTTCTCAGACATTTAGTTCACATTATACCAGTTGAAATGTCAGTTGTGGGCTTATGAATAGAAAAACAGGACAGAAAAAAGGGTCAATTAAAACTAGTAAGACCTGATGTAGCAGCCAGATGGCTGACCTTTCTCTCAATATCATCTCAGGGTACCCAGATTCTAATGTCCTGGTTTATTGTCCCAATGGCGAGGCATTAGCATGGTTGGATCAGCCCACAGCAAGCTGATGCACTTACAAACTTTAAGCCAGCTGGAAAGAGACACTCATACTTCTGGACCCAAACCCTGTGCTCTGAGTCAAGCTGTGAAGTCAAGCAACTTCCTGCATTATGACCTCTCAGTCACAAAGGGAATACATTTCTTCTTGCAGCATTAGTAAGCTGTTTTCTCATCCACAGGTATGTGTAATGTTGTTGGGCATGGACAGGACGTCTATTCATTGAACATGTCATCAGACAGAAAGAAATGGTTACCAGCTTGGATTCAACTTGTGAGTTATCTAAATTTCATGTTTCTTTTGTTTCTGCTCTTTTTTGAATCATGTTTTGACAAGTCTTCAGTGTTTCTCTATCACTATTAGAATGAGAAATTTTAACTTACACAGGTCCAGCATCCATAAGAAAGAAAGAAAGAAAGAAAGAAAGAAAGAAAGAAAGAAAGAAGACAGAAAGAAAAGACAGACAGAAGGAAGGAAGGAAGGAAGGACGGAAGGAAGGAAGAGAGAGAGAGAGAGAGAGAGAGAGAGAGAGAGAGAGAGAGAAAAGAATTTTTAGGCAGATATGTAGTGAAGAAAGAACTTTACCCAGAGAGGTTTAGCCTTAGTTCTGGCTCCTGGGAGGTAATTTCTAAACCCATGGAATTCCCCAGAGAATGGAATGTCTTTGTTATTCATAGTGGACCTCTGGGGCCACAGCTGATAGTTTATGCTAACAAGATAATTGGTAGTAGGCTAAGCTCCTCAGACCCCAACTGATTATTTTGCTAAAGAGATGACCCCACTGTAGGGGCTGACCAAGATCCAGAAATACCAACCCTGTGATCAGAGTTAGGCTATGTGAAATCAGTCAGATTTCCAGGGCTGGGACTAGAGACTGAATTCAACATGCAGGCAGTAAATCATTCTTGTCAACCTAATGAAGCCTCCATAAAATCTTGGGACAGCAAAGCTGGAGTGAGCATCCTAGTTTGGCAGAATTTCATGCACATATTGTTACACTTCAGTGCCAGGAGGGTAACATACCCTTGGGACACAGAAACTTTGTATTTGAAACCCTCTTCCCAGTCTAACACTGTGCCTCATGGGTGTTTCTACATCATGTCTTTTTCCTATAATAAAACTAAGAGTAAGATAGTGCTTTCCCGAGTACTGTGAGGGAAATTATTAAATGTGAAGATGGTCATAGGAACCCCCACGTTTTTAGCCAGCTGATCTGAATTCATGCTTGAAACCCCTAAACTTGTGAATGATGTCTAAATTCTTGGGTAGACTTGGCAGTCTGGAGGACTGTACCCTTAATCTTGAGTTTGGTCTAACTCTGTGTAGCAAATCTTATCAAAATAACATTCCTCTAATAAAAATGCACAAAAAATATACATAACCTTTTATACAGTAATGTTAATGTTAAAAATTTGTCCTAGGGTAGTGGTATATAACCATAGTTATAAAATAAAATACAATAATAAAATAATGGCAAAAATAACTGAATAGTTCAACTCTTTCTCTCATCAACATTTTATATGGTATTTATTATGGTCTGGCCACTGGGTTAGATACCAAAGATAAAATATTGAAAAAGATAGACATACTACCCTATTGTGTAACAGTAATACATGGAATAGTAGTTTATTCATTTAGATGGATAGAAAATTTTAATATTCTATGATAACTTCCTTGATAAGAGATGTTCTATGATGGGGCACCTGGGTGGCTCTGTTGGTTAAGTGTCTGACTCTTGGTTTTGGCTCAGGACATGATCTCACAGTTTGTGAGTTTGAGCCCCGAATCAGGTTCTGTGCTGACAGTGCAGAGCCTGCTTGGGATTTTCTCTCTCCCACTCTCTCTGCCCCTCCACTGCTCACTCTCTCAGTCTCTCAAAACAAATGAAAAAGCTTATAAAAATTTTAAAAAATTGAAAAAAGAGATGCTTTATGATAACTTCCTTGATCAGGGATGTTCTATGATAAGTTCCTTGATAAGGGATGAACACTTTGCCATTGAGTCACATAGTAGTGGCACTGAGCCCAGACCTGAGTCCAGAGTAGTTTATACAAATGAAGAGATCCAACTAGAGTTGACTATAAATAACTACATATCTTATTAGTAGTGGTTTACAAATAAAAATAGTTATTAGATCAACAATAATTTAATCACAAAGTAAGAGCTAAGCAATACTAGATTTGGAACAAAAGCTCAATTTTATCATCAAGGACCCAGTGATATCATCACATGTGTCATTCTCTTTCTCCTGCTCTGCCATCTTCAGCCTGCTGGCCTTTCAATCCTGGGTAAGGATGTTTCCTACAGGTCAATGCCATCACATTCAAGGAAAAAGCCATGGAGTAGACCCATAGGTTTCCTCTTCAAGAAGTTCTGCCTTTTCATCAGGAGTATAGACTAGAGAATTTGCCAAAATGATGTCATAGGCCTCATTAGTGAGAAGGTCATAAAGTGAGGCTCTGATGTAAGAGAATGGGATTTCCATAATTAATTTCATAATGATTCATAGTCTGGTACTGGTGGAGGAGCCATATCCGTTCTGAGACCAGGGAATGTCCACCCTTAACCAAGATCAAGTAGGATTTGGCGAGTGGGTAATTGACAGTATCTACCATAAGAAATAACCTATAAGCTAAGCCATGGTGGCTGATTAGGATTAGCTAGAAAAATATGGGGATCAAAGGGACAAAATGAGGAAAAAATTTTCAGACCGAATAACACGTAATATTTCAGAGACAGAAATCTTGATAATTGTACTGAAATACCAACAATTTATCACAGCGTAAAAGGTGATTGTTGAGAAATGAGATGATAAAAACTAAGAAAGAATAAAATAAAAAAATACCAAAATTACCTAAAATGAAATGTTATTAATTAATCAAATGGATAATTAAAAAGTTTATATGAAATAGACATACAGACATACCTGGCAGTTATTACAGGTTTTGTTCCAGACCACTGCAATAAAGTGAATATCACAATAAAGTGAGTCAAATTAATGTTTTAGTTTTCCAGAGCATATAAAAATTGTGTTTACACTAACCTGTAGTCCATTAAGTGCTCAATAGCATATGTCTAAAATATGTACATAATTAAAAAAACATTTTATGTTGAAGATGCTAATCATCCTCTGAGCTTTAAGTGACTCATAATCACTGATCACAGATTACCATTACAAATATAATAATGAAGAAGTCTGAAATATTGCAGAAAATACCAAAATGTGACATATAGACATGAAGTGAGCAAATGTTGGAAAAATGGTGCTGATAGACTTGCTTAAGGTGGGGTTGACACAAAAGTTCAATTTGTAAAAAATATAATATCTGAAAACTACAAGAAAGCAAGCCACAATAAAATGAGGTATGCACATATTTATGGATAATGTCAAGGAAAATAAAACGAATATATGTACTTGGTAGAAAGTATAAGTAAGTATGATAAATATTTAATGTATAAAACAGTTATAATTATGAAAAGATGCTAGCTAGGATTATGGATACTAGATGTTCAATTAATTTATATATGAATAATTTAATTGATTAAATTAAAATGCTGATTAGTTTCCTACCAGCACAATGTTTGACCTTACTGTCAATTTACAAAATAGAACTGTCAAGTGAAATTTTATTTTCTTCAAAGTTCAAGATGCCGCATGTGGTTGCATAGATCGTGCACTGCACAAGGTCACCCAAGAGTCAAGTGTTAATTCTGTTTGCTCTGCCATTTGTCTTAGTGCAGGGCTATACCTGGAGAGGTTCCATTTTTAATTCCCAAAAAGTTATCAAATGAACTAGCTGCAGCACTTGCTCATGGTGGAAGAAGACTTCAGTATCTGCAATGAGATTTGAAGATACTCATTTTCCATATTCTCTTCTCTCTCAACTAGCATGGCTATTCAAAGTTAACTGTAAAACTCATGAACTCACAAAAGGAATGTACTTGAAGTTACAAAAGACAGAACAGTAGCAAAGTTCATGGAATAATGAATACCAATATTCTTATTGGGAAATGAGAAATCTTCTAAAGAAAAAATATATGTCAGGCAACTGTGGTCCCTTGAGTGACCTCTGGGGATTCCTATAGATGCTCTGTGCAGAGAGCACTTTTTCTGTTCGTTATTAAATTATTTCCTAAACTTCCTTCTATTCTTTATGGTGCCGTTTGACCTACAAAAAAGGTATTGAAATAGAAGTTTCTTTTCCCTTCTGACCAAATGAGAAGGGCAAGATTTGTGGAAGTTTTTCAAGAAACGAATGAGCTTCTTATTACAGTGAATTATGTGAGGGAAAGGGCCAAAATATAATTTGGTTTCTGCTCTCCCTATTTAATCCTATTAGTTTCAGTCTTTGTGACATGTCTTCTGTGCTTTCCTGAGCAGTCAGAATCCCCCTTTGGTTTGAGCTGGTGGCATGACCAGCTGAGTACAGTTATAACACAGGGAAAATTCTTTAGGGTTCATGTAACAAAATAAGAACAAAAAGCTTTTGTCAAGTAGAATGAAAAATACCTTAGAGGGTGTGGACGTCATTGTTCCTGAAGCAGATGCTTTTTCTCCCAAGGCGGTCCTTACCTTATAAACCTGTCTGTACTATTCCTAGAGGGAAGTTTTAACCAAGATGTCCTAATAAGATCAACTTCTTAGGCGATCTGAATTAGAAATTTTCAGAGACTGGCATTTTTCTTAAAGCAATTTAGATTCATCTCAAAAGTCAGCAATCTGTCTAATGGCCTGAGCCAATTCTGTCCACATATGGAAGAACTAAAAACAATAATTACTACATTTATTAAACACTTCCTATGTGCTATGACATATTTGAGCGCTTTACATGTATTTACTTACTGAATACTCACAAAACACCATATGAAGTAACTAATATTGTCATCTACAATTTACATATGGGAAAACTGAGGTATTGAGAGACGAAATAATTTATCCGCAGTTAATGAAATCCTAAGTGATGAAGTTAGATGCAAGCCTGGGAGCCTAGCCCAGAGTCCTCACCTGTAACTTCTCTGTGGCGATAGCTCTGTTTGATCAGACTGAATATGATAATCAGGGCGAAGAATCATAGAAATGTATAAATCATCAATGTCAATATGCTAACTAGTGCTTGAATTATGTCTGCATTAATCCCACTAAGCATACAGCATCTCCAGAGATGACATATCCATTGTCTTGTAAATCTGGACATTTTAGACTTGGAAAAAAATTTTAAGTGGACTTAAATTTTAAGTGGAAAAAATTTTTACCAGTGGACTGGTAGCTGGTGTCTGTTCTTTTAAATGAAGTGAAAAATTCCAGCAATGTGCTATCCAATTAAATGGCTGCATTCATGCAGCACTTCTCATCCAGCTGAAAGGTTTTGTTTCATTATTTGCTGAAAACTTTATTCTCCAAGGCTGCACAATGCTCCCATGTGCTCCAAGTGGTATTTGTGCCATGGGAAACAATACCTTGGTTAAAAGACTAGGTGAAAACTCTGATTTCGTAGGGAAAGAATAAATGATAAGGTTTCAAAACCTATCTGAAATATGAGGTAACTTATGAATTAACGGGAATGTGGTGCTATCTGTAGAGAAGCATGTGCCAGTAACGCTTTTTCTTAATCCTAGAAAAGGGCCTTGATGCCAAGCAGATGGCAGCTATGTTATTCAAACTGAATGGATAATGTGTCTTTTCTTAAATCTCTTCTCCAGAAAGCGAATACAGTTACCTAGCAGCAGTAAGTATGCCGTTTTATCACAGGTATTAGAGTGAGTGGGCAAAATGAAACCCCACATAAGGAAATACTCCTTCTAAAACACACACATGGACTTAAAAGTTAATTTAACAATTTCCCGATTGTCAGTTTCTGTTTTCAATCATCATCTTCCTTCCTTTTACATGGGCTTGTATAACAGCCATCCAATTGAATGTTCTACCTGTGATTTCTGTCATTAAATCCAGCTTCCACACATCTGAGTTGTTTCTGAGTCATGTATCTTATCTGATCGTTTCAGTGCTAAACACTTCCTGTGGAGGCTTGATTGCCTGATACGATACCACGTTTTTTTTATACGAAAATCAAGAACCCTTATTTTTAGCTCCAGCCTTCTCCAGTCTTCAGTATCTAAAGATTCTGAAGGTAATTTTCTTCACTTCATGATTCCCCCAACAATATGAAGGTAGTAGGTAAAGGTTAAGTGTACCAATACTCCCGAGAACACCACCCAAGGCTGGATGATCACTCTGAGGTAAAAGTGGTTAAGGGGACTTTTTATAGGTAGTGAGTCACAGCAGGATTATCAAAAATTAAGACTTATTGAAAAAAAGTTGAAGGGCCATGAAATTCAAATATAGAAACATGTCACCAGAGCATTTCATAATCAAACATACTTTGAAAATTAGAAATTCTTTATGAATTAACTGACAACTACATGAAACAGGTCATGTCTTTAGGTGATGTCAAAGAGTTCTGCAAAGCTGTCATTTACAATCCAGGCTGGAAGACGTCCAAATAATGAGTTTTACGATACTTTAAAAATCTTTATCTGCATGAAACTGTAATGACTTTTGAAGAATTAAAATGAGGATAGTTTCATTGCTTGCAGATGCTTGATGCACTAATCAGTGTAAAGACTTTTAAGGCTTCATTAGATTTTTATTCAATAAATGTTAAACTTCAATCAAAACAAACTTTAAAATATCAATGGAAAAGTCAACTTGTCATTATTTTGAAACCTTGTCATGTAAAATTAAGTACAACATTGATTGCCCTCCATAGAAAATAGATTGATATCCATCAATTCCAGCAGTTTCAGTGGTCCTATTTCTACACATTCCCCTGAACATAATGTTTTATCAAATGTCTTGATCTTTGCCAATCATAGACCTGAAAAATGGTAACTCTTGACCATTTTAACTTCAAACTTTCTTAATGTGAATGATACTGAGCATATGAGGTATACGTTTACGATTCATTTATATTTATATTCTGTGTGTGCTGTCTCCTCATCTTTTGCCCTTTTTGTTTTTAGAGGAAGAATTTTTATATAGTAAGATATTAGTCTATTGTCTGACATGAGTTGCAGATATGTTTTTCTATGGTCCATTACTTGTCATCTTTTTTCGGGTTTTGCCATGTTTATTGTTTTTCTTTAATTTTATGTGGTCAAGTTTATTACTCTTTTTAAATTCTGGGTTTGGGATAATATTGAAAAGTACATTTTGACATCCAGATTAGAAGATTTTTCTGTATAGTTTACTTTTCAATAATTTTATGGTTTTATTACTTCACATTTAAATCTTTGATATTTCTTGAAATTTTTATGGTCCAAGGAAGGGGTTGGAAAACTGTACCCCATGAGCCAAACATGGTTCACAATGAGCCAAATCTAGCCAAATCAATTATTCATGCTGTCTACAGCTCTTTTCACACTGTAACAGCAGAATTGAATAGTGATAGAAACCTGCAAAACCAAAAATATTTACTATTTGGCCCTTCACAGAAAAAAAACAGTAAAAACCACCACAACAAAACATTTTCTGACTCTTAAGTCATGTAATGCAAAATACTGCATATATTTTCTAGGGAGTTAAACACTATTTACGTCACTTTTATGCACTGCTCTGAGAGTTACTTTTATAATATACTAAATTGTAAAAGATCTTTAGAAATGAAAGACAAACACAATAAATACAGGCACCTAAATTTTAGAAAGTCATGTTACATGGATCTCTTGTATTCTCTTATATGAATGAGTTTTGTATGTTTCCTTCCAGGAAGGAACTCTGGCCTGACTAGCAAGAAAATGTCATAAAATTCATGTTTTATTGATTCTTCTTCTCATATTAGGAAGATCCCAAATGTTTGTCATGAAGTCTTATTTTCCTTCTTCCTATAATTTATCAGTAGGGGAGTGTTTAATATATATAATGTATGTATAGCACAGATACAAATGGAAGATTGTATCTCATATATAATGTATCCATCTCATTGAACACACATTATTAGTGCCATTAGCTTTGAATTGAGAGGATTATATTTTATTCTTGCGTGTAAAAATGAAGGAGGAGTCATTGTTCTCTAAGAAATTTTGTCAGTAATCTTACTGGATTGACAAAGACTTCTAATTATTTTGCCAGTGGCCTGATTGGATTGACAAAGATTTTTTTTTAATTTTTAAAGTTTATTTTGAGAGAGAATGAGAGAGAGTGCATGTGTGACCTCATGTGAGTGGCGTGGGCAGGCAGAGAGAGAGAGAGAGAGAGAGAATCCCAAACAGGCTCTATACTGTCAGCATAGAGCCCAATGTGGGGCTTGATCTCATGAACCATGAGATAGTGACCTAAGCTGATATCAAGAGCCCGCCACCTAATTGGCCGAACCATCTATGTGCCCTTGGATTGACAAAGACATATTAATCAGCCTTCCTCTTGCTCCTCTTGAGATCCATGACATCTATTGGTGATTGTGATTTGAATACCTGGATTTGAAGATAGAGTTGGTCTGTGATGGGGAGAGCATTTTTCTCAGTGCACGATGTTTCTCATGAGATACTTCAGAAAGATGAGAAAAAGGCACATGCACATATGGTGAATTTTATATACAAAAATCTGCATGATAACCAAGTGAAGATGTCACTTGCCAATCAATATTTGGCCCACTTTTTATTTTTTATTCCCTACAGTATTTAAATAAAATACACTTTAGTGCCCCTGTGACTTATGATTTTGACAAACTCACAAACAACTCATTCATAGGCACAGCAAGCCTCACCTCTAGAGGCACTAAATGACTGAATGATGCCCAAGCACCTACTAAATGTCCAACATAGACAGAAAACGGAAGACTGGTAAGTGGACTGACACTGTAAGGCAAAGAAAGAAGACTCTATGTCAAGTGAAATTTAGTTCTTTAAAGGAACAGTTAAATCTGTAGTTTTCAGGTAGCCTAGGAAGTTTTAAATGGCGGCTCATTGTGAGAAACTCATTTCGAGTACATTTGAAAGGCAGAACATCTAAACGTGCGGTGGCCTTTCCACCTCTCAGGAACTTTGATTGGGCCCTGACTGCGAAGGAGAATGCAGAGAACTGAGTCACCAGCACAGCTTCTATAGCACCCTGGGGTCCTTTGGAAACAACTCCTCATCCAACCTCAGTCTAGGATGGGTTAGAACAGTGACTCCTCCAGGCAGGGGTCTGAGATAAACGACCTCCGGAGTCCTCGCTCTGCCTCGCAAGTCTTTGATTTTGAACTGACGAAGTGCAAGCCGACTTTAAGTAGGTCATCCAAAGAGCTCACATCCTGGCATGTAGTTGGCATTCACTAAATAATATGGCAGAGAGAGAGAGAGCAAGAGCGAGCAATGGACGTTTTTTAAAAGCAAATCTTTCTACATAATTTTATTTTTCCTAAGGATTCTATAGCCCGCTTCCTTCTCTGGGAAGGTATATCTGTGAATGGTAGCACCAATTAGCATAGGCATGAAGACGAAATTGTATGTGATTGTTCATGGCACCTGTATTCACAAAACTACTATGGAAAAATTAAAATAACAGTGCTTCTGCCTAGTTGTGTAATTGGTTGGTGAAGCAGGTGGCATTTGGGTGATTTTTACGTTTCAAGCCCAATACATTTGAACCAATGCAATACATTGCAACCTGTAATTATATAACTGATTTTTTTCTTAATGCATGGGTTTAATTAACCTTAGGACCTTAGCGACTGGTAACCTCTCCATCACTTAATTCCTTGACCTACCAGCTTTTCAGCTCTTCCTCTCTTTCATCTTCCCCACAAACCTTCATATTTACTACCATCTACATTATATACCATAATATAATGTAGAAGAAAAGTCAGATGCAGCTGTAGGTTATTGATATCTATGTGACTTCTGTGACCTATATAATTATGCTTCTTTAGTAACTTATATAACCCATGGAATCTTAAAGTTACAAGAGACCTTTGGGACCATCTAATTCAATGCATTCATTGGTAAAAATGGGGAATTTGAGATAATTGTCAGTTTTTCCAACCCATGTCCCAAAGTCAATGTCGTTCACTTAATAATAAAATGTAATAATAAAATGTACTTCTCACCTTTATTTCTGATAAATCATTTTACCAACACAATTTCTTTTCAAAGCAGAAGATTAGGACAATTTCTTTCATAAATGTTCTTCATGATAAAAGAATAAAAGATAAACATGTTCACCACAAATCAACACAGTTATTTGAGATGATTATTTTTACTATAAAAAATAATTTCAAAATGATGCACCTATTCTGTATTTTCCTTTCTTTTTTGTTATACGTTAACGAGAGTTGACTTGAGTTGAGCTACTCTCTGAGGTTCTTTCTGAAAGAGAGCAAAGCTCACTGCTCTCTGAGTCAGTATGAAACTCATTTCTCTGGTCTCATTATCTCATTCATTTAAAGAGTCATAGAATCTGGAAATCTGGATCTTCATCTTTTTTTTTTTTTTTTATCTCTCACTGACCAGCTGCACTTTGATGACTTTTCCAGGCACTTCACTAATAATGAATATTGTGGCTGACTTCTGGCTGGCTTCCTTCTTATTTGAGCTCCCGTACTATTTGCCTCAATGTGCATGTATATTGTGTGGGATGGGAGAGGCCCCGTCTGCATGGCTGATATAAACAATAAGCAACATTAAACCAAATTCACACAAACCAATAAATAGGAGAAAGGATTTATTTACAGAGTAGAAAATATCCCTTTATTTTTATTGTAAGATGTTTTTAAAGAGAAGGAAATACAGTGGTTTGGTTCATTTGCTTTTGTTTTCTAGATGTACACAAACAATTTAAGAAAGTTCAGAATTTTGTAATTTGATAGTCTGAGTGGCAATGCATAAGCGAAAATAACATTTAGATTGTTAATAAAACAGAGTGGGATTTAATATGTTTTTTACTTGAAAAAGATTCCATCTATTTAACTGTAGTGACTCTGATGAGGCTTTATGTTTTTTCATTTTCTCATTATAACATGTACTTAGAAGTAACAAAATTGTTCCTGAATCTATGTGTGAAATATGTTATCAATTCAGTTAAGTTATTCAGTTAAGTCAAATGTTGTGAAGTAGAGGTGATTTTTGGTAGATCACCTGTCTGCTGCTCATATCCTAAACATAATTTCTTAGAATTCTAAACCCTATTAGTTAATGACGGTGAGAAATAACAAAGTTGAAGAGAGTTGCCCTTCAAAGATAGCCAGCTGTCACCCTACTCATAAGATTAGAAAAAAGTAGCTTAAGTCTTTTTCGCTTGAAATTACTAAATTCTATTTAAATGAGTTTGACTATTTTTAAGTATTTTTTTTGTTTTGACTAAATTTATTGCTGTTGGTAAACTTTAACTAAAAGTTATATAACCCCCATGAAGACTATCTTGAACAATATAAAGAGCCAAGTTTTCTCCTGAATGAAATAACAGAAAATGTGTACCTAACACATGTTTTGTTTTGTTTTGTTTTATTGTTTTTTTTTGTCTGTTTTGGTTCAGAAGTGCCAAAGACATGCTGTTTCATGTTTTGTATCTGTGTCATAACCAGTAGACACTTGCTCGCAGAGAAGGTCATTGCCTCCCCCTTACTCATAGTATAAAGATCCCTTGAGAAATACCACAGGGGGGTAGTGAAACTGCCAACAGATACCCAAATCACTTTGTTACTATTTTAATTATAAAATGCAATCGAAAGCTCAAGCATTTGAATATTCAAACCGAATCATTACCATGTGTATAGGCAGCACATTTGGCAAATGCTGAAAAATTGAACACTGAGGATTTGTGATAAACTAGGGTTACAACAAAGCTGTTGGAATTAACGTTTTAATTCATGCTTGCGGGTATAAAGTCATAGCTTATCATGCCGGCCAGGCAGACTTGCTGAGTATTTCTGTTTCTGAACTCTTTTCATTGACATTTAAAAGCTCTTCCAACATGACGATACAGTTTCCCCTTCTGCTATCTATTACATGCTTAAGCAGTGAGAAGAACCCTGTAGGATGGATGATTGATACACATCAATTCACATCAAGCAATTTGAGAAGGAAAGAAACCAAACGAAGTATTCTAAACAATAGAGTAAAAGAAACTTGCACAAATAAAATAGATATGAATTTTTTAAATGGCTGTGATTGTTGCCCCAAAACATACTAAAATTCTGAAAGAGAAGGCAAATATCTAAATTCTTTGAATAGTTTATCCTTCTCAGGTGTGATAACACCTGCAGAAAGAATCTTTAATTCCACAGAGGACATTTGTTGAACGAATTTACATTAAAACTTAACTATGTGTCAGGTTTTTACTGGGCACTGGGGAGAAAATAGTGAAAAAACACAGTCCTCAAGGAGCTTACACTTTAACTAAAATGAAAAACAATGAGGTTGACCTCAATGAAAAATAGCGTAGTACATACTGTCAAACTGCCAATCAGTGGCTTTCCCTGGTGAATAAAATTTAAGAGAGCCATCAAAATGAGGAGCATTAAGATGAAATGGGACTATGCTTTGTCTTTGAATCTTGCCTGCCTAGCAGAGGTTTTAGGGGATGTTTGCTGAATTGAAGTAAACTGAAACCATAATGATGAACAAGATAGATAAAATGTGGGGTTTTTAATTCCCATATCAGATGAGTCTTTAAAGAAAAAAATTTATACTTATTTATACTTATTTGACTTCCTAGAGCCCAGCATTATTTTTATAAAGCCAGAGGTAAAAATATTGAACCAAATTGGAGGGGCATGTGAGACAGGCTCAGAGAAAAGTCACAGTTCAATCGTGGGTCATTAAAAAATGGATTTCCCTAGTACTTTGGTTTCACTTATTCCGTAAATCTGGGAAAACTAGTTTGCATGTGATTTTTTTGCCCAAGTCTCCAACGTGGTGGCAGTTCTTGCTTTTTAGAACCAGCAGCAATGCAAAAGAATCCTTTCAAATAGCTTGTAAATATTGCTAGAACTCACTGTTCTTGGATAAAGTCTGAATACATTTGACTCATGCTCATTAATTAAATCATGTAAGAGTAACTGCACTGGAGACACACATTCTCTGTAGGAGAAACAATAGAAGTCAATTTACATCAGAATGGAGCCCTTTGGGCTCAAGAATCAAAGCACCTTAGTTCATTTTGCTCTTACTCTAGGAAAACAACACTTGAAGATGTATGTTTAGCTGAGATTACAGGTAAGAAAGAATCTTTTGTCATTTCCTCTCCCTTTTTCATTCTTAGAGGAGCAAAATAAGATAATCAATAGTTATAATTACAATTTTCTTTTTATCAACCTTTCAAATGCCTCTTATATGTCATCCTTACCTTTAAAGATTACAACCTCTGCAAATCCGTGAAACATTTTCCTTATTCTCTGACAAAGTATTTATTGTTAATTCCGGTACTCAAATGCTACACAAAATAGCAAAATGGTGACAGTAGTTATAAATAAGGTTTTAACAGTCATTGAAAGAAAATCATTTTACGCAAGGTGAGGATAATTGTCTCAATGCAGTAATTAAAGGTAAAATAATTTGGAATAAAAATGATTTTTTTCTATTGCTGCTTTATTAAAAACGAGATGTTGGATTCTGATTGTTAATTAAGCAATTCATTTTATGCTTCCCAAGTCCTAGTTCTTTTCTTTTTTTCTTTTTTCTTTTTTTACATTTATTTATTTTTGAGAGAGAGCACAAATGGGGGAGGGGCAGAGGGAGAATGAGACACAGATTCGGAAGCAGGTTCCAGTCTCTGAGCTGTTAGCACAGAGCCCAATGCGGGGCTTGAACTCACAAACCTTGAGATCATGACCTGAGTTGAAGTCAGATGCTTAACCTACTGATCCACCCACGTGCCCCCCTAAGTCCTAGTTTTTAAACACTTGCTGAGAATAGGTGAGCTGGACAGTGTAAAGCATGACATAGGACACCACATAAGTGGGCACTGAGAAATTACTACTTTTTAAATATTTATTTCTCTTCAATATATTCTACCTAACGTGAACACTTACTCATTTATCCATTTCGCTAATATTTATCAATATTGCCTATATTTCAAGTATTGGGCTATGTACTTGAGATTCAGCAGTTAGAAAAAATGAATTTGTCATAGTATTTACTAGCCAAATTGACATCCACATTGTGAGAAGAAGCTGAACGTACTGAACCTTAATGGACTCTGATAACTGTTTTGTAATTGTAATATTTATCAATGCTGACACAAAATGCCAAAATTATTGTTGGCATTATATTAATGAAAACCATCCATTTGATGTAACTCAAATAAAATATGTCATTACTTGAGTCAGCTTTTTACTTAATTCCTGACCGTTTGGGAACAATACATAGCGAGGTGTATTGTTGTTATGAATAGCTCTGTAGGTTAATTATTCTAGGTACAGATATCCTCTTTGGGAGGAAGACGACTTATTAGACAATAGAATGTTATAGATGAAAGAGGTTGCAGATAATACTTGTCCAAGATGTAGATAAAGGCCTCAAATATTTGAGGTGAATATCCCTTGTGATCAAGCCAGTTGTTACCACATGCAAACAAAACTCCTAGCTGTCCTGTACGGCTTATTCTTTTGTGTATTATTTAGTTGTTAATTCTGAAAGATTATTATTGTCTGTATTTGCATCTATCTTTTCCAGATTCCCCATAGATAAATTCATTATGCACTCCTGCCAAATTAAATGTGGACCATAATATCTATATGAGTGTGTTACCTATTAATCAGTATTTTGTGGACTTCCTTATCAGAGTGGTTTCTTTTTTATGTTGAGAAATATTTTTAAAAGCACAGCTTTTAAATGACTTTTTAAATGTTTGGTATTTGAAAATGTCAGGTTTTTAAGCAAATTTTCCTTAGGAATGAAGTGCTAGGAATCCCTGTTAAAATGGAATATTTTTACTGGGCCAGTCACGGAACTACCACTGTTCCCATAGTAACTCGTTCTTAGATGAACAATGAAGCAGAGACACTAGTATGTGTATTGATAAATCTGACCCAATCGTATTTGATAAATCCTCACTCATATCTAGGATGAGACAGTGTTTTTATCAGGGACTATAAACATATTGATCAATTGTACAAACAGGGAAAATTAGCAATTGTGAGGTATGCTTTTACCTTGTGTCTGAATTTTCACTAGATGACTTCTCTATGATCAGGAGAATTTACAATTTTGATGTAAGGAAGAAAAAAATCCCGTGGAGTATTTTTGCAGAAATCTCCAGGATTTTGGTAATGTCTGGAGTAACTTTTCCTTATTGACACAATTTTACAAGTACTGACCAAAAGCCTTGAATGATAGCAAATGATTTGATGGATCTACACCAACATTTGGCTCTTTCAGCAAGACTGGAATCCTTAGAGAAATGAGCCAGTTAAAGGTCAGATGCTTATTAATCTGTTGAAAAATGAGATGGGTAATTGTCATCCATCATTTAAAAAGATGTATAAAAACAAAATAATTAATAAATAAATAAATAAATAAAATCTATTACTTCTGAAGTTTGTCTTGCAAACACCTTAAAGATACTCTGATGTCTGAATATGCCTAGAAACCCATGCCTCCATCTCTTGCAATCTTTTTTGAATTTTTTTAATGTTTATTTATTTTTAAGAAAGAGAGAGAGATACAGAGTGTGAGTATGGGAGGGGCAGAGAGAGAGGGAGACACAGAATCTGAAGCAGGTTCCAGGCTCCAGGCTCTGAGCTATCAGCACAGATCACAGCGCGGGGCTAGAGCCTAGGAACCATGAGATCGTGACCTGAGCCGAAGTTGGATATATAACCGACTGAACCACCCAGGCCCCCCCATCTTGTAATCTTTTATGTTCACAGAACTTTTTTTTTCTTAGAACCAGCATCAGGGAATGCAACATTTAAAAATATCCATTGTCTTGCATCAACCTCTAACTCCCCAATAGGCTTTATTTATTTTGTGCCCCTATTGGACATAGCATCAGGTTTCTATTATCAAATAGGATACTTTTCAACTGTATCAGTTTAATTATATAATTGTCAATTATTCTGGCCCTAATTCTTTGTTTATACATTCAGAATGACCTTCCTGTACTTATTGGTGTCAAGGCTTGCCTCTCCAGTAGATTTGGAACCCCAAGTGGTCATGAACTTTACTTTCAAACCCCTGGTCATAACACCTAGAGCTCAGTACATGCTCAATATGATTCTTGGTGGGGGGTTGGGCTGGGAGTGGGTTCTTGCTGCTTCATAGCTAGCGTGTAGCATGGTTCTCACTGAAGGTTTATGAATGTCAGCTAATGAATGACCACAGATTTTACCGTTTATATAAAAATATGTATATATTTTGCAAAACAATATTTTAAACAAACAATTCATTTTGATACTTGTATTTTCTTTCCCAAAACATCATTTAGAATTTGTCATATTTCTTAAGTGCAGTGGAAAGTTTACATCACTGTACTCAAAGAAAAGGAGATAGACTCTATCAGTGAATTCAGGTGTTTGGATTTCATCAAGTAAATAAAAAAAAAAAACTTTAAGGAAATTGTTGTGTGTATGTGTTTGTATATGTATTTATTTACACATTAAAAGGAAAAAAAAACATTTTAACACCAAAAAATTTTGGAAGGATCTAGCTTAGTGCTTTAAGTTTGATACTTTGGATTTCATGTAAAATCTCATCACATTTTCCTTATTTTTCTTATGCTTCTCGGAATTGATGAAAATGTTTAAGAATAATGCAAACCGAAATATAAGTACCACAAATTCTGGCTTTCTATTAAGAAAATTTCCATAGAGGCACCGGATGGCTCAGTTGGTTAAGTGTCTGACTTTGGTTTAGGTCATGATCTCACAGTTCCTGAGTTCGAGCCCTGCGTTGGTCTCTGTGCTGACAGCTTGGAACCTGGAGCCTGGAACCTGCTTTGGATTCTGTGTCTCCCTCTCTCTCTGCCCCTCCCCCGCTGGCACTCTGTCTCTTTCTTCTCAAAAAATAAATAACATTAAAAAAAGAAAATTTCCATATATTTTAAAACTGCATTAAAACATTTTATTTGTGTACAATAGCCTTAGAAAATATTAATGTTCAAAACTGATATTGAACTGTGTATCTTTTTCTTTTTTTAAAGATATAAATTTCACATAAATTGTCCCTTGCTTTAACTATCATTCTTTTCACAATATCTGTAAGAGTTAGTAATATGTTAAGGATATTAATTAACTGCAAGATTTGGTACCATTATTCTTTATTTATCAAAACCTCTTCAATCAGCACTGCCATGGAAACAGCCTTAAATTGATGATCAGGTAGATTGACTGGCACACAGAGATTTGAGGGTATTTTTCGCTGGTAGGTCCTTTGGAAAATAGTACATGTCTAGCCTAGTCCAAAGTTTAAATATATGACTAGCTTAGTGCAAAAGTTAAATAAGCAGTAGGATCTGCTTATTAGTTTTAGACACCAGCACTGACATTTATACTGTCGTCTGTAAAATGAGAATAATATTACCAGCAGAATTGAATGAGTGAATATAGGAAGAATTTTTAGAATACTTATTGATATAAAATAAGTGTTTAATAACTCTTTGATAGACTTAATACTACTAGTGATGGTAATCTTGTACTTTAGGCAAAGTACGTTTACTTCTGTTTCTTTTACATGTTTCTTTTTCTGTAAAATAGAGATATTGCTATTACTTGTTTACAAGTTTGTTATGAGCATTAAGTGAAACAATGCATGTAAAGTGTTTAGCACATTGCCTAACATATATAATCAATAAATGTTAGCTTTATTGCTATTTTAATCAGTACATAAATTCTTCTCTACCATACTGCCGCACTTACTCAAGTTATGAACAGCTTGTTTGAGGCTCTGTCCTGTGTGTGTGTGTGTGTGTGTGTGTGTGTGTGTGTATTCTTTTGAGGGAGAATGTTGGTCTGTTCAATCCCAGTTCAGCTCTGTAAAAATGATGGGGGAGGGAATCCATTGTGTGATTCATTTGTCCTGGTCTCCAGATCCCTGGGGCAGGGGCGGGGGGCAGGGAAGGAGGGGAGGTGGGAGGGGGAAGCCCAGTGCATGGACAATAGCATTTTCTCACAAAAAACATTTGTCCCTCATTCCCCGGTCTCCTTTTTCATGCACAATCCTCTCCCAACTGTTGCTACTATTTGGCTCAGGTTCAAGATAAACAAACATTGTTATCGATTCAGAAGCCTCCTTCTGATATTTGCAAAGACAGAAAAAAAGTGTCTAGATCTTGGTGTGTCAGTTTATTACTTTTAAAACAAAATTGCTTTGCACCATGGCACCTCCCCATCTATTTATTTGGAATTTTCAATTTCTTTCTTTCTTAGACAGTAATTACTCACCACTCATATATGCAGTCATTGACAGGATACTGATTTATTCTCCATTACACCTAGGGGTTCTGCTGCTTTATTTTTCTTTCTTTATTTTATCTATAAAAGAAAGTCTATGCTTTAATTTTCCTTGAACTGTGTCCTATGCTTAGTTCTTCCTGCGGGAAGTAATTCATTCCCTATGTGCCCTTACTCTCTGGGGTTTTTCCATTCTAACTTTTTTGTTTTGTTTTGTTCCTTTTTTTCTTGTTTTTTTCCTTTTGTTTTTGTTTTTGTTTTTGTTTTTGTAATGGGCCCATTTTAACCCTTTCACAGTTTAGATAATCTTGCTTTGATTCTTTGATTACATAATTCAGGCATAAATCCTATGTCTACTATATTATTTCAAATTCCTGAACATAGTCCCTTATTATTCCCCCCTCTTTTGCTCCTGAACCACAGAAGAATATTTCAGTTCTTCCCAGACCCACCCTACCTCCCTGATGATGCCAACCTGAAACAGAATTCTGCCTCTTTCTTTTGCTTCTGAAAGAATCCAATGCAGCTTGACCATGATTTACTAAAGATACGGCTTTAATTGGGCAGGGGCATCACACTGCAATGCCTGTGTCTCTCAGCCATCTCACATACCCACACTTTATGCAGTGCTCCAAACCACTCTTTTTTCTACTTGTCAAAAGCCATCATTCCCCAATAACTCTCATCAAGTATACACAGCCTCCTACAAAGTCTAATAAATTCTATGCCATCCCTCAATTTGCTCTACTATAATCCAAGAAGGTCAAATAATCCTCTAGGCAGACACAGATAAAGTTGTACCTTCTCCAGTTAAAGGTGGTGTTAACCAGCAAGCAAGATGACCCACAAAACTTGAGTTGCACATGTATTCACATGACTAGTGGTCGTCTATTATTTGAATATGGGCACAGACGCGTGTCCCTTTCTAATTGTACATTCACAGGAGCACAACCAGCAACAGAACTGGTTCATCATTCATCTTTTTACAGACACGTTTTACGACCGTTCGAGACATCCAACATAAAGCCAGTCAGTACTGCTTTACCACCTCTCTCGAATCACCAGCTCTCACAATCCACAGCTAGTCTGCTTCTCTTTCCTCATCCGCTCTGTCCATTCACTAAGCATTTTATACTAACACCCAGCTGGGGCTATTCTTTTGCTTCCCCTGGTTCTTCTAATAATAGAATCATTAAAGGTATTCCTTTCCTGATTTTTTCCTCTATATTCATCCTCACCTTCCCAATCTCAAGGTGGCAGGGCCAGTTCACTTCAACCAGGGCAAATTCTCCCAGAATCTACAAGCCTGAGAATATGGTTCAACTTTACCCATGTGCTGAATAGAAGCAAATCTTTTCCTCTTCTAGTCTGAGTCAGACCTAATTTCCTGCTTGAGAATGACAGAAAGAATTCTCATTCAAATGAAATCTCATCCTCACCACAACAATATGTCATGGCCCCGTGATGGGGACAATTGTGTGCTTAGGAAGTCTAGATTATTCACTTTTAAATAGCACCTGGACAGAGATGCTTGTACTATAGCCCAGGTAACAACACAAGCCAGAGATTTCATTTACTTTTTTACATTCTTTTCTTTAGCTGGAAATAGAAACCAGGACTGCACCTTCATAAACTATCACTGGCTCTGGAACGTCTTGCAACGAATGCCTACATAAGAAGATAAAGATATATATCTTGTGAAAAAATAACGTTTGGGCAGAAAAAGAATAAATCTAGATCTAGAAAAAAAGTTATTTAACTTGCATGAGTAAAATTCCAGTAAAATTAGTCCATTTTTTCTATTTCTATGTAGAATATTATATCACAATTAAAACAATTTATTTTAGATGTCTTCATTGCTCTAAGGCAAAAAACAAACACACAAACAAAAAAACAGTAAATACGTGCCTTCATTTTCACATCTACAGGTCCTGTTAAACTGATACCCTAAAAGAACAACAAAAATGTCAAGATTATGTCAATTGGTCAGGATTCCTCATGCCTTGAATATTCAGATGATGCTGTGAATTTCATTAGACATCAGTGCTTTATTGACCCCTTCACCCAAACAATCTCATAGCAGTCAAGGTATGATTTCCTTCTATCTAGTTGATTTTATAGTTATATGTATTAACTATATTTTATTTATATATTTACACTTGCAGTTCCATTATATATACTAATGCATTTGAACAGTTGTGTTTATATGGTTATTATGAGTATGTATACATGTATACACATACTTAAATGTGTATTATGTGTTTATATATACATGTTTGTATGTATATACACATTTATATGCATACTCATACATACATATGCATATTTGTATATTTACTTTTACACAGTTACATTAAAGTGTCACCTTTTTAGGACATATTATAAAGCCCTCAGTTATGCTTCAATTATCTCTCACATCTTATCACTCACAAAGAAATACCTCTTAGGTTAAATTCCATTTCTTATTAAAATGATTTCTACTGAGGAAAATTAGATGACTTTTGTGTTCACTATAAACAATTTCCATTTTGATGGGTACTCTACTCCCTAATGCTGCCTCCAGATTCTAGGGCTGAACCTTCTTTGGTATCTACAGTGACACCATGAAAGAGACAGCATTTCTGCCTCCTATTCTCTTTACCCAACAATCAGCCAGAAAGCCAAATGTCTTCCCACCCTCTTAATCACAGATCCATGGAGGAGGCAGACATCCAAACTGCCTGATTCTTTGTCTAGAATTCTGGGTGCTGGTCCAGCCCTTCCCTTTGGCCCAAGGCTGTCTTTTGTTTTTCTCCATCTGCAGGATTCCTGGCTTATGGCTATCCAGATGCCCACAGTGACACCACAGTCCAGGCTGAGCTCTTACTATTTTTGATGTGCTGTAATCATAATTGAACACTCAGTGTGTTTCCTCCCTTAAAGGGGCCTTTAAAGAAACAGTCATGGCTCAGGAAGGCATGCCATCAGATTCTGATAGTATCCCAACCTCCATGTTTCTAGGAAGCCAGCAGGACACCCCCTGGGTGTTTGAAGAGACTTCATCATATTTCCTTTGATCAAATTTCTAGCAAGGATTCAATTTTATAAAATCATAACAAGAGCAATAAAAAGAGAATATGGCTGTCAGTGGGTTGTCTTAATTGAGCTAGGTCAGTTACTTATGCAGTTTCGGCTTAACATGGTCCTGTTTCTTTGCATTTACTGGTGTTTTTGAAACCTAAGGCAAATCTCTGGACTGGTTATCAATTCCCTGACATATGGCATATTTTAAGTAGTAGTTGTTTGAAAATAAGGAATTATGTGTGGGTGGAATTAATCCTTATTTCACCAATAGCATCCTCTTCACTGTCTGTAAAAGTCATCCAGTAGCCAACAGGCTTTCCTGTCCCTTTTGAATAAAACAGAAGCCCACACTAGCAAAATGTAAACGTTCTTACATTCTACCATCCCTTTCTCCCAGAGTCTCATTTTCCCATAGCTGAGTTAAAATTCTAGACCAAGACAAAATTTTTCTATAAGGGAGTCTAGTAAGATATAAAGTGTCCCCTTGGAAAAAAAATGTCTTTGTAGTTGTCGTTAAGGTCAGAGTCTTAAGATGAGATCATTCTGGGTTATGCTCCAAATCCAATGACAAGTGCATGTTACAGGTGGAGAATACCCAGGGCACTGGCCACGTGAAAACCAAGGCAGAGAATGGAGTGATGCATCCACAAGCCAAGGAATACCTGGAACCACCAGAAGTTGAAAGAGGCAGAGAATGGAATCTTAGAGCCTCTGGAAGTAGCATAGCTCTGATGAAACGTTGAGTTTGGACTTTTAGCCTCTAGGACAGGGAGAAGATAGATTTCTGTTGTTCAGGCCACCAAGTTTGTGATAATTTGTTACAGCAGTGCTAGGAACCTAGCAGAAAGTCTAAATTGTACATATTTTAGATTTTATGAGCCTTGCAGTCTCTGTAGCACTTTGCCTCATAGTGTGAAAATAGCCACAGACAATATGCAAACAAATGACCATGGCTGTGATTCAATAAAACTTCATCTATAGAAATTGAATTTTCCTATGTCAAAAAAATATATTCTTTCTTTGAGCTTTCTTTTAACATTAAAAAAGCAAAGATTGTTTTTGGCCTGTTGACCATGCAAAAAAAGGCAGTAGGCCAAATTAGGCTTGCAGATGGTAGTTTGTTAATCCCTGTCCTAGAGTGTAGTAGAATAATGACAAGTGTAGGTGGGACAGCATTGGGAATGCAGATTCTACTCAGTCTGGAAACTGGTTTCAGTGTCTGACCCTTTTCTTCTTTGGAGATGCCTTGTGCCTCCAAACCCAATTTCTCAATGGATCATCCCAAGCAACAATATGTGGATCCCTGCTAAGAGTCCTAATGGTGCCTGATAGTAGACAAAAAATCTTTAGTTGATAAACCTTGGGCTCAGCTCCCAGTCTCCTTCATCTCCTATCAAACTGATACCCTTGGAAGCCTGGGTGGCTCAGTCAGTTGAGCTTCTGACTCTTGGTTCCGGCTCAGGTCATGATCTCACAACCTGTGAGTTTGAGACCCACTTCCAGCTCTGCGCTGACAGTGCAGACGCTGCTTTGATTCTCTCTCTCTCTTCCTCTCTCTGCCCCGCCCCTGCTTACAATCTCTCTCTCTCTTTCAAAAATAAATAAACATTAAAAAACCTGATATCCTCTTCTCTTTAGTCTTGGAATAATTGTTTTAAACCTTGCTTATATATTAAAACCATATATGATTTTATATATTAAGATCAAATATTTTATAAATACATCTGTGTGTGTGTGCGTGCACGCATGTACATACCTAGGTCTCATCTCAGAGATTCGTATTTTACTATTCTAAGGTGGACCCCCAAGTATGGGGATTTGTAAGTTTTTTCTACTTAAGAATGTTTACATCAATCTGACACTGAGACTTATTTGTTCCCAAAGATCCTAAACCTGGGATCCTAAGCTTTAACCATCAGCCCCATATGTGTAGCTGCAGAGAAATTTGGTCTCTTGCCTTTCAGAATTCTTATAAGGCCCATTAATTTATCAAAATAATATTCTAACACAGTGTCTTTCCAGTGTTCCGGAAGAGAAAAGCTACAGCTGTCAGAAGTTTGACAGACTGTTGAAATCAGCTATGGAAATTGGGAATTACAAAATGCCATGGGGGATTTTCCTGTGACACTACAGAAATTGCAAACTTTTTATCATGGCTGAAAATTCAAATAGAGAAGAAGTCTAAGTGGTAAATGATGTAGAGGTTTACGATACCTCGTTCAAGAATCTGTCTCCTCCCTGAAACATTTCATCAGTTTGCGCATGCTCCCTCATGAACCTCCCCCCCACCCAACTTGCTCATATCTCATACAAGGAAAGCCTAACAAGAATCAGATGGGAGATTTGACCCCTCGAGAAAGGAGGCACACCTTCTGAGGCTGTCTTGTTTGTTCATTTTTAATTCCCATTTCTTCCTGCTCTCTTTGTTCTGGTTCTCTCTACCTTTCTCCCAACATACACTGCCAATTTCTGTTAACCTCTTGGGAGTTTTTTTGACAAGTATGGTCCTGGAGAATGGCTTTGAATAAAATATTTATTCGATATCTGATATTGTCTTAGACCTTAGGCCTAAGGCCTTTGATTCCCCTATTTCCCATACATCTATAGGAAGAAAATTAATAAAATTGATAAAGAACTTAGGTAAGCCACTGTTAATTTTTGCAAAGATATACATGTATGAAAAATAATCATAATCATTTTTTATTATCAGAAATATTTTTTGAAGCCATACTCTTTGTGCTAAACATGTATTCTGTGGCCTTTAATTTGTCCCTTCTTCAAATTTATCTAAGGGATTTTTGATAAAAAGACACCCCAAACCTATATCTACTGAATGGACTGTGTGTCTAGGAGTGATTTAAAATGATGTACCTAATAGTCACTAATTCTGTAGCTGTCATAAACCAAAATAATAATAGTAATAGTAATAATAATAATAATCAACATATCAGTAAAATCAATGACCTTGAGACACCTGGTCCCCCTCTCTGTGACTAATTTATAATCACTAGCTTCACTAATGACACGAAATAGCACATATCTAGAAAGGATTCTAGACATATCAATAATATATTTTATCAAATATATCAAACGTATTTGTTTATTGATTTCTTTATAACATATGTCAGCTTTAGTAATAATGATTTATACTTTCAAATAAGCTTTGTAAATGTATTCACAATTTACTGATTTTTTTTCACCAAATTTTTTGCCTTTGGAGTAGCCATAAAGATTAAAACAATTTAATAGGTAGGTAAGTAACAATATTTTTCACAATATAAAATATGTCATTTGTTTTATATTATGCTAAAAGACAGGGATCATTTTACTTTTTTTCCTCCTCAGTACTCAGAGCTCAGGACAGTAGCAGTTGAATCATCTCAAGAAACAAAGAAGGGTTGAAAGAGGATACTTTTGAGGTCTGAAAGGTATGGATTCAGAATCTTGCCTTGTTACTCTTTTTCCTTTATAATTTAGGAAATATCATTTGATTATGCATTGATAATATTATCTGAGTATGAGTTTTCTCTGTAAAATAAGCTTAATCTCCAATTTAGGTAGTTGTTGGAATTTAAAAGAAAGGACATAACAACCCATTTGTTGTTTTGGGTACAGAGTAGACTCATCTATAACCTGGGAGCTAATAGTATTCTCACTTTTATACAGTGCATACTTGGGTTTGATAACAATAATAAGGTTCCTTCCCATTTATTGTTCACAATGTTCACTAACAAAGGCAAAATCAATACTCTTCCACAACGTGTATGACTGTCCTTTCTCTCAAGAATGGAGAAAAGTACATAACTGTTCCTAAAAAAAAAAAAAGCCAGAAGATAAAATGAGCATCTAACCAAGAAAGAAAAATAAGGCAAATTATCATAGCAGAAGAGTATTCACCATTACTTATCTTAGATAAGATAATAAAAGGATATTATGAAAAACACTATGCCCTTAAATTTGCTAAGCTAGACAAAATGGACCAATTTCATGAAAAATACAATCTATCAAAACTCACACAAAGAGAAATAGACAATTTGAATAGGACCACATTAATCAATAACTAATGAGCTTCAAAAACAGAAAGTACTAGGCCCAGACTGGTTCACTGGTGAATTCTTTAAAACATTTAGGAAAAAAAATGCAACCAATTCTCCATAATCTCCTGCAGAGAGTAGAAGCAGAAGGAATATTTCCTAACCCATTCTATGAGGCCCATATTACCCTAAAATCTAAGGATAGAAAATCTAATATCTCTCATGAATATAGGTGCAAAAATACCTAATGAAAGTATAGCATATCAAATACAATGTATAAAAATACCTATACACCATGGCCAAGTGAGATTTGTCTCAAGTATACAAGTCTTGTTCAACATATGGAAATCAATGAATTCAATCCATTATATCAATAGATTACAGAAAAAAAATCATAGGATTATATTGTTAAATGCAGAAAAAACATTTGACAAAATCAAACACCAATTCATAATAAGAACTCTTAGCAAACTAGACATAGAGGGGAACTTCTTTTTTTTTAATTTTTTTTAACGTTTATTTATTTTTGAGACAGAGAGAGACAGAGCATGAACGGGGGAGGGTCAGAGAGAGAGGGAGACACAGAATCTGAAACAGGCTCCAGGCTCTGAGCAGTCAGCACAGAGCCCGACGCAGGGCTCGAACTCACGGACCACGAAATCATGACCTGAGCCGAAGTCGGACGCTAACCGACTGAGCCACCCAGGCACCCCCTGAGGGGAACTTCTTTAAACTTATAAAGCACACTTACAAAAAAATCTACAACTAAGAACATACCTAGTGGTGAGAAACTAGATACTTTCACCTTAGATTGGGAATAAGGCAATGATGTACCCTCTCACACTCTTTTTCAACATTGTACTGGATATCCTAGCTAAAGCAATATGACAAAAGAAAGAGAGAGAGAGAGAGAGAGAGAGAGAAAAGAAAGAAAGAAAGAAAGAAAGAAAGAAAGAAAGAAAGAAAGAAGAAAGAAAGAGAAAAGAAGAGCATACAATTTGAAAAGGAATAAATAAAATGATCCGCTTTCACATATGACATGGTTGTCTATGTAGAAAATATGAAAAAAAAAAAAAAGACAAAAAAACTCCAGGAACTACTTTGCAATTATAGTAATGTTGCAGGATACAAAGTTAATGTATAAAAGTCCATCAATGTCCCATATTCCAGCAATAAACAAATGGGATCTGAAATTAAAAGCACTTTACCACTTACATTAACATCCCTGCCTCACACTGAAATACTCAAGTATAAATATAACAAAATATGTACAAGATCTATATAAGGAAAAGTACAAAACTCTGATGAAAGAAATCAAGAACTAAATAAATGGAGAGATATTCCATGTTCATAGATAAGAAAACTCACAATTTTCAAGCTGTCAGCTTTTTCCAAATCTATAAATACAGTGCAATTCTACTCAAAATTCCACCAAATAATTTGTCACTATTGTCAAACTAATTCTAAAGTTCATGTGAAAAAGATAAAAGACCTCAAATTGTTAATGTAACATGGAAGAAGAACAAAGTTAGAGAATTGACTCTACCTGATTTTAAGGTTTACTATAAATCTATAGTAATCAAGATAATGTGAAAAATTAAAAAAAAAATAGAAAAAAATAGAACAATGAAACAGAATAGAGAGCCCAGAAATAAACCCACAAATATAGTCAACCAATCTTTGCCAAAGAAGCAAAGACAATTCAATGGAGGAAGTATGGTCTGTTTAAGAAACAGTGCTGGAACAACTTTTCATCCTCATGCAAAGAAAATGAATCTAGATACAGACCTTACACCCTTCACAAAAATTAACTCGAAATGGATCATAGAGCTAAGTGTAAAACAAAAAAAAAACATTATTTTTAGGAAAAAAATCTAGGTAACCTTAGGTTTGGCAGTGACCTTTTAGATATAACACCTAAAACATAATCAATGAATAAAATAATTGATAAGTTACACTTCAATAAAATTAGAACTTCTAAATTGCAAAAAAAAAACACATGGTTTAGAGAGTGAAAGACAAGCCAGAGAGTGAGAGAAAATATTTGCAAAACATATATGTGATAACAAACTTGTATCTGAAATATACAAAGAAATCTTAAAATTGAGCAATAAGAAAACAATTCAAATTTTAAAAAATGAGCATAGGATCTGAACAGGCATGTCACCAAAGAATGTATACAGATGGCAAATAAGAATATTAAAAGATGTTCAACATCATATGTCACTAGGGAATTGCAAATTAAAAAAAAAAAAACAAGGAGATACCATTATAAACTATTTTAAATGGCTAAATCAAAATAAAATCTGATAATGCAAAATGCTGACAAGGATGTAGAGTAGCAAAAACTCTCACCCCCTGATGTTGGGGATATAAAATGGAAAAAGCATTTGGCTGATAGTTTGGCAGTCACTTATAGAGTGAAAGATAGGCTTACAGTATAATCCAACAATTATGCTCCTAGGTTTTTCTCTAAATGAGTTGAAAATTTTATCCACACAAAAACCTGCCCATGAGTCTTTACAGCAGTTTTATTCACAGTTTCCAAAAACTGTAAGAAATCAAGATGTCCTTCAAAAGGGGAAATGGATAAACAAACTATGTTGCATTCCTATAATAGAATATTATTCAGCAATAAAAATAAATCTATTAAAGCTATAAAAACAGTGAAGGAACTTAAATGCATATTGCTTAATAACAAATAGTAAAAATGATACATATTTTGTCATTTCAACTATATAACATTCAGGAAGAGGTAAAACTAGAGATGGTAAAGAGATCTGTAGTTATAAAAGGTTTTAAGGAGAATAGAAATGAACAGTTGGCACACAGAGGATTTTTAGATCAGTGAAACTATTTTGTATACTACTGTACTGGTAGGTATTATGCATTTGTCAAACCCATAGAACTGGACAACACAAAAAAATGAATCCTATGGACATTCTGGACTGCAGCTAATAGTGTATCATGATTGGTTCGCCATTTGTAACAAATGTACTTCTATGATGCAAGATATTAATAAGGCAAAGCCTGAGAGGGGAGAGAAGGAGTATATGGGAATTCTTTGCACTTTTTGTTCAATTTTCTGTAAATACAAAAACTGCTTTAAAAATAAAGACTGCTAACTTTTAAAATAAAATAAAACAAAAGCATGGGGGTCCAACCAAAGGCCCAAGTTGTTAGTATATCATAGTATCATTTCTTCAAAAGAACATGGTTTCTTCATCATGACACTCAGTTACCATGGTTAATCAATACTCTAATGCTACACTCATCAGAAGAGCATCATTTACTGGGAGACCAATACTTTGAAGTGAGTAGAATATACAAGGACTCTGACAAAAAAAAAAAAAGTATAACATTCTATTCTTTGTGAGATTCCTACCATGAAATAATTTTCATTTTTAAAGTTCATTTGTTTTGAGACAGTGAGAGAGATAAGGAGGGTCAGAGAGAGAGAGAGAGAGAGAGAGAGACAGAATCCCAAGAAGTCTCCATGCTGTCAGCAGAGAGCCTGATGTGGGGCTTGACCCCACAAATCGTGAGATCATGACCTGAACTGAGATCAACAGTTACACACTTAACCAAATGAGCCACACAGGCATCCCGGAAATAATTTTAACTTTTGAAATATTTAAAATATAACCAGGCAAGGAAATAACTTCAAGCCCAATGTAGCTTGAGGTCAGTGCAAAATTACTAGTGGCAAGACTGATTCCAATATAAATTTCAGCTCAGGTCATGATCTCACAGTTTGTGGGCTCAAGCCCATATCGAATTCTCTGCTATTAGCACGGAGCCTGCTTTGGATCCTCTGTCCCCCAATCTCTCTGCATCTCCCCCACTCATGCTTTCTTTCTCAAAAATAAATAAACATTAAAAAAAAACTTTTTGTAGACATAAAGTGAATCACAACATTGTGCTGGAATTCTTAGAAACCTCAAGTGAGACAGATGCGGTATCCATTGTTAGGTTTTTTGTTTGTTTTGTTTTTTTTTTTTTTATCTTCATGAGGACATCTCTATTACCCTGATACAAAATTTAATTAGATGAGCAGTGTTATAAGATTAAAAGCAGATATGCATGCACATAAAAATGCACATTCCTAGAGGATTCCTACTTGCTTTTCAAAGTGACTCAGCCTAGGATATATGTCTCTGGAAAATAGCAGCAATTTGATATGCACCTCATGCACTGCCTTTTATTTTTCCCTATGGCATAAGTACAGTTGTCAGGTTGGAGACCTTGCCATAATGCACAGAGCGACATTAGTATCTGACTTATGTCCATCAGTGATAGCAAGTGAGGTTCCTTTTTGATTTCATTCAAGAAGAGTCTATGTTATTTAGTAGGGAAGTTTCATAGCCTGAGAGAAGAGCTTTCTTAGGTATGGCTCTATATATGCTATCAAGTCTCACAAATATTGCTATCATCTGTACCAAAGGGTTGAGAGCTAAAAAGAAGTCGATTAATTATTTGGCCTTTTCCCTGACCCCTAATTCATCAATTATGATTTTCCTAATGCTGTCCTAGTTTTTAGAGAGGCAGCGTTAGTTAAAAACACCATATAAATCTAACTTAGTTTTATAGAAATAGTCTGCAGTAGAGTTGACATCTGACCTCTTTAGTCTGTAAACTTCTGTAGTCAGTAAGACCAACTACACTTTCCCCAAAGGAATATAAAATGTACTTAGAGAACTGGTAAAGCATACAAGAAGAGATGGCAAATACTTGGGATGCCTGTAGTATGTACACTAAAAAGAGAAACTACAGCCAAAAATTATCTCCTGCTTTTTTTAAACAAAAAGAAGACAAATTATAACATTTAATGTGCTCCTACAAAGTATTAGCCACTGTCACATAATTTGCCTCAATTAGAGCCTCAGTATTCCTGTGGAGAAATATCATCACTATTTTACTGTTGAGGAAGCTCAAGCCCAGAGAGATTAAAGAAAAAGAAGAAGAAGAAGGAATAGGAGAAGGAGGAGATTAAAAACAAGATGAAGAAGGAGGAGGAGGAGGAGGAGGAGGAAGAAGAAGAAGAAGAAGAAGAAGAAGAAGAAGAAGAAGAAGAAGAAGAAGACAGCAATGGAGTAGGAGAAGAGGGAGAAGGAGAAGACAGGTGAGGTGGAGGAGGGGAGGAGGAGGAAGAAGAGGAGGAAGGGAAGGAGATGAAGGAAGAGGAGAAGAAAAGGGAGAAGAAAAAGAAGGAAAAAAAGAAGAACAAGAACGATCATTATTACCACCTAAGTGTGAAGTCTAGATGTCATCTCTTGTGAATAAACCACACTGCCTCTGAATGGCATTGAATTCTCAGTCGTCTGTCTTTAATATCTCTTCAAGATCTAGTCCTCATTTCCTATTAACCATTTCCTTTGAATTTATTTCCCAGACCCCATTTTTACATCTTTTACTCACTAGGAGAATGGGGTTAGGCCAGTTAATCTTGATCTATTCATTGTCTTAGAGAGGTGACAGGTAAGGGGGACAAATAGAAGGCAGGTGACCAAGTCTAATCTCCTTGTCATCTGGACCTTCAGGTAAATTGACCAATGATATTCTCTAGGAAGAAGAGACTTATGTGGGAAATGCCCTTAATAGGATCTCTCTGGATACATATTATCTTTATTAAATAGGATGAAGGAACTATGAGGCATGGAGCTGAAGAGAATGTTGTATAAGCCTACACTTCTCTTTAAATGCCTCCTGCTGTCTGAGGAACTCCATGAACCTGACTTAGAAATCTCATCTTTTCTGGGCCTGAAGCAAATTTCCAATACAGGAAGGAACTACGTGGGGATCTGCCTTTGAAGTTAAAGCTTTCTTTCTGCTTTGTGTGAGCCTCTTGGTAGCAAATATTCTGGAAATTTTAAGTAAAACTTAATATACATTTCTAATTCGTGTCTGGGTTGATAATCTAAACTCACGTATTATCTTACTCACCAAATTGACTATTATTTACATACACCCACAGTTGGTAGAGTATAATGGGGAAGAACTAGTAGATTGGGAATTCTAGAGTAGTTGTACAAATTCTATAATTATGGATGACTGGTGTGTCTGCATCTCCGTTTCCATGTCATCCCTCGACACCAAGGCTGGGTCTCTGAAAATTCAATTTATGTGATTCTATACGGTAGCAACCATTGGATTGTAGGCTGGTAGACTAAGTAAGTGGTGGCATATCCCTATCAGCGGATGGCAGAAGAAAATCATCATTGTGGAATTAAGCTCCAAGAAAATTTCAGTCAGGCACCTTAGAGCTATTCAATTTTATTGTAGTGGGAATTGGATTCTGGCAAATATGATGTGAGTAGACTGCTCACTACTTTGCTCATTGCTTTGGGTCAGTCTCAGCCTATCAATAACCAATGCTGTGGTTGGACCAGCTTTCATGGTTCTTATTCTGATTGCAAGATGTCCTTCAGCACCAACCATCATAAAACTTTGAAAAAAATAAAAATATATTAGTTACAGAACCTGAAAATTACATAGAACCCCTGGGGCCACACAATGAAGTTGCAGGTAGAGAGAGAGAGAGAACGGGCCAGTGGTTGTGATTTTATTGGGGTGGAGGGTGGGGGACTAGGGTTTCAAGAGTTCATTCTTCATTGGTGAATTTAGAACGTAAGAGTGGTAATTTAAGTTCCAGAAGAGAGAGAGAGAAAAACAAAACAAAACAAGTGATCCAAATGTTCAGTTATCAAGATTAACCAAGATCCCTAAAACAAAGGAAACTCAGTGAGGACTTGGGTGTTTTTTGTTATTATTGTTGTTGTTGTTTTTGGGTTTTTTTTAGTTGTGTGGCTGGTAAGTGTTTATTTGAGATAGTAGTTTTTGAAATGGATACCTCTTTGAAATAGATGCCTCTTAAAAGAAAAAGAACAACTGTCAGGTTGAAAGAGCACACCTAGGCCAGCTGACTAGTAACTATGTCCCTGACATGGCCTCAGAAAGAAGTTCCCGCTCAAACTTCAGACCACGCCTCCTCCCCTTGAGTAACTTACGTTTTCTAAGAAAGCAGACTACCGATTGATGCATTCTTCTGAAGTCTAAGGTGGGAGGAAGGGGAGTGTGAGAGGCATGGAAAGTGTGAGTAAAAGAGGGAGGGCTTCTCTCAGGTAGGGGCCAGAGGCAGGAGCCCTCAACCCTGTCCAGGCTTAGAATGACCTGGGAGCATTTTACCCCTCCCCAAACCAATTAAATCAGAGTCTCTGGGGATGGTGTTTGGTGCTAGGTATTTATATAGCACAGCAAGGCTGACAGCCAATGGTTAATAGGTGACCAGTGAGAAACGTTCTGTATACACTGAGGCCAAACATGTTAGAGACCCTCAGACACAGTGGTTCTTAAACTTCAGGTGCATCAGAATCTCCTGGAAGACTTGTTCAAACACAGATTGCTGAGCCCCACCCCAAGAGTTTCTGATTCAGTGGGTCTGTGACCACCAGGCCCAACATTTGCATTTTTAATAAGTTCCAGGTGAAGCTGATAATTGCTGATCTGGGACCACACCTTGGCAGCCATTGTTCTATCCTTCCCCAGCCAATCGGCTAAGGCCTTGATCCCTATAAAACTTTTGTGCTCTTGAAACCCGCGCTCTTTCTCTCTCCGGTATCTCACCGCTGCGTCATTGCAGGTAGGGGATTGAGCTCGAGCTAGCTCGAATAAAGGCTCTCTGCCTTTGCATCGGACTGGGCTCCCTGGTGGTCTTTGGGGATCATGGATTCTGGGCATAACAAGGCCTTACACTACACTCACCTTCAACAACTCATTTGTGAAGATTTGGTCCTCACATTTACTGCTTAAGAAGTTCAGATTTCTAAGCCTTGGAGGGAAGTAATGGCTTTGAAAATCAGAAATAGATAAGGACTACCAGCAGCTTAGCAGTCTTTAAAAAAAAAAAAACAGATTTACTTATGATTTGACATTTTCTAAAACTAATATTAAAATTAGCTCTGCATTCCTGGCCCCTTTATACTGGCATCCAAATTAAGCATAGTGATAGTTTATTTAGATATTTATTGCACTATCTATGTCCTTTGGATCCTCTGAGAAACAGATGCCAGGATGGAATTCGATGTGCAAGGTATTTGTTGGGGGAGACACTTGTGGAAGAAGCAGAAGTAAACAGGGAATGGTTTAAGACAGCAGTAAGACTCTAACTCTCCTGAAGGGAGATGGGGAAAGAAGGGTTACTGCTGCAAAATTCATATGTTGAAGCCCTATCTCTCAATGTAGTAGTATTTGGAGGTGGGTCCTTTGGGAGGTAATTAGGTTTAGAAGGGGTCATTAGCATGTGGTCTCTGTGATAGGATTAATGTCCTTATAAGAAGAAGACACCAGAGCTTCCTTCATCATGTGAGGATACATGGAGAAGACATCCATCTGTAAGACAGGAAGAGGGCCTCCTCTGGGCACCAAGTTGGCTGGCACCTTGATCTTCAACTTCTCAGATTCCAGAACTATAATAAGTAAATTCCTGTGGGTGCCTGGGTGGCTCAGTCAGTTGAGCATCCAGCTCTTTATTTCTGCTCAGATCATGATCCCAGGGTGGTGGAATCAAGCCCTGTGTCAGGCTCCATGCTCAACATGGAGCCTGGTTAAGATTCTCTATCTCTCTCTCTCCCTCCCTCCACCCTTGTGTTCTCTCTCTCTCTCAAAAAAAAAAAAAAAAAAAAAAAAGGAGAAAGGGAGGGAGGGAGGGAGGAGGGAAAGCAGGAAGGAAGGAAAGAAGGAAGTAAGCAAAGATAGAAATTCCTGCTGTTAAAGCCCCCTAGTCTATGGTATCCCTGTATAGAAGACTGAGCAAAGTGATATGATTAAGTAGGAAGAGCCTCAGGCTGCAGCAAAGTTCTGAGAAAGTTTCAGTCATGGTGATGGTAAATCAGCAAGCAAAACTTGTTCAGTAGAACCTCTCATTGGGCAGTAATGGGCCAGAGGTGTAACCCTGCTGGGCCCAGTTTGGCTGCAAGAGCCTTGGAGAACTGTGGTAATTATTTCTATTGTTTACTTATAATCTTCATTTATAAGTGTAAGAGAATTGTAGAACCTGCAGTAATATTATTTTCCACGGGAAAGTGATTTCTTTGCCACTGCTAGCAAATAAGGTGATATGATGGTAACCTTAGCCACTTAGGAGTTGAGCTTAGGTTGGGTTGTAGTTTTAGTAAGATTCTGTTCACTTAGGTTTTTCCCTATTCCTCATCCATGGCCTTTCTGGGTTTTTGATTGTTGAGTTCAATGGTTTTTATCTCCTTAGCCATGAATATTTCCAGATTGGGTTCTGCCTTTTGGATTTAGATTTAGCTCCTTAGCCTCCACCCACAGGCCTTTGAGTCTGGCGCATATCTTAAGGAGGCATTTTGTACTTGAAGCAGGTCCCCTTGTCTAATCGGGCTTTGATTCCTAAGCACCAAAGGCTGAAAGGGATTTTACTTTACCCTTTTAAATGTTTCAGACCTAGCCTTCCAGCATTCTGCTCTACCCCAAATCTTAAGAAATCTCTCATGGAGAATGCCAGGTGTGCATCTGGGGCTTTTCTAGTTAGCAGTCTGTTATGTCAGCTTTCACAACCATGGATCCCATTGTTTCTCTGTTCCCTAGCAGACGCCCACTATTCCGGTCATGTCTGATCCTTAGTCCATGCCCAGAACTGACAGATGCCTCCAGTGAAGAAAGCGGTTGGTTATTGTCATTGCCCTGATCAAGTGGAATTTTAATTTATTTAGTCCTTTCCCTAGGTGTGTTTTTAAACGGGTTTAAAATGTGATTTTGGTAACATACCAGTTTTCTAATTGTTACAATGAATCATGGTCTCAGTTGATTAATCAATTTATTATATTATGCTTTTTGGATTCTGAGACATAGAAATACACTTCTCTCTCTCTCTGAGATCATAGGAATTTCCCCATGTTTTATTCTCATATTTAAAAAGGTTGATTATTTTTACATTTAAATTTTTAGTCTAGTTGGAATTTGTTCCTCTGTGCAGTGTGAGGCATAGATCAAAATTAGTTTCAAATGCAATTCCAGTTTTGTCAATACTCTTTATTGGATAATTCCAGCATTTTCTTACCTAAGTTGAGATGCTGCTTTTATATTGTAGTAAATACCCGTATATATTTTGGTCTATTTTTGGAATTCTAGGTGTTTACATTGGCTTTTCTGTTTGCTAATGAAAGTGTACACTGAGCCTTAATAGGCACGTCAGTCCCCGGAAGATACAGTCTTTCCCTCATTTTGCTTCTACTTCAGAATTTCCCAAGTTTTTCTTATTAGTCTATTTTTCCATATGAACTATAGTTAAAAGAACAAAAATAGCATTTTGTGGTCTCATAAAATAACTTAAGGAAAATTGATACCTTTATGATGGTGAATCTTCTTAGCTAAAAATATTATATTTATTTCCATATGTTCAAGAATTCTTTTGTGTCCTTTAGTAGTGCTTTAAAACATTCCATGCATATATCTTTCACTTTTCTTATTTACTGTATTTCTGGGAGTTTGATTTTTGTTGTTGTTGGGGTCAATGGTGAATTGTCTTTCATTTTTCCTTCTAAATGGTACACAGAAAAGCTATTGATGTCTATGCTAATTTAATAGTTGAGTCTAACTTGTTAGATTTTTAGGTGCTTCACTTGGATGTCACACCTACAGAATTAGAAATAATTATATTATTATACAAATAATAAGAGTTTTAATTTTTTTCTGCATTTATTTTTAATTTTTAACTTCATCCTCCTATCTGAATGCATTGTATAATACCACTGATAAAAAGTGATAAAATAACAGTGTTAGGATCCTACTTTTCTTAGGAAATGTTCCATTGTTTTCTCATTAAACATTCTGGTTTGGCAAGTGAGATAAATATGTTTTACAGGTTTAGAAGGATTTATCTACTTCTATTTCTTGAAAATTTTATCTTTTTTATTATTGAGTATTACAAATATATAAGAAGGTACAAAAACATAAATACATGTGCTGGTAAATGAATTGCCACAAAACAAAACCTATATAACTATCAGCAGGGTCAAAGGAAAAATAATTGCCAACTTTTAAAAGCACTGTTCACATACTCTCAATCACTACCCCTCTTTTATTACTAAAGTTGAATACTATTCTCACTTCTAACTGTGTGGTTTAGTATTGCTTATAAGTAATTTTTAGGGTTTACTTCTTTTCTTGACATTAAATTTGTAGGATTCATGCATGTGGTTGAGTTCATTTTTATTGCTCTATAATATTGATTTTATAAATTTACTACAGTTCATATACCTCATTTACTGTTGATGGATATTTGGGACTTTTTCAATTTGAGGATATTATAAAAATGCCACTATGAATATGCTTATATACATTGTCTAGGTAGTCATGTGTGTGAGTGCATGTCTGGGAGTAGAATTGCTGGATCTTAAGGAATACATACACTCAGTTTTAGTTGGTTCATTCAAATATATAGTTTCCTTAGGTGGTTATAAAATATTCACTCCCATCAGCAATTGAGAATTCCAACTGCTCATGTCCATAGCAAAACTTGCATTTGTAGAGTTAAGTACGTTAAAAAAAAAAACTTTTTTAATGTTTATTAATTTTTGAGAGAGAGAGACAGACAGACAAGAGTGTGAGCTGAGGAGAGGTAGAGAGAGAGGAAGACACAGAATCCAAAGCAGGCTCCAGGCTCCGAGCTGTCAACACAGAGCCCTGTAATGATAAAAAGAACAACTGGTCAAAAATATATATTTATCCTATATATGCAGTACCCAACAATACAGTCTTAATCACATGAAGTAAACATTGACAGAATTAATAAAATTGGTAAATTGACATGATAAGGTGATATTTTAACGTACTCCTCCTAAACTAATAAGTCATAGAGTCGAAAAAGATGAGTAGGAGTAGAAAAAATTTCAGTAACATGATTAACAAAGTTGATCCAATAGACATAAAATCCTGTTACTGAAATATTGACATACACATTTTTCTTAAGAACATTTGGAATATTTACAAGTGGGTTTGAGGTATCATATACACATACTTCCAATGTAAACATTAATTAATAGTAATAATGAAGAAAAACAGTTTTTAAGTATAAATATTTCTTATATGATTACAATAGAAAATGATGTACAGAAGAGTGAAATGTCAGCAGTAAATATTTTCTGATTCTCAAATTCTCTTTGTTGCCACTCTCAGTGGTAAATAATGAGTAGTTCCCGCTAGATTTTTTCAGAAATGTATAATTTTGTATGCTAAGAACTAATATAACACACTTTAAGTTTTTATTGACTTCCTTTATTTTTATAAAAACAGGTCACTTTATACAAATGATTACTCGACTCTATATTTTTTTACCTAAGATATAGTATATCTATTATAATTATATATGTATGCCTTATATATATATATACACTTTATGTACATATGTTGATATTTCAATATATGTTGGATCTTAGATGAAAAAAAGCAGTTTGCACAATATGTTTTGTGTATACACACATATTATTGTTTTTATAGCTGAATAGGGATTCATTACATATTTTTTTAATGTTTATTAATTTATTTTGAGAGAGAGAGATTGGGAGTGAGCACAAATGGGGGAGGGGCAGAGAGAGAGGGAGAGAATGCTTGTAGGGCAGATCCCAATGTGGAGCTCTATCCCACAGAGAGATCATGAACTGAGATGAAATCAAGAATGGGATGCTTAACCAACTGAGTTGCCCAGGTGTCCCACAGATTTTCATTACATATTATGTCATAATCATAATTATCTACTATAGAGTAAGGGGTAGGGAGCATCTAAATCAAGCCATTTAGAGAGCAGTTCATCCACTTTGTCGCTTAAAATGTTTCTCTCAAAATTCAGGAAATATATTAAAGCAGAAAATCAAGGGGACTATACAAATGAATTCAGTCTAAAAGCTTAGATGAACTACTTATCTATGAATATATGTGATGTAGTACTTGTATGACACATGAAACAGGACAAATCCACAATTTGCTTAATTCCCTGCTTAAAATTTTCATTGACTTTCTGACACAACTTGATAAAACACAAGCTCCTAATAGATTTTTCAAAATTGAATCTGCATAACTTTCGTCTGAGTCTGTGTTATTCCAGAACCACAGCCCTACTAAATGAATGGTATTTCCCTGGATGCATCATTCTCTATGGCTCCATGATTCCACATGTCCCCCCACCCCCGCCACCCCTGCTACCCCAACTGTGTGGAATGCTTCTCAGAAAAGTTTCCTCTTGACAGACTCCTGTAAACCTTTCAATTGACCCCTGTAATATCACTTGCATTGATTCTTTGATGTCCCTTCACAAAGATTTTTATGGTTTTTTATTTGCTCCATCTGACCTCCATTGTTATTTTTCTATTATTTACATTATTAAATATTATTATTATTATTATATAAACCTGGTAAGTAATTAATTATCTTTCACCCTTTATTCTGAATCCTTACAGCATGGGAATTGGCTCTTATTAATCTTTGTATCTATATTGCCCAGCACAGTGCCTTACTAAAAAATTGACAAGACATATGGAATCTGAATGAATAATTGAACACATTTACAGTTCTGGTGTAATATTTCACGTTCCCTGATGTTCTGCTCTTTCCTCAACCAGTATTGATTGGGTGGTCTCATTAACCAATCCTGTGAAAAAAAATCCAAATTCTTAAAAATGCTTCTTAAACTTCTTACTTCAATCATATTAGAAACTCTAAACACTTCTGCAATATCCTCATTTATTCTTAAGAACAATCTTCAGTAATTTCCTTCCTTAAGATGCTAATTGTTTTTCACATCCTATAAATCAGAGTTGCTTTTCTCACCTTACCATCAAAGTTACTCACAGTTGCTTCCATAACGAATATATTACCAGCCTAAAAGCCTTTGCATTGTCCCTGCTCTACTTACCATGCTGTGTCTTCAGTGACTTCTGATGTAAGAAGTACCTTGAGTTTCTCCATTCAGTGAGATTCTCCTTCCTTCATAAAGTATTCTTTATAAATCCAAGCTTTAATTTTTTTCTATGAGCAATGTGTATATTTCATTAATGTAAAAGAACGAAAACATCACTTTGTGTTATAGATTGCCACTGCCACTTGACAATTCTTAGTAAGAATCAAAAACTACCTTGGACCAACAATCAGCTCAGTAAACAAACAGGATATATGGATAAAGGCATGTATTTAAATGTTCATTATAATAGTAAAAAATTTAGAGATAGCTCAAACATGCGACGTAGGAACTGTTTTAATACCATTGCAGATGTAGTTTCCTGTTTTTCCTGTTTTTCTTTATTTTCCAAATATTCTGTAGTAAACATGTACTTTTTTATAACGAAAAGAAAATCCAATTTCAATTTAAAAATAATAGGAAAGGGGCAGGTCAGTCAGTTAAGCGTTCAATTCTTGATTTCCGCTCAGGTCATGATCTCACAGTTCATGAGTTTGATCACTGTGTCAGGCTCTGCGCTGACAGTGTGGAACCTGCTTGGGATTCTCTCTCGCTCTCTCTCTCTCCGCCCCTCCCCCTGCTTGCTGTCTCTCTCTCTCTCTCCCTCTCAAAAATAAATAAATAAATAAATATTTAAAGAATTAAAAATAATATGAGAAAAAATTTGTCATTAGGAAAAACACACAAATACAATCTCACTCATAATTTTTTTGGCTTTCACCAATGCACAGTGTTTATTCATACCACAGAGTACATTTTTATAGACACATGTATATTATCTGGACTATTTTCTGCAATTATGCAGAAATTGCTTCATCTCTCACTTTCATTGTGACCTCTTTGTCTTTGTCTGTGTAATGCCAATGGCAAAACATCTTTGTAGTGAATTCACTTTGCATTAAAAATCCAAACAATCCAAACTATCACTAAAGAGACCAAACATTTGCCAGTTTTCTTTATTTTCTTTTCTTTACCTTCCAATATTGTTCAGTTATCTTGTGACAGTCTTTGTCGAATCTGTTTTGTTGTAGAAGACTCCAAATGTTTAGAGACCATCAATTTGTGTGCTCTCTTTATTGCAAAGATACAAAAGCAGCAAAGGAAAGTGCAGTTTGGTGTCTAGACATCATTGTTCAAGGCGGAAGTCCCAAAATCTTTGAGATTTCTGAAATCTATTCCTGTGACTTTAAGAAATCTATCTTTAAAAATGTTAAGTGCCCATACAGAGCTTACAAGCAAGGTATTTCTCTAGCAACTAAAACTCTTATCCTTAGAAATACTATCACTTAGTGATAGCTGAGAGTTAATGGAGGTTAATGAATTATTAAGAGTTATTATTTACTAAAATAAAAACAAATCCCATGATGCACCATTATAAAAGCCATTGATACTTTTTGCATACTTATTAGAAGGAGGATAATATGTTTCTTATCATTAAACATAAGCTCATTTATATTTGTGAACTCTTCGGGTTCTAAAATAGGTTAACTTCTGCTGATATTATGTTCCAGCTATGAATTTCTTTGTTAGGGTTTTATTGTTTGCTGTAAAATTCCTAAGTTACAGAATTGCTAGGCTGGGATTTGGCCTCCTTGAAACAGTAGAATCCAGATGGCATATAGAGGAATTGATACTCAATTACTGAGGAGAAATAGAAATTTGGTACTCACTGAAGGTCGTTAACAACTAGATTGGAGCCATGTTATTACTCCTGGCCAATGAACTGTGAGCAGAACTAACATGTCCCTTCTTGGCAGGTGTGGTTAAGAACCTCTTACATCTCTCTTTTGTCCCTGCTGTCATAACCATGGAGACGGCAAACTTCAGATAGCCAAGTTAAAAGATGGGGAAGGCCGATCTATATGAAATTTTAGAGGTTTATTTGACTCCACAGCAGACCAAACCTGACCCAATATATCCGTGCTTTAGAATTCATATGATCCCTGCAATTAACTTACTAGAAGTGGCACATATTAAGGTAGTGACACAGTCATTAAATTTAATCAAGGCTCTGCCAAGAGATTTGACTAGAAAAACACATATTAAGGTAAGATGGAGTCATTTCTCAAAATCTGATGCAAATATAAGTATCCCACCCAAAATTATTAAGCCAGTTTTCTTCATTTTCAGTACCCTACGTCATTGAGAGTCCTGAATGAAGGAAATGGAATATAAGAAAGCAATACAGTACACAGATTTGGGTACCAATGTAAATAGAGGAAAACTATAATGTGTCATTAATCTGAAGTATAACTAAAGGAGAATACCAGGAAAGGACACGGTTACAACCCAAAGGGAAGGGAAAGCTTTTGCAAAGTAAATAAACATGAATCGTGCAAAGCAGAGACTACTGTTTCCTTTTCACAGAAGACGGCCTTTAGGAACAGAGGACTCTAGACATTGGCAAGGATCATACAATTACAAATATGTCAGTTGGTCCTACGTATTTAAGCTAATTATACTCAGTGCAGATAAGGATCCAGTTGAATCAGAGCAACCAAGCTCCCTTGAAATAGCAGGTAAAACCTCTGGCAAAGTGATAGTATAAAACTCAGAGGGAGAACAGATGTGCTGCGGGAGAACATGCTGTTTTTATAGGCACTAAAGTTTTTCTTAAAATAAATACAGTCATTTAAAGTGTTTGAGTCATGGCTGGAGAAGTACCACATGGAAGTGCTAGAACAATTAAAGAGTCCTGTGGGAAAAGGAGAGAACTGGGAGAGATTATCTGTGGCGCAAATCTTGAATATACAAATTAAATTGTCTGTGAATAGTGGATTGAAACCCCTCTGAAACTGGTTCCGTAATAACACAGGGTTTTATAATACACAAATCCTCATCTATGAGGAAGCCTGATCAAAGGGAGTTGGGAAAATAAAAGTCCCATTTCAGCTCCCATTCAATACCATCGGTCTTTGTCAATGCAGTATGAGTGGTTGGTTTATTTCTAATTCTGCATGGCTAGTGTCCTCACTCTATGGGCAATCAAATGGGAAAGGTTTTAGTAGGATGGTTTCAAAAAGTATAAGGACCTTGGGTTTGAACCTGCACTCTATTTGTTATTTGGGTATCTTTGCATAAGTGTCTTAGTGAGTGAAACGTTGTTTCCTTATTCAAACAGAAATAATTTCTTACTCATAGAGTTCTTGTGAAAATTAAAAGCAATTGGGTTTATAAACTATTAGCCTCACAGTAGAAGCTCAATATTAGTTGTCTTTCTTCTTTTATGCAAAAAGGAAGATCATATGGTCAAGGTAAAAGGCCTCAGGAGTTAAGCCCTGAAGTAATTTTACAAATTTAATATTTTGGTCCTATAGATTTACATATTGGATGACTTGTAGAGTCCCTAGTAAGAGATCCTTTAGAGATTACAGTTCTCTTAAGATATTTTAATATTTTATTGAAAATTTAAAACAGTATTTAATGTCATTCATGCTGTTTTTAGAGACTATAGCAATATTTATTTCTAAAATGGACATATAACCTTTTCAGGATAAATTCAATGCACTGTTGTACTTGTAGGTTCACTTGATGTCTAATATCATAAATCTGAAATGTTTCTACTACTCAAATAAAAACATTCCCCGCCAGTCTCTGTAAATGTGAACTTCACCCTACCAGTTACTAAGAGCAAAATTTACTTTTCTTTTTATTTCATATTCCAAAACCAAATGAAAAGCTTAGTCCTTTCAATACCTTCAAAATAGTGGAGTCTTACTACTTTTCATCAAATCTTCTGTTTGCTCTAAAGTATAAGTCATCACTGAATTTCATGTGGATTTTTTGCAATTGTCCTGAGTGGTTTTGCTTTCACGTAGACTCCCTCGACAGTCTATTCTCAAATGACAAATCAGGGAAATAGTTTAGAAACAAACCGGATTACATCAGGCCACGGCATGGAAGACTTCTTAGCCTTTTAGCTGTTCTAAATAACAGCTCTTGTCATTGCAATGGCCAGGGAGACCCCTACTGATCTGGCTTCTCATTACCTCCAGTCCCCATCTGCCAGACTCCTTTCCTCACCCAGTCCAGTCATTCTGGCCTTCCTGATGAACCTCAAAAAGAACAGTGTCTTCATCTATAAATTCCAGAACGCTCTTTCCCAGCTTTTTCTACAGTTCGCCCTCTTGCACTTCTACTCACATACTGTCTTCTGAGTGAAACTTTCCCCTCTACACTTTATAAAATAAAAGTAAACAAAAAGCAACCCCATCTCAGGATTCCCTATCCTCCTGGTCCTACTTTATTTTCTCCATTGCATTTATTACCGTTTGAAATTCTAATTACTTATTTACTTCCTGACTCCCCATTTATTTTGTGTCTATATCACTCCCCATTTATTTTGTGTCTTCCTATATCCTCACTGACTAGAACAGTATTGAGTACATACGTTTTCAAAAAATGTTGGTTGAAAGAGGAAAGAAGAAATTAAAAAAAAAAAAGTTTTATTTCCTTTTCTGTGTCTTTGGATTTCAGAAGAGAAACATGCTTTGGAGGTCATGATCTCTTTCTAGCATAGTCTTTCTAAGATTTCTTGTGTTTTTGCAGAAAGAATACATCTACTGTTCTAATAAAGCCTCAAGACTTTTCTTCCCAAAACATTTAGAACAAACTGAGCCTTGAAGGAATAATGTAATCTTAGCAGTTTGCCAAGATATTTTGCTGATTCTGCAAAGCATAACCCCTCCCATGAAGGGACCACTGACGGTTCTAAGTCTGGATTACCTCATTGGACAATAAATAACATGTCAAGTACACTAGGAGTCTTGTGTCCCTAGAAACATGAGGACCAATAGTTATTTTCTGTCCTGTGGAAATTTTACGGAGTCCTAGGGGGACTTATTTATCTTGTCAACAGTAATCAATATTTGTAACAAATTAGCAGGCACAAATATAAATGTGATATTCAGCAAAACAATATTGGACGAAGGAACATTGAAAAGTAGCTATCTGTCTTCCATGTCCTAAGAGGAGAACTAGCATTGTTATAAAGAATTTGCAAATATTAATTTTACAACAGCCTTACGAGGTAAGCATTAGCTTTTCTATTTAACAGGTAAAGAAACACTCTGGATAAAGCAAAGCATTTGATCTGTGAATGTACACAAAGAATATATTAGAGTTGGGAATCAATCCAGCATCAATCTGAGTTCACAGCCCATGAATGCTCTTAAATATGCCATCTTGTTTTGGAAGTCTTGCCTGCAGTATCCATTTAAACCCAATGAAATAATTGGCCTGACTGTAGGAGACACTCTGAAAGTATATTAGAAAATACATTGTTTTGCTGTTAAAATGAGACATGGTTAGCACTGGTGTAAAGCAAAATAATCCAGAATAAGGTTTCCCTATGTGGTAACTTAGGTTCAAAAGAATTCAATCTTCTATCAAGGTGATCACTCCCATAACTCCTGAAATGTAACATGATGTAAATAAGCTAGGAATTACCTCTCATCATTTTATAGAACGAGGTTCCGCAGAGTTCATGTTGAATCAGAGAATGAACTCTATGTAGCACTCATTAATTTTAAGGATTATTACAATCATTAGTTTCTGTCAATTCACAAGTGCTTTAAGTGAGTCTAAGGTATCTGAATTTTTCAGGTGGTGTTACATTTACATTTGTCTTAAAAATGTAGTGCTTTATCATCCTACCTGACATGTGTTTGGCTTTGCCCACACACAGCCTTTGGCAGTATGCATAGGATTAGAAAGTTTTTTTTTTTTTTTCAAAACAGTAGATTATCTCCTGATCTTTTCAGTAGGATACTGTTTTTGCCTATGGAAACTTAATAAACCTTTTTTAACTAACAAGGTTAAAAATTGTAACATAATAGATGGTGCTTTACTCAGAATTGCTTTGCAAACTGGCAGAACTAGCATCCAAATCCAAGCTTGAATGCTCTAAACTTGCATTCACTGCCCTTCACACAGTTCTTTCTGTGACTCGGTTTTATTTTTTATCCACCAAAATAAAAATAATGTCCATTTCACTTAATAGACAAGACTGTGGTGAGGCTTCGATAAAATGAAACACATCTCTACACGTTTTTTGTTTGTGTTTTACAAATAAAAGATGCTTTCAGTCACAAGGAAACTACCAGTAGATTAAAAGAGGAAGTACCAAATTGTTTAGGCTGCTTACGGAACTGCCTCTGCAACACCTTTCATCATCCCCAAAACTATGATTGCACTGCAATGTCTTAACCAAGCATTCCAGTGGGAGTCCATATTTGGCAAATGAAACTCCTAGTTAAAAGGCCTTACTTTTGGAGAACAAACTCTCATTACATAATAATTCTCCCACAGCAGGCCCTTCCTCAAAACTTACTAAATTCTGCCTTTTTTAAATTACCATTTTATGGCTTTCACATACATAGCAGAGGGAAGGTGATGGAATTCAGTCCTATCTGTGTGGCTCTGAATGGTAATTGCACATAGTCAATGAATATCCATTACTAGCATATTGCTTTCATTTCCCCAGTAAAGTGGGAAAGCTAAACCCAGGCAGTGTCACATATTGGAAGCTACAGAAATACATTTCTTAATATAGTAGAAGTTTGGAGGGAAAATAACTTGACTACTGCACATTCAAGCTTTTAACCTGGGTTAGTACATAATTCGAGACCAGATGTGAGAAAGTTCTTTGCATAATTTATTGTGTCTTTCGAGTGCCAAGACAGGGTAAAAGCATGGAAAGACAAGTAAAAGTGCAAGAGATAGAAACCCTCTATAAAAAAGTAGCACGAAAAACTAAATTTTGCATGAACTTCAACAAGGTATGATTCCTGTACAATGTACTCCATTCATTTAAAGTGCACAGTTTGGGGGCACCTGGGTGGCTCAGTTGGTTAGGTGTCCAACTTAGGCTCAGGTCATCATCTCATGGTCTGTGAGTTCCAGCCCAATGGTGGACCCTGTGCTGACAGCTCAGAGCCTGAAGCCTGCTTTGGATTCTGTGTCTCCCTCTCTCTCTGTCCTTCACCCACACTCTCTCTCTCTCTCTCTCTCTCTCTCAAAGTAAATAGACATAAAAAAATTAAAGTGCACAGTTTAATGAGTTCTAAAACATGTATTTACTCACAGAAAAGTCAAGATATATAATAGTTTATATTATCCCAAAAGTCTCCTTATACTCTTTTACAGTACATCCTTCTGTCTGCTCTCAGACACACACACACACACACACAACACACACACATGTACACGCAACCTGTCAATCTGCTTCTGTCAGTATAGATTACATTATGGTTTTTTATGATTTTAAATAAGTGGAGTATTCATTCTCTTGTGTCTGGCCTCTTTCCTTTAGCATAATAAATTCTAAATTTATTCACATTGTTGTATCAGTGGTGGTTTGTTGCCTTTTTATTGTTGAGTAGAATTCAATCATGTAGATATGTATTTTTCCATTTAACTCTTAATAGACATTCGCCATTTGATAAATTATTTCTACTTCTTAGCTATATGAACAAAGCTTTGAGGAACATTTATATACAAATCTTCATGTGAATATATGTTTTAATTTATTGGGGGAAATGCCTACATATTAAATAGATTTCAATTTTAAGAAACTTCCAGTTAATTTTCTAAAGCTTTTGACAGTTTTAAATTGGTTCCAGTATTGAATGAGAATTACAATTGTTCTATATCTACATCAATGCTTGGCATACTCAGTTTTTATCATTTTAACCCTTCTAATGAGTATATGGTGGTATCTCACTGTGTTTTTCTTTTATTTTTTAAAACATTTTATCACTGTATAACATACATATTGAAAATGTAAAAGTCTTAAGTACACAGTGGGATTAATTTTCATAAGGTGAACATATAATATAACCATTGACCAGCCAGGTCAAAAAAGTGGATTATGTTAGGGTACATATAAGATAATTTGTTGAAGTGGGACACCTGGGTGGCTCAGTTGGTTGAGCTACCGACTTTGGCTCAGGTCATGATCTCACGGTTTGTGAGTTCAAGCCCCGTGTTGGGCTCTGTGCTGACAGCTCAGAGCCTGGAGCCTGCTTCGGATTCTGTGTCTCCCTCTCTCTGCCCCTCCCCCACTCATGCTGTGTCTCTCTCTGTCTCAGAAATAAATAAACATAAAAAAAAATAAATAAAAGATAATTTGTTGAAGTGATAAGTGATGTCAGTAAAAAAGAATAAAGATTTGACAATGATGGGGGTGCTATTTTCATTCAGATAGGGAAAGTCTCTCTAAGGAAATGATGATGGAACAAAGGATACCTGCACAGATAGAACAAAGGATACCTGCAATTCATTCTTAAATCTGGAGTAAGACAGTCTCAAGCAGGGGGAATGGCAAGGGCAAAGGCCTAGAGGCTGGCGTGCTCTGGGCATATTCCATAAGCAGCAACTTACACTCTTCCTTCCTTTATGTATATCCATAGTTCCATGTAATAACATTTCTCTTCTGCCTGAAGGACTTCCTTTAATAGTTTTTGTTGTATGGGTCTGTTGTTGATGAATGAGTCCTTCCTTCCAGCTTTTATGTCTGGAAATGTCATTTTTCTTTTCTTTTTAGAGATATTTTTGCTGGGTTAGGAATTATAGGTTGACAGTTTTCATTTGTTTGTGCTAAAATCTTGCTCATTGCTTTCTCACTTGCATTGTTTTCCACAAGAAATCTGATGTCATATTTGATTTTCTGGGTATCTTTTTTCTGGCTGTTCTAAAATCATTTCTCTTTATGGGTGTCTGGGTGGCTCAGTCATTTAGGCATATGACTCTTAATTTCAGCTCAGCTCATGATCTTTCAGGTTTGTGAGTTTGAACCCCATGCCAGGCTCCTTGCTGACAGAGCGGAGCCTGCTGGGGATTCTCTCTCTCCCTCTGTCTTTATCCCTCCTGGACTTGCTTGCACTTTCTCTCTCTCTCTCCCTCTCTCTCTTTTTTTTCTCTCTCTCTGTCTCTCAAAATAAATGGATAAGCATTTAAAAGTAAATAAAAATAAAACCATTTCTCTTTATATATGGTTTTGAAAAATCTGATTATGATATGCCTTATTAGAATTTTCCTTGTATTTCTTGTGTTTGGAGTTTCTTGAGTTTATGGGTATGTGGACTTACAGTTTTATTCAAATTTCTTCAAATAGGAAACTATTTCTTCACATAATTTCTGTCTCCCTCCATCCTTTGAGGGCATTCCTTACATGTCTGTTAGGTCACTTATATCACTATTCACTGATGCTCTATTTATTATTATTATTATTATTATTATTATTATTATTTTCTTAATTTTACTTTTGTACTGCGTTTGGTTTTAGACAGTTTCTCTTGCTATGTCTTCAAGTTCAATAATCTTTTCTTTTTTAATATTGAATCTACTGTTAATCCCATCCAAGTTATTTTCATCTCACAGTTTTTGGTTTTCATTTGCAGAAGTTGGATTTTTAAAAAATATTTTCTATGTGTTATTTAATTTTATGAGTGCGTAGAATCAATCATAACTGTTTTAATGTTCTCATCTATTAATTCTACCATCTGTGGCAGTTATGGGTTATTTTCAATTGTTTGATTTTTCTCCTCATTATGAGTCATATTTTCCTGCCTCTGTGTATGTCTGGTAACCTTTGATGTTGTGATTTTACCTTGTGAGGTACTGAGTATTTGTGTATTCCCATAAATACTTTAAGTTTTGTTCTGATGCACAGTTAATGTACTTGGAAACAGTTTAATCCTGTTAGATTTTGCTTTAAAGGTTTGTTAGGTAGGACTGGAGCATTGTTCCCACTAGAATCAATTATTCTTTATTCCGGAGGCAAATCTCTCCTGCTTCCTCTCCTTAGTGCCCCATAAGTCAGGAGGATAGCCAGTTTGGATGATGGAAACAAGTACTATTCCCAGCTCCCTTATTGAGCTCTGAGCACTATTATCTCTATTTCTGGTTCTTTCCCTGAACTTGATTAAATTTTCTCAAACACAGGCTAATCTGTACTCAGCTGAATGCTCAAGGTTACCTGAATGCTAACCTAGAATGAGGTATTATGGAAAATAAGGTCACTTAACCCTCTCTTTTTAAATACTTGTCTCAACTCACAACATGTAACACACAAACATCCATATATTACGTTAAATAAAATTTCTAAATAATTACATGGAGTGAAATTTATTTTCTAATATACTTTAAAATAACTCATTAAACATTTATTAATTTTTAATATGCAAATTTTCTTTTGGTAAGTTGGAGACAATTTTTTCCCAACTCAGTATTTGTAAGCCTTTGGAAGAATTTAGGTCCTACCTATATGATTAATGGATAGAATAGACTTTTTGTGTGATACAAGAGTTTAGGTCACAATCCTGACCCTTAAGAAGTAAAAAGACACATCAAGAAAGTACAAGACATCATATAACATGGTAGCTAAGTGATAGAGAATATAAACCAGATGTAAGGGTTGGTTTTCAGCCTGATGAGGTCATTGTAGGTTGAAGTTCTTTCAAAAGAAACAAAAACATTGAGTGGACTTTCTATAGAAAAGTATGAATGGGAAACTAAAAAAGACAATTAGAAGGAGGGAGTTCTGTGTGGGTTGTGATGAGTAAGATTGGGGACAGGGTGAGGAGGTAGATTGGGCATAGTAATAGGAAAATGCTGGCCTCATCTGAGTGAATAAAATGAGCGGCCTGCCTATCCTATTTTAGCATATTATATAATGTAAAAATACTTCTAAAAATAAATACTGCTCTTGGTAGTGTAGTCCAAAATAATGTAACGGTCTAAGAGGACAAGATAGTACAGAAAACAGACACAAAAATACATAGAAATTTGGAGTTTCTTGGAGTCATTTGGTTCAACTTCACATTCAGTGCAAAAAATCCCCACCACAACGCACCAGAAAATGGGTCATCCTTATTCTTTGTCTGACAGTAGGGGGTTTGCTACCTCACAAAGTAGACTATTCATGTCTTTGCGATGTCCCATTATTTACAAAGCACTTTTTTTTGTTTTGTTTTGTTTTTTAGAAAGAGAGAAAAAAACAAAAAGAACAAGTGGGGGAGGGGCAGAGAGAGGGGGAAAGAGAATTGTAAGCAGCCTCCACTGAGTGCAGAGCCTGATGTGGGAGTCAGTCTCACAACCCCTAGATCATGACCTGAGCTGAAATCAAGAGTCAGATGCTTAACTGACAGAGCCACCCAGGTGCCCCTACAAAACATTTTTACATAGTGGCCTTCCTTGTAAGCCCCTGTTGGTTCTACATCTGACCACTTAGTATGGGATGTTTCTTCTGTCTCATTGTCCCTCTAGTTTTGTTTGTTTGTTTTTTAACAACTATCATAATTTTAAATGTCTTCCACTCATTAGACAACTAGTCGTAACTGGTTTTCAAACCTTGCTTGTTCTTTTAACAGTCTACATTTTTTATCTGTCTCTCTTAACATGTATCATAGACCTCACACATAACCCGAGGTATAGCCAGATCACTGCAGAGCACAGTAGAATAGTTGCCTCCATTAATCTGGTCACTAAATGCCTATTAATGTAGCAGAAGCCAGCAATAGTTTTTATGATGATCACATTCTGCAATTGATCTTTATTTTGAGATAGCATAATACAGTGGTAAGGCCATAAACTTTGGAATTATGCAAACCTAACTTGTCGTTCTGCTATGCACAAACTGTAGGGCAAGTACTTTAACTGAATTTAATTTCCTTTCCAGTAAAATGGGGATAATACCCCATAGCTTATAGAGATGTTCTAAAAATAAATTTAGGTAAGATATTTATTATGACAATCATATGCTGAATAAATGTTAGTAAATTTTTCTTCTGCTTCAGTGTGCTTACAAACAGCTGCAGTGAGACCTCAAGCAGATCTTGATAAATAGGTTGAACAAAACAAGGCCAATCACAGAGCATTGGAACATGGCACTAGATGGTTTCCACCTGCCCGACACTGATCTATAAATCACCACCCTGGGTATAGACACATAAGTAGGCTCACGTCCATCCAGTGCACTATCAGCTGGCCCACATTGCTCTGGCTCGTCCTCAAAGACAGCTGAGAAAGTTGTCAAATGGCTTTCTAAAATCCAGATGCATTATGCCTAGGGCATTTTTCTCATCTAGCAGTCTGGTAGCTGTATCAAAAAAGAAAATAAATTTAGTTTGTCATGTTTCATTTACTGAGATCACGCTGAGCCCAAATGTTATGTGCTTCCTTTTGCAAGTGTTCACAGACCATCTGTTTTGTAATCTGGACTAGACATTTTCGGGAGTTTACATTAGGTGCCATAATTTTGGCCATCCTTAGTGTTTACCTTTTTAGAAACCAAGGAGCTTCTAAAAAGTTTCCATCTGTAGTTTCCTGGTTTCTTTTCCTGGTTTCTTTCTAGAGACTTCAGACATTCTACTTCATAACTTCTGCAGTTAGTAAGAACTTTCAGACTAAAGGTTATTCTCCTTCCAAAGGAAAATGAAAGCAAAATAGAAGCTCGGTCCCTCCGCTTGATATCTATTGGCTATTAACCTTAAGTTCAATCTCTAGATTTATTCCTTTCTTGTTCATTTTAATCTGAACACAGCCTCCTAAATCTTTCTATTTTTCTTACTGTTTTGTCTTAGCCCATTCTTGGATTTGGAACCCTCTTTGCCTAGTGTTACAGTTCTACAACATGATTTTGTATTTTTTACTACCTGCTTGATATCCCTTCTTTTTGAGCTCAAAGCTCACTGGAAAGCTTTCTTCTTCTTCTTTTTTTAATGAGTAAAATGATGCCTGTAGCTCTAACTTTTCATACTCTGATTACTAGTGATTACATCACCTACTTTTTTTTTTTTTCCTTAGAATGCAATACATTTCCCCTGAGTCTTAGTCCCTTATAAAGTCTCTACCTAAGGGATTACACCTTTTTTTTTTTTCTCCAAGAAACGACATTTGTTTTTCTAAACTCACAGATACTGCCCCTGAATAGGAGTAGTATTCCCTTCCTTGGATATTAAGAATTCTCAAATGGCATTTTTTTTTAAACCAACATTCCCTTGACTTTAACTGTATCGATGAGTTCATTTGTTCAAAGTATCCATGTATACACTTTATACTTGAAACTAATATAACACTGTATGTTAATTATACTTCAACAAGAAAAATAGTCAAGTATCCATATATAAATGTATTCCTTCATTAACATACTGTAAGATAAGGGTAATAATAATAATAATAGTTATAGGAATAATAGTTATAGGAATGTTTCCTTTGTGCCATAGATATTTAAGCATTTAACATATATTTCTGCACATCTTCCCCCCAAAAAACTCTACCTCTCTGAAGTGTACCTCATAGTTATCTTTCAGTCTGAGACTTAGCAAGTTTAAATTATATACCTAAAGTCATAATCAAATAAATGGTGCTGCTAAGACCAAGGTGACTTAGCCTGACTTCAGAGTCCACAGGCTTATATCTCTATTAAAGAGTTGATCACTTTTTTAGACCTCTAATTTTTAATAGAATAAGATTATAGATATTTGAAACTCTCATATAACTTTTTTTCTCCTCTCCAGTTTGTAAGGTTGGAAAATTTTGGCCATATTATTTTCCCACATTGCTCTGTGTGTGTGTGTGTGTGTGTGTGTGTGTGTGTGTGTGTATGTGTTAGTGTGTGTAACACTATTTTCTAAATTTCAACATACACAAATAAAGTACATTAGATTTCCATCCATGTATCACTTTGGTTCTAATTGTCTGATATAAGTTGTCTTATGTTTTCCAAACTTTGTTCTAGATCTCTCCTGTCTGATTTGTAGCCCATTGAGTTTTATGGTGCTTAATGTAGCAGAAGAAAATGTATTTAACTATGACTTTTGAAAATTAAAAAAAATGTTCTCATACTTTTCCCATATCTTCTTTCAGGTAGCCATACATGGATGACATCTTATTAAATTTTTAAATCATCTTGGTCAGTTACATTTATATTACTATGTAGTGACCACATTATCTCTACTATTGCTTCTGTTTTAATGTCTCTTTTGTCTGATAGTAATATAGCTAAATTAACTTTATTTTGGGACATATTTTCTTATTTATGTTTTATTTTATATTTACATATAATAATGCATATATTATTATATGTATGCTTCTTAAACACAGTATACAGGAGAATTTTGCAAAGTTTACCTTCAGTTCACCACAATTTTCCAAAATTTACTCTCAGTTCACCACAATTTTGCAAAATCATCCTGTATACTGTATATCTTTGCTATATTGATATCAGACATTAAAACATTTTAAGGTAATTTTAGACTTACAAAAGGCTTGCAAAATATTCTAGAGATGTCCTATATGACTTTCATCAAGAATCCCCTAACTGAAATCTTATATAAGCATAGCATAATTACGAAAACTGTGAAATTAACATTAAAATAATGAAATAATTAAATCAATCTGACAACTTCTCAATCTCCCCTTGTGTTTCCTATTTCATACTTTTGAAGAGTACTGGTCAACCATTTTGTAGAATGTACCTCAATATGGGTTTGTCTGATGTCTTCTCATGATGAAATTCAAATTTTGTGTTTCTGGGATGCATACCACCAAGGTGAATACCATGCTTTCTTAGTGTCGTACAGGGAGGTACATGATTGCATTATGTCTTATTACTGATGACATTCACCTGATCACATAGAGTAGTATCTGCCTGTTTTCTGCACTGTGACTTTATTCATGTTATCGTTCCATTGCCACTAACATTCCTGCATGCTTCCCTTTTCTAGTCAAATTCTACTCCCACCTCTACTCAAATTCCTCACAATCACAGATGATTTTTCTTTCCCTCTGGTTATACCTTTTCCAGAATGTTGCACAAAAATAATTATACAATTTTGGAAAATTCTTGGCCATTGTGTCTTCAAATAGTTTTTCTTTTCTTTTACTCTTCTCAGATTCTAAATATGCATATATTAAACTCTGAATATTGTTTAACAGGTCTTACTTTGTTCTCCACCCCCCTGCCTTATCTTTTTTCTTGGTATTTAGCTTGGGTAATGTCTAGTGACATATATTCAAGTATACTGTTTCTATTCTCAGTTGTATTGAGTTTACTGATGAATGCATCAAAAGCTTTCTTCACTTCAAACACTGTTTTTTTTTTTTAATTTTTAAAGCTTATTTATTTTTTTTGAAAGAGGGAGCAGTAGCCAGGAAAGAGCAGAGACAGGGAATCCCAGGCAAGCTCCGCACTGTGAGTGTGGAGTCTCACAAAGGCTCAAAAGCACAAACCGTGAGATCATGACCTGAGCCAAAACCAAGTCAGATGCATAACCAACTGAGCCACTCAGGTGCCCCTATAACACTGTTCTTAATTTCTAGCATTTTCATCTGATTCTTTCTTATAGTTCCCATCTCTCTGTTGAAATTACCTGTTTGATCTTATAGATTTTCCACTAGAGCTTTTAATACATTATTTATAGTTGCTTTAAGTTCCATGTTAGAAATGTCCAATATATATGTCATATCTAAATCTTGTTAAATCTTGTTCTAATGATTACTTTGTCACTAGGGAGTAGTTTTTGGGTTTGGTTTGTGTGTGTGTGTGTGTGTGTGTGTGTGTGTGTGTATACTTATGTAAGTCTGTGTATACACTTATATAATGTATATATAATTTCTAAAAGCCAAACATCTTGTGCAGAAGAGACTGAGGTAAACAATTTTTATTCCTGAACATGGGCGTGATCTTCTTTCTTCTAAGCCTTAAGTATAGCCTGTGGAATTAGTTAAGAGTTGTGCTCTGTTTGAGATTTATTGTTGCTTGTTTATCCTCAATTCACCAGAAACTTCAAGTTTTTCTGACGTTACCTCGTATTTAGACTGATGGCTACTTTGTTAGAGTTCTTTCTTAACATCTGCTTCACCTTCAGCTTTAGGGACTATAATTCAGAGTGGGTCCCTTCCCATGCTCCTGTCCTCCTTGCCCTTTCTCAGCGCTATCCCATAGTCATTTGTTACTTTCATGCTTATTAACCTGAAGTGGTGTGTGTGTGGTTGAGTAGGTAGGCACCACCTCCATAGGTCATGGGTGTGGCCTGGTCACTTCTCCTGCCTCTCTGCATGTGATTTCTCTGGGCTCACACCTATTTCTTTCCCACTCAGAGGGGGTAAACTCCTCCTCCCTCCTCCTGTTTTTCCCTCTTCCCAGCTGCAGTGGGTTTTTAGGATGAATGTTTGTTACCTGTCCTACTCCCCCCACCCACGGAGATGTAAAATTTGCCCCATAAAAGAGACAGAGGAGAAGGGTCTTGGGACACCTGGGTGGCTTAGTTGGTTAAGCATCAGACTCTTGATTTCGGCTCAGGTCATGATCTCATGGCTCCTGAGATCAAGCCCTGTGTGGGGCTCTGCGCTGACACTGCAGAGCCTGCTTGGGATTCTCTCTCTCCCTCTCTCTCTACCCCTCCCAGCTCATGTTCTCTCTCTTTCTCTCTCTCTCAATAAATAAACAAATAAACTTTTTTTTTAATAAAGAAAAGAAAAGGGTCTTGGCACTTCCTGTGTCCCTCCTTCACTGCTGCATGGCTGCCATTTCCCTCTCCCAGGACAGTACCACAACAGCACATTTTCTTACAACTTTCTCCAATCCTTTCTCTGAGTACTCAATGGGGTTTGTGAAGAAAAACCCTGAAAAAGGCTCAGATTCCCCAAGTTATGTGGCCCCCAGGGTTCCCACCCTCTTGCCGGTACATGGAGGGCCTCTACCAAATTTTCCAACCTCTCTAGCTTAACTCTTGTTATCTGCATCTTGTTGTGTGTACCCCAAATAAGTCAATGTGTGTCTCATATGCCCCTACATTGGGTTCCTGCCTCTAGATTTTGGACGAGCTAGCTGCCAATAACCTAGACTCGGGTTCAAGAAAATTCATGGCTTGCATATGTCCAGCTTTTTTTGTTTCTTTGTATGGGTGGAAGTGATATTCTTTCTTACTTTCTAGATCCCTGAGAGGAAACCAGAAATCCTCCCAAAACCCTTGATTTTTTTCATTCCCACAAATGGCTTTCAAGTGTCTTTAAGTTACTTTCTCTGAAGGACTTATGTGTTGTTTTTGTTACTTGTGCTCTTAACTTAAGAAATGTGATTGGGGGGCACCTGGATGGCTCAGCTGGTCAATTGTCCAACTCTTAGTTTTTACTCAAGTCATGATCTCATGGTTCATGAATTCGAGACCACAGAGCCTGCTTGGGATTCTCTCTCTCCCTCTCTCTCTGCCCTTCCCCTGTTTCTCTCTCTCTCTCTCTCTCTCTCTCTCTCTCTCTCTCTCTCTCTCTCAAAATAAATAAACTGAAAAAATAGAAATGTGTTTGGGAATTATTATTAGTATTTGTCCATCTAAGAACATTTTTTTCCTAGGTTACTTAGTTAGATATAGGTAAGAATTAGGGACAGATAACTAGATGATAGGTGATAGGCATTTAAAGAATATATGTTTAGTTGAATCTATGCAGAGACTTGGAAAGGAGGACAGGGACAGTACTTACCTTTATCAATTAACTATCAATTTAGTCTTTGTGCCCAGTGATGCAATGAATGGACATTTCAGTGAAAGGTAAACTACTTGCCACATTTTCCTGATTTTGTTGATGTTCATACCTGTTAATGTATTCATGTTTATTTAGTTTTAGTTTTGAGTTTCTGCTTATTCATCTGTCAAAAGACTTTTGATTGATTTTAGAAATAATGTTTTGTGTTTGGAAATCTGACTTTAGTAATGATATGGCTATAAGCCATGAATTTTAGAACATTTTGGCAATATCATCATAATAAAAAGTTTGTTCATTTATTCAACTAGGTAATGAATGTATAGTGAATATTTATTAAAGTCCTCCCTTTTAGCAGGTAACATTCTTGGCAAAGAGAATTGGGAAGTGACAAAGAGTCAAGGCTACAGGACTGATAGAGCTTCCATTTTAATTATGCAGAATGATTAAAGAAAAAAAAAACAAATGGATACATAAAGTTTTCTTATAAAGGCTTAGTGCAATTAATAAAATGAATTTGTGTAATAACCTTTGGGATTACTTTTTCAGTTAGCCACAGAAGGACTCTTGGATAGGATAATATTTGTGTGTGTGTGTATATATGTGTATATATATATATATACATATATATGTGTGTGTGTGTGTGTGTGTGTGTATGTTATAGACTATGATCAGTAAAGGGCTTGAAATAAGGGGATATTTTTTTCTATTTCCACTCTAAGTCATTTAAAACTATTCAAGATAATCGTTCATGTTAATCATGGAACATACCATAAGCTGGAATGATCTATATGATTTGCTTTTATCTTCACATAATTTTAATATGATTTCCATAAAGTAAGGTAAATGGGATTCAACTTCTTTGTGCAATTAGAAAACACAGAAGATGTTCCAATCAATCAAAGCACTTGATTGCTCTTTATTACAAGAGGGGAAAGAGATGTTACTTCATGGTCCATTGCTAATGGGTTGTTCCACTGCGGTGGTTAATAGCATGAGTTTCTTCTACATCTAATTTAAGGTTTCTGAATTAAATAGATTAAAAGATTAGTGGGAGCTCAGTGATGTATTAGTATGTGTGCAACCAATTATGTCTCTTTTTAACTTCATTTTATCACAATCTGAGTTCGTATAAAAAAAAAAAACTTTTTGATTTGGTTTAGGAAGGTCAATTTTCAACCACATTGCTCATAGTACAACAGAACTATTTCATGGGATCAGTGTCCTCTGGCACCTTTGATTACCTGGGTTGGCTATCAAGAACAGTAAAGATTAGTTAAAATAAATAACATACAGATAGACACGCATCATTTGTGGAGGCTGGAGTTTTAAATTCTAGTCCCACATATATTCCCAATGAATTAAGTGTCTCTAGTTACATTATTTGATATTTCCCATTTATTTTCTACATTACTTATTAAAACTACCAGAACTCATTACCCCAGGAGCCTGCTATAATTTATAAGATTTTCAGGTTCTAAGGCTAGTCAAACACTGGGGAAATTTGTCTGTGATATCGAAGACCTTAGGTCTTGGGAAATAGGTAATATTCTTATCCATTCCTGACTTTACAAAATTTTTTATAAATTTCCAGTTTATAATAAAGTCCCATTACTTTTTCCATCTCACCACAATAATTAGAACAACATAAAGGTGGGTGGGTGGTAAAATATTTTAGTAGGTAACTTGCTTTTGGAAACATTACCTGGGAAATTTGATATTCCATAAAATGATGGTCAGATTCCTTGGCACCCAGGTCATAATAATCCGTTTTTAATCTTTCTCAATCCATATTCAAGTAGCTCTAAGTGAAAGTAACATAGAAAAGCCATTATGCAGATATACCCATTAAGAGTCACCTTTCTTTAAAGGCCAATGTACATGTGTATTGGAGGGGAAGAGGTTCAAAATGCTTGTTTAAATCGTCTGATCTTACAGTTCTGTTTATGATTAATGTCAGAACTCTTGTTTTTACTCATATTATAACTCAGCATCTCAAGATCTGAGATTCTGTGCTAGTACAGTTCTGTCTTTACCATGATATTTACAGAGTAGCTATTATATGTAAGTCCCTGTGTTTATAGAATTTGTACTTGTAATACTCAAACCATAAACAGTAATCCTGGGATATAAAAATGTTTATTTATCCAAATAATTATGAAAGATATCCAGGTGTATAACAGTCCTGAGGCAATTACTTATTTTGTAAACTTCAGTTATTTGGATCTGAGAAATTTTAGGGAATTTTAGCTTAGAATATTTCAAGAAGTTTTTTAACTCAATAATTTAGGAAAATTCCAGTAAAAAAAGAATTATTTGAGAAGATAAAACAATTTTAAGGAAAATTACATATAAACTTGCTGAACTGACAACTTGTTTCATAATCATATTAATTGATGACACTAACCTGACAAACAGGCTTGCTTTCTTCAGTTAACAGTTCTGCTTTTCAAAATATTGGCTATTCTTCAGTCATGCGTTCACAGAGTTACGTACTTGGTTAACCTAGAGCATGAACTGCTATTTTCTGATTAGAGTAAAACCTTAGTTTGCGAGAATAATTTGTTCTGGAAACATGTTTATAATCCAAAGCACTCATATACCACAGTGAATTTCAAGAACCATTGACTCAATTGTGATCATGTAACATTCAGCATCATCAACTACTTGTATTGCAAGACGTCGCTCGTTTATCAAGTTAAAATTTATTAGAAATGTTTTTTCATCTTGGGAACACTTGCATAACAAGTTACTTGCAATTCAAGGTTTTATTTTTCTCTTTTGAGTTTATTGTTATTCTCAGAGGTTCTCAACTTCCTTTGAAGGCTCTTCCTTCTCTTCTATCACCCTGCAATATTAAATATTTTACCAGTTTCTTTTTTCTCTCTCAGAATTCTTGAGAGATTCATCCAGTCACGTTTTGCTTATCACATATGTGTTAATGACAGAACATGTACACTAATCACTCTCAAACCTACATCTCCAGACTAGATCTCTTTTCTTTAAATTAAAAAAATTTTTTTGAATTTATTTCTGAGACAGAGAGAGACAGAGCATGGGCAGGGGAGGGGGAGAGAGAGGGAGACACAGAATCTGAAGCAGGCTCCAGGCTCTGAGCTGTCAGCACAGAGCCTGACGTGGGGCTCAAACTCACGGATTGTGAGATCATGAACTGAGCTGAAGTCAGACGCTTAACTGACTGAGCCACCCAGGCACCCCAGATCTCTTTTTGATATCTAAATCCTTAGTATTTTCCACATATCTTTACAGGAATATCCCACAGACATTTCAAAAAGGACTATGCACAAAACTCTACTCATGGTCTTTCCCCAAACCTCCATTTCTCCTCCATTTCTTATCTTGGTGAATTCCTCCTAACAGTCATTTTCAACTCCAAGGCTTCACATTCACTCATACCCGAGGCTTAAAATAGATTTCCTTAGGCACTTCTATATTTCAAATGTTATTCTTTTTTGAGACTCTAATTTACTTTTGTTTGGACCATTGCAATATTCACCTAACTGGTCTTCTTGCTCTTAATGGCTGAAGATACCACAGTGCTGCTAAGTTGATCTTTACTAAATAAAAACCATCTCATGTTATTCATCTATTTTAAATCCTTCGGTGATTTCCTGTTTTCTATTGGATAAATTTCAAACTGTTTCTATAATGCCTTGGCTTATTAATTTATTTTTAATAAAGCAGGCATTTTCTATGTTTAGGCACTGTCCTAGATTCTGGGGGCATAGAAATGAACAAATCATGAATCTGACCGTTACTTACATCTCTAGACTTCCTTTTTCTGCATTTTTTGCTCCAGCCAAGCTGAAATCTCTGCTATCCCTGAAAAGCAACATGATCTGCAAAATGTCTGTGGTCACATGCTTCTTCTTCATGTGATAGTTTTCTCATTCACAGATCCATCTAACTACTCAACCTCTAATTATATTCTAAGACTTGGATTAACTAATACCTTCTCCAGAAAATAAAAAAGGGCTGATAAATTGAAAAAAAAAAAGTGGTGGAAGAATCATGGAGCTCTCAGATTAGTAGAATGGATAACTCCATCTTCTACGTTTCTCTAGTATTATGAACTTTCCTCTATTGTGGCACCATGTTGCAGGACAAAACACCATTCCAAAGATATTTATAGAATTAAGTTTATGACATGAAATCATGCAGTTATAGTAGGAAAAAGCAGAATCATGGCATGTCTTGATTACCAAGAGAATCACTCATTTAAGTACCAGAAAAGCTCTCCTTAATGTGTACCAAAGCCAAGTACACAGTGTGCAGAGAGTACACTAACAGAACATCTCTGTGGCCCTTCCATGTTTGTATCAACAACTGAGCATATTCACATTAATAAAAGCCATGTAGTAAAGGCTAATATAAAAATGACTTAGCTTTGAGTGTGCATTCTTAATTGAATTATATACTTTTTTATTATTGTGCACTTTCACATCTCTAGTGTAATGTCATTTTGGTCTTCAGATGACTGATCACAGCTAGGCTTCTGTACTTGTGGTTGACCTTGCGAGACTTTATTGCTTCCTCTGTACTCCACACACCTGCAACACTTTCTTCATCTTATTTGTTCACATATGAATCTATCTTCTACTCTTAAGCTTTTCACTCTTTTTAGGCAAAGACAATATCTTGTTTGTTTATGTGATTATGACACTTAGAAAAAGTCTTAAAAATACACAGAGCTTAATGTTTTATGTTGAATAAATGACAAGTCATCTGTGAATATTTATTGAGCACTCATTATATGGCAGTCTCTGTATTAGGTTCTAGGGATACAACAGTAAAGAAAAACAAAGTTCATGCCCTCATGGGTATTAACACTCCAGTTTTTAAAGAATAAAGTGGGAAGTTTGCAAATTTGCAAAACAGAAGCTTTGCTACTGCTACTCTTTCAGTATCTTGTAAACTGCCCTAGATCACCCCTTGAAAAATTTATGTTTTTATTACTTTAATGTAGGATTGGTTTTGCTTATTTACATGCTACTCCATTTGTGATCTTCCTATGGTTATTGTCTCATTGAGAAGCCTTTTGGTTCAGGGCTCCTGAGTGGCTAAGTTGGTTAAGCATCTGACTTCAGCTCAGGTGATGATCTCATGGTTGGTGGGTTCGAGTGCTGCATTGGACTCTGTGCTGACAGCTCAGAGACTGGAGCCTGCTTCGGATTTTGTGTCTCCCTCTTTCTGCCCCTCCCCTGCTTGTGTTCTGCCTCTCTCTCTCTCTCTCTCTCTCTCTCTCTCTCTCTCTCTCTCTCTAAAAAAAAATAAATAAATATTAAGAAAAAAAAGAGAAGCCTCTTGGTTCTTCATAAACAGGGCCACTGTTTATTGCTGTGTACATTGTGCACTTCACATTCACAAAGACTGTGTTGTGATTGGCACTCTTGAAGTTGTACAAATCAACATTTAAGCTTAACTTAGCAGACTATCAGAATCACCAGGAGAACTTCAAGTTACAGATCTCTTGACCCCATCTCTTAAAAATCTGATTTGGTATATCTGGAATATAACCTGATACGTGATGTATTTTAAAACCATGCCCCCTTCCCTCTATCCTTTCAATCCCTCCATCCCCATCTCATGATTTTGATGACCCACTGTGTCTGGAAACCTCTACTTTAAGCGCCTGATGGTCAGCTTTATGGGGACTCCCTAGAAGATCACTGTAACAATTCTGGCTATATTGTGTAATGCTCACTCTATTTCAAGCCTAAAATGCCTCTAGTATGAATTTAAATTAGCTTTGATCTCCATACATCTACCCAAGATAGACTACTCAAAAACAACTTTAACACATTTTTATGCCCCAGTCTCCATATTTAGTCATGAAGCCATTGATTTGGCCACCATCATGAATTTCAAATTCTCCTTTTATCTCATTTCTCATAGCCCCTGCCCTAGTTAATTCTGATTTGTGCCTTTCCAAAACTCTTCCAATTATTTCTTAACAGTTCTCTCTGCTCTACTCCCAGGACATCTCTAATCCAGTTCCTACATTTCCTCATGAGTGATTTATCTAAAAAATAAACCTCATCGCCACCCCCAAGCTTAAAAATATTAATTGGTTCCCCATTGTCTATAGCATTAAGTCTAAACTCTCTGACATGAAATCTAAGGTCAGTCTCAATCTAGTTGAATCTCTTTTTCTATTATGTCTCTAAATATTATATTTACCCTCTATTTGGTCTAGTGCAAGCTATTAGCTGTTCCCTAAATACATTATGCATTCTCCTCATTCTTTGTTTATGTTATTTCCTCTGCCTGAATGCCACCTTCTGTTTTACATTTTCCCCTCATCCATCAAGGGACAATTAAAATGTTACTTCCACTTCTTGGCTCTACTGTGCCTTTTCTTGGATTTTTTTTTTTTTTGTAGATTCATATAGAACTTGATGGCATGGGCACATGCTCATAATTTAAGTGTTAAAATAAAAAAAATATCCAAAGCTATAATTACTATACTAATCTAATTTTATAATAATTTTACACATACCCACAAATATAGATACCCAGTGTGGTGGACTGTGCTGTGACAATTTGGCTTAACTGGGAACTATGTGGTTCTAGTTTAGTATTTGACAAAGAGGAATTTAAGCAAATTTGGAAAGCAGAAATGAAGTAGCAGTCATTCTGCTCTGAAATTCTTTTTTGAGGTCATATGCAGTGATGGGCAGGCACAGATTGCTTGGCCATTTCCAGTTTGTCCTCATTCTCCTCTGCTTTTCTTCTAGGTCTTCTGATAACAGACATTTGTTTGTGAACCTACTACAAACAGGTAATGAATTTATTACCTCCCATTATGGAACTTTAACCCATAAAGTTCTCCCTGTCTTATTTCACTCATATTGACTATGTTCCAAAAGTGACCTTGACTAACACATACAAGAAGAGAGAGAGGGAGGAAGATGGGAAGGGGATGCGGAAGCAGCTCTGAAGAGTATATATACAAGAATACTAAATGTGTATCTCTCAAAAGAGGCAACAGACACATTAATTCAAAAGTGACTTTGTGACCCAGGTTGATCTAGTCTTATAATTCGCAAGACTTCTGTTTCCCGTTAGGCAGTCTATATGTGACTCTTTGTTTTTGATTACCAAAAGGAGAGTACTTCCACAAGAGGACCACCAATGATTCCTCTTAATGGGAAGTTCAGTCTGCTTTCTGGACAGTTTGGGATCTTCCAGAGACAGCATGAATAGTCAGAAAGGAGATCACCGTGGGTGGAGGTGATTGACTATGATCATCAAAAAATTGTACAGTGAGACAGAGAAGAGAAATAAGATGTAAGCCAAAGTGATCTTCAGTGTACCTTATTGTGCCACACTCACCTACAGAGTCAAGACTATTCAATGTCTGCAACCCTCATCAATTAAAGTTTGAGTCACTCACCAAGAAGAGCCCCCAACCCACTGAGATGCTAACTGAAGAGAAGGGAACAGATGCATGGAAAAGGATGTGGTGAAGTCAAGACATGGACAGACCCTCAAGATCAGTTGTAGAAATAATGACTTCAGCCACTACCCACTTTCATTTTATTTTCAATGCACTTTTCCCCTTGTTTCCCATAGTCTTATATCAGGTGTATTGATGATTATTTCTACAATGTAGCCAGAAAATAGGTTACAAAATTTGAGATAGTATCATGAAATCTAAAGAGAAATGGACATCTAGTCCAGAGCTAGTCCGGAGACAGTCCAGAGAGTCTGAGCACTGAGATGTACAAATGATCTGATTAGATATTGGGTTTTGTCTCTTTGGAGCTATGAAATGTTAAACATTTAGAGGCTCGCATCAAAGTAAGACTGTTTCTCCAAATTAAATGTTTATAATTCGAATAGGAAAAAAGCATTTAATGGAATATAAAAGAAATGTTTCAACTTTTCTCTTTAAAAAAATCTCGTTACAGAATTACAGTTCCATTTAGGTTTCTTTTAATGTAATCTTTAAAGAATATTTTCATAGCCTTCTAGTATTTGTGACTATTGACAATACCACCATTCTCAACTCTCTCTCAATACTTACCACATAAGCATTGTCTTGGTATTTTTAATTATTTTTCTAGTCTACTGGCAACTTAAAACCCTCTCCCCTCATTGGCAGCAGATACTGGATTAAAGTTCTTCAGGTAGAAAAACTGCTTTCATTTGTGTCACTCCCCAGTGCTGAAGACTCTAAGACGTCTCCTACTCTTGCTGCAGAGATGGTTGGAGTTGTTTTAGTGGCTTCAGTCTTAGGGTAGACGACACATCCTTCAGCAGAGAGACCAAGCCCTGGGTTCTGTGAAGGAAGGAAATAAGACATACAAACTAAGATTAAGTCTTGTGAAGACTGCTTTGCTGAACAAAGAATTATTTTATTTTTAAAGTTTATTTATTTATTTTGAGAGAAAGAGAAAGCGAGAACACACAAGCATGGGGAGGGGCAGAGAGAGAGGGAGAGAGAGAGAACTCCAAGCAGGCTCCGCACCATTAGCCTGCCCCAATAAGGGGCCCAAACTCATGAAACTTGAGATCATGACCTGAGCTGAAATCAAGTCAGATGCTTAACTGACTGAGCCAGTCAGGTGTCCCAAAGAATTGTTTTGAAAGAAGTAGCAGTTGAAAACCCTTTAGGGCAGTATCTTATCTGACATAAAGAGAGGGAGACAGTGTGGCCCACCCAGAAATGGAAGACCACAATCTCAAAACTAAATCTGACCATGTCTTTTATTTCTTCAAAATCAAACATTATTAATATGTACCAAACCATAAAAGTGTGTGTGCTTCAGGAAGATGAGATACTCCCTATGCTTATGTAACATCTGCACTTCACAGTCTCAGCAGCAAGCACCGCTCTGACTTTGAAGTCTGGAACTTGGAAAATGTGCAGTCATTTGATACTACCACCTTCTTTTCTGAATCTGCCAAGCAGTTTCTTCCTAAAGGTAGGTGCATGATATATACATTGAAACAGTTTTTTAAAAGTGAAGTTAGGACAAGAGTCAATTAGAGGTTTCTGCTTTTGATTTTTATTTCAAATGCTTATTCCTATTTCTGACCCTTGTTCTTTACTTTTTACTTAGCTTTAGGGAAAAATGAGCGTGGGAGTTAAAATTGAAATTGCACTAGTAAAGTCACTCGGACCTTAGAGCTTGAAAGGGATATTGGCATTTAGTGACATTGACTTTGGACTTATCTGTCTCTGTTCCCTTTTATTCATTTTTGGAAGTGCTCAATCTTTTTTGAGGCTTTTCCTTGAAAAACTCTCTCCTGCTTCCCCTATTCACTTATCCCATCCCCAAGTATAAACACAAAACTCCACCATATTAGACCTATCCTTGACCATGAAAATGACTTTTGAAACATTTTCACGATTCCTGAGTATTAGCAGAGGTTTACTTGAGCCCTGAAAAGTGGCATTGGCTGTGACTGCTCTCAAGTATAGATCTGATTATTTTCAGTCATTAAAAAAAAATTCTTCCAGGCAAGGGCAGATTCTCTTTCAAATCCTACCTGCTGTGCAAGCATGACAAAAGATTGAACGGATGGGAATGCACTGAAGCAGTCCAAATTCATCCTTTGACCTCTGAGCTCAACTGGCTGTCATGCACAAATTTGATTTTTGCTAGAAAGATCCATTTTTCCATCCCTCAAAGGAAAAAACTAATGAGACTGAATGAGTTGAGGAATTATTTCTTGAACGATTTTTCACAAGTGATGTATAGCAAATCTAGAAGTTTTCTTTTCAATACATATTTTTGTTGGGCAATTTGGGGACTGAGGACAAACCATAGAACTTTTCCTGCTTTAGAAAATAAAATACATGTTATAGAACCCAACCACATGGGCAGCATGGTATAGTGGAAAGTGTCTTAAACTCTTGAGTTTGAAGATGTAGCCTAAAATCCTAGAATGCTGACTGTACCACTTCATAGACGTGTCATCTTTTTCTCAGCTTGTTTCCTCTTTTTACCCTGAGAAGGTATAAGCATCCATCCTGCCCAATCTCTCTCCACACAGGAATTTTCCTGAAAAGGGAAGTGATTTATTCAGCCACAAAGGGTTAAGCACAAATGAGTGAGGCTCTTACTTTATTCTAATGAATTTTAATTGAGTTAAACATTACAGCATGCACATATGAAATTTGTACAAGTTGTCATACAATATTTGCTTAAATTCCATGACGAGGAAATTTATTTGCAAGGTAAAATTGTAAAAAAGGGACAAGTCTGAGCTCAATAAATGGAGGAAGACTTCATGAAAGAACAGGACTTAGTCTGTGTTTTTAATTCTTGGTAGAATTTTCTGAGGTGAGAGTAGAGGCCATTGTGAGATGATGAAAACTATACTGACATTGAGGTAAACACTGGTTTGAAAACAACTCTTCCATCTGCTAGCTATACAGAAAATTCATTTAAAACTATTTGATATTCAATGTTCTCATTTATCAAAAGAAGAAGAGATAACTACCTCACAAAATAATTGAGAGTATTTAACAAGACGATGCATACAGAAGAGGCTAGTGCTGTGCCTGGCACATATCAGGTACTCAATGCTTTGTTCAACTCAGGAGGAGGCAAACATAGAAGGAAAGACATGACAGTGGTAACAAGCATATCATACTTAGAGAAGAGTACAGAAGCTAGACTGGCTCAAGAAGAAGAATCATCACTTGAGACAGTGAGCTATAGTGAGGAGAAGACATTTTCTTTTGCATCATAGAGACCCAATATGACCTGCCTAAACTGATGCTCATGTCTTTGTGGAGTTGCCAATGGAATCTAAGTTTCTCAATTTTTCTACCTAATTTTGAATCCTTAGTTTCTTATCTGTTGAATTCACTTGAGCTGTTTGTGGTGATGCCAGCATAATGCCAGACCAACAGATCAATCCAGCCAAAAAATTGATAAAGACAGAGAAGAAAAAATACAAGTGGCGATTGATTATGGGTTGTTGAATGAATAGATAGGTGAATTCAGTAAGAGTGTTTGATATATTAAAGGCATACATTGGTTCAGTATACATTTATTTTTATTTTGAGATCACATATTAATTAGCTTTGCTAAACCATGCTGCGGTGACAAATGGTCCCCAAATCTCTAGACTTACAATAGTATTTATTTCCCACTCGTATCTATCCATTGCAGTTTGATTTCAGTTCACTTTATTTGTGTTCTAAATCTGGGGCCCAAGTTGTGGAAGCAGTCTGGTGGCAGAAAGGCAAAGAGTTAAGGCCATTCAATACAATTGCCCTTCATGTTCTACTAACAGGGGTGTTTTGGGCACTTCTGCCTACATTGCACAGGCCAAAGAAAGTCATGTGGAGCAGGGACATACACTCCTGCCACAAGGGGACACTTCAAGTCAATGGAGCGTGAAGTATGATCCTCCTACAAAGAAGAAAATGAACAATCAGGACCAAAAATGCAATCTAGACAGACCACAAATTTCTGAATTAAGGTTCTTTAAGAATTAACCTACAATTATTTTGCCCCCATTCTGAAGTGGAAAATAGATAACCAAAAGCCAACATGCTATTTGCACTTTGCTCAGGCCACCTTTATTTCACAGATGTACAAAATTGCAATTACCTTTCTTACCTGCTTGCCCTTCTATGGGGCACATCAGAGGCTAATGTCCATTCCTAGTCCATCTTTCAGTCAGACAAGGGGGCAGGCATGTGCTCATTCCCTGAGATTGTGTCTTGGATATGCGTATTATTGTTCAGAAAGTTGAGTGGGCTTCACAGAATCCAGATTTATTGGTAAATTCTAGATGCTTCACTTAATATATTTTAGAATGCATTGTGGCATGCATTGTAGTGGCCATGTATTTAAAGAATTGACTCAAGTAAGATGCAAAGAGTGTAATGGGTAAATCAGTAAGTGTCCAGGGGCTTTGGAAAGTGTGACTCTCATTATTTCCTGAGCAATGAGTGAGCTAGGTTTGTTTTTATTTTCACATATCCTTTTGAGCAGTCTCCATCTGTAGCTAATGTTATAAAGCCAGTGTCTGAGACATCTTTGTTTTTATTGAGGCAATATATCTGAGTCCTCTCTTTATCTTAAGTAATCCAGTACCCCTGAAAGATGATGCTGGGACTCTGAAAGAAAAAAAAATCTGATAAGATAACAGCTTACAATGACATTTATATAATTGCCCCAGTCAGAACTCATTTCTGGCTGCCTCTGTGAAAGCTTACTTCACTGTTGTAGCTAGGAAACAGGGGAAGCAAATAGCTGCTTCTCTTTGGCTCCCACTTTCTGAACTACTTATGCATAAAGGGAAGCTTTTCATCCAGGAATCCTGTACTTAAAATCATACATAGATTTGCCTCCTAAAATCCCAATTTTCTTTGAAACATAATTAGAAGGGCCTGTCATTGAGACCAAATTGTCTTTATTTATACCCAACAAGTTTCTCTATAACCAGTAAAACCCCTCATACGTTTCTCCTTCCAATTTGTGTATTATAGAGGTCCTCAAACATTTTGACTGAATTTTTAATTTCAAGTCGGTTGTGTTCACACTAGAATGGTAGATGACATGTCCCTCACTAGAGCTAGCAGGAATTTTCTGCAATTTGCAGGACTTATCTAGAAGCGGTTGCCATGAATCCCCATCTGAAGATTTGAGGCAGCTTTTCCTTGTTCCATTCTCCAATCCACACTCTCTATGTTCTTATTCCAGGGACCTCAAGACTCTATAGAAATTGAGAGTCTGCCTCAATGCTCTATCTTTGAACTAGAAAGACCCATCTATACATTATGTGAGAGATGACCAGTAAGGAGGAAAAAGATCCGCCCAAAACTGTCTCTAATAGTCTACCTAGTTCAGTCTGATTTTGTTCACTGTAAAGTTTAATTTTATTTCAAAGTTTTGTTTGTCTTCTTATCCCCTGAATATTGTTTGTTTCCATGACTCCTGCTGGAATTGAGGTCTATTTACCTCTGGTTTTCACTTCCTAGAAGCCTTGGGGAAGCCATATTTATTCTAGACTCTGAGAAACACACCCTAGCACCAATCCACATGGTATTTGACCAGTAGCCTAGTTAGGTCAACTGAAAGCAAGACTAGACAATATCATTCCTTAAAAAGTTGAGGTCCTGAAGAAAAAAAAAAACCTCACTTGCTTTCATTCATTTGGTCTTCTTTGTGTCACATTAAGGTCAGCCAACCAGTGAATTACTCAGGATAATCTTGCAACCTCTGTGTGACTTGGACAAAGTTAACTTTAAGGAGTTTTCACTGTACTTTGGAAAATATAATATTTGGGGGAGGGTCATCTAACATGGTCAGACAAAGGACACATACTGGTAACTTAGTTCCGCCATGAAATATTTTTCACTGTGATGAATGAGATCCCAGAGAACAAAGACTGTCTTACTCATTTATAGTCACAAACTATAAAACACTTTCTGGACTACAGTGAGTACTTAATAAATGCCTGTGATATGAATAATGGATAAATGAATAAATTCAAAAAGAATACATTATTATACATTACTATAATACCATCAATATTTATCATTTATTATTATTATTTTAAACTGAGTTGAATCCTCAGCAGCTTTTTTTTTTTAAGTTTATTTATTTTTGAGACAGAGAGAGACAGAGCATGAACGGGGGAGGGGCAGAGAGAGAGGGAGACACAGAATTGGAAGCAGGCTCCAGGCTCTGAGCCATCAGCTCAGAGCCTGACGCGGGGCTCGAACTCACGGACCGCGAGATTGTGACCTGAGCTGAAGTCGGACGCTTAACCGACTGAGCCACCCAGGAACCCCTATCATTTATTATTTACTAAGCTAACAAACTGTGAAAATGGGGCAAGAAGCCTGAAATCCATTATTCTTCATGGAATTGAATATTTTCAACCACCTTACAAGATGAGAACTATTTTATCTTCATTGTGTCACCAATAAAAATAGAGATTTTTTATTTGCTTGTGTGAATCTTATTACAGGGCCTCACATACTGCTATTATTCTGTGAAGTAAATATTTCTGAATGGAAAACAAAGGGAAGCAAGGAAGCAGGGAAAAAAGGAAGGAAGTATGACAGAAGTAGAAGGTAGCAGAGCCAGTGTACCAACCAGATCTGTTTTCAAAGCTTTTTCTCTTGTTTTTTTTTTTTTTCAAAGATGTACATTGACTCAATATATAATTTTAGGTATATATTATTTTCAAAGATTCTGGAAACTGGGATTGTAATGGTATAGAAAATGGAACCTCTACCCTGAAGGAATTTCCAATCTACTAGGAAAAACGATCAATCAACAAGAGGAAAGGAATAAATTCAAAATATGTTCTGGGGCACCTGGGTGGCGCAGTAGGTTAAGCGTCCGACTTCAGCCAGGTCACGATCTCGCGGTCCATGAGTTCGAGCCCCGCGTCGGGCTCTGGGCTGATGGCTCGGAGCCTGGAGCCTGTTTCCGATTCTGTGTCTCCCTCTCTCTCTGCCCCTCCCCCGTTCATGCTCTCTCTCTGTCCCAAAAATAAATAAACGTTGAAAAAAAAATAAAAAAAAATTCAAAATATGTTCTTATATTTTGGAATAAAAGGAAAAGCAGACATGAGATCAAAAATCAAGGCCTTTTGCATGTCTAAGTGTATATAAGTCAACCCTCAGGAAAGCTGTAAAGTCAGAAATCAGCGATAGCTGTCTTAGTGTCCAGCAACTTCTCTTCCTGCTTTTTCTCCCCTTAGAGGCAGGTTCATCATCCACTTCTCTCTTCCTTTTTCCAAATTCCCCTCTTAAAAAGGGATATATTATTAGTATTGACACACAATGTGAATTTAAGTCATTATGCTCCTTCTTCATAGTGTGTAAATATTTAAACCCCATCCCCATCTGTGGACTTTAAGTCATCTGCAAGAAGGTGCATGGGATTTCTATGCGGTGAGCACCTTTCTACTCCACTGAAGATATCATAGTGCCCAAAGAGTCATAGTCTCTGCCAATATGTAAACCTAAAATTAGTTGAGACAATACTATTAAAAAACAGAGGATCATGGCCCTACAGTTCTGCTTTGTTGTTTAGCTGATATTTATTCCTCAAATCCTGATTTTAGTGTGGCAAAACTCAATTACTTTGGAGAATACCACATAGGAAACACCCATAGGCATCCCCTGAAAGTAACTACTATTTAGGTATGCACTTCCTTCAAATTTTATAGGTGTCTATAAGAGGATATGATAAAATTGCGGTTATGATATAGACATGAATATTTTTACCATTTTATGGCTATCAATATTTGATAACATGAGTATATATTAATTTATTTAACTGTTCTTCAATTGATGTTCTCTTAAATCATTTTCATAATTATTCTCATAAATAGCACTGAAATGAACATCCTTATTTATGAAACTGTGTACATGTGCCTGATTATTTCTTTGCCATACATACCTAGAAGCAATTCTCTGTATACATTATGCAACACTTTGGATAAACCTAAAATTATTTCAAAATAAAAAGTTAAAAAAGTTATATCAAATTACATGTATGTATATATATATATATATATACACACACACACACACACACACACACACACACATAATTACTTGGGTGTTTTCTTACACTTTTCTGATTATTTCTTTCAATAAATGTAGTTAGTGTCCTACAAGAACACTCCTAAAATAAGTAAATGAGTAATGTTGCATTTGGCTCATAGGAAATATTCAGAAATATTTCAGGAATAATTAATGAATGGATATAGAAAGAAAAGATTTTGTTCACAATGACTGGTCAGAAATTCATACCATCTTATATTTTTTCTTTTTCTCTGTCACCTTCCACATCTACCTGTATTGATGCATGACTTTTTTTTTTTTTCACATAATTTACAGATAAAGTCAATAATCTGAGAAATGTGTTCTTTCTGCTTGTAACCACAGCTCCCTGAATAGTTCCACTAATGGAAAATTAGTGACAAAAAATTACTGCTTTGGAAATAATAATACATCAAAGCTATATGACTCCTCTGTTGGAACAAAATCCTATGTCATATGTTGGATTTTCTCTGTTCTGCCTAGAGTTCCTATCTGAGAATTTCTTATGTTCATCTCATATCAAAGAAGATTTAAAATAGAACCTCTGGCCTATTCTATAAGAAAAAAGTGTGCATTATCACCACTTTTATGATACTTCCCAAACTTCTGTGGGACTCCAACGTGTGAGTAGCTTGCAAAACACTTAGAATGCTTTCTGACAGTGTCAGATGAAGAAAAGAAACACTAAGCAATGTCTCTGGAAGCCAAAGGCCAAGCCGCATGGTTTCAAAATCTGTCTCTCTGGCTCTTGAAGCCCTTGAACTCTGAGAAATATTTCATTTTTGCTCCTTGTTCCTCTCTGAATCTAAGCTATTGAACCCACAGTCATTGTACAACTACTTTCCTTCTTTCCTTTGCCTGTTGTTATTAAAAGACCAGTTACTTTTCATTGGAAGGAGTTTCAATGAAATGTGACTGTTTACCATGGAAAAGAATAAGCCATATACACATTCCTCTCCCTTTTTGTGCCTTTTTAATAAAGATGAGAGTCAGAATTTCAGATGCTCTACAAGCCAGGTGTTAAGTCGTTGACTTATTTAACTCTTCCTGTGAAGAAAATGTTCTTGTAGGATCAAGGCAACTTCCTTCATTTCTGATGACTATCAGGCAGCAGCAGAAATCCAAATAATAATCTAACAATTAAATGAATTATGGGGAGCCTGGGTGGCTCAGTCGGTTAAGTGTACGACTTCAGCTCAGGTCATGATCTCATAGTTTGTGGGTTCGAGCCCCGCATTGGGCTCTGTGGGGACAGCTCGGAGACTGGAGACTGCTTTGGATTCTGTGTCTCCCTCTCTCTCTGCCCCTCCCCTACTCGTACTCTATCTCTCTCTCAAAACTGAATAAATATAAAAAAAATGTTAACAGTTAAATTAATTAGAATGTAGATATGCCCAGAAACAGAGAAAGGGCCTTCACAGAGATACACTGTGATGCATTTGAATAGACTTTCTCTCTAGATTATTATGTTGTGTGTGTGTTTTTTTTATTGTTTGTTAAACATAAACACCTTTTTCTTTTCTCCTTCAAGAATCCAAGGAACATAATGTTACCCTCCTTTCAGTGAGGTAATAGTCCCAGAGTGACTCTGCATAAGAAACCTGACTGAAATACTTACACTACTTTTTTTCCTGACATATCACCTCTTTCTTACATTTAAGGGCCTGAGTTCTAGTACAAGTTGAGCTGTAATTCACTAATATGAATATGAACCTTGATTTTCAGTGTTGAAGCTACCATTATCAAACTTCAAGGTTTATTTATATTTTAATGTACCTTAATTCGACGTGATAGTACCTTTAGTAGATTTTTTTTTCCTTTCCAGAGTTCATCCACTCTTCTTCTGATCACCATATCCAGTTTTCCTCTGGAGAACTTCTCCTTCCCCTTACTTTACACTTACCATGTTCGGCTGAGGAAGTTCACTCTACACTTTGCTTCAGAGGCAGCCGTTTGACTGAGCAGCATATCTTCCTATTTGCTCTGATTGTACAGTGAGAGGTACAAGATGCAATCAGAGTAAACAGGAAATAATGAGGCATTGCCTAGGAATTCTGGGCAATGTCCCATGACATTGTCTTTTCCATGGGACTTGAGACTAAGAACTTATAAAATCAATAGCAATCTACTGAGTTTCCAGGGTCTATTCATGAAACCAGAAAATGAACCCAGCTAAGCAAAAGAGAGACTCAACGGAGACAAAATAAATCCTGATGTAATCATTTGAGTTCCTATATCCTGTCATGCTTGAAGATAGAATACTTTGGAAAATCTCAGTTGTGTAAGCCAACAACTGTTTTTTATGCTGAAGCCAGGGTATCAGTTTGGATGTTTTTCAATGGGAGTAAAAAAACTATTGCTGCAAATAATTTAAATAATAGATACAACCTATTGACTCATTTACTTTAAAAGTATAAAGGTAGGAAGAGTTTTAGGTTTGTTTCATTTTGGTGATCAGTGGTGTCAAAACCCACTTTCTGTTGATGTATCTTATCTCTTTTCCATAATAACAGGTTCATACAAACACTCTCTTCCTTAAAATAATAAGATGGACAGTGAAATTTGATTTATATGTTTTCTTGTCCAAGGCAAAAGTGATCTATATTTCTAGTAAATCTGTCAGAAAAGCATTTTTTAAAAATAAAATTCCACATTTTTGTCCCATTGACCAAGTTTTGTGCAATACTTATTTTCAGACAACCCCTGTATCCAAAGGAATACCAATGCTGGTAGGCTTAGAAATAGATTTCCTAAAGCACTAACTGTGGTTTTGTGGTTTTAAAAAAAATCTGATCTCATCCACCCAGTTGCTGGAGTGGATCAGTGTACCTTCCTTACATGGGTATACATAATGAGGTGGGAGGGAGGTGAAAGAAGTGTTGGAAAGACAACCACAATGCTCCTCACAACCAGGTGAATATGTCACTTACAGTTTCACTTACCTCTTTGAGAGCTGTAGATAAAATCTGGGGGGCAAACTGGACACCCACGCTTGCTCTATATCCTTATTCTCCTTGCTCTGACCAAAAGCTTCAGGCAACTCAGATAAACTTAAATGAGATAAAGGGGGATGATTGTATATAGAAAGAAGTTTTCTGGATAGTGGACTGGAAGCCAAATAGGATAAGAAAAGTTTTTGGAATCTGAAAGCTGAGGTCAATCCTGGGATCTATTCTCTACCCTGTCCCTTGGCCAGCCAGAGTCCGATAGATCTTGAAGCTTCATTAGGGTTTCAGGCAGTCTCGATCCTAGTAAGGTTTGAACATCCCTCTTTAGTAGGGAGGAATATTAGCTTCACCCTTAATCATCATCTACAATCCTACTTCTGTGATGTGCAGTGTTCATCGGAGACCATATCGTACCAGTTAACCTTAATTCCTGAACAGAATAGGCTGGAACAAGAATACTTTATCCAGCTAATAAGTATTGGAACTAAGGGACCACATTCTATTCCGTTAGAAACCAAATTTGTAAGTTACACCAAGTAGAGATGCTGAGGAGCTAAAGTCATGGTACAGCAGAAATTACAAACTTGGTGGAAGAAATTTATCTATCAAGAAAACAATAAAGAAGAGACCATAGAAAAGTAAGGAGAAGGGATCTTGTTATCTTGGAAGAAAAGGTGGAGAAAGGGGCTGTCCAATGATTTTCTCCTTCCTACAAAATAGAATTGTACTGAGATCTCTAAATTCTTAAAATACCTCTACCCTTACTCTATACATGTTTGCTAAAGCTCTTCAGCTAAACTGGATGACATTTTCTTTTAATGATGAATAATCTTAATTTAGACAAACCTCCTCATGACAAATTCCAAAAGTAAATATACAGAAGATTGATGCCTCCTGGGGACAGCTCTCTGACAATCTTAAAGAAAAAAATAACACTGACAGAATTATAAAAGCCTTAGCTGGGAAGAAAGTCAGAAAGCCATATAATTGATGGTCTGAAATGAAAACAAAAACTAGTAGTTACTTTGCTTATAACATTTCATATGACCTTATCTTATCCTTGTAACAACCATATGACATATATATTATTATCTGTTTTTTTACAGATGAAAAACTAGATTCAAGAAGCTTAAGAACTTGCACGGAGGAAAGTGGTAAAGTAAAAGTTTCCTCCATAACGTAGGGGGAGCCCGAGTTTGTACCTTTTCTCTTTTTCTTTCTGCCTTTCAGAATAAAGACCAGGAATCTTCCTAATTCTAAGTATCTTTGATTTTGCCATTTTATTATTTACACAAAAAGTATGAAGCATTCCAGGCAGAGGCAAAAGTAAGTGCAAAGGCATGTCTGTGTGTGATGGCCAAGCATTTGAGAAAACTATAAAATTCGATTTCTAGAATAAATGGTACCAAAAAAGTGTAGTTGCCGATGAAGCCAGAGAGGTGGGGAGGAGGTTTAGTTCATGGGTTCCTTTTATGGGGTTCTAATCTTCTTAGATTTGTCTGTAGATGATATAAATCTGCTCAAAGGTTTTAGAAAGGAGAGTTCTGGAAATCACCATTAAAAGCATGTGTGTGTGTGTGTATGTGTGTGTGTGTGTGAGCTATAAACTCACATTAAACAACCATACATACATCTGGAGAGACAAACAAAACAGTGCCTTGGAATTTTGAGGTAAGACAAAAGAAGCTAAAATGATGCAATGCTATTTCTATGTACTGAACTTTATTTCCATACATTCAGATTTGGGAGCAGAGGCTCATACACGTGTGATAACACTGCAATCTTCACAAGTGACTCTAGGCCTTTTTTGGATAAATTTTTTGTATAATTCCAATAAATTTCCCAGCAAGTTTACAAACCAAAATTGCTTAGAGAACAAGCGTCCACTTGATGAATACATGTGAAAATATCTTGCTCCCAAGATCCAGGTAACTTGGGTATTCAATTCCCATTTAACCTGCAAGCTGACTCCTTGGGCTCTGCCTCTCTAGACACTTGCCAGTATGTAGATGGATGGCATTGGTTTCAGATGGGGAAATCCAGTAATGCTGTCCTGAACTCTGCAAACAAGGGCAGACATTTGTAAGAGGTGTAGCCCTCCAGGAAAACATGCGCCTCTTTATCCTGTCTGGGGTGCTCTCCTTTTTTATTCTGTCCAGAGAGTTCTTTAAAGCAATTTTATATGTTATCAGGGAATGTGGTAAATATACCCATGTCTAAATCTTCTGTGACTCTCTGCAACTGAAAAAGCAGAACGTTTCCTAGTTTGGTTAGAGAGCAGATTGTCATTTGGCTAGAAGGTGTCAGCTGTCTGCGGGAGAGCTATTGATATGCTTTCAGGACAATTGGTCAGAGCGGTATGTAGGCTCTTTAAGAAGATCTCATTCCAATAAAAAACTGCGAAATAGATGACACATCTTTGAACACCTCCTGATTTCTTTTCACTCCTCCATACCCTCCCCTCCCCCTCATGTTTTTATTCTCTTACATAACTGAAGGGTGGTTGCCCTTGCCCTATCATCTAATCAAAATCAACCAGTATTTCTTAAGCAGCAGTTATGCACAAAACTGCTCTAGTTACTGTGGTAAAATAAGGTCATTTCCCTTAAAGAGCTGTTAGTTTAGATGAGGAGACAAGACATATAGGAAAGAAAAGTATAATAACAACAGGAGGTTTAATAATACTGTCAGGTAGCTGTGTGGCAGCTGGGCTCTTGCCCAAAGTCTGGATGATGTCTAGTGAGAAAGGACAATGTAAAACATTCAAAATTTATAGCTAGCATTATATAGCCTAATCCCTCTGTTGCCAACATGGAAACAGATAGAAGATTCAGAAATGACCCCAAGGTATTGGGTTTGGATGAGAGACAATTACTGCATTCTTTACAAAGAGGAAGTAAACAAAGGAGGTATTTTTGACGGGAAAATGCATTGCTAATAAAACTCCTCAAACAATGTTTCTCACTCATCTACTCAAAAAATTCCCATGACTTCTGCTGCTTGCTTATTGCATTTAGGGATAAACTGTTACCTGTATCAGCTGTCATGCTAAAGAGTGGAGACACAAGATTTCATAAATCATTTTCTGCCCTTGAAGTCAGTGTAAGTAGAGGAAGTCCATGAGAGTGGATGAGTTCCTTGAGGAAAAAACGCTACGGATCAAGCAAATGTGAATTATCAGGAAGCAAACACAGCAGCCTTCTGGAACAGCATCAGAGGAGAAAACTCACTGAAATGAGAGTAGAAACAGGTGTGCAGGGCTCTGGGGCTTCTTGCATTCTGTGGCAGCACACAGAAGTCTGAACAGGCTGGGCAGTAGACTCCTGGAGAGGGACCCTGGCTGTTGGTTGTGGGTGCTTCTAGGCTCCTTGACTGGGGAGATGCCAGCATTTCTGTGGCATGATCAGGGACTGAGGTCCAAACACAGTGTGATATGGTGGAACCTTGGCTCCAAGCCTAATCTAGCATCTGAGCACTCATTGGCTGAGGAAATACCTGGGCTCCCTCCCTCTGGGGTGATCAAAAACAGAGGTCTGAGTCTTGAGGATACAGTTGTAAGTCTAGTAGAATTCTGTTCCATCACTCCAATATTTGTGTTTGTGGGGATTTTAACCACTCCACTGGTATTACTAGGGACAGAAGTTCAAGCCAGTGAGCATGTATATGGTTCTAACGATGCACCTTGGTGGAGTCGTTGCCCTGAACTTACCTCGCAGCCCTCTTCCAGGATTGATTGCCCTTAAGTATTCAGTGTCTCCAGTTTCTATGAAACTTGCAGCCGCCAGTGTAGAGAGAATCTATCTTGTAAAAGTTAACCCTAATCTTCAAATGTCAAACGGACAGATATCTGATTTGGGAAATGCTTAATTTAGGGGTCAGGAGAAGGCAAAACTACTCAAAGAGACAGAAAGATGATCCAGAGAAGTAGAAGGAGAATGGCCATGTTGAGGGCCATGGAGGCAAAAAGAGATTAATTTCAAGTAAAGAGGAATATTTAAAATGCTAAGTGCTACCAAGCTGGTAGAGAAAATGAAATATAAATGAAAGATGTAAGACTTAGAAAGGAGGATATTAGTGGCTATATTTCAGTAGAATTGTACAATCAGAAACCAGATTAAAAGTTGTTAAGGGGTACCTGGGTGGCTCAGTTGGTTTAATCGAACTCTTGATTTTGATTTTGGCTCAGGGCATGATCTCATGGTTTGTGAGATCAAGCCCTGGGTCAGGCTCTGCACTGACAGTGTGGAGCTTGCTTGGGATTCTCTCTCTCTCTCTCTCTCTCTCTCTCTCTCTCTCTCTCTCAAAATAAATAAACAAACAAAAGTTATAAAGGGGCACCTGGGTGATTCAGTCATTAAGTGTGGGACTTCAGCTCAGGTCATGATCTCCTGGTTTGCAAGATCCAGGTCTCTGCTGCCAGCACAGACCCCACTTCGGATACACTGTCCCCCTCTCTCTGCCCCTCCCCTCCTCTCTCTCTCTCTTTCTCAAAAATAAACATTAAAAAAAATAAAAGTTGGTAAACAATGAAGGTGTGATTAGAAAGGTAGAAAAAGGCAGAGGGATGAGAGTGCAATAGCTTGAGATATGAAGAGGTTGCAAGCAAAGATTCTTTTTTTTTTTTTTTCTAACACAAACCCTGAGTATATGAAAGGAGCTTCTGAGGACGGAGAAAGGTAAGAGGGTTGGAAGGAATTTGTGTTCTCTGCCAAATGAGTTCTAGTTCTTATGAGTTAGTATGTGTTGACGTTCAAGGATATCAATGGTGACCTATATCGGGTGATCGTTTTTATTTGATGAAGGCTACTTTTACGATTCTGTCCTCTAATTTGTGGGAATATCCCTAATGGTGGCTTCTCAGTCATCAAGTGAAGCTGAGAGCTGCGTTCTGCCTAAGCTACTTTTTAATCACCATTCACATTTCAGCTTTCTCTTCTTATATACCAGACAGCTCTATTTTTTTCCAAAACAGCACTTTCGTGCATCTTTCCTTCTCCCCAAAAGCATCAGTCAGAACAATTGTGGCCAGAATCAGTGCTGAATAAACCAAGCGGGGATTTCCCTCTCTTCCCAGAAAATTATATATCTAACTTCTATTAGTTACAAAAGGAAGAACTAGGGAAAAAAATCAATTCACTTTTTTTTTCTTGCTAAAGGATCAGCACAATCCAAATAAATGTATTTTATCTTAGTAAGACATTTTGAAGTATAATATTCTGGTACCAAATGAGGAAATTGAAGTACAGAAAATTTAAGAACATTTTCAAGATCACAAGAAAGCTGAATGACTATAACAGTGCTAAATAGCCAGATGTTGCTGATTTTTTTTTCTTTTTTACAATTCTAAACTTCTCTGTTGATACCATGTGGCTGAAAATGGCTCGTTTTCAAAATGCAAATCATCTTATCCCAATATTTGGACATGCAATCTTTGGTGGATTTTTTCTATTATGTATATTTCTATTTTGAGACTCAATAACCATCTTTTTTTTTTTTTTTTTTAATTTTTTTCAACGTTTATTTATTTTTGGGACAGAGAGAGACAGAGCATGAACGGGGGAGGGGCAGAGAGAGAGGGAGACACAGAATCGGAAACAGGCTCCAGGCTCCGAGCCACCAGCCCAGAGCCCGACGCGGGGCTCGAACTCACAGACCGCGAGACCGCGACCTGGCTGAAGCCGGACGCCCAACCGACTGCGCCACCCAGGCGCCCCTCAATAACCATCTTTAAGATATGTCTAGGCAATACCATAACAACTAGTCAGCCCAGGTAATTGAGTGCCAGTGACATCAAAATAATAGCCTGGTATCATGTAGAGACATTAACCAGTTGAATGACTGTTTTTCCTTTCCTTTATTTTTCAACTCATCATTCAGAAACACATGTACACCCTAAAAGATCATTTCACACATAGGATAATTGTTTAATTTCATCATACTGAGCAGAGAGGGCTAAGGCTGTTTCCTGCTTCCTGATTCAGATAGTTAGTTACACCTTTAGGAAGTTTCTCAGCACATGCTGAGGCTATAGATCTTTATTAGTTTATATCTAGGACTAGGGGATATTAACTAGAGCCGGTAATAACTGCATTCAGAGAACAAGCATATGGTCTTATTCACACTATCACTTTTTTCTAAAGATTGAAAGATGCTGTGTTTTTTAAAATACATGACCAACTCATCTCATGGTGGTCTGCCTGCCAGTTTGAAGGTGACAGGTTCCTCACACACTAAAGTTAGAACTCATGAATACATTGTTGGACATTCCTTTGGAGGTAGAGATGAGGGTGCTGGGACCAGATGGGCCTTTATTCATCATGAAACACAGGACTGGGAAAACCATCCACTCTCTCTCCCATCCTATGGTTCTCATGAGCTTTTCCCTAACATTAAACTAAGTGCTAAAAATAAAGAAGTGCTGTCCTTAAAAGCCCATTTGATGCAGTTTTTTTTTTCTTTTTTAAACATGTTTATGCTGCAAGGAGAATTATGATTTGAAAAATTCAAACATCTGTTCTCTTCAAATTATTACTATATCCCACTGATTCTACCTCAGAAATGTCTTTCCAGTTGCATTGCTAGTATAGACAGACCCTCAACACTTCCTGCATGGATTACTGCAAAGGTGCACTTCCGTTTCCCTCCTCGCTTTGCCTCTGCACATGGATGTCAAGGTGTGTCACTGAAGTGGGCTCCATGCCTGGGACAACCTCTTTCCTGGGTTCAGATTTTGTATATGACTAAAATGTTCACTTTCCCTTTTCCAGTTGAGAATGTTTCTATTAATTCTTTAGGAAACAGCTCGAATATTGGGAAGCAAATTCATAAGATTTTATCTATAGGAGCATACATATTACCAACTCCATTTTAGCATTTGGCCCCAGAAAATGATTTTTTCCTATTCCATGTTGTGATTTTGGTAAGTACTCAAATAATGTAACTAATACTAATTCCTGGATCTGGAGAAAATATTTCTAATACCTATACCCTTATCAAGTGATTGAACACATGCATCTCTGCTTTAGGTACATACAAAACCACATTCTTGGGTGGCACCATGTTCTGCAATATCATTCCCTCCCCTCGTGTACCTGGTAAAACTACTCTTGGATATATTGTCTAAGAGCCCAGGCAGAGTTAGTTACCTTTTATTTTAGGCACATAAGGTATTTTTTTTCATACCATAATTATATAAAAAAGATAAACCCTCTGAATTTTTAAAATTAAAGTTTGTTACTCTCCTCCACCACAGCCTATGACTGTTACCTTATGACTCTCATATTGGGTCAGGCACACAGTTGTTTCATAATAAAATTTTGATCATTGTATTAAGTAAATATTCAAACCGATATTATGGTATAAATTTGTAGCTATTCAGGCACTTTAAAGAGGTCATAAGCACTGAATAAAAGTTTAAAACACTGCCTATGTGGAAATAAAATTAAGGATTTAAGCCCATCTTTATCAGGAAGGACAATGAGAACATTGAAATTGAGCACAAATTGTGAAGTTTAATCTAGGAGGCTAATGAGGCAATGCTCTCTTTCTCAATAATAGGAAAAGTTCTTGTTCTGAATTTGCATGTGTGTGTGTGTGTGTGTATACACATATGTATACACACACATGCGCACTCTACAGATACTGACCTTGGCCTTCACTGCCTTTTGGTCTCTTGTGTTCATACATAAGCTCCAATATCATATTGTTCACATGCAGGGAGACAGAGCTGCATAATGGTTAAAAGTATGGATTTTGGAGTCATCCTGTCAATGTTCAAATTTGGTTCAGACATCTAAGTATATAATTTCTCTGCTTTAGTTTCCTTGTGTGTAAAATGGAATAGCAATAACGTTACAGCAGAGTATGTTGTTAGGATTAAAATTAAATAATATATAAACCTAGTCATTCTTGAAAATGAAGAACAGGATTGGAGGACTTTACTACCTGATTCCAAAATTTACTGTGAAGCTACATTACTATATTCACATAATGATAGACATCAATACCAATGGAACAAAATGGAGTCCACAGAAGTAGACTCACACTTAACACAATCAAATGTATTTTGACAAAGTTGACAAAGCAATACAATGGGGAATGTATATTCTTTTCAATAAATAGTGCTAAATATCTGTAAGGAGAGAAAAAAATAATGAACCTTGACCTATACCTCAAATCATACATAAAAATTACATGAAGTTGATCATAAGCTTAAAGAAAAGAGCTAAAACCATTATACACCTAGAAGAAAGCATAGAAGAAAATCCTTGTGGTGGTAAATTAGGAAAAAGAAATTGAGCAGGACCCACAAAGTACAAAATATGAAAGAAAAAAAATGATAAAATTATAGTCATGGTATCTATCCAGATTAAAACCCTTTAAAAGACACAGTTAAAAAAAATGAGAAGAGACAGACTTATCGAAAATGTGTACACTGAATATAAGTAAGTGATGAGCCTGTATCCGATCCAAAATATATAAAGAACTTTTATAATGTAATGTTAAAAAAATAACCCAGTGAAATTTAAAAAAAAAAAAAAAGGAAAAAACAGGCAAAAGATGAGCAGACATTTCACAAAGAAGATATATGAATAACAAGTGGAATTAAAATAACTAGTTAAACACCACTTTTCACTAGAGAAATGCAAATTAAAGCACAATAAAAAGGATTACACCTCTATCATAACTGGCTAAATTTAATAACACGAAGTGTTGTTAAGGATGTATAGTAACCGAATTCTTAGGTACTGTTGGAGTAAGTGCAAAGTGGCCCATTCTCTTTAGAAATCAGTAATACCAGGGGCGCCTGGGTGGCGCAGTCGGTTAAGCGTCCGACTTCAGCCAGCTCACGATCTCGCGGTCCGTGAGTTCGAGCCCCGCGTCAGGCTCTGGGCTGATGGCTCGGAGCCTGGAGCCTGTTTCCGATTCTGTGTCTCCCTCTCTCTCTGCCCCTCCCCCGTTCATGCTCTGTCTCTCTCTGTCCCAAAAATAAATAAACGTTGAAAAAAAATTTAAAAAAAAAAAAAAAAAAAAGAAATCAGTAATACCAGGATCTTATATAGTTAAACACACATCCATTACAGGACTTCACAACCCTTTCTCAGGAATTTTCCCAACAGAATTGATAATGTATGTTCGCCCAAAGACTTATTTCCTGAAAGACGTCAGGTAAATGCTCAGTATCATTATGCTTAATAGCCCCAAACTGTAAACTACCCGGATGTCCACAGGCTGGCAAATATATAAGCAAATTGTTTTATATCCATATATACAATACTGCTCAACTGTAAGAAGAACAAAATATTGATGTATACAATATGGATAAATTTTAAACTCATTATGCTAAGTGGATAAAGTCAAACATAGTAAACAATATACCATATTATTAAATTTGTATGAAATTCTCTAAAAGGCATAATTATAGCAACAGAAAATAGGTTAGTGGTCATCTAGGAATTTGTATTGAAAGAGAGGGACAAATGCAAATATGTTTAAGGGAACTTTTTACAGTGATAGAATTATTCCATACCTTGATTTTGGCAATAATGACACAACTATATACAATTAAAAAAATAGAACCCAATTGTATGCTAAAATTTATTTTATTTAAAAAAATTTTTTTAAATATTTATTTTTGAAGGAGAGAAAGACAGAGTGGAGCTGGGTAGGGACAGAGTGTGAGCTGAGAGGGAGACACAGAATCCAAACTAGGCTCCAGGCTCTGAGCTGTCAGTGCAGAGCCTGACGTGGGGCTCACAAACAGCGAGAACATGACCTGAGCCCTAGTCAGCAACTTAACTGACTGAGTCATCCAGATGCCCCTATTTCTTTTATTTTTGTAAAGTTTATTTATTTTTTTTAAGAGAGAGAGAGAGAGAGGGAGAACAAACAAGTGGGGAGGGGCAGAGAAAGAGAATCTCAAGCAGGCTCCACACTACCAGCACAGAACCTGATGTGGGGCTCGAACTTATGCACCCTGAAATCATGACCTGAGCCTGAAATCAAGAGTTGGATGCTTGACTGAGCCACCCCGGGGCTCTGTGTGTCTGACTCTTGATTTCAGCTCAGGACATGACCTCATGGTTTGTGAGTTTGAGTCATGCATCAGGCTCTGTGTTGTCATCACAGAGCCTGCTTGGGATTCTATCTCCCTCTCCCTCTCTCTCTCTCTCTCTGTCCCAACCCCACTCCCTCTCTTTCTCTCAAAATAAATAAAAATAAGCTTTAAAAATGGTAACTTAAAATATTAAATATTAGTGTTTTCCCCTATCAAATAAACAAATTTGATCTTGATTTTTTGCAGTTGAAAAATTTTGACTTAAAACAAATTAAATCTTGGCATATACCTTGTGTGGGGAGCATACATGTAGAACAGCCATTCATAATTAAGGAAATATCATGTCACAATCAGCGCTAAGCCCTTTGAAATATTCTTTTACATGCCAGCATAATATAAAACCATCACCAAATTTTCTGCATTCTGCATAATGTGTTGATAATTAACCTTATAAACTAATTTTCTGAGCAACTCTCATAGTTGATAAATGCAGTTAAGGGCAAAATCCAACAAGGTTATTGAATAACAATCAGTGCATCCAGAATGAAAAATAGCCCACCTTCTTCAGAAATAAGATATGAATAGACCTTACTCTTATAATTAATGTTGCTGCATTTTGCATGGAGATGAGTATTTTTCATTTAAAGCCCATGTGTTAATTTTCCTTCACAGATAAGCCAAAAACCTTGACTCTGTCATCAGACCTTTGGCATCTCCTTCTGTTCCAATCTTGGGCCTTTGCCAACACAGTTATTCTGTATGTGCACTTCCGTGCTGGAGTTGAGGGATAGATATTCAGAGACATTCATTTTGTTTTCAATCAGATCCAGACTTTAGAAAGCCATATAAAAAACCAAATGCTACTCCTATTAACAAAACATTTGCTAAGTTTTCATCTGAAAGACAAAAAGCCTAAAAGCCTGTATTAATAAAACCTAAGATAAGAGCTATTGGAGGGCAATGATGGTTGGGACCAATCAGTACCCAGGGCTGGTATTTTGCAAAAATCTTTCCAAATCACAATGACTTTGAATTCCAAAATAACTCTGGACAATTAATTGGGGAAACCTGTATGCTAGTCCAGATCTTTATCTGGTCAGTGCTAAGACCTTAAAAATCTCATTTAGTTTTGAAGAAGCACAATTTCTTTCTCTGCACAATGTGGAAATTGGTCTAGAAAATCCCTATGGTGATTTCTAAAAATAAAATTTATGTCTTTGAGAAGATTCAGTTGTTTTCTTTTTTTCTTTTGGAAATACAAATTAAATAATGTATTTTTTAGATTTTTATTTATTTATTTTGAGAGAGAGAGAGAGAGAGAGAGAGAGAACGAGCACAAGCTGGGGAAGGGCAGAGAGAGAGAGAAAGAGAGAGAATCCCAAGCAGGCTCCATACTATCACAGGGCTCAAACTCACAAACTGTGAGATCATGACCTGAGCTGAAATCAAGAGTCATACGTTTAACCAACTGAGCCACCCAAGCGCCCCTTAAAATATTTTTTAAGATGACAAGTAGTGTGTGTGAGGTGTGTGCTTGTGTGACTGTTTTTACCTCAATTTCTAGCTTTAACTATGTCTCAGTGGCTTGCCGATATCCACAGGATGAAAGAAAGTATTAGCACGGGTCACAGAATCCTGTAGAATCAGATCATGTCTACATTCCAGACTCATCTACCCCCTCCTGCTGTAAATCTGCATTTTGTACTCCAGGTTATTGAACTACATATGGTTTCCTGAATGGCTATTCTACATTTTTCTGTTGTCAACACCTGTTTTTCACCATCCCCATTTACCTGAAAAATTTCTACTTATAATCAAAAGCCCATTTCAAGCAAGTCTTCTTCTGCAAAAACTGTCTGGTCTCAAGAACAGTTAATCGCTCCCTCATCTGTACTATCCCTTTGTCTCATACCTCTTGGTTCTGTCATTTGTATTTATCAGGCTTATCATATTTGATTCTCCATGAAACAAGGTTTATAATATGTCCTTATATACATTACCTGACACCATGCCTTACGCATAAGGAATCTTCAATAAGTGTAAATGAATTTTAAATCCTTGAACTTTGTGATTTTTGGATGGCCACACTTTAAACATACACCTTTGTTCTATCTAACTTAATAAACTTATTTGAGAATGTGCATAGGATTTGGGCCAGTCAACTTAGTAAATACTTTTAAACAATCAACTACTGTTTGACTGTTAAGTATCAGCCACTACAGTCAAAAAAACTGCAAGAGTGGTAAGTACATTTCTGTACTGTAATTGGATGACATAATATATTTTCTCAGTAATCTTAAATAAATAAACATCCAAAATTTTTAATGCATGGTCAAAACCAAATATTTTTCCTTCACATTTTTAAAAGTAAATTTTTTGATGGATAGAGAAATATAGATGAATAGATAGGTAGATACATACAGAGATAAATAGATCTGTATGATATATATATATATATGTACACACACACATATATATGTTTTAAATATTAAAACTCAATTGTTAAACACAGATGTGCCCTTTTTGGTGAAAGTACTATGAAACAGTTTTAAAGTTCTTCTTGATCTATATGATAAACTACAGTTGTTTCTAAATTGACTCATAGAGGAAAAGCCTATCAAATTTAAAATTTTTGATTCCAATAATTTAAAATTTAACATGAGAAATTCAAAGCCTTATAAATAATAACCTACAACATATTGAAAAAATAGTCCAGTTCAAAACTATGAATGCCTCATTTTTAGTCACAAAATTCAGTGACTAAAAGTGTGTCTTGTACATCATTGGTATTCAACATATACTTATGAAATGAAGAACCGTTTCAAAATGTATTGCTATTGTGGTGCAACATTTTAAATTTTACTTACTTTTATTCATTTCATTTTTACTTGTTTAAATATTTCCCATTTTTAAAAATATTTACAGGATCAGTTCATACCTTCTCATAACCACAGGTATAATTTCAGAGAGAGTGAAAAGAAGTAATGATTTTGAAAGAATACAAAGATTTGTTTCCTCTTTTTTTTTTTTGTACTACAAGGTATGCTAAGTAGAATTGATCATTCTCTACTTTGTGATTCCATTGAATACAACAATTTTTCTATATTTTTTTCTTATAACACATGATTATGCTTACATGTTCTAAAAATCTTTCTCATAAAGAAGGATAGTAGGAGATAATTATTTGTCCTTTATTACTAGCAAATAGGACAGAGCTGCACATAGGGAGGATACTTAATAAGTGTTCATTTAATGAATAGACAAAGGGGCAGATGGATGGATGCATGGATGGATGGATGCATGGATGAATGGATAGTTGTATTATTAAACAGATAATGGGAGAAATAAATTATTACATAGATAACTAAGGCACAGGAGTAATTTAGGGATGGTTGACTAACAGGTAATATATATAGCATCCCAGTCTATGTGTTCACAATATTTCAGGTTTCATTTTTAGGTTTTTCAATCTTTCCCAGATGATCTCATATTAGCCAAGCTCATAAAAACTAATGCAAAACTGAATGCTAATTTAATAACTTACAAAAAGAAATGTAACTGCTAAGCAGACAAGATTTATGGTTTCTTTGACCAACTTATTTTCTTGCAGGAAGCCACATAGGAAGCCAAAACATAAAGACAAGCTTACTTACTAAATATAAAGAATTAGTACAAAGAACATAAGGTGAATAATTATAATGTCAAATCATATCATATTCGGAATTGGCACTGCTAAATTTGCTTTCTGTTAAAAACTCATTTCTAGGCTTACCAATATTATCCTGATCAACTCACTTCCCTATTTCTCAGTTAGTATCAAATGTCACTTAAACACTCATTTTCTTTAATATGTTGTTCAAACATTTATTATTTGTCATTTGTTTTGTCTAAAAAATGTCATGACATCACAAGAAACATTTAAAAAACGTGGTAATGTATTTGAATGTTAGGAAAACAACAAAATATCTGCATACCCAACATAGGATTTGTTTTCAAAATTTCAGAGGAAATACTCAATTTAATCAGTGGAAAAGAAGAGCAATAAAATCAATTATTTCATATTACAAAAATTGAGATACATTGGTTTCATCAGTGCTTTGGGAAGAAGAGTCTCTAACAATAAAAATGATAAGTTCTTGCTAATTTTTATTCTCTAGATTCATGAAAGAAAATAATGCAAATTATATTTGAAGGAATAATTGAAAATGTTAACTTTGAAACTGTTATTTAGAATTGTTCTGGCAATATGGTATCCTCGATGTTAGAAAAGTATGTACTATTAAACATCTACAAGTGCAGAATAAATTTTGACAAACATATCTTTAAATGTATAAGAGCTCTCATAGGCTAAAGTAAGATTCAAAGAAAGCAAAGATGAAAATAAAGTTGAAATCAAGGTGATATACAAAAAATAAACCACAGCTATCTTATAGACATATGATAATACCAGGAACCTAAGACTGTAAGTATTGATCATCATGTAGGGAGAGGAGAAAAGGGCTTGGCCAACAGAAATGAGATCCTACATATATCTGTAATCTTTAAACCCCTATATTTTCAGTAAAAAGTGTAATTCAAAAAAAATCTACCAGTAAAATAAACAAACAAAACAGAAAAGTAAGATAATAAGGAATTTTTTTTCTGCTTTAAATAAAACATTTGAGGGAACGTATGTGCAATTCTTGGCTTAAATTAGGATTGGGTGCTATTAAAAATGAATAGGTTAGAAAACCACAGGCCAAGATATCACTTATATGTATAGGGAGAGTAAGACAAAGAAACAGAGGGAGACAGAAAGAGAGAGAGGGAAGGAAAGAAAACATATGTGGAAAAATATAAATAAATATAAAGGCATGTAAAGCAGCAAGAAAATAATACCTATAATGAGAAAATAACAGAGGTAATAAAATTAGTACACCAGAACGTTAAAACAGCTGTTAGAAAGGGGTTTCATACATTCAAGAATCAGAGGAAAAATTGAGCATGGTAAGCAGAGACATAGAAGAGATAGAAAGCAAGAAAACAAGAGAGCAAGCAGGCAAGAAAGAAAGATAAAAGCTGCCATGAACTGTGCAATAAGCTCAAGCAGCCAACTGTATGTGTAATTGGAGTGCACAACTGGAGGGGTAGTTGAGATAGAAAAAATGTACTTAGAGGGCCTGAGTGGCTCAGTCAGTTAAGCATCCGACTTCAGCTCAGGTCACGATCTTTCAGTTGGTGAGTTAAATCCCATGTTGAGCTCTGTGCTGACAGCTCAGAGTCTAGAGCCTGATTCACCTTCTGTGTCTCCCTCTCTCTGCCCCTCCCCCATTCACACTCTGTCTCTGTCTCTCTCAAAAATAAACAAACATTAAAAAAAAGGAAAATATATTTAAAAATTGCATAAAAAGTTTCAAATTCAACAAAAATTAAGAACTTTCATATCCAAGGAGCTCAACAAACTCAAAGGACAAGGAATGACATGAAGTTACATCATATTCAAATTGTTTAAAATCAGTGATCAAAAGAAGGTCTTAAAAAGAGCTGGAGAAAAAGGCTCATTCTATACAGAAGACAAAGATGAGAATGGAAGCAAATTTCCTTTGGGAGAAAACACTAGCCAAGAAACAGTGGAACAATATGTTTAATATTCAAACAGACGTGTGTGGGGGAGAGTCACTGTCAACCTGAAATTCTATACCCAATGAAAATATCTTTCTAAAACCAAGATTAATAAAGACATACAGAAATATGAAAGCTTATATTTTATTTCTTTTTAATGAATTAGTGAATTAAATAATTCATTACTGGCAGGCTTTTATAACAAGATAATATTAAAGAAAATACTTCACGGAGTAGAAAATTGATATTAGATGGAAATCTGGGCCTACAAAAGGGACTTAAGAGCACTGTCAATGGTAGTTATGTGAGTAAACAAACGACTTTCTTTTTTTTTTTTCTTTTTAATTATATAAGTGCCTTTAAAAGAATGGGCAATTTAAATGAAATGTATATAAATATATTTTGGAGTTTATAACATATACAGAAATAAATTATATGGTAACAATAGCACAAAGTTTAGGAGAGAAGAAATACAAGTATACAATTCTTAGGTTCTTATACTGTCCATGAAATAGTATAATATAACTTAAAAGTAGACGATGAGAAGTTAAAGATGCAAAACCCAGAGCAAACGTAAAGTAACAACAAAAAGTTACAGCTAGTAACCTAACAAAGAAGAAAATAAAATCATAAAAAATATTTAATTAATCCAAAATATGGATGATAAAATACAAAAAAAAGGAAAAAAACCCAGAACCAATAGAAAATAAATAGTAAGACAGTATTTTAAAATCAGCTATATCAATTACCACATAAAATATAATATGTCTTAATACTTGAATTAAAAGGTAAATATTGTCCGACTGGATAAATAAGGGAGACCAAACTCAATGCTACCTATGAACGACCTATTTTAAATGTGAAAATAAAATTGGTTTAAAAAAAGGGAACTAGTAAAGATATAGCATATTATCACTAAGTAAAGGAAAGCTATATTAAAATCAGAGTAATTAGATCTCAGAACAAAGCAAAGAACATTTTTAGAAATAAAAGGAATTATTCCATAATTTGAGAAAATTCATCTACATTCCTAATTTTAAAGTCGCAGAGAACTAAAAAAGAAGGGAACTTCTTAAAGCTGATAAATTACAGCTAGAAAAGCAAAATAAAAACAAAACAAGCACATAAGACAAACAAAACCCCAAATTATTTCTAATATCACACTTAATGGTGAAAAACTAAGTGATTTTTCCATGAGTTTAGGAACAGGAAAAAATGTTGTCTTTCACCAGTTGCATTAAATATTGTGCTAAAGTTTCTAACAGTATGATCAGTTAGGATAAGAAATAAAAGGCATTCACATTAGAATGGAAAATATAAAAATCTCTTTATTAGTAGATAATTTAATCATTGATGTTGAAAATTTATGGAATCAACAGATTACTGGAACTAATAAGTATGTTTAGTCATGTTGCAAGTTATAAGGTTAATATACAAATATCTATTGTATTTTCATACACTACCAACAATTAGAAATTAAAAATTTTAATGCCATTTGTATAGCAACAAAAAAGAAATATTTAGAGATAAACTGTGCAAAATATATTCAAGTCCTATACACTGAAGCCCAGAAAACATTACTAAGGGAGAATAAAGAAAACCAAAATTGTTGGAGAGTTATAGTATATCCCTGGACCGGAAACTATAATATTGTTACAACATTGATTCTCACAAAATCGGTAGATAAATTCAGACTAATTTCAACCAAAATCCCAGAAGGTTTTATTATAGAAATTAACAAACTGATTTTGAATTTATATGGAATTTCAAATAAATTCAGAATATCCAAAACAACATGAAAAAACAATAGAGAACTTATATTGTCTGATTTCAAGACATTTTTATGGAGCTATAGTAATCAATAGAGTTTAGTACTGGCAAGAGACATTTAAAAAGGTCAACAGGGGGCGCCTGGGTGGCGCAGTCGGTTGGGCGTCCGACTTCAGCCAGGTCACGATCTCGCGGTCCGTGGGTTCGAGCCCCGCATCAGGCTCTGGGCTGATGGCTCAGAGCCTGGCGCCTGTTTCTGATTCTGTTCTCCCTCTCTCTCTGCCCCTCCCCCGTTCATGCTCTGTCTCTCTCTGTCCCAAAAATAAATAAGCGTTGAAAAAAAAAATTAAAAAGGTCAACAGAATAAAATAAAATATCAGAAATAAACTCATACCTAAATGGTTAATGGGTTTTCAACAAAGATGCTAAGTCAATTCAATAAGGAAATGATAGTCTTTTGAACAGATGGCAAAGTAATATATCTATCTGCAATAATAAAAAATAAAATTTGCTCCATAACTTGAATCACATACAAAATTATTCAAAACAGAACAGAGAGCTAAATTTTAAACTTAAAATAATAAAACTTCTGGATGGAATACATAAGAAAATTTTTGTGACCTTGGGCTAGGCAAATATTTTTTAGTTATGATACCAAAACTATGACCCACAAAAGCAAAACATGGCGAATTAGACTTAATTAAATTTAAGAACTTATGATCTTTAAAAATTACTTTTGGGGAACCTGGGTGGCTCAGATGGTTGAACGGCAGCTCAGGTCATGATGTCACAGTTCATGAGTCTGAGCCCTGCATCAGGCTTTGTGCTGACAGCTCAGAGCCTGGAACCTGCTTCGGAATCTGTGTTTCCTTCTATCTCTGCCCCTTCCCTGCTCACATTCTGTCTCTCTCTCTCTCAAAAATAAATACACATTAAACATGATAAAAATAAAATAAATACATGTTAAAAAAAACTTACATTTCTACTGCTCATAATCTTGGAATTCTGCCTCAAAAGCACAAATAAGCCCATGCTAAGATGCCAGACAGTGAGAGACTAGAGTGAGGAGAAGCCCCAGTATGCTAGCTGTTCCAGCCATGGCTATCATAAAATGGCCAGCACTAATTGACCCTTCAGTTGATTGCAGCCACATGAACAGGCATAGACACAATCAGCTGAGCCCATCCCATGTGAGTAGTACCAACCAGCTGAGTCCACACCAAATTGCTAAAGTACAGAAACTTGAGCTGAATACATTATTCTCCCAAGCTCAGGGTACTTTGATCAACAGTAAAAGCTAACTAACACAAATGTGAACAAATTACACAAGGTTCAGCACAGAGACAAGAAGACGTAGAGAGGGAGAATATGAGGTTGGCCATGAGACTTCAAAGATGGTCTGAAACGATCTCACACTCATTTAACTGAAATTTCAGAGGAAAGCAACAGAATAAGAAAGAGATAATATTTGAAGAGATAATACTTGCATTGGGTTGAATCATGTTCCCTGTCCCAAAGATAATTCCTCTCAGAATCTCAATATGTGACTTTATTTGGAATAAGGATCTTTGAAGATGTAATTAAGATAAGGATCTCGAGAGATAATCATTTTAGATTACAATAAACCCAATGATGGCTGTCCTTCTAAGACACAGAAAACAAGTAGACACAGAGAGGAAGGCCACGCAAAGACAGGAGCAGAAACTTGAGTGATGTGTCTACAAGCCACAGAACATCAAAAATTCCTGAGCTTTACCAGAAAGTAGGAGGGGTATTGAACAGATTTTCACTGAGAGCTTCCAAAGGAAACCAATGTGTTGATATGTTAACATCAGACTTCCAGCTTCCAGAACTGTGAGAGAATATATTTCTATTGTTTTCAGACACTTAGTTTGTGGTAATTTGATATGGCAGCCCTAAGAAACTAGTGCACTGATTACGAATTTTTCAAAATTAATGAAATAATTTTTTAAAACTATGAATTCTCAGATTTCAAAAACATAACCAATGTTAGACAGTGAAAAGAAAAAGAAAACTAGGGGCACCTGGGTGGCTCAGTTGGTTGAGCATCTGACTTCAGCTCTGGTCATGGTCTTGAGGTCCATGGGTTCGACCCTGCTTCAGGCTCTGTGCTGACAGCTCAGAGCCTGGAGCCTGCTTCAGATTCTGTGTCTCCCTCTCTCTCTCTCTCTGACCCTCCCTCCATTCACATTCTGTCTCTCTCTCTCTCTCTTTCAAAAATAAACATTAAAAAAATTAAAAAAAGAAAAAGGAAAAACTATAGACAAGTAAACAAAACTTTATCTAGGCAAATAAAATGATTAAACTCATTGTCCAAAATAATAGTGTAAGTGAAAACTGTGTCTCATAGCTACCCACCTCTCCTCCTGGAGACCAACTGCTTTACCGTGTCATGTGCATATATATATATCCTCTCATAGATTTTGTATTTTGTAATTTTTTTTAATATGAGAGAGAGAGAGAGGGAGAGAGAGAGAGAGAGCACTCACTAACACGGGAGAGGGGCAGAGGGAGAGAGAGAGACAACCCTCAGCAGGCTTCATACTCAGTGCAGAGCCCAACACAGGCCTTGATCCATGGCCCCCAGGATCATGACCTGAGCAGAAATCAATTATTGGTCACTCAGTTGACTGAGCCACCCAGATGCCCCTATTATTTTTTGTAAAGATGTATTTCAGTAGTAATTGTGCAACTCTAAAAAATGTAATAGACTAAAAACAGTTTTAGGTCTTAGGAAATACTCATTTCTTTTTGCCTCTTATTTAGGGTAAAATGGGGGTATCTGGGCATTCTATACTTGCTTAATTTTGTTCAATTGTCTTTTATCCATATAAATTTCTATAATTAGTTCATTAGTCACTTTAAAGGGTGACAAAGCAATAGTCCTCAGGCAACATTTAACCAGTGATGAATTTGGTGGTCTGGCATTGTGATTTTTATCACTGTTTTAATTTTAAATTAAAGTTAAAATCCATTAGGCTAGGCTTGTGTTCTGCTTCCCAGGCCCCTACTGTCTTATTCAGAGATTTAAATTACTTGCTTGGGCCCTCTTGGGCATTTAAATTTCTCTCTCTTAGGGCGCCTGGGTGGCTTGGTCAGTTAAGCATCTGACTGTTGATTTTAGCTCAGATCATGACCCCAGGGTCGTGAGATGGAGTGCTGCGTCTGGCTCCACACTGGGCATGGAGGCTGCTTAAGATTCTTTCTCTCACCCTCTGCCTCTCTCCCTTGCTCACTCTCTACTTCTAAAAATGAAAAATGAAAATAAATTTTCTTTCTTAATATAACAATTTAATAACTCATTATTAATTCACAAACAGATTAATAAAACACTATTACAAGTAATAATGGAGGGCACTTTTGTAATAAGAAAACACGTTCTTGATATACGGATTAGTGGAAAGAAAGTAATCTTTCCTAATCTTATAAAAATATTTATTTAACTAATAATATGTAATAAAAAATCTGGGAGAAACTTTACTAAATGTGAATAATAGTTATCTCTAGAAAGGAACATAAATTTCCCAATTCTTTCTTGGCTTATGTAAATTTTTTATATAATATTTTTCATGTTTTTATATAATGAAAATGTATTAGTAACATAATTAAGTATTAAAAAAGTAAGAGGGACACAAAGATAGCCATCTTTCCTTTTTTCAGTGAACTCTGAAATGTATTTTTATTTAATTACTTTCCATTCTGTGTTCAGGATGACGTTTTGATAATTAAAACAACCAATTTAAAAAAAGAACCGCAAACTGAAATACAATACTTCTTGTAACATAGAAGACAGATACATTTATTGACACAATTTTTCATTTCTGATAGATATTAAATGAAGAAAATCTGAGTGTTATAAGAGACTTCCGTTTCTCTGGATGTTTAAAAAGAAATTATAATTCTGTGTGATAGATGAAGACAGTTCTTAAATGATCCTGATGACATGAGTATATATTGCAATTTTTACTTTCTTTCTCATATATTTTCATTTTTTAAAGGTTGGAGACCATGTTTCTCTTTTTTCTGCTCTCCCATACATTTTATACATATTAATACATGGGTAATTTTTACCCATATGGTAGGCATTATATTGATGTATCATGTAAGTACCTCTCCAGAGTAAGACCTAAATTTCCCTCTCCCTTCCCTTTATTCTTTGTATCTACAATATATGCATATCCAATAAAGAAAAACATTTTTAATCATGAAAACATTTATTTACCTTCTTCTTGGCTCTATCTACGTGGACTTTTCTTCTCTTCTGCAGTTTAAAAATCTCATATTCATGGCAAGGCGTCAATATTTTGAGTCACACTCTTAGAGGAAAACCAAGAAGCTCATATTCAGTTATATGTACAATCTGGTTACTGGAACTCATGAATACCCATTCATTAATGATTAAATTGAATAATCTCTGTGACATAAAAAGACATATATGTTTGGTATCTGTCTCTGGTTCCTGCCACAAAACTACTAAAATCCTTAGATTTTCCTAAGTGATAAGGGTGAGAAAAATATTTTTTCTTATTCATAATGAACCCCTTCTAACCACATCTGAGTGAATGCTAATGAAGTGACTGTTTGAGATTGGGGACTGGTTTCCAGAGGAAGCAACCGTGAGATTAGAGGGTTAGAACTTTCAGCCCCACTTCCTGACTTCTCGGAGGGGAGAAGAGCTGAGATTGAGTGAATCACTGCAGGCCAGAGATGTTAACCAAGTATGCCTACATAATGGAACTTCCATCAGGGCCCTAAATGAGACAGGTTGGAGAACGTCAGTGTTGGTTAACATGTCTAGGTGCTGGGAAGACAGCTGTGTAGAGAAGGCAGAAAAGTGCCACATTTTCCACCCATACCTTGCCCTATGCATCTCTTCCATTTGACTCATTCTGTGTTGCATCCTTCACAATAAATAAGTCATATCAAGAAAAGTGTTTTCCTGAGTTCTGTGAGTCACTCTAGCAAACTATTGACTCTTAAGAGGGGGTCGTGGGAACCCCTGATTTATAAACAATCAGTCGGAAGTATAGGAGGCTCAGAGTTGAGGTTAGCATCTGAACTGGGGGCAGTCCTATGAGACTAAGCTTTTAACCTGGGGGGGTGTATGCTAACTCTAGGTAGTGTCAGACATGTGAGCACAGGAAAATGTTTTTCTTCTGGCCTTTCATAGCTGGTAAGAAAGAACTGTGCTAATACATAGTTCTTAAATTTTCACCTACCCTTTTATACTAATTTGATTCATGCTGTGTTTGACCTTCTATGATTTGTTCATAGCCTGGGCATTTTATTGTACAAAGAGCTAAGCTATAAGTTCCTATTATGTGCTTGACAAATTCATCATTTGATGAGGGCAAAGATGCTTTAAACAAAACCCTTGAAATAATTAATAACCTACAAAGTTTTCTATTCTATATCTACCCTACTAGCTAGGTACCAGAACCAAGAAGAGAGGAACCATCAATATGTTTTCTCAAATAAATGAAACTACATAATAGTTTTAATGGTACCACAAAGAGTAATTGAGATTTAGTAGCACATTATGGTTTGAACTTTTATTGACTTTCTCCCAACATAAACTGGCAGAGATATTTCTTCATAATGTTCAAATGTGCTGCTCTTTTTTTTTTTTGCAATTTTACTCTAAGCACTGATTTCAGCTTACAGACAATACGTTGGCAACATTTATGTTATTCAAACTATTGTTGCTTTAATAAATAAATCTTTAATCTGTTGCTCTTTCTACATAAACCCTGGAAGAATTTCATTCCTTTGATTTGAAAATCCTAGAAACCTTATGTCTTATTTATATAGTATTGGCAGAGGTCATTCCCTTCCTGGAATCATGGACATCTATAAATTATAGTAAGCACAGGGTGTGTAATGAGTTATGCTGAGAATGGGGATGTTTAATAAGAAACTAAGAAGAGTTTGCTGAGAAAATCAGGTCAAGCATTTATAATGAAAGAAACAATACTTTCTCAAAACTGTAAATGTATTTTTATTTTCTCTTGAGTTCTCACTTTCACTGCTTTGTTTTATTGCATTTTATGTTTGTAATTGAAAGTTGAATTTCAGGATCCTAGTCAGGACAACATTTTGGTTTAAAAGGGTTTGTCATAAACACAAGCAGTCAAGACCAGAATTTTGCAATCTCATTTTGAATCTTTACTAAATCATACACTTGTAGTGTGATTTTGGCAAAACTTATTTCTTAACATAGGTTCCTCATCTGCAAATAAAACATACAGTCACTTCAAAAAGGGTTAAAAAGACAGTCCTGAGAAAATGTCAGGCATATTGTAGATGCTCACTATGTTCAACTTCCTTTCTTCTGGCTGGATTTATTTCAGGTTAATTAGATTTTATTGAGGACATGGAAAAGACTGATTTCCAATTATATCAATCAGTATTCCATTCATTCCAACATCCGAGTATTCTATCCCCTGAAGCCCACCACTCCTTGCCTAACTTACTCGAACCAATCTTTTAGTCAAACCAGAGCATAAGTTTTTCCCTTTAAATGGTGAAGTCTTCAAGGCTAACAACTGTGTCTTATTCACAGTTACTACTTTGAGATCTATTAATAGTGCCTGACACATAGCTAGCACTCCTTATTCAGTTCTCTCTCTTTCTGTCTCTCTGTCTCTTTCTTGTTCACTCTTCTCCCCCCCCCTTCTCTTCATTCAAATTAGGTATTCATGATAAGTATTTTGGTAGCACTAAAATTTCAGTGGCACAGTGCCATGACTCTGGTAGATATCTATATATCTATATATCTATATATCTATATCTATATCTATATCTATATCTATATCTATCTATATATGTATATATAAAATCATAGGGCAGCAATTGAAATTTTGTGATGTTGCTGTGTTGAGCCCATTTGCACTATTGAGCACATGATAGACATTCAAAACGTAGCTATTGAGTGAATGGAAAAGTAAATTAAAGAATGATCTATCTGTTAGTAGGATTTCAGAATTCAAAGAAGCTCAGGCACTAAAGAAAACATGTAACAAGTTTAGCAATAACTAGAGATAGGGGAATGATTATTTTTGCCATCCATCCATCCATCCATCCATCCAGCAATCAAGCAACAAGCAGTTATTGAGAACCTGCTTATGTCACTAGTACTGGGCTTTGAAAGATACAAATGAAATATATAAAATACATGGGAAGTAGTTCCTTACAGCAAATTATTCATAATACTTACAAATATAAACATTGCATCACTTATCCAGAATTTTGAGGACTGCAGGGCATTCCTTGCTTTTAGACCACTCTTAAGTAAGTATGAAGAAGTCACATCAGATTTGTGCTACAGCCCTTGGGTTTCACTGTAATGAAATGCTCTTGATTATAGTTATTTGAAATAACAGAATTGTCTATAAACTAAGACCAATTTTAGCACCGACGAGCATTCTGGTACTCATTGCTTATATAAAGAGACCAAATTCAGGAATAAATAACATAAGTAAGTAAATGTGATTTAAGATAAATAATTGACTAAATTTACCATTTAATAAATAATTGATACCCATTTGCTTCAGGAATATGCCATCCCTCAGAAATGTGCCAGGTCAGTTCTGACTCCAATTCCAAACGTCACTCTGCTGTCAGAATATGACAGTCACCAGTGTTAGATGTTCCTTCCAAGAACAAATTATTTCCGGCAATAAAAGCCCATCTGTTTATCTAATTTGTGGATGTGCTCTGCCTACATTATCATTTGCCCAACTAGCCTTGAAATGATCACTCTCATATGACAAAGCATTACAGGCGCTGCATGACAGCATTTCTCTACATAGCCATTGGAAGAGACCAAAAGCTTCAGCTTAGAGAATGAGACTAACAAACTAGCTTTTGAAACTAACAAACACTCTACAAATATTAGGTGCCAACTTTGTCTGAAATACTATGCTAAGTAACCTGGAGGATTTCAAAGGTGAAGGATATAGCCTAAGCCTTACGAAGAATGCAGTTTTCTGAATAATAATAATAAAAATAACATGTAAATCTTAACCGACTGAGCCACCCAGGAGCCCCCTAAATAACATGTAAATCTTTCCAATAATTCAACTGTAAGAAATGGTCCCATGGGGATTTAAAAAATGCTAAGTACAGCAAAGATTTATGGACATTATACATAACAGTAAAAAACTGGAAATACACTACTAACTGACCAATAATAGTGATAAGTCCATAAAATGGAGCCCTTTGAACTCATGTCAATGAAGGCTAGAATAACACACACAAATATTTCATTTGTAAATAATACCAACTAATATATAGACACTAATTCACCTATCTATTATCTATCTATCTATCTATCTATCTATCATCTTTATCTTTAAAATCCAAAATATAGCAAATGGGAAGAGATACTGAAAAAAAACCCATATTATCTTTAATTGATAGGTCTACAGATCAATGAATTATTTTTTTAAATTTCTTCTCTGAGGTGCCTGGGTGGCTCAGTTGGTTGAAAGTCTGACTTCAGCTCAGATCATGATCTCACAGTTCATGGGTTCGAGCTCTGTGTTGGGTTCTGTGCTGACAGCTCAGAGCCTGGAGCCTGCTTTGGATTCTATGTCTCCCTCTTTCTCTGTCCCTCCCCCACTTACACTCTGTGTCTCCATCTCAAAAATAAATAAACAACAACAACAAAAAAACTTAAAATTTCTTCTCTTCTGTGTTCTCCAAACTTTTAAAGTTTCTATATAATAAAATATCAGAGTATTATGCCTCACATGACCTTAGTCTTGACCTGCCTTCATTGAATTTTTTATAAGCTAGGACCAAATGCCTCCATACTAGAAGAAATGTATGAAAACAAAAAGGATTTAAATAATTATAGATGGAAATTTTTTTACAGAGCTTCTCAAATAAAAACCAGTATCTTAGAGTACTTTATACTATACCATATACTTTCAGAAATATTACATCATTTTTTTCCCACATAATCTTCCTGGACAATAGACCTATTCCTTGTTTTACAATAAGGAAATTCTGACTCAGAGAGTTTAAACCATTTGGCCTGAACCAAAGATTTAGTAAATGTCAGATTCGAGCCTCAAATCCCCACTTTATAACTCAGGGTCTAAGATGCTTTTTCTGCACATATTGTCTTGCACTACAAGTATAGCCTCTGACTTCACTTGAATGTTGAGACAAGTTCTTTGGGAAAAAATATTTTTTAATATTAGTTGGCAAGCATGCTTTTCATCATCAGCTATATGCAAACGATTTGCTTTGCCTTTAAATTGAAAAATTGCTTCATTTAAAATAGTGTATCACAAAAAATAATACGAGTATTACAAAGAGGCTGAAAGACAAAAAGTAAAGGTAAGTGTACATTTTCATGACTGACAAAGTTCAGTCTTATATAAGGCATTTATGTTAACTACACCCACTCACCTCTAAGCCAAAACAGAAATTATCTTCCAACAAATTCATATAAGGCATGTATTTTGGGTCCTGCTAATTAATTACTTCTGTATCTGCATCACCTTATGCTTGTGCCACAGAGGATAAAAACAGCCAATTAATTTTACATGATCTAAATGGTATAACTTTAATCAAAAGAAGTTGCTCAGTGGCCAATATACAGCTAATTTTCTGACTTTGATTTTCCAGAGTTCTTTCTAGGCCAATGATTAGCAAACTTTCCCAGACAAAAGACTTGAATGTCACAAATAACTATAGAAACAAGAAATCAAAGCATTAATAGTATCACTTTTTCAGGTTTTAAGAAAATATTAATGATGCTGAGTGCTGATAGAAGAAATTGTACAAAAGCTGACTGGCACCAGTGAATGTTTCTGATCTCTATCCAGTGTGTGCCTTGTGGGCCATAGTCAAGCCCTTTATTTGTCTTTGGCCTGTTTTCTCCAATATTTCTTCATTTGTGTTCTAGACTTCTATTTCCCCACCCTCCTACACAGCAGACAGAAAACTAAATCAATCATGTATCATGTTTCTCAAATACAAAGCCTCTCCCAGACTATATTTTTTCTCTTCTTTTTTTTAAGTTTATTTACTTATTTTGAGAGAAAGAGAAAGAGTGTGAGTACAAAGGGGCAGAGAAAAAGAGAGAGAGAGAGAGAGAGAGAGAGAGAGAGAGAGAGAGACTCTCAAGTAGGCTTCATGCTGTCAACACAGAGCCTGAGGTGGGGGACTCGATCCCACAAACCTTGAGATCATGACCTGAGCCAAGACCAAGAGTCGGTTGTTTAACTAACTAAGCCACCCAGGGCCCCCTATTTTTTCTCTTCTTAACCCTTTTCTCCATTCCCAGACATTGTCTTCCTGCTATTTGAAAGCAATCTACCCTTCTCTACCTAGAGCACCTGACTCCACTTCCTAGGTCTTGCTTTAGATCGCTCTCTCTCATTGCAATTTATAAACATCCTATAAAATTGTCCTTCCCTGAGCGAAAGTCATCTTCCAATAACTGAATCTCTGTTCCATGCTTTTCATCTAAATTTGTCAAAAGAGCCATCTATTCTGATTGATACCACTTTTTCACCTCATATTCGCTTTGCAATCTGTTAAATTCCAGCTCCTGCCCATGACTCTGTTAAAGTTATCTCTCACTAAAATCACAAGGAGCTTTCAAATTCCAAATTCAGCAGGCATTTCAAAGTCTTTATCACACGTGATCTCTTCACTGAATTTCTTTTTAATTATTTACTTTTTGTTTAAAATGTCATACTCTCTTACTTCTATGGCATCATACTCTTTGTCTTCTTTGTGATCTTTAGGTATTATTTTCCCTTAGAATGTCAATGCCTTTGTAATTGTTAAGAAGTAATTTACCAGAAGCATCTCATCAGTACCATTAAATAAAGATCTATAGAATCAGATAGTCTAAAAGTCTTCTAGGAGTTTAAAATGGAAACATAAGAGAATTTATTGAAAACCAAAAATTCTTTTAATATAAATTTTGATTTTTGACACTGTGCTTATGTAATAGCCTACAAACAATAGGATAGATGCATTTTGATTGTTTTATTTATTTTTCAGAAATTTTATAACTACATTGGTTGGCTGCATTTCTTCATCTACCTCCAGAGTTTTACAACCTTGGTTTTAATTCCAATATTGCCGCTAGCCTTGTGGCAAATATTTAACCTTTTTGTACTATTTTCTAGATTTATAAGTAAAATGAAATACTATTCATGATCATGTAGATAATTAACAATAAAATAAATTATCAAGAAAGGAGGCACTAGGATTAGTAGAGACTGGAAAATGGGCTAACTTCTAATTTTAATCACTTTAAAGAACTAAAGCATGTTCTGCCTCCCTCTGGGAAGCTACTTTCTTGTCTTTATTTCCAGATAGCTTACTGTCTATGCAACCCATTTATCATTTATTACCTTGGTGTATTAGGCTTTAAATCTGTGTAGGTCCTATTTTTTAAACTAGATTGTAACTTGCTCAGGAACAGAACAATATTTTATTCTTATTAGCATTTCTCGGGTTGCTTTTCAAAATTAGATGTTCAAGACTATTTTCTTACTACTTTATTGTATAATTGATCTATTAAAATACAGTAATTTAGATCTCCATTTCAGCATTAGATTTTTTTTTCTGCCTGAAGAAAATTACTGCCTGATTATTCTCTCTAGGATGTGGAGGTAGAGAGGAAATAGCTGTAAGAAGGCATTTGTAAATAAGAAGACATGCGTTAACCACAGAAACTAATGTATTTTAAAATATCCTGGAGAAGGACCATTCAAATAGAAGTGTTTGGGAAAGAAAAGTGTGGTGTGGATAAGTTTGCATTAGTTTTCTATTACTACATAACAAATCACTCCCAAACTTAGTGGTTTAACCAAAAACTCGGTAACATTTGTCATACCACAGTTTCTTTTCATCAGGAATCTGGTTCAGGATCTCTGGCTTTGTGTTTTTTACATAGCAGAGACTACAGTCATCTTAAGGCTCAACTGGCGTTGAGTTTGCTTCCAAGCTCAGTCAAGCGATTGTTGGCAGGATATAGATCTTCACAGTTTATTCGACTAAGGGTTCTGTTTCTCACGAGCTGTTGGTCATAAGGGTACCTCAGTTCCTTATGGGTTGAGATATTCCAAACAGTAGCTTTCAAAATGGGAATTGATGTCATCAGAATGAGCAAGCCAGAAGAAAGGAGAGAGTGGGACAATATGAATTCACCAGTCTTTTGTAGCCTAATCTAGAAAGTGGCATCTCTGTTGAATCACTAAACTGTACCTGAAACTAATATTACACTGTGTGTTAAACACCTGGAATTTAAGTAAAAGCTTAAAAAAAGTGACATCTCAAAACTTTTACATATTCAATGTTTTAGAGCCAGCCACTAGGTCCTATCTATATTTAAGAGGAGGAAAGGATTACACTGGGGAGTGAATACCAGGAGGAATTATTAAGAGCCATCTTAGAAATGTGCCTACCACAGTTATTTCTTTATTTCCTTCTAATACCTTGTATGAGAGAGACATCATTGGGGGATGATGAAGCAAGGAGGAGATAAATTGGAAGAGACTCTCTCTTTATGTGGCAAGTTGAAATGGAGAGATAAAGAAAAATGAAAAAAATACCTAAAATAAAGAATAATAAGAATAATAACCACCACTTTATAAAGTAATGATCAGGGGCGCCTGGGTGGCTCAGTAGGTTAAGCGTTGGACTTCAACTCAGGTCCTGATCTCGCGGTCCGTGAGTTCGAGCCCCGGGTTGGGCTCTGGGCTGATGGCTCAGAGCCTGGAGCCTGCTTCTGATTCCGTGTCTCCCTCTCTCTCTGCCCCTCCCCCACTCGCATTCTGTCTCTCTCTGTCTCAAAAATAAATAAACATTAAAAAAAAAAGTCTCATTTTATAAAGTAGTGATCATATCCAGGCTTTGTGATAGACTTTATATACGTTGCTTCCAAGCCTCTAAAATTCTTTGAAAGTTAGACAACATAATTCATGTTTTATAGATGAAGAAATGGTAGGAAAGAAAGTGGCTTCTTAAAACCTCATAACTATTAAGTGGCAGGGGCACAATATTAGAACAATATTGAGAATTTTTCTGGTCTTCAAAACTCACAAATTCAAATTCAAAACTAATTTAGAGTTAGAGTATTTCACTTTTTATGAAATGTGAAAAGTCCTATTATTCAAAGATCAATTGCATCCTCTTTTTCGTTTTTTTAATTATAACTCAGATTCTTTAAAAAAATGAGATTCTTCTGGAAAATGCATTAATCTGTCATTCAGTTCTCATTACTCTACTTAGATTTTTAAATCATATTTTAAAGCCAACTTTGTTTTGAAGGGACTACTGAGATGCTGCTTAGGATGTATCTGCCCCAGATGTGTGTGTTTGTGTGTGTGTGTGTGTGTGTGTGTGTGTGTGTGTGTGAGTGGTGGTTGTCAGATTCTGACTCCCACAGTGGGAAGACACAGTACAAAAATGAAATTCATGGTTCTAATTCACTCAATTCACTATAATTCTGGCACATTGATCTATCTGGGCAGGGAAGATATACATCTATATCTATCTATATCATCTATCTGCCTGTATAACCAGCCTCATCCCACATTCAAATATTGCCTAATAACCTGTTACTTTATTAATATTAACTGTCATAAAATATTGACTTTAAGCTCAGTAAAATATATTCTTTTCTAGGTTCACCCTTATTTCCAGAAAGTGAGTAAATTTGCATAGCATACTATTACTTGTGAACATAATTAGGCATCTAAAAAAATTGTATTGTGCAAGCTACTGCATTTATAATTGCCTAATTGTGCTTGCATGTATCCAATTATCAGCATGATTGGCCACTTACCCTATCAACAGCAAAAGTGGTTAGCTGCATGTACAATTACCTATATGGTTAATTCAGAATGTTCAGTTGCCCCTACATTTAGGTTTCTTGAAACTGGATCTTCAAATAAGGAAGCAGTGCAAACTGCTAGAAACAGGTCAATAGCAAAAAAGTAAAAATAAATCTGGAATTTAGCCGTTTTATTGGTTTTGGTCATAGTATGATTAATTAACTTATAATTTGTATTATACTAACAATACTCATTGTATTACAGATTTTTTAAAATCACTCTTCCTCACATCATCTTATGAAGAGTTAATGAGGGAAGTTTACAAATGCAAAAATAGATTTTTAATGGTAACTAATGATAAGTAATTAAGTTACTTGGGTTTCTGGTATGTAGTATGTTGTTTGTGGTATGATTTCAGAAATCTTAATGGACCAGGATAGAAAATAGTCTAGGAAATACAATAGACTAAGGATAGTTGAAGATGCAAATAGGTAAAACTAGGCTTAATTTCTGTATTGGGATTGACACAGGTAGAACAGATACAACGATGGGAAGAATTTTATATCTGTAGTGTATTCAGGCACAGGACTAATGAAAATCGGCAGAGTGTTTGGCAGGTAATTAGAACTTGATAAGGACCTCAGGAATAATGATTTTCATCTATATAGGGAGGTAATCAAAAAAGGTTGAGAAGCCAACAGTAGAAGAATATGGGATTCTGAAGTGGAGGTTTGTTAAATAGAGCAGCCTATCTTTTAGAATGAAAATAAAAAATTACCATTTTTTAAAATAACAGAGTGTGAAACAGCAGGTACCAACAGAGGACTCATGTTATTATTATTATAAACTTGGTTTGTTTGCTTTACTTTATTTTCTACAGGATTTAAAATGTAAACGCAGAAAAATAATTATAAATTTATCTTAATGATTACAATATATAAAAATATAATTTGTGACATAGTTACCAAAAGTAAGGGTGTCTGTGTTGTAAAAGAGTACAGTATTGTATGCATTTGAAATTAACTGGGTATTGATTTAAGAGAGATTGTCATAATTATGGATGTTATAAGTAATCCTCATGGTAATCACAAAGAAAATAGCTATAGATTATACACAAAAGAAACACGAAGATAAAGCATCTTGCTAAAGAAATCGCCTAAACACACACAAAAAGCCATAATGGAAGATATAAGAATCAAAAAGGAATAAGACATTAAAAAGAGAAAACACACAAGTTAGCAAAGTAAATGCTTTCCTACCAGAAATTATTCTAAATGGAAATGGATTAAACTCGTAATCAAAAGACAGAGATTGACAAAATTAATATAAAAAATAAAGGAGTTTTGTAGTGTATATTACTTTAGGGGTGCCTGAGTGGTTCAATTTGTTGAACGACCGACTTTGGCTCAGGTTATGATTTCATGGTTCCTGATTTGAGCCCCACATCAGGCTCTGTGCTGACAGCTCAGACCCTGGAACCTGCTTGGGATTCTGTGCCTCCCTCTCTCTGCCCCTCCCCCATTCATGCTCTGTCTCTCTCTCTCTCTCAAAAATGAATAAACGTTTAAAAAAAAGAGAGAGAGACCTACTTTAGATCAAAAGGCACACATAGATTGAAAGGATAGAAAAAGATATTCCATGCAGAAATAACCAAAAGAGACCTGAAGTGGCTATAATAATATCTGACAAAATATACTTTGAGTCAAAAATTAAGAGACATACAATGGAATATGATCCCACCTCAGAAAGGAACAGCTGACACATACTACAACAAGGATTAACCTTGAAGACATTATGTTAAATTAAATAATTCGATCACAAAAAAGACAAATACAGTTGATTCCACTTAAAGAAAATACCTAGATTAGTCAAGTTCATAGTCAGAAAGTAAATTAGTGGTTGCCCAGAGATGGGAAGAGGGGATTGCCAAAGCAACCGAAACTGGAAAAATCAAGATTTCAAAGAGACAAGAAACACAGAGAAGTGAGTCAATAATTTGTCAGCCACTTTCTCTCTATGGGCATTTCATATTTCTTGGCCATGATGTAAAAAATAAGAGCCTATCACTGCAATGGAAGCCAACAGATGAGAAGCAAAGACATTGGTGAGAAGGGAGGAATAGAGAATGAGTCCAACATTCAGTTATTTCTCCTTGTAGCATCTGCTGGCATAGAAATGAGCTAAGAAGTTGAATGGAAAACTGTTGAAACAGAAAAGCTTTTTCTTTATTCTTATGGTATGAAAGAGGCAAAAACTGAAGTTCAGGATCTACAAAAAATAGGGAGCCTCTATTAAGCACACTAAGCTCTCTGCAGGGATCCTTGAAAAGTTGAATCTTAAGAACAGAGCAAACCAGTGGTAAATTGGAGACTTACAAAAACTACAACTTAATTTGAAGAATTTTAGATTTGGTTAATAATAGAAAAGTGAGCAGTATGGTTTATCGCAGTAAACGATTAAAGTAGAAAATCACATGATTATCTTAATAAATAAGCAATATTTTTTGAAAAATTTAAATACAAAATCCTGATAACTACTTTTAGCAAATTAAATTAAAAAAAATTCTTTAATCTGTTTAATAGGACCTATGAAAAATCGGCAGCAAACTTCAGGTGAGCTATCAGCAACTTTTCTCTGACATGAGGAGTAAGTCAAGAACACCTGTTATCAGCACATCTATTCACCTTGAATTTGAGATCTTAGGTCTATGCAGTAAGGCAAGATTTAAAAAAAAATGTAATATGAAACAAATAATAATTGGAATGGGAACTAAAACCTGTAATTGTTTACAAATGACATAATGATGCATATGTGAAGCCAAATGAATTAATTTGACTATATTGCAAGGTCATTAGACACACTGTTAAAATAGAGAATTAATTATATTGCTATGTATCAGTCACAAAAAGGAAATTTACTTTTAAATGATATCACTTATAATGCCAAAAGAAATAAGACTACTAATTTTCCAGTGAAAAGTATGAGCCATCTACACTGAAACAAACTAACAACAACAAAAATGCAGCCAGAAATATAACTGAGATTAACTGAAGAAAACCTAAATAACATGAAAGGAAGTGCCATGTTCACAGGTTGGAAGGTTCAATATTGTAAAGATGCCAAAATCCCACAGATTTATTTATAAATGCAATACAGTCAATCAAAATCCCTACATCATTTTCTTGGAAATTGACAAGCTTACTTTAAAATGTACGTGACAATATAAAGAGCTAAACACAGCCACAACAAACTTGAAAAGAAACAAAGCTGGCGCACTTAATGCTAACAGAAATCAAGATATATCATAAAGCTACATTAATTAAGATAGTATAATATTAGCACATAAAAAATACAGTAGAACAAAGATATGGGGAGGAAAGGGGGAAGGAGGGAGGGAAGAGGGAAGAGAGAGAGAGAGACAGAAAAATAACCCAGATCCACATAGATATAGTTATTTGTTTTATGATAAAGTCATTTGTATTAGAACACTGCATTGTATAGGGATAAGGATGACCTTTCAACAAAGGATTGCCACATGGATGGGGAGCCTGGGTGGCTCAGTGGTTGGGTGTCTGACTTCGGTTCAAGTCATATTCTCACAGCTTGTGGTTTGAGCCCCATGTCGGGCTCTGTTCTGACAGCTCAGAGCCTGTAGCCTGCTTCTGATTCTGTGTCTCCCTCTCTCTGGCCTTCCCCCACTCACGCTCTGTCTCACTCTCTCTCTAAAAAATAAATAAACATTAAAAACAACAACAACAAAGGATTGTCACATGGAAAAATAATTTAAAAAGCAAGTCCTTACCCCTACCACACACCATAGATGAAAATCAGTTCTAGTTGAACTGTAGATCTACACTTAAATGGTAAAACAATGAGCTATTTAGATAGAAATAGGGTAACATCATCCTGTGTCTGAAGAAAGTAAAAATGTCTTAAATGGCACACAAAATGTACTAACTATATTGGAATATATTGATTAAGTGAACTTTACTAAGTCTTATGCTCATAAAGGACAACATTAGGAGCATAAAAATTCAAGCCAGTGTGAGAGTGGATATATATATATATATATATATATATATATATATATATATATATACACACACACACATATATACCTCACAAAGGACTCATGTCCAGTATATTTATAAACAAATTTTACAAATCTGTAGGAAAAGTACAGACCATCAAAATAAAAACTGGCAAAAACTTTAAGACACATTCAAGATATTCATGACTATTAAATACATGAAAATGCTCAGCCTTAGACATCAGAGAAATATAAATTAACAGTAGAGGGAAATACCTATCAGAATTGCTAAACATTAAAGAGACAGACATTATGAAGTGTTGCTGAGGCTGTGGAAAAACTGAAATTCCCATACACTTATGGAGATGATGCATCTTTTGATACTGTGCAGTACTGTCTCCTAAAGCTGATCATAGGCAAAAGTTATAAAATGACCTTCCTACTCCTAAGAATATACGCAACAGAAATGCATGCATATGTTCACAAAAAGACACATAAAAGAATGTTTGTAAACTGCACTAATTGTAACAATTACCCATTGTTTGTCAACAATAAAACTGATTGATAAATTGTGATACATTCTTATAATGCAATGCTATATATTAGTGAGAAAAAAACAAACTATTGCTAGAACCAAGGATGGATACACTTGAAAAATGTAATACTGAGAAAAACAAAGTAGAAACATACGCTATGATTGCATTTATAAAGATCTCAAAAGTAGGCAAAATTAATTTATGATGTCAAAATACAGAATAAGAGTTGTCACTGAAGGGCAATAATGATAGGAACAGGCATGAGGGGGACTTGTAGAATGCTGGTAGTATTCCAGATCTTAATCTGGGTGTTGATTACAAGGTTTCTTCACTTTGTGTGAATTTATGAGGCTGTATTTTTATGATATGAGCATGTTTACCTAGTATGTGATATTCTAATAAACTGTAAATGAAAAAGGAAGATGTTACACAAGCAATCTCCCTCTTCCTCCTTCCTGCTACTTGCAATGTAAATATGATGGTTGGAGGCCAGGCAGCTGTTTTAAGCCAGCAGGCATGTGACAACGTTCTCAAGAGGGCAGAGCGAGGAGAGAGGAGCTCCATATCCCAGATGCCATGGAACAGCTACACCAGCCCAAAACTGACCACTTCTGGGCTTCTCTTACATGAGAAATGTATTCGATCTTCTTACAAAGTAAAGCACGGTCATTTCCTGAGCACCAAACAATATGATGAAATTAGTGCCCATACTACCAAAGAGTTTTGGCTGGATAAACTTCATGACAGAAACAAGTAACAACAGGAATTTAAAAGTTAACCATTCTGCAGACTCGTTCTTGAATGTCTCGACCATTTCCCTTAGAGATAAAATCTCCTAAACAGATTGATAGGAAATATATAGATTTAATTCTTTTCTCATGTACATGCACAAAAGCGGAATAGTGTGTTTTATTTATTGGGGCTGTTCTCTGCTGTCACAATTCTTTGGAGGACTTTTCCTCATCAGCATTCTTCGCCTGAGAAGAGTGATGACTTTTCTGCTAAAGTCAAGGTAATTCCACAACTCAGCTTTAGTGAACACCCCTTAGCACATTAATGAATAATATTTGTGCATTAGCAAACATGCTCCAGAGACAAAATCAAATCAAATGGGCTTGGATGTTCATAAATTCTGACACTTCTAAGCTCTCGGTAAGAAACTGCTTTATAATGAATTGCATGGGTTACATGCGTTCCACAGGGAGATTTAGGCTCAACTTTGCTTAAATGGAGTGAAATTTAGCTAAGGATAAAACAGCAACAATAATTAAGAATTTTCACAAATCCATGAGGATTCTAATTAAAATCTGACTTTCTAATCATCAGCTGTGTATATTCAGTGCTGATGTAAACTACCCGAACTTTGGCGTTGTTCTAGGTACTGTGTTATATACAGTGATCACAGTCTTAAAAGCCTCCTATCCCCTCCCAGTTATGTGAATGTCTTTTTGGTGCTGTGATGATGGTAGAAGAGTCTCCACAGGGTGGCTTTGAGATTCAGTTAATCTCACAATGAGTAGTTTGCAGTTCTTATTGCTTCTTAAGAGGAACACATGAGATTTATAAAAATAAAAAAAAAAATAAAAAAAAAAGAAGCCAATAGCTGAATACAGGTCTAGGCACATCTGTGGTCTTGATTTCTTTTTGTATATTTTCCCTCCGACTAATGATCTCATCTTTTCAAAGCCTCTTCTTCATATCCTTTCCTGTTCCTGTCTTAACTTCTTCTCTGTCCATCCAAACTTCTTGCAGAAGATGTTGATATTTGCCATCCTTTTTTTCATACCTGCCATTCCCATTTGGATTACAATCTGATTTACTTCCCTACCACTTGCAGAAATCTAAGTTTGCTAAAGTCTTCCATACTCTCTTGCTACTGAGCATGATAGATATGTTTCAATCTGACTCAAACATTTGATACTATGAATACTCTTTTAGTAGAAACTGCTGTCTCTTGGCCTCCTTATGGCCTTGGTTTGCCATGGTTTCAATGAACCATATTTCCTTGGCTCTGTGAGTTCTTTTACTCCAGATATCACGTTAGCTTTTTGTTACTTAAGCTTCTCTACTAAGCTCTTTCACAGTCCAAGTTGGTTAACATGCCTAGGAGAAGCTCATCCATTTCATGGCTTAACCTGTATTCATGCCATTAATTCCAAATTTTTAAAAATAATTTGTAATGTTTACTTTTGAGAGAGAGAGAGAGAGGAACAGAAGATCCAAAGTGGGCCCCACACTATAACAGTAGAGATCCCGATGTGGGGCTCCAACTCAATGAACTATGAGATCATGGCCTGAGCCAAAGTTGGACACTTAACTGCCACCACCACCCCGGCAACCCACTAATTCCAAATTTAAGTTCCCCATATAGCCCTCTCTTATTATTATTATTATTATTTTTATTTTTATTATTTATATATAGAGAGAGAGCCAGGAAGAGGGGCAGAAGGAGAGAGAGAGAATCTTAAGCAGGCTCCACACTCAGCGCAGAGCTCCATTTGGGGCTCAATCCCATAACTCTGGGATCATGTCCTGAGCTGAAATCAACAGTCAGATGCTCAACCGACTGAGCCACCCAAGCAACCCTAGCCCTCTCTTCTGTAAGCCACACTCCTAGATACAACAAACTAGACACCATTTAAACATTCAAAATCCCCCAAAAAGAAGTTAATTAAAATCTGACTTTCTTGTTTTTATCTGAGTATATTTGGTATTGATTTTAAACACCTAACCTATGGCAATGTTCTTTTTTCTCAAATATCCTAATCTAGTATTGCCTATTTGAGAAAAAAAAATACTATATCAGACTGAATTCTACCTATAAATCAAATAGTTATCTTTAATTTTCCTCTTCCCCACCACAACATCCAACCATGTCATCACCGAATTCTTTTATCTTTTAAGTAGCTCTTGAATATATCTACTTATTTTTTTATCTGTTGACCTACTTCAGTTCAATTTACCACTTTATCTTTTCTAAATTATATAGTAACACATTATGATATGTACTATTTTTAAAAAAATCATTCTAGGGGTATCTCTCTACTTTCTAGATGAGATGCTGCCCAATTTGTGACTCACTTAATAAAACCAATTACATCTTCAAATTTATATATACATATATATAAATATATATATAAATTTATATATATGTATATATAAATTTATATATATGTATAAATATATATATGTATGTATGTGTGTATATATATATGTATATATGTATAAATGTATATATAAATGTATATATATAAATATATTATATATAATGTATGTATAATGTATATATAATGTATATAAATATATAATGTGTCTATATGTATAAATATATATATATATAAATATGTATATATATGTATAAATATATATGTATGTATGTATATATATGTATAAATATATATGTATGTATGTATATATGTATATATATGTATAAGTATATATATATATATATACACACACACGCACACACACACACAAACACACACACACATACACAGGGCACCTGGGTAACTTAGTTGGTTAAGTGTCCAACTTCCACTTCGTGAGTTCAAGCTCCTCATTGGGGTCCACAATGACAATGACAGCCTGCTTAGGATTCTCTCTCTCTCTCTCTCTCTCTCTCTCTCTGTCTCTCTCTCTGCCCCTCCACTGTGCACACGTGTGTGCATGCTTTCTCTCTCTCTCTCTCTCAATCTCTCTCAAAATAAATAAATAAATAAATAAGCAAAAAACATTTACACAAATGTTAAAAAATAAAATAAAATAGCAGCACCTGGGGGATCAGTTGGTTAAGTGTCCAACTCTTGACTTCAGCTCAGGTCATCACCTCATAGTTCCTGAGTTCGGGACCCACATCAGGTTTTGCGCTGACAGCATGCAGACTGCTTGGTATTCTCTGTCCTCTCTCTCTGCCCCTCCCCAGTTCATGCATGCACATGCACTCTCTGTCTCTGTCTCTGTCTCTGTCTCTGTCTCAAAATAAATAAACTTTAAAAAATAACAAAATGAAACCAATAAAATAAGTTCTACTAACCATATAGGATATGGTTTCTCTTCCTCCATGGATGCATCACTTCATTTTGTTCCTCACTCTACAACAAGGGTGATTATTCTAAAACTATATCTGACCATGTCACTCCTCTAATTGAAATTATTTATTAAATTATTTTTTTCCTTAAGAACAGTTAGGAGTTGAAGTCTTTCTGTCCATTCGTTCTGCAGATACATTTCGTTTGGCATCCTTTAGCTTTTTAAGAATATTGGATTTGAATATATTCAGTCAGTGACCTCATTCACCCAGCTCTGTACTGGCAGTATGGTTTACAACCTTTTGTGATTTTGCCCCTGCTTAGGCCTAGTCCTAACTATTGCTTCACTTTTGGTATACTTTATAATCAAGCCAAAATTACACTTCCCTTCAAAAGTATACACCAGTTCATAATGCTATGCTTTTGTATATACTGATCCCTCTGTTTTGAATGCATCCTCTCTTTCATATTTAAGGAATAGCTACTCATTTTAATGCTCAGCTCACATCACAGACCACCAGAAATATTTATTTCTACCTGAGATGTACGTAACCACTTCTGATTTCATTCTTGAACCATCGTCGTCATGATGTTTAAAGATATGTCCATCCATATACATCTAACCATAAGGTTCTTGAATTTCTTATAGTCTCAGCTCCTAGCACAATGTCGGGCATACAGTGGATGCTCAATGAGAGTTTGTGATTAAATAATATATAAATGGATCATTTAACACCCTTTTCTGCTAAAATCTTATTATTCCAAGCTCCAACTTCTGGTCACTTCCTCAAGCTATGGGCGTGAATCCCTGGAGCTTCAGAGGAACTATTAAGAATTGTCTTCGTAGAATCAACTTATAATGGATTTATCACAACCACAAAGCTCCCTGTAGGAACTCTGAGTGCAAGGATGAATGCCACAAAATTAAATCACTCAAATGTCTCTAAAACCAAGCTTCTCCAGCAGGAATGAGTAATTATTTAAACTCTTCAAAATGTGGGCCATAGACAAATTTAGTAAGTTAGGATTTTACAACTTAATTGGACTCAGTGCTGGAAAGCAAGTCTTAGGCTCTTTCCCGACAGCTGTTAGCTAATGGAGGAGTCATATGGATATCATTTGCATTGTTGAAACGGTGTCTCTTATAGCATCGAATGGTACACAACTTTACGACTTCCAGACACTTTTTTTTATTGTTTTCCCCACAGGAAACATTATCCATATCAAAATAAATGCCCTGCCTTCCACATCTGATTGTTAATCGGGAAAAGTGTAGATTTACAATAATTGCCTAAATAATCGTTTCTTAATTAGTTACCTGTTTTGTGTGATTTACTGTGAGCTTATGTTTTCCTGCAGAAATAATGTTTTATGCAGTCTCTTCTTGGCGTTCTAAAAAAGCAGCAGGCTATGTAAATAAAAAAAATGTTCTGTGCATTTTGGGTTTCACCTGACTATGAACATTTCTTGGTGCTTCTTAGGTATATAAGACACAGGAGTCAGTTTGGGCAACAAAAATAAGTACAATCCTTCTTCCTAAATATACCTGGAATCTACTCACTTTCCTGTCTCTCCTGGCAACTACTCTACCCAGGCCAATTTAATTTCCTGCTTGGACACCTGCTATAGCTTGCTAACTGGGCTCACCAATTCCTATTTTCCTGCAATCCATTATCCAATAATCACAAAGTCCTCTTTCAGACATTTTAATGGTTCTTAAGATAAAGAGTATTGTTCTTTACCTGAACTCTGAGCTATTGCAGTATCTGGCTCCCACCTCGTTCTCTAGCCTTGTTGTGATGCCCACCAGCTGCTCCCTCTGCCTAAGTTCTGCCACATTGGTGTTTTTGAGATGGGTCCAAGTTCTTTCCCACTTCAGGCCTTATACCTTTACTCTTCTTTTTCTTAGAACCCTCTTCTCACTCCACCCCTACCAGCGTGGCCATCCTTAGCTACTTGTCATGTTTCAGCTTAATTATCACACATTCAGAGAGCACTTCCTGTTTGCACACAAAAGCAAGGCCACACTGGCATTTGCTTTAATAATAGGCCCTGCAATCATCCAGATGACTAGAAAAAAGTTAGTTAAGCAAGTGACATGGACTTAAACACTAATATGACAGTTATCCAATACCAAAGCCCTTGTTAAAATTAGCAACTTCTGGGGGTTCTTGGGTGGCTTAGTTGGTTAAGTATCTGACTCTTCATTTCAGCTCAGGTCATGATCTCCACAGTTCGTGGGTTCAAGCCCCATGTTGGGCTCTGCACTGACAGTGCAGAGCCTGTTTGGGATCCTCTCTCTGCCTCTCTCTCTCTCAAGATAAATAAATGAACTTAAAATTTTTTAAAAATAAAATTAGCAATCTCCGGAAATTAGTCAAAGTAACACATAAGCAAACATTTTAAACCTTTGCAACTTGTTGATTTACATGATACAGACTTTTATTCTCATAATTTTGGATGGAGTACATTCTAAATTAAATTATACTGCATGTGCTTTAAAATAAACCATATTGAGAAAATTAATTGCTGCAGTAATTTGGTGCTACAATATGAACTGTTACAGAGAATACTAATAGTTGATAGGATCTCTTAGAGATCCTCCAAGAACTATCACTCTTCCTTCTTGACAAGGTCCTAAAAACTTGAGTAAGAAAGCAGAGACATGAAAGAAAGCCTGAAATATCAACCTTACGACCAATCATTGCTAAAGTATCTGATGTCAATTTGTGTTAGAGCCAGTTGAACCTGCTTCCTGACCCCCAGAATCCGGCGTGCTTATTAACTCTCTCAACTAAGATTTTCTCTAGAGCTTCAATGCTCCCAGTTGGAAACAACACTGAGAAAAAGGACAAAGCTGAACCCAACATGGTAAATTATTCTCCCCCAGTTTACCAATAGGTAGCTGTTGGGAAATAATTCTCCACGGGTTTTTCATGTGCCTTAATAGTTAGGGACTCCTCAGAGAAAACATGTTTGAATAACAAACAGCTTTGGAAGTCAGGTTCTTCCAGAAGAATTTGAAGACGTACTTTCCCAGAAACATCCCAGGATAATAATTATAATGTCTCCTCATTCCCCTTCCCAGAGCCATTCTTTTTCATTCCAGGGTGGTGAGTATTCTCTCTCAAGGGCCGAAAAGGATGGATGTGCCGCCAGCCCCATGCAAGTTCAGCCTCCTCACGTCAAGGTTCCTGTCCTGAAATGCACTTCCTGCCTTCCTCACATTGACCTTTGGGAACCGGGGTGTGAGGAACCCATACTGCTCTGGATGTTCTTCTCTGTAATTAGTGGTCTGTCTCTCTGATCCAGGGATTTTTTTATCCTTTTGTCACAATTTCTGACTTAACAATAAATCATCCCAATTCCCCAAAAGTGGAGAGAGTAAAGTCTCCATACAATGTGCTCGGGCAACTCCTAATTCTAGGAATTAGGAACAAAGTAAAAAGGTGTTTATCTTTCACTAACTATGATGGCTTTGGTGATACGGATATCAGTAAGAAGAACAACAACAGTATAGTACTTACCCTTTTTTTAAATTAACTTTTATAAGAAACTTTACTGCTGTTATCTCTCTTTAACAATTTAATGGGAGAAGTACTGTTATTATCTTCATTTTATAGGAGAAATTACAGTTTAGAAAGCTTAAGAAACTTGCCCCAAGTCAAAATAATATGTTCAGAAAACAGAACGAGAGTCAAAGAACGTGTGCCCTTTTTTTACTAAATAATAAGGAAAACATCATTAGGATAGAAAATGTGCCAGTCTTGCTTACCTCTAAAGTTCCAGTCTACCACACCCCCAGACCTTCGAAGTATATTGGGGAGATATATACGTGAATACATATTCCATTTTTAAGCTGTCACATTTTGATGATTTCCACTTGCCTCCACCTACCAGCCCTGTATTACTCAAATGTGGAAAAGTCAACTGTGAACCAATTTTAATCATATCTAAATAAGTGCAAACAGACTTTGAGTGAGACTATGAGGAATTTGTTGATCCTTGGGTTTATTCTGAAACATTAAGAGTGACAAATAAATGAGATGAGGTTAAGTAAGGGATTATGTATTTATCACTTCCTCAGAAATTCCCTGCAAAGAGCAATTGCTTCTTGAATACAAGAAAATTTTCAAACCAAGCCACTCTCACTTTGTAGTACTTCTTAGGGAATAGCAATTCTCACTTTTGTCTTCCAAACACCAGAAGCTTATAGCAAGTGAAATTTGAAAGACTCTTTATATGGACGTGGTTAAATATTTCTGTTAGGATACCCAGTGAAATGTACTGTTGATGCAAAGTTACATTCTTTCTTTTGCATTGCTTCCAACAAAATGTTGTAAAAAATGGAAGTAGGAAGCTGATATTACCTCTTTCTTCTCTAAGGCTTGTGTGGGTGACTCTTCTGGACCACATGGCACAAGCATATTGACACCATACAGTATTTGTCCTTGGCCTCACTAAGTGTTTGCCCTCTAACTTTATGCAACTGAAGTCCTGTGTTAATGGCATTTCCTTCTCACAGAGTTCCTGTAGGTAAGGGATCTTGTGGCTTAGCTGGTTAGGGTCACTCACAAGGCTGCCAGCTGTGGTCACATGACTGTCCTGGTGAGGATTTGCTCCTAAACTCACCCATGCGTTGATTAGCAGGATTCAATTCTTCATGGGCTCCTGGAATGAGGGCCTCAGGTCCATGGGGGCTGTTATCTAAGATGATGCTCATTTCCTTGTCGGGTGAGCCTCTCCATAGGACAGCTTCTAATTTGGCAGCTTATGTCCTCAGAGTGAGTGAATGAGAAAGTGAGAGAGGATGCCCCAATGAGAGACCACAATCTTGTTATAACCTGTCTTCATCTGTTCGGGCTGCTATAAAAAAATAACACAGAATAGGTGGCTTAAACAATAAACATTCATTTGCCACAGTTCTGGAGGCTGAGAAGTCCCAGGTACTAGCAGATTCAGTATCTGGTGACAGTTTTCTTCCTGGTTCATAGATGGCCATCTTCTGCATGTGTCCTTACAGAGCAGAAAGGATGAGAGTACTCTCTGAGATCTTTTTTATAAGGGGTGATGTCCACATGAGCTAATCACTTCCTGAAGGCCCCACCTGCAAACACCACCACTTTGGGGATATTAGGGGGACATAAATACCCCATCTATAACATAACCTAATCTTGGAAGTGAAATCTCATCATTTTTACTGAATTCTAATAGTCAGACTAATATATGCTATGTATAGCCAGAGGCATGGGCTAGATTACACAGGATATGAGTAAATGGAGGCAAGGATGGTGGGGAGCCATTCAGAAGCCGTCTACCACAGGTAGTAACAGCATACCTTCCCATTACTGAGAGGATACTTGGTTCCTGCTGCAAAGCAGAAGGCATCATACTCCTGGCTTAGTCTTCTGCCCCCTGCTGGAGAGAGGTAGAGGCACCCATTATCTCTGGGCACTTCTCTATTCTGCTTTCATAATGGACTCAGAAGCCGCAATTTTACCACTTTAACCGTACTCTCCTCTTGCATCCTTCTTGGCTCTCTAAAAATAATTTCTAAGAAAAAAAATTATAAAGAGTGCACAAAAGTTGTATTCATTCTATTTAAATTATACTCCCACTGGACTAACTTTTCAACCATTTCTTTAAAGAAATTTATTTAACTTGAATTTTTTTTTTTTTTTGAGAGAAACACAGTGTGAACTGGGGAGGGGCAGAGAGAGAGAGGGAGACACAGAATCCAAAGCAGGCTCCAGGCTCTGAGTTGTCACAGCCAAACTTGTCCACTTAACCAACTGAGCCACCCAGGAGCCCCTCAGTCATTTCTTTAAAAGCTTAAGCACATTCAGGGGCACCTGGGTGGCTAAGTCAGCTGTCCGACTTTGGCTCAGGTCATGATCTCATGGTTCGTGAGTTCAAGCTCCACGTTGGGTTCTGTGCTAACAGTCCAGAGGCTGGAGCCTGTTTTGGATTCTGTGTCTCTCTCTCTGCCTCTCCCCTTCTCATGCTCTGTCTCTCTCAAAAATAAATAAACATTTTTAAAAAAATTAAAAGCTTAAACATTCAGTAATTAACCAATAGTGCTTGCTGCAAGCCATAATATTTTTACTTTTTAATTTGGTGGCAATGATCCACAGAAAAACTACATATATTGCTACTGAGTGCATGTGTGTGTACGCCTTTGTATATAATAAATGTGGAATGATGAGCTAAATGAAATTACACCACAAATTCTTCCTGGTTGAAGACTTCTAACTTGTTCCTTCACCCTAAAATAGAAGTTTCAGTTTGATTTTCTTTTTCAAACACTTCAGTTTTTAGAATAATGAATGTTGGTATTTATTTAAGTAATTCTTCACCCAATGTGGGGCACGAACTCACAACCCCGAGATCAAGAGCCATGGGCTCCACAGACTAAGCCAGCCAGGTGCCCCAAATGTTGGCATATATTTAATGCCAGTTCATGATTTGGTTTGACTTTTTTCGTGCCCAATTATGAAGCTGTCCCTTACCGAACAGAAACAACAAAAGTGCAATAAAATAAAATAAATAAAAAGTACTCTCAGTGGGAGAACTGTATTTCAGTTTTGCTGTTCAAGTTTGCTTTTTTATTCTGTTGCTTGCTTTCAAATGAAAACATGCCTTATGCAACCAGAAAATGGATAATTCTGGGAATTCATTTGTTTTGGTTTTAAGTAAATTACCAAGAGCTAGAGGTGCACACTAAAAACTGAGGTTTGGGGAAGTTCTAAATTGACATGAGCCTCTAGTCTGTGTTCAGTAAGGGGAAGTCTGTCAATCAGCCTGAGTCCCTAGTCACTCATGAGCAAAATTCATCAGAAGAAAAGAGGCTGGGTTACGGTCACTGAAGTCAACTTGGCAGTCAACCTCTCTTTTCAAAGGAAAACAAAATTCAGTGAGTTTGGGGCATGTAAATGGCTATATAAACAATTATTTTTAAATGCTTTCTGGGCTTTTTTTCAGACATGGAATACTTCTGACATATTTAAGATTTAATTAAGCAAGCAACTATCTTTCCTCTGAATGTCAATGACTTTAATAGGACATGAGGTCTCATAGCTGCTTTAATTGCTTTTATTATCAGAAACTAACCTGATAATTCAGATAAAATCCTGACAATCTTAAAACAAAGAAGAATAAAATTTTTTGAAAGCACTAATTCTGTATAAGCTAACTACATTCTATACAATGTATTATGCTTGGTATTGGAAAAAGAAAGATAAACATATACTTTTAAGAAGCTCACAATCCAAGGTGGGGGCAAGAAATATACACAAATAACTCTGCTACAAACTTCTCTTCTTCTGGAAAAAGCCATGCAGAAAGTTTTTACTTCCATCAATCTCAAATTCAGACCTATGAAAAGTGGGACTTAGAAATAGTTTTGGTCTTAATTTTTCATTAGAATTTTGTGACTGAAAATTTTAAATTCTACTGTGTCTCACTTATTAATGTGCTTTTCTAAATCATTCTCTTTGGAATCAGTTGGGTTGGGGGAAACTTCCAAGGTCCGCTAAATTAATTAGAAAGGGTAATGTGGAAAGAAGTGGTAGAGGATTGGGTGGAGTTCTAGTCAGTTTCATCTAGATAGTGGGTTAGACAACCAAGATTTGTCATCTAAATCCAGCCAGCTATAAGTTCTTGTAAATAAACTCTTATTGGAACACAGCCATGCTCATTTATTTACATACTGTCTGTGGCTGCCTTATGGTTCAGCAGTACTTATGAAAAGTTGCAGCTAAGACCATTTGCAACAGAAATCAACAATATGCAAATCCTAAAATGTTTACAACTCGTCTCTGCCCAGAAAAGCTTTGCCCACCTGTGACCTATACTCAGTTTCACTCATATTTGGTGATTTTTATCTGTTTTACATATTGGATTTAAATATATAAGTACAGGAAAAAATATGGGAAAAGAAAATAAACTACATTTGCTTCCATGATCAAGAGGAATTGTAATAATTGCCTTAGAAGTAGAAGTTGCTTATTTTAGAAAATACCTTAGTAAGTTATTTTGGTTGACAAAGTGAGGGCGGTTGGGCCTGATCTAAATGAGAGTTTTATACAAAATATGCAAATTACACTGCATTATATAATACAAGAAGTGTTCAGTTTCCTTCTGTGATGTCTGTGAGACAGAATGTGGCCAGTTTGGTGGGGGGGGGGGGAGGGTGCATAAAGAGAATAAAAGGATAAATGGACGGGTAGACATGGGAAGTTTACTCTGCGACATCAGGTATCAAGTAGAACCAAGTAGAATCTCAGAAGTTGACCAATAATTTCCTGGTGGTGGAAATGGTCAGTTAATTTTAAAACTCATGTTATTTTTTTTTATCCATTTTTTGCTAAAATTATCCCACCACCACCAGCCATGATCTGAAAACTTCAATAATAGCTTGATTCTAACAGCCACATTTATGTTAGAGGGGAAAAGAAGTAACAACTGATCTAATTTGGGTGAAATGGATGTATGGAGTGGATATTTCAGAGGTGTTGAGGCAGTGTCTATGAACTGGGCAATTGCAGAAAAGTAAATTGCAGACACTCAGGAGGTAGACTACAGGCAAGTCCACTTTTATCCCAGTATAGCAAAGAAGAAGATAATCAATGGGAGTTGAGATAGAGAATATAGATCCTAATTTTATGTGGGGCAAACTTTAAACCTTTCCTTCATTTTTGCTTCTTTATTTTCTTTCTTTCTTTTTTTTTAGGTGACAGGATTTTGAACTATAAATGTGAGAGTCTGAATATACAAAGGGAAAATGGTCATACTATATATAAAAATAGAACTCTGACCCACAACCTGTAGCAACCTGACCAGGAAACCGACCTCCTTATCTACAATAAACAACCCAGGAAGGCATTCTGCTATAAATGAGAATTACAGGCTGCTATAAATGAGAATTACAGGAATTCAAATTGTTATCTCTAATGACAATCCAAGAAGCTAAACCACAACTTCTGTAACAATTGGTCCCAAATGTCCAGGACTTGATTAATAACTAACAGCTTCCCTAATTTTTGTCTCTGTATCCAACTCAAGATCAACCTGTACCCCTAACCAATCACATATGATGCTCTACTTCTAGTTAACCCCACCTATAGTTTCTCCAGAACAACAGCCTACAGTTAGGCTGCACCTGAAGCCTTCCCTTTTTCACTCTAAAGCTTTCCCACTCTTCTGCCTGCTCTTGAGTCTTTACCAGAATTCAAGTGAAGGTGGCTGACTACCTTACGGTACGGCAAGCTCAGAATAAATAGCCTTTGATTTTTCCATTTGATTGGTCTTTGTTTATTTCCACAAATTTAACATTGTGTTTGAAGAATAAATTGAGATTTATGGCTCTCTCCCCCAAAATATTGAAAACCATTATGTAAACCAACATTTTAGTCATATAGATGGGAAGCTTGATTTTGGAGAGTATAAGTAACTTGCCTTAGACCGGTGATCCTCCACCTCCTGAATTTTAGAATCACCTGGGGATTTTGACAACATCTGATGCCTAGGCCATATCCCTAGAGAAAGTGAGATGAAGCCAAGTGTAAAGCTATATTTTGAAGCTTCCTAGATAATTCTAATGGGCCACAAGAATCTGGAATCTCTGTCTTGAAAGTTGGTGAAAATCAGATGCAAATGCAGGAAATGGAACTGTTCACCTATTTTCAACTCTCTTGTGGCATTTAAAACCTTTCATCTCAACGTGAAATAAGAAAGGTGATCCAAGGAAATATGGTAACATTCCTCCTGGCTAGAATCTAAATCCCAAGCAGGTTCACCTGTCTAACAAATATGACAAAGAAAAGCGAAAATGACCTCTAGGTAGTCAAAATAGTGTCGCTTAGTCATAGAGGATTCCCTCAAGCCTTCACTCAGAAAATAGGTATTCTTATTTTACACACACTTCTGACAGGTTTGGAAATCTCGTTTTCAGATTTACAACTTCTGTGAAAGGGGTGATGTTTTATACAGGTTATTTGATTGCCATGAGAAATGACACCCAAGAGCAATCAAGGAATTGGGAAACCTACAAAAGCCACGAAACCCAGGCCCTGCATAACCACTAATGCTCCACATCACAGTACGTCCTGGAGTCACAAAACAACCAGAGATCCTATATCTGGAAAAAAGAAAAAATCCCAACTGTAATGATTGAAATATATATCTACTATAGCTTGACTAAAGACATCAGTTCCTAATTATTCAGAAACCTGGGTATTTCAAATGGCACATTTCTTCAGATTTTTGCACAGCAGAGAGCTTTCGAGTTTTACCAATACAATGTTACATTTAAACTAAAAGAAATGAGGAAAACTGTTCCAGCTTTTGATCCAAAAAATGCTCACCCACTGAGGTATATTTTGCAAAGACCAATATGTCAGTTAAAGCTATATGAACTTTGCTCCTTCTTAATGTGCCATCTTTAGCAACTACCACTTTTGCAAAATGTTTTTCTCCTAGAAGTATTTCTAAAATGGGTTTTAGCGATCTACAGCAAGTAAAAAGCCCTTGGTTATGGAAGTCTCACTCCCTCTGTTTAAATAAAATGCTTAAAGATAAATCACAACTGAAGTCAACAGTTCGTACAGAGAAAATGTCCTCTACTGAGACTTGGGTTTCTGTCAGTTCTAATCTTTGCAGTTTGCAGCCTAAACTAATAAACCATTGCCCTTGACTATCCTCCTTGAACAGTGTTCATCTGAATGACACAAAGGCAAATGCAGACAATATGTATGTTCATTTAATATTTAATGTTCCTTCCTGCATATACTTTAGGGAACACTTAGCATACTGCCTATAACGGTGCTTGAAATGAGGTGGCAACTCCAGAAATAACAAATGTAAAAATATATGTTTTCATGGAGATCAAAATAAATTTGAAACATTATAAGCAATGTTTACAAAATCCCTCAAATCCAGGTATGGAAAATATTTGTGTTAGTGTCTCTCTTCATTCAAATGTCTCCCATCAAAAGACACCTCTGAGACTCTGCAATTTGTAGCATTCTAAGACAAGCATCAAGTGTCACCCTTCTTAGCCCATAGACCGCTCCCAGGCTAACCCAGAGGAATGAAATTAAAAGGTATTAATTATTTACATTACTTACTTTAAGTGACTTTCAAAGGGATAATTTAAACTAGTTTGAGTGGCACCTTCTACTTGAGGAGTCCTGTTCCTGGTTAAAAACCTTCCCTGATTTTTCAGGCCTGACAATAGGCAAGTACAAAGGCTTTACCTGACAGATCCCACGATGGAAAGCTTTCTTCCCTACACAGACTTTGTGCATGGCCAGTGGGCCAGTGCTTCGCAGTCTCTCAAGGGAGATACGATAAAAGGCACAGGACCCCTCGGCCAGTCACACTCTGACACATATGGTGACCCTGGAACAATGGGGGTTGGGATGCCAACGCCCTACATGGTCAAAGGTCCTTGGATGACCTTTGACTCCTCCAAAACTTAACTACTAATAGCCTACCATTGATTGGAAGCCTTGCCAATAACATAAAAAGTAGATAAACACATACTTTGTATATGTATTATATACTATTTTCTTATGATAAAGTAGAGGAAACAAAATGTTATTAAAATTATATGAAAGACAAAATACATTTACAGTACTGCATTGTGTTTATGAAAAAAAAAAACTGGATATAAGTGGACTTGTGCAGCCCAAACTTATTTTGCTCAAGGACCAACTGTATTTGCATTCTTAATCTTGAGGTCCTCATTTCTAGGTCTTTTTATCTGAAGCTTTCGGCAAGGGTCCTGTTCAGGTGCCTCTGCTGAGATCTCCTTATGGGGGTGAGGGAGAAAGAAGAAAACCTTGAAGACACTTGCCCCACTCTGACCATTACCTTTTATTTTCCCACTTCTAGCTTTCCCTCTTCCCCCTATTTCCCACCTCAAAGTCTTTAAAACAGCCAGAACCTCTGTTTGTGGCTCCCTCTACAGCGAGACTACCCTGCGTCTGTGCTGATCCGCTGACCCTCACCTGGTGCTTCATTCCATAGGGGAAAATGGAAGAGGAGAAGCTGGAGTCATCTCTGGTTTTAGACCTTTTCTTATACCATCATACTAAATGATTAAAGTGATTAGGCTCTTTCATTTTTGGCTTGTTTCACTACTCTGACACCAAACAGCTCAGCTGAGCTCCTGACTCTAACCTGTGTTAGTTGCAATCCATATTGTTATCCAGTCCCTAGAGAAGACTCATGACAAAACATTTCCGCACTATTGATAACCTTTGAGAATTTAGTGTTGGTGTGCTTACTTTCTATAATTTTAGGGGACCACATCGTATCAAAACCCATAATGCTTGAAGAGCAACTGGATGCCTGAAATTTGGGATTTCTCCACCCTTCACTGAACAGCTCTATTTTTCTCTTTTATTAATCCCTCCACCACACACTGAGTAGTCTAGTGTAATCCCTGAGCAAACCAAGACTTGCCACCCTCATAATCTACCATTTTGGCATTGCCGAAGCCTGATCTTTAAGTGTGTCATTTCTGACAAAACTTTTTTCTTTAATCTATGCTCTTCTCTCACTATATACCCATTGTGTGACAGCTTAATCTTACTGAGCCACATAGAACAGCCTGGTGGAGAATTTTATTTCAGCAGCCTTTCAGCAATATTTGCATCCGTTTCTATAGACAAATACTCCTCATCTTTCTATAATCCCTATATTTGGATCCACACCTTCCTGGGAAAACCTCCAGCATGGTTTATATATAATGACTATTCCAGATTGACAAAAAGCTGTTGGATTCCAGGGAACTCATTCCCAGGGCTCTGAGTCTATAACAGAGAGGCTGCTCCACACATTTGGGAATAAGAAATTGATTATATGGAAAAGCGAAAATAAAATACTGAAGTGCTGATGGTGTTGGTGGTAGGGAGCCTTCATGTTAGATGCTAAGACCTGACAATGAGTACTTTGTATCAACAGGCAATTTCTGCTGATAGCTTCATTTGCAAACACAAAAATAGTTTCACAAAGCTCTTATAATAAAAGAAAATAGCTTCAAAGTATAAAGAAGCAGCTTACTTGCTTAAGCAGAGATTTACTCAGGACAAGAGATGACAGAGAAAAGGCCGTGAAGCTTCCTGGTCCCTGAGACATGTCCTCAGTTTTCCTCAGTTCTGAGAATTCATCGGGAAGGGGCATCATGTCAGGGTTGAGCCTTTTTTCGTGGGGTAAGTGAGCCAAGTCATGTGTAGTACAGCAGGATCTTTTGAGAAAGTAATCATTGCTTGTTGTTCCTAACACCCCATCCACTGGTATTATTGCCTCAAATTGGAGTGTACATCAGCTTACAGCATAGAGGACACAGTAATTTCGCAGTCGACTTTTTTTGAATGCATAGGGAAAAAAAAGTCACAGCACTTTTTATTAGCAAGCGCCTGGTTTTAATAGAGTAAAAGATTTTTGGAATTCTCAAAATGTGGCTTAGAGTATTATGAGGAAATTCTAAAGGAGTTAGAGTTTTGAAATGATGCCATAAAGAAGAAAGAAAAAGTTGTTGAGTGAAGAAGAAATTGTGATGATAGAAGAGCAGTTTTCCCAACCTCAAGCGAAGAAATGATACTTTAAAGATTTCTTCAGGATTCTGCATAGAGAGGTGACTCAGTAAGATTGAGTGATAAGAGGTAACGAATTTAGAAACCAATTAGGAAGTTGTATCAATACCGATGTGTTCTCTGTACTTGAAACCTTGTTTAAAATTTCATTAAAAAAACAAAAAATGGAAATGGGAAGACAAAATTATCTGTCATTGGACTAAATAGTGCCTCACAGGTTACTTTGAATTTAATTATAGTGACATAAAACAAGTTTCCAAAATACACCTGACTCTGGATGATATACCTATTTATATTTAATATATAATTAAGTATATGTTTGCATGACATTTTATACATTTATATTAAATACATTTTACATTAAATATAGAATATTTAATATAAATTATAAAATGTTATACAAACCTATAACTACACAAAATAAATATATAAATATAAAATCTTATATAAAGTATAATTAATTATATATTATATTATATTATATTATATTATAAATTTATATGTATTTAAGTCCCTATTTGATATTATACTTTCACTTTGGGTGACAGAAACAAGGGAACAATTTGTCAGGACTTGTGTCTAATGACCAAAGAATATATTCTGTGAAAGTTTTCCAAGGATAGCTACATGTATTGGTTTTCTAATGCTGCTGTAATGAATGACCACAAACTTAGTGTCTTAAAACACATATTTATTTGGCATGTCAGAAGGTCTAAAGTCAAGGTATCAGCAAGATCTCATTTTTTCTGGGGGCCCCAGGGGAGAGTCCAATTCCTTGGCTACTGATTCCTTTCATGCTCAAGGTCCCCAGCTTAGCCTTCAAATCCTCTGTCACTCTCTGAGTTCTGCTTCTATTGTCATATCTCCTTCTTTGAATCTGATCCTTTTGCCCCCCTCTCACAAGGACCCTTGGAAGCTCAGCCTCATGCTCCATGATCATCTTCCTATCTCAATATTTCCAAAGTCTGAAAAACACTTTTCTCATTTAAATTAACATACTCACAGGTTCTGGGATGGAGAAGAGGCAGATTTGGTGGCCCATTCTACCTCAGTATACTTCAGAGCACAGTGCATAACCCTCATAACAAACCATTGATCAGAATCAAAGGTGTATATTTGGCATCTTACAGCAAAATCTAATGTCTTCTTAGAGAACATGAGGTTTTTGGAAAACCCAATTAGTCATTTCTAATTTAATTCTTATACCAATTTATGGTTTTATTCTTCCCAAACAGGCACACAAAGAAAATTAACTATATTGGTAATCATTGAGGAACAAAAACATTTTCTTCCATAGATTTAATTAATGTGAGAGAAACTTTGAAATACAGGGCTGAAGAAGAAATTGTGATGATAGAAGAGCAGTTTTCCCAACCGCAAGCCACCCTCATGCCATTGATACACTACTCATTTATACTCACCCCATAAATGATACTCATTTATCATTCACCCCATTTGAAAGCAAAAAAGGTAAAAGGCAAAACGATCTCCAAATGTCATTAAAGATATAGTTTTTGCTAAAATTAAATCATTTTAAAATTAAACTTCATAAGTTTACATGTTTTTATATAAAAGATTATTTTAAAACATTCTAGATAGTTACATGGTAAGTCATTAAATAGAATGATTTACGCTTTTACAAACTTATTAAACCTTTTGACAGCCAATCTTTTTCCATGAAAGGTTAAAGCAGACCATATGTTCCATTGGGCACATGACAGTCCTAACTATTAACAGTGTCACCTTTAACTTTCAGAACGGTTTGATGATAAATCATATGGTCACCCCACTATTAATTCTTCCTATATCAAAACAAAAATGGGAGATGATTCCATTCATTGTCTTTCTTTTCCACATTACTATACATAGAGGATAAAAAGGGAAAATGTGAAAATGTCTATAACTAAAAGGGGATGTCTTGAGCAACAGGTGTTGTTAAGGACACGAGAGACTGCAGGCAAATGCGGTCTGACACAGGAAGAGAAAAGCAGCCTGGGACTCTTGCTGACACCTGGGTGAGGCCTTAGTACTGAAGGACTTCTTTCTTTATTTTTTTTAATGTTTATTTCTTGAGAGAAAGAGAGTATACACAAGCAGGGGAAGGGCAAAGAGAGAGGGGTACAGAGGATCCCAAGCAGGCTCTGTGCTGACAGCAGAGAGCCCAATGAAGGGCTTGAACTCATGAACTGTGAGATCTGACCTGAGTCAAAGTCAGACATTTAACTGACTGAGCCACCCAGCCGCCTCAAATACAGAACGATTTTGTAACTGTAAACATTAATGAAGAAAAGACCAACAGACATCCAAGAAACACCAGCACCTAAAGAAATTAAAAACAGACAGAAGACATCATGTCCAAGGAAACAGATGACTGAGTAGTCAGAATAGGAATCAAAGTAAATGAAACTAATGATATCAGAAAGGTGAGAAGAGGTACTTAATCAACAGAACATCGGTAGGAAGTGTCAGCAACAGTAAATAATAAATATACAAACTTTTCAGAGATCTTAAACAAGAAAAAAATACCATTTTAAGTTTATTTTTTTTAGTAATCTCTACACTCATTGTGGGGCTCAAACTCATGACCCCAAGAACAAGAGTTGCACACTCCTTTGAATGAGACAGCCAGGTGCCCTGAGAAAATGATAACATTTTAGTTTAAAAAATAATCAGTAGTTGTGCTAAACAGTAGACAAAGCCAAATTTGGATTTAGGTATTACTTTTCAAAGTATCTTATCAGAAAGGAATTGTGAGATGAAAAGTATAATATAAACATTAGAAAGAAGAAGGTAAAGAAGTGGAATTTATTTATTTAAAAAATTTTGAAGTATTTATTTATTTATTTATTTTTGAGAGAGAGAGAGAGAGAGTGAGCATGGGAAGAGCAGAGAGAGAAGGAGACAGAGAATCCCAAGCTGGCTTCTCACTGTCAGCGCAGAACTCAGTGTGGGGCTCAAACCCAGGAACTGTGAGATCAGATCATAACCTGAGCTTAAACCAAGAGTCAGAGGCTTAACCAACTGGGCCACCCAGGTACCTCAGGAAGTGGAATTTAAAGACAGAAAAGAAAGAGTATAAAAGGAATTACTAATACAATCACCACTACTTTTAATATATCGATCTTGTATTCAGATACCCTGTTAAACTTTTGTTGTTGTTTTTGTTTTCAATGTTTTATTTATTTTTGAGAAAGTGCAAGTGAGGGAGAGGCAGAAAGAGAGAGGGGACAGAGGATCTGAAGTGAGCTCTGTGTTGATAGCACAGAGACAGATGTGGGGCTTGGACTCAGGAACCGGAAGATCATTATAGGAACCAAAGTCAGATGTTGAACCTAGTGTGTCACCCAGCTGCCCTACCCTGTTAAACTGTTTAAAAAATAATTCTTATTTACTTAAATTTACCCATTTATTCTTTGGATTATCTACATAGATGATAATCTGTAAATAACAAAATAAAATATCTTCACTTCTAATTATTATACTTTGACTTTCAAATGAATATAAGACGATATTCACAATAATCATAATAGCAAAAAGAAAAAGAAAAAGAAAAAGAAAAAGAAAAAGAAAAAGAAAGAGCCTCCTTTCCATTAGTGAGGAGATAAATCGACAAAAGTATGATGAAATGCAATATAAACAGTTAAAAATAATAAACTGACTTGTAAATAGCACATGCATGGATTTAAAAAAATATGATATTGAGGACAAAAGCTGCCAAAGGAAACATGTGCTGGGATACATTTTAATATAACATCTTAGACTAAACATTAAGTATTATTATTCATGGTTTGTGGATTTCACACATATAAGTAACAGCCAGAAAAAGGATGAGAAACATTTACTTTAGATATATTATAATGGATGTTTGTTGGAAGAAAGAGAAAGAACTGGGAATGAGGGATAAAGCACATAAAAATCAAAAATAAAAAGTGGGGCATTTCTTGGACCAGTGTAGATGTTATGCTACCAACTAAGGAATATTGATTAAAACAGTGCAATCCTTCCCATCTAGAGCTTGGTGCCTCAAGACAAAAAGAAACCAACCCCAAACTAACAAAATAGAAATAAATAAATAAATAAATGAATAAATACATACATACATAAATAGGCAGATTCATTTAAAAAAAAAAAAGAAAACCAATGATAACACATTGACTGCCATTTCTAGGAGACACTGGTAAAGAAAGTGATATATGTGATTCTCCATGCTTTTATAACTAGAAAAGTGGCTACAGTGGTCCCTCCTCAGAATAAACTCTAAGAAATGCATGCTCTATGGGCTCATACCATAGGGATGGGTGGACACTTTCTCATTAACACCTCCAAAGCATACAGAAATGGAATTCAAAATTAATACAAACTTTGGATAGCAATGTGATTATAAATAAATCTGGATTATTATGATAGATGATGTTAAATGCTGGTTCTTATAGTGCTGTCTGATAATTATCAACGTCTTCACCATGAAACATAATGTAGTGATGGTCATTATGTGAGCAATAGCATGAAAGGTGCCAAGCTGACTCATTCCCAAAGAATTGTGCCTTGTTGAAGATTACCTATAATGCAGCAACTTTAAAAAACTGGTATGCAAATATTTATGAATTTAGAGGAAAAAGGCACCCAAACTCATAGAATTACCTGAAACTAACAAAAGTAAATGACTTAGTAGAGTGACTGAAACTTGTATTTAAGTAACTTAAAGTAAGGTTTATATCCAAGAATTGGAAGGAGGGAGTTGTAAATGTGAAGACCTGCTTAGAATAAACTTCATTTCAGATCTAAGATACATGACTTTTAGAATAGGAATTTTATCATATTTGTGGTTTAGCCCTCCTCACCTTCTGACTCCACGGAAAATAATATAGTAGTGATCGGGAAAGTCTGAACACACTACTTGTGTTCAGTATTAGGAGTACCAATATTCAACATGCTATAGAGTTGTTTGCTCCCAATTTAACTTCTGTCTTTCAAATAGTGTTTGTATTCATTGGCTCATCTGATGATTTCTGGGGATTTAGATGCCAGGCTTGATTAAGTCACTGCCAAAGCTTTGCTCATAGACAATCTGGACTGGGACTATTGTTTCCCCAAGGGCTTCTTCTCAGTGTTCGCTATGTGAATCCAAGAGGAAAACAACAGGTCTTGTTGATCAATAGATAGAATCAAATACAGCTGAATGGCAGCCTGTGGGACAAATCCAGGCGACATTTTGCTTAGATAACTAACTGGCTGCCTCTTTTTTTTTTTTTTTTTTTTTTTTTTTTACAAACTCCACTTGTCAAAATCTCTGACCTGGATAAAATCTCCATGATGCTCAGAATTAGGGAAAGGAGATTGAAAAACTCCCTTCGGTGTTACAGGCTGTGTTTCTTAAATTTCAGTCTGTGAACCACCTACTTTGGATTCACAGAGACATGTTTTTTTTTTATTAAATATTCAGTTTCCTGGGCATTAAGGCCAATTAAGTTATCTGAAGTAGACACCAAAAACACACATTTTAACAAGTTCTTCACATTCTGAAATCGTAACTTAGAAAACCTTAATTTTAATTCAGTAGTCTTGGGTTTTTTGTTTGTTTGTTTTTTGTTTTTTTTTGAAAGAGACAGAGAGAAAAAGAGAGAGAGAGCATGGGGAAGGGCAGAGAGACAGGGAGAGGGAGAATCACAAGAAGGCTCCATGAACCATAAGATCATGACCTGAGCCGAGATCAAGAGTCAGATGCTTAACTGACTGAACCACCCAGGTCCCCCTAATTCAGTGGTATTGGTAATTCCTTATCATTTCTTATTAGAAGTGCTGTCAAAGTCATTGTTTATTATAATGCAATGAGTTCTAAAATTATAATGAATTTTCCTGAATAGAAATCTACCTTTGAATCATTGCTCAATTGTGCAGCCATCTGTTTTCATGTATTAAAGAACAATGGGTAATTCCATTGGGTACAAACTGGATCTAATCCCACAGCTCTGTGTAAATGACTAAATGTTTTAATATGTGAGAATTAAGAAACTTTTTAACAAATCTCATAAAATGATGTTTTGGTTGAGTCTACTATTAGTTCAGAGAGAATTTTGGTCAGGTACTTGATTACATTATCAATCTCATTAGGAGATGAATTAATGGTTTAGCTTTGGAAGACTAGGAGACTAGGAGCATCCTAAAAGAATAATTGAAGGTAGGAAAAATACACCAGTCTTGTTGTTCAAGATATGGTTTAATTCTTAGGGCTAAATTGAACATGCCCAGGTGTTCTACTTACCTCATTATTAAAAACAACAAGAAGAAGAAGAACAATAAATTTAGACTAAAAAAGAAAATGAATTCAAACAAAACTTTATAGTTATAAAAAGTTAATTAGCTAGGCTAGTCTCATAATCCTAAAAAATAATGTAAAAAAATCTAAAAGGTAGGAGAAAAAAAAGAGAGGAATAAGATAAAACAAGATAAAACCATTAATGAATACTTAAAATAAATTGGAATAGGGTTTTTAAAAAGGAATAGAAATCTGAAGAATAAAATAACAGAATGAATATATAAGAAGACAAGAACCGCTTATAAGGATCCGAACTAAAAGAAAATCTCTTTTGTTGATCTCTCATGATTTAGGGCTTCCCAGGAATATTTCCCGGAGCTCCAGACTTGAATATCAAAGGCTTCTTGGCAACTTTGCCCCCCAAATTTTATCTCACATTAGGGGACAAAGTGGGTAGATACCATGTTTTCCACCCTCTGATACTCCAAAGTGAATCCTTTCCATCCCTCTCTGTCCCTGGGATCCTTATATTCGTGCAATGCAAAAACCTCTATCTCATTTAACAGTCCATCTGGAACAATGGTCTCACAATGAAAACTTTTAAAGAGATTTTTGCCAGTATTATTAGTATCTGATATTAGTATCAGAACTATTTGACATTATTTGATTTCACTTCTTATTGGACTACAGCTATATATGAAGCAAATATATACCCAAAATAATTTGGCACAGCCACCATTTCAAATCTTGTACCATTTGTCAGATATCAATCAGATCATGAGTCTCAGTTTGGGGTTATAAAATATGAATGCCATAAACAAATACTAAAAATTAAAAGTAAAAAATTGGGTACCTATTATGTGCCATTTATTTATTTACTTACTTATTTACTTATTTTTGAAGTATAGTTGAGATGCAATATTTTATTACTTTCAAGTGTACAACATAGTGGTTCAACATTTGTATTCAAATACACTAAGACTAAAACACGAAATAATGCTATAAGCTACATATTAGTATTTCCATTGAATATATGAGGAAATGAAGACATAAAAAGGTTAACTAACATGTCTAAGACAGCATACCTAGAAAACACTGGCAATCTGAACTTAATTTTAGGTTTCTATGACCACAAACCCATGTTCTCTTCTCAGTAATGCATCTTTCTAGGCTTGTAAAGGCAGGCAGCCTGGGCCAAGCAATGCTAATTTCATTCTCCATAGAGCATTTCTTAAATCCTTTTCCTTCTGTGCTACATAAGGCATGTGATCTGGTACAATGGAGAATAACAAATATAGGAATACAAATGAAGTGTGCTTATATCAAACACCAAACTTCCCTTAGGGTATTTTCCTGTTACACGAAACTAACGTCGCCTTATATAACACATTTGAATGTCATGTTTTATGCAAACTGGATTTTACAGCATGTGGATAATAATGCTGAGTTTAAAATAAACTTTATTTTGCTTTATCTAAACTTTGTGAGTATAATAGACAGATAAGTGTTAAATAATAAAGAAATCTCCATAGTCCTTTTTATACTAAGTCCTACACATATGTGGGACTGGTTTTCTGTTCTGCAATATTACATAGTTGTTATTGACACACTGCTCAAATATCACAATTACCATAATTTTAGCTAATTTTGAATTAATTTCTCTACTTTTGATAAACTTCATTTACATTGGGTACATATGAAATCATTGCCACATTTTCAGATAAACTCATAGCTTGTTCATTGGTGCCCAATACATGAAGTGTTGGTTTGTTATTGGTTTTTGTGGGTTTGGTTTTATTTTTTTGCTTCTGAGAAAAATTCATATCACTTTGCGTCTTTCTGCACTCATGCTTTTCATTGTATATTTTAAGAACACTAGTAGTAAGCTGCATGGCAAGTTAATTAATCAAGCTTTGTACAGTAAAACATAAAGGCCACATTTTGGGATGTTTACTAGTTACAAAAAAATGTTAATGGTACGTAATTGCATTTCACCTTATGGAACATTTCAGGCTCTTAAATAAGGAAAGATCACTCTAAGAGCATTCCATATTCCGGAGGGACCATTTCTTCTTAAAAGGAAGTTTGATGCACAAGTTTTTCTTCCAAAAGGATTTCACCAGAAAATATAGTATACTGAGATGGGCAAAATACGGCTTTTTTGCTCTCTCTCTATACATCATTAATGTCAGCTGTTTAAAAATGGATGCCTCTGAGCCAGTTTGCAGCATGTTTTATGGCTGCAAAAGTGTTTAGTGTGGATATAAGTCAGAATATGATTTGTTCCTGACACCAGATGCTGCCTGTGACGTTCTGTGAGGAGAGAATAATGAAGGGAGGCTGCTGCATAGAATCTGTTCATTAGGCTTTTCGTTTTAATCAGGTCACAGTTTGGGACGTTCTGACAAAGCAGTGCCACTGCTGTACTGATCCAAGCATGATCATGTTTGACGGACAGTGAGTGCACCACCTCACCATCCTTTGGGCTGCTGACTTTGGCTTACAGTTTGCTAGTGCGGCATTTGTTTTCGTATCAGAACATGAGAAGGTGGAAGACTTCACTGAGTCATTTGCTTTTGGTGATTAATTCAATACAAGGAGAACTCTTACAAGTTTTCCTGCCACTTGTCGACTCGTCTATTAACTAGAAGGGAGAATGAATTGATACAGTTGAAAGTGAATAGGTTTAGCTTCCTAAGTTTGAAGACTTCTATTTAAAGAGCTGCTACAAGACTGCTAGATTTCAGATTTGAAAGCCAGGGTAATATGATGAAGGGGGAAGAGTTGAGATCAACTACAAGAACTAGTGCGGATTAAGGACAGCAATGGCTCACGGCTAGAAATTTGCATACAGCTAAGAAGCAGTTATTTCTTTTTAATACACTGCAGTCAAATCTGAACATTCTGTTCAACACCTTAAGACTTAGTACTTTCTAAGGGAGGTCAATCCTGATTACTTGGAAGCACTGATCATTCCTCTCCGCTTCTCTCTCTCTGAATAGGAAAATCCCAACTATCCTAATCAGCTTGTGACTCTTTCTCCACTCAGTTATAAGTTTTTGTACTGTCATCTTTCTGGGTAATCATTTATTAGATATGACATTAAAAATACAAATGACAAGGGACACCTGGGTGGCTCAGTTGGTTAAGCATTTGACTCTTGGTTTTGGCACAGGTCATGATCTCATGGTTGATGGGATCAACCCCAGTGTTGGGCTCTGCACTGACAGCGTGGAGCCTACTTGGGATTCTCTCTCTCTCTCTCTCTCTCTCTCTCTCTTTGCCACTCCCCTACTCACATTCTCTGTCTCTGAAAATACATAAACAGTAAAAAAATGGCAAGAAAAAGAGATAAATTGGATGTTACTACAATTAAAATCTTTTGTGCTACATTTGATACCATTAGAAAAGTGAAAAGGCAATCAATCCAAAGAATGGGAGAAAACATTTATAAATCATATCTGATGAGGAACTTGTATTCAGAATATGCAAATAGCTCCTCAACTCAGTAATAAAAAGACATATGATCCATTTTAAAAAATAGGTTATGTATCTGAATAGCCATTTATCCAAGGATGTACCAATGACCAATAATCACATGAAAATGTGTGAAAACATGTTTAGCATAACTAGTCATTAGAAAAATTGCAAATCAAAACCACAATGTTAATACAACTCTACAAGGATGGCTACAATAAAGGAGATGGACAAAAATAAATGTTGACAAAATGGTGGAGAAACTGGAGCACTCAGACATTGCTGGTAAGAATGTGAAAGGGACAGCCGCATTGGAGAACAGTCTGGCAGCTGCTCAAAATGTTAAACAAAGAGTTACTATATGACCTAGAAACTTCACTTCTAGGTATATACTCAAGAGAAAAATAAAACATGTTCACACACACACAGATGGACATGATTGTCCCTAGCAGCATTATTTATAATAACCCAAAATTGAAAGCAGCCCAACCGTCCATCCACTAATGAGTGCATAAAGAAAATGTGGTATATAGTTAAAACAAAATATTACTTAGCAATAAAAAGGAATGAAGTGCTGGTACATGCTATGACATGGTTAAATCCTGAAAACATTATTTGACATGAAAAAAAGCCAGTTATAAATGACTATAGATTATTTATAGGTAATGTCCATGAGAGACCAAATTATAGGGTCAGAAACTAAATTAGTGGTTATCCAGACTTGGCACAAGGAAAGGCAGTTGGATATGGCATGACTCTTAATAAATGAAGGATTTATTTTTGGTGATGATGAAAATGTTATAAAATCAAATTGTGGTGATGGCTGCACAACTTGAAGATTATACTAAAAACCACTTCATTACACACTTTAAATAGGGGAGGTTTGTGGCATATCATTATATTTCAACAGTGCTATTTTCATTTTTTTAAGTTTATTTATTTATTTTGAGAGACAGAGAAAGCACAAGTTGGGGAAGGGCAGAGAGAGGGAGAGAGAAAAAGAAACAGAGAGAGAGACTCCCAAGCAAGCTCTGCATTGGCAATGCAGAGCCTGATGTGGGGCTCAAATTCATGAACTATGAGATCATGACCTGAGCCAAAATCAGATACTTAACCAACTGAACCACCCAGACACCCCTCAACAATGCTGTTTTTTTTTTTTTAAAAAAAACCTGCTAGCAACAAGAGTATATTGACTTTTAACTGCTTCTTAAAAATAACTGCAAGTGTATAAATCAATCTATACCAATTGATTGCAATTCATATCTGGGTCACAATATCAATATAGTTTGTTTACTCTACTAGCATCTTTTTCAACATGAAACAGAATAGAATAAATTAGGATGGAATGGAATGGAATGGGATAAGGAAGAAGAAGAAAGAAGAGGAGAGGAGAGGAGAGGAGAGGAGAGGAGAGGAGAGGAAGGGAAAAAATGAGAATATATTAGTAAATGTATACTAAATTATATTTAACTGTGGCTCATGATCAAAAAATGTGTGAAAAGTACTGACCTATATATTCAATATTAATTTACTACCACTTCCCCTCCCTGCCTAGCCAAGTACATGAAATTATTTTATTTTCACAAGAACTGTCAGACTGAATTTAAATGACCATTCCCCTTCACATTTGCTCTTTGTTATCAGTGAATGGGATTCCATCTTTCTAAAATTCTAAAGGATTTGGGGAAATAGAACACCATACAAGACTGTTACCAGAGAAAATAACCTGGATTTCAGCTCATGTTCATATGTGTGACAATACTTAGACCATATCCTTTGACAGGAAATTTAATTGTTCTTGTTTCTTTGTTTGTGTGTCTGTCTGTTCTTTTGTTTAACTTTGATGTTCCTTCAAGTGTGATACTTTTTTAACCAAACAATACAGATTTATATTTGGCTGTGTAATTATTGTCTACAGCATAGCAGGTGTGAAATTGTTAAACAGCAGCCCACTATATCTGGCAAGTGATTTATTCTAATATGGAAGTATTCTCTATTTTAAAACCAGGATAAAATGATCTTGTCTTGGTATTCCAGGGAGCACACAGCCAGCAAAGGAAACAAAAATTAACTCAAAGAAGGTACTCCAGTTGGAGACAGAGGTATCCAACATCACAGCTCTAAATAGCTATCTCATTAATTCATAAAGCAGGCAGGGTTTTATAGAGTGTATTTGAGGGGGAAGAAAAATATTCCCCCATAAATCTGTTAATGACAAGGTCTTACATAAGATTAGACTTTGCACAAGGGCATAAGCAAAGTCCAAAATCTCTCTGGGACTGGTTGTAAAGCTCTCAAGCACAACCTGGACACTTCATTAGCTCCAGATGGTGTCAAGGAGGAGTCAGCCAGAAACAAATACAAGGAACCTGAAATCCATGAGATGAAACCAGGGCAGGCAAGACACTCACAGACTGTGTCTCGCCTCTATCACTCCAAACCACCATTATTTCATTTAAGAAAAAAAAAAAGAATAGACAAATATCACAATCCAAAGCATATCCTTTTGTATTCATTTTAGCATATTAACCTTATTTTTTCAAATAACTATCAAATTTAGAATAATGAAAGCTCAGTTACTCACAAGGCTATTTTTTTTCTGCATTGAAAAGTACTAAACGGGGTGCCTGGGTGGCTCAGTTGGTTATGTGATCAACTCTTGATTTTGGCTCAGATCATGATCTCACAGTTTGTGAGGGAGCCCCGTGTCAGGCTCTGTGCTGACAGTGTGGAGTCTGCTTGGGATCCTCACTCTCCCTCTCTTTCTGCCCTCCTCTCTCCCTCTCTCTCTCTCTCTCTCTCTCTAAATAAATAAATAAATAAACTTAAAAAAAATAAGGGAAAAAAAGTCCTAAACAGAAAAATAAAATCCCACCCTCCCCACCTTCAACTGGCCATTGAAAATGTTATTTGTCATCTTTGGGTCACGTGGCTCTTCAGATTGTAACTATGAATATAAACTTAAATTCAAACAGTTTGCCCATCTTTTAAAGGCTGTCTTCATAAGGCTTATTTCCCCATAGATGTTCTACTGAGAATGGCACAGACCCTTGAGATAAAAAAAACTGCTTCCAGGCTTTTCAGTGCCCGGTCCATATCGTTCCATTCTTCTCAAGATCAGAACAGAGCAACACCTACTGCCAACAAAGATCTTAACTGTGACACAGTAATTTGAAATATTTTCTATCAACAGCTTCAGGTTTTCCATTAGCCTGTCTCTGCTGTTTCACACAGCCTGGGAAGTGCTAGACAAATGCATGGGACCAGACAGATCTGGGTTCAAATTTTATTTCTTCTGTTCATCACTCATATAACCTCAGGCAAGTCCCTCAAATTCTGTTTCCTCATCTGCACGATGAACATAGTACTACCTGGTAAGTCTTGTAGAGTCATCATAGAGCATTAAAATATGGTAATTTAGGTAAATCTCATTATTTAATGAATTTGTTGCTTTGGATTAATAGTAGTTTTCACTGTCTGTGTCTTTGTATCTTGCTGATTTTTCCCTCTTGTTACCTTTTTCCTCTAAGATCTGGTTGTGATCTTTATTCAACCATGAACAGAAAGTACTCTTACTTTTCCCTCAGATAAAACAGAAAATATGCAGAAATTAAACTGAAAGCAAACACAAAATGAGCTCTTGGAACTAAGATGTACAGAAAGAGAAGGAAAACTGAATAAATATATTGCTGCTCTCAAACTCTGGTCGTTGCATAAGCCTAAGCTAGAGTTTCTACAACCTCAGCATGCTATTGACATTTCAGGCTGGATGATTTGTTGTGGGGGGGACTGTCCTGTATATTATAGAATGTTTAGCAACATTTCTGGCCACTTTACACTACATGCAAGCAGCACTTCCCCTCTCCCCTATATGACAACCAGCTTACTTATTGTCTGAACTTACAGCCCAAAGAAAGCCTCCCAACTGCAGCGCAAGGAGAAGATGTCAGGCGGGGCCCACTGGAATTCATGAGTTGAGGAGATGGAGCTGAGATTCCAGAGAGACCAAGGCATTTAGAGTTTGCAGAATAGAACAGCTAAGAATAGAGACCTACGCACAGAGCAGAGAATACATGGAAACCTGAGAGTCAATCAAGTCACTGAGCTCAATCGATCAGAGTTCTTCGGAAAAGCCACAAAGTAAATTGAGCAGATAGAGGAAGAGAGTGAGCAGAGTGAGACCACAGTCACTTGAGAGCAAATCAAAGATGTAGACCAAAGAAAAGACTAATTTTGTTTTTAATGGAAAAGTAGGGTAAGCCAGGATCTAGGGAAGTAGCTGGAGCAAGAGCCTCGAGACACCAAATGCAGGCAGGGCACTACATGATAATTAGGCTATCATTTGAAGCTCAAAAGGAGTCAGATATTCTTCTCACTATTCTAGAAGTAATCTAAGGGCCTGCAGTGGCAGCAAATGAATAAACTGATGGGACAGCAAGCCTCTGAAGACTGTGATAGATCTTTACACTTAGCCAATCATTGATCTATAGAGTTAGTGGATGATTGAGATTCATGGTGTTTCTACATAGCACATAACAGAGTGATTATTATTATAGGGGTCAAGCCAGCCCTTAGATATTTCTTCCATTAGAATGCATGAACCTCAATACTTTTTTTGGTGACTCTCAAGAATTTTTAATTTTTATTTATTTTTTTGTTTTTTGTAGATCTGACACTTCACTTTGCTGCCCTGTCTGGTTATATAAGTGTTCCTGTCAATATGTCTTGCCTCCTCAACTAATTTCTATGTCCCTTAAGGTCAGCGATTTCATCTTCTTTGCATTTCCCATGCTGCCATGAAAAATGCTAAGTATTTAGAAGATGTTCTGCTAACCTGTCTAGAATGAATAATGAATATCACTACTCCCCAAGTGTGACCATCTGTTTTAGAAAATGACACGAGACAATTGAAGGGTTTGGGAACACATTTGATGGCATTGTGGGTGTGGGGGGTCATTGTTATGGCACTAGAAATGATATTAAGTTGGTCGCCAGGGTCTAATTTATTATGTAAATCTTAATGAATATAAAATGATATTAAATTGAACAATGAATTTAAATGAGGAGATTTAATGAGAAATTTCCATCTGCATATTTCATCTGGGCCACTGGTTCCCAAACTTAGTATTAAGGTACTCAAATAGATGAACCATAACATCCTTAGCCTTTTTAAGATGACACAAAATAACCAGTGAGTCAACAACAAAACATAAAAAAAAAGGTGGAACATGTGTGTGGGGGTGGAAGAAGATTCACAAGGGGTATGTGATTGCATATGTATGTGAAGACACGTGAAGTCCTTTATGATTTCACATATATTTAGGAACTAAATCCACTTCCCTAGTAATTCACCAAGAAGTTTCCAAGAATAATGTACATGTTTTCTTAGGCAAACACAAAATACATGTGCTCAAATCTATCTTATATAACTTGTCTGTAATTAGACAGTACATATGTTGCAAATGGTTGGGAAAAAACTGACTTTGGGCTACAAATTTTAAGGTTTTATGGGAATGGGTAAAATTGATTTGAAGGTGAAACAGGGTCATTCTCACTAGATCAAAGTTTCAGTGTGAGTCATGGCTCTGACAAACTAGGCAAAACCAATGACAACCATAAAATTGATCCAACAATTAGGTTAAAGATATTTCATTGAGTAAAACTATACTTTAACAATAGCAACAAAGTCTGCAAATTTGCTTATAGTTTAGCTCTCTTCCTCTCCTAAACTTACTTTTTTTATTACTCGTATGCTAAAAAGGAATTTAAAACATATGAAGAATGTGTAGAAATGTGAATGAAGTTTTAATTTATTACAAAATATTAAATTATCACATGGTACACATGCTATGGTTTTAATGATATGAAATTTTATAGGCAAATGGATAAAACATTGGAGGTATAAGAACTTTAAAGTAGTCATGCTCTGTTGACAAAGTTATAGGTCATTTGAAATGTGCTTAAATATGTTAACTTGTAGTTTGCCTTGTTAAAAACTCTCAAGTAAATGTTAAAAAAGAAAAGTAGATCACCACCTCTTCTAACCAGAGACCATTACAATTTTAATGGAACTGCCAACACTAACACATTAATCAAAGAGAATGTCCATCACACATCTTTGGTGTCATTGCTTTATCTTTTTATTTGCTTATATTGAAGGCAGAAGATCAATTTTAAATTGTGCCAAGCCCTTTGATAAATACATTTAATTTATATGGGGACATTTAACTCATAACTCTTCACTTCTTTTTTTTTTACCCAAGGAAGTGGCTGATAATAAAAAATGTTCCATTTTCATAGTACAAGCTCTATGAATTTGAGCTTGTTGATAAATTTAAGTGCAATGACATTAATTACGCTGGCAAAAGCTCTGAAAGTGCACTTTTCTTGTATAGCAAAAGGCCTTTTCAATGAAACATTTTCAAACCTAGCAAAAAAAAGTTGGGGGGAAGGGAAAGATAAGCTTTTTTTGTTAATTAAAAGTATTATAAATATTAAACCATTTTGTGTCATAAATTATGGATTCTTAAAAATGAATTACCAGCTTCAAGCTAAAATGATTTTTACTTCATAGTGATACAGCCCAGAGTGATGTGCATGTAACTGTAACTTCTGGTATGTTTTTAGAGTTAAATTTTGATTTGAGAAGTTAAAAAAATATTTTGTCAATCTCACTTGAGTTCTCCATTTTCTTAAAAAAAAAAGATTGTATATTTCATCACCATGCAAGTGATGATTTAGAGCACAATAATTTTTGATCTTTGGTAAAGAAACTCTTGTCAAAGAATGAGTAGAAAGCCTGTCACAAAAATATAAGCTTTTGAAAATGCCAACTCATATAATGAAGACAGTTTTAGTTCAGAGGAGGAAATAAACTAATGTGTTTATATTTCTTCACTTCCTCCTACTCTATGTGTATAAAGAGTAGGGTCAATTTGCCTTCTACTAGCATTCAAAAAAAGAAATAAAAAACAAAAACAATTCACAAACATTTTGTTGGATTTATGAGAGTTAAAGATCAGAATTTATCTGTAGAAATACATATCCCCCTCCTCCCAACACTATGAAGCACATCTCTCTTCTCTACTTCCCAAGCTGGTTCAGGAATTACCATGCACTCCAAGGCCACCTACCTCTGCAGTGGTGAGGTTTTGACACAACACTGCCGAGAGAAACCACAGTTCTTTTACAAGCAATGTGTACCAGAACAATTTACCTCAACTCTCCTAGAATTAGGATCTTCTTTCATAAAATGATGACAATGGTATCTATTTTTTATGGTTGTGTTAAGTATTAAGAAATAATCCTTAAGTAGGTAATCAATCAAATTTATTTTAATACTTGCCTGTCCTTCATCCTTAATATCCAAAATGCAAACAAATCATTTGTGCTCTAACTTAAGCAAATGTCTCTCATAGCTAAAACCTCCTTTTATTGCCAAGTGTGTCTCATCATCTTCCATCTCTCCCTCCTTCTATTCACCTTCTGCAATATTGCTAGTGTTCTCTCCCTCTCTCAAAATCTATCTTTTCATGTCACTCCTATGCTTAATTATATTCTGCAGATTCCTCATAGTTTACATTCAAAAAGTCAAACTCTGTGTGCCATTCAGAGCTCATTACTGTCTGGACTCATCCTACATGGTAGGTCTTATTCTGGCCACACCACAGTTAGTGTTCAGCAAACACTCATATATTGATCCAACCAAGTAACTATAGAGAACAAACTGATCATTACCAGAGGGGATGGGCAAAATTGTGATGGGGATTAAGGAGTGCACTTGCTGAGATGGGCACTGAATGATGTAGGAAGTGTCGAATCCTATACTGTATACCTGAAACTAATATTACACTGTATGTTAACTAACTGGAATTTAAATAAAAACTTGAGGGGCGCCTGAGTGGCTCAGTTGGTTGAGCGTCTGACTTCAGCTCAGGTCATGATCTCACGGTTTGTGGGTTCAAGCCCCACATCGGGCTCTGTGCTGACAGCTCAGAGCCTGGAGTCTGCTTTGGATTCTGTGTCTCCCTCTCTCTATGTCCCTTCCCACTTGGGCTCTGTTTGTGTCTCTCTCTCTCTCAAAAATAAATAAACATTAAAAAAAAACTTGAAAAAATTATCATTTCATCCATACAAATCTCTCTACCTGAAATACTATTTTCCAGTGTCTCATTCTTCATGCCCCAGATCAGTCATCTCTGTGGAACCCTTCCTTATTTGTCCTTCTATAGTATATATTTCTAAGATAAAAATTTTAATGACATATTTGAATTTATAAAATATTTTCTGAAAAATATTTCCAATAGCCCCTGGCGCTAGACAGTGAATAGAAAATATCAATGCATAGAAGTTTTTAGCTAAATAAACAAAACTAGTTACAATATACTTGCTAAAAGAAGAGAAAGTTTTTTTTTCTTTTTGTATTCTCTTTCCAAATAAAATAGTAATAATAAAAATTATTTATTAATAATTTTATTATAAATTTATCATAAATTTATAAATTATATTTATTATAACTTTATTATAAATAAATTAATAATTTAATTATGTGTTAATAAATTAATATTAATAAATTAATAATAGAAAGGTAAATTACAAGGGTGTCTGGGTGTCTTAGGTGGTTAAGTGTTCGACTCTTGATATCGGCTCAGGTCATAATCTCATAGTACTTAAGGTCTAGCCCCAAATCAGGCTCTATGCTAAAAGCACAGAGCCTGCTTGGAATTCTCTCTTCCAATCTCTCTCAAAGTAAATAAATAAACATTTAAAAAAAGAAGGGTAAATTATACCAAATTGTCTTATAAGTGAAATTTTAACCATTTTTAATTATTTAACACTTGTTAAAATTAATATTAGGCAAAAATCTAAACTGCAATTTCAAGTAATTGGAAAATAATGGAAATTAGTAAACTCAAAATATATAAGGATTTTATTCTAGTTAACTATTGTATTTTTTAATGCAACCGTCTATTGTTTATCTTCCGAAATCCTGAAGCAGCAGTTCTCGACTGATTCCCAGTCATCTCTCTTTGAACAACATCCAGGTTGTTCAAGGAACACACACTGAAAAAATTACATCACTGACAATCAGTTAATATGTACATAGAGGAATACTGGTAGTCTTAGAATCATTTTTTTAAGGGATGAAAAATAAATTACACATTGACGTTAATACATTTCATAAAACTCACACAAACTGAAATCAAAGAAAACATAAAAGAAAGAAGCAAAGATAAAAGAAAGATTAAGAAAATAGAGAATAAAAGGCATGCCAATTAATAAAATAAATTCCAATGCTTCCAAAGTATTAATAAAACAGCCGTAGCTGACCAATTTGTTTAAGGAAAAAATAGAAAATGAATATATGATGGAATTCAGAGTGAAGGACAATGAATGAGGTTAAGTAATCATAAAAATAGTATGTGATATATTTTCATAATGATTAATTTGAAATTTTAGCTAAATTTTAATATACATATTATCATAATTTACCCAAGGAGCTGAATGACAACTATAGCAAAGAAAGAAAAGAAAAGAAAAAAACAAAACAAAACAAAACACAAAAAAACAAGAGAAGTGAGGTGAAGGAAGAAAGAGAGGAGAGGGAAAAGAAAGAAAAAGAGAAGGTAGAGAAAATACATTTAAGAATATACTTTTTCTCAGGGGAATGTAAAAACATTATTATTTTACTTTAAATTGCCTTCCAATGGAAAAAGCATAAATTTATCTTTGCATATTGTTTTTGAAAAAGAAGAAAGTGGTCTATTTGAATTGAATCAGTTATCACAGTTATTTTGACCATCTACGGGATTTCAGAATCCCCAGAAGCCTCAAGAATAAGCAGTGAAACACAAAAGACTAGTATCCTGGTAAAAGTCTCTTTCTAGAAGGCAAGGGGACACTTTCAGCACTTGAATTCAGTGGTGAAAATTGGAAAAGAGAAAAGTAATTTCCTGTGAGAAAAGTCTAGCCCTCTACCATACTCTAAAAATGTCTTATTCTTCTTTGGGTGAAATTTTCTACAGTAAGACAAAGGATCTCAAGAGACAGAATTGAAACAGCATGTAAGCCTGATCATGTCTGCTACCACCTCAGGAATCAGGCATTTAAAGCCTACATGAAGGAAATTGATCCAAGGGACAATAAGTAAGCCAACTTACCAACAACACCAGATCACTGTCATGAGATGCTTCAAGATGATCATGTTCCTTGCCCAGTATTGCCCTAAAAGAGATCCTCCTATGTCATGACTCTTCTCACTATGCACAATTGCCCTTCTTCTCTGACAGGACATCGTGATCCCAAAATGGGCCTTCAAACCCATTCTACTGGCTTCAAATGGGTCTTATTCACAACCTATTGTTCGAGTCCAGTCTGATTACTGCCTATGGTCATACTTATCAGAATCAGATTACTAAAGCAAAAACGTTTTTATAAACAAAAGGCAAGCAGTCAGGTGCAGGACAAGGACAAGGAGTTTTAGCTCCTTTCAGAGGGCTTATTTAGGAAAGGAGTATCATCAAAGCATTCTAGAAGTGAATAGAGCTTGCAACTGTAACATATTCTCAAAGAAATATGACTTAGGATATTTCCTTTTTGGAATAGTCTTAGCACAAAGCTAATATTTTAGGATGCTTTTCTTACTGTTATTCTTTAAAATGAATGTTTCCAAGTAAATTTCACATTTTATACAACTTTAGGAGAGTCATGTTCTGCCAAAATTCATCCATTAATCTATTTCCTTTGATAACTATTCTGTTTAAATTATATATAAATCATTTATACACACATACATGCATACTATGGAAAACAGTATAGAGGTTCCTCAAAAAATTAAAAATAGTACTACCATATGATCCAGCAGTCCAGCTTCCGGGTATATATCCAAACAAAATAAAATCTCTGTCTTGAAGGAATAACTGCACCCTGATATTCATTGCAGCATTATTCACAATAGGCAAGACATGGAAACAACCTAGTGTCCATCAATAGTCAAATAGATAAAGAAAATGTTGTACATATAATCAATGGAATATCATTCAGCCATGAGAAAGAAGGAATCCTGCCATTTGCAACAGCTTGGATAAATCTCAATGGCATTATACTAAATGAAATGAGCCAGAGCAGAAAAACAAGTAATGTATATAAGATATTACTTATATTTGGAATCTAAAATACCCAAACTCAGAGAAGCAGAAAGCAGAATGGTGGTTACCAGGGACTGGAGAGTGGGGGAAATGGGAGATGGTGGTCAAAAAGTACAAACTTCCAATTATAAGATTAACAAAGTCTAGGGATCTAATGTACAGCATGGTGACTATAGCTAATAATGCTGTTATATATGTGAAAGTTGCTAAGAGAGTAGATTTTGTATGTTGTCACTACAAAGAAGAAATAGCAGTTATGTGACAAGATAACAGGTATTAGGTAATGCTATGGTGGTCATCATTTTGCAATATATAAATGTATCAAGTCAACATGTTTCAACTTTAAACTCACACAGAATTCTATGTCAATTAAACCTCATTAAAGGTGGGGGAAAACAAATAAATAATTGTCACCAATTTAATACATTAAAGGAAGAAACTATGAATATATAATAGATATTAAAAGGTTCTTTATAAGATATAGCAAATACTCTTGACATAATTGGCAAGAAACTTAAAATAAATGAAATATTTCTGAACATTATGAGACATATTTATATGAAATCATTATCAAATATCATTTGTTTTTTCAAGTATAAAAACATTTCCATTAAGTCAACAATAAGACAGTGGTATCTGCTTCAATGATATTAGAAACTCTACCAGGTCTAGACAAATAGATAAAAAAAGAACTATGCACATATGATCATTTAAGATATGATAAAGGTGACTCAAATCTTCCGAGAAGAGATTATTTTTTTCAATAGAATGTTGATACAATCAATTATTCACTAATTATATCTCAATGAGTGTTGTGTATGTTGTGTATGGGCCCCTTTTATGCCCATACATGAGCAAGAATTCCAAATGGAATTAATATGTAAATATTTAAAATAAATAATATTTTCATTAAGAGGTGTCTGGGTGGCTCGGTTGGTTAAGCATCTGATTCTTGGTTTTGCCTCAGGTCATGATCTCAACGTTCGTGGGCTTGAGCCCTGCATTGGGATCTGTGCTGACAGTGCAGAGGCTGCTTGGGATTCTGTCTCTCCCTCCCTCTCTCTGCATCTCCCCTGCTCTCTCTCTCTCTCCCTCCACTTCCCCCTCTCTCTCCCTGTCTCTCAAAATAAATAAATAAACTTGAAAAAATAAAATATTAATTAGAAGAAAACACATGACTTTAAAATATCTTTACGAGGATAACAAATCTGACCAAGACCCAATATTAAGGAGAAATTTAAAAAATAGCCAAGTTTTTAATAATCCATATGACAAAAATTATCTATACACAAAATTAACAAACTATAGACAGAAACAAAATATTTCGAGCACATATGACAGAAAATCTCCTTGACCCATAGTCATGTAGGGCCCGATATACCAAAAAGAAAATGGCAAGCATCACTTAGAAAAGGTAATGAAGGCTACTAATGCAACTTTTATAGGAAAAGAATTTTAAATGTTAAATAAACACGTGAAAACTCACCAGTTGTTAAATATAAATTAAGTATCTTTTGCAAACCACTAGGGTTTGCAAAAACTTTTTAAAAAATGATATCCAGTGAAGAGATACTTAGGAAAATGTTCTCACTTTTCTACACTGTTCTCACTTTCCTACACTGTTTCATGGACTGTAAATTGATGTAAACATTTTGGAGGTTGACCTGGCAATGTCCTCTAAAATGTGCTCATGCTCTCATCCCATAATCTAAAATAAAAGAGGTTATAAATGTGAAGTTCAAGTAGTATTGCAGGAATAAGTAGACTTGTCCATTGGAGGAATACGAGCTTGCATCAAAAACACAACCACAAGCACCAGGATCCTTATAACACACATAGATCAATTTAATACCAACTGAAAATAAAAATGCCGACTCTTTATATATTTTGGGCAAAAAACACATAGTATGATTTTCACTTCCCTGATGGGGAAAAAAATTATAATTAGCTTTCTCACAGGGAATGACTGTACAGGAGACAAACAAGGAAACATAGACACCCAGTTACAAAAACATGACCATATAAAGACGATATAATGTTGTAATTTGTAAATGGAAGTGGGCAACAGTATGAGACCACTCAAAGAATAGCCATTGGTAAGAAATTAGGATAGAATCGGAAAGGCAATATTGACAACCATAATGACAAAAGAGGTTTTTAGTTTCCCCAAAACTTCATATGTGTGCTTAAGAACATCTGGATTATCTGGGGCGTTTGGGTGGCTCAGTGGGTTAAGCGTCCCACTCGATCTTGGCTCAGGTCATGGTTTCATGGTTCGTGACTTTGAACCCCAAATTGTGCTCTGCATTGGCAGCAGAGAGGCTACTTGGGATTCTGTCTCTCCCTCTCTCAGCCCTTCCCTCTCCCTCTCCCTCTCTTTCTCAAAATAAAAACTTTAAAAAATACTTTAAAAAAAATCTGGATTATTACAGGCCAATAGCCCCTTGTCCCGTCCCCAGTCTAATCACTGTTCAAGGTAAATTAATTCATAGTAGTAGATCCCCATTGCTTTGTTTGGTCTAACTACAGATATCACGGCTAAGGCTTGCTTGAGGCATGGGAGCCAAGAGAGGTTTCTCCCTTCTCAATGCCAGGGAGATGCACTGAGATAACGTAGCCACCTATGAAGAATGGCATTACCACACAGGGATCAACCACCAAACCTGCTTTAGACGCTAAGATGCTGGTGAGGTGTGAAACCAAGTCCTGAAGGAACATATTTATGCTTTATCATACAGAATTTATGATAAAGATAAGGTTTTGGGGTTAATTTTTGCATTCTTATTTGAGACTTTCAGATTTAAAAGATCAGCCAGGATACATTATAGATCAGAAAAAAAACCTGGTATATTTTTACAGTAAAACCTGAGACATTAAATGTATTCATGCTTTTGACATGCTGCTTCAAGCCATATCTCCAGGCTCATTTGGAACAAGTCATACCCTGGTATCTTTTTGCTTCTAGAAGTATTTTGGTAGACAGGGTTAGATGGCCGCTCACAAGACGGGAAACATTACAGTGCTTTACAAATATTGCTTACCACCTTCTCAACTGAAGAACTGAGAAGTGTGCCACTGATTTCCCTTTCATCCCTACCCCCTTTCTGTATTCATCTTTCTTGAAGCATCATATTTGTTGAGAGCACACAATGACTTTTCGTTTAGTTGTATTAATTTTGAAGGCTTCTAACTACCCCCTCCCCTACATAGATGGTCTTTGCACTGCTCTTGAGCAAGAGCTTTTTTCTTGAGGCCCATCTCTTCATGCCCACAAATAACCAAGCAATTCCTCATGCCACAGCTTCCCTTATGTCGATCTGCTGCTCAGCCCTGTTCACTTTTTGCTTCACTCAGAGTCCGATCTGCCCTTTCAGGTCCAATTCAAATCACCCTTGTCCTTAAAATGCCTTCATCAGCCATGTCAGCTCACAAAATTATACTGTACTTTGAAGCAGTGGTATCTTCAATTAGCACAAATTTAATCTTCAACTCTTTATTTTCCCTTGTATTACAATTCTTCCTTTTGACTAAACTAAGATACAGACCATGGTTATAACTTTGTAATATTTCCTCAGTCACTCTATGTTACACTCAATTACCCTTCAATATTTCCCATGCAATGCTTACCAAAATCTTTATTATTGAACAGTTGATATTCTAGCCAAATGTGCACTTTAAAAGCAGCAATATTTACAGTGAGAATTTCACTCTGTTAGAGATGTTTTAATAACATTTCTCTGCATTGATCATCACCTTCAATTTTTCATATTGGTCAATGAAAAAAAATGCATCGCTTGAAAAGAAAACAACCACAAACTTCAAACAGCAGATGTTAACCATGTACAGGTGGCTGAATAGCTCATGGGATGGCTGATTGGATTTGAGACTTTTCACCTCATGGTAATCAGTCTGGATTTGGCCCATGGTTGACAGGTCACCCTACAGCTGTTAAAAGGATGCCAGGTGGGATAAGCTCTCATTACCAGCATGGTGGGCAGGTGTTTACATCACAGTGAGCGCCCTTGTGGCCACTTTTAGGGGCAGCGAAGGCCCTGGTTCCTGGAAGGTACAGCTACCTGTCAAGAGTAATGTGGGTTGCTCTGCATAATGGCTGCAGCATTCCCCAATTGTACCGGAAATGCTATCAAGTGAGAAATGGCATCTCAATGTGACTTACTAAGATGTGATAAATGCACATTTGGAAATAATCTGGTGCATTTTGAAATACGAATATCAACTCCAATTTAAGCCCATTATTCTTTCTAAATGAAATGGCTTTTTTTTAGATGACTAATTTACATGAGCTATTCACTTAATAATATTTAGGTTGTGTTGTTTAATTTTCCTGGTTATATCTGCTTTGTAAGCGAGGGTCTCTATTTTATGGAGTGTCATCTGGGAACATTCTGTAAACTTGAAACCACAAAGGAGGCAGGGTCAATGTGGTAAACTCATTCATTAACCACTAAGATTTCTGGGTAAAGGCTCTTAAAATTGCGTCTCTTGCCAATAGAAGCCACTGAATAAATGCCCATTAAATTAATATATGAATACATTTAATTTCTATTTTAAATAAAGGGATTGGACTTAATGTCTAATAGTTTTCTATTCTCACATGCTGTCTATAAATGCTCAAAAGGAAGTAGATTCCTACAGTGTATAACTGAAATTATGCACAGTGATTCATCCTGCTAGAAGCAGAATAATTTCCCAAAGAAGGGAGATTGTAATTGGTTTTTTCTTCTGCCCCAGAATTCTTTCTGCCACTTTCTCCTTTATAGTCCTCTGAATTTCCAGTGCCTCAAGGTAAGGTTCATTAGTGTGACTCCTTCCATTATAATTTTCTCTTTAACTAGTGAAACTTAAGTAAAGGTGGAGGCTATCCCCAGAATAAGTGACAAGGTGAGTATTATATGCTAATAGCAGATCGGGAAAGAAAACAGTATATGTATAACAGGATAGTCCCAGTTATCTGGCAGTCAACGTCTATATATCAAGTATAAAGTAACCATATTCTCTATAGAGAGCTTCCAAGGACATTCTTGAATCCCTCCACGCTTGTTAAGAAGCTGTTGCATGAGTTTGATTATCTTCAACCATCACCTCATCCTCTTGACCCCACACCAGTATATATAATCTGAGTGGACACAGGAAAAAGAATAAAAAGTAATCATTGAATTTATATACATACCCTCAACCTCAGAGGGGTCTCCAGATAGTCAGAGATGGAGAGATGAGTTTCACTCTATAGAAGGATACTGGCCACGCTGTGAAACCTCAGATTATCCAAGGCTCTAATGACAAAACACTGCACAGAAGAGAATTATTGTGTACCTGAGATGTGTATGTCCTAGAATTGGGTTCACAAAGAGTTCTCATGTCTGTTTCCCTCCAGGAAAGTATTGAGGAAGCCAGTTGGCATAGGCCACACCAGTCGAACAGTAAGGGACCATGTTATCATATGTCTGGGAAGAAGACATCAGCAACTCTCCACGGCATCTAAGAAACCTGGTTACTTTGAAGAGCACAGAAGAGAGGCTCAGCAGTCCAATGACCCCCCTCTCTGAAAATGCCCTCAACAGAGACACATGAGACCAGAGATTTTTTCACTTTACTGAAAGGAACCCCATTATAGGAGTCCATTTTGCCTATTTTCTCATCCTAGTCTCCAATGCCAGAGAATTAGAAAATGGAATGGACAATCAAATTCATTCTCCTACACACTGAACCCAAGATACAGGTCAAGTATGAGCTGGGAGGGTGAGAGATGACAATGAAATTTTAAGTAGTCTTGAAGTGGTCATTTTAATAGCTGAAAATGGCTAGAAAGTTACAGTGTCTAGCCAGAATGCCATTATGGCTCCAGGAAAGAGAGAGTCAGAAGAGTTTATCTGAAGGCAGCAGTTAATGAAAAAGCATAACTATTTTATATTTGTAGCCTGCTGGCTTCCAGTCGTTCAATAAACTAGCTGCACATATATGGAGTGAGGACACAGTGATGTGGAGTAGAAAACCAATAATGGGGGGGAAAGAGGAAAAAAAGAGGAGTAAAATCCCATAATTAGTATGCATCCATTAGAACCTTAATATCCAAATATGGCATATGGACCAGTATCACTGGCAAAACCTGGGAACTTGTTAGAAATGCAGAATCTTGGGCTCCTACACATCTAAACAGAGCTTTACAAAATTTAAAGTGCATCAAAATCCCAGGGAGACTTTGATAAAACAGATTTCTGGGTCCACTCCAGAACTTTTGAATCATTAGGTCTGGGGTGGACCCAGAGATTCTTAATTTCTAATAAGCTCCCAGGTGATACTGATGGTACTCATCTATGGGCCACATTTTGAGTTAGTAAGGCAGGTAGAAGCCTAAAACTTGTGTTTATCTACTTGCTTGATTTTCCCAATAATTAAAAATTATCTGAACAAGAGGGATGAAGGGATGTGTTTCTCTTTACTTCCTTCCAAAAATCATAGCCACTTTAGCATGCAGCAAAGAGCTGTTCTCCTCCCTTATCTTGTAGAAACGTGAAAGAATTGGGGAACAGATATCTAGCTAAATGCAAAAACAAATAACATATATATAAAAAAGCAGATAACAAGAAAAATCATATCTTTTAAAAATTTCTTTCACTCTTCTGTTCTCTTATTAGACTTTTTGTATGTATATACAGATCTTCCATGGCTTATGGTGACATTACATCCTGATAAGCCCACCGTAGACTGAAAATATCATAAGTCAAAAAAGCATTTACTACTTCTAACCTACTAACCTAGCTTAGCTCAGGCTACCTAAAACATGCTCAGAACACTGATATTAGCCTACAGTTGGGCAAAATCACACAAAGCCTACTTTATAATAAAGGGTTAAATATCTCATGCAATTTATTGAGTACTGTGCTGAAAGTGAAAAACAGAATGGCTGTATGGCATAGAATGGTGTAGAGAAAAAGAAAAAAAAAGACAGTGTAAGATAAGAGCATCCACTGTCTACCCTCTTGCTCATGTGGCAGACTAGGAGCTGTGGGTTGTCTGCTGTTGCCCAGTGTCAGGAGAGAGAATCGTATGCATATCACTAGTTGGGGAAAAGATCAAAATTCAAAATTGGAAGTGAGGTTTTTACTGAATGCACATTGCTTTTACATCATTGTAAAGTGAAAAAATTGTAAGCCAAAGCCTTGTAAGTTGGGGACCATCTGTAGTGCGTTCTCTCCACCATTTCTTGTGGCAATTTCCCATTATTTTACTGCCTTATTAGGCTCTGAGTGTATTCTTTTAATGTCTCTCTTTTCTTCTTCATGGACTCTAAAGGAAAAAAAAATAGAGCTGAGAAGTATCTAATAGAACTGAAAAAATTACATAAAATCTGCCATGTAATTTGCAAAACTCCCAGTTCTATTGTTTTATGAAAATGTAAAACTTGCACATTTTTTCCATCAGGCTAGAGAATAAAAACCCATGACAAATAATCAAACCATGTCTCTGTTATGAAATCTCCCACAAAGAAAGCAACTGCCATTTCCTTTTTGTGTGAGGAAATGTTCAAAGAGAACATTTTGATGAGGAGTTGGATGAGGTATCTGAGAGAAAAGATAAGATAGAAAATTCTGCACAGCCTACCCTTACCCCAACCGGCTTATCTGAGATTCTCCCTGGGGATCAGCTAATGCTTCCTCCGCTCTCAGCAGGGAAGCTGTAGGAGAAGCATTGTAAAAGTTCCTCTCAGCAGCTTCTTTCCCCCATGGCAGTCATTACCATTAACAATGGCTGAGGGTTTCATCACTCTGCAGTTTAAACTCTTTGAAATAAAGTTCACAGATAAACATCTAATCTGCTGCATAAACCAATAATTAGATGATGATTCCAAATAGCATAGCTTACCACGTATTGGATGGAAATCTGAAGAACCAAACTAAGGGGAAAATATCGGTCCCCAACATTTATTTTCTATACGGTGCTGAACAACCACCTGGATTTTTGACATAGGAGAATCCCTGTGTTTTGTTTGTGTGTGTGTATTTGTTTTAAGGTTAGAAATCAAGACTATATTTTTCTTTTAGTTAATATTTGCATTTCCCTGAGACACTGTTCTTGTGGTTAGAACCAGTGGCTATTCCATAAGTAGTTTCTGAACAAGCTTGATGTCTCTCCTCCTTTGTCTCCTTCACTTACAAAAATCATTTATCCCAAAATAAGATGTCAGGTCTCCAAACTGTAGTTTCTACCCCATCTAGGTACCAAACTAAATGAAATCCAAGATTCAGACTTCTCAGGGTCAAGTGTCAATGAAATTCTCCACAAAGACTGGTTGACAAAATAAAGCATCCCTGTGGAAACCTTATAATTTTTACAACACAAGGAAGATGACTTTTTCTTGTCTTCCTGAACCAAAGGTGCTGTTAGAATAATCTTCATGAGTCTCATTATATGTTATTAGCTTTAAAATGCAAGCTGTATCTTTAATAACACGATTGTATTTTTCTGTTGCCATTTTAACTAGAGAATTTCTCAAAGTTCTGTGAATGGTAAATAACTTTATATATTAATAGATGCATATTACTATTGTGCATTCAGAGCCCTGGTGCTTTTAAAATAGGGTATGCATTGACTTGACTCTCATTTGATCATAGAAAAAATAAAGAATGCAACCCCTTGAAACATGCTGAAGGTTTGTGATGTTTTTTGAGGGGGTGGAGGAGAACCATAATATGTCTTTCACCACTCTCACTTTGACCAAATCTGCTATAGAACTAATAATTTTCTAAGGAAAATAACTTCTTTCCCATGCTATTCATATACAGTTCATACAGCAGACAGAATACTTTGTTAAGAATGTGAATAAGGTCGTATCACTGTCATGTTTTCAGTGTTCCAATGACTTCATATCACTTATTACAATCTAAATATCTTACCAGGCCTAACATAATCTAGGCCTTGATTACCTCTATGGTCTCTACCACTGTGCCCTTTTTTCTGCCTCAATCCCACTTGTCTTCTAATTATGTTTTGAATATGCCAATTGCAATCAGCGATGCCTGGGGCGTATTCTCAGGGCTCAAGAACTAAATAAAGATAGTAAACTAAAAAAAGATAGATTGATAGCATTAGTCTGCTCATAGATACCTTTTTTTTTCCACTTGTGAACTAACTTACCATACCCTCATCTTGAGAAATGGTGTTGAATTACTATTATTCATTATTTCCTAAAAAATTCTCAAAGCCAATGCCTGAATAGATATTTGCCTAAAGGACTTGCACATTGAATACAATGTGAAAGGTCTCCCATTGTACCCATTGTCAGGAGTCTTACATGTCTGAAAAAAGGTAAAGCAAATGGAGTATAAGATATATCCATACATTTGATTATCTGATACAGTTCAAATAAATAAATACATAAATAAATAAATAAATAAATAAATAAATAAATTTCCTTCCCTTTCCAGTAATAGCTTGTATAGCTTGTATCATACTAGCCCTTTTTCTAAAAACAATTATAAACTCAGGACAATATATGTAAAACAAGACCTATAAAGCATTGGACAGCAACCATAATAGGGAAAAATAGGCAAAACTTGAGACAGTGAGAACATAAATGAGGGTGAAATCATCTTGGGGAAAAACTCCAGTCCACAAGGCATGCAGCAGATAAAGATCAAGCAGAAAGCTGTGGTCCCTTGGGTTGGGTAGTCAGATATTAAATTTTAAGGCAGCCTTTGTAGCTGGAATTTAAGGGAAAGAAATCCTTGGAAAAGAAGAATCTATAAAGTGCACACATAAACTCACACAAATTTGTGACTGACATCTGAATTATTTGCACACGGGATGAGATTCCATACAGTCCTGGAGAAACAGCAATTCTAATGAAAGGAAGATATGACTAGAGATTTGAATTGTTACTGGCTGCTGGAGAGACAGATTTTTATGTTCAATTCATGCCAAACTAGAGGGCCTTGGTAACCATGTCAGACTTCCCACTGAATTCCCAAAAAGGCCATGTCTTATAATTAGAACCCATATTCCAGAACTAAGCTATTTTCTTTAGGGCTAAGAGAAAACAAACAAACAAACAAACAGATTGACTTATAGAAAGTACAACCTAAATTCAAGTCTCCATAAAATCAAGATAACTCGCTTGTAACAGTCTGCTAAAAAAAATCAACACAATTTAGAGGGAAATAATAATCTTACGTCTTAGCACATCACTTAAAACACATAACCACCAGACATGAAAATACACAGGAAATGTATGATGTAGAGGAAAATAGGCAATAGAAGCAGATAAATGACCCAGATTTTGGAATTAGCAGACAAGAATTTCAACATAATTATGCTAATTCTGTTATTGACCATCCTGATGTAATTGGAGTAGTCATGCCTATTGCTGTAAACATCTAAAAAACTAGACACAATATTTAGACAATTGCTTTCAGATATTGGATAATAGTCATTGCAGAACTTTGATCCCTGAAAGGAAGAGAAAAGTGAGACAAAATCTCACCTAGCATTCTGTCTGAAATACATTTCAGAATACTGTGCAGATAATACAAGTAATGTATGGAAATTTCACTAAGTTTAGGAGTGAGAGATCAGAGTTCAGGAAGGATAAAGTGGTTAAAATTTCAGAGTAATGAAAATGAGGTGGCTAAATAGAGAAAAAGGTCAAGTAAACTGCTCAAGATTCCCTTTGAGTTGATTGCTAAATTGTATGCTGTGGATGTTCAGACTGAAACTCCATAAGGATAAGAAAAGAATGGCAAGGAAGCAATAGACTAAACAATTTCCCCTAGGCTGAGGGAAACTGAATTCTAATTCATCAGAGTGGACATTCCTTGTTTATTATAAAGGGTGCTCAGTAAAGACTCTGGAAAAATCATGCTTTGGTAATGCTAAACTAGACCTGGATTAAAAGCTTTTCTGTGCTCACCATAACTAAATTGCAAAGATAATTTGAAAGGGTCAAGTTGCTTGGTATATAACTGAATTGCCTGTCAGAACCAAGTCTAATATTAAAAAAATAATAACAAACTACATCACTCAATAATGTAGAATTCACAATGCATAATGTCTGGCAAAAGAAAATTTCTAGTAATAATAAGGAGATGTACATGAACAAGTCAGTCAATGGAAATGTAAACATGGTAGAAATATAAAATTAACAGAAAAGGCTTTTTAAAGCAGCTACTAAAAACACGTTCAAGGACGAAAAAATAAGGAGAGAAATGGAAGCTTAAAAAAGAGCATAAAACATAGTAATATAAAAATACAATGTGTGTAAAGTATAAAATGAATTAGAAGAGTTAATAAACCTCCAAAGAAAATATCAACAAACTTAAAGACCTGTTAATAGAAATTATAAAAGCTAAATCACGAACAGAAAAAAACCAAGAGTAAACAGAGTTTTCATGACCCATCTACTAATATGAACAGGTCCAACAAATGTATAATCAAAATCCAAGAAAGACAGGAGAGAGGATTTAAAAAAATAAAATTTCAGGCATGCCTGAGTGGCTCAGTCGATTAAGTGTTCGACTCTTGATTTTGACTCAGGTCATAAGATCAAGCCCTGTGTCAGACTCTGCACTGAGTGGGGAGCCTGCTTGAGATTCTATCTTCCTCTCTCTTTATCTCTCCCCCACTCACACATGCATGCACACTCTCTCTTAAAATAAACATTTAAAAAAGTAATAAAATTTACAAATTTAATGAAAAGTATACATCTACTAATTCAAAACTCTCAATGACCTGTAAACAGAACAAACAAAAGAAAACCACATAAAATCATGTTGAAATAAAATTTCTGAAAACCAATAATAAAGAGAAAATTTTAAAAGCATTGAAAAAAGACACTATGCAGAAAACTCTCAAGTGGGAATTCTACATCCAGGGGAAAATGTTAATGAAAAGAATATAAAATTCTTTCAGACAAAAGCTAAGAGAATTCATCTCAAGCTGACCTATGCTATGTCAAATAATTTTTTAAAAATCAAAAAAAACTATGCCAACTGAAAATTTGAATTTATACAAAGAAATGAAGAGCACCAGAGGGATGCATCCATGTAAAATATCAAGTATTTATCCATTTAAAAATATGATTTAAAAGATAACTAAGAACTTCTAGTTGCATCTCTGACAAGTAAATATTTGGAACGTGTCATTCCTAACCTTACAAAAAGAAAAAATTGTATAAATTACAAACCACAGTTTTTTCACAGACTCATCGGAGGACTGAAGTCACAGGGAAAATATCCCCATTCCATCTAGAGAAACTGGAGGAATATAGCAACCAAAATCTGCTTACCTGGAAAAGAAGCTGCTGAAACCTAAAATGGGAGAAACACTTATATGGTCTTTTGACTTTGTTGGGGGCTGAGTGTACATTAGTGTACGAGTGAGAAATTCCTGGGAGTTGCAGTCTTAGGGAGGGCATACATTTTTATGTGTTTCTCCAGGAGTTCCACTGCGTTCTCACAGTGAGGATCCAGAAAGAGCTCCACATGGCCTTGACAAGGAAAAGGAAATAGTAAACATTTTAAAGTCTGGCAGTAATAACACGAAGATGAAATTACAAATATTCTGGAAACTTCCATATCATTCTGTTAATAATCAATAAATCAAAACAGCAGAAGATCAGTAACTTAAATAGCACTGTAAATTAACAATCTAACTGACATTTATAAAATACTCCATCTAGCAATACTGATGAAAGAAAATATACTCATACATAATATACAAGATATAATATACAAGATTCACTGTATCAAAAACAAAAGAGATCTATTAAAGAACATTACAGATTATATGAAACTTAAAGAGGACAATAAAAAAATATAAAATACTTTATGCCAATAAATTCAGTAACTTAGATAGTCCAGACAATACCCTTGAACAATACAACTTACCAAAATAATATACACTTACAACATTTTAAAAATGTGAATAATTTTATAACTATTTAAAAAAGTTGAATGCACAATTAAACTTTCAAAAATAAAATTCCAGATCCTGCCCCAATTTTTTAATTGGTGAACTCTATCAAATATTTGAGAAAAAAAAATACCAAAATTATACGGACTGTTTCTAAAACATAGGAGAGAACTATTCTCAACATGTTTTATGAAGCCAGATTACATAAAAAAACATGGGAAAAATATCATGAGAAATAAAAATTACAGACCAATATTCCTTGTAAATATAAAAAATAATACAAAAATAATTAAAATAAAATACAAAAAAAATTCTCAACAGATATTAGATAATTAATTTCAGCAATGTATAAAGCAAATAATATACTGGGTCCATGTGTGATTTATCATAAGAATGGAAAGTTGATTTTACTTTCAAAATCATATATAATTTATCATGTTACTAGGATAAAGAAGAACATAATTATGGTAATCTTGATAAACACAGAAAAATGGATTTGACAAGGAGTCAACACTTATTTATCTTCAAAACATTCCTACTGTTCGAAGTAGAAAAGAATGCACTCATTCTTTTAAAAAACACGCATACACTTTAATTAAAATGTCACTGAATGCTGCAATACTGAAGCTTTTCTGAGTTTGGGAACAAGGCAAGGATATATCCTCTATTTCTTTTCAACCATGTACTGGTGATGTTATCCAATGAAATAAAATAAGAAAAAAGATTAGAAAGGATGTAATAAAACACTCTTACTTATAAATGATGAGATGTTACATAAAAAAAACTCTAAGGAATTCTATAAAAAACAGAAGAGTATTTTACTACTTTAGACTGGAAAAACTTTACTTACATAAGATAAAAAAGTAAAGCAGTATCCATAAAGAAAAAAACTTAATAAATTGGACTTCTACATAACTAAAATTTTTTGCTCATCAAAATTGCTGCTAAAAGTAAGTTAATAACATACACTGTCAATATTTAAAAATTTAAGGATAAACAAAAATAGATTAATTGAGCCAGCTGAGCATCCAGGAATAGAACCACACTTATATAATAAATTGATTTTTAATAAAGGGCCAAGGTATTTTGGAAAGGAAATTCTTTTTCAACCAAGAGTTGTGGAACAACTAAAGAGCTTTATAAAAAATAATATGTGTTGGGGCGCCTGGGTGGCTCAGTCGGTTAAGCGTCCGACTTCAGCCAGGTCACGATCTCGCAGTCCGGGAGTTCGAGCCCCGCGTCGGGCTCTGGGCTGATGGCTCAGAGCCTGGAGCCTGTTTCCGATTCTGTGTCTCCCTCTCTCTCTGCCCCTCCCCTGTTCATGCTCTGTCTCTCTCTGTCCCAAAAATAAATAAACGTTGAAAAAAAATTAAAAAAAAAATAATAATATGTGTCAACGCTTACATCAAACCATACACAAAATTTAATTGGATGGATCATACACCTAAACATATAGCTGATACTATAAATCTTCAAAGCAAAAAAAAAATCATAGGAAATATATTTTTATATTGAAGTAATAAAGATTTCCTTAGAACAGAAACAGCACTAGCCATAAAAGCTAAAGATTAATTGAACTTCATCAATAAAATGTTCTGCTCATTAAGAAAGTAAAAAAATATAAACCACTATTAGAGAAAAATTTGTAATACATTTATCATAAAAAAACTAGTATCTGGATTATACAAGGGACTTTCAACTCAATAATAAAAAGGCAAACAGCACAATAAAAATAATAGTTAAAAAGTGTTAGACACTTTATAAAAGAAAATTTGTGAATTTTCATAAAATACTAAGAAGATATTCAAATTTAATGGTCCTTAGGAAAATTAAAGTTGCAAGTTAAAATTACAGTGAGATACAACTATGTATTTACTAGAATGGCTAAAATTACATAGAATGAGTTTCAAATTTTGATGGGATATAATTCAACTATCAAATATTACTGACATTAGAGTGCATTAGTTTCCTCTTGCTGCTCTGAGAAAGTACCATTTGGCTTAAAACAACACACATTTATTCTCTTATAGTTATGGAGATTAGAAGGCTAAAATCAAGGTATTGGCAGGACTGTGTTCCTTCTGGGGGTTTCAGAAAAGAATATGTTTCTTTGCCTTTCCTATTTTCTAAAGACAACCTACATTCTTTGGCTCATGACTCTTTTCTCCTTTCTTCTTTAAAGTGCGTTCTTCTAACCTCTTCTTTACCATATCTCCTGTACCTGTTTCTCTTCCCTTCCTCTTATAAGACATTACTTGGAATTACTACTTCGCATCACTTTGGGCCCATCAGCATAATCCGGGATCTGAAAATCCTTAACCAAATTACATCTGCAAAATCTCTTTGTCACCATGAGGTAACATATTTACAAATCCTGGGGATTAGGACACAGACATCTTTGAAGGTCCATTATTCTGTCCACCAGAGAGCATAAAATGTAAATTTATTTTAGAGTACTATTAAGTTGAGAGTATACCTACCCTATTAGCATTTCTACTCTAAATATGAAAGCATATTTTTAGGGGTGCCTGGATGGCTTAGTAGGTTGAGTTACTGATTCTGAATTTCAGTTTAGGTCATGATCCCGGGGTTGTGGGATTGAGCCCCCTGTCCGGCTCCATACTGAGGACGTAGCCTGCTTGAGATTCTCTCTTTCCCTCTGCCCCTCTCCCCTGCTCACTCATTCTCTCTCTCTCTCTCTCTCTCTCTCTAAGAAATAATATTTTTAAAAAATAAATGAAAGCATATTTTTATAGAGAGTTTCATTCGAAAATGCTCATAAAATCTTTATTTATGATAAGCCCAAATTAGAAACAGCACAAATGTCTATCAATAGGTAAGTGCAAAGATAAATCGTACTAAACTCATAATAGAACACACTTATCAGGAATAAAGTTGCTTTAGCAATACAATACCAATACAATAATGGTATTGTAATAGCAATGTATAGTCACAGATGGCAGCTTCACTCGTGATGAGCACAGTGTAATGTATAGAATTGTTGAATCACTATGTTGTACACCTGAAACTAATATAACATTGTGTATCAGCTATACTTCAATTAAAAAAAGCATTATCAAAAAGGAGAATCAACTAGTGATACATAAACAACATGGACAAATATTTAAAAACGAAAACAAAAATATTATGCTGAGTGAAAGAACTCTTACATTGTGGATGGTTTCATTTACACAAGTTTCTAGAAGTAGCAAACTAATACATCCTGATGTAAATCAGACCAGTGGGTACCTTGCAATAGGAGAAAGGCAGGTAGAAAAGGAGATCAATTGAAAAGGGCACAAGGGAAGTTTCAGGGTTTTGAAGATGCTCTATATTTTGTTTAACATGGTGGTTATATGGGGATTTACATTAATCTAAACTCATTAAACTCTGTACTTAAAATTGTTACATTTCACCATATAAAAATTAAAATAAACTGTTTCCCACTCAAATCCTTAAAATCCTCAAGGGGAAAAATCTTTTAATGTTTAAAGAAAGAGAAGAAAATCCGTTTGCAAAAATTCTGAACCTTTCTACACTTATATTACCAAAGCAGACTGTAAAGGGATGTGGTTATGGTACAAAAGGACCAAATAAAGGGACCAGGGATATTGCAGAGGCACTAAAAGTTTATTTTATATTTACTTTTATGTGTCTGACTGTTAATTTTAAACTCTTCTGGAGGTTTTTGGATACTGTGAAGGAAGGACACTGTACCTCTCATCTGACTGCCTGAGGAGAATGCCTGGGACAGTGTGTGCCCAGGTAAGGAAAAGAGAGAAGAGCCCTTCTGGCTCTGAGGCTGAAACGGTCTGCTCAGCAAGACCCTCTTCCAGTTCTACTCCCCCCCACAACTCCCCACCCCAACCCCTCCACCTTTCCCATCCTGCCTGCTTGTGGGTACTGTTGTGATGTCCTCATGAGTCTACATATACTTAGAAGTGGTCAAGAGATTGAATTTTCCTGTAACCACAAACTATTACACCCTATCCTTTTACTGTAAGTTTTTTTTTTTTACTAAACCAAATTTCATCTCATTATATCTTCTTAATTTTATAATCTTGCTCTCATTTCCCAGGTTACCATTTTTTACTTTGAGCCTCATATGTAGATAATTTAATGATACACACAATGGTATTTCAGAAATTATTAGATTCTCAATATTCTAACGAAAACAATGGTAATCTCCACCCTCAGAGTAGCACTTGTAGTGTATTTTTCTACTGCAACCCTAATAACCCTAACTTACCTTCTTACTATTCACATCTTTACACATCACTTTTTTTACTTTCCAGCTGCATCTTCCCTGATAAAACTGTAAAATACTTTTATTCTTTTTTCTTTCTTTTTGCAGATATTCCTTCATATATTTACTTCATTGCTTTAATCTCAATACCAAAGGCCTCACTTTTCAATTTATTCATATCAAGGTAATTTGACATGGATTTCCTTGATTTTTTTTGCATTTCTGAAAACAAAAAACAAAACAAAAAAATGTCTATTTACCAATTGTCAGTTTGCTTAATCTTTCCTTTGTTTCAATGTTGCTTTTCACTTGCATTGTTAACTATTAAGTTTTTTTAAAAACTAATAGAATATTTTTCACTTTTTTTAAATTCTAAAACTAGTGTATTTTTATTACGGAAAAATAAAAAATTCAGATAATCAAGATGATTCATTTTTATACAACATATATTACCGAGTAGCTACTATGTGCTGAGTATTATTCTACAAGATAAGATACAGTCATTGCCCAAATATATAATGAGCTAATTCTAAAGGGATTTATCTTTTATTTCATTTGTTATTAGCACTTTGTCTCATCTCTTTTTTTTTTCTTTGTTATACTCACTGGAGGCTTATCAAATTTATTTATTTTCTTAAAGACCCAATTTTTAGTTTAATTGATTTTTTTAATGTTTATTTTTGAGACAGAGAGAGACAGAGCATGAGCAGGGGAGAAGAAGAGAGAGAGAGGGAGACACAGAAACAGAAGCAGGCTCCAGGCTCTGAGCTGTCAGCACAGAGCCCAATGCAAGACTCGAACTCACAAGCAGTGAGATCATGACCTGAGCTGAAGTCGGACATTCAACCGACTGAGTCACCCAGGCGCCCCGTTTAATTGATTTTTATATTGATTTTTGTTTTTGATTTTATTGATTTCTACTCAAATTTTTATTATATCTTTTCTTCTGCTTAGTTTGGATTTAATTTGCTCTTCTTTTTCTGGTTTCCAAAAGTAGGAATTTCAATTATAAATTTTAGATCTTTCTTAACTTCTAATATATATATGTTTAATATAAATGCATTCACCATAAATTTCCCTCTAGGCATTGCTTTTGCTCCACCCCACAAATTTTGATACATCATATATTTATGTTTATTTAATTAAAAATATTTTAAAATTTCTCTTAAGACTTCTTTTGTGGCACATGTGCTATTTTGAAGTATGTCATTTAATTTCAAACTATATGGGGATTTCTAGCTACCTTTCTGTTCTTGATATACAATTTAATTCCACTATGGTCTGAGAACATACTTTTTATGATTTCTATTCTTTTAAATTTATTAAGGTGATTTTTATGTCCCAGAATGTGGTCTGTCTTGATGAATGTTCCATATGAACTAAAAAGAATATGTATTTTGCTGATATTTTACAAAGTATTCTATAAATGTCAATTATATCAGTTGATTGACGGCACTGTTCAACTCAACCGTATCCTTATGAATTTCTGCCTGCTGGATCTGTCAAGTACTGATAGAGGGGTATTGAAATTTCCAGCTGTCATAGTGAATTGTTATGTCTTCTTGGAGAATTGACCCTTTATCATTATGAATTGTCCATTTTTATAGATCTTATTTATCTTCTGTTGGGAAAAATAGATAATAGTCAAGGTAAGTAAATATCAAGATAATTTCAGGTAAAGTTAAAGACTGCCAAACATAATCCAGGACAATATGCAAATGGGTAGGGAGGCAGGGAGATATGAAAGATAATTCGAAAGGGTGGTAAAGAAAGGTTTCCTGAGGGATGGTAGTTCAATGTGAAGGAGACTCTTTATGAAGAAATGGAGGAGAAAGTATCCCTGGCACATTGAACAGAAAGAACAAAGGCCTTGAGAGCGAAGCAAACTTCATGAATTCAAAGAACAGAAATTCCATGTATGTGGAGCTTCATAAGCATACAAGATTGTGGTGTGAGTAGAACATACTTACAAATTCCCAATGTGCAGGTACGTCACCGTTAGTAACATTCACACATTTTCAAGTGCAATTTCTGTTACTTTCAAACCACAGAAACACATTCTGGCTAAAGTAAATAGAACATATATTTACTGGGTATTCATGGGGAGCTCAGAAAAGTGAAATGAGTAAAGAATCATAGACAGAAGAGATAGAACCCTGACAAATCAGGGTGACTGGGTAACAGGAAGAGATGGCAGTTCTCACTTGGACCCAAGTAGCAGAAAATATCCACTATATGTAATAAATTCACTTTTCTCCTCTGTATCTAGAATGGTATTAGCTGTGTACCATCTTTAGAAGAATTGAGGAAATACATAAATCAGTTTCTGTAAAACTAATTTGATTACAGACACTTGGTTAAGAAAAGATGAAAGGTGTGCCACTGAATAATTATTTTTCACCACAAGGCTTAAGATTCTCCTCCCTGAGATTTGAGTTAGAAAAGCAGAATACCCCCCATCATCCTACAACTACTTTGAAGATTAGAAAAAAGTAGTTTCCTCAGGAAAATTTAGTTAATCTAGAAAGAAAAAAAAGGAAATGGATTCAGAACAACAAAATGCACACATGATTCATAGTTATATATGCACATAACCATTTTCATTCAGACATAGATGGAAATTCATTAATTGAATATTTCACATAAAAACCCCACAAATCTTTATTACTGGATATTAATGTAGGTTTAAATATTCTGAAATCACACAAAACATGGCAATGAATACTGACATGTATCTGAGTCCACAAATGCAGCCTTACTTTTTTTCCTAAGGAATGACTATTATTCAATCTTATTCAATATTATTCAATGACTATTATTCAATTATTCAATCAACTAGTTGTTGGTTTGTCTTCCAGAATTCAGTCTTATTAGCCAAGGAAGAGACACCTTGTTTCCCCATAATTTCATTGTTTAATGATGTATATTTGATAGGTATCTATTGTTTCATTTAAAGTCAAGCAAATTTAATTTTCATTTCTAGGTTTAGAACTAAAATTAAATATGTTATTCAAATATAACATGCTTTTTTTCCTTAGAATAAATTTCCTGTTCATGTCTGTTATCAATTTTCCAATTAAGATCTTCATCTTTTTATTGCTTTTAAAAAAATAGACTGTTTTTTAGAAGTTGTAGAAAAAATTGTAGAAAAATTAGAAAGATAGAACAGAGAGCTTCCACCCACAATCATTTCCCCCTCTTAATAACATCTTACATTACTATGGTACATTCTTTACAAATAATGAATAAATATGGCTATATAATTATTATTATTGACTGAAGCCCACAGTTACCCAATTTCTTAAAATTTTGCTTAATGCTCTTTTTGTGTTCCAGGATCCTGTTCAAGATACTACACTACATGTATTTGTCATGTCTCCTTGGACTTTGCTTGGCTATGGCACATTCACAGTCTACCTCTGTTTTTGATGACCTAGATGGTTTTGAGGAGTATTAGTCAGGTGTTTTATGGGATACCCTCTATTAGAATTTATGTTTTCTCACTATCAGACAATAGTATTGTTTGCCAGATTACTCCCCTGTTAAATTATTCTGCCCTCTTTATTTTTTAAAATATTTAAAATAAAAAATATTCCTACATCTAGGCTATTTGCTTTTTATTTGGCCTATGATTTACAAACATTGCTCCAATTTACTGTTTTGATCTAAATTTTATTGTTGATATTTTTATTGAATAAAAGTTTTAAATACTTGGAGAGCTCTTCTATTTGATGCTCTTTACTTTTTTTTTTAATTTTTAAATGTTCATTATTTTTGAGAGAGACAGAGCATGAGCAGGGGAGGGGCAGAGAGAGAAGGAGACACAGAATCTGAAGCAGGCTCCAGGCTCTGAGCTGTCAGCACAGAGCCCCATGTGGGGCTCAAACCCACAAACTGTGAGATCATGACCTGAGCTGAAGTTGGACGCTTAACTGACTGAGCCACCCAGGTGCCCCTGATGCTCTTTATGTTAAGATTTCTAGCATGTAAAATTTTACATTCACTTGTTTTCTCTTCATAATTTTATACTTTTCTCCATTTATTTAACCTATCAATTTAAATTATATTTGAAATGTATGCATTCTCAGCTTATGATTAGTACTCTTTTTCCTCCTGGATGTCCTTAACTTTCAACTCTATCTCCTGATGTCATGAGTTTTCAAGATCAAACTTCAAGTGGACATTTTATGAGTTTTCCTAAGTTACTTCCATTAAGTTTTAGGTACCCTGCCCCTGTGTTCTGGCTGGTACCTCAAACTTCTGTAGTACTTATTGAATCAATATTGTTTTTTAAAGTTATTCATCATTATGTTAGTCATTCCCTCTAAACTCTGAGCCCTGGGAAGCAAAGGGCATGTCTTATTCATGTTGTGCACTGCGTGATGCATACAATCATGCAGAAATTCCATAAATACTTATTGAATTGGATCATGTCCTTGTCCTTTACTCTTTTTTGTCCCTCATTAAAAAAAAATGTTCCCTACTGCCAACAGAATATATTAAAATGTGTCAGCCAAACCTTCCTCAACTGGTCCAAATACAACTTTCTAATTATTTTTCCTGCTATTTTCCATTATGTGCATAATCCACAATGGGCTATCTATGGGTCCCCAAACTCATAGAATTTTCCTACTCTCATCTCAGCTGTTACCTGGTAAGTGTGAATATTGTTATAAATCTCTCAGAAAGCAATTTGACAAGGTTCAAGAGTTTGCAAAGTTACTTTTGTGACCAGAATTTTTCCCTCTCAAATCTAACAAGGAAAAATAACCCTAATTATTGTAGGGGGAAAGGAAAATCTCTAAGACAAATAAACAGAAGATTTACATATACATTAAATTTTCATTGCAACTTTATTTATAATAAAGTAATTCACAAAACAGAAAAATGAATATAAAGCTTAAATGTTTATTGTCATACAATTTAGATAGACTTTAAATTTGGTAAATACTCATTTTTAACATTCCAATTTTTTCCTCTGAAAAGAACATCAGGTAAAGTCGTACTGCTTTCCCCTTTGTTTTGGAACTTAGAGCAGGTTATGAGATCCTTTGAGTTGGTACTTACAACTATCTTATTTATTATTAGTCTCTTTTTCCTTTATTTATTTTTATTTTATAGAGAAAGAGAGCATGTGAACCAGGGAAGGGGGCAGAGGGAGAGAGAGAGAGAGAGAGAGAGAGAGGGAGAGAATCCCAAGCAGTCTCCACACTCAGCATGGAGCTGATCCGGGCTTGATCTCATGATCTTGGCTGGGATCATGACCTGTGCTGAAATCAAGTCAGAGGCTCAACCAACTGAGTCACCCAGTTAGCTTGTTCATTAATCTCTTTTCTATGCAGAGCCTAAATTACACTGTGTTGAGCTAATTCCCTCTCTTTTTGTCTCCTACTGTCCCAAATGAAAGCATTATATGCAAATTATTTTTTAAAAATCACAAAACTATAAGAGATTTTTAAGAAAACAATTGTCTTGCCTCTCCTTCCTACTGCATCCCACTCTTCAGGTACAGTAACATTTAATTCTTCTTGTATTTTTTCAGATATACACGTTCATATTCTAAATAATAAATGTATACTGTTATGAGATTGTCAAGACAGAATCGTGATATATTTTAGTGAGAAATGCTAACCTAGTTAGAAGATAGTGAATTGTTTAATGGGAACTTATGAAGATGGTGTCACAAAACAGAAGACACAGCAGGATGCTCCCAGGTGAACGCATGACTTTGCAGTTTCTAGGACATAGAGCTGCCTATGACACTATCCTAGGCAAGTGGAGAGTCCACTATCCTAGGCAAGTGGAGGCACAGGGACACTTTTATTTCCTTCTGGGAGTAGCCTGTCCATTCAGATGCAAGAAAAGAGTCACTCACTATAAAAAGTTGGGATTGAAATCTCTGTGTGATTCGGCAGTGCTGATCAAGGGAGCAGGAGGAATTCATTACACAATGGCTGGCAGCTTTTTGATCAGCAGCCTCCACATGTCAGTGTCGTTAACTTTAAAAAAAATGTTTAATGTTTATTTATTTTTGAGAGAGAGACACACACAGAGACAGAACACGAGCAAGGGAGGGAGGACAGAGAGAGGGAGACACAGAATCTACAGCAGGGTCCAGGCTCTGAGCTGTTAATCCAGAGACTGATTTGGGACTTGAACTCACAAACTGTGAGATCATGACCTGAGCTGAAGTCAGACACCCTACTGACTGAGCCACCCAGGTGCTCTAATATCAGTAAGTCTTAAGAAAAGGGCTTCCTGTCCTTCTTCTTGATATTTATCAGCCCTGCTGTTGGTTTTCTGGAGTTGTGTGGGAGAAAGTGCTAGAAGGCTCTACTAATCAGAAAGCAGAGTTTTATTCAGATCCTCATTTGCCAAAATGAGTCTTCAGTTTTCCCTCTTTAATGACTAATATCCCAAGCCAGAAGTCCCTTTGATTCAGTTTCATAAAGGAAAATAAAATCAAGTCTAGAAAGTTAGGGAACAAAGGCTGGGAGCCCAACTGGCTTCATTCTACACAACCATTCAAACTCTTAGTTTTTAGCCCTTGTCTCATTTCTACTCTCTGCAGTACCAGCAATTCCTGAGTCTGCAATATCTAAGTCCTAAAGGAATTGCAGAAGAGAAATCAGTGATCTCTTCATTGGTACTTCCCTGATAAGCACTTGGGTTACTTTCTCTGTAGCCATTTACCACTCTTCTTTTTGCATTCTATATAGTGCAAGTTACAGAGGGCTCCTTCTCTTCATCAAATGTAAAACTTCTGTATCTTATTCTTGTGTAATATGTAGTAGAGTGATTCTGGAGCAGATAAGTGTGGCATTGTGGGATAATATGATTTATAGTAAGAAACATATTTGGGGCACCTGCGTGGCTCACTCAGTTAAGTGTCTGACTTTTGATTTCTGCTTGGGTCATGATCTCATGGTTCATGAGTTTGAGCCCTGCATCAGGCTATGCTCTGACAGTGTGAAGCCTGCTTAGGATTCTCTTTCTCCCTCTCTCTCTGCCCCTTCTCTGCTTGCTCTCTCTCTCTCTCTGCTCCTTCCCTGCTCACTCTCCTCTCTCTCTATCTGCCCCTTCCCCACTCATGCTGGCTCACTCACTCTCTCTCTCCTCTCTCTCTCTCAAAAATAAAAAAAAAACTTAAAAAAACAAACAAACATATATTTGGTTTCATATCCTCTTCTGGCACAGACTTCCTAAACCTCTGGAATTTAAGTCATGAGACCATAAAGGTGTCTTGCTATGTGAATGAGGTGACTTTTGGGAAATGCTTAAAGATGAAGACTGGTTGCCAAGAGAAGCAACCAATAACAATTGGAAGATTGGAATTTTCAGTCCCATTTCTCTGACCTCTGGGGAGGAGGGAGGAGCTAGAGATATAATCAATTATGAATGATCAGTGATTTAATCAATCATGTCTATGTAGTGATACCACCATAGAAACCCAGAAGAAAAAGATTGGAAACTTCCGGGCTCGTGAACACATGGAAATTGGGAAGAATGGTTCATTCAGAGACAGCATGGAAACTCCACATTTTTTTCCCCATACCTGTCCCCATACCTGACCCTACTCATCTTTTCCATCTGGCTGCTATTCAGTTATATTCTTTTATAATAAAGTGTTCATCTAGCAAATATGGTTTTTTGAGTTCTGTATTTTTCTCTGAGTTCTGTGAGCTGCTTTTAGCAATTTAATTGGAACCAAGGAGAGAGTTGTTGGAACATCTAACCTGTAGCCGATTGGTCAGAATCCCAGGTGACATTCTGGAATAGCAGTTGGTGTCTGAAGTGGAAGAGAGGCAGAATCTTGTAGAAATAAGCCCTAAACCTGTGGGATGTGACCCTACCTCCAGCTAGATCATGTCAGAATTGAGTTAAATTGTAGGACACGCAGCTAGTGTCTGAGAAGTGCTTGGCGGATGGTGTGGGACATGCCTCCCCATCCCTTTCCAACACCTCCCCCACCCCCGCTTGCCCCCACACACGCTGGAATTGGTGACCAGACCCTTTAAATTGCCTTTATATTGCTAACTTGAATCAGAAGTTGGCACAGTCATATTTAAACATGTGGATACTGACTCTGAGATTCCCATCTAGACAAAGTAGACATAATACCTCAGAGTACTGGACATCTAATTATCAGAGGTCCTGAAATGCATCCAGTATTTTCATGGTCGCAATGCTGTAGTAAGAGCATCAGATGAAAAAATCCAAACAAAATTAAAAGCTTCTTCTCTTCTTTTCTCTTCTAATGGTGCTTGCTAAATAATGTGGGATATAGATTTTTATAATGGTATTGAATTGATAAAGATAAAAAAATAAAGTCTTGACTGAAATTCAGATGATATATTATTAGGATAACTGTTTTAGTCCATTTTGCTGGAGTTTAGAAGTCACATTGTCTGTCCCCATTCATGCCAGTGGGCATTAGGAGTTTAATAAAGTTTTCTCAGTTTCTTCAAGACTAATTGGTCTCTATCTTCTCTTTATTACCTTTGGACCCCCAGGGAGACTTCAGCCACTAATGGAGAAGAGACTCCAGGGTCTATTAATAATGCATTTATAACAAATCAGTTTCATTAAAGCTGTGGAAAAATGTGGGAAGATGCTTATAGAAGAATGACAAGGAAAGAAATCAGAATAAGCTACATAATCAAATATTATTATGTATAAGAAGACTTGAAGTAAATATACCAACATACTAGTCATAATGTTTTGTCATCTTATTTTTTCCATATTCTTGAAATTATATTTAATGAGTATATATGACTTTTAACATGCACATTATTTTGGGGGGGACACCTGGATGGCTCAGTCAGTTAAGCATCCATCCTCGGCTCAGGTCATGATCTTGCAGCTCCTGAGTTTGAACCCCGCGTCGGACTCTACTGACAGCCCATAGCCTAGAGTCTGCTTTGGATTCTGTCTCTCTTTCACTCTGCTCTTCCCCCACTCACATTCTCTCTCTCTCTCTCTCTCAAAAATAAATAAACATTATAAAAAAATTTTAAATGCACATTATTTTTATAAAGGGTTTGATTTTACATATTTTGAGGTCTGACTCAAATATAACTTCCCTTTGCTTTTCTGGTAATATCCTCAGTAGAAATAATGTTTTGCTCCTTTTAAAATCTACAAATTTGATTTGGTACAGCTTCTGCGCACTTATCACATACTGCCTAGTATTTTAATTAGCTGACTATTTTTTTTTCTTTCCATTTAAGAGCCAGCATTCAGTAGCTTGTGTGCTAGCTATATTGGCCAAGGCTCCAAGCAGTGTTTAGCATAGTAGTTACTCAGAGACACAGGTATAGATGAGTGAATGAACTACCTTCCCCAGCTCCACAGTCATTTTGGTAACTTGCTGGACACTATGAGCACATTGCCCAACACTGATTTTCCTTCCAAAGCATCATGCAGTGAAAGCTTCCCATTACAAAACTCACCATATTTATTACACCCTGAAGGTAGAGATTTTTTCCCATTTGCCTTTATCAAATGTTTATCCTCTTTTATCCATGTCTGTTGCCATGGTAGCAGCTCAAGACAGGGCTGAGCAAATCATAAGAATTCTTACACACACAGACTGGTTACTACAGTGGTGGCAGCTTGCTTACGATGCCGAATGAGTGTTTTCACATGTCCTGGACTGCCCTTGTTTTCAAGGCCAGATGTCTTATTGCCTTTGTGAAGACGCTTGCCTTTTAAAGCTGTAAATAAGCAACCAAGTAGAAAGATTCACGTAGCGTTGCTAAATTCCGAGGTGCATTTGTTTTGATCTTTTTAGACACCATAAAAATTATAATTTTTAAAAATGTTTCGTTAACTATGCAAGTTCTTTCCTTTATTTAAACCCTGTACATGGGGATAGTGGCTGCTTCTACATTTCCTAGGGGAAAAATAGTTACGTAGTAACAAAACACTCAAGGTCCTGTGGTCTAACCTCACATGTCTCCCAAAAGTACTGTACTCTTCGTAACCAGATATATATCTATTGTTTTCCTTCAATTTTCCTGAGAAAGCAGTACTAAAGCCATCCTAATATGTTATCTCTGTGATATGTTCCTAATGTCTTTCACTTTGTATTTTTCTTCTTTCTTGTTCAGCCTATTGAAAACGGCGATTTTAGAAGTTAAGAGTCAAGGATCATAGAATGTTCTGTGATGAAAAGGACCTCAGAGAATATCTACTGCAACATTTTCACTTTATTTGTGTGAAAATTGAGGCATAGAGACAAAAAGTTAACTTTCAAAGGCCATGCAGTGATTTAAAGGTATATTTTGTTATAACTAGAATGATCTGATTTCTAACCCAGCGCTACTCACTCCTTATGACTGGACATCAACATGAGTTTCAAGCAAAAAAATTGGATCTGCTTTAAATATAAACAACAGCAACTACAAAACCTTCAATGTTAAGGGAGATCTTGGAGTTTGTCATGAGAGATGCAAGGTGGGTTTGGGCTTAGAGAGAATTATACCAGATCCCTCACAGTTCTAAAAGGTGCCATATGACAAGACAATGTCATTTCTTGGAACATCTTCCTTCTTCTTTACTGCTAGTCCCTGTCCCTTGTCATTTGAGCACCAAGTCAAAGTCCAATATCTTTTTGTGAGATGCTTTTGTTATGCCCCTTCATACCCATCTGGTTCCTTTCCATCTAAGCTTCTCTATTGTAGCAGCACTTCGTCATGGCACCTTATTCACTCATATTTTCGTACATCCATTTTTTCAAGTGTTTATTAAGAACTTACTATGTCCCCCTCCCCAGAGTTGTAGGTGCTACGAATACCATGAAACCATGATGAATAAAAAAAATCACTGTAGTCAAGAAATTTCTGTTTAGTTGGGAAGTTCATAGCCCATTTTCATATGTTTCTGACATTAGACTGTGAGATTTTTCAGAACAGCAATTGATCTTTCTGCATTATTATATTCTCAAAGTGTAATATAATGCTTGGAATTTAATGACAATTTATTGAAAGAACAAATGAGGGGCACCTGCATGACTCAGTTGGTTGAGTGTCTGACTCTTGGTTTTGGCTCAGGTTATGATCCCAGAATCGTGGGATCTAACACAGGGTCAGGCTTCACACTGAGTGTGGAGGCTGCTTATAATTCTTTCTCTCTTCCTCTGCCCCTCTCCCCTGCTCGTGCTTTCTTTCTCTCGGAAGAAAGAAAGAAGGAAAGAAAGAAAGAAAGAAAGAAAGAAAGAAAGAAGAAAGAAAGAAAGAAAGAAAGAAAGAAAGAAAGAAAGAAAGAAAGAAAGAAAGAAAGAAAGAAAAGGAACCAGTGAATGAATAAATCAGGTACAGGATGTAAGAACCACAAACTACAGAAAAAGAAAATGTTGATACATGCCAAAGCATTTTTAGATAACTTCATGGGCCACTGGAAACTATAACTTTGTATTAAAAGTACAGGAAATATTGGAAAGGAAGTAAAGGAGAAGGAAAAATTCAAGGCAGAGGAAGAACATGAAGGTTAGAACATGGAGGTTTAGATTCAAGTGATATTCATGGAAACAGATGACGACAGTCAATGCTGTTAGAGAGATGACAATAGAAAGGTGGATGAAAGCAATCTGAGAAGAAATGGAAATATTTATTTTATTAGTATTTAATGAAAATTATTTTATTTGCAATAACAAAATGCCTGGCTTGTTTAGGTATATTAGGTAAAAATAAACAAAAGCTTATTTTTAGATCAGTATTTTAATATATGCCCTTGTGAGGAGGTGTTAAGTTTGGTCTTTCTAGTCACTCATTCAAGTTATTCCTGTTTGTCTACCAAGATCAACCTACTGACAGATAACTTATTCAATGGGCAGCCATTCTACGTGAATTATTTTTTCAAGGATTTTAGATATATTGGTGCTAATCATCATCATTTGATGTTGTTCCAAATTCATTTTTGCCAGGAGTTCAAATTTGGTAGCAAATTACAGACATTGTCCATGACCAATAAAAAACAAAACAAAACAAAACAAAACAAACATCAAATCAACTGACCACCTAGGGAAAGAAACTAGACTAGATATTTGATGGATGTATATATATAAGAAAAATTATGCAAAATCCTAAAGAGTTAGAAAAAATAATCAACAGTTTTGTGTTAGGCAGAGAGACACTTATTTTTATTTCTTTTCCTATTCTAATATTTTTTTCTTCCTAACTTAGAAAATAAATATAGAAGAGATACTTCACTAGGACACGAAGTTTCTCAGATCCTCTTATAGCCAAGTATAGTAACCATAGCCAAGATCTTGTAACATTGACTCATTGTATGTCCATTTGCTCTTTTCCTTGGATAAGATCTAAGAATTTACGTGAAAGATGGAATATTTGAAATAGGGGAGGGTTATGTTATTTTATGGTGTATTCACAGAATCCTCATAATATAACTAAATTATTACCCAAACAGGTTTAAAAGTTGCATGGTCACACACACACACACACACACACACACACACACACACACAACAAAAGCAGTCATCATTAGCAACTCAAAAGAAAAAGGTAAGATGATGATTTTATACCTCATCATGTAACATTTAAAAGCAATTAAATTACAATCATTTTATGTATGTTTCACAGGAGAAATACCTCTGAGATAGCACACTGTACCAACACATAATGTCTAAATAATTGAACTGGACCTAAAACACTCATTTGTGGGGGCAAAAATGCTTCAAAAGCTTGAAAGAAAAAGAACTAAATTATCCGAATTGTATATCTTTATTAAAAACTCTTAAATGTCAATATGCATGTCTGAAAGTGGAAGAGGAGGGTAATTTTTCCTTCTTAAAAAGGTAAGATTAAACAAAAATTATTTACATAAGGCTAATAGTTTTAGAGGAAAATTCTAGCTTAATGTATGTAGCTTTGATTATGCGAAAGACCCCAAATGGCTTTGCCTGTGGTTTAATTCTTTAAGTCTATCCTTTCAAGAGCAAAAAAGATTGACACAGATTCTTAGCCTTTAAAAAGATCAATCCCAATAAACTGGACTTACCAAATTTAATGTGTTGTTTTCATTCTTTAGTAATTCTTTTTATAATTAGTGCTAAATGGACATAAATTACTAAAACACAATTAAGTAAAGTCTTGGTTATTCATACTGAATTTTCTACTTTGTGATTTATTTATGGGAAAGTATTAATCCCATAATAATTTCCCCTAATGCCCCAAATCTTTAAGCCATTCTCTCCTTAGGTGACACTGACTTTCAAAATGAAAACTAATTTTGGTCTAAATTCAGTATAATTTGAAAAGTAACCTGAATCTAAAGAAGTAATGTTATATTCTATAAATACCACACATACACAAACATACACACAAAACCTCCACATATTATGGAAAGAAAAAAAACAGAAATAATTTCCTCTCCCAAAGCTTTCTCAAAACACCGACTGCCCCTGTAAACTATGTTGATTTAGACCAGAGTAGAACAAGGGTCTGGTAGTAGATTTGAGGGGGTGGTTAATGCTATTGTAAGGAAAATAGGGGAAATGGAAGGTTAAGAGAAAGATAGATGATGGAGAAAAGTCGAATATAAAATCTGGAGGTAACTAGTGCCTCTCTTCCAATTCTCCACTCATGAAACTGAAGGGTGGTTTAATAACTTGAAATGGAAAACTATGACATTATCCTCTTTTTATCTTTCTTTTTTTAATCTACTCTCTAATCTACCAAAATCACAAATAATTTGGAATTCACTTTACCTTTTCCTTAAAATAAGAATACCATAGGTGACATCTCACAAATGAATAGACTGTCTCCTTGGCCATAAGGCATTTTCAGTCTTCAGGATGCAGCACAGGGCTAGAAAGGTCAAGGTTGTATCTACCACCCATAGGTGGGGAATCAGGAGGCTGGGATTTGTTCATTTATTAAAAATTTTTATTTGTCCCAGACATTATTCTGGATGTTAGAGTAAAATAAAAGACCAAAATAAGTCTCAGAAGAGCTTGGGAGAAGATAAACTTGAGAATTACAGGTAATTTTTTTGTTATACCAGTTTAATGGTGAAATCTGACACTGTCACTCACACGTCACTGGTTAGAACTGATCACTCAGCCACATGAACATGCAGGAGTCCTGAGAGAGCATATGAATCATAGAACAATTATGTCACACTGCCAGTGAACCTAAAATGTTATCTGTATATTCCAAGGACAGAATTCAGATCAACATTTAAAAAATGCACTGATTAAAATCAATGACAACCAACACAAACAAACAAATTAAAAACATAAGATTATATCCTAACAATTGATGATTTGCTATTTGTTTGGAGGAAGAGAAAGAAGATGACCTTTTCAGTTCTGTCACATTAAACATTACTGATGTGCATTTCATTAGTAATATACATTCCTCAAGACTAGTCATTAAGGGTGTGAATAGAAATAACCCACAGAATCAAAGCAGCGGAGTATGAGCAGGATCATAAAAAAGATATTTGCATTCTGCGGAGAGGAAGATACTTACAGTACAATGGGAATCTGATTTGACAGGCAAATATTCCTTAAACCACTGATAAATTGCTCATTAATCCAACAGTTTGTGTCATTGCATGGGAATCTTTAGTGAATCATAATTCTCTTAAAAGAATGCTGACATGAAGTACATTGTATCATAGAAATGTTCTAAAACTTCTCATTTTCTTATCTGTGGCATCTTTGTTAAAGGGGATATGGATGATGCTGCAATGTCAGAGGGATTGGTCTCAGTGCCTCACAATGATAATTCTGGGAAAAGTTCTCTAGAAACTTGCAGGTGAATCTACCCTGGGTTCTTTATACATTATTGACAGTCTGGTGTACCCTTGTGGGATTAATAAGGCAAACTGGGGTTTAAACCACAGCTCTTTTGGCAAATTACTTAACCTCCTTCAAACTTACTTTTCCCATATGTAAAATATGGGTAATTATCCTTATCTTTTAAAAAGGTAATGTATTTCTTATAAAATATATTTAAAGTATATAGCTAAGCACCTGATATAGTACAGATCCACAATCTCTTATAATGCAAATCTGAAAGTCAAAAGCTCTGGAAACAGAAGTTTTTGTTTTGTTTTGTTTTCAATTACTCACTTAGTGGCAAAATCTGACCTGACCTGAACTGCTTTTGGCAGAGAAACTTGACCTCAGTCGATGTGTGGCTATTTATAGTCTATTAATCCCACTTAGCATGAATGCTCATATTTTTACTAGAGAAATCTCATATTTGATTTTAGGCTGCTGTCTATATCCCACTGGCAGTATTATATAAAATACAATATTTTCATGTATTATCATTCTGAAATCCAGAAGGTTCTGCAAAGGATTGTGAAACTTTATAAGGTAGACCTAACAATTATAGAGCTAGCAGGCAGACAACTAGGGTATCATCTGTCCTTGTTTCTGAGTTCCTGTTTTACATACCTGTGGATACAAAGGTTTGACAGGAATGATAAAAACAGCCCGGAAGAGGGAGTTCAACAAAATTATTTTGTGTGCCATAAGTTTGAATAAGCTCAAGGAAGCCTACAAGAGCAGAGAGGAGAGGTCCCCTAACCTAGAAGGGGAATAGAATAGTAAATATTTAATACTTTGGTAGCTTGGGGCACCTGGGTGTCTCAGTTGATTGAGAGTTCAACTTTGGCTCAGGTCATTATCTCATGGTTCATGAGTTTGAGCTCTGTGTCGGGCTTTGTGCTAACAACTCAGAGCCTGGACCCTGCTTTGGATTTTGTGTTTCCCTCTCTCTCTCTGTCCCTCTCCCACTCAAGCTCATTCTCTCTTTCTCAAAAATAAATAAACATTAAAAAAATTAAGTAATGCTTTGGTAGCTTAATTCATTATTGTAAATATTTAGATATAATGGAAGATGAGCACTTATGTGTACTTTTGGCCAAGATTCTACAAATCTGTTAGAAGTAGGTCTGAACAGTGATTAAATATGTTACCTTGCATCAGTTGTGTAGAAAGTTACTGCTAAAACAGAGAATGTGAGTGTGATATCGATGCTGTAAGACATTCTGCTGTTTATTTCCCTTAATGCTGATCTCTGATGCCTATCAACTTTAAATTAGAAGTATTTAAGCCTTTAGAGAGTATACAATAAATATTATTCTTCATATGTAAATGTATTTCAAGCAGATAATAATGAATAATAATTAGCTTTTTTTTTTTCTTGTTAGTAATGCCTGGAGCTGTTGCAGCCATTTTGACTATAAGCACACAAGCATGAGAGTGAAGCCAAACTGAGATTGGTAGAGTAAAATATGAAAAAAAAACTAGTTTTTTTAAATGAAATATATCACCTCAAACTGTTTACCATGCAATCTTCCTTACATCATTGTTAGTGGGTTACCACAAACTGAATTCATCCTACTTGATTCGAACAGGAAGGCCATTATTGACTAAATGTAAGAAATGCCATATGAAATCAATTACTGCACTTACAGCAAAGATGTTGTTGAAGATATTGCTGATTCCATTTCTCTCATGCCCTCTTTTTAATAACTTCTGGGACAAATCACTTTTAGAATTCAGGGTTAGGAAAATTCTTTCTCCTGGAGAACTGTTATCCTTCCTATTTCAATATTGCACGTGATAGGTACCCTTTAACTGTTTGTGAATGAATAAAAGAACTACTAGAAAACAAAGAAAGACAGATACCATATGTTTTCACTCTTATGTGGATCCTGAGAAACTTAACAGAAACCCATGGGGGAGGGGAAGGAAAAAAAAAAAAGAGGTTAGAGTGGGAGAGAGCCAAAGCATAAGAGACTCTTAAAAACTGAGAACAAACTGAGGGTTGATGGGGGGTGGGAGGGTTGGGAGGGTAGGTGATGGGCATTGAAGAGGGCATCTTTTGGGATGAGCACTGGGTGTTGTATGGAAACCAATTTGACAATAAATTTCATATATTAAAAAAAAAAAGAACTACTAGAAAGCTTATCAGTGTGCTTTGAAGGGATATCTATGTCAACTCACCGGTAAAACTAAGACAATTATAAACCCTATTTTAGTCTTTATTGCCATTGTATTTTTACTTGTGTTTCCTTTGATCTTGAATTTTTACTTATGTTTATATTTTGCTAACTATTTGTATGTTCTTATTGTTTCAATTTGCCTGAATATATTTTATAGAAAGGAAGTAGGGCAGAAAATTGAAATATATAAATAAACATGAATAAAAGCATTTTTTTTTGTAATTTGGGATAATGGAGTTGCAGGCATTCTGACACATAATTATGCACAAAATAATTTATATTGAATATAAAGTTCAATATATGGGTTCTCTTATTGCAAATTTATCATTGTATTTTTCCTTTTGCTGAGGAAATTAATGTATAATTGTCAGAATTTAGAAAAGAAAGTGATCAAAATAATCCCACAAGAAGCAGAAAATACATTTTTTGTGATTAATCTTAAATAACAATAACTAACATATTTTGAGTGCTTATTATGCCCCAGTCACCAATCTATTTTTTTGTATATTAATTCATTTATAAGGTAAAAAATATGATTTTCATTTTCAGATGAAAAGAGTTAGGCCTACAAAGGTTAAGTAGATTTCCTGAGGTCTCAAAGCTAAAAAGTGTTGAAATTGGAATTCAAAATCAGGCAGTCTAAGACCAGAGTTTAGAGTTTAAACAAACCACACTGCCTCAGATGAGATGTTTTTATTCATTCAAAAATTATTTGTTGATGGCCTATGTTCCATGTGTAAAAAAAGGCACTAGCAACATATCACTGAACAATAATCCACAGCTGAAAAATTGAGAAATTACTTAGTTTATAAATTTGGTATCACTGCTGGTCTATTACTATGTGTATCCAAATGCAGGCTAAACATGATGAACAATAAAATAATGTTCATTAGATGTGTAATTGAGATTTTCAGATTTTAGCTATGTGTTTGATCACAGAACAGGCATAGGCACTCACCATATACAAGTTTAAAGAATGTGGTTAACTTGTTTCACAAATAAAACTTTCCTTGTTTGTTATAATGATGGATATCAGATTACATTTTTTTTTTGTCAGCCTGCTTTGTTGGTCTTATGTAAGTGTACTTGCTTTGAGTTTTTATTTGTTTACTTATTATTTAATACATTTTTATGCAATACTCTCCCCAATTACATGATAAGCTATCAGAGGGCAGGGACCCTTAATTTGAGACAAGCCTAATCCATGGCCCCAGTGGATGCTTGGATAGCAAGTTTAAATGTGACTTGTGTAAACTGGCGGAGGTTGGAAATGAAAAGCTTTTTTTGTTCAGACTGATGGCAACTGAGTGGTAATATAGATTTAACAGTTAATATAAAAACCAATTTCCCTTATGACGAAACAGTAAGAGACTCAAAACTACCGTGACAGCTTTGAAATATCAGTTCCCTGAGACAAACTCTCAAATGATAAGCTTGCTTATTTTAAAAGAACTTAGGGTGGGGCGATTTTCTTTCTTTTCCTGTCAGATATTCACATCATTTGAAAACTATTAGTAAGCAACTACAGTACTAACAGTAATGTTCAAAATGCTTAGTGAAACCAACCAAAAGTCCATTTTGGTCATTGAAACACTAAGTAAGGATGTTTTGTTTTGTTTTGTTTTGTTTCCTGTCAAGGTGTTTTTAGGAAATTTAACTCACTAAATGTTATATTCTTAGCTGCTATTAATTTATGGAATCTAATGTTGGCAAGACAGGAATGAGGCTGAAATTAGACCCTGCCGCATCAATTTGAATACGTTCAATGGCCATCTTGGCATACCAACCAATAGTCTTAATGACGTCTACAGGCTAGAAGATTGCATCCCACCTCATCTGGTGTCGTATTTAGTAAAGACTTCATTGATTTAGTTGATTGAGATAGAAACAGAAAGATGCATAGATGCAAATCGTATATGCTTTCCATGACTTTTCTGCATTAACTCTTAATGATCTACTGAAAACCCCACATTGGAATATTCTAAAGGCAATGCCAGGGCCTAATATTGCCCAACCATTAGTACATGTTTTCTTTTTCTTTTTTTGAAATTTATTTATTTATTTTGTAAAGGAGTGTGAGCAGGGGAGAGGCAGAGAGAGAGGGAATCCCAAGCAGTCTCCATGCCCTCAGTGCAGAGCCCGATGTGTGAGATCAGACTTGAGCCAAAATCAGAAGCTAGATGCTTAACCTACTGAGCCACCCTGGGGCCCCTAGTGCATGCTTTCTACCATGCCACATATAAGTGCACACCAGACAGTTCCATAGCACTCAAGGATTCTGTCACAAATTTTGCCCTCAAAAGCTGCCAACTTCATCTTCAAAAAAAAAAAAAAAAAAAAAAAAAAAACCCTAGGATATTCAACCATTTTGGAAAAAGTCCATAATTGACAGTCAGGTTGGAGAAATGTCATTCAATTCCCTCTTCCTGACATTCTTTTGTGCTAATTGCACTTCCTGAATATTAAATAGAGATTTCCTCCATATGAGAGCAATTACAGAACTTGTTAAAAACACGCAAGTGGCTTGTAAAAGCAATGCACACATTAAAGACAACTTCCTAAAAGGACTTTGGAAAGGTCTTCTGAAAACATAAGGAGATGAGTAAGTAATGAAAATGCACAGGATCTTTGATGATTATGCTGTTTGCTAGAGAATGGTATGAAGTAGAAGGCAGAACAATGTCAGAGCGAACATTAGTTACCAAAGTCTGAAAACATCTTCACTGTGACTATGAGGAAGTTATGCTTTCAGGTCCCATAACACAACATGATCAGAGGGCCTTAGGGTATTGAGGGAATAAAAAATGAAGCAGAATAATTAACAAGTCTCCTTACTGGATGAGAAATTTTGTATTACTATTGCAAAAATTAAATACACATCTACATATCTAAAGTATATTTTAGCAAGTCGCAGAATTGAATACTTTATTCATTTCTTTATTCAACAAATACTGCCAACCTGTGATCATTTTATTCTATAGATTGGGAAATAATCATTTGTTTAAAAAAATTATAAATGTACTTTGAATTCAGGCAGATCTCTGCTGTCTTAGCTCTGCCACTTACTAGCAGTTGATCTTGGGCACATGTAGAAGATTGAATTATTGGCCCCAATACTTTACTTGTCTCTGTATCCATCTCCTGTGCAGAATCATATTTTATCTCACTAGAGGTAGGATATGTCACTCTGTCCCACTGCTGCCGGGCTATGGCATGTGCCTTGCTTTTGCCAATGAGATATGAGCAACTATGAGACAAGCTGAGATTTGGCAAGTGTTTGCATGGTTAGGCTTGCCCTCTTATACTTCTTTCATGTGATGAGAACATACTTCTGCTGGCCCCTGGTCAAAAGCAAACAATATGGAAGAAAACTGGATTTAGCGTGTAACTTAATCTAGCCCAACCAACCTAGATCAATTGATTCCCAGGTAATCCCCAGGTGATTAGCACATGCATGAAAGAAAAGAAATCATTGTTTTAAGGCACAGGAAATTTTATTTTATTTTATTTTATTTTATTTTATTTTATTTTATTTTATTTTATTTTTTAATGTTTATTTCTTTTTGAGAGAGAGACAGACAGACTGCAAGCAGGAGAGGGGCAGAGAGAGAGGGAGACACAGAATCCAAAGCAGTCTCCAGGCTCTGAGCCATCAGCACAGAGCCTGATGTGGAGCTTAAACCCACAAACCATGAGATCATGACCTGAGCCGAAGTCAGGCTCTCAATCGACTAAGCCACTCAGGTGCCCCAAGGTACAGGAAATTTTAAAGTTCATTATGTAGTAGTAGTAAGTGATATGGGATGTAACTCAATCATTCTTCTACTCAGTTTCCACATCTGTAAATTGATGTTAAAAAAAAAGTATGTAATGGGGTGCCTGTGTGGCTCAGTTGGTTAAGTGAATGACTCTGGATTTTAGCTCAGGTCCTGATCTCAGGGTTGTTAGATCAGGCCCAGTATAGGGCTCTGCATTGGATGTGCAGCCTGCTTGGGATTCTCTCTCTCCCTCCTCCCCTCTACCTGTGCATGCTCTCTCTCTCTCTCTCTCTCTCTCTCTCTCTCTGACAAATAAAAAAATAAAAATGAGAATAAGTAAATAAATAAATGTATGTAACATATAAGGTTGCCATGAGGACTATTGATGCTTTAAACACCTAAGTGTAAATATAAGAAATCAATTGCATTTCTATATACTAACAAAAAACACATGAAACTGAAATTAAAATTAAATACCATTTACAATTACTACCAAAAAAAAATGACACTCTTAGATGTAAACTTACCAAACACGTGCAGGACTTGTATGATGTAAACTATACCATGCTGATGACAGAAACCAAAGAATTTCTAAATAAATGGAAAGGGTAGGGCACCTGGGTGGCTTAGTCTGTTAAACATCTCACTCTTGATTTCGGCTCAGGTCATGATCTCACCTTTCATGAGACTGAGTCCCAAGTTGGGCTCTGTGCTGACAGCACAGGCCTGCTTGAGATTCTTTCTCTCCCTCTCTCTCTGCTCCTCCCCCACTCATGCACACTCTCTCTCAAATAAATAAATAAACATTTTAAAATAAATTAAATAAATAATTAAATAAATAAATGCATACGCATATTGTATTGATGGATTGGAAAACTAAACATAACATAGATGTCAATTTCCGCAAATTAATACTCAGATTTAACATAATTCTTATCAAATTCCCTACAAGATTTTTTGTAGATATAGATAAGATAATTCTAAAATATAAATGAAATTATATATGTATATCTGTCTTTATATCTATATGCTTAGATATAAATATATAAAGAAATTGAAAGAAAAAGAAAAGCCAAAAATTTTTGAAAAGGAAGAATAAAATTGGAGGAATCAGTCAACCTGATTTTGAGACATATTATATAGCTACAGCATTAAGACTGTTTGTGCAGGGATAGGTATAACAGATGAATTGAACAGAACAGAGAATCCAGAAATAGACCAACAATAATGTGCCCCACACAAATATGACAAAAGTGTAAAAGCAATAGAAGAAAGATAGGTTTTTCAGAAAATGGTGCTGGAGCAATTGGATGTCTGTAAGCAAAAAAAAAAAGAAAAAAAAAAAAAGGAACACTGACCTCAGTCTCAAACGTTATTCATAAATTAATTTAAAATGGACCACAGACTTAACAATAGGATATAAAACTATACTTTTTATTCTTTTTAAGTTTATTTATTTTTGAGAGAGAGAGAGAGGGAGAGAGAGAGATTGTGCAGGGGAAGAGAAAAAAGAAAGAGGGAGAGAAAGAGAATCCCAAGCTGGCTCTGCACTGTCAGCACAGAGCCACACATTGGCTTGAACTCACAAACCATGAGATCATGACCTGAGCTGAAACCAAGAGTCAGGTGCTTAATTGACTGAGCCACCCAGGTGCTCCTATTTTTTTTTTAAATAGGAAAAGAAATCAGGGTCTAAGACCAGGAAAATAATTCTTAGACTTGATACCAAAAGCATAGTCTATATAAGGAAAAACTGATAAACTGGACTTTATCAAAATTCTAATCTTTTCCTCTGAAAAAGAAAATCTTGTTAAGAGTATGAAAAAACAAGCTATATAGTATGAGAAAATATTTGCAAACCACATGTCTGTTAAGACCAAACTGTGATATCTCTATATATCTATCATTAATGGCTAAAATATAAAATAGTGGCAACTCTAAATGATGCAAGGACACAGAGAAAGTAGGTCACCCACACATTGCTGTTGGGAATGTAAAATGGTACTGCCACTCTGGAAAACAGTTTGGAAGTTTCCTTAAAAGCTAAATATGCACACAACCGCTATTGAAATGACACCAGCATTTTTCACAGAGCTAGCACAAACAATCCTAAAATGTCTATGGAACCAAAAAAGACCCCGAATAGCCAAAGCAATCCTGAAAAAGAAAACCAAAGCTAGAGGCATCACAATTCCAGACTTGAAGCTGTATTACAAAGCTGTAGTCATCAAGCCAGTATGGTACTGACCCCAAAACAGATACATAGATCGATGGAAGGAATGGAGAACTCAGAAATGGACCCACAAACATATGGCCAACTAATCTTTGACAAAGCAGGAAAGAATATCCAGTGGAAAAAAGACAATCTCTTCAGCAAATGGTGTTGGGAAAACTGGACAGCAACATGAAGAAGAATGAACCTGAACCACTTTCTTACACCACACACAAAAATAAACCAAAATGAATGAAAGAACTAAATGTAAGACAGGAAGTCATCAAAATCCTAGAGGAGAAACCAGGCAACAACCTCTTTGACCTCATCTGCAGCAACATCTACATGTCTCCAGAGGGAAGGGAAACAAAAGCGAAAATGAACTATTGGGACTTCATCAAAATAAAAGGTTTTTGCACAGTGAAGGAAACAATCAGCAAAACTAAAAGGCAACTGATGGACTGGGAGAAGATATTTGCAAATGACATATCAGATAAAGGGTTAGGATCCAAAATCTATAAATAACTTATCAAACTCAACACCAAAAAACAAATAGTCCAGTGAAGAAATGGGCAAAAGACATGAATAGACACTTTTCCAAGGAAGATACCCAGATGGCTGACAGACACATGAAAAAATGCTCAACATCACTCATCATCAGGGAAATACAAATCAAAGCCACAATGAGATAACACCTCACACCCATCAGAATGGCGAACATTAGCAACTCAGACAATAACAGATGTTAGTGAGGATGCAGAGAAAGAGGTACCCTTTTGCACTGCTGGTAGAAATGTGAACTGGTGCATCCATTCTGGAAACAGTGTGGAGATTCCTCAAAAAATTAAAAATAAAACTACCCTACGACCCAGAAATTGCACTACTAGGTATTTTTTCCAAAGGATACAGGAGTACTGTTTTGAAGGGGCACATGCACCGCAATGTTTAGAGCAGTACTATCCACAATAGCTGAAGAATGGAAAGAGCCTAAATGTCCAATGACTGATGAACGGATAAAGAAGGCATAGTGTATATATATATATATATATATATATATATATATATATATATGGTATATATGGTATATGTGGTACATATGGTACATATGGTACATATGGTATATGGTATATGGTGACTACACCAAACATATATATAATGGAATATTACTCAGCATTTAAAAAAATAATGAAATCTTGTCATTTGCAGCAACATGGATGGAACTAGAGAGCATTATGCTAAGTGAAATAAGTTAGAGAAAGACAAATATCATATGATTTCACTCATGTGGAATTTAAGATACAAAACAGATGAATATATGGGAAAGGAAGCAAAAATAATATAAAAAAAGAGAGGGAGATAAACCATAAGAGACTCTTAAATACAGATCAAAAATTGAAGGTTGCTGGAGGGGTGTTGGGTGGGGGGATGGGTTAAATGGGCAAGGGGCATGCGGGAGGAAACTTGTTGATATGAGCACTGCGTGTTATATCCAAGTGATAAATCATTAAATTCTATTCCTGAAATCACTATTACAAAAAAAACACCTAAAACATGAAAACATATACGTGTATGTAGGTATAAATATATCTACATGTATATATGTATTTCAAAATGGAGTTTTTACTAACATTAAAAAAAGGAAGGATTAATTTAAAAGTATGCATTTTTAAAAAATACTAAAACTAAAACCTATTATCTCTTTTAAACAAATAAAAATAAATAAGGGCAAGGAAGATGATTAAAAAAAAAGCAAAAAACTATACACTTAACATATGACCCAATAATTGCACTCTTGTTCATTGATTCCAGAGAAATAAAGATTTGTGTTCATACAAAAATCTGTATACAAATGTTTGTAACAACTTTATTCATAAGACAAGAACTAGAAAGAACCCAGATGTGCTTCCACAGGCAAATGAGTGAACAATCTGTGGTACCTCCACAGATTATCAACTACTAAGAAGAGCTGCTGCTAATATGCAATGATCTGGATGTATATCCAGAGAACTATGCTGAGTTAAAAAAGGCAATCCCAAAAGTTCTATACTATATGATTCCACTTATGTAACATTCTTGAAACAACAAAATCACTTGAGTAGAGAATATTAGTGTCAGGGAAGGGGATACTCAGGAAAGAAAGTTTTAGTAAAAGAACAACATGAGGGATCTCTGTGGTAATGGCACTGTTCTGTATCTTCACTGCATCAGTGACAATATCCTCTGATTGTGATATTATAAGACAGTTTTGTAAGATGTTATCGTTGAGGGAAACTGAGTAAAGCGCATATGAGATCTCTTTGTACTATCTATCTATCTATTTATTTATTTATTTGTTTGTTTATTTATTTTTGAGAGAGACCATGAATGATTGAGGGGCAGAGAGAAAGTGAGAGGCAGAAAGAGAGACACAATCCCACAAGGGGTAGAGAGAGAGGGAGAGAGGGAGAGAGACGAAATCCTGAAGTGGGGCTCAAGCTCACCACAGACAGGACTCGAGCTCACCCAATATGGGGCATGAACTCAAGAACCATGAGACCATTACCTGTGCCAAAGTCAGATTCTTAACTGACTGAGCCACCTTCATGCCCCAACTCACTGTATTATTTATTATAATTGCATGTAAGTCTACAGTTATCTCAGAATGAAAAGTTTAATTAAATGTTTATTATTTTTTAATGTTTATTTTTGAGAGAGACAGACAGACCGACAGAACATGAACTACGGTGGGGCAGAGAGAGAGAGGGAGACACAGAATCGAAGCAGGCTCCAGGCTCTGAGATGTCAGCACAGAGTTCCAGGCAGGGTTTGAACCCAAGAACCACTAAATCATGACCTGAGCCAAAGTTGGATGCTTAACAACTAAGCAACCCAGGCACCCATAATTAAATGTTTATTTAAAACTTGGGAGAAAATGACACCTTTTAAAAGTTTTCTAAAAACCTTAGTAAATGCGACATAACTATTTTTTTTCTCAAAAATGTTTTCTGTTCTTCAATTTAAATAGTTTGTCCAGGTGCTGAACAATCTGAGTTTTGTTTTGTTTTTTGTTTGCTTTTTTTTTTTTTTTTTTTTTGTCAAAGAGAGATGCATCAGCTCACCAGGCTGCTGTTAGCCTAGTGGATGCACTATGCTGAAATCAACATGTGCAACCAGCTGCAAATTCCGTGTTCCAAGGCTCTAATGTGCCAGCCGCATTTACTGGACTCATTTATGGCAGGCACATTTCTTCTTTAGGCTCATTTCCAATCTGAAGGGTCACAGCTCTGCATTTGTTCCAGGTTACACCAAGGACTCTAACACATTCATGGTTTGCGGAAGAGAAAGTTGTCATTTAAGACAAATCAGTGATTTTTTTCTACTCCTGAAGTAATTGGAATTTAGATATAGTAAGAAACTGCCTTTGTGTGAGTTATATGAAAGGATAGAAATCTCTGCTTAGCATATAGTAAGTACTCAGCTACATTTCTTTCCCCTTAATGAATGGGATATGTTTAGGAAGTCCTTAAATAAGAACACATATCACCAATGGACTGAGATGATTTATTATATCAAATTCATTATCAAAATGAACTGATAGCATCCTTCCTAGAATTCTCAGATTAAAGTAAAATTAACAACTTCATTTTAGACTTGTACCTTTTCATTGTCCTCGAAAGAGTCTTGAGCCAGGAATCTACATAATTGATCGCATAGTCACAAATAAGTCCACAATCTTTTCCCCTCCTTCCTTTTTTTTTTTGGAGCATATTTTGTAATCATTTTTTAAGAATATGAATTCCAGGGGTTTCACTTTACCATAATCTAACCTAGATGATCTCTGACCAAATACAAGGTACTCTAAAGCCCTACTATCAGAGGGTAAAGCCCAAGTTAGTTCCTGTTGAGTCCATATGATGGATCAGCTTTCTCCAATGTTTCTAGATGTGAGAATTTGAACAACCACTTACTTCTGTAAGCCTCCTTTTCCTAAAGTATAAAAATGGATTTTGGTGACTACACCAAACATATTTTATTTACAATTTCACTGTCTGTTTTTCCATTATGGCTCTTATTTCAGCTGCTTGTTCCATGTGAGCTCTAATCAATTTCATGCAGGTGCACCAGACAGTGCCTTTCCAAATGCCCATGATGCAACCTTCCCACTTGCATCATAGAGCTTCCAATTTTTGTTGATCTTGCTCAGAGACCATACAGGTATAGTATAGAAGAGGCAGAGTTGATAATAATAACCCTGGGGAAAATTCTGACCAATGGGAAATAGAAATGCAATTGATAAAATCTTCTTTCCTTCTCCCCATGGGTAGATAGGCCTGAGATAACATGTCATTCCTTGAAAAACTATCACAATGGACTGAGGAATTAATTGTACCTGGTCATGTCAGGGCTTGATAATGCCCTATGGTCTTAATTCATTTTTTATTCTCACTTCCTGGGATTGCATTTCCTAATAAAGTGGTAACATATAAAATGTTGGCACAGGCTCTGCTTTCTGAGGGACCCAGGTTAAATGGCTAGAGGAGTAGTGATTAAGAAAATCTCATGATGAGGGGCACCTGGGTGGCTTAATCCGTTAAATGTCCAACTTCAGCTCAGATGATCTCACAGTTCGTGAGTTCTAGCCCCGCATCGGGCTCTGTGCTGACAGCTCAGAGCCCGGAGCTTGCTTCTGTGTCTCCCTCTCTCTCTGCACCTTCCCCCACTCATGCTCTACCTCTCTCTCTCAACAATAAATAAATGTTAAAAATTAAAAAAAATCTCATGGTGAGATTTTTGGAGAAAGATTCCTCATCAGTAGAATGGCAAAAGTCTCCATCACTGGTGGCATCACAGTGACTAAGGTTTTCACCCGAGATTAATTGGAATAAGGAACATATGGGAAATGTGATAAGGGGATGTGCAGTGGTTGTGACATGTGAGCTGTATGAGAACAATTATATGTTTGAGGATTTCTAGTAGGCTTTTTAAAAAAATTTGTTTAAAATTACCTTGAAAATGCCAATTTTTAAAATCTCTAGACGTCACCTGCCAACTAAAGGCAAACTGGAAGATAGAAAGTCTTTGACTGCAACTCATAAAATGCACTTGTACTTTTTAAAATCCTCACATGCTACCCTTATTGACTTCAGACTAGCATTCAAATTCAGGTATCAGCAGTAGTAGCATTGGTGAGACAGTGGTGAGCATATCAGCAAAACCTAAGTAGTTAAATACAATTTTTGTTAACAAAAGAAATCACTCACACAGTGAATAAATTATACACACTTACTTTCCGTACTGCCAGGGACCATAAGCAGATGCAACAGTGGGTCTTGTGGGTTAGGAAATAGAGCTATACATGGGATATGTAAAAATTTATTTACATGAGTCGCTCCCCCATGACTTGGGCTTCAATGCTCTGGCATATTAAGTTGGTTTTTGTTGTTGTTGTTGTTGTTTTTAACATTTTATTGAAGCACAGTTCTGAAGATGGTCAATAGTGATAAAAGACTTCCTGAAAATAATACTGAGAAAGTAGTCAGTAGGGTCAGAGAAGGTGGCCATGTTATGATGGATTTACTATATTGGACTTGAGAACCTGCCACCTGTCTATGTTTCCTTGTTGGCCCAAAGACACTCTCATTACTAAAATAAAAGAGGAATTTTATCATCTCTGAAAATCTCGATATTGTCTGTTCTTTGTAGCACAACAATGAAAAATGCTGCCTTGGAACTGGGCTCCCTGGTAACAAATATGGGTGATGGATACCAGAATTATGGAGATCCAATGGCTGTATGTTACTCTCAGGGGAAAGATGAACACAATTGCCATAATGGGCAGCAAAGGTAAGTGGCAAGGAGGGCTCCTTGACCCATAGGGATACGTGACAATGCATAATAGCACGTGGTATTCCTAAGAGTGAGAGATAAATGGACAATAAGCCCAAAGTTGTTAGACTTGTGTAATAATACTAATCTTTAAAAAAAAATACTGATCAACAGAGGCTGGTGTCAGCTGCCACAATGGAAACTGAAGTATTCCATCCAGATTCTTATCTATCCAGATTACAGTTCCAAGTTTTCCAGAGACAGAATCCATTCATTTAAGTATTTTAGGTTATCCCCTCCAGTGAAAAAAATAAGTTATTGCCCCTCATACCACCTACCATGATGAAACAGGACTCCTTGGTGATGTTTGTTTGTTTGTTTGTTTGTTTGAATTTTAGAGGTAGCATATACCACTCTTGGGAAATATCACTGATCCATTTATAAGGTGACATGGGAGATTTCTAGATTGGAGTCAGGCCCAGAGAAAGTGAGAGGTCTGCAGCAATACCAGGCTGTTCTACCACTCAGGCCAGGTATCTTAGCCAAGCTAATGTTGCTAGACGTGGTCTCTGTCAAGTCTTGGTAAGAGTCTCAGTGAAGACCCCTAAGGCTCTGGAGCAGGGCCAAGTATTCTGATGGATGAGACAACTCTGTATTTAAAAATGTGTCCTAGGGGTGCCTGGGTGGCTCAGTCGGTTAAGCATCCGACTTCAGCTCAGGTCATGATCTTGCAGTTCATGAGTTCAAGCCCCACGTTGGGCTCTGTGCAGACAGCTCAGAGCCTGGAGCCTGCTTTGGACTGTGTTTCCCTCTCTCTGCCCCTTCCCTGCTCATGCTCTGTCTCTCAAAAATGAATAAATGTTAAAAAAAAATTTTTTTAATGGGTTCTGATATGCTACTGGGACCTGGGTAAAGCTGATCACATGACCTCGGGACATTAAGTGATAGGTGAACTGGGGCTGCCCACCTTTGTCTGAGTAATAACAGTTCCACTGTGTCTTTGTTGGGCTACTATAACAAAATATCATACAGTAGGTGGCTTAAACAACAGACACTTATTTCTCACAGTTCTGGAGGCTAGGATGTCCAAAACCAAGGTGCTGGCAGATTCAGTTCCTAGTGAGAGAGCTCTCTTTTTGGCCTGGAAATGGCCACCTTCTTTCTGTTGATCATGTGACTTTTTCTTCCATGCAAAGAGAGAGAGAGAGCTCTCCTGTCTCCTATCCTTCTCATAGTGGCACTAATCCCTTCTGGGGGCATTACCCTCATGACCTTTTCTAAACCTAATTACCTCTCAAAGGCCCCACCTCCAATACTATCACATTGGGTGTTAAAGTTTGCAACATATAAATTTGGAGGGAGAACAAACATTCAGTCCATACTAATAAGGCAGAGCCACAGTCCATAGCATGGAGGAAATGCTTTATTTGGGATTAGGCCTAAGCACTTTCAAAAAGTGGAATAAATTACATTTCAGAATCCCATGTTGCCTACCACCACTGCATCACTGTGTCTCTTCAGTTTACTGTTATAAACTTACTGAGGATTAACAAGAACTAGCTATTGAAGGAGGAAAGAACTCACACCGGCTATTGATGTGGGAGCAGTCCCAAATAGACACAGTACATTCGAGTCCCACTTATGGGGATAAGGAGTGTGGTGAAGAGAAATTCTCCCAGTGGATAAAGCTGTGAGGAATATATTCAGTCATCTGCTTTATATATAGACAAAAGTGGTCTGAATTGGATATACACATAAACTCTTGGGAAGTAACACCTAGTTTGGCTGGTTACTCAGGCAGGAGTATTCCCGGAAGGGATAAGATTCAGAGACTAGAGACAAGGAGGCCTGGAAAAGAGGTTTCAAGACTGACCCATGGTAATGAACCTAAAGCATGTAGATTTTTGTATCTCAAGGCAATGCCCTCAAAAGAATGCCTAGGGTAGAAAAATTTCTTAACATAAAAAAGGATAGGGTAGTTCATCTTGTGGAAGCCAAGAAGTTTCTTTTCTTGACCATCTCAGTGGTAATGCAATGGTCCCATGAATAGAGTGATCACTTTGGTATGATTGGAGATTATATACAGACTCAATAGCATGGTCTCCCTCTAGCTGAGATTGATGTAGTTCCTGCCATTGAGGAATATCTAACCTTCCAGCAGCAGAGACCAACAGTGAGCTCTCTGTGTGTCACTATTCTTCAAGGAGACAAGCCAGCCCCTTGGTATTAGGTTGAATGGATTGGACCCTTACCGTCCTGGGGGGAAAATGCAGTTATTTTCCATACCCAAACTGACATCTGGTCTGATTACGATATTTTTCCCAATTCCAGTACTGGCACAAGAACAAACCTCAGAGGACTTACAGAATTTTTGATCTATCGGCATGGTTTCATATGTAATATTGACTCATACCAACAGATCCATTTATAACAAAAGGAGATGTGACGGAAGATATGTGACCAAAGGATTCATTGGTATTGCCATGTAGTTCCCACCCCACCAAAATCCATAAAAAGATGGTTTGTTCAAAGCATGGAATGGCCTATTAAAGGCTCAATTATAGCACTATTTCAGGGGTAATAGCCTTAACATTGGGATACTGGCCTAAGGACATACTAAGATACAACTGATATAGGGTGTTAGATTACATGGATACTAAACCAAGGGTAGAAATAAAAATAAAACTTCTCACCATTACAGCCAATGATCCAATTTTCTTTTTGGCTCTGGCAAGTTAAAGGTTTATTTTCTATCTTAGGGGGCTATACCTTCACTGTGCTGGGAGCATCTTTAAGTCGAACTTTAAGCTGTAAATCCTTCTTGGTCTTTTGGGATTCCTCTTTCCAGAAAAGCAACAAAGAAAAGAGTGTGGAAACTAGTGGGGCTAACTCACCTTGATTAGCATGTGGAGCCAGGGTTGCTGCTACACAATGTGGTAGGGAGGATTAAGAGAAGAACACGAAGAATCACCAGAAATCAGTTAGTTCCTCCTTCACCAAGGGAGAGATGAAAACAGTGCATGGGCAATTACAGCAACAATGGCCCAATAAGAACAAAGTGACCATAGGCTCAGGCCCCTTGGGAAGGGAACTCTGGATCATCCCGCTTGGACCAGCTGCAGTGCTGACTGAGAGTAGGAAAACCTCACATGCTTGTTGTGGGTTATTACAAATAGCATTATGCCTTGTGATCAGTTACAGCAGAGTGGACTCTAGCTGGTTCCACTAACCTCGTTTTAAGTCTTTATTTTATTTACATTTTTTTAAATGTTTATTTTTAAAAGAGAGAGAGAAAGAGAAAGAGAGAGAGAAAGAGAAAGAGAGAACATGAACAAGGGAGGAGCAGAGAGAGAGGGAGACACAGAATCCTAAGCAGGCTCCAGGCTCTGAGCTGTCAGCACAGAGCCTGATATAGGGCCTGAATTCAAAAGCCTTGAGATTATGGCACTTAACCGACTGAGCCACCCAGGTGCCCCTCAAGTCTTTTTAGAGATTACACTGAAGAAAACTCTAGCTCATTGTACTTGGATCTCCTCTTTCAGGAAAGAAGGGAGGACATCTTATTCTGACATGAGTGGGAGTCTTATGTTGAGGTCTCTAGCTCATTGTACTTGGATCTCCTCTTTCAGGAAAGAAGAGAGGACATCTTATTCTGACATGAGTGGGAGTCTTATGTTGAGGTATGAGTCTTATTTTGAAAGACGAATATAAAGGAAGATTTGACCATATTTAATTGGTGCCAAAAGGAGTCTGTTCAGACACTTATTAGACACCATTTCCGACTCTTTTACCTAACTTGTCTCTTCTTTGTTGTTATGGAGCTATATATGAACTTTAATTGACTTCACATAGGCCCACCTGTTAGGTTCTCACCTCTACTCTGACCTTCTCTGTGGCTTCCAAGATATGATAAGTCCAAGACTCCCCTAGTCATCTTTTACACATGACAACAAAGGAACACAAGGGAGTTAGTATTTCATGGTAAACTGTCGAGCAATGGGTTGCAGAGAGTATCCTGAGGATAGATGGTTCTCAGGTGCAGTTTCAATCACTTCTTTGAGAATGACCTTAGAGAATTGAGTAGTCAGTTATGTATTGATTTCTGTTATCAGCTTTACCTTCATCCCCATCTCACTGCTCCAGCCCTTCACTTTTTTTCCCCCTGGGATTGCACTCCCTAAAAAGTACTCACAAAGGTTCCACTTTCAAGGACGTCAAAGCCAAGACAGTGGATTAGATCAATGGTCTTCGGAAGTTCTCTCCATGCATCTGAAAAGAAATTGAAAATGATTTATCCTCTGCACATTTTAAAATATTTTCATCACAATAGTTGAAAAGATGTAATTTCTCTTATATTACCGAACAAATTTTGTCATTACATAAAATAGTTTTATACCTTAGAGTCATTTATTGATTAACCTATTACATTTGGATAGATAGATGATAGTGTTTGTACATATGGATTTAAATACACACACACACACTGACATTTTAAATTTTACTTAATTTTTTGTGACCAAATGGCCTGATTGCTAATTTTTTCTAATTTATCATTAAATTTATTACTTTCTAATTAATAAAAAATAATATAACTAAATTATAAATTATGATAAATGATGAAAAGTGACAATAAAATTTATTGATAGTGCATATTTTAATGAGATAAATTATAATCAAGCATCTTTATATGTTTAATATAAAATAAATAAATACAAATGTTGCTAAAATCTAATTATCATAAGAGCCAGCATTTTTAATAGGAGTTAAGAATACTAAGCACTGTAAATAATAAAATAAAATGAGTATTGCTCTAACTGGAATAAAGCTTTGATAAAACAAGTCCTAACTACTTTAATGAATAAAACACAAAAAATCTGAAAAAAAATCGAAAGGATTTTCTCCATGGGTTTATCTTCAGTATATTTTGAAATGTTAGCAGCTTAGGGGCGCCTGGGTGGCGCAGTCGGTTAAGCGTCCGACTTCAGCCAGGTCACGATCTCGCGGTCCGCGAGTTCGAGCCCTGCGTCGGGCTCTGGGCTGATGGCTCAGAGCCTGGAGCCTGTTTCCGATTCTGTGTCTCCCTCTCTCTCTGCCCCTCCCCCGTTCATGCTCTGTCTCTCTCTGTCCCAAAAATAAATAAAACGTTGAAAAAAAATTAAAAAAAAAAAAAGAAATGTTAGCAGCTTAGAAAATAGTACTGTAAAATTTAAAAGATTCTGTGTTGCTTACCCATTCAGCAATTCAAAGATGTTTTCTTTCCAATTAGTGCCTCTTTCTAGTAATTCTTATTAAGTACAGTTAAAAACAATTTCTTATATTTATATATGAAAAGTAATTTAGTGGACATTTTTCCTACCAATATTTCGTTGCTTTGTCTTCACAAGGTTGTTCCTCAAAAGCAGCTCACCCTTTAACAGAGGTCAAGAGATGAAAAAGACAAATGTTTTAAAGGAAATTATCAACTTCATTCTGAATTAGTTTTCTATTTCTACTAGAACAAATATCACAATATTAGTAGCTTAAAACAATACCCATTTATTATTTCACAGTTTCTGTAGGCCAGATCTCCAACAGGTTCTGCTGGGTCTCTGCTTAGAATCTCACAAGACCAATAATGCAGTTTCTGCAGAACTAAGTTCTTTTCTGGACACCCTAGGGGAAAGTCCACTTCTTTGCTCATTCAGGTTGTGGGCAGCATTCATTATCCTGCAGTTGTAGGCCTAAGAGCTACTTTGTTTGTTGGCTGTCAGCTAGGGAGGATTCTCAACCTCTACAGGCACCTTGCATTCACTGAGCTGTGGGGGGCTCCCTTTATCTCAGAACCAGTAATGGCAGGTTGAGTCTTTATCATTCTTTGAAACTCTCCTACCTATTTATTCTTCAGTGACTACATCTCTGATGGGCTCTTCTGCCTCCAACAAGGAACTGAAAAAAGAGCCCAATTAGGATCCAAGAACATCTAGTGCTCTTCCACTGTTAAAGAGATTATATTAGGCCCACCCAAATAATCCAGGATAATCGTCCTATCTTGGGGTCCTTAACCATAATTCCACTTGCCAAGTCTCTTTTGTCCTGCAATATAACATACATGTGCTTAACAGCAGGAGACAAAAATCACAGAGGCTAAAATTCTGTCTACCACATGCACCACACCATTCTATCATCCAAAATCTCACATCTCATTTCATTCTTAAAAGAAATATATACTCTAAAACAGGAAAACAAGTCCTATGCAATTGTAGGATCCTCATGAAAGGAGGATTCCCCTCTCTTTAGTGACCTGGAGATTTTACACACTAAACAATGCACCATAGTAAGATTGACAATCAGTATATAATATCTTTCTTTTGTAAAAGAAAAAAAAAGTTACAACAAATGGAATAATGTACACATACATGCATTTTCAGTTGTATATATCTGTTATCGAGGATGGAAAAATTAAACTTCTTAAAAACTGTGTCCTGAAAACTCTTTAAGTACCTTTCAATACTTGAGTTCTCCCTGCAATCCACACCTCCCTTTTGAAGACCACTGAATGACATCTTTAGAACCATTCCACTTCCAAGTATTCTAGAATTTTGCAATTCTGTCCCTGAATGAATGAAGCATTATAATTTTTCAAGGCAGTTGTTCAAACCAGGGGGGAAATAATCTGTCAAGCCAAATATTTTGACGTGGGTAGATCTAAAGCCCTTGTTATATGGGAATCTTGTAGTTATAAATCATAACTGAAAAGGCTATCAGATAAAAACTATCAGTTGAATTCTCTGGTTAGGTAATGAAATCACTAATATGACTAAAAGTTTTATCACTGAATAGGTGGTTCAGTTGAGCTGATTAGAGTTGAATGGGATTATATTAATCCACTGGTGGGTTTTAAATTTAATGTTACAACTGCACATTGTATTACATGTAGGCAAAGCCCATTTGAGCTTTTAAGATACAGAATATTTTTCCAGACAATCAAGTTGGCCAAAAGAATTAGCTCTGGAGACACTGTTTGTTCTTGTTTTCTCTAACCTAGCCACACAGTCAAACAAATACAAAATTCATAATATCAGGCATTATAAGGCTAGAAATAGAATTATTTATTGAGCTTATCATAAAACAAAGATGTAGCATTAACTATTTTCCCAAGTCATAATAAACAGTCTGTTTATTTATTTATCATTAGAATAGATACAGTCGGCACTGGGTGTTCTTCTTGGACCATAATTGGGCTCCTTTTTTCAGCTCCTTGTCCAACAGAAAAAGTTATGACATGTAGGCCTGTACTATCCAATAGGGAGGCTCCAGACACATGACTTATTAAGCACCTGAATGATGGTTATTCTGAACTAAGATGTGCCATAAGTTTACAATGCACAGTGGATTTGAAAAACTTAGCTCAAATAAAATAATTGAAAATATTTCATTGAAAACTTTTTACATTATCATATAGTGAATAATAATTCTATCTATATTTGGGTAAATAACTTATTGAAATCAATTTCATCACTTTCTTTATATATCTTAATATGGTTATAAGAACATTAAAATTACATATGTGGCTCATATTATATTTCTCTAGGATGGTGCTAGTCTAGACCATATCCAACCTCAAAAAGTCATTTAATCATGCTACACATGTGGCTGGAAGTCTAGCTTTATTAAAAATGTTCCATCTTCATAAAACGTTTTCTCCTTCACCTCTAATGTCCCAGAGCAGCACAGCTATGCTGGTCCATCCCCACAAGTCTAGTAGTTCAGAAGAGATTTCTAGTCTTTTCTTACCCTCCTTTTTTCTAAGACTCACTTAGAGAATCAGGGGCTCAGTTATTATTGGTACACAGCTTTCCTGGGGAGATAAATAAAGTTTAGCGATACTAGAAACCAAAATATTTCTGTGATCAAATCTTCCTGACCAGTGTGAGGTTTTTGATCTTGATTTTTATTCACAGTACTTGCTCTTCATAAACAACCTGACACTTGCTCTCTTTTCTTCATTTCCCAAGGCAAGACAACTATATGTGATTAAAAATAATAATTACTACAGAACTGCCTACACTTTCAGCACTAAGTTGCGCTGAATTCATTTTTGATTATCGTCTGAGCTTCAGAATAACTGCTTCTTAGACAGGAGGTCAGCCTGGAGCCTTGGCGCTAGCCAGGAGCATGGACAGCAGCAGCTATGCTGTATACAACTCTGACCACTGGACTACTGAGATCTGTCAAGCAAAGAGGAAAAGAATTGTAGCCAAACCATAGCCAGATTTGGTTCACTAATCTTTTCGGTAATCAGTCAAAATTCGTCTGTGAAGAAGAAATGGCAAAACAATGTCAAGTAAAAAGGATGTGAATCCAAATCACACAGTAGGGTACATCCTGCACATAGTAGTGTACATAAGGATTTGTGTTTGGTACAGAAATGTTACCAGGTCAAAAATTTCCCTAATTAAAAGAAAAATCCAGAAAAATACATGGTGGAACAAGTCACCTTCAGTAACACTGGAATCTGTTGAATGGTATTAACATTGACCTATGTACATATATCCATATATCACAGCAAGGCTAGAGTCGGATCCAGGCAAGCTGGAGAATAAGCACATGCAAGGAAGATGAGGCAGAGTGATTATTTGTCAGGAAATAAGTGGGCAGTTAAACAGGTAAGATGATATAAGCAGAAGGGAAAACAGGAAGGTAACTGAATCTCCAGAACAAAAACAATCAGCCAGTCGAACAAACCCAAAAACATTCTATAGAAGCTGACATGACAATTAAGGCTGGAATATTTCATTTAAAATTCTAAAGAAATTTTCAAGTAACTAAAACTGAAGGTGATTATAAAACCAATTACCAAATAGATAAGAAGCACTATTATGATGGAAGAATCTTAATAAAAAGGAAATTCTTGCAGGACAGGGTGAAGTGCCATCAGTCTGAAAACAGAGATTGAGGGAACATGTGGATGGAACAGCAGGAGGGTCTAAGATGGGCTGATTGTGAAACTTGAAGCTCGAGTGACCTGTCACCTGCAGGGGATTCTCAGTGTCCCACAACTTCACAGTAGTTTTGAATTTCACTGGATCATGAAAGCATTTGGGATCTGGGAATGGTGTGGGGTTGGGGGTAATATCTTATCTTGCCTTTTTTTTTTCTCCTTTAGCTCAAAATATTTCAGGTGTTCATGTACTTACAGACACCATTCCCTGTGACAATTTAGCTCAGGAAGGAAACCTGTCTAGAATGCTGTAATCCATGGACTTCTTCAGCAGCTCAGTGACGGGTGATGGTCATGAAGAAAACCAATAAGGGCAAACAGATCAGGCCAATATAAAGACAAAATAGAGAATAGAACTACAATTTAGAGACCGATCAATGTTCCATCATCAATCCTTGAGTTAGGCTGAATAAAAATGAATAAAATACTTTCTCTTTCAAATTTGGTCCCTTCTATGGAAGCAAATAATATCAAAGGAAAAGATAAAAACTGAGCCATCAAAATGGTATTTTATGCTATAACTGAATGTAAGAAGTACAAGTTAAAGCTGGTGAATCTTTAATGGTTATCTTTTTTTTTAAGCTTTTACATTTACATTTTTTACAATTTTATTTTTTATTATTTTAAAGTTATCTTTTATATAATAAAGGAATAGCTCAGATGTTTTAAGAAAATAGGCTAAAGACACACAATGTAGTTAGTGCTTTGCAAACATTACTGTGCATCAGATTCACCTGGAAGTCTTCTTAAAACACAGGTCACTGGGCCATCCTCAGAATTTCTGATTCAGTGGCTTTGGTGTGGGGCCCAAGGATACGCATTTCTTTTTTTTTTTTTTTTTTTTTTATAAAATTTTTTTTTTCAACATTTATTTATTTTTGGGACAGAGAGAGACAGAGCATGAACGGGGGAGGGGCAGAGAGAGAGGGAGACATAGAATCGGAAACAGGCTCCAGGCTCTGAGCCATCAGCCCAGAGCCTGACGCGGGGCTCGAACTCACGGACCGCGAGATCGTGACCTGGCTGAAGTCGGACGCTTAACCGACTGCGCCACCCAGGCGCCCCTGTTTTTTTTTTTTTAACAAAACTCAAGATTTCCCCATGTCCAAAGGAACACTGAGAAGAATAACACCTGTCAGTATCTCTGTGTGAGCTCTCTGCCTCTTCTCTTGGTGATACAACACTTATTGTGCTCCTCTCCTGCAATTTCAGGACTGCCATTAGGATAATGTGGATTACACTTTGGCAAGCCCCTGTCTGGATATTACATTCAAATGTGTCGCTAACAGGAAATAGAATCTGTTGTAAGAAATGATGGGAAATGCTGGCCAGAGTCTGTTGAAAATAGATATCTGACTTAGCCAGACACAAAGGAAGATAACCCTGAATGTAGATTAAGTCTGCAGTACACACAAATTCTTGATTCTGTCAGGTTCATTAAAGACAGTAAATCCAGAGAGATTTGAAGCAGAACTGATTATGAACATTTACCTTCTATTGAATTCCATGGTGCCTGTGAATATTTACCCTTTGCTCTATGTTAAGGCTTCAGGCAGAGCAATCTGGAAACTATTCTCCTGAATGTTACTCAGAAATATATGGTCAAAGTTTCCTAACATAAAGTCTAAGTGGCTTTATTGTCATCTTTATCATTAAAAATGCATGTGGCTATATTCATGTGGTAGGATGACAGGTGATATGCAAAACAAGATGCATTCATAATCCATGCCCTTGAAGACCTCTAACACAAAGATGAAGAGAAGCACTAATTTACAGACAATAGCCTAATGCAACAGATTAAAATACCTTTTTTTTTTTTGCACAGAATATAAGTGAAGAAAGGCTGTTTTTGTAAAGCAATTAGTTGGAGGAGTTGATTTCTCCATTGGGTAGAGTTTGTTGATTATCTGATACATGTGTAATACACAAGTATATACTCAAGTATGGTTTATCCTCCACTTTTTCTTCTAAGTAGCCTGCCCAGGTTCCTTGTTCTGGGGTGAAGGCATGAAGAAAAGGAGCAAAATGTTCGGCAATTTTAAATATATATACATATATTTATATGTTATATGTAAAGGGGTTTATTATGAGAAATTGGCTCATGTGAATATAGAGTCTGAGAAGTGAGAAGTCCCACAATATGTTATCTGCAAACTGGAGATCCAGGAAGGTCAGTGGTGTGGTTCCGGTCTGAATTTGAAGGCCTGAGAACCAGGGGAGCTGATGGTATAAATCCCAGTCTGAGAGCTGAAGACCCATGTCCCAGCTCCTACAGGCAGGCAGGCAGCAAATAAGGACCGAGTCCTCCTTCCTCCTCCTTTTTTCTATTCAGGTCCTCAACAGATTGGTTGATGCGCATGTAAATTAGGGAGGACTATCTACTTTATGAAGTCCACTGATTCAAATGTTAATCTCATCTAGATACACCCTCACAGACATACCCAGAAATATTGTTTAATCTGGCACTTCTTGTCCTAGTTAAGTTGACACAAAAATTTAATCATTACACCTGATTAGGTCTTGCCTCAATCTCCATATGCAAAATGGAGTCTACCCATAAATTTATGCTAACTTTTTGGGAAGTCATTTCTTAAACAAAATACCTAGCATAGTTTTTTTATTATATATTTGGAGTAGAGCTGTTATGAAATAGTTCTAAATACACTTAGAGAAATGTAAACTAAAGGGCATTTTGGAGTCATCAATTTTTTTAAATTTTTTTAACATTTATTTTTTAGAGAGAGAGAGTGACAGAATGTGAGCGGGGGAGGGGGCAGAGAGAGAGGGAGACAGAATCCCAAGCAGGCTCCAGGCTCTTGAGCTGTCATCACAGAGCCTGAAGGAATCATCAATTTCTAAGGCTTCATTTTACAAGGCTGGAGAGAGGAAGTCCTATGGCCAGAATGTGAAAAGCTAGTCAGTGAAGAAATTATAATAGATTTCCAGACACATACACCCCTGCCCAGCCAATTTCGTTTTCCATTCAAGGGGCTAGATCAGTCACAATTAATCTGTATAAAGGCATAAATTGAGCAACTTTTATTTCTAAGACAAAAACAATCAAGACACATTAGACAGAGAGTTCAATCTTCTTTATAATTAGAATTTGTAATGGTTTGTCCTCTAAATCAGCAGACATAACTGACATAAGAGATAATAAGCTAAAACTACCACAGTCAAAATTTCTCAGGTTTTATTATTAAGAATATTCAAAGTATTTATTAATGATGCAAGTCTTTTTCAGACATGAAGGCATTTCTTACAGCAGTAGAAAATTCTGTTTGTTCCATCCCTGTCTTTTTTCTTGAAGCATTAGAGTTATTAAGTACAACATCTGCACAGAACAGGTTGTTTGCTTTTCAAATAACTTTAGCAGAAAGAGATATTTGATGAATTAGTAATGTGTTTGACCTTGAGAAACTGATAAAAATATCTGGTTCTTTGGTCCTTTGCTTTGATGCCTCAGTACCTTTTTAAAGCTGGATTTTACAAGCCCCTTAGCAAATTGGTTTTGCAACAGTATTTTTCCTTGTGTGTAGTATATTACTTGGATGCTGAAAAACCTGCTGAAAAAGGCAAAAAAATGGAGGTCTGAGTAACTGGTACCTCTGCGGTCATTATAGATGCCCAATGAGAATTTCAGGGTCCTTTAATTGAAAACAAATTATGTAAATCTATTTACGTGTGATGAAAATTTATAAAAATAACTCTAAAGGTTGAAGAACCAGACTTACTAGCACAATTGAAAGTTAACTTGTAAGACATTAAAAGATGTTCCTAGGTCTGTAACTTCTTGTTCTTTGTCCAGGAAATTTATTTTCTAGACAATTACCTCTATGGGGAACACCCAGGCCTAGAGGGAACAATTTTACAGAATCTTACTGTTATTCAGTCAGCACTGCTAGCTATTAAATAACAGGTGGCAGGCTGTGATTTATATGCAGAAGTCACATGGTACAGGCATCCAGTGGACACCCTGGCCCTCAGAGAAAAAAGGCGAAGATGGTATATCAATTACCATAAAACTAAAGCATTTTGCTTCTTAGTCCAAATGTGCTTACCTATTAAGCTATAAAAAATATAATCCATGAGCTAACGCACAAAATCACAAGTGTACACTCACTCTACATACACATAACATTCTTCCGTCCTTACATCACATTTTACTTGTTCGTCACACATCTGAAAAATAAAAGAAAAACCTATGTGGCTTCTTCCTGAAGGAAACACTTGGCATTCCTAAGTGCTGCTTATGGAAGTGAGCCACAAGGAACTTGGATCAAATGTGTTAATTGAATGGAAGGGGCCCAAAAATTTATTCAAAGAATGAATTTGACTATTTTGAGATTTTTTGGGGGGGGTTGGTTTTTATTGGTATTATTAGATTTGGCATTTGGTATTCTTTTAATCTTCTAGGAATGCTGGATATATTCCACAATCTGTGCAAATTTTCAGTTCATCTGTGCTGTGGGTATTATAAGTAATTACGGTGTAGATTAATTTTCTAACCAGATACTGCTCCTAAGCAGGGAGCATTTGGAATCATGTGGGAGTGTTCTGGTTTTTGGAGGTGATACTGGAATTTGTGGAGTGAAGGTCAGGAACACAATTCATAGGACAGTTCTGTGTAATGAATGGCAGCTTCCCAGGAATATCTAGAGTACCACTGTTGAGAATAATACCTGAGAAACCAACCCTTTGAAGAAAGAAAAAGCAATTGACTCTGGCATCTCATCTCACTAATGGGCCCTTTCCTATCATTATGGCATGAAGGTCCATTCTACCCTATAGCTGGGAACCCATTGTTTCAGGGTAAAGTAAAAACAAAGCAAAACAAAGTCAATTAGTGATGAGTGAGCAGACTCCTAAGAGATGTTACTGGCCACCACATATACTCCATGCCATAGGAGTCAAAAAACACCCCAGCCCAAGCTTAGAGAGGAATTTCTAAAACTTACAGAATGCATAGTTTGTGAGACTCCTTCCTTTAGTCCACATTGCCTCTCCCTATATGACTTGACAAGGGTAAGGAATGATGAAGAAGCATTATAATGAAAATTTGCACTCTTCATCTTTTGTCCTGAGAAGTTCCCTCCTTCTTTGTGTAGTTAACTCTTGCCACACAAGATGACTTCTAGTATCCACCCATAAATACCGAATTAGTATCAGGATGTTATTAGATATTTTCTAGATGTTTTGTGATAATGCCATAGCACATTCTCTATAAAAGAATGAATGAAGGGTAGCAGATTTTCAAGTTGCTGGTCAAGTTGTTTTTTCATCAATATGCAGTAAATATTAGTGATTCTTCATATAGAAATCAACATGCACTAATTGTGCCACCACCAAGGTCTAGCAGGCATAGCCCCTGTCCCTTGCTCCTCCCTCTGCACTGTCTTTTAACTCTAGGTCCAGGTGTTCAGGCCTTGGTGTGGACAAGTCTTTCATTTTCCTTTTTCCCTTTTATCCAGGAGACTAATTCCAGAAATTTTAGATGAAATTTACCAAGAAACTGAAAGTATAGATTTCTGAGTCTGAGAAGCCAGATATCATTTCTTTTTTTGATCCAATTTATTAGGCACAGAGAACATTGTCTATTTTCTCAGTATGTCTAAGGAAACCCATACCTGAAACAATAATTTTGTGGCTTTGTGTTTAGAGCTCATGTTCTCTCAGTCTCTCAAATATCATTCATGGTGATTATGTTCTACCGTAAGTAGCACAGCTGTTGTAATACGAAATCCTTGAGAATATTCTTGTCTTTTGAATATTTCTTGGCTGCTTAATGTTTGAATGAGAATGGTCCATCCAAAGTAAGTTCACCTTATCCAGTGACTCAATTCATCCTAATCTATAAGCACCTCAATTTCCCCTTCTGAAATGTCCAGTTTCTAGGAAGTATTACTTTAATCTTTAGTATGTTTTGGTTTTACAAAAGAGTCAAAGATTCACAATTTGGGGAGAAATGAATTTTAAAATATTTTTTTATAACAACCTTCTTAGCAAATTACCATATTCACTTTAAAATATATCTGTTATACAAGAATTCAGCTTCTTGTTTGATGCTATTAGTGATGATTAAGTCAGAATCATCTAGATAGTTCAATCTTCTGTGTTTTTTTTTAAAGTTTATTTATTTATTTTGAGAGAGAGAGAGAGCTTGCATACACAAGTGGGGGAGGGGCAGAGAGAGAAAAGGGGAGAGAACAAATCCTAAGCAGGCTCCCTACTGTTAGCACAGAACCTGACGTGGAGCTCCATCTCAGAAACTGTGGGATCCTGACCTGAGTCACAGTCAAGAGTCAGACACTTAACCCACTGAACCATCCAGGTGCCCCAACGTCTATCTTTCTTGATGTTATATCCAAACTATTATAACCCTTTATAGAAAGGCCATGTGGTCAATAGAACCTTAAATTAAGGTTTTTTTTTTTTCTCTGAAATGTTTGCTACTTGCAGATGATAGATGGGATATAAGTTATATATATATATATGAAGTCTAACACAAAGTCTAAGCCTTTTGATATTAAAAGTAAATTAAAATAATTGGTGAAACTCTTCCACTATTCTCTTGTGATAGTTCACACTGCGATATTTGGGTTTCCCAAGGATGCTGTCCTAGAACTGACCCCACACATTCTAGACCTGCTTTTGCCTTTGATACCTCTTTTGGTTTTGTTCTAATTTCAAATTTCTAACTTTCCACCAAAAAAGTAAGATTTTAGTAGCTCCAAAAAGGAAAACCAGTTTTGCAGACCACTGATAAAAGTCACGATGGACTACTCAATGCTGCAGAAAGAGCTCCCAAATCATAGAGTGACAGAACACACAAAAAATTTTTTTCTCACTCTTACTGTATATTCCAATATGGGCCAATGGGTCTCCGCTCATTGTAGATCCAGATCAACACAGACTTCATCTCAACACAGGCGTCATGTGGGAAGGGAGAACAGAGCATGCTTTGCTTCACAGGGTCAATTAAATAACCCATCTTAGAAGAGAAAGTAAACCATCTCTGGTATTTCCACTCATATTTCATTGACCAAAGTAAGACCCTCGCTAACTTCAAAGGGGGTTGGCAAGTACAAGCTATAGAAGAACAAGAATGTCTGTGGAGAGCCCTAATTATTAGCTCCCCACTGAATATTCTGCCTCCCAAATCTGGTTCGTAGCAGCCTGGTGCCTCAAGACACTTCTGACACCACTTTCCCAGCTTCTGTTTCTGTCAAGTCCTATCACACAGACAGAACAATAACATCCATGAAACGTGTATTTTGAGACTCATTTCAGACACAATATGAGTTTTAAGTATATTAGCCCAAAGAGTAAGTGTTACGTTTCCATATCGCTCAGGGTTCAACTTTTCATTTGTTCCCAATCATACGCCTGGGGCAATAAGAAAGTATATTTAAAAATCTATTCAAAACATATGGTAACTAGAAAGAAAAAAAGACCCCCTCTTTTCAGGTTCTCTTTATACTCTGAGGAGTCTTTTATAACAAACTGGTTATAATTATTCTCCGTGATCATGTAGTTGGCAATTTCTTCATGACCCCTTCCATCCCCACTTCCAAACTCAACTGGCACTGGTTTTCCTTATAATTGTTTACATTACCTACATTCAGTGCATCTCCCAAACTCAATCCTATCCCAAGCCCTATTATCCAAGTTGTCTCCTCATCTACTTCAACATAGCGCTACTTCTTTTCTATGTTAAATACGGCTTGTCTGAGAAAAAAGAAACTAATTGTTGTAACTCCCATGTGGAAGCTGCATAGATTGTTAGAAACTGCTCTCTTCTGCTCCAGGCTACAAGCACTGCACTAGGTCTTACATGTTTGTTTGACAACCTCACAGCAGGAATAGCTGTGGGGAGAGGAGGAAAGTGAAATAACAAGGAGATGGGATGTCAAACTCTTTTTTATACAAGATCTCCTAATAAGAGTATTACCTCATTGTCTGATGTTGAAGAATTTAAAAATGTGTCTGACCCACACCTTTGACAGCCTTGGAATATGGCCCTCTCTCTGAGTTAGTGTATCTCATTAATTTATTTCACAGAACGTCACCTTTTATCCTGGGCTGGGCCCTCAGCAATCACCTGTGGATTACTGCCACAGCCTTTCAACCATCTTAGTTCCAGGTTGCCCCTCATCCAATGCATCCTGCTGACAATAATTAACTTGCTTAAACACCTGTGACAGAGTAATTATTGAGATGTTAATTTTACTTTATTCTCTCTATTACTGGAGATGGGAAATAATTAGAGGTAGATTTTCTGTCCAATCCCAAAAGCCTTTTGTGTTGAGCCTGGGCTGTTTAGGTTAGAGATAATTTCTGTGAAGTAGGGCCACAGACTGAAATTCAGAGAAATCCAGAGCAAAATCCAGGTTTTTGTGAAAATAAGCTACTTGGTGGGGGGTGGGGGGGGAGCTAATGCTTATGATGAGGAAAACGAAACTGGTTCAATAATGAAGCAGGTATACTTTGTTTCAGCAAGACGGTAGAGCGGCCAGAGTTGGCAGGCTTTTAGAGTGACATGGAACTAATGTCCCACTCCCACACAGTGCCCCAAATGTCAAAAACAATCATGATAGAATAACCAAGGTGACAAAAAGCAAAAAGGTCATAGTGTTGGAGGCACAGAGAAAGTGCACGTCTTCATCCTTGGAGAAAGGGGAACAGTAGCAGGCTAATTTGAAAGGACCACAGGGGCTTGGACAAGAGCATGTCAGGAACCATCACTCTGGTTTAAAGACTAGAAGCCTCCTTCCCATCTTACAATTTGTACATGATTCTTAGGAAGGCTCTCCCTGCCAAAATTTTTTTTATATATGTGATCGAGTTAGAATTTCTTGCACCTCTGGTAGATGTTCAAGAGTTCAGAGTTCAAGTCTGATTTACCTTAGAAAGTAAAATTAGGTGAAGTTTTCCTCATTTGGGTGATGTACCCTAAATTTATAGCCACTATATACTATTCTCAGCATTACAGTGTCCTACTCAGAAACCTTCACAGGCTCAGAGTACTTGCTGTGTTAAAGCTAGGCCCTTTACCTACAAACCTACAACCAAGTGAGTGTTCAGACACCTTTATACTTGGTTCCCACCTTAGCCACCAATATTAATCTCCCCTTTCTTCCAAATATTGGTTCTCTGCACTAGTCTGCCTCACATGTTTACTTTAGCCTCGTGACCATTATTTACTTATTCCTTGAACTCTGATAGTTCTTTATCCCCATGCAACCCTGGCATATAAAATAAACCACTTTATTTGTGCAGTCAAAAATTATTTATGGGTACTTCATTAGAGTTAGTATTCTTAATGAGATTAAAAGCTCCTTTGGAGCAAGAACCATGTCTCATATTTTTGTTACCATCTAGTGTTTAACAAAGAGCTAAGCACAAACTAAAGACTTGTTAATTGATTGTATTATCTGTAAATGCCTCTTGCATGGAATCCTGTATCTCATTCGGGAAGAAAGTGGACCATTCAGGATAATAAACGTATACAACAGAAGTTATCATAGCAAGAAGGACTAAAGACAGTTGATTGGTAGCTTCATCTGCAGAACACAGTTTAATTGGTTCAGTTCCTAAAAGTGCAAATTGCTTGCTTGGAGTGGGAGTGTGGGGGTAAAAGTTGTTATGCCTGTTCTGAGAAAAGAACTGAAGCTCAGTGAAAGGTGTCAGATGTTCAAATCCCCTAACAGTAAGTCCAAAAGCCTGACCCTTATTTGCTCTTGGCGCTACCTTAGTAATTACTATATCAAGAGAAGTAAAGACTTAGGGATATAACTACAGGTATGATAGAAAGGAAAAGACCAGAGATAACTCTGATAAATTACTTGGTTATCTGTGTTGTTTGGAAAAAAGACAGTAAGTAAGTAGCCTCCTTTGTGTTGCAAATGCTAAACCAGAGAATTACTGTTGTATACTGATGCCATTTTTATGTAGGATAATACTAAAAACACTTGTAGACTAGTAGACTACTAATATCTAGCTGTGTCGCAGCATGAATAATCACCTTTCAAATATGCCCTGAAAAGCAGAACCAGAAACCTGACTCAGTATTTCCATAGACAGAAGCATTTAAAATATGAAATCAAGTAACTTGCCATTGTCTTCATATTGTTACTCAATCTTTATTAAAATGCAGGCAATAAAAATTAGTATTGCCTTTGAATCTGCTTTTTGCTATACCCACTTTATCACAGGAGTTCTGTGAAAATGACAGGCTCTCCCAGGCCTTCCTTTTCTGCTAACCTTTCTTGTTATGAAAGGCATAAGACAAGAACAGTCATTGATTGGGGAATTGAAGCTCTCCCATAAAAGATGAGTATGTCGACAGAAATTCCATCAGTTCCCTGGCATGCAGGTCAAATATTCCTTAATCTCACTTGTGTCGAGGGATTGCATGACCACCCTCAGACAAGGGCAGCCAATATTACCTGCACTGGGAATCAGACCTGTTGATACGTGGGGAAAAGGGACAGACCAAACTAAAGAACAGCAGTGCCTCCCACAGACACGTGGAATCAGGTCTGGCTGTATTTCAAACCCCAAACAAACTATATTTTCAATTTTACTGTCTGACATTTACCAGAGGGGAAAAGATACATCAGTCATGAGGCAAAAAGGCATGATGAGCTGAGTGTGTATTTTCCCATTACATTAAGAACTAAGCCTAGCAAAAATTGTGTTTAGAATTCACCATTAAAAATTTTTCACATTTGTCAGAGCATCCTTAACAGTTTCAACAATTCTAAATGTATACAACTGTGGTTGATATCTTTTTATGCTTTCCTCTAGCAATATTGGCCATTTGTTTCCACTGCTATGCTGCACATTATTTCAGGTTGTTGTGTAAACACGAATCTGTGTCAGTCTCCTTCAACCATGTTATTTTCTTAATAACAACAGCTGTTGTCATTATCAACTGCGTAATATCTGCTAGGCACAGTCTTAGTACTGTACATGCATTCTATAACTTAATCCTTAACAAAAATTCTACACAATAAGTGTTCTCTCCATCTTTTTATTAAGGTAAATAAGTTCAGCAAGGAAGCATAGCACATTTACTAGTAGAGTTAGTCTCAGGAGTACAAAATCAAATCTTTCTTCCTTTCAGCCTCCCCTTCAGATCCCACCACAAATTCTACCCCTCTCTGAGTTCTTGGTAAATATGGCGACTGCCTGAGTTTACTTTCTTTCTTTTTTTTTAAAGTTTATTTATTTATTCTGAGGTAAAGAGAGTGTGTGAGTAGGGGGAAGGGCAGAGAGAGAGAGGAAAGAGAGAATCCCAAGCAGGCTCCACGCTGTCAGTGCAGAGCCTAATGTGGGGCTTGATCTCTCCAACCATGAGACCACGGCCTGAGCCAAAATCAACAGTCAGATGCTCAGCTGAGCCATCCAGGTACCCCTGAGTTTACTTTGACACATGAACAAAACCACATGTTGAAGTATCATTAACGATACTGTGAGTGTATAGGTAAATTATCAGACCAGCCACTTTGCTGTGGAGTTACACGCGCGCACACACACACACACACACACACACACATTTGGACTATACATTTTGGTCTTAAGCACACACACTGATTCCTGATCACGCAGAATGACTTGAACTAGAATTATTTCTCTCTCTCTCTCTCTCTCTCTCTCTCTCTCTCTCTCTCTCTCTCTTTTTGTTATTTGCAGTTGGGCAGTCATCTGTTCATGATACCCAAGAGGGTATATGCAACCAAAAGGATAACGGATTCAGATCTAATGTCTACAAATGTTTCTTGGTAATAAATAGATGTTTAATTTTCTAGCTTTAAAATCCCAAAACACTAACTCTCCTCTCAGGATTTCCTGGTCCTGGGGTGGTTGATGTGAGAAAGAGTAGTGCAGGCCATCAGAGCTGTAATTATGCTCTAATGAAAACTGCTATTTACAGTTGAAAGGCACCTCTGTAGTCTGGCACGGCTCCAAGAAGTTAGACTTTCTTAATGCTGTTTCCCATAAAAAAAATAATAAACCTCTCCCAGCACCTGTATAAGGTGCTTAAAATGTCATTACCACCTGTAATTACATGGCGAATCCAATTACCACAGCTAAGGAATCAGATTGGTATGTACTATTTGTACATGTTGACCGTGTTGACTATAAAATTGTAACTGGAGAAGCACACATAGTGGGAGATTGTGTGCATCTTGTATAAAGCTTTGAAGAGCAATTAGAATATAAGAAAGTAATGAGGAATAATAAGAATAAATGAGTTTCACTGAAGTAATGGCATTTTATAAGCTTTAGTTGAGAGTTTCTTTGGCCTCAGAAAAGTAGGAAAAATTATCCTCAAATGAAAAAAAAATCATATAACATATTGGAATAAACAACAAAGAAATATAATAATTTTCTAATAGAGATGTATTATAGTTTTCATGTTCACCGTGCAGACTTGACTTATGTTACATAATAAAATTGGAAAATCCTTCACGTTCACTGAGAGGTTTCCGGGGAAAAACAGGCTGGTTGGACCTATCTGAATGTTGGAATCAGTGAAACAGAGCCTTCCAAACCCCTTGTGACATTCATCATAGCTGTTACACGAGTTACACTAAATTATGATCTTTTTTCTTATAGATGGAAGAGTGATAAATGCAGAACTGTCTGCCAGCTTATTATACGGTCGGTAGTGGTGAAAGAAATGGAAAATGACAGGAATAAATAACATAATCTGATCAGTTAGTGGCACACAAAGACTTCCGGGGCTCTGACTTGTATAACAATCTCTGGTCTCCTGAGAGCCACCTTAGAAAGACTGACTGTTGCCACAGATAAGTTCAATTGTGTGAAGGACAGAAAGCATCAAGTTTTAGTTGCTAGTTGGGTTTGCTCTATACTGCTTGCCATATGAAGTCAACGGACTCCATATCATTGCTCCTTGAGATAAACTAAATTACCATGCCAGATTGGAAAAAATAGGCAGGTTTCCCGATCTAACTGTAACTTCTTTATGGATAGGGTTTGTGACTATTAGTTTCTTTTTATTTAAAAAAAAAATTAACGTTTATTTATTTTTGAGACAGAGAGAGACAGAGCATGAAAGGGGGAGGGGCAGAGAGAGAGGGAGACACAGAATCGGAAGCAGGCTCCAGGCTCTGAGCCGTCAGCCCAGAGCCTGACGCTGGGCTCGAACCCACGGACCGCGAGATCGTGACCTGAGCTGAAGTCGGACGCTTAACCGACTGAGCCACCCAGGTGCCCCTATTAGTTTCTTTTTAAAATATCTAGAGAAAAAAAATTAAAAAAAATATCTACAGATATTCACAATTTTATAGGAAACACGTGATAAATGTTCTTTGCTGGATTTTTAGATATACATTATATGACAATATGAATAATTGTACATGTTGTCTCATGAAGAGTTCCTGGTCCAGACACAGGAAATAATCTGACTTTCAAAATTGAAATAAGTGGTAGATACTGAGATTACACGGCCCAATTTAAGTGCCAATTGGCTTATTACAATAAGCTTCTTAAAACCCTTGTTTGATACTCCCTGTGTATCCTTCACATTGTCATGCACTGGTGAGACTCTCTTTAAAACTCTGTACTCTCTTTTCCCATGACACAATTTTCTCACAGTTTTCCCCCCGAACTTCAAGCCATTCTTTTCAGTCTTCTTTACTGACTTTGCTAGTGTCTTCTGTCTCAGAGTCACCTCTGGCCAATTTCATATACTTCTCTGGTCTGAACCTCATCAGCTTAACCTTATCCTCTTCCACTTTTGGATATATGTTTCCAGCTGAGTCTTACCTCCCACCAGAAAAATACTTATTACTGTTTGCTAGGCAGGTCCTCTTAATTTTCTAGAGCTCGGTGAAAACCAGACTATATTAAACTAATTGTTTTTCTTTCCCATACTATATCTTCTTAATCTTGATTCTTGGCATTACCACTTATTAAAAAAAAAAAAAGGAAAAAAATGCCCTAATCCATCCTTTCCCACCCTCTTCCCATCACCCAGCCTAAATTTCTACAATCTGTATTGCTTTTTTCTCTAAGTCCCATTAACATTGCCTGGGTTAAGGACTCAAGCATTTCCCAGATTTCCTATAGTATCCTAACTAATCTTCCTCTTCCAATTTTGGCTCACCATCTTAATTTATTCATCAACATTCTGTAAATTTGATTGTGTTCTTTTCCTACATAAAACCTTTAGTGGCTCTCCATGCCACATTAGGCAAAAGCCAAACTTGTAAGTATGGTTCACTGGGCCCTTCCCAACACTACTGACCCATGTCTTTCTCCATAATCTTTTTTATCTCTGTAAACAATCGCATTCTGCATTTTACCAACTATGTTTACCTTTTTGTTTTCAAGTGTCAGAAATCACTTTTTATTTTTTATCTGCTTGGCAAACTTAATCTCCAACCTTTAAGATTCTAAATAAGTGTCACTTCTTCCCTGAAAAATTTAAAATGCCCTTTGTCAAACCTAGATGTGTCTTTCCCTGTGCTTCCATAGACCTCTCTGTAGATAACCTATTATGGGACTTAGCAGACCATATTGAGATAATTTATTTATCAATGCACTGTAAGATCCTAACTCAAGAACTATTTCTCACCTGATTCTTCATCTTCCTAATTTAGCACAGGACCCGCACATGGTGAGGCTCTATCACTACTTGTAGAACAGGTAAATGCATATTGGTTATTCCAAAGTTGTTGTTGATTGTTAGTAAATCATTAGATGGTTATTCAAAGATCTGCCCTATCCCTTTTGGTAGTTATGTCAGCTAAAAGCAAAGTATTATTGTATATTTTCCTTTAGAAGGGAAAAACAGTGCACTAAATGTCATGTTTTTTACTCATTCCCATTTTTGAGAATTTGAGAATTTCCTCCATACAATAGACATGGAACTTCAAGTTGCACAGAAAGATCTGTATAATGTATATGAGGTAATTTCTACAAGTTAGTATGTAGTGTAATGTAATGTATGTAATGTAATGTACATTGTAATGTAATTACAAGTTGCAAAATGTAATGTAATGTTACAAGTTAGTATCTGACCAATATCATAAGAATATAACAACTTGAGAGCTGCAGAAGTATGGGAAAAGAGGAGCTGGGGTTTACTCTGAGGAGGTGGGGGAGTTTCCATACCACTGGTAACACCAAAGTTGGGTATTGATATCTCAATAAAGTTTCCATAAAAAGAGAATGGCAGAAAGATCGGCTAGGCAAGCCAATCATGAAGGCCAAGGGAGGAAAGTGGGTAGCAAAATGTATTAGTAAATCCACAGTAATATGCCCTCAATTGGGTATTTGTGAACTAAGGGAAATGTTGGACCTCCAAGAACAGGAAAGACAAGAGGGCAAAAATTTCAAAGGCCTTCAATGCAGCCTAAAATTGAGTTTCTGAAAGCATGGAATGTTGTAAACAGGAAAATGACACCAGAAACATATCATTTAGAACCATTAATATACTAGTTGTGTATAATACATTCAAAATGCAATTAGAATCAGCTAAAAGCTATATTAGTCAAGATTATAAAGTTAGAAATATTTGCAGTAAGCTGGATTCTTAGGTATGAACGCAAATAAACTTCAGTCTACTTAATATAGACATAAAGATTAGTTGAAAAGAAAAATACTTACTTGCATAAGATTTAGGAAATATGAGTAAGTTAAGTTCTTTCCTTGTATCTGTCACAGAGTAGGAATTAAATATATGGTAGCTCTCCAAAGTTTATTTAAACTACAAATAGTATAATTTCTACTGTGTCCTGTAGTTCTACATGTTTCTTGATAACCAATTACTTACAGAGTGGCATGCCTACAGCAAGCAAACCCTTATCATTGGATAGTGACTAACACAAAATTTTCTACAAATAAAACAAAACAGCCTTTAATGAGCATTGTTTGATTAAATCTAACTTCTTTTCTTTTAACCAAATGTTAAATGTTCTTTATGATCATAGGTAACAGAAAAACATGGGGCATGTCATCAATAGCTAGAGACTTGTGCCATATTCCAGTTTTGTGACCTTGGATGAGCCAGTTCCATGATGTCTGGTATATATCAGTTTCTCAACCAATGTTAGTAGCATTTCTCTTCCCCTGTCTAAGCCTGTGTGAAAAAGTTTAACATTTGGTAAGTATGTATGTCTAGAAGGAATAGAAATTCAATTCTGAAGGCTTTCATCAGGGTAACCACTCCATTGTCTACAATTGAAAAATGACTGAAAAATCGTGAATGAATTTAAAGCTTCAAATTTCCCTCAGGGTATTGTTAAACCTAGAAGGGGTTTGTCATATATTAAACATAAGCCACAGCATATTTAAATTTCTTTTCCTGTAATCTCTTAACAATGCAAAAGTTAATGTTGCATTTCTCAAGAACAGGAACTTTAAATTTCACAAGAGGATTAAAAGAATGAATATCTGTAAAAAAACTTACATTAGTGACTGGCACATAGAAAATACTAGAGAAAGATTTGCTATTATCATCATCATTACTAATATGGAACAATTCATATTCCTTGATAAGCCTTAGAGAAATCACCTGTTATATTGTGTTTCTACATAGGTTAGAATATTCTAGAAATAGGTTCTCAGATGCCAGATTGTAAAAACTACTGTAAAGAGAAATGGTATGTTAGTCACATTTGAGTTAAACTAGCCTTAATATAAGCTCTGTGTTTCAAAAAAAAACAGGTTTCCTGAGGTGAAATAAAAGTAAATGTAGGGAAATGGCCTCATTGTCTTCATTGAAAAGCCAAAGGAAGCCAATCCAGAAAAAAAAAAAAAAAAAAACAAATTTACACTAGTGGTCACTCTCTTTTTTGCTCTCTTTGTTCTTCATATTTTGTTTTATTTCATTTGTCTCCAATGAAAGAAAAATCTTGAATTCTTGAATTGAGGAATTTCAGAAACGCTGATTTTTATGGACCATTTTGTGTCCCTTTAACATTCATATTTTGGAATTCTAACACCCAGTACTTCAGAATGTGACTATTTAGAAATAAGACCTTGAAAGAGATAATTAAGATTAAATGAAGTCACTGGAGTGGGTCCTAATTCAATATAACTTGTATCTTTGAAAGAAGAAAAGCTTAGGACACAGACATACACAGAGGAAAGGTAATGTAAAGACACTGGGAGAAGATAGTCAACTACATACCAAAGGGAGAGGTCTTAGGAGAAATCAACCTTGCTGACACCTTAACTTCTGACCCCTAACCTCCAGAACTGTGAGAAAATAAAATTTTGTTGTTTAAACCACCTAATCTATGTTACATTGTTATGGTGGTCCTAGCAAACTATTATACTGATCTAAGAATGTTTAGAATTAAGATATAAATTAGTTTTTATTAGAATAATTAAAGTCTCAATAGAAATTAAATAAAAAAGTGAAACTGTTAAAAGGCCTCAGAGCTATGTTGAGACAAAGTAAAAACAACAATAGTCATAGTGGTTCTGGTAAATGTATGCATCAACAGACTCAGATAAGCTCAGAGAGGGTAAATATCTTGCTCAATGTCACACAGGTTGGAAGTGGGGAAACGCCAATTAAATGTGTTTTAATTCCAGAGTCCATGATGCTAACCAAGACAAATAGAAATATTCTAATGAATTTGGAGTTCAGAATGAATCAGCGATTGTTGGAAAGATGAAGTAAGCACCTGAAAAGAATATTTCAAGATCCAAAAGAGAAAATAAAGGGTGTGTAATTACAAGGGCACAAAATAATGCAGACAGGTCATTTCTATACCGACTTATAACTATAAGACATAATGCTGATTATACACCTTTGCATCATTTGAATTAAAGAAACATAACGCAGTGTACATACAACTTGGAAGAAAGTCAAGTGACAGAGAAGAAATGCATGGGCACTGAATATGGGACACAGTGGAACAGAACCTCACCTAGTTGTTATGGTGGCATGGAGACAAGGAAATGACATAGGCAATGTTGGAAGAAGATTCTTGTTGTGATTACCACCAGGCAGAGCGAGGTCCTAGGTGAGAACCTGGCCAGAATCAAAACAGGAGACAAATAAAGTGGGATTTGAGGGTTTTATAAGACTATATAAACTTGAGCATGCATGTTAGAGACCTTCTGAACAATGCAGACTTACTGCTTTTGTTGATTGTGACCAAATCAGTGATGCCGTTCTCTGCATATGGGGCAAAGGCAGCCCTCTGAAATCATGGCAATGACAAATTGAGCAATTTAAATAGCAGCATCTTAGATCTCTGTAGTGTCAGTCTTGAACTTTCTTATACAGGGAGCTAGGAGAGATCTTCCCCATGCATTGTTGTCTGAATATTCAATATGGAGTACATTTGGAGCAGACGGAGTCACGTGGCATCATCTGGTTATAATTCAAACTGGATTATATGAACTTCAGTAAGAATGATTTCTACTCAGTCATGTATGCAGGGTAATTTGTGGAAAATGGAGGGGAGAAAAAGTAAAGCTAATTAATTACAATACTTCTTATGGACAAAATAAATGCATTTTGCGTGTATGTGTGTGTGCAAATAATATATATAAATTACTCATAATCCATATAAATCTATTTTGCAAATATTTAATAAAATAATTTTAAGTGATCACATAGACAACTTTTTATTATTCAATGAATAAGTTTATTCCAGGGTTTTCTTTTTCCCTTGAAGATTTTAGCTAACTTATTTTTAAATTTTGATCCCATTGTGTCCCTAAAATACTGTTTTTCTTTATGAATCCTTGTTCGTGATGAACAGAAAAATATATACCTAAAAACAGGTGTTACTCCTTCATGGTACCAAATGCTATTGAGCACTAAAGAGAATTTGCCTGTCACTCTCCCCTTAGCCTTGAGCATCATTAATAACCTTTCAACACCCCATTTCTGTTCTACACTGCCTTTTATCTCCTAATCTCAAACACACAGCAAACATTCATTTTCCACAACGGCTTGGTGAAAGCAAGCGTTTTATCCACAGTATTATAAATGAGCAATACAAGCTGGAATGACTACCCAAGGGGACTTGCAGAGAAGGGCAAAACGTAGAACAAACCTCTATTGCCAAAAGCTAGCCTAGGTAAGAACTACCATCCATATGTTATATTAAATCATGCCTCATATTAGCCTAAGATTTGGGGAGGCATCTTTAATTTTTTTTTTTCCTGGAGAATCTTCTCTCTTTTCAATTCACCTTGTCCAGCAAAGTTCTAAGTATTGGGTATATTTCGGTAAAGAAAATGTATGTGAGCTCTAACTAGTGCCTATGTTTCTTTCCCAAACATTCCCTTTGTGTGCCAGCATTCATGATTCTACATCAATATTCCTCTGATAACATTTTCCCCTCCTAAGCACGAGGTACAATAGTTTTCTCAGTTATCAAGCAGTGTGAGAGGTATCTGAAGGGAAAACTGGGACTATATCCTTTCCGGCTTATAAATTGTGTAAGGAATTTTGGACTTGACCTCAAGAGCAATGGGAAGTACATTGAAGGATTATACACAGGAGATCTCCAACATCAGGTTTAACATTTTTTAATGTTTATTTATTTTTGAAGAGAGAGAGAGCACATGTGTATGTGCATGAAAGCACAGAGGGGCAGAGACAGAAGGACAGAGGATCTGAAGTGGGCTCTGTGCTGACAGCATTGAGCCCCATGTGGGGCTCGAACTCATGAACCATTAGATCATGACCTGGGGGGATGAAGTCGGACGCTCAACTGACTGAACCACCCAGGTGCCGCATCAGATTTAACTTTAAAAAAAAATTCACTCCAACCTTATGGAGAGCTGGCTGGCATAGATGTGGAGAGACCACTTCAGAGGCAGTTGTGGAAGTTATGGGGATAGAGATGATGTTGAAGAGCATAGAATTTGTGCCATAGGAAGATGTAGAGAAATATTCAAGAAACAACCTTTTCATAACTTAGAGATTTATTGAACATGGGGCATCAGAGAGAGGAGATAGAAACAAGGTGCTCAGGTTTCTGAAAGTGAAACAAAAAATATATATAGGCTTTGATATTGTGGCTGTAAACAAACAAAACTTGCATGAGCCAAGTGTATGGTATGCTACTATATAGCAAAGTCATTGGCCTTTGTACACCTTATTCAACCAATTTTTCTTCAATTTCCCACTTTGAGAATGCCTTTATACAGTAGACAGAATATTATCTTGCCATATTTTTTTCCTTCTACGAAAAAATCACAGCTGAAGGAAATTTGACAATTTTGAGCCAGTGATATAGAGAGGCATCAATGAGCAAAGGGCGGGGGGATAATTTTAGTTTTGGTGCCTCTAATACACATGTGGGACACCGAGTTAAGCAATGGCAACCTAATGTGATTTGTGGCACTGCATGGACTCAGGATGCTCAGGATTCACTTACAATTTTTGGTGGCAGTAAAATGTTATAGTAGGATTAAACTGAATGTATTCCACATGCCAATTTGTAAATTCCTACTCTCATGTTCACTTCTTAATATAGTTGAGGTATTTTTAGCTACCCAATCACATTTTTCAGCCAGCAAGCAGAAGGGTGAGCCCCGTGATTTTCCAGAGAGTAGATAAACTTTTTTTAAAAAATGAATCTGTTGGATATATATGAAAACTATATAATCCTTAGTAAATTATGGAAGTTTAATTTCCCTATCTTGCTTTCATTCATCCTCTCAAAACCCTCATGATAACTCGACATTATGCTCAGCTTTCAGTATGTTCATGTGGCTACAAAATTCCCCAACGTTTGCCATAAAATTCTACCAGGTAACAGCCCCTTGAGGCATATTACAGACTTGAGGAACCATATAATTTCCCTCAATCAAAAGTAGACCTTCTCATGCCTTATTTGCTCAAGGTTCTTCTCTCTCTTTTCACAATGTGTGATAATTAGAAAAAGTAAATCTGAAGATTAGAAAAAGAATCCTTAATGCAATTTAAAGCTGCACCTCTAATGACTCTCCTATGAGTTCATCTGCTAAGAATTGAAAATATGAAAGAAAGGAGTTAGTGAAGATATTGTGAAAAAGATAGGGTTTTTTGTTGTTGTTGTTTAAAATAGAAGTGTGTGTGTGTGTGTGTGTGTGTGTGTGTGTGTGTGTGTGTGTTATTGCGTCTTGTTTTTGTTTTATGGATGTTATGGGAATTGGTGTGGTTAAGCTATTGCTAACCTATTAAGGATTTAAAGAATCGAGTCCCACCCTTGATAGAGGGAATGCATGGAATGAGTGTCTCTAAGGGCTCATCATAAAGTCCTACTGATCATTTGAGAAATAGGTGTATCATTAAAACAGAAATCACCCTCATTCTTCATTAGGAAATGGAATCTTATGCAGAGCATGTATGTTTACAACGCAGATATTAAACAGGAGGAAATTCCTGTGAGATGCCTGTAAAATATGACTAGCCCATGGCAACCATCTCCCTCTCCTGAAAATCAGAAAGTAGAATATTAAGAGGATCTCAACCCCTAGTAATAACCCACCTGTGTTGCCTTGTCAGCTAGGTTATAATTAACTTCTTAAATTCATTTTACTTCCCTCTTATTATTTTGCAAAGTGCTTATATTTGATGTCTACCATCTCTTATATGTTCCAAAGTAAATGAGTATTTTTGTTCATTAGCAGAGAGTGTTACAAGCAGAACAGTAGACCTAAGAGGCAACTTTAATTGTTAACAGCAATATTTCAACTAGGAAACACTCAAGGAAAGATAAAATGTAGGCAGTCAGATACAAGCGCAGTTGGTGTACCTCCCTGCTTATGAGGATATTTCTGTTCCCAGAGTAAAGATTGTCATTTCTGAGGTTTATATTGTAAGAGTAGGTTACAAGAGCTTTTGTGTTCCACCTGGATTTGGTGCCTGTCATAAGTACCCAGAAAGCTTTCTGCCCTGATTGTCTGAGAAGAGCTTTTTGCTGAGCTGTAGTTGCCTAGTTAATTATTTTCTCAGAGTTGTGATCTAGGAACTGAGTTGGGTTTGCTTTCAATTTGCTCAATTTCAGAGAAACCACAATACCTACTGATTTCACTGTCACCTCCTGCATTGTTCTTTTCTGAAAGAGCTGGAGACTGAGCTTTAAAACAATCAAAAAGCAGTGAATTTTTTATATTTCTGGTCGGTATGGGAAACTGCCTGTGATTGTTTTTGTTGCATCGTGTGTTGATATCACTTATTCTTTAAAGAATAAAGTCTAACTTCTAGAACTCTGGTCAGGAGGAAAAAAAAAACCAGAGTTGTCACAGAACTGTCATCTGTATGCTTTCCCGAAGTTCTCTCACTACCTCAGAAGTGCCATTCTCGCTTTTCACTTCTTGAGCTTGGCAAACACCACTCCCTCCACTCTGAGCCCACCCTCCTTTCTTAGATACCTTCTACTCGTCCTCCAAGTTCTTTTTTGTTCTGTTAGAAATGCTGAACTCTAAGACCTCGTACATCAGGATTTTTTTAAAGATTATTTATTTACTTTGAGAGAGAGAGAGAGAGAGAGGTAGGGAAGAGCAGACAGAGAGGGAGAGAGAGAATCCCAAACAGGCTCCATGCTGTCAGGGCAGAGCCTGACTCAGGGCTCGAACTCATGACTGTGAGACCATAACCCGAGCTGAAATCAAAAGTCAGATGCTTAACCGACTGAGCCACCCAGGAGCCCTTCCAGGTTCTGCTAACAGTTAAATTAGCCTGAAAATTACATGCATCATCATCTAATGCTCATAGAACCTCTTTTAATCTTCAAAACTAAATGCTATTTGCATTAATTTCCCAGGATTGCCGTAACAAGTCATCACAAATGTGGTGGCGTAAAGTCACAGGAAATTATTCTTTCATAGACTGGAGGTCAAAAGTCCAAAATCAAGGCATCAGCATGGCCACACTCCCTACAAAGCTCTAAAGGAGACTCTGTCCCTTTCCTCCTCCAGTTTCTGGTGGCCACCGGCGTTCCTTGGCTTGTGCTGCATCCCCTCACACTGCATTTTCCTGTGGTGTCTCCCAACATTCCTTCTCACAGTGATTGCAGGCGGTATTCACAAGGATAATCCAGGATGTTCTCCTCCTCTCAAGATCTTTCATCTGATCACAGCTTTTTGCAGTAAAGGCGACACCTGCTCTTTTACCATGCAAGGTAATATTCACAGTTTTGGGGGATTAAGACACAAACATATCTTTTGGGGGGCTACCACCAGCACTATTAATATATCATTTTTAAAGATAAGTTAACTAAATATCAGAAAGCTGAGCTAACATGCCTGAGACCACACACCGAGTAAAACGATAAACCTAGAATTTGAACCAACATCTAACTCCAAGTCCTTAACTACTAGATATAATTTCCCCTCACCTCGAGGCTGATAGAGATGCCCTTCTCGGTGTGCCCTGTGCTTACTTATCCTGATTCTTACGCACTGACGAGTGTGTGCCTGGTTACCGGTATGTCTTCTCTACTATACAGTCAGTTCACGAGCCATGCCTCCCCTGGTCTACAGTGGCTCCCTGGCACCCATCACAATGCATGGCATATAACAGTTACTCAGCAAATGTGAGACATACCTACCTCTTCATTGTGACCAAGGAACCCTGAAAGAAACTTTGAACATCACAACCTAGTCTTCTAAGTCACCTCCTTTCTGCTATTAAATTATGTTTCATTTTGCCACCTTAGCTTTATATGGGTTTTTTAAGCTACATTTATTATGGCAGTAATATTAAAATGTAGCAATATGAAAAACATTAAAAATGAGCTTATCTGTACAATTAATCTCTTTGATATTATTTTCTGAAAACAATATATAGATTACTGAGTGTGTAATCTTCTCTCAGTCTTATGATAAATATTTGATATTCTTTTTTTTACATTTTTTAACGTTTATTTATTTTTGAGACAGAGAGAGAGACAGAGCATGAATGGGGGAGGGGCAGAGAGAGAGGGAGACACAGAATCAGAAGCAGGCTCCAGGCTCTGGGCCATCAGCCCAGAGCCCGACGCGGGGCTCGAACTCACGGACCGCGAGATCATGACCTGAGCTGAAGTCCGACACTAAACCGACTGAGCCATCCAGGCGCCCCTGATATTCTTTTAAGTTCAATTCCTACTGACTGTACAATTGTCAGACTAATATCTTCACTATAACAGGTTCAGCTTGGTGCTATCAAATAGAAAATAAATACATGTTAAAAATGATAGATTTTAAAGTCTTTATTTTGGTGACATCAAAACCTGCTTGTTAAAAAGATTTTATTATTATTTATATTCCTATTTAATAGCTATAGGATGAAGAGGAAGAGAAGAAACAGTATTTTAATGGGACAAAATGAAGATGAGTTTCACCACTGACATCTGTTTGAAAGATTGGACATTTAATTTAAATCATTTGTTCCATGATCTGGAAATGGCATCCATATTTCCTAGACACAGAAAAACATGAAATGAATGAAGGGATTAGACAGTGGGAAGTCCTGGAAAATACTCACACTCCATGCCTTTCTTTTAGAAGACATATCCAAGTAACTAAGATAATTCAGGATAATTAACTCAATTTTTCAAATGAAAATAATAATTATTTAAGAAAAAGGGATTTAAGAGCATGCCTGTATAAAAATGATTTATAACAATGATTGGTAAGATTAAGGGACACCTGGCTGGCTCAGTCAGTAGAGCATAAGACTCTTGATCTTGGGGGCATGAGTTCAAGCCCCACATTAAATATAGAGTTTACTTAAAAAAAAAAAGAAAAATGTGGTATGAATTATCAAACTATAAAGAAAATAAGCTTCAGAAAAAGGTCCAGATGTTAATGCAAGAACACGTTACTAGATAGGATTTACATCAACAAAAGATATTTTGTTCATACATTTCCCACAATATGACCATCTAAATCCCACACGGATGATACACATTTTTCAATAGTCCTGCCTAGATGCCAACATGTTCACAAAGTAAAAACGTTAAATATTATCAAGATGTTTGATCTGCTTGATGCAAAATAAGCAAATTTTTAAAAATACTTTCAGTGTTTTATTTAAAAAACCATTTAAGTGAAGGGTCAGATATTACATAAGGTACTTTACTTAGAATCAAATACCGTAAGTTCCCATCTTTAAATCAAGCCAGTTATGTAAATTTCAGGAAGTTCTGTAACCTTTATGTGCCTCATTATGCTAGAGTCATGAAGGTGAAGGAGGACTCCAGTCTTATCTTGTCAACTACCAACCTAATGTCTGACAATCAATCAGCGTTCAAAACTCAAATGCCTTCAATAATTAAGCAAGGGACATAAATGTATAAAAGTGTGCAATTGCTTTGTGTAATAAACAAGAAGTGATGGAATCATTGGCTAGTTTAAATTTGCAAATTTGGCCTAATTGTCATCCAATGTGAAATTTGAAACGTGGTTGCCCAAATAATTGCTCTGCTGTATGATATTTTAATTGGTGGTTTTCCATTCTGTGTACTGTGCACAAAGAAACAAAATACTCAATTTTTTTGCCATCCAATACTCAAAAAAAAAAATCAATGAATACACGAAAGAAAGACAGCGAACTATCATTCAAAGTGGATGAAGTCTTTTAATAAGGAAAAGTGTCAGACTAAGTGGGCTCTAAGAGTACTTCTAGATCTAAATTTCTATGTTTTCTAGACCGGTGCTATTCCGAGTATGGCTTTTGGACAAACGGCATCAGCATCACTGGGGAATTTAAAATAAATAAAAGACCTGAGGCTCCACCACAAACCAGTTCAATCAAAAACTGCATTTTTAATGACGTCCCTAGATGATCTGCATGTATTTAAAATTGGAGGGTCCTTGTATTGAAAGATATAATACAAAAAGTAGACTCAACTTGCTGAGAAATAAGTCGTCTGTTAGTATTTGTATAAAGAATTAAGAAGTGATGCTCTTTGTAGGATTTATGGAATCTTTGTTATTTTGAGATTTGTAAATCATCTCACAGAGTCTTACCATTTTGGTGTGGATTCAATACATTCTTTCCCAAAATAAGGGAACAGACTACCTGACCTCTTAGTTTTGGTCCAGCCCTGAATTCTTAGGATCACATGTGTTCGCTTGAAATTTGGCATTGTTTTAAATGACTGCATTCACAGAATGGTTTCAATTTCTTCCTTTCCTTGGTGGAGTGAAGAAAGGTTGAAAGTTCAGCTTTCATTTACACATACAATTTAAGCTGAACACTTCATAAGTCTATTGGTTTTAAGGAGAAATATTTTGCAAGCAATGTAGATAAAATTGAATATTCTTGGTAAATATGAATTTAGGCCATTGGTGAAATGAGTGCTTTTTTATCCATTAGTCAGTTATAAGCCTAAAATAGCCATGCTAGCATACTTTCTCAATTCTGAATTTTTTAGGATAATTTTGTGAATACAATTTTCCAATCCTTTGCAGAGAAATCTTTTCAGGCAGTTCTGAAACACATTCTTTCAGTATTAAGTACAAGACAAGTCTTAAATATTCCGTTTAAAAACTGAGCATATTATTTTAAATATTCACTGGGGAAGTGCTCAATTCTAGATAAATAATGATCTCCCCAGTTAATTGTTCAGGACCAAATTTTCAAATGTATTATTGAGTGTCATTAAACATTTTAGGCATGTTGTTTTCATCCGTGAACTGCGTTTCCCAGAATACTGGTTGAGGTTACCTGCCTAAGTGCCTTTTAAAGTGAATAAGGATGGCCCATGAACCCACCTGTTCTCTCTGTTATAAGAATACATTTTAGGTGGAGGGGTAGGAAAAATGGGTGGAAGTGATCAAAAGCTACAAACTTCCAGTTATAAGTTCTAGAGACACAATGCACAGCATGAGTCATATACTTAACAATATTCTATTGCACATTTGAAAGTTGCTAAGAGAGTAGATCTTAAAAGTTCTCATCACAAGAAACAATTGTAACTTTGTGAGGAGATGGCTGTGTTAACTAACTAAACTTGTGGTAATCACTTCACAGTATGTGTGTATACATCAAATCACAATGCTGTATACCCAAAATTTATACAATGCTATATACCAATTATATCTAAATAAAGCTGGAAGAACAAAAAGGAATATATCTTATTGTTGGTATGTTGACTATATTGGAAAGTGAGTCTCACCCTTTTAGTCAAACTGGGTGGTAATGGATTACCAAATGAAAAGTTAATTCAATAAAGATATTCAACCATTATTTATGTAAACGTAACTTTTAGAAAAGTCTTCTAAGTAGTCAAACAGGACAGTTGCACATGAATGCCATCCTCATTAGGAAATGTCTAGAAGCCAGCTGGAAAGATGGTATTTTGACCTTGCAGTTACATTAACCTTCTCTTCTCTTTTATCATCTGCTCATACCAGCAGGAAAAATACTACTTATCACTCCCCAATTTTCCCTATATTAAAATTTCTTAACAGTTTACTGGGCATTGAGGAAGAGATACAAAGAAAATTATTACTTTTTAAAATGATAATGAAATTGTAGACTGGCATTACCTTTTATGGAAAGATTGTTATTGTTCAGAAAACTAATTTTGGAAAGAAAATTAACTTTGGTCATTCTGAAGAGGAAACGATTTTTGTTAAGCAAGGGTAAGACAATTTGATATTGCAAGTCTCCTAAAAAATACACAATTTATTTATCCATTCTTATTCAAAATATGAAGAGAAAAAAATCAAAATAGTCATATGTCTCCATCCAAACATAAAGTGGCCAGGAAATGCAATCTTGTACCTACACACACACACACACACACACACACACACACACACACACACAAAATACTTTATACTGAAAATTATGAGAATCCTGGTCATCTACCTAATTTTCTCTGCCTTTATCTGACAGGTACTTCAGCCAAGTGATGAAGGAAAGGAGAGTGTGAGCCATGAATGACAATCCACATGAGGTGCATAATCTAGAATTAGCTATAATAATAATTTGGCTTAGGGGCACCTAGGTGGCTCTGCTGGTTAAGCATCTGTCCCCGGATTTTGACCCAGGTCATGGTCTGCTGGTTGGTGAGATCAAGCCCTGCACAGGGCTCTGCATTGACAGCACATAACCTGCTTGGGATTCTCTCTCTCCCCCTCTCTCTCTCTCAAAATAAATAAGTAAAAACTTAAAAATAATAAAAATAGTAATTTGGTTTAAAAAATTCATATACCCTGAGAATGCAAGCTGGTGCAGCCACCCTGGAAAACAGTATGAAGGTTTCTCAAAAACTAAAAATAGAACTACCCTACGACCCAGCAATTGCACTACTAGGCATTTATCCAAGGGATACAGATGTGCTGTTTCAAAGGGGCACATGCACCCTCATGTTTATAGCAGCACTATCAACAATAGCCAAAGTATGGAAAGAGCCCAAATGTCCATCTATGGATGAATGGAAAAAGAAGATGTGGTGTATATATACAATGGAGCATTACTCGGCAATCAAAAAGAATGACATCTTGCCATTTGCAACTACGTGGATGGAACTGGAGAGTATTATGCTAAGTGAAATTAGTCAGTCAGAGAAAGACAAAAATCATATGACTTCACTCATATGAGGACTTTAAGAGACAAAACAGATGAACATAAGGGAAGGGAAACAAAAATAATATAAAAACAGGGAGGGGGACAAAACAGAAGAGACTCATACATATGGAGAACAAACTGAGGGTTACGGGAGGGGTTGTGGGAGGGGGGATGGTCTAAATGGGTAAGGGGAATTAAGGAATCTACTCCTGAAATCATTGTTTCACTATATGCTAATTAATCTGGATGTAAATTTTAAAAAATAAAAAATAAAAGAAATAAAAAATGCATATACCCACTGTTTGTTGACATGCCCATAGTGAGCCTTTCAGCTATTTCTACTAGAAATGTTAATTAATTTGAATTGATAATGGTGCTGTGCTGTGGGTTGAATTCCTTTCCCCAAAAGACAGGTTGAAGTCCCAATCCCCAGTACCTCAGCATGTGACCTTCTTTGGAGATGGGGTCATCCTTGATTACAGAGGTAATCAAGTTAAAATGAGAGCATTAAACTGGACTCTAATCCAATATGACTGGTGATTTTAAAAAGGGGGAAGTTTGGACACAGAAACAGACACACATGTAAAGGAGAACACAATATGACAGACGAAGGCAGAGATCAGAGTGTTGCCTCTATGAGCTAAGGAATGCCAAAGATCGCCAGCAAACCTTCAGAAGCTAGAAGAGAGAATCTTCAGAAGAAAGCAACACTTTTGGCACCTTGATTTCTAACATCATCTCCAGAACTGTGAGGCAATAGTTTTCTGTTGTTTAAGCCACCCAATTTGTGGAACTTTGTTATGGCAACTCTAGGAATCTCATTCAGACAGACTGTGATTCACATGAGTGTATTATAGCATTAAGTTGGATCTCTTGGTAAACAGAAAAATAATACAATATAAACTTATGAGCGAAAAAGTGGTACTTTTTGAGGAACCAAAAATATATATGAAGATTTTTGAAGCTGGCTAGTTATCAGTCTTGGCCAAGGATAGATGACTGTATTTGACTCAAAAAGATTTGTTATAGAACTCCATAAAATCCATATAATAGAGTGAACATAAACACTCTATTCTAGTGGACCTCTTGAAATGTATCAAGACCTTTTTTTAACATGCATAATATTGATAATTTTAAAGATTCAATATGTTCAATAGACCTTAACAAAGTCAGTTTAAGTCCTACAAGCCTTTTTTATCTGTTGTATAAATTTTAAAAATTTATGAAAATGATACTTCTTAGAGATAGTCCTTCAATCTTACATTTACGAGGCTCTTGTTATGGATGAAACACAATTGGTGGGCTAGATTATGCTGCAGTAAGGGACAGCTTCCAAATGTAAATGGTATATCATACCAGGATGTCATTACTCCTCATGTAACACACCCATCATAGGTCAAATGAGATACTAGCTCAGGTCTCTTCATTTCTGGACCAAGCCCCACATTAAAGCCACAATCTACATTTACCTTAAGAGAGGGAAAGGTATTCAGGAGAATGTCCTCAGACAATTAAATGCTCTAGCCTGAAATTGATACATGTAACATTTGTTCATAAGCAATTTGCCAGAAATAACCATTTGTCCCCACCCAAACATGAGGGAGCAAAAAAGTGCAACCCTACCCTATGCTTTAGAAAACAGCATTAGTAACTATCAAAATGATATCATTTAATTTTTATGCATTTATGAATTACAGAATTGTAACCCTTAGCCAAGATTATATACCTGATAAGTGGCAGTTCTGGTCTTTGGACTCTGATCTACTTAACTCAAAAGCTTCTAACAAAGATGCTACAATGTGTTTCTAAAGTTGTTTTTTTCTCCAGATCAGAGCTTTTCTATGAAAATCTAATTAAAGTTGAAGTAGAAATAGAACAAAAATGAAAGGTAAACAGTGGAAAATACAATTTGTGAACTTGTAAAAAAAATAAAATTCTACATTTATTAGTGATCAACCTCTTCCGTGAAATCTCAGTTGGTTTAATTTTCACAATGTGAATATTTTTATACTTGATATTTGATATGTACAGTATATTTCATTTTTTTTCCATATCTATGAAGGAAAAATGCTTTTTTCCCCTCTAACATCACATCCTGTGCCCCACAGTATTCCATGATGATGTGGCTTATTTCTGTAAAACAAATGACTCCCTGCAGTATTACTTTCAGATGAGATCATATCAGATCTCATAAGCTGAGCCAAGCAGGGGTTGTGCACAAATGAGATCTCTAAGGAGAATCTAAATACTGTAAGAAAATATTTTCAGGGACTCAATAAATAACATTTGGAGGTGATTAAATAACAAAAACAAAAAGAATGCCTCACCCTTAGCAAGCTGTTAAAATTCAACATCACAGCACTTATATTAGATGAAATTAAACCAAAACCCTGGATTATAACAACCTTTGTGCTCATTTTCATTTGTGTAAGTTAAGAAAGCTTTAGGACCTACCTATATTTAAATATAACAACAGAACATCATTATTTGCCTTACACTAATTTCTTACTTTTCCTTCAGGATTTTCTCCCCTTTGTGTTCCAGGAAAGTACAGCAGTATACCCTTACCTGCAGGGGAGATGTTCCAAGACTCCCAATGCATGCCTAAAAATGCAGATAGTACTGAACCCTATATATACTATGTTTTTTTTTCCTATATATACATAGCTATGATAAAGTTTAATTTATAAATTAGACACAAAAAGGATTAGCAATAGCTAAGAATAAATTAGAACAGTTATACCAATATACTGTATGTAATAGAAGGTGTGTGAATATGGTCTCTTTCTCAAAATATCTTGTACTGTACTCACCTTTCTTTTTATGATGATGTGAGATGATAAAATGCCTATGTGACGAGATGAAATGAGATGAGTGATGTAGGTGCAATGATGTAATGTTAGGATACTACTGATCCAGTGATAAGAGGATCACCGGCTTCTGGACTGCAATTGACCATTACTAACTGAAACTGTCGAAAGTAAGACTGCAGGAAAAGGTACTACTGTATTTCTCTTTCTCATTGTCTGTACACAACTGAATTAAGAACTAGTTTATATACAGATATCTAATCTACATGCACAATGCTCCTACCATTAAACTATATAAATGCAACAATTAATAAAACACCATGTGAGGACAGTTTTATATCTTACAAAGGCATTTTGATTTGTTTTTTTTAATTGCCTAAACACAGAAATGGGAAATTGTAGTTCTTGATTTTCCTGCTCCATATAAGAAGATCTTTATAAACTTACAATTGTCCAACAATACAAATGACTTCCATGGATATTAGTGAGCCCCACAATCTTAGACGGGCTTTAAACAGATATTAAACACCTCCAGAGAGTTACTGGAGAAGTGATCATGACATGGTATTGACCAGATGACATGTAAGTTGTTTCCATCTAAGATTTTATGATTTAGATAATAAATATGCAACCTAAGTACTCAATAAACACTATTCAGCACTTCTGTGACTGAGCAGCTGGCCATCAAAGAAAAGACCTAATCAATTATAGGAAATCCTGTGAGGTAAAGGGCAGGCATGGTTCCCACATAAGGTGACGTCAGTTTACTTAGCACCAACAACACCTGACAAAACTCTAATGGTGGAGATGGGGCTTTGAACACTCTGAGCCCCCACACTCTGAAGACAAAAAAGTGATCAAATTAAAGTGTGTAGAAGTTGGGAAGGAAAAAAATCACATTAAATGAGAGAAAGCAGGAAGTGAAGAAAGTAAATTTCTGAAGTTGAGAAAAGGGACATCCAACTGTCAGGTTGTACCCTATTATCAGGCAAGGGCTTTCTGAAGAATAATGAATAAAAGATTAAAATCCCCTTTCAAAGACTGAGCTCATAGTAGCCCCCTAGGGAGGGGAGAAAGGGACTTAGCTATTATGATGGCAACTTTGAACATCTCAGGCACTTAGCTAGCACCCTCCTGAGCCTTAACCACCAAATCAAGTCCATTAAATACTTAAGTTTTTAAAGCTCCCTAAATTTTATTCTCTGAATGCATGGATTTTAGTGATGGCTTGACAAAGTTCAATAAATAGTTCCTAGGGGTACTCAGATATACAAAGTACATAAATGTATTGTTATTATTCACAGTTTAAAGTACCTAAGTACCTCTAAAATAAATGCATTTGCACTCTGGCATTTTAAAAGAGCTTGTTCTGAAAAAAGACATTTATATTATTTTAAGTCAAGAAGAAGGAGATTTATGAGAGCCATAAATCTAGGGAAAAATATTCTAGTAAAGAATCAAAGAAAATAGCAGTATATTATTAACAAATTACATAGTGCCTTCATTTCAGAGATAAAGTCCTCAGCACCAAGGACAGAATATGTATAGAAAGAGATCAATTTACACATCATTTTAATTGATCCACTTCCTCAACATTTAGTAGTGTCAGTGACAGGTGAATAAAGGAAGCAGAAGAAAACTTACCTGGTAAATCTACCAGACCATATATAGATAATACATAAAAATACCTCTGGTAAATCACGTCCTTTCTTTTCTCTCTCCCTCTTCCTCCCTAAATGACTAAGCTTTGATTTAAAAAAATGCTAGAAGAACGGAGGAAGTGGGTAGGATTCAATATGAGAATATTTTCATAGGTGCTGTGCATTTCTCTGGGTGGTGTGCAAGGACCTAGCACCCAAGAGCCACAGCAGAGAACTACAGAGCCCCCTGCCCCTATTGCAGTCACTGAAATCCCGAAACCCTCACCACTACTTAATATGTATCAGGCATATCTGCTTCTGTGTTGTTCATTGTCCCACTTCCTGACACACAAGCACTGGACCCAAGCGAGAAACCAAGCCCCCGAAGTCATCGCTCAGAAAGCTGGCTTCAAATGTACAACTTATTATTCATGACATCATCTAGTAGGTTAAGCAAAGTCATAACTGTCATGGCCAGTTTCTGTCTCTATAGGTCATTGCAACTACCTTTCTTTCCCATTACAACTATAACTTAATCTTTTATTCATATCCCCTCATAGATTTCTAATCATTTAAACTCTGTTAGTGTTTGGGAATCACAATATCCTTATAAGATCAAAAAGATGATCAGATTGTGTATTCTTTATATTGATACATAGGTATTGACTGTTTAGTAGTTTTGGTCTCTGAGGGATCCTCAACTTAATCCTTATGTTAAGTGGAATAGAGCTCAGTCATAGTGAATTTTGAATCTTAAAATAGGATTTACAACACAAAAAAGCAAGGGAAATGATTATTGTTGGATTTGTTTCCTTCAACACTGAGGTATCTTCTTTCTTTTGTATACCCTTCCTGAGTTCACACACCTAAGAACCAGGCAGGATCTGGGTGATTAAGAAATCCCCTTGGTACCCAACTGGAGCATATTCAAACAGAGAACCTCTGGATTCTCTTGTTTCTAAGTCAGTCAGGTGGCTAAAGCAAGTATCATAGTAGTTAAAATATGGGGACTTCATCATACAGAAATGCACGTTTTCATTTACTGCTTCTAAGAAAAAAGAGTGAGTTAAAACAATTCATCTATAGTCATTTATCTGGCAAGCATTTAACAATTGTTTAGTTCAGAATTTCTATACCATAGTTCAGTGAAGCTTGAAATCACAGTATTATTTCTCATTTTGCTCATATGTTATCTGTATGCTTGAATGTATTGCTAAATAGATTTGAATGTGAACTATCAGTACTAAGTAGAAAGTTTCTTTTGCATGATTAGAATGTCTTTCATGTAAATATTCTGGGTTGTGCTAGAACATTTTATTATGTGGTTTAGATTATTGTGTCATACTGCTTTCTTTAGGATTTTTGAGAATTAAAGAGGGCTCTACAGTAACAATTTAGATAATGCCACAGAGCATTTTCCCCGATAGTTTGTGTTACATTAATTAATGGATTAAAAATGACATGTTTTTTAACAAGCTTGAAATATTTCTCTGCAGGTGAGACACTCTTTCAAAAAAGGTCATGTGGGGGTGCCTGGGTGGCGCAGTCGGTTAAGCGTCCGACTTCAGCCAGGTCACGATCTCGCGGTCTGTGAGTTCGAGCCCCGCGTCAGGCTCTGGGCTGATGGCTCAGAGCCTGAAGCCTGCTTCCGATTCTGTGTCTCCCTCTCTCTCTGTCCCTCCCCCGTTCATGCTCTGTCTCTCTCTGTCCCAAAAATAAATAAAAGTTGAAAAAAAAATTAAAAAAAAAAAAGGTCATGTGTTGGATAAAATTTAACTTCAAATTATTAACATGCATGGAGGTCTCACTCTTGTCTGTTCCTTAACAACATCAGTAGACACGAAGTCACTAGAAAGCCGCAGGAGATCAAAGGTGCATGATTCTAATTTGGGATTATTAAGCTACCTCCTTTCTACTGGGATAGGTATCATCCAATGTATCACTGAATTGGGGATAAACCACTGAGGCATATTCAAAGGCAAAGCAGCAAATCAAGTTGGAAGAGCAGAGTGGGAGTTATAGTTAAATACTGAGACACCTAAGTAAACCCCAGCTGACCAGTAGATTGTGAGCTAAATAAACAGTGAGCACTACTGTGGCAAAACTCACTAAAACAGCAGCTTTACTGATGCTGGGGAAAACCATGTTGTTCTAGCTCCCTCTCTTACCTACCAAGAAGATGATATCATCTGGCAAATACCAAGGATAATATGGGCTAGAAGTTCAGCCTCTCAAGCATAGGATTTTCTTCTGGACAGACTTGTAGATACAGGTATGCTTAAAAAGATGGAGTGATCAATCAATTAGCGGATGTTCCATCATAGTTAAATACAATTAGATTTATATAATTCTGGTCTGAAAGCACAAAGTAACTACTTTTTAATAACTTAATTCTAGTAAATCTGGTAGGGAAATATGAAGATATTGTTAAGCAGAAGACTGTTGCTTAATAGCACATAGAAACTTCTTGTGTTTTTCTTAATCTTCGGGGCACAAAAATGTCACCATGGATTCTTTGCCCTTACCTCTGTTTGGTGAGCGAATAGAACATCACTAGCTTTACACTTCCCTTTCTCTTGAGTGCCTTTATTATTTTAATAAACCTTCAATGAGAAGGGTATCATACATTAATGATCCTCCTGTTAGAAAGAGAAGAGAAGAAAGATGATTTGTTTGCTGATATATGCTAAACATCTACAACAGTACCTATCACAGTGAATATTTGTGGCATTCATTATTTAATTAATTTTGTATTGGACATAGGATCTATGTATTTGAGGAGACATCTTACTTTTTACATAGCCACAACCTGGAATTTCGGGAAGGTATCAGCGGTGTAATATTTTTGCAATGTAAGAATTTTTTGAACTTAGTAGTATTATTTTTGTTTAACTTTCAATAATTTTATTGGGCACGTAAAGGACCCTCAGTTTATGGCACATCCCTTATGCCTCAGAACCTCGATGGCATTAGTTCCAGACACCATATTTTCACCCATTGTCCTTCAGGTGGTTGTCTTGTGGATGGATTACATGTAGTTGCAGGTGAGAGCAGTCCATCTCTGCCTCTGGGTTCAACAGGAGCCTATTTAGATGTTGTGTCTGTGTGGCGTTCATCTCCCACAGGCTATTTTCTAGCCTGGTCTTCATATTTGTCATTGAGTCAAGGTCAATCTCCAAGGTCTCCAAGGTCTGTGCATCTTGGTGGTGTTTCTGTTATTTGAAAAATGAGCCTTATGGCATTCTCCTCAAATTGCCTAATCAATTACTTGTCCAGTCTTTCCCAAGTCCTTTCATATCAAGTAACAGGAGACTTGGATACTGGTCATATTCATGCAGACATCCTCAGATTTGGGGGCATCTATACCCATGGTCATCCCAGAGCTGGCAATATGGACGTGAAGACTCTTCCCTCTTCACCATGGTTCTTTTTCATGAAAAATAGTTCCTTCAGAGCCTCAGTCATCTCCATTTGAAATCTGTGGAGAACAGAGACATCTCTTTCCTCAAAAAAGGTACAAAGCCAGCTTGGCCTTGTACTTGACTCTGAAATTGCCAGCAGCCACATATGTACTATCAGTCTGTAAGATGATATAAGCATTGTATAAAGTTTGTAGACATCTGATCTACAGCTCTTAGCCAGTCTAGAAATTATGTCCCAGTTCCACTCTAGAGTCCCCTTTCTATTTTTTTTTTTTTTTTACTTATTTTTAGTTATTTCCCCTTCTATTTCTAGTTACCTTTCTCACTTATTTTCCCAAGTCCAGGGAGAAGACTAGGTTGTTTTTCAGATATTCCAGTGATATTCTTTCTTGCTTTGAACACCCCCTGTTGTTCCAGCCAGGTTCTCAGTCCACTATACTCTCATCACACCAGAATCTGGTAGACTGAAGAGCCTAAGATCCCAGTCTCAGCACAGAATCTGGCCATGAAGATCAGGACTATGAGCTCAGCAACCAGTAACTGATGAGGAAAGTGATCGAGTGTGCAGGGAAACTCACTGAAAGGAAGGAAAAAGGCAAGTGACACGCTATCTTAGGCCACAAAGTTTTTAATCAGAAGTATTATTGAGGCCTATTGCAAGGGACAATATGATAAATGTTTATAAAGAAACATATACATATGTATTATATTTATATTCATACACACACATTGAGCTTAAATTAGTTGTATAAACTATTTAAAACATAAACAGAGTCAAATAAAAAATCATAAGGTAATGAACACTATTGCTTCATCAATTATGTGTTACACAAATGTTAGTTAATATTTTATAGTCGCTTCCACATTTGTAAATGATGTTGCTTTCCCTCTCTACTGCAGTGCTGATAGCAGAAAGGACGTGAGCTTTGGAGTGAGAGTATCTAGTAAATAGTAGCACCCTGGCTAATCACATCTGTAAAATGGGGATGACATCATGTGTCATGTAGAGGTGTGCCAATAAGAAACAAAATTATAAAGTGCCTGAAAATTAGCAAATCCTGAAGAATTGTACTATTATTATTTTATTTTGTTTAACAAGTATTTAATATATTCTTTATAATAAATTTGAATGTGTTTAGGATTTTTTTTAAAGATAACTCAAATATTTGACATTACAAAGTATTTTATTTAGATGCTCTGATATTCTGTCTCTCATCCTACACTCACCACATCGCTAGTTTCCTTTTTTACACACAGTTTTCACAAAACTATGCAGTTGTCTTTTTATCTAGGCACTAGGAGATAAGTAGCCTTTGATACAAACTTAATGATCATGTGGATAGCAATGTGTAACTTCCCAAATTCTCTAACATCTAATATGCTACTCGAATCACACAACAGCTTCAGGTAAAAAATATTGAGACGTCAAAGAGTTAGCAACCTTGACAAAGGTCACACATTATAATGTACAAAAACTAGAGTAAAAAGTAATTGTCCCCAGCTAGTGTCCTGCTGTCTTCTGGAAATGTTCCAACAACTGAGGGTAGATTTTTTTTTCTTAAAAATTATAAAAAAAAAATAGCAAAACAAGATTACCATCTCCCATGTTTTGGGAAATTAGTCTAAAGTCTTACAGTTTGTTTAAATATTTTCTATGGCATTGTTGAGAAAAGGCTCTCACTTAAATACAATTAGACATAGCATTCATTCACCTTCTCTCAAAATACCTCTTTCCATTGTAAATGAGTATGGCGACCAGAGAATGGGTTCCTCATAAATAACTAAAATGAGGCTCTGGATCAGGTATTTTTACATCAAAAATTTAACTCTATTGCTTTTCTTAGTATCCCAACCAGATTCCTGGGTTTATTTTTCTTCTGCCTGGATAAATTGGCATCTTCGTTAAAGTTTTTAAATCTACATATAGAGTCTCTGAACTGTGAAGTACATTATTTTAACTAGTCCCTTGATTTCACCTATTCATCTATTTAGTATCTACTAAACATAGCATCTTATGTTTACTACGTATTTACTATATACAAATCATTTTTCTAAGTGCTAAAATTAGATGGAAGAACTACCTTGTCTTGTAGTTTATAGTTTTACTCATGATTTCGTTTTAATACAGGTGACCTGAAAAATATTAGCATCAGTACTTTCATTTCATATTCATTCAATAAATTATTTTGGTTTCTATGGCAACAGCCCTATGGCAGAAGAATTGATAGAATTAATAAAATGTCCCCCAAATTCAACTCTCATTTTCAAGACATAGTTTATGTTTATCATTATGCAAAATATCTCAAATCTCAAAATTGTTGCTACCATAACTACCATAGGGTATAAATATTCTCAAATCTCCTTCTTATAGTTAGGATCTAAAGCTCTGTTTTCTTGTTACTTATCATGTCTTAGGGGTGTATGTATCCTAAATGATCAATACACATATCAATAAGCTATTATTATATGTTTTGGCTCTTGCTAGTAGCAACAATTAATATAGATTTTCTAGATTGTCCTCAAAACTCTTTAATAGGATTTTTTAAAAGTCAGATTTTATTCTGACTTCCAGCTGTTATCTCTTCTATCTGCATAAATTCTGTAAAATATTCAGATCTCTGTCTTTTTCAGTTCAGTTCAAATACAAATAGTATTTAAACACTTTCCTTAGGAAAATACACACACACACATATATATATATATATATATATATATATATATAATATAGATAAATCACATATATTCACATATATAATATATAAATCATATATATAATTTACGTATATGATGAGTCTATATCTGTATACATATATATATATATATATATATATATATATAGAGAGAGAGAGAGAGAGAGAGAGAGAGAGAAAGTTTAAATACAATTAAATGTTCTCTCAGGAATAGACATCAGACAATTTATGACCTAGCAAAGTGCTTCCAAGCAAACCATAAGGGTAGTCATTCTTTACACATTTCCATATTGAAGGGTATAATATAAAAACAAAATTGAAAACTATCATACAGGCAGCAGAATGATTATCTTGTAATCATTTATGTGACCTGTAGTATTGTGAGTTTTCTATAATGCTAAAGCAGTAGGATATTTTGTTTTAAATGTATTTGATCATTTTCAAGGAAACAAAGCGTGTCCTATCTACCCAACCAAAGAAGATACTTTTTTTCTGAAAAATCTCAGGAGCCCTGGAGGACAAGATTGTGCAGAATTTTGAGCATGAGATATGAGATACGCCTGTGAAAGATATCTCTAGAGATTTTGAGATAAATAAAGATGAACTGTGGGGAATTTTCCAGCTCCCACGAGTAATTCCATAGTCTCAAGCATTCATGTGTCTGAAGGTAAACCCTTTTCAGTCTCATTATCCTCTAAAAACACAGACAAGGAGTATGAGACAAAGTGCACTATCAGGAAAGTTATTTCATGAATAGAAAATGATATTTTTATTTTTTCCCCAAGTACCCCTAAATCTGAAGCCCTCTCATACATATGGCCAGAAAAAGAAAGGCGCTTCCCTGATTTCAAAATACACAACCACCAAGTTAGGCTGATATTAGCAGAAAATGGAGGGTCTTAAAAGGAAGTATTTACTCTCCTTTGTTTTGGAGAGACATGTTGTCTGATGCCTACAGAGATGCATATGCAATGAATATGTAGGTTAAGGAGAAGGGAAAATGACCCTCACAGTGAAAGCTGATCCCTCAATCTCCAAGCTGCTGCCCTTATAAAAGTAATCATAGACCTTATCTAATTGGGATTGATGTGGTTTTTTATGCATTTGGTAGTGCTTGAATCTGTGTGTGGTCAATAGCAAACATTAAGCAAAGGGGCAGAAATAATTTTCAGATTCCTTAATCACAAAAGCTGTGTCTTATTTCCCTTTGAATTAATTTAATGAATATTAATTGGGCACATGCTAGGAGCCAGATATAGTTTTAGGTTCCAGAAATATAGTGGAATACAAAATAGACAAATTTTGTTCTCATGAATATTGGATTCTAATGAAGATGATTCTAACAAAAATAAGCAAATAAAAAATAATTCCAGACAGTGATAAGTACTATGAAGAACATTAAATAGGATCATATAATAAGAATCCGTATGGTTGGGGAAGGTAGCAATATGCAGGACAATCAAGGAAAGATTGAGCTGTCAGCCACGAAGAGCAAATGAGGTAAAGATACAGATATTGCAGTGGCCTACTTGAAAAGATGTTCAAAATGGTCAAGGTGCTGAAAGAAGCCTAGTGTGGCTGGAGCACAGGAAGCAAGAGGAGTGTTAAGGGCCAAAGTCAGAAAGGCATGAAGAGGACAGATTCTATAAGACCTTGTAGGTTATGGTAAAGGGTTGGAGTTTTATTATAAATGCAATGTGCCATGAGTCTCAGAACGAGTGCAGGCACAGAGTAGACAATTAGGCATTGCTTAACATTGAAATAATGCTGGAAATCTGCTTCCATGTACACCTGCATTCTTAAGCCTAGTTATTTTTCCATCAAAGTAAAGTCTTATGCCTGAGTTCCACTACTCTTGAAAGTAGTCTGCTTGGGGCACCTGGTTGGCTCTCTTGGTTAAACATCTGACTATTGGTTTCAGCTCAGGTCATGATCTCACAGTTTGTGAATTCCAAACCCCACATTGGGCTCTGTGCTCACAGTGCGGAGCCTGCTTAGGATTCTCTCTCTCCCTCTCTCTCTGCCCCTCCCCTGCTCTCTCTCTGTGTCTCTCTCTCAAAAATAAATAAATAAACCTAAAAAAATTTTTATATAAAAAATATAGTCTACTTAACAAGCAAACCATCTTAATTTTTACATCAAGACAATTTGCTCAACCAAAAGTTATAAACACTTTCATTTTTAAATGAAGGTTATTTCTCATTAAACAAGGGGAAAATCCATGAGTTTTTCCATCCATCTTACTTATTATGCATGTTTGCTACAATTTAGTCATTAATCATAGCTTATATGTAGTTCTAGACAAAAGATCATGTCAAGACTATTTTTTTGTTTTATGTCTACTGATGTGTACATCAGTTATGGGACATGAACTTTGTAATCGTTTTCTGATTTTCCCCAAGGCCAACTTCTTTTTCTTCCTTTCTTACAGGTTCTAGACATTCTATGCTATAGCTGAACTTTTTTTTAAAGACTGCATCATCTTTCTAAGAAAAGTATCTGTAAAGAAATTTTAATTTTTTTTCTTTTTTTTTTCAACGTTTTATTTATTTTGGGGACAGAGAGAGACAGAGCATGAACGGGGGAGGGGCAGAGAGAGAGGGAGATACAGAATCGGAAACAGGCTCCAGGCTCTGAGCCATCAGCCCAGAGCCTGACGCGGGGCTCGAACTCACGGACCGCGAGATCGTGACCTGGCTGAATTCGGATGCTTAACCGACTGCGCCATCCAGGCGCCCCTGTAAAGAAATTTTAAAAAATAGTTCTAAAATGGTGTTCTTATGAGTCAAGATTTATAGACTCTTCTTCCCTTTTAGTCTTTCATTTTTGAGACTTTATATTCATTTATTTAAGAGACAGTCATATATCCAGTTATTTTCTAGGTGCCAGCTACTGTCTTACATACTTTACACATATGAACACATTAAATAAAATGTAACAATAGTATTGAAGTGGCATTCACAGTGTATACATAACAGATTCATTAAACACAAGCATAATTTTCATCAGATCATTCTAGGAATTCTAACTCATTACTAGCTAATATCATCATTAGCTTTCTTGGAGAGATTTTATTTTTTATGACAAATATAACTTGCTAACAAGATAGAACATTTTATAGAATATAAAAATTATTTAGTGTTTATTTATCGAGAGATACAAATTTACTGAGAAACACTGGTTGAAGAAATAATTGGTTTTGGAGAATATAATGTGTGTGTTTGTGCGTGTGTGTGTTTTTAAGTTGCTAAGTTTGAAGTGGTCATAGGACATGCGGGTAGAGATGAGCTCCTATCCTTTAATGAGCTTAAAAACCACCAACATCTCAAACAATGCTATCATCAGGATATGTAATTATTGTTATCTTCTTAGGTCAGCCAAAGTTCAGTCATCAACATGCTAAGAATGGATTGATTGACAGACTAGCACCTAACTACAATTGTCAACATAGTGGCTAATGTCAACAGAAAGGGAGAAAATTTTCAAGTAAAAAAAAATGTTTCTGCTTAATGAAGGTTAAAATATCCATTTGTTAAACTGAGTATTTCTGCTTTGAATAAATCCATCAAGATAATGTATATTCAGATTTCACAGTGTTGCTGAGGTTGCATATTACATGAGAAAGCAAAATTTAGAAGATCTATTTCTATATATAGTCAGAAAACAAGCTCTGACTGAAAGCAAACAGTTATGACAATAGAAGGCTAATAAGAAAAACAAATTCTAACTGGCTAATAATTAAATTGTGATCTATTATTTGCAATATTTTCTACTTAATCAGATAGAACTCTGTCTCATCATGGACCTTCTTCATATTTTTTTTCTTTTCATTCTTTAAGATAGCCCAGGACTCCATGGATATGTTTGGCATTAAGGTAAACTGTGCCAGCCATGCTCTAAGAGCAAAGAATAAGACACAGTGTACTTTTATTGAACATGCTGGTGATATTTGAACCTATAATTACTCCAAGTTGGACCATATTTTATTTCTTTAAGTTTTTATTTACTTATTAGAGAGAGAGAGAGAGAGAAAGAGAGAAAGAGAGCATGCACATGCAATTACAGGAGTTAGGAAGGGGAAGAGAAAGAGAAGGAGAATCTCAAGCAAGCTCTATGCTGTCAGGGGGGACCCCAAGATGGGGTTCAGTCCCACTAACAGTGAGATCATGACCTGAGCTGAAACTAAGAGTCCAACACTCAATCAACTCACCCACCCAGGTGCCCAGTGCCATATTTTAAACCTATGTCTGCACCTTATTGGTATTATAAAAGAGTTACTATGCTACATAATATACTATATTACTTAATTTCTTAGCCCACAGGAGGTAGAGATGATTCTGGGAGGCTCTCTTCCTAGAGAATTGCTAGAACTTCCATTTCCTACTCTTCCCAAACCTATTACCTGAGGTGGAATATGAGCCAGATCCAAGCTGGATCAATTGGCCTCACAAATTTGGATTTAAACCATGAAAACTGAGTCAGGTAACAATGCTTTAATAAGCTTGAAAAGGTGTTTTGCATTCAGGTGTTGAGGCTGCCATGAACAAGCATATTGGAGACTTGTGCACAATGAAGAATGAGCATAGAAGCCATCTTTAAAAAAAAAGCAAAACAAAACCCAAAACAAAACCAAAACAAAACAAAAAACATAGCTCCAGAAAAACATAAAATCAGAGATTAAGAACACTGGAGTAGGTAAAGTGAGTAACTTTTATCTTTGACTTTCCTGTTAAATGTGTAATTATTTTTTAATACATGGGCTTTTTTTTATACCTCTAGATCTTACGTGCTTTGAGATACTTTTGGGTCTATTCATTAGCTTCTCCCCAACTCTTGTCTTCCTTTTATGTTTGCAATCAAATGATCCATAACTGAGACCTGTCACTGTGTTGCATTATTCTCCATGGGCAATAAATTAAGTACGTGTATGGAGATATGAGAGAGGAATAAGAGAAAAGTAGAATGCATGATTCAATTAAATAAATGTGAAAATACTTGTGAAATCTAAGATTAGTCTCTCTGTCAAGGAGATGATTCTAATTCCAAATAAAATTACCACTTGTAAAATCACACTGGAAATGTTTCACCTATTTATTACACAATTTAAAATTGGAAGTAAGCCATTTTTTTTTTGTTTTGGGAGAGACACTAAATTCTTACTATTGGTGCTGACCCATCCATACGAAGCATATTAAAATACTATAAAGTTGCTTCAGACACCTTTAACATAGCACCTACCACCAGACCATTTAATAGAAGACTAAAGATTCATGATACAGGATAGTGAGGGTTTTTTTGAAGAGAGTTGAAAGAGTCCTGAGCTACTTATGTAGGCCAAATTTGAGGAGGAACACCATGTCAGTAGTTCTAGGGTTTGGGCAGTGAAGAAACAAGTGTTTACCTATGACCTAAAGGTATTTATTGGAAAAAAAAATTTAGATAGAATTGTTGGTGATGGCAGAAGAGATGAGCATCGTGCATGAAATGCATCCATGGTACAAATATGTAAGTTTCTTATCAACAAAGAGAATCCCTAAAACTATAGTAGGCCTTAAAACACTTAGGAAAAACCCTGACTACGGCTCTGCCTGCCAGATCTGCGTGACCTCAACAGAAAGAGCCTATATGGGATGTACTCTAATCAATGGGAGCTAAGGGAGAAGTAGTCAGTGACCTTGTAACAGGCAAGTCACCCACTGGACACAGTGAAGTGGAAAGCTCTCACAGAGGAAGTAAGGTAATGGACACTGAGAATCCCACAAAAGCAACCCAAGAGAGAAAAAATAGCACGTCAGCAATCTGACACATCGAGAAAACACCACACTAGTCAAATAAGAAATTGCTATTGCTTTACCTCTTCTACTCCCATCTTGGTTGAACAACAGACAATAGGGTAAGTAAGAGAGTAACAATAGAAGAACAAGACAGATTAATAATAAAATATCTGATTAGTTGACATTCCCCACTATTGGTTTCTTAGCCTATGTCAAGCCTAAAATGTGCTGACTTCAAATTGAATGAGAAATTATAAAACTTTGACTCATATTAGACTTGTCCATTCTACCTAGCAATGTGACTGCCATTGACTGAATTAGTTAAAATGTTATACTTCTACCAGAATAGCACTCAAGGACAATGAAGACAAACTCAGAATAGCCTGTTTTCCAACTACTGATGTGAGAAAAGTAAAGCTATTTCTGGAGTGTATCTTCAAAAGTCCATATTAGTCAATAAATTATTTACAGAATTCAGATCTGTTTTCCAATACAAATTTTCAGGAAAATTTCCCGCTAAAAAATATAGATATATGATTATCCAGGGCTCCATGAAACTCCTTTGTAAGATTTCACTATAATAGTGGGCACATTCAGCTGGATATTTCACTTTATATTATTTTTGTCCACAAGCTACGCTTACATTCTGTGTATTTCTCATTGAGTTTTTATTTATTTTTTAAAAATTTGTTTAATGTTTATTTATATCAGAGAGAGACAGTGTGCAAAGTGGGGAGTGGCAGAGAGAGAAGGAGACAAAATCAGAAGCAGGCTCTAGGCTCTGAACCATCACTGTTAGCACAGAGGCTGATGTGGCTTGTGGGCTCAAACCCACAAGCCGTGAGATAGATCATGACCTGAGCAGAAGTTGGACGTTCAACCAACTGAGCCACCCAGGTACCCCTCTTATTGAGTCTTTAATTATTGCTCCCCTTTATTGGATTATTTTTATCAACCCAAGCTTGCATGAAGACTGAACTATCTTATAATTTATTTAATTAACAACTTGTTTTAGAAATAGAAGTTTACACTGACTGGCAAAAAAGACAACAGATCGCAAACTCCAGATTCAACTCTGATGGCTGTGTCATATCTTTCAAATGGCCACTTTTAGTTACCTAATAAAAGGGAGTCTACTCTCTTACATCATGAACTGTGACATTATTCGTAAAGAAAAATGTGTCAATGTGAAGATCTATCATTTCCTCTCTGACTACCACACACTGCAATGGGATGGGATGAGAATGGAAGGAGCAATTAGTTCAAATCACTCTAAGAGTCTGGAGCAAAATGGAAAAGCGAAAATGTCTTTTCTTCTCAGGGTTTCATTTTTCTATTATCTGTGAGCATAGAAATTAGTAATGTATCAGATAGGCTCTTCAAATCCCACCCCCCCCCAGTACCCCCAAGGTCCATTACTCCATGGGGTTTTTCACTTGAGTAGTACAGTAGCAGACGTTTTGGTCCTCCATTTTTATTTCTAAATTAGACTGCACCTTGTTTTCCAGCATTTCTTTTCAGAATAAGGTTAGTCAGGGTTGCAAAGGATCATACCTGTCAGATTAAATCCACTTACATTCATTTTTATTCATTATGACTGCTAATGTTTATAACTATTTGCATGCAAAATCTAACATTTTAAGGTGCCTGGAAAAAAGAATCCCATTAAAAAGAAAGCTGCGGTGAATGTAGGTGTTTTTCCTCTTCAGAGAAAATTTGATTTGCAAATATGCAACATTTTTAGAAATAAAATTAATGGGGTTATCTAGTCTCATGTATGAAGTTCTTTGTTCTTAATTTGAAACACAAGGTCATTTATCTCCCAAGATATAAACATTTATACTCTATCTCATGAAATTCAATGTTTGAAGAGTGCTTGAAGTTTTAATAAAAATGATAGTTATAAGCATTCTTTTCAATTACAGTTCTTCGGAATAGCTTTTTCTTCACTTCCAAATTCAGATTTCAAATCCTCTATGAATATAATTACTAGAAAAAAAACTTGGTGTATTTCTGTTTCCAAATGAATAGAATCAGAATGAAATATATTGTTGAACTTAAGACAATTGAATGTCACATTCTGAGTATGCTTACTTCATTATAAATCATGTGACTTTCCTATTTCCCAAGATGATTAATGGTCTTTGGCCAACTTGTCAAATTTATTTATGCATTTTCCATGCTTCTCTCATTTGATGTTTTGTTTTATGTCCTTGAAGGTAAATTGAGTTTTTGAGAGAACACATATAAGTAATTTTATCTTGTTAACTAGATTGAGTGGCCTATCCAGTTGATCACACACACACACCACCACCACCACCACTAACAACAACAAATGAAAACAATAACAAAAATAACAACAAAAAATTAACAAACTTAGAGTTTGAAGCCTTCATCAATGTACTTTATGATGTTGTTAAAGTCTATGGAAATTAATGCCACTGTCTGGACAAAATGTAGTAGTGATGTCTCATCTCAATCTTACCTCAATGTAACTGACAATTTCAAATAAAATTTCTATGTGGTCTGGATGTGGCATATGATAGACTATTATGATGCTAAAACTAAATATATGGGGTGAAGAATAAACAAAATTCTACTGTCCCAGGGAAACACTAAAAGACAACTACAGTGATCATCATACTGCAATCACGCAGCAGATGGTAGAAGAAAATTAAGTAGAATTTATTTTCTTAAGAATGTCACTTTTAGACAAGAGATTAAGAAAAACAAACACCAAAAAGCATGGACATTTCTAACTTTGAAATAACACATATGTTTATGCAGTCAGAGGACTTGAGGATTTGCTATTAATCAATGCTTTCCATCTTGTACAACGTTATACATCTGCTTATTGGCAGCAAAGTGACACAGAAGTAGTTGGATTTTTTGCTGCTGTCACTGCTGATCTGTTTTCTAGAATTCTGAGTCAAGAATGTATGAAGACAGAACTCAGGAGAACTGGGCAATACCCATTTGCAGGATTATTACTGAGCACTATGGTTTCAACATTATTTAGATACTAATGATTTTTTGAAAAGCCATTCCAACATTCTGAGCTTTGGGGGACCCACAAATCCCATCCCACTCCACTCTGTGAATGAAAATAAGGGAAAGGTTTGTTTGAAAGTTTAAGACAGAATTGTGCATTAGCAAATCCTGTCAAAGTTCTTCATTTCCATAACCCCCCCCCCTTGCTCTCTCTCTCTCTCTCTTTTTTTTTTTTTCCTGAGTAAGTCTGAACTGAAATGACTTACTTAGTCTAGGACTCTTATTGATAAGTGCAGAACTTTTTTTTTAAGCTTATTTATTTATTTTGTGAGAGAAAGAGACAAAGCGTACACGCATGCGCACGAGTGGGGAAAGGGTTGAGACACAGGGATAGAGAGAGAACCCCAAATAGGCTTCATGCTGTCAGCAGAGAGCCTGATGCTGGGCTTGAACTCACAAACCACGCATGAACCACGAACTCACGAACTGAGCTGAAACCGAGAGTTGGTCACTTGATCACCGAGTGACACACCCAGGCACCCAGATAAGTGAAGAACTTGTTAATCTTTGGTTTCCATTACTTAATGCTCTCCCCTGTAATAATCTTCAAACACCTATTACTAATCATCTGCAATTAGGAATGTTGCCTCCCTATTTGAATGACATTGCAGCTTTCTGATTCTGTCTAAAGATTCTTTGCCATATGCCCGTGTGCATTTCTTTCACAATAGAAAACAACTTGTATACTTTTTTAACACTGAGAAGCAAAACTTCCTCCCACAGAAATAGATTCGGGACTAAACATGAGTCCTATATCTGGCAAATAACACATAGAAACATGTATGGGTGAATAGCATAAAACCTCATCATAAGTAGCTAATAAACAATATAAATTTATCTCTTATGGTCCTAGAGGTTGAAAATCCAAAACTAAGATAGGAGTTTGGTTGCCTTCTGGTGTGGGCCATCTCTGATGCAGAACCAGAGCTTTCTCACTGTATCCTCACATGGCGTGAGAGATGAGGGATCTCTCTGGGGTCTCTTTTATAAGAAGGCTAATCTCATTCATGAGGACTCTTTCCTTATAAAAGCCATCACATTGAACATTAGGATTTCGACATATATATCACAGCACTGTTTAATCATTTTACTTCCTTTTTCATACCTACTGCAGTAAGTGTTTAAAGAGAAACACCAAAATTGGAAAATCCAGCTTTTATTTTTAATGTAGCTTTAGACCGCAGTGGTAGGGGTAGATTTTACCTCTGACTCCACTTTTGTCTTTACACCATTTTATAAAATAAATTTATTAATTTATTTTCATGCTTCTTGTCTATGTTTACTCAGTGGACTATAAGCCATGCCAGAGCAGGGACCTTGTCCTGCTTTTTCCCCACTCTCCCTTGCATGCTTTCTGCCTTTAAGGAGATTGTAATACTGCTGTGAAGGGTACATACACTCTTTCATATTTAGGAGTCAATATTACATAGTATTTTGTGAAACTGTGTAAAATAAACTATATACGTTTAGCTTGTTTATAAGAGTCAGAAATTAGTGCTCTTAGAACTACTGAAGTATATGGGTCTATACAAGTGAACAAAATCCTTTACTTTACCTCCACAAACTGTTTTATGTGCTTGTTGGAAACAACCTCATAGGCCTTTGTAGGAGTTAGGTCATTGCTATTCACCAGTGATTAATCCCTTCTGTGATTTCCTGGAGATAACATTAATTAATTAATTAGCTGATTAAATTTCTTAATACTGTAAAGCAGGAGTATTTCTCTTTGATATTGTTAGATTCTTACTTAATATATGTTTACTATAAAAATGTGTACAAATAGGGGCACCTGAGTGGCTCAGTTGGTTAAGCGTCCAACTTCAGCTAGGTCATAATCTCAGGGCTCATGAGTTTGAGCCCCACGTCAGGCTCTGTGCTGACAGCTCAGAGCCTGGAGCCCACTTCGGATTCTGTGTCTCCCTCTCTTCCTGTCCCTCTCCTGCTTGTGCTCTGCCTCTCTCTCTCTCTCAAAAATAAACAGTAAAAAATTTAAAAAATGTGTGCAGATAATAAAAGTTTGTTCTTTTCACAATTTTTGTGCAAACATTATATGTATGTTTTGTGTGCATGCGTGTGTGTGTGTGTGTGTGTGTGTGTGTTCATGTGTGTATGTATATGAGAGAGTGTTATGAAGAACTGAAAACTAAAAAGACAAGGTATCTTTCCCCATGCAAATGTCTCCTCCCACACAGACAATATATACCATTGGGGCAGCCATAGGATAAACGTTACAGATGTTACTTTCACAAGGGAAAAATGGAAGGCCACAGAAGTCACTCTTCCATAGTAATTCTTAAGTCTCATCAGGCACATGCTGCCAGTTCCTCTATTAAGACTCAGCCTACTCCCTGGAGGTTCTTGTCTACAGTTCCTGACTCCACCCTTAAAGCTCGTGGTTCCAATCTCTGAGTAGCTCTTCCTTTTCCTTAAAAAGTGAGTGAGTAGTTTCCTCAGCCTGCTTCCTATCTGAAGTGTTTAGAGAATCCAAAGTCATCCTTTTATTTTCTGTGGTATGATGGTTCTTTCAGTACAAGTTGATACAATTCCTTTAAAAAATTTGTAGACTTCTTGTCATTCAATTTACAATCCACTCCTTTAGAGAAAGGCGAACCCACAAATGTCTTCTACATCAATACTCTCTGTCTTCACTTCTTCTTCTGTCTTGGAGACTACTATGGAATATGACCTCAAGATTCTTAGAAATCTTACTATATAATAGAAATAATTTATGAGACATATTGAAGGTTTTTAGAACATCATCTCTTTGAAATATTAGGCGCTATTTTAGATATTTCTTAGGTATTAACATAACAAGGAGCCTTATAGATCCAGCCTGTATTTTATCTTTTTTCTAATGTCATTTCTTAATTTGAAGTTAGTTTGCCATTTAAAAATCTGTAAATGATAAAAAGGTTAATTTTCTAACACTGCTATTTTTGGCTTATATTTTCTTCATATATTTATTGAAAACAGAATAGTCAAGAAACCAAAACAGGTAGTTTTGATCTGGAAATAATTAGGTGTTTTTTTTTCCACCTTACCACATGCAACAGTGCTTCCAGGTTTGCTGTCACTACATAAGAAGAATTCTCTTTGCTTTATCTTCAATAATAACCTCTCACATTCCCCTAAGTGCTCAGCGATAGACTCTTCTAGGCCCTTTAGGTTTCTAACATGCAACTCTAACTCTTGTAGGCATTTGCCAACAGTATCCTTACTCATCTCATTTGCCAACAGCATGCTTAATGGTCTTCTAAAGCCTCTGCCTGATCCCAATCCCAAAGCCAGTGGCACATATGTTAAGTTTCTGTTACAGCAGCATCCTATGTCCAAGAAACCACATCTGTTCCAGTTATCTACTGCCACATAACAACGTGGCCCCCAAAGTCGGGACTTAAAATAATCATTTATTTTGCTCACAATATGCAGTTTTGTCAGGACTCAACACGGGCAGCTTTTCACTTTTCATGGATGTTTCTATTATGACTGTATCTGTCTCTATAACTCTATATAGATAATGAACTAAGTAGATAGAGAGTAGATAGATGCATAGAAAATGTGAAGAAGGATAAAATACTCATTTTTCTGCACAATTGTTATAATAATATGCATTATCTTTAGAGTGAGAATTTATTAATATGGAAGGTTAATGTCACTATTTTATAAGAATGATTATTATCAGAAGATCATACAAAATGTAAAAATTAATAGGGAAACCTCACTAAAATGGAGTCAGAAGTTCCAGCAGAAGGAGCTCTCATTACCTACCACTCTTAGTGAATTGCAGAGAAGGACTTTGAATGTAGACACTACTTTACTATCCTAGCAGGAGGAAGGCTTCCTCCTCCCCAGCAACAGCTCAGTCAATGAGAGACATTCATAGCTCAGCCAATGAAAAGCCACTAGACTTAGAACTCAGAATTACTGCAATGGACTTTTTTAGTTTATACTAGTCCCTCCCAAATTCCTACCTTCCTCTAGAAAAGAGGGGTCCTCTACTTTGTCTGGGGGCCTTGCATATGGTTTTGCCATAGCTTGGTTGGCCCAGGTTGTAATTATTTGCTATTCTCAAATACACACATCTTTTGATAGTAAAATAAAGGGCAATTTTATTTTTTAAGGTCAGCAAAAGTAGTAAGATCTGTGGTCAGGAATGACCAGATTCCTACAAACCTATCAAGATGTTTCTAACAAGTGACCCAAAGATGCTAATTTTCGTCACTTATGGGTGACAGAGGAAATACCTAAAGTCATGGACAAGGTTTTTCATACATATATATTTCAATTGCTTTCAGTAGTTAGACTACTCAGTTTTATAAACAGAATCAAAATGCATGGATTAATTCATAAATGTTTGACAAATAGCTTGTACTATCCACTGAAAAATATGAAATATAATATTTTCCCATTTATGTTATAAAATTTTAAAAATATGCACTTCTTCCAGTGCATCTTGCATACTCATTAATCTGACAAATATTTGGTGATTTGTTGTGCTGTTCTTGACACAGAGGTATAGTGAGATAAATGGCAAGGTCCCTGCCCTCAAGGAGGTTATATTCTTCTGAGAAAAGCATCAATAATCTTCCAAACAGATATAGTAATCAGATAATTTTAGACTATAGTGACTGCTTTGTGTAAATTACTACAGGATTAAAAGAGACCACCCAATATGGAATGGTGCCTCTGAGAAGGTGATACCAGGTGTTACCAGGAGACCTGGTAACAAGAAGTTTCCTAACAGTGTTGCAGACTACCTAATGATGAATATAACTATTGTAACATTATTTCTATTTATGACATTGTTTTTACTATATCTATATCCTTAGATCTTCATGAACACAGGCACATCACTCTAGAATGTTAGTCAATCAATCCTTTAAATTTCAGTTCCCCAAAATGCTATTTTTACCTCCTCCTCTCCATGTTCAGGGTTAAATCTTTAATGAAAGTTCATCTTGCTTCTTTTGAGAAGCTCATATGCAATATTTACATTGAAGTGACTAGAATATCCAAATGCCTTCTGAAAGGCAATCAGTTCTCAAATAATTAGAGGATTTGGTTTGTAATCCAATTCTAATAACACTTACTTATAAAATTTATCCCCTCAGGTTTCACTTTTTTAAAAAAAGATTTATTTATCTTTGAGAAAGAGAGAGAGAGAGAGACAGAGCGCTAGTGGGGGAGGGGCAGAGAAAGAGAGGGAGACAGTATTTGAAGCAGGCTCCAGGCTCTGAGCTGTCAGCAGAGTCTGACATGGAGCTTGAACCTATGAACTGCTAGATCACGACCTGAAGTCAGACTCTTAACTGACTGAGCCACCCAGGCACCCCCACTTTTTATTTTATGAGATGTGGGGTTGATTCTATCCTCAAGTTAAACTTTCAAAAGCCTTCTGTGAGAGTAGACAAAATTTGACCTATAGTATTCATGTCATTTAGAACTATAACTATTAGCAAATGGGGAGTTGATCTGAAAAAAAAAATGTAATTCTGTAACACTAATCCATTTTAAGATGTTTTGTAGATTCTCCAAATATGTCATATGATGCAGGTTACTTGATCTAACACATCTAGAATAATCTAAGAAAGGTTCATTGATATCATTCTCCTTTTTTTTTTTTGCCAATGCCTTTTACCATTTTTCCCACAGAATAGGATCAAATTGGAAAGATTAAATCTGTGCATGCCAAAGCATGCATAACTTTCCACCTCCTGAGCTCTCAATTTCCTACCCTCACCTCAATAACATTTTCTACAACTCAAATTTCCCCAAACCATGCAAGATATTCTCCTTCTCCTGCTCCAAACTTTTTTCCCTTCTCTCTTCTACTATGGTTTATGAATACACCTCCCGTTCCTTATGAGTTTGGCTGCAATCACCTACCTATAGGTCTGTGCAGTGGAATAGGTTATAAGAGGCAATGTAAATCTCTAAAACCAGACTCTTGGATTTATGACAAACTTCCCATTTCTTAATAGATTTTGGGGAAAACTAAATAAGATGATTTATTCAAAATATACTTTTTACAATGCTTGAAACAGGGAAATTGATAAACATAAACTTATTTTTATAAATTAATCCCAATCACCATACACATACATTTTTTAAGTCCATTTATTTATTTTGAGAAAGAGAGAAAGAGGAAAGGACAGAGAGAGAGGGAGAAATTGAATCCCAAGCAGGTCCCATGCTGTCAGCATAGAGGCCTACATAGGGCTCAATCTCACAAACTGGGAGACCATGACCTGAGCCAAAATCTAGAGTCTGACACTTAACTGACTGAGCCACTCATGTGCACCACATGCACATTATTAAAGAAAACTGTATTCACCTAAATTAATTTCTGTATAATGAAATAATGGGGGTATATTTTTAGGAAGGTGAGCATTCAGATTAGTAGATAGTATATCTGTGAAAGAAGTGTAGTCTAATTTAGGATTTAGTAGCATGCATTTGATGATCCTAAAAAAATTTAATTACACACTTGAACCTGAAGTGTCTTCATTTATGAAATTAAGGAAATAGTATCTTTCTTTCCTGTTTACTATGAGGACAGAATAAATTAGTGTTTATAATATAATTTCAGAGAGAAGTTTGAATAAAGAAAACAGTAAGATGAGGAGTAGATGTAATTCTTTTTTTTTTTAATTTTTTTTAACGTTTATTTATTTTTGAGACAGAGAGAGACAGAGCATGAACGGAGGAGGGTCAGAGAGAGGGAGACACAGAATCTGAAACAGGCTCCAGGCTCTGAGCTGTCAGCACAGAGCCCGACGCGGGGCTCGAACTCACGGACCACGAGATCATGACCTGAGCCAAAGTCGGCCGCTCAACCGACTGAGCCACCCAGGTGCCCCAGAGGAGTAGATGTAATTCTATTTTTATATGGAAAATTAAGCCAGCATTTTGACATAAGCATCTCATGTAGACTCAAAGGACATTACTGAAAAATTTTGCAGACCCCTTTCCCTGGCCACAATATGAAATAACTCTTTAAGGACAAGCACATATTGTCCAACATATATATATATTCAATATTATAACAAGACAGTTTGTGTTTTGAGAGAAAACAAATATAAGCTGAATGGAGCTCTCCACTAACATGGGCATTTCAAAATTTGGCACCTGAACTTCTTTGTAAGATGATTGTAATGGTAAATTTTATGTGCCAATTTGTCTGGGATAAGGGATGCTCAGAGAGCTGGTAAAATGTTATTTCTGAGTGTGTCAGAAGGTGTTTCCAGAAGTGATTAACATTTGAATTGGTGAATTGTGTAAAGTAGATTGCCCTCCCCAATGTGGTCGTCAACCAATCCTTTGAAGGTCAGATCCAAGAAAAGGAGGAAGGGAGCATTTGCTCTCTGTTTCAGCTGGGATAGTCAACCTTTCCCGCTGTCAGGTATCTGTGATTTCTAGGGTCTATACCTATACCTAGACTTTAACTATATTTATATCTATGTCTATATTTGATTGGGAAATGCTCACTATGCTAGTCAAAGATATATACCTATAGGTATATAAATCTATCTATCTATTATCTATCTGTCTATCTATCTATCTATCCTATCATATTGGTTCTGTTTTTATGGAGAACACTGACTAATACAATGATCATTTCTCAGTTTGTTTACCAAGTAAAAATCAATAGATCGGTAAAACATTAAAATAAACATGTGGAATGTAACCCTCGACCATAAATTATTTTTTTATCTGATCTTTCCTCAGAAATTAGCATCATTATTTTTCACAATCCCCCTTTCATGTCTGAAAATAGCTATATTCATTTTGCTACAATATTAACATGGTAGTATGAAGAGATGAGTCAAGTACAATGAGTTTCAGGGCATGGCTGGTTGCTAGAGCACACTAAGAGTGTTAACCATGGCTCTGACACAAGCTCTGTGACAGGTGACAAGTCACCCATCTCTGTTGGTCTCAATTTGTAAAGTGAAGTATTAGACTAGATGATGATTAAAGTTCTTTACATCTTAAATATTTATTAAGTGCTTCAAATATTCTGTGTTTTTATGTAGACCTAGATGGTTAGAAGATGAAGGCCCCAAGGACAAGCTTTTACCTGAGGCATGGATAATATCAATGATAAAACAATGCAAATTCCAGTTGGCTACTTTTTGGAATGGTGCAGTCCTGATATAAATTAGCTTCTTTCATCAAAAGTCTTTTATTCTCAGCAAAACCCTCTTTAAAATGTCATTGCCTAAGGAGTGTGGGTAATTCTGAAAGGATCATGGAGATAAACTGTTCTTGATACTTACAAAGTGTGACAATGATATTCTAATATAGAATGAGTACCTCCAAGCTTTCCCCCTTAATTTGTGCAGTGTGTGTGCGATTCTTTTTAACTTGGTTTTAATAAGACCTTAAAGATGTCCGCAAGGCATTTCACTGAATGAAAAGATAATTATTTTTAAGAGTTATGAAGATATTCATCAATGGGCAAATGTTTAGGGATATACTTTCTTACTTTTGTAGTCTGAACACATTTCAGAGATTTCAAAGCCAGTATCTTTCAGATTTTGTCTTTAATGAGTAATGAACAGAAATCCAGACTCTGTATCTCTATCATATCATCTATTTATCTATCTATCATCTATCTATCTATCTATCTATCTATCTATCTATCTATCTATCTAATGTATCTAATCAAAATTCTGGCGATTCTTTTCACTGGACTATATTTTTCCACTTAATGAAATCTCTCCTTTGGTCTCTTTCATCTTTTTTTTTTTAATTTTTTTTTTTACATTTATTTATTTTTGAGAAACAGAGTGAGACAAAGCGTGAGCAGGGGAGGGGCAGAGAGAGAAGGAGACACAGAATCTGAAGCAGGCTTCAGGCTCTGAGCAAGAGGTCAGCACAGAGCCTGATGTGGGGCTCGAACCCACAAACTGTGAGATCATGACCTGAGCCGAAGTTGGATGCTCAACCTACTAAGCCACCCAGGCGCCCCTCTTTCATCTATTTAAAAACATCCTATTACCTTTTCTCTGTTAGCTCACTGCATTACAGGTAAGAGTTTAGGTTCATTGAATCTACATTTCTACATATGAGTTCTTCTGGCAATGCTACATTTTATATGCTCAATAACAATATATTTGGAAAATAATCTTATGAATAAATGAATGCTTCTGAAGCATCTGCCCTAAATTCTCCTTTATTCTTCTCTCAAATTTTTGAAATTCTCACTAAGAGGCAAAGCTAAGATGAGAAAGTTGTTTTGAAATGTGACTCATTAGCTGTTCATTCACCAACATCTTGGTATAAATTAAAGCACATCCTGATGAAGTGCATCCTGCTTGGATTACATTGGATGTAGGAGAGGAGAAAAGGCAAATTTAAGGCTTTAGGTATTGTCAAAAGTGAATGGCTCATCAGAGTGGGGGGCTTGAGCATCTTGGCAGCAGTGTGAGTGTTCCAGGGTTGTTATAGCATAAATGAAAAGAGAAGGTTGATCCTAGGAGAAGAGAAGGGAACCATAAAGTGATCTATGTCACGATCATGTCTACACTACTTTTGGACTAGTTTTTGCTTTAATCTAGGGACATGGAGTAAATTTAAGGAATTCCATCACCATCACTTCCACTTTTTAGTTTTATTTTTTACTTTAGAGAGAGAGGAGCATGCATGTGCTGGCGGGGGAGAGGGGCAGAGGGAGGGAGGGAGGAAGAGAGAGAGAGAGAGAGAGAGAGAGAGAGAGAGAGAGAGAGAAACTTAAGTAGGCTCCATGCTCAACATAAAGCCTGATGTGGTGTTTGGATCTCACAACTCTGGGATCATGCCTGAGCTGAAATCAAGAGTTGGACTCAACCAACTAAGCCACCCAGGCAGCCCATCACTTCCACTTTTAATGTACTAAGCAAAGAGAAGAGGACACTCCAAATGGGAGAAAATGTGAGGGAAAATCTATCCATTTTTTTAATGTTTATTTATTTTTGAGAGAATGTAAGTGAGGGAGGGGCAGAGAGAAGGGGACAGAAGATCCAAAGCAGGCTATGTGACTCTGTGCTGACAGCTTCGGTGCAGACAGGAGCAAGCCACTGTGGGGCTCAAACTCATGAACCACAAAGTCATGACCTGGGCTGAAGTCTGATGCCCAACTGACTAAGCCACCCAGGTACCCCTCTATCATTTTCTATGCTTTCATTTTAATTCTTGTCCTCTGAAGAAAACAGGATCTAATCACCAGGTAACTTTCAAAAGAGAGCCCCCAAAAGTACTTTTGAGGCCTTAACAAATCATGTCATTAAAATTGGTTTGCTTTTTTTTCTTTTTATTTTTTTATATTTAAATTCCAGTCATAACATATAGTGTAATATTAGTTTTAGGTATAGAATTTAGTAATTCATCATTTATATACAACACCCAGCACTGATCACTAGGACACTCCTTAAGCCCCATCAGCTATTTCACCCATCTCCCTGCCTACCATCCCTCCTGCAACCTTCAGTTTGTTACTTCTCTATAGTTAAGAGTCTTTTTTATGGTTTGCCCCTCCCCTTTTCTCCTCTATGTTCATCTGTTTTGTTTCTTAAATTCTACATATGAGTGAAATCATATGGTATCTGTCTTTCTCTGACTTGCTTATTTTTCTTAAAATTGCTTTTGATTTAAGGCAAAACTAAATCTAGAGAACAGACCAAAAAGGGGTGTGTGTGTGTGTGTGTGTGTGTGTGTGTGTGTGTGTTAACAGGAAGTGAGTCATGTTTTTCCTTAACCAAATTAAACTTCTGTAAATTATTGTAGATAATTTTAAATGTTTGTGCTAGAGCAGTAGGAGTGGTAGGAGTGAGAGAAAATAAAACAGAGAGGATACACAATGATACAAAATCTAATATGATAGTCGTGTTATGATTTTGCTAACTGCCTGCTCTCTTTATTTTCACCAATACTGGGGCTAATGAAAGCACACAGATATTTTGTATCATCTACATAATAATAATAAACCACATGAAAATCACAATAAACAAGTTAAAATGATTTCCTTCTAAAGAATATGAACTATTTATTGTGTATTTAAACATTTATTTCATTTATCTTTATGACATCTATGTGGCCACAGGAATTAAGGTTGAAAAAGGAAACCACTTGCCCAAACTTCCAGGGATACTAGATGGAGGTTGGTTATTAGATTCCAGAGATTCTGTACCTAACTACTCTAATACACTCTTCCCTTAGGAGAAACTTATGAAGGATTATGAAGAACTTTGTTTTTTTCTGCATTGCCTGAATCAAGATAAACTAATTGAGCAGCATCGACCTTTACTCTTGGGACATGATTCTTTTGGGAATACTCAGCATCACAGAATAATATATTTACATGTTAACAAATTTGATACACTTTCACAAGATATGTTTGGAAGAATTAAGTATTTGAATCTTAATTAAACCATCAAGTTTAACCACCTGGGTTTTTTGTTAAGTTTATTTACTTATTTTGAGAGAGAGAGAGAGAGAAAGAGAGGGTGCAAACAGGGAGGGGCAGAGAGAGAGAGGGAGAAAAAGAATCCCAAGCAGGCTCTGCCCTGTCAGCGCAGAGCCCAACTTGGGGTTCAACCTCACAAACTCTGAGATCATAACCTGAGCCGAGATCAAAAGTCAGAACTTCACCAACTGAGCCAACCAGACTCCCCAGGCTTAACCACCTGTTTTAAAGCTCTGCCTATAACTGTTTTATCATTGTGTTTCCTATTGCTCTGATGACCTTTCCCAAGTTAAAATTCATATAACACTCCCAAGGTACTACATCCCTTCTAAGCTTTTATCTGCCCCTGGAGAATCTTACTGCAGAAGTGAGAGGAAAGTAGGACAGGTGTTTCGGTCATTGTCTTTGGACTTGCTGTTTTGTCATGCAATTTGGAAAGGTTTCTCTATTTTTACTATAATAAAGTGCCAAAACTCTCTTCAAAATGAAACATAAATGGAAATAGATTTGGAAAAAAAAATGGTACACAAGTAATGAAGTCATTGGTGGATTTCCCAACATATACATTTTTTTGAGATTGTAATGTAAGGATGCATGAAGCAATCATTAGAGAAATTATGGCAGCACTAACAGCATATTATTATGTAGAGCTCATGCAAGAAAGCCTTTTTCTGGGGTGGAAACTGGCTCACTCTGGTTACATCTGTATTTAAACATTCTTGTTGCTGGCAGAGAGCGAATATCATTTCCCTGATGGCTTATAAACAGTGCTACAAAAAACGTACTTTGAACTAATTGGAACCCAGTAGGGAGGAGGGCAAAGCAGAAACTGTGAGATGTTAACTTGAATTTTTCCCAAGCAAGTATTGCAGCCATTAGAACAAGCTGTTTTCTAAGTCAAGCCTTCTCTCCACCTTCTCACCTCCATAATGAGAACAGGAGCCCCAGAAGCCTCTTATATTTGCAAGTGCCCTCACCAAGATAGAGCAAAATAATGCTAAGGCAGAAGCAAGAAACTCTGGAAAGGAGGAAGACTGCTTCAAAAATTATCTGAAGAAAAAAATCAAGTTAAAAATACCCACCCAGGGAAGAAATCTAAAGTCATTGAAAAATAAGAAGTAAATAATTCTCAAGGAAACAAAGGCTGGAGTTCAAAAAAGGAAAGAAAAACAAAAATAAATGCAAATTTATTTTATGAGAAAGATGCCCATAAATAATCCAGGTACCAGCCAATAGCCCTCAGAAACAACACTAAGCTTGGGAATGTGATTGTTAAATTGATCCAGTGGTGTTAGCAGGTCACAATAAATTAATTTTGAACAAATGTCTACCTTTCCATTGAATACATAAATTTTTCTTTGAAGCTAAAATCTCATGATAAGCCAATTTAGTTCTTACATTTCATAGTAAATACATTCTTTTTTAAATTATATCTTATTTTCACCATGTTTGACTTGCAATTTATATGATCAATGCCAGCACCTGAATGAGCTAAACCAGGGCATAAAAACCCAGAGAATATCGGGGCACCTGGGTGGCTCAGTTGGTTGAATGGTCTGACTCTTGATTTCAGCTCAGGTCATGATCTCACCGTTCATGAGGGCTGACAGCACAGAGGCTGCTTGGGATTCTCTGTCTCCCTCTCTCTTAGCCCCTTTCTCTTAAAAATGAATTAATAAACTTTCAAAAAAAATAAAAGGGCCCAGAGAATATTAATAGTGGGCTTCAGACTTTTCCATGGCTCCTCATCTCTCACTCAATACCTAACTTTCCTGCCTGCAGAAAGAAGCTGTGGCTCGAGAAGAACCTTCCAGGGCAGCGGAGATCAGAACAGATGGAAACAGAAGGAAATGATTGTGGAAGAAAGTGGAGGCAGCTCTGACAAAAAGGAATGTTTTATGGTCATTTTCCTATTAGTAAGTAATTGTAACTTATGAGAAATACTTAAAAGCTTATTTGAACAAGTGCCCAAATATTGAGGTAATTTATGGAATTAAATACAAGAAAAGTGTTAAAATTATAATTGTCAAATATCGAAGGTGCATATATGGAGTTTCAGTTACTCATGAATTAATTCACCTTTCAAATCCTTACCTCTTGCCCAGTAGCTTTTGAGATAGTCTATCATTTTTCTCTGTGGATTCTACGATGTTTTATAGCAATAAAAAATGTGATTCTAGAAAAAAATCACGTTTCTTAAATATTTATGTGTAGGATTTGGTATATAATTCTTGCCATGTACAAGAGACTGGGTTACTTCAGTTTCCAGTTAAAAGTAGCTAAATTTATGGCCTACTATTGTAAGGAGACAGTGGGTGAAGATGTGATGGGCTCAGGTCAGCTTGAGCATTTAGAAGAGTATGATCTCAGCCCTGCTTCTCTCCCAGCTGTCTGACCTGGCCCTTACTTTTCTACCTTTATGTACAGTTTCCACCTGCCTTCACCATCCGTCCTGCCTGCTCCAAGCTTCTATGTTGGTGCTCCTCTATTTGTCTCTCTCTCAGGCACTGCCTCCTGTTGGCTTCTGGGAATGATCACATCTACCCTCTTCAGAGTCTCTTCTCTGACTTCCTTCCAGATGAGACATTTTCCTTACTGCTGTGTCTCATGTTGAAGGAGTAGCATAAGCCTTGCTCCTACAGATGAGATTTTCTCCAAATCTTTATTTTTTGGTGCATTTTTTGTGTTGAGTCCTCACCTATTTCCAAAGGCTGTAGGCTTTTGGAGCTCAGAGCAAGGAAGAGATTTCCTCTTTTTCCTTCCTTTTCTTTTGCTATATACATATGCTAAGGCAATGAAAATCCAAAACTTACCTATGCATTCAAATGAGGAGAAGGATATGGGAAAATATTAATGTTTCACAAACATTCGTGGATCATTTGTTAAAATCTGCCTTCATTTAATTCCAGAGATTATTTTAATAAATAAATTCATTTTTATTTTCCAAAATGCCTTATGACTCCTCTGCTAATCCTCTCTCAAACCTACCCACCATTCCCAAGGAGACCCTTCCAAGAATTGCACACAATGTCTGCCCTTCCAGTCCTAAACTCTAGATTATTTTTTCACACTCTTACATTTTACCCCTCCTGAAACCTGATCTGGAACTTTTGTCAGGTCAAAATCAGCCAATTTGATGAATGTGACTGGTTTAAAAGGTGCAGACCTCATCACATTGGAAGTCCCTTTGTCCACCCACATAAAATATGCACTTTTCATAGAATTGCCTTCACCCATGACCTTCCGACAATTTTAAGTCATTTCTGTGAGTTTTGAGATGATTCAGAAGCCCTTTGGTGCAAAGATATCAATAGCCGTGTATATAGTCTTTGTATCACTGGATTCAGGCTTGACTCAGATTTCTGTTTCCTGAGAGTCAGCTCTGAAGAAGATCCCACTTATTATCACTACTTGAAAGGCTAATAAGTATGTCTGGCAAAGATACAGTATTGAGGTGGCAACAAATCTTAATAAATAAATAAATAAATACACACACACACACACACACACACACACACACACACATCACGCAGAACAACTTGTTTCTCATGCTATTGCTTGAATGCAATTTCCACCATAGCGAATACTTTGTTACTGTCTTAAGAGCTAAGGCTTCAACTATTTCCTCACAAATGCATATTATCCAGCATGACAGTATTGATCAATTAATCACATAAATATTTCAGAGAACACAGAAACTATATATAGAGTGGGGGAGGGAAGGAACTGCTGATTGTCATTAGAGAGAACACTATTGCATAGTCTGTTAATGGCTCATTAATCTGCTTTCAACTCCAGAGTGCCTTTGAATTCTGGAGGGAAAGGAGCACATGACAGCATAAAAGAGCAGGTTTTAGCTACAAAGGAGAGATTATAATTCATGCGCAGTGATGCTTTCAGAGGTTTCTCTGTCTACTTCTGTGATCTCTTCCTGAGCTGCCTTTTGTGTCCAATGATAGCATGGAGCTAAGGTAGGTTGCAGATTCCTGATATCAGAGTAATTGTTCCTGCTTACAAATAATATTTCATCATTACTTCTGTGATAAAACTCGTGAAGCGAGTTAGTGAAATAACAGTAAGACTTAAAAGCACATGTTTAAATGCAGAGTTAAAATTTTAAAAACTTATGTCTTTAAGAAGAATTGATATATATCATAAACTAAACAAGAGAAAAGGATACACAATAGGGGCTGATATCCTAAATCTCGTGAGAGAATGTATTGTAGTATAATAATAACTGATTACTAATTATTATTTCATTTAAATGTGCAAATAAAATGTATACTTTACATGCTAGCAAATATGCTATATTTCAAAATGCAAGCAGTTTATAACTGAACAAATGACATACATGCTACTTCCTTTTCCTGTTACATTTTCAAAGAAAAGTTGTTGAAAGACTAAATTGTGCTCTCAAGTGACTTTTTAGTTTATTTCTTTGGGAAGAATTGAGATTAAAAAAAAGCTGGGGGAAGGAAAGTTCAGAAATTAGTTCTTTTGAATTTGAGAGGAATTTGGCAAGAAAACCATCAGTACCATTGATTAATTCTCTGTGGAAGACCCAGAAGATGAGATGATATGAATGGCACCTTTCAGAACATGACATGTTTCATTCAGTCACTCCTGTATTATAAAAGAGTTTTTATAAGGAAGAAGCACGTATCTTCATGGTGTTGTGTTTATTTGTTTTATTTAATATATCCATTTAAGTTGCAAATAAAGGAGGAAAATTGGACATTTAATTCACACAGACTATGTTGAATCTGTATTAAAACCGACCATACACTTCTTGGGTCATAGAATCTATTTGTCACAGATATTACACATACCACATAAGGTGATTTCTTACAAGGAGATAAAATATAAAACACTGATGTTATTTTATTTATTTATTTATTTTATTATTATTTTTAAATTTTTAAAATGTTTGTTTATTTATTTATTTATTTATTTATTTATTATATGAAATTTATTGTCATATTGGTTTCCATACAACACCCAGTGCTCATCCCAAAAGGTGCCCTCCTCAATACCCATCACCCACCTTCCCCTCCCTGCCACCCCCCATCAACCCTCAGTTTGTTCTCAGTTTTTAAGAGTCTCTTATGTTTTGGCTCTCTCCCATTCTAACCTCTTTTTCTTTTTCCTTCCCCTCCCCCATGGGTTTCTGTTAAGTATCTCAGGATCCACATAAGAGTGAAAACATATGGTATCTCTCTTTCTCTGTATGGCTTATTTCACTTAGCATAACACTCTCCAGTTCCATCCACGTTGCTACAAAGGGCTATATTTCATTCTTTCTCATTGTCACATAGTATTCCATTGTGTATATAAACCACAATTTCTTTATCCATTCATCAGTTGATGGACATTTAGGCTCTTTCCGTAATTCGGCTATTGTTGAGAGTGCTGCTATAAACATTGGGGTACAAGTGGCCCCATGCATCAGTACTCCTGTATCCCTTGGGTAAATCCTAGCAGTGCTATTGTTGGGTCATAGGGTAGGTCTATTTTTAATTTTTTGAGGAACCTCCACACTGTTTTCCAGAGTGGCTGCACCAATTTGCATTCCCACCAACAGTGCAAGAGGGTTCCCGTTTCTCCACATCCTCTCCAGCATCTATAGTCTCCTGATTTGTTCATTTTGGCCACTCTGACTGGCGTGAGGTGATATCTGAGTGGATTTGATTTGTATTTCCCTTATGAGGAGCGATGTTGAGCATCTTTTCATGTGCCTGTTATCCATGCTGATGTCTTCTTCAGAGAAGTGTCTATTCATGTTTTCTGCCCATTTCTTCACTGGGTTATTTGTTTTTTGGGTGTGGAGTTTGGTGAGCTCTTTATAGATTTTAGGTACTAGCCTTTGTCTGATATGTCATTTGCAAATATCTTTTCCCATTCCATTGGTTGCCTTTTAGTTTTGTTGGTTGTTTCCTTTGCTGTGCAGAAGCTTTTTATCTTCATAAGGTCCCAGTAGTTCATTTTTGTTTTTAATTCCCTTGCCTTTGGGGATGTGTCAAGTAAGAAATTGCTAAGGCTGAGGTCAGAGAGGTCTTTTCCCGCTTTCTCCTCTAGGGTTTTGATGGTTTCCTGTCTCACATTCAGGTCCTTTATCCATTTTGAGTTTATTTTTGTGAATGGTGTGAGAAAGTGGTCTAGTTTCAATCTTTTGCATGTTGCTGTCCAGTTCTGCCAGCACCATTTGTTAAAGAGACTGTCTTTTTTCCATTGGATGTGCTTTCCTGCTTTGTCAAAGATGAGTTGGCCATACGTTTGTGGGTCTAGTTCTGGGGTTTATATTCTATTCCATTGGTCTACGTGTCTGTTTTTGTGCCAATACCATGCTGTCTAGATGATTACAGCTTTGTAGTAGAGGCTAAAGTCTGGAATTGTGATGCCTCCTGCTTTGGTCTTCTTCTTCAAAATTCCTTTGGCTATTCGGGGCCTTTTGTGGTTCCATATGAATTTTAGGATTGCTTGTTCTAGTTTCGAGAAGAATGCTGGTGCAATTTTGATTGGGATTGCATTGAATGTGTAGATAGCTTTGGGTAGTATTGACATTTTGACAATATTTATTCTTCCAATCCATGAGCACGGAATGTTTTTCCATTTCTTTATATCTTCTTCAATTTCCTTCATAAGCTTTCTATAGTTTTCAGCATACAGATCTTTTACATCTTTGGTTAGATTTATCCCTAGGTATTTTATGCTTCTTGGTGCAATTGTGAATGGGATCAGTTTCTTTATTTGTCTTTCTGTTGCTTCATTGTTAGTGTATAAGAATGCAACTGATTTCTGTATATTGATTTTGTATCCAGCAACTTTGCTGAATTCATGTATCAGTTCTAGCAGACTTCTGGTGGAGTCTATCGGATTTTCCATGTATAATATCATGTCATCTGCAAAAAGTGAAAGCTTGACTTCATCTTTGCCAATTTTGATGCCTTTGATTTCCTTTTGTTGTCTGATTGCTGATGCTAGAACTTCCAGCACTATGTTAAACAACAGCGGTGAGAGTGGGCATCCCTGTCGTGTTCCTGATCTCAGGGGGAAAGCTCTCAGTTTTTCCCCATTGAGGATGATGTTAGCTGTGGGCTTTTCATAAATGGCTTTTATGATGTTTAAGTATGTTCCTTCTATCCCGACTTTCTGACAGGCTTTTATTAAGAAAGGGTGCCGAATTTTGTCAAAGGCCTTTTCTGCATCAATTGACAGGATCATATAGTTCTTATCTTTTCTTTTATTAATGTGATGTATCACGTTGATTGATTTGCGAATGTTGAACCAGCCCTGCATCCCAGGAATGAATCCCACTTGATCATGGTGAATAATTCTTTTTATATGCTGTTGAATTCGATTTGCTAGTATCTTATTGAGAATTTTTGCATCCATATTCATCAGGGATATTGGCCTGTAGCTTTCTTTTTTTACTGGGTCTCTGTCTGGTTTAGGAATCAAAGTAACACTGGCTTCATAGAATGAGTTTGGAAGTTTTCCTTTCCTTTCTATTTTTTGGAATAGCTTGAGAAGAATAGATATTATCTCTGCTCTAAACGTCTGGTAGAACTCCTCTGGGAAGCCATTTGGTCCTGGACTCTTATTTTTTGGGAGATTTTTGATGACTGATTCAATTTCTTCGCTGGTTATGGGTCCGTTCAAGCTTTCTATTTCCTCCTGATTGAGTTTTGGAAGAGTGTGGGTGTTTAGGAATTTGTCCATTTCTTCCATTTTGTCCAGTTTGTTGCATATAATTTTTCATAGTATTCCCTGATAATTGCTTGTATCTCTGAGGGATTGGTTGTAATAATTCCATTTTCATTCATGATTTTATCTATTTGGGTCATCTCCCTTTTCTTTTTGAGAAGCCTGGCTAGAGGTTTGTCAATTTTGTTTATTTTTTCAAAAAACCAACTCTTGGTTTCGTTGATCTGCTCTACAGTTTTTTTAGATTCTATATTGTTTATTTTTGCTCTGATCTTTATTATTTCTCTTCTTCTGCTGGGTTTGGGGTGTCTTTGCTGTTCTGCTTCTAGTTCCTTTAGGTGTGCTGTTAGATTTTGTATTTGGGATTTTTCTTGTTTCTTGAGATAGGCCTGGATTGCAATATATTTTCCTCTCAGGACTGCCTTCGCTGCATCCCAAAGCGTTTGGATTGTTGTATTTTCATTTTCATTTGTTTCCATATATTTTTTAATTTCTTCTCTAATTGCCTGGTTGACCCACTCATTCTTTAGTAGTGTGTTCTTTAACCTCCATGCTTTTGGAGGTTTTCCAGACTTTTTCCTGTGGTTGATTTCAAGCTTCATAGCATTGGGGTCTGAAAGTATGCATGGTATGATCTCAATTCTTGTATACTTATGAAGGGCTGTTTTGTGACCCAGTATGTGATCTATCTTGGGGAATGTTCCATGTGCACTCGAGAAGAAAGTATATTCTGTTGCTTTGGGATGCAGAGTTCTAAATATATCTGTCAAGTCCATCTGATCCAATGTATCATTCAGGACCCTTGTTTCTTTATTGATCCTGTGTCTAGATGATCTATCCATTTCTGTAAGTGGGGTATTAAAGTCCCCTGCAATTACCACATTCTTATCAATATGGTTGCTTACGTTTGTGAGTAATTGTTTTATATATTTGGGGGCTCCTGTATTCAGCGCATAGACATTTATAATTGTTAGCTCTTCCTGATGGATAGACCCTGTGATTATTATATAATGCCCTTCTTCATCTCTAGTTACAGCCTTTAATTTAAAGTCTAGTTTGTCTGATATAAGTATGGCTACTCCAGCTTTCTTTTGACTTCCAGTAGCATGATAAATAGTTCTCCATCCCCTCATGTTTATTTATTTTTGACAGAGAGAGAGAGAGAGAGAGAGAGACAGAGCATGAGTGGGGTAGGGGCAGAGAGAGCTCCCTCAGAATCCGAAGCAGGCTCCAGGCTCTGAGCTGTCAGCACACAGCCCGACGTGGGGCTCGAACTCACAGACTGCGAGATCATGACCTGAGCCAAAGTCAGACGCTCAACTGAGCCACCCAGGCACGCCTGATCTTATTTTAAAACACTTTAAAATGTAACAACAATGAAATCTAGAGCAAATTACTTTGTCTACCTGGTACTCAATTTCCACTTCTGCAAAATGTGAATACATCTAAAGATTCTTCCATCCCCAATGCTTTTTGATTATGTCTATTAAATGTAAACCTATCTCCCCACTCTCTCTTTCAAAATTTAAAATACTGTACTTTGTGGGGGATGAAATACCATTCTCTTGCTGATGTTGGCTATAGTAAGAGCAGGTGGCAGTCACTGATCTTAACCTTAAACATTTCCTATGGTGGAAGGGAATGGAAACATCTATCTTCAGTTTCTCTTCCTATATCCTACATTAGGTATACTAATTTGGTATGTCTGTACAACATATATGGAAATGACTGTTGGGCCATGACTCGGTAACAGCTCCAATTTAAACTATTTCATTTTGTGAAGATAATTTTGTGCCCTATTGTTCTTCCACCCTCTTTCCAAAAATAAGAGTTTGAAATAAAGCCCAAGTAATGGGGCAACTTCAGGAAAGTGAAACAAATTGAAGTGGTCTCCAGTGGGTCTTTAGGGAACCAAAGAACATGTAACAAATCACTCAGAAAATTACTATACAATCCTGGATGAAATTCTTCTGCCTTTTATAGTGTTAAAACACAAGGGAAACAGATAAATCCAAAGCAGCTAGTTTCATTTTCTTAACCTTTGGCTGTCCATCGTTAGACTTAAATTGCCCGTGTGAAATTGAACATGTTTATGTGTTTGGTGAGGAAAAAAAATTGATAAAAGAACAAAACACTGAACTCTCTTTCTTTATAAGATAGGGTAATATGTAAAGACCCTCACTACTGTAGAGCTACACGTTCTTAAAATGTGAATTATTTAAAGTTGTGTATTTTTCATGTTATTTTCTGACTCTGTGCCTGTGTGTATGTGTGTGTGTCTGGGGGTGTTGAGGGGGTAGAAGGGAGAGAAAAAGTGAGAGAGAGAGAGAGAGAGAGAGAGAGAGAGAGAGAGAGAGGAAAGGAGGTAAAAAGGGAGAGAGAGAGACAGAGAGAGAGATACACAGTTATTTTTTAAAGACATTGAAACAATTTAGATGATTATTTATGTCTGGATTTCCCAGTAGCTTAATGACCATGTGTAAACAAAGGGGAATGATTTATTTGTACACAGAATTTAGATAGCAAGGGTAGGAGAAGGGGTACATTTCTCATTCTGAAACTAAAACCTAGTCTGGTGGATTCCCACAAAGTAATGAGAGAATAATTCCATTTGCCCTCCAAGAACTTACTGCAGAGATTGTAAATCTGGTGCCAATTACACTGTGGATACCTGACTCTAGGAACTGCTATGACATCACCGACTCATTTCACCCAGGCTAACTGGAAACTGTCAGACAAAAAGCTCTCTGCTTCTCCCACCTCAGGCTATATCTAAACCAGTTGCCTAGAGGTGAAAGATTCAGTATATCCCATTACTGATAATTTCACCCATCTAGTTTCCCTGTACTGAACTCATTCCAAACTGTGGAGTTTGAAATAACCTCAGTGCCATCTCAAAAAAAAAAAAAAAAAAAAAAAAAAAAAAAAAACAAGTAGCAATGGTCAAATTTTAAAAGAATAATCCAAACATCCTAGGAAATTTTTCATGTGTCAGACCTCTACAGGATTTTATCTTAAAGAATTAATGTCAATGACAAAGGAAATATTCAGCATGCCAACATATATAGCTAAATAATGATTTCACTAGAAAAATGCAAAGACCTAAAATAAAATTTGAAATTAGTTGTAGCCTGGGGCACCTGAATGACTGAGTTGGTTAAGTGTCTGACTCTTCATCTCAGCTCAGATCTTGATCTCAGGGTCATGAGTTCAAGTCCTATGTTGGGCTTCATGCTAGGAGTGAAACCTACTTAAAAAAAAAAAGTGGGTGTAGCTTAATGATGTCCTTCATATTAAAAATGGAGTTATAGGGGCACCTGGGTGGTTCAGTCGGTTGAGTGTCCGACTTCGCTCAGGTCACTATCTCACGGTCCGTGAGTTCGAACCCCACGTCGGGCTCTGTGCTGACTGCTCAGAGCCTGGAACCTGTTTCACATTCTGTGTCTCCCTCTCTCTCTGACCCTCCCCCGTTCATACTCTGTCTCTCTCTGTCTCAAAACTAAACGTTAAAAAAAATGGAGTTATAGGAAAAATTATGTATTCAGGGTAGATTTGCTCGGAAATGGGGAAACCTTTAAGCCAGACCACTTGTGCCATATATGTTTGGTGCTGAGAGCAAAGTGTTTAAAATCAGACTAGTGGACTTGAATCCCAGCATCACCACTAACTGATTAGCTAATTTTGGATAAATTACTTACACTATCTGTGCCTTGGGCTTCCTCATCTGTATAATTGGGGTGTAGAGGTACCAAACTAATAAGGTTGCATAGGAATTGCAAATAAAATTCTTAGAATAGTCCTGGGGCACCTAGTGGGTGCACATACACAAGAAACAGGAAGTGTAATTATTAGCATTCAAGCTATCAGTTTTAAAGAGAAAACATTTCCAGACAGTCATGGTACTTTAAAAATTTCAAACTATGGTTATCAGAGTCTAGTTATATTGTTCTGTCCTTTTTCTGCCACCACCACCAGATCACATGCACTAGTTATACTTAGATCCAGGATAAACTGGGATTCTCTTCCTTTGTTCTGACAAAGTGAGAAAATTCAGAGGCCTTGTCTGTATGTAAGTGTGAGTCATGTACTCTGGAACTCTAATGTAATGGTAAATGATTGTTGTTCTCTACTTGTTGAATTCTTGCCTTTGAATTCTAGTATATGTCAATTAAAACTATCAATTTGTTAACCTACAAAGCCCATCAGGTAATCACATGTGATGGGAAACAAACAGAATGGAGTCACAACAAAGAAAGGAGTTTCCTAAGCTATCTGTAGCGTAATAGATAAACCAGGGCAAGTTCTATTCAATTTCATTGTATATTATTTGCTTCCCAAGAACCAATGAGATATAAATTATCCTCCAGCACCAGCAATAGAAGTATTTATGCATTCTTTGAGCATTTTTCCATCCTACAACAACTAGAACATTTCTAGGAATCAATATTTATTAATTACTTATCTGAATTAATAATTCCCAACTGCCAAAGAGTTATTTTCAGATTAAAGAAAGTATTGTGTCACCCAATCTTTGGAATAACAAGGTAAAATTTGTTAAAATGTCACTCTGTTAAATTAAAGTGGAAAAGTAAATAAGATGTTGCTATTTTGTCTTCATTTTAATAAATGCTCACCTATATAAATATCCTCTGGGTTACGGGTATTTCTTTTGCTTTATTTTATAACCTAAGAAGGTAACAACTAAATAGGAATATGATTGAAGAGCACAGGAATGTAGCTCAGTGTTTTTGTAATAGTTGAGAATTTATGTGCAAATTGAATAAGGAGCTAACCAGAATATTAGTGATGTACTTTAGGGCAGGTTCAGTCACACAGCAGCAAAATCTTATCCTTAGATCTGTGCATATGTCTTAATCTTCTGGAAAGCCATCGATAATCTTGCAATCATTGCAAATAATTCCAGATATTTAGAACTTGAAGAAAATAAGTTTGAACTCTTTAAACAGTTTTACTGTAAGGAGGACTGACCCTTTGGGTTAACTGCCTATTCCATAAAAACATTCTTTGTCTATTCTCTGAAAATGTTCCCTCTCCCATCCATATGCTTCCAGGAGGAACAACTGTTCTATGATCCAAACTGCCACGTAACTTCCACTTTCTTCTCCCTATTGTTTTTTTTTCTATTTTATGTATTCTCCATGATCCTATTTTCCTTTCCTTCCTAAATCACCTCATTTATTTCCTTCATAGCACAGATTATAATATAACAACCTCTTCCTTATTTGCTGTATACTTACCTATAGTCTGCTCATGAATTTTCCTAGTCTTGAGGTTTGTGAAGAGATCTATCAAAAGTAGGCTGCCCATAGTATAATTTTTAACAAATGATTGAAAGTGCTGATCAGTTATCCAGATAGAAAAATAAAACAAGTGCCTTTTTTCCCTCTAATATGAGGTAATAACTCATAAATTAAGATGAAGACTTCAATAAAGTATAGAAAAGTAAAAGAAAAGTATTTTTTATGAATAATATAAGATTTAGAAATTCATAAATGATTACATATTGGGTTTAAAAAACACCAACCACTTAAGGAGCTAAGATATACACATCATAAAAACACACAAAGAGCAACATGGGACCAAATAACTGCTTGAATCCAAGAAAATAGTTTAAGAATTACACCCAAAGTTCTATTCTTAGGAATACTTTGTGTTCTTACTTTTTGAGTAATAATAAATCAGGAGTATGAGCAAGTTATATGAAGGACAAGAAAGGGCCATTAATCCTTAACCTAGGTATTTCAAGTTATGTTATAGTAATTTATTCTAATCACTCCTTTATTATTCTAATCTTTGATGTACTGTATTTTAAAAACTTTTTTTTTCTTTTAAAACCACTGATCCCTTCTTCTCATGCAGATTTTGAAATCTTTGACCTATATCTGATGGATAATGATAAACAGCAGTCTAGGCCTTGAAGGTAGCCTTCTTTCTCCTGTGCTCAATAAATATGCATAAGTGCATATTTAACACCCTTTGGCCTCCTTTGGCTTGACTGCTCAGTTCTCAGACTTCTTTCCTGTTGCTGCTAACAAAAGCCGAGACAGTCATAGCTATTCATAGTCTTGCTGTCTTTATTTCTACATCCTCCCACTTGAGCCTTGCTTTTCTCCCTCAAGGTACACCCAACTCCACTTGGTCTGATACAAACCCTGGACTTTGCCCATGAACTTTGTTCCCACCCCCCACCTGCCTGGACTGAGTACCCCTAATTTCCATCTTGAAGGAGGTACATAGACCTTTTAGCATCTGGTCTAATAAATAACCTAGCAGAAACTAGATAAGGCATTTTGCAAAGGTCTCTTGGGTCAATCATCCAAATGTTTAATTTCAACCTTAGGAACGTTGGCAACATTGAAAGTTGATGGCAAAGGAGGATGGTTTCAGTAGCATTAATTTGCTAATGTGAACTGTGTCTCTTAGATATTTTAGGGGTTTAAGACAGCACCCCCCACCCCAGAATGTGCCTTTTTGGTATGTGGACTAATTTGATTTGAAAACACTTGAGAGCATGTGGGCTCAAGAGAAACTCTTGTCCTCCCTTAAGTACATAGAAGAATTTAAACTGGAGGACTTTCCAAAAATAAGGGTTATTCTCAGAGATAAATTTTATCTGAGTGACTCATTTGTATGGCAGGATGAACATCTAATCACCAAACATCTACTCTTCTTGTCTTGTGAAGTGCATTCCTTCCCCCTGAAGTCCTAGACTCCTATCCCTTTCTCCTCAGCTCAGGATGACATGTACACCTCTTTTTTGCCTCATTGTCCTTGGAATCTTCATGTCTGTATGGATCCCCCATACTTGCACTATGAAATTTGATCTCCCCTGTTAATCTATATCATTTCAATTTCTTAGTCCAGCTAGAAGGACATCTGAGGGGACAAGAGTTCTTGCTCCCTGGCTGATGTGTTTCAACCCCCTTATAATTTGACTGAGCATACATTTGGGTAGCCTCATTTACTTATTCAGTTACTTCATTTACTTTTATTTCATTGCAGCTTCCTTGAAAATTACACATTAATTATAAAGTTTAAAAATAGCCCCTGTAAATTCCAAACCAGATTATCTATACCTTATCTCTTGACTACCAATGTGGAAAATATGGGTTTGTTGTGTAGAAAAATTTTAGACAGAAAAGATGCTAAGAAAATGTATCTCAAATCAGTGATAAATGAGATCAAGGTTATTAAATAAGTACTATGATTTGATTGGAAATGTTTAGGGGAAATTGACATCATGCCAAATTAGAGACAAAACGCCTCTATATTCCTCTTTCATCTTTTGAGATGTCCCTGAGTTGCATCTTTATGTAAACCAGTTGTGTTGTACCTCCACATATTCTAACATGATTGACTTAGCTATATCCTCCCAATCATTTCAAATAAATAAGTATTTTTTATTACATGAAGTTAAAGTATGGATTTTGCTTTCTGGGCCCTGTACCCTTGGGCCAGCCAGTCCAGCTCTTTCTCTAAGACAGTATTTTGGGGTCCTCCTCATTGCACCAAAATATTCTAGGGCAGCCCTTTGCTAGGTCCCTTCTTCCCACATGTTCAAAGCAGTTGGTCTAACTGCTCCAGGCATTGTTTCCTGTACCAGAACTTTCTTCTTCCAAAATTAGGATTTATTTACCCTTTGTAAGTATCATTTATTCAGCCAACTGAGATGACAACTTAATTAGAATTAAAGTGGCAATAGCTAAACAGGAACTAAAAACATATCTTGATAACAAAAATAAATATTAATGTGAATTTTAATAAATTTAATATTGATTCAGTTTTAAAAAATACAGGCCATATGAGAAGCTGGTTTATAATCTTTTAGGATTTCTTCAAACACAACACTTCAATGACTGTACCCATTATAAGACCCAAGGCCACCACACACAGCTGTATATGTTCTCTGCATAAGGACAACAAACTGAGAGAGTAAATGAGAAGTGGAATTTAAACTACACTCTTCTTGCCAAGTACACACCCCAGCATGGGGCTACATCAGTCTAGAATATGGAAGACTTTTTAATCCATACAAAGATACTAGCTGTTTGCCAAGTAGTACATTCTTGAAGGAAAACCTACCTAGAGAGGCTACTGACTGTCTCTTAAATTTGCATAAAGGGACAAGTAGTGACCCTGTTAAGACCAGTTCTGTCTCCTTTGTATAATGAATACTTCTTTCACTTGATACTTTTACAGATATCATCAATATGTCCAATTTTCTTAATTATTTATTGCTAAATATCAAATTTGATGGTCTTTACAAAGGTGTTCTTTACTATTCTACTTAATACTTTATTTGAATCATTTTTAAATATTTACTTCCTAATTCTGAATATTTTAGGTTGTTTTAACACAAGAACTTTCAATTATTAATAGATTTGGAGATATTTTAAAGCTGAACCTAGACTACATATCCATCTTGAGAATATTGATTTTACTCTATGAGAGAGTTATGTTTAAAAAACCATTGCCAGAACAAAAGTTATGTAATAACTAAATTATAAGAGTGAGGACTTTAAAGTACTATGACTAATAAAAAGAATTTTATAGTGGGGTGCCCAGGTGGCTCAGTCAGTTGGGCATCCGGCTTCGGCTCAGGTCATGATCTCATGGTCTGTGGGTTCGAGCCCCGCGCCGGGTTCTGTGCTGACAGCTTGGAGCCTGGAGCCTGCTTCAGATTCTGTGTCTCCCTCTCTCTCTGCCCCTCCCCCACTCATGCTCTGTCTCTCTCTGTCTCAAAAATAAAAATAAGCATTAAAAAATTAAAAAAAAAGAATTTTATAGTATAGATGCCATAATGGTATGACTGTTATCCAGAAAATGATGTAGAAGTTCTAATTTTTTCAAGTCCTTTCATTAGTATTGCCTGTTATTGTTATTACATATATGCCTGTAAGAAAGAATGCCCATAAAACTATAGTTTGTTAAATTATTCAATTAGTCATTTTATCCAAAGTTAAGAAGAAATCCAGGTACAATATAGTCATTGACATCATTGTTCTTTCACCACCAGTGTAAGAAGTACCTACAGTGGAAGCTATGGATGGAGACACTCCTCATCTCCAGGGGGATTAGTTACTGATTACCCAAAGCTGAGTCCCATTCCAGAAATTATTCTCTGTCAGAGAAAGTTTGCTGCCTCCTAATGGCTGATTAATGAAGGGAATACAAAGACCTCAATTCAGGACAACTCTAAAAAACACAGCCCAGTTCCAGAGCTTCTCTTTGAATCAACTCAGGTCTCTGTTATAGCTGTATTATAGTTCAACTTCTCCTTCTGCATAATCTTGCTTTCCTCAACCTTCACAAGTCTTATTCCTGGAAATTCTCCCCAGTAAACTTCTTGCACATGAATTCCAGAAACCGCTTCCTGAAAAATCTGACCTACTAAAGTTGGTGCCAGGAATGGTACTAGGAATGATCCCTGACTGGCTGGCAATGAAGACCTTATCTCTAGCTGTAGGTAGAAGACTGAGAGCTCTTGGGATGATCTTAGGGTCCCTGTTAACATGTTCATCAGTGGTGAAACTTGTTCTGAACCCAGCAGATGGGAACACACTGGCAGGTGCAATATTATAGGCACTTAAGAGGTACAGGAGTAATATGTAAAAGGACTGTGAAATCAGATGGATGGGATCATCAATGCATTGGTTAATCATTGATATAAGGTGAATTGGAAAAGCCAGAGAGTCTTCTTAGCAGTGTACCACAAGTGTGTCATCTCATTAGCTGGAGGACGAAAATAGCTAATGTTCCATACTAGGACTCAACCATAAAATCAGCAGAACTCCAGAAAAGGATAAACTATCCACCTTAGCAGACCTGCTATGATGGTTCAGGGTCCCTGTTGTGAAGGAATGAGACCCAAAGACCTGAAATGGTTACTCTGGGTTGATGAATTTGGAAGTTATGAATTCTTAGATATTTCTGAACACTTTTGGTCTACACTAATCTATCTCTTATAAAAGCTTTAACATTGTCTCCTCAATTAAATATGATGCAAAGAGATTTCCTTGTTAGATAATGTGTACTCCCCCCAGGATCTACCCCCATCTACCTTCCTGTATATCAAACCAATAAATGGGTCAACTCACAGCATAACCCTGTCATGCCCAGGAGTTCTGAACTCAAAAGGAAAGAAAATGAGCCAGTACATAGAAGAAGCTTCAGGATATAGTCAACATATTGGGCCAAAAACATGGAGAGTGTTTGTGGGACTGGATGCTGAGAATGCTGAATCAAAGAGAAGCAGAGTGTAAAGTAAAATGAGAGAGAGTATCATTGTGGGAGCATTCATATATAATACAAGATTTTAAATTCTGGAATTATGACCTATAAAAGTCCCCTGGGAGACAGTGCTTTTACATACTGACTGGTTTTTAGAAGCTTGGATAGAGGTGGTTCATACTAAAAGAACCAGAGATACCAGATCTATCATGGAAACAAGTGGAGGAAAGGATCAAATGCTTCAGACAAATGAGCATGCTAGAGAAGATACACTATCTAAATCCAGAAAACTGAATACCCGACTACAAAGGAAGGCCTAGAAGACTATTTATCAAAGTGCTAAGGGAAGTGTTACCAAGATAGGTACCAACACTGTTAGTAAACTCAGTGAAGCTGTTCTCTGTAGACCAGAGATGCTGCTGAAGGACTGGGCTCCTTGACAGCAATGTGATAGCATACTCCCCAGATCATAGAGGCCATATAGGAGCACATGACCATCAGAGACAAGTAGGATGCAATTGTCATCATGAGCATCATGATGGATAGAGATAAAAAGCAAACCTGTAATCCCTACTTTAAAAGATATATAGGGGCACCTGGGTGGCTCAGTCGGTTAAGCATCTGACTTTGGCTCAGGTCATGACCTCACGGTTCGTGAGTTCAAGCCCCACATCAGGCTCTGTGAGAGCCTAGAGCCTGCTTCAGATTCTGTGTCTCCTTCTCTCTCTGAACCTCTCCTGCTCGGAATCTGTCTTTCTCTGTCTCTTGAAAATAAAAATAAACATGAATAATTTTTTTTAAACATATATAAACCATGGACTTTGTCTTTTCATCACCCTAGTCAATAGCCATGAAGACTCACAACTGTACTTGATACTACAAATGAACCACATTTTTGATAAATCATTCTTGAGAAAGCAAAAGAAATTGAATTGAGGGCATCTGGATTCCAGGACCATGTCTTTGTCCTTGATCTATAAGATGTAATTCAGTAATAAAGCCTATTCAACATGTAGAGGGTCATATCCCAGTAAGAACATTTATGAAGAGTAACATTATTTCTACTTACAAGAGGATAAGTAGATTCTTCTGATTCTTCAAACAGATTTCAGCTTCCTTTGCAAAGACTGACATGTGCACAAAACATCATAATTTGGTAGAATTTTCAGAAATGGAAGATAAAAATACTCTAACCATTATAAAAAATAAATTTGAAATGACTTATACTAGCATCTTAATCCAGATGATTGATTGGATCAGTGGTGTATACTTCTCTGCTTCTCTACATCCAGTTTCCTCACTTCTTTGCCCTAACTGGTCCTTGGGTGTCATTTGCTATGGACTTCATCTCTGAGGCTCTCTTGCCTTCTGAGTTCAGTTAATGAGAGGTAATCCTAGAGATGAACAGTGAAAAAACGAAGGTTGGGTGATGTAGTCTCTTGCCCCTCTCATTCTGGCTTTGGTATTTAGTTCTATGTGTGAATCCATTTTCATGTTGGATAACCACTCTATGACTAAGGATATAATTCTAGTTGAGTTTCAGTAACACCCTTCCTTCCCCATGCTCCTCTAAGCAGAGATATGATGATGATTTCCCCTGATATTAGGCTCTGGGTTCTTTCCTACCCTTCTTGGGTTCTCTTAATGTTGCCCACACTCCTGTAAATAGTCACATTATCAAACTGCCTTCCATTAAATAAATTCTTCAAGCATGCCATCTGTTTTCTGCTGGGACTCTGACTTATAAAACAAGTGAATTTTTGTTATTTATCTGTATTTATTTTCATAATAAACATGTATATTTACAATGAAAAAGCAATGATATTTCAAGTTTCATATTATAATGTTAGTCACTCCTCAATGAGAAAAAAAAGAGATATTGTAGTTGTTGTTTGCTCATTTGATTATGGGTTGGCTTTGATGGTCGATTTCAAGTGAAAACATTTAGGGGAGATGGAGATAGGGAAAGGAGGGATTATGAGCTTCAAGTTTAGCTTTGTTATGCCATTGATCACAGCAAAGTTCAAACTCATTTCTTCTCATGTTTCTGTTTAGTGCTCAGGCCTGTGCTGATGAGTTAAGAGCTTATATGACTGAAAGTCAAAGCTATAAGTGAACTAAGATAAGCAGGGCAGATATCCAAGATTGAACACATTAAGTTGTTTAATTCTTTAAAAAAAGAAAGACAGCACCTGCAAGGGGTTTGTTTTCATAGCATATTGCCATATATATTCATCTATTTCATGTTGCTGTTCATCTGAGGCAGTGCTTAAAAAAATACCCCATTGCCGCATAACAATATATGCAAACACAATCTCACCATTTTGTTTTCAAGCATTTTACTAGAAAAATTAAGTTGTGGCTATATTTAATGTTGGCTAAATTAGGAAATAGTTGCCTAATTCAAAACCTTAGCTTGGATTTCAATACCTGGAGACACTCTCCCTCCCTCATGTACTATGAAGAGAGAAGTAATTAAGTTCCTATATTTAGAAAGAATTGGTTTGCTGTTTAGACACATCATTTACTTTTTACTCAACTGCTCCATGGGAAGGCAGACAGATACAGCATCCTATGCGTGCTTCTGCATCTGTGCAGTTTGTGCAAAACAAACACCCAAACTCTTTGGGGACCACTCAGTTAGAGAGTGAAATAATGAAAACATTTTGTCAAGAGGGAAATATCCATTTCTGACAAGCTTATCTCTGTGGTACCCCTTCAAATAAGGTATTAAAGAAGAAAATATTTGGGCATATGTCTTCTTCAGGATTCTTAATGTCATGCTGCTACCATCCCAAGGATAGCTTGAAATGAGGCCCCTCCCCTCTACAAGGTAAGACAGCACTGTGTTGTGTTAGGAGAGACAATAGGGATCGTGTTGTCTAATACCCTCATATTATGGTGGAGAAAGTGAGACCCAGATTAAGAGCCTTCTCCAAGGTTAAACAGCTTCTAAGCACCAGCCCTCTTGTTTCTCTGACCAGTTCACTGAGGACATTAAGATGCATCACTGCTATCCTTCATTTAGTTTGGCATGTTGTTAGATCTTATTGTATATCCTCCTCATTTCCATTCAACAAAAATTTATTAAGAACTTACTGCATGCCTGTTCTGTTCTCATTGCTAAGGACTTTATGCCAGACATTAGAAACTCAGGCTAAATTATTAGGCAGCATTATTAGGAAGGCAAATGTTAAAAGAAATCAACACTTCTTAAATCAGATGAGGAAGGAGGGTGGACTCAGGACTGCAGGTGCGTATGAATTTTGATATAAATGGATTATATGTTGAGTGGCATTCACTGGTACGTTATGCTCTGAACCATCTAGATGTTATGAACAGGAAAATCAATGTTGAAGGAAATACTAATGGTTTAGCAAAGAGCTCTTACCAGTGAAACTTTAAGCCACAGTTGTTGGTAAAGTACCTAGGGAGTTTTATAGAATGAGGAAAACTCTGGGAAACATCAACATTTAAAATGTAATGTTGGGGCGCCTGGGTGGCTCAGTCTGTTGAGCGTCTGACTTCGGCTCAGGTCATGATCTCACAGCTTGTGGGTTCGAGCCCCGCATTGGGCTTTGTGCTTACAGCTCCGAGCCTGGAGCCTGCTTCGGATTCTGTGTCTCCTTCTCTCTTTGCCCCACCCCCCTTACCCTCTGTCTCTCTCTCCTTTAAAAATAAACATGAAAAAAAAAATTAAAATGTAGTGTCAAGAACAACTGCCTTAAACACCAAGAAGCCACAGCCAGGAAAAGGTAATTACAAATTCAACTGAGAATGATATATCCCAAGACAGGATTAGAACAGGATTGGGTTTTGTTTGTTTGTTTGCTTGTTTGGTTGGTTGGGTTTGTTTTAGCTTTTTCAAACAATGCAAGAGATGAAATAGTCATGGTATTTACCAGCATCCAGTAGGTTGGGCACTTATTAAAAAAGGTATTGTTTATATGGACAAGAGTAACTTCAATGAAAGTGTAAAAGTGGAACAAGAGTTACAATGAGAAAAGGGCTAAGATTTGGGGAGAAAATGCCGGCAGGTATTAGCCTTATTTTCAAAGAAATTAAGCAGAAGAAGTAGCCAATGAGAAGTAGTTGAGAGTAGATTCTGTCTGTAAGAAAAAAGAGGTCTAAAGTCCTGGATTCAGAGGTGAAGTATGTTTCTTTTGTTTTCTGTTCTTTTTCCACCTAAACATCCCTGGTGAGATAGTGACTAGGGAGCTACATTTCTTGTAAATAACATATAGACAAATGGGTGAGTGTGGGAGTGTACTGAGGACAAAATGAGGAAGGGAAGAGTGGTTCTTAAGTCAGTCTGTCACGTCACAGCATCCTAACTGCAGGATGCATTAGGCTTGATGAGTTTGAGAGTCAATTGGGCTCTTACATTCCAGCTACCACAGATGGGAGTATTACCAAATCTAGCCGTGGTGATTAGCCCTGACAACTCAGTTCTGACAGATTCACTCAGAATCACTGTTGCAAAATGACTCAGAGCTTAAGAAAGATATTTACCAACAGAGAACTGCCAAAATGACACTGAGTGATTGAGGTTAAAAAATAAATTACAGCTCCTTCACCTGAGTCACTCATATTAGACTGATTCCTGCCAAGTTAAATGGTCACTCTCAGTTGCCTCAAGACAAAATATAGGTCTGATAGTTGCCCCAGTATTTCTCTGGTTAGTGTAAGGCACACCCCTCTCAGGAAGAAAATCACAGTATTTCCTTAAGAAATGTTGGGATCCTTCTAGTCACATATACAGGTTAAATTAAATCATAATCACTTTTTATCAAAACGAGTTGCATGCTTGGGAATAGTAAATTTTTCAATGAACAGTGAAAATATTCTTGGCATGGACACATTTCATGCAAAGGCAGATTGCTAGACTGTTTGAAATTAGCTTTCATTATTATTCAATGGTGTGTCAAATGAAATGAGCTAAAATTAATGTTGTTACCTGGTCACTGGCATGCAGTGTGCCACATCACAGCAGAATCAGATGGTGATGTTAACATAGCAATAGCCCAGCATTCCCAAATATTTATCGTGTTGTGTCAGTGACATTGCAATGTGTCTAGTGATTATGGTCACTACCTGCCACATTCTGTGCCTCCCTGCCCAGTAACAACGCATAACCCTTCAAAATTTAGAAATCCCTGGAGTCTCTCAGGGCTTCGGCTGAGATCTTAAAGGTCTTACTCCTAATCTAGTTGTAGGAAAGAAACAGGATATTTCAGAACTTCTTTGTGTCTTCAATTCCTTGTATGATTATTAGCTTAACCTACACTTCCCAAGAAAAATAACAAGGGCGAGTCAGATCTTTCTTGAGATCTTTGGAACTTTCCTCTTGCTTCTCATCATCCCAGAGACTCTCCAAACTTTAGGCCATCCGAGTCCTAAAGTAACCTAAAGTTCAAGGTCACTCCCTGGTACAAAGAGCTATTCTGGTTGTCCATAAAGTCGTTCTTCAGTGAAGAGATATAAATGGAGGAACAGGAGATCCTGCTCATGTCTCAGCCTTCTGTTAGACTTTGTTTCTACAAGGAAGGCTCTCCATTTCAATTCTAGCATTGGGAGAGCCAGGCAGTTTTGAAGCTTGCCAACTTCTCAGGGATCAGAATAAACCCCAGGTCTAGAAAACAATGAAGTAAAATTTAGGATTAAGGAAGATATAATTTCGTTCCTTATTATTTACTAAATATGTCATTCTGGACAGATGATAGGACTGTAAAGGGTGCTTTGGTGCCCTGCTCTGGGTCACTGTTCTGGACCACACACCAACTCCAGCTGCTGTGAGTGGTATTAACCGCTTACTGTCCCTCACCTTGCCCAAAGGCAGCCAGTGACTGATCAGTGAGGAATGAAAAACACCAACTTCCTTGCCTTAAGTTAGGAAAAACTCCGTGGTACTTTCTATGCTGCAGAGCTTCCTGTAGAATCATGTCGACACTAGTCACCAGCAGAGATAATATTTTGCTTAGTTTTTTGTCACAGTTCTGTCCTGCTTTTCTCACTTAACCTTCTTGGAGAACATTCCCTCAATTAAGTCACTATCTCAAGAACCTTTGCCTTAGGCTCCGCTGCTGAAAACCCCAACCTAAGACAAGTACCTGCTCAATAGGCTCAGTTCAAAATAAATAAGGATATATATGAAAATCATACCTTTTAGTTAAATTATGCAAATTATAATAATAAACAGGAGGGCAAGAATGCAAGGAATCAAGTGCTAGAGTGAGCATTTGTGCAAGGTCTGAAATTTTATGCAATCACTAGATGTTGGCCAATGGGCAAAAAATTGAACCTGCATTTGAAGAAATGGTGGTTCTCTTCTGGTGATTCCTTAAATCTCGAGTAGAGTAAGAAGTGACACAGTCTGTAGGACTAAAAAGCTAAGAGGATTAGACTGGCCAAGGACGTGAGCAAAGCAGAGGAGAGTTGTTCTTACCATTGACAGATATATTTATTTTTTAGAAACCATAACCAGCACACTATGATAGTCCCTAAGCAATAATGCTTACACAATATTTGCCATATGTTAATTAAACACTGATTTTGAAATTTGCATTACAAACATTGCACAATTATAATACACAAATCAATATTTTCAGTCTTTTTTCTTTGTTAAAAATTGTACATGGTAAATATACATCAATCAGGAGGTAACTATAAATCCTACAGTGAAAATAATTGTACTTTGGATCAAGGCTTGTCATAATTAGGTGATGTAGACACCATTTTCCTACTAATTTCGTTTAAACAGAAATTAAGCTTCAGGTTTGGAAAACAGATACAAACTTTTTTTTTTTTAATTTTTTTTTCAACGTTTATTTATTTTTGGGACAGAGAGAGACAGAGCATGAACGGGGGAGGGGCAGAGAGAGAGGGAGACACAGAATGGGAAACAGGCTCCAGGCTCTGAGCCATCAGCCCAGAGCCCGACGGGGGGCTCGAACTCACGGGCCGCGAGATCGTGACCTGGCTGAAGTCGGACGCTTAACCAACTGCGCCACCCAGGTGCCCCCAGATACAAACTTTAAAAGTATTATTTGGATATGAAAAATCTGGATTCAGGGTGAAAACTCATGATAGTTATAATTCTAGGTCCTGAAAACTCTGATCACAGGTCAGATTAACTTTCTGAGAATAAGTTTCTTTTTAAATAAGCCAATAAGTAAATAAGAATTGATTGGTGTAGAATTTCAATTTGGACACCTTTCCATTTTTTTCTTATTTTTTTAATGTATATTTATTTTTGAGACAGAGAGAGACTGAGCGTGAGTGGGGGAGGGGCAGAGAGAGAAGGAGACAGAATCTAAAACAGTCTCCAGGCTCTGAGCTGTCAGCACAGAACCCAATGTGGGGCTCAAAGCCATGAACCGAGAGATCATGACCTGAGCCGAAGTTGGATGCTTAACCGACTGAGCCACCCAGGCATCCCTGGACACTTTTTCATTTTGGGGGGGCTTCTAGATATTAAAAATTTTGCAGTATTTAGTTATCTAGTTATGTAAATACCATTTAATCTACCTTCCAAAGATAAGCAAGCATTTGGATTTATTCCTCTAATTTTTACCTAAGCAAATATTTTAATGAATAAATTTTTAGTATTTTTTTTTATCAGTCTCAGATTTTCTATAGGATAAATTCCTAGAAGATACATCCCTAGGTCAAGGAGCATAGATATGGTTAATTTAAATAAATATGAACATAATTTCAAGTGTCTTTTTAATATCTTATTCTTTTGTTTATTTCTGCAGAGAGTTTGTAAGATTGCCTGGTTCCTTCCATCCTCCACGGCTCTGTGTATTACTTATGACAATCTTCAAAAAGATCCTCTAACAGTTCCTCTCATCTCTGTCCACATGTGTCACCCCTTCTGTCATGAAAGGAGACTAATTCCCTCCCTTTGAATTTCCCCTGATTTTGACTTGCTTTGACCAGTAAAATGTAAGAGAGGTGGCATCATGTTGGTTCTGGGCCAAGACACTAAGAGGTCCAGCAGCTTCCACTTTGCTCAGAAAAGCCAACCATAATGCTGTAAGTAAACTCAAGACTGGTGAATAAGTGACGAGGTACTGTGAGGAGGAACAGAAAGACCACAAGAAGGAGCATGATGAACTGGACGTCTAAGTGAAGACTTCTTAGGCTTTCCAGTCCAGCCAGTTCCATGTGGCACAAGTTAACTGATTCCTGCTCAAATGCCTGAAGTCCAGAAACATGAGGAAAAATAAGTAGTTGTGTTAAGCTGCCATGTTTCGAGATGGTTTGCTATGCATAAATATATACACATATGATAAAAATGATCATTTTAATATTTACCAATATGACTGCCAAGAAGACTCCTTTTTATTAATTTTATTTCATTGGATATCAGTGAGGTTGAGGATCTTCTCATATCTTTGGATATTTTTATTTCCATTTTAAGACTTTGCCAATCTTAGTGCTTTGACTACTTGTATTCTGTCAAATTTTGTTTCATATTATTCATCTTTTCCTTGTGAATCACAATAAGTCACTATAACTTTGTGTATTAAGGATTACATTTTATGTCACCAGATTTGAAAAACAACCCACTTTTCTTTCATTTTTTTCCCTCAGTTGTGTGGCAAGTGGTATGTGTGTGTGTGTGTGTGTGTGTGTGTGTGTGTGTGTATGTCTTGCAGATGTCTTTATCAGTTGTTTCCTTTATGATTTCACATTTAGTATTCACATGGGAATTTTAAAATATTCAGCCAGTTTTATTCCATCCATGTTCCCATTTTTTAAGTTTATATTTACAATGGTGTGAAAAGTTAGTCAAATATCTCAGTGTTATCTATTTAAAAGCCTGTGCTTTCTCCATGTTTACTATACATTAATTTTATGTGTAAATAGGGCTAATTCATATCATGACACTTTTTTAGAACTTTAAAAATAGAAATATTCTTTTTTCTCCATAATAACAGAAATTTACTAAATCAGAGAATTAAAAATGGCAGATTGTCTGATAATTGATTATAGATATGGTGACCTTTTGTGCTAGAAATCTTACAAAATCACAAAGAATTACTTGAAGCCCCATCCCTTGAATGCTTCAAATTTTGTTGAGCTTACATATAAGTACAAATATTCTAATCAGATTTTTATTTGAATTACATTGGATTCATAGATCAACATAGGAGGATTTTTTAAAACATATTTGACCTTCCTATGTATACTCCTTTCAAGTTTCTTTTTTGTTTGTTTAATAATGTCTGCTTCAATGAGAAACATTTCTTTTTTTAACCACTTTATTGAGGTATGGTTGACATACAAAAAGCTGTACATATTTAATTTATAAAAATTGATGAGTTTGAAAATAAGTAGATCGTCCACATTTCTTTTAGTATTTATTCCTAAAGAGCTTATGCTTGGTTTCTAATGTGACCAGAATAGATCTTTATTTTGTTTTCTAAATAGTTATTGATTTCATACAGGGGAAATCAAGCACTGATCTTCAGGAGAATATAGGAAAAGGAAACTGAGAGGTCAGGTCAAGTTTGGAATGATGTTTATCTAAAAGTTATTAATGAATGCTCTCAGAGGAAAAAGGAACAAAGATTTTAGCAAGAAGAAAGGCCAAGTTCAATATGAAAGAAAGGTGAAGCCTGTGTGGAATTGAAGAACTACAACCAGGGTAAATATCAAGGTCTTCCGCTTTAGAGAACAGAAAGGAGCCACAGGAGGGTGAGATGGAGTTAGGTAAATCATGAACCAAGTGCGTGAATTGTGATCCTATGCCAGAATGATCTTTGATTCAAAGAGTCCTGTCTATCCTGCCAGAGTTAGGAGAATCTTGATATATGGCGAGCATTGTTAAATACCACTTAGCTAACCAGTCATCGTCTTTAAATTAAATTGAGCAACCAGTGAAGTGACCCAAGCAGTAGTCAAGTTGCTACCAACATATCTTTGGTCATCACTATGGATAACAATAAAATTAAATAGTCAACTATGAAAGAAATACTCTAGATGATGGTATAGTCCTTGGTTAACAGTGTGAGAGAACACAAAATTCAGTACTTTCATTATTATTTACACTCAAAAAATGATCATTTCTTCCAAAGAAACTTAGATTTCCACGTTGTCCTAATATTTAAATTTACAGATAAGAAAATTGAGGCTGCACAAGGAAAAGATACCCCGTGCTGCTTTTATTTATAGTAACAAGGTATTCACAGTATGAATTCCAGTCCTTTTTTTGGAAGAGGAAAGGATATAAAAAATAAATACATTCATAATGAAATGGAACAGTCAGTAGCATTCTGAAAACTACAGGTATGTGGGTGCATGAGTGTGTTCACACATGTGTCTCATATGAAATTGCTGGAGGTTGTTGGAGGTGGATAAACATGTTAACAATAGTTTGATGGGGAAACTTTTAAAACATTTTTTAATTATTTAATTACTTAATTATTTAATTATTTTGAGAAAAAGACAGAGAGTGAGCAGGGAAGGGACAGAGCGAGAGGGAGACACAGAATCTAAAGCAGGTTCCAGGCTCTGAGCTGTTAGCACACAGCCTGACTTATGGCTTGAACTCACAAACGTCCACAAGTTGGATGCTTAATTGAGCCAGCCAGCGACCCTGATGGGGAAACTTCTAAGAAGATAGTTCTTAGATTCCAAGTATGTGTTTCAAAATCCTACCTAGGCTAATAACCTCTTGGTAGGAAGACTAAAGCAATGAGTGGAAAGAATGGAAATATGATGAAAATCTCTACATGGCATGTGGAAATCAAGGTAGTAAGTGAATGAAAGGCTCAAAAGTCAAGTAAGAGATCATGGGTGTGGTCTGTTCTGCCAGGCCAGTCACCTGAGGACTTTTCACAGAGGTTTGTGTTATTTTTGAAGCCCTACATGAGAATACCCAGAGTGGGATTTTTTTATCAACATGTATTTTTAAAAATTTAAAGAAATAGACTGAAATATTAGTGCAAACTTCTCAGGAAGTTTGCAGCTGATGGAGTACTTGAGAAGACAAAGCCCCCCAAAATGAGGAATCAAAATGAGCCTGAAGTGTGGGGACTTGCATCCAGGTCAGGGATGTGGTAAGGCCTCCAAATTCCACCCATTTGGGATGACGCTTCAGTGTGACTCCCAAACACCTCCAAGAAGAGAAATCTGCAAATTCCTCTAGGTGCCATCAACCCCTCTAAACAGAAAATTGATTTTAGCTATTTAACTGCATTTAGAGATCACAGGACCACAGCTAGCAATAAGTCGGGGAAAATGACAATATGTTGCTAAGTAGAGACCCTAAATCAGGTGGTGAATGTGAAGTCTCAGAATGAGATGAACACAGAAAGTAATCAGGAAGTGCCAAAACAAATTAACCTTTTGGGGCTCTTGTTACTAATGGAAAGTTGAAGCCTACAGCACTGTGTACACTTGTCAGGTCGGACAGGTGCCCTTTCATAAGTCATAATCAACAACAGCCTGGGAGAAATTCTTTGACTCAGACGCTCTGAGCTGAGCAATATTCTTGAGAAATAAGCAGCTGTGTGCCCTCATTCTCATTTTCTCTCCCTCTCCATAAAAAATAATTTAAAATACCCACTTTCTACTTTTCTTGACAACCCTAGCTCAGAGCAAATAAAACAAACGGGGCCTATTCCCCAAGTGGAACTTCCAAATGTAGGTGAGCACTGAGACTCTCTTCTCTCTCTCAGGTCTTCCTAGCAGTCAGTTGGCAATTATTCAATGGCCCCCAGGACGTTCCAACCACAGCCCACACTCCAGTCTTGTTTCGTCACAAGCATAAGAAATATTCACAGCGACTAGGAATGGCACTCGATAAAAAGCAATCCTTGCTATATATTGCACTGAGTTATCAGAATAGAAAATGTTTCATAATATTCAGTGCCCTGTCTATAAATCCAACACCATATATTTTCTACCATCTGCAATTTTCAACACCTTTATGTTCATAGAAAGAGTCTACCTGGGAGCTATTTTAGTTTAAAAAAAAACAGATTTAGAATCTGAACACTGGGGGTTATAAGACAAAAGTTGTCATCTTTGATTGACCGATTGATTCATTCATTCAGCTGTCATGAAGGAAGCATTATGCCCAGAAATACAATGTCTTCAATGCCACCTGGGTTCTTTTTCTAAAGTGCAAATCGTATCCATTCATGGGTTGTCTACAAGATGAAGAACAGCCTCTTAATATAGTTTACAATTTGCTACTAAAAGGGGGTGTTAAGGGAGTTTGTTAACAGTTGCAGAATCTCAAGCTCTACCCTAGACTCTCTGAATCAATTTCATTTCTACCCAGCTCCCAAATTATGCTGCAAGTGCCAGTGTGCTAACTATACTTTGAGAAATTCTGGTGTAGAAAGCTCTCTGTGAAAAACCTTGCTCCCTTCTCCCATGTCCTCTGTGCCACCCGACCCTCTTCCCAGATATGCTCCAAGCCCCAGACACACTAACTTATTTGAAGTTCCCCCAAGGCAGGGACCTCCACGACTTTATTTCTTTATAGGAAAGGCTGATGCTACTTCCTTCCTGAGGCTCTGCCCTGCATGAGCTACCCTATTCAGTCATTCCCTTTCATTTTCAACTAGTTCTCTTCTTCCAGCTTTCACATTAGATGACATTTCTTTCAAGATGCTTTCCTTAATATCCCCAAATTGGATATGTTCACTTCCCTTTCACAGCCATAACATCCTTTTCTTACCTCCATTGGAAAAGTAGCCCTATCTTTCCGTATCTGTTCACTTGCTTCTTTATAACTACTGCAGTCTTTAGGTACTATTGAGTTCTTATTATTGTTTTTATCTTTATCATCAGGACTTGGTAAGGTACCTGGCCAATAGAACATTTTGAAGTGGCTTAATATATAGTTGTTGAATGAATGCTTAAAAATATTTTTTTAATTTTTTTATGTTTATTTATTTTTGAGACACAGAGACAGAGTGTGAGAAGGGGAGAAACAGAGAGAGAGAGAGGGAGACACAGAATCTGAAGCAGGCTCCAGGCTCTGAGCTGTCAGCACAGCGCCGGACAAAGGGCTCTAACTTACGAACCATGATATCATGACCTGAGCCAAAGTCAGATGCTCAACAGACTGAACCACCCAGGCACCCCTTAAAAAGACTTTTAATACATCTTTCCTAGGATTATTTTCAGGTTAGACATCTTTAAGTCTTAAAATCAAGAGATTTTACTTCTGTAAGGGAATTTAAAACATTAAAAAACATGAGAGGAAAGTGTTCATGGAAGGACAGGACAGATTCAGCAGGCCCCATTCTGAGGAAAATTCTCAGGCATGCTCATGTTCCACTGATACTCATTTTGATAAATTGCTACCCCAAGTCTTTGGAGCTGAGAGGCACTTCATGGGCTAAAACCACAACTATTTTAGAATATGCTGTATTTTATTTTCTGTACGAAACAGAAGGCTTTAAACTCACAGGCTTATTTTCCTCTGCTGCTTTATGGCTGCTTGACCAAGGAAACTGGCAGTTTGCTTTGGATAAAAAAGTCTCAGCAAGGGGGATATTCCAACAGCAACATATTTTTCATCCAATGATATAAATGCATTGAGCTCACAATTCCAAAGGTATTTAGATAGATGTGTATGTTTGCCTGATTTCTTATGGAGAAGGTTAATGTAGTGTGTCTTATCTTTTTCAGACCACATGAACCTCTATTATATTCTTGTGTATCTTTATTGAATCATTTGTCTAGATTTCAGTGGCAACCCAGGTGCCCTCATATAGCTCCACAAAAATATATTTCAAGGTAATAAGAAAGTAGTTTCCTTTATTGTTTAGAAACTAAAAAAAAAGAATAGCTGTGGTAGAGGTAGAGCCATCTCTTTTGAGATCTGATATATATTTGTGAGCCTATTTATCTGGTGTAAGTTTCTTTCAGCGCAACAGTGGTCCTTTAGCAACATGGAATAAAAAGGCTTGGGTAAGTATGAGAGCAGAAAAAGAAATGTATACACTTCCAAATAAAATAATCCCCCCATGAGTGATGACCACCATCATTTATTTTATTTATACATCTCTTATTTTATTTTTAAAAAAATTTTAATGTTGATTTTTGAGAGAGAGGGAGAGAGAGGTGGGGGATGGGCAGAGAGAGAGGGAGACACAGACTCCAAAGCAGGCTCCAGGCTTTGGAGCTGTCAGTACACAGCCCAGCTCAGGGCTCATACCCACAAACCGTGAGATCATGACCTGAGCCGAAGTCAGAATATTAACTGACTGAGCAACCCAGGAGCCCAATCATGTCTTATTTTAATCTTCTTTACCTTTGCTGCAAACTATGGTCCAAACAAATTTAGAAAGATCTTCCTCCATATGAAAGTATTAACCTACTATCATCATGGTCTCTCATTTGCTATTCTCATCAAATCTACTTTCCTTCTAACCTTAATTGTCTTTCCTGCTTAAACCTTCATGGTTTGTAAGAGTCTAACAAAGGATTAATGGTAGTTTAGTGTATTTTCTCACAGTACTATAGAATTGTTCCTATCCACCCAAACCACATTTTCAAACTTTCTATAAAAATATATACATACTTAAGGAGACGGTTTTTAACTTCATTGACAATTTCAACAGCACTGCAATTTTTGCAGTGTTTATAATGTTTTAAGTGCTTGTCTATTTCCGTGTATTGACTCTGACCTATAATTCACGGAAATACTGACATTTTTCACCTGAGGAAACTGAGGCTGAGATATTAAACAGTTTGCCCAATATAAAAACTGAAACTTGGGGCGCCTGGGTGGTGTAGTCGGTTAAGCGTCCGACTTCAGCCAGGTCACGATCTCGCGCTCCGTGAGTTCGAGCCCCGCGTCGGGCTCTGGGCTGATGGCTCAGAGCCTGGAGCCTGTTTCCCATTCTGTGTCTCCCTCTCTCTCTGCCCCTCCCCCGTTCATGCTCTGTCTCTCTCTGTCCCAAAAATAAATAAATGTTGAAAAAAAATTAAAAAAAATAATAAAAAAAATAAAAATAAATAAAAACTGAAACTAGCAGAGGTGCCCTTTAAACTTGTATTGCCTGATGTCAAACTTAGTTCCCACCACAGCATTACTTTGATTAAATATTTCAGTGTACAAGAAGACCCTTGATTTGAACTACGTGTTTCACTTACCATGCCATATTTATTTCCCATAAAGAAATAATGTGAGTCTATATCTTACATTCAGAGAAAATATTGTTTAAAAGCAAAACTTTGTCTAATTGTAGAAAGAGAAAAATTATCAACAATTTTTCCCTAAGACCCATAAAACAGCAGGTGATGCAGAGATTTCCCATTTAGTGTAAATCTCATTAGCTCTGTAATTTGTTCAATAGCATAATAAAAAGAAAATTCCAAGCCATTAAAGCCTTCTCAATCTTCACTGCTACAAGTGCCTGATGAAATAAGTAAACGATCCATCCTGCTTGAAAAGCAATTTTTTTTTAATTCAAAATCGCAACTAACTTAACACATACAACGTCAGGACCAATAATTGTGTGTCTTTACTTTAAAGAAAAAAGGAAATGGGCCAAACATGGGTCAGTAGTAGCTGACGCGCGAAGCATAAAGATACACCCCACAGGAAAGGACAGAACCTCATTGCCAAGGTGTGTGGCCAACTATTCCTATATAAGTTTTAATGGATCTAAAAGTAGATATACACTATATATTCTAAAGGGGAATGACTAAGCATTTCTCTTTATGATAGCAGGTCCATAGGGAGGTATTCTACTATAATGAAGACAACATACTCTGCATCTGTCTTCTAATACAACTTTAGGGCAAATGATCATCTTCCGAGAAGCAATTTCCACATCTACCAAATAATCCGTGAGTGCACGCTCAGCTTCATGTTATTATGAAACAATGGTAGAGTATCCTTCAACTTGTAGCTAGTGCTAAAATGGGTTTGGGGTAGTTAGCTATACTTAGTGGGAAAAAGTAAAAGCCTTATGAACAACACAAGTCCTTGTTCAAAGTCATAAGAACAACATGGGTCTTTAAGTCATTTAGATATTTTTTGAGGGTATAAACTGAAACATATCACGTTACTGTGTGACATGATTGTTTTCCATAATAACTGTTTATTTTGTTCTTAAATTTATTATGTGTGCATGTTGACATAAGCTTAGGGCATAAAACCAGTGTACTGGGATGAAGTAAGACATTTTATTTTATTATTGAGTATGCAGTGTATTCTGAAGGTATTTGGAGTAATCATTTTCCTCGATTCTCATACTGACAAGTCAATACTCCTCATGTCCAGGTCTCACACACAGGTTCCAAATTGGGAAACGCTGCTAGGCTGAATTCTAGGACCTGGATTGGAATGAGTAAGGTATTAGAGACGTGAAGATAGTTAACAAATGGACTGAGCCACGGATAGTATCAGAGAAGGGAAACCAAGGTTAGTTTCAAAGGAAAATAATCAAATGCCAGCTTTGCATGCTGATAGTGAATCTTTCCTTCTTTAAACAAACCAGCAGCCATGGTTCTATATGTTCCAGGTGCTCAATTATTAGATATTAAGTACCCCCTGGCAAGTAAAGTAAGTGTGATTCCTGCCTGCACGAAGCTTGAAAATCTAGTAGAGATGGTTGAGGAAGTAAGCTAAACATGAGTCCCCAAAGATCATTCTACTGCACAAAATCCATAAAAAGAAAAGCAGTTCACTCTTTAGGAGCCAGAGAGATCAGCAGGAGGTCAGGAAGTATAGCATTCTACTAGAGTTACTGAAACAACTCATTCAGCAGGGCATGGGAAATCAATGGGAGGAAAAGGTCACTTCTGACCCCATTACCGCCTACAGCAGAGTAGAGAGGCAGCTGGCCTGGTCAGAAGCACCAGGCTAGGCTCTGTACTTCTGCAGCTGAGTTCCACTTGAGCCTCTGGGAATAAGAACAGTGGCTAACACTTTGTGCCATTCTGTATTGTGCCAGACGCTACTCTGAGAACCTACGCCGTTAGTATTACGTCATTTGATTCTAGAAGCACTCTTTTGAAGCAGGTGCCAATATTATTCCCAGTCTACAGATGAGGAAACTAAAGCAAAGAATAAGTTTAAAATCAAATAACATGCCCAAGGTCACACAGGTGATAAATCACAGAGTCAGGATTTGAATCAGACTCTGGCACCAGAATTTGGCTCTTACCTGCTCTGCTCTTATGTGTCCCAAAGTCATTTTAATTAGGTTGGATTTTTTTTAAAAAAAAAGCAAGTTCTGCAGGATGTGTAAGCAAGAATCGGAGTGTTTATGGTTACTATTCCTGTGCTTACATTCTGTCACATCCAGTGTGATAACTCGGCACGTGCCTTGTGGCTGGAACCAAATGCTCACTTTAAACTATGGTTCTGGTACTCAGAGCCCTGCTTCTTCTGCATTTGAACCACTGCCTTGAACCTCCCTGGCATTAAGTTGTCACAAAATCAACACCTTGTCTGGTTCTCACAAACCTTCCAGAATCATGTGTCCTGCCTCTGAACACAGAGTGGGTGGCGGGACTTGCAATAATCATTTGTTTACTTACACACTAAATATTTTGTAATTGTTTACCATTTAGACATTGCCTGCTTGCCTTGTTCTCTGCCCACTAATATTCCTACAGTGTCTCTTACCAGGCTTGGGCTTATTACTGGGATAGTTTAAACCTCTTTGATGATAATTATTCAGAATATTCAGGAATCGATGTCACTGAAATCTCAATTCACCAAATATGTCGGCTAGCCTGAGCCTCTGACTATTGTCCACAACTGGATCTGTTCCCTACTGCACCGGTGGCACCAGTGGAAATGTCGAGGGTCCAGATTATGGTTTCCCCTCGTTTCTCTTGCCTCATGTCCACCATAAACTAGTATAGTTTGTGCCCTACACAATAAGCAACTACCATTAAGGGCAAACACAGACAAGTGGGCAGCTCACATTCATTTGTTACACCTTATGTCTCTGGAGCTGCATTTCCTGAGGAGGAAGCTTTTTCTTCTTCAGATTACAGCAAAAGGGTACCTTTTTCAAATTCCTGTGCAAGTGCTGAGTAAGAGCAAGCCAATGTACAGGCAGCCCAGGTAGCTCTGTGCATATCTCCACCAATATCTGGGACCATGGTACTGACCCTTGGAAAAGACCTGGATGGAAGTTATTAGCTAGTGATTTATATAGTAATTTTTAAAGACCAAACCCCCTTGGTAGAGGCCCTATATGAGCTTCACTTATATTGTTTATTGAAAATGTGTGGGTTGATGATTTGCACCTGATTTATATGGTTACCCAGTTGGATTGAGTGATGTTTACTAGGACTTTGGTTACCCTGAGATGAAAGTAACTTGCATGTTTCTTTCAGGTTCGTGATCTGAAAATAAAGTATTTCCTGTGTTACCAGGAAAGGTCTCTGGAGCTGTGCCTGGGCGTCCTGGACCTTTCTGATATTTGCCTGTGCTTTCTTTTTATTTTTTCTCCTACTGTACTGTATTCTTCATTTTCATTAAAGCCTCATATGGAATCTCATGGGTCCTTTCAATTATTTGACCTCATGTAATTGCCATAAGGTGCCATATGTGCAAGCCACAGAGCTGAACGACTATTTTCATAATTACAAGTTGTTATTCTAGTTCTATTTCTTGATATACATTAAGAGTTATAATGTCTCCCATTTATTAACCAAGTATTACTTGGTAGGCATTGAAATATGTGCTTTACAGTTGTTTAACTATTTAGTTAATGATTTCCAATACGTATTGAACACATTTGATGTGCGGGATAGTGCGGTAGATGTTTGGAAAGAAGCAGTTAACAAGAAAGTATCCCTGGCATCTGCAGAGCTTCCAGTCTCCCAGTAAACACAGATGACATTACTTTCCTACTCACTTTTTTACAGAAATCACTCACAGATATCTTACTTTTACAAAAATTAGACTGTAACTAGTTTCACAAATTGCTCTGCAGCAATTGCTTTGCCTTCCATACACAGCATGAATGTCAATAAATTTACTTCACTATTTTCAATGATGTCACTCTATGCCTCATATGGATGTATTTCTAATTACCCACTTAAAATATTTATTATTGAGGGGCGCCTGGGTGGCTCGGTTGGTTAAGCGTCCAACTTAGGCTCAGGTCATGATCTGGAGGTTCGTGAGCTTGAGCCGCATGTTGGGCTCTGTGCTAGCAGAGCTGACAGCTCTGAGCCTGGAGCCTGTTTTGGATTCTGTCTCCCTCTCTCTCTGTCCCTCCTCTGTTCATGCTCTCTCTTGCAAAAATAAATAAACATTAAAAAACAAAACAAAATTTGAAATACTCGTTACTGGGTATTTAGATGGGTTTCTGCCTTTGTTTAGCTTTTGCTAGGAACAAGCATACCCTCATAATTTCAGTGCATGGAGCACTGTTTCTGGTTGGAGGTGGGAGTATACTTAATAATACAATCACTGATAATATCATAACATCCCGAAGCAGAGATTATTAGGCATAAGTCTTAATAAAGCCAGCAGAAATAATAGACAAACTTGTTTTGGAGATCACCCAAGAGTGGTAGTTAATGGCCTTTCTATTGTCATCATTTCTTGAAATTTTCTGGTGGCTTATCTCTGAAAACTACCATATTTCTGTCATTAGGTTGCTTGTGGGGAGGAGCAGATTTCCCAGACATTACTTTTCAGTCTGACAAAAAGTCCAAAATGATTCTACTAGCCTGTTCCCTCTTTCCTGAATCTTACAGAATCCATGAAAATCGAGAAAACTGAGGCAAGGTGCTGAACTCTTCAAAGTAATTAAAGAGAAAAATGCAGAGAGCAAGACTGACTCCCTAGAGTCACTCTGTCTTCCCAGAGATGCTCCATGTTGGAGACAAGAAGCAATTCTGAAAACAGTCTTTTTTTTTGTGATCTCCTTTTCTCTTTTCATACACATCACCTATATAAGCACGTGGGCATATGAGTCTGCAAGCACGTGCACACACACATACAGTATCACCTTTCCGGTAATAAAATCCAAAACTTAAACATTAGAATGAGCTTCGTGATACCAGTATAACACCTAAAGTTGCCTAGTGGGGAAGAGTTTGTTTAAGTGATTAAAAAGATGGATAATTTCTACTATGATGATCTGATCTAGGATCAGGTCTAAGTAATTAGTCTAGGATTTGCTAAGTTGCCAAGTACTCAAAATTCTAATGATATATTTAGCAAATGATGTAGTTCAACAATAGAACACCAGTGAAGCCCAAGGTATAAAACCACCAGGGAACAGACTAGGCTCCATGCCAGGAATAATATTTAGATTCAATCAGAACATCAGGTCTGTGTATATGTCCCTAACAAAGATAGTGTTTTTTTCCTCTCCATCAATCATGAATACCTTCTGACATTTATAAGGTAATAATAAATCTATTTCCAAATAATTCTGCAGACAAAACAGCCTTTAGATTTTACAGTTACATGACTGGATTATTTTCCTTTACGATGTTCACGTTTTTATCAAGTGTCTTGTAAACCTGATTTATTTCAACTAACATACAATAAAATCCTCATTACCTCAAATTATTGGCAGAATAAATAGTTCAGGCTGTGTAACATCTGTAATTTTTTTTAAATGCATATGATTGACATCTTTGTAACATGTAACATCTTAAAAGAAATGAGTTGAACACAATTCAATGTTTTCTTTTCCATGGATGCTCACCAGGAATAATTATGTTTCCCCCATATGCAAATGATATGGGCCATAAGGCAGAATGACAACTTGCTATCATACTGAACTGAACACACAGAGACAACACTCTGAAAGTGCTGGCATGTACCATTTGGTCAAACTTGAGTCTGGTGCATTGATACCTTTGGAATCTGATGAAGCACAAGTGTCTCGTGGATGAGAAAGAAAGTGTGAGAAGAAATAGAAATTAATAAATCCTTATGTCTTTAAGGCTTTCAATGATTAAAATCAAAAACAGCAAAAAAAGGTAGGTCTTGAAATGAACATTCCTGAATATATATTGCGGCGATTCCACTTACTGGTTTGATAACTATTCACCCCAATAATTCATTATCTTAACTGTAAATGAAGTAAACACTTCCCCAGCTACTCTTGATATTTTTAATTTCACAAATAGAACACTAACATATTCTTTCTGAAAAATATTCAAATAATTACAGAAAAATGTGAACGTTGCTCGTTACTTTCTTCCTTATTGCTTTTCTATCCCCTCCTCAGAAATGTCTAAAGTTAAGAATTCAGTGTCTAGACATTCGGTCTTTTTCTAGGTATTTACATGAGAATTTTATTTTTTCCTATAATTACTATATTCATTTTTCTGGAACTTTATTATTATTATTATTTTTTTTACTTAACCATAAATGTTAGCAATACATTCATGTCAGTACAGGTAGGTTTAACTAACGATGCAGTAACCATAATTGTTTAAAGTACTCAATTATTTTCCTATTGATGGGTGTTTACAGTCTTTCTGAGTTTTCACTCTTACAAAGAATACTACAGTAGCATCTTTAATACAAACATACAAATGTTGCATTGGGATAGAAACATGGGATTCAAGCTGCTGTATCAAAAATTGAGTGTTTTTAATTTTGGTGTGTACTGGCAAATTGCTTCTAAAAGGCTTTATTAATTATGGCCCACTCTATATGATGTTATTCATTTTCTGTATCCTCAGTAACACTGAGCATTATCACATTTTTAAACACTTGATAATGAATTTAAAAACCGTTTTATGGGTGGCTGGGTGGCTCATTCGGTTGAGTGTCTGACTCTTGATTTCAGCACAGGTCATAATCCCAGGGTTGTGGGATTGAGTCCTGAACTGGGCTCCACCTTGAGTGTGGAGCGTGTTCAAAATTCTCTCTCCCTCTGCCCCTTCTCCCCACTCTTGCTCTCTCTCGCTCTCCCTCTTTACCTAAAATAAAAATATTTTTAAAAACTAAAAAACAACTGTTTTACAATATATCTCCTTTATGACTAATTCTTCTGTGCATGTATTTAAATGTTTACTAGCCATTTCATCTGGATCCTCTGCCATTGTTTCCTCACTGAAGTGACAGCCCCAATCCAAGCCAATGATGCAGGACACCTGAAAGTGATGTTGGTTCCTGTCAGTCTATTTATGTCTAAGCTGGACTCTGAGTGGTGTAAATACTTGTTATTTCCTTCCAAAACCACTTATGGAAAGAACTCCAGTATCATTTGGTGTCAAGAACTGTCTCCACTGAGAACTCTCCAAACTACAATCTCAACACTCCCCAACTTAGATTGTCAAGGATTTTGAAGGTTTCTTCACCTTGTAAAAATGCTCCTGAGCCCACACTGCTGAGGTAATTCCCTCACCAGGGGTGCCAGACTCTGGCCTGCTCTCTGTCTTCTCCATAGCAGAATATTGATTTAAATATTACGTTAATTTTATATTTAAGGAAAACAGTATTTTTAAAAAAAGAATTACTTGTTTTAAGGCAGCATTTCTTTAAATCAACCATTAATAAATGTTATATTTAAACCAGAAGACATCCGTGATCCATTAAAGTCCTATAGTTAGATTAGAATGACACTTTCTTCTTTATTTGCCTAATATATTTCTTTTTTTTCCTTTGAAATTCAGCTCAAGTATCACATTCTCTGAGAATGTCTACCTACCACCCAGAGATAGGTAGGTAGGTAGATACGTAGATATAGATAGATAGATAGATAGATAGATAAAAGAACCTGTATAGAATGCAAGCAAACACATTTACACAATATATTCTATTCAGAGTTTTAAAAAAATCATAATTCTGATATCTGAAAAACAAGATGAAAAGCAACAGTCCCCAGCATGACTCTTTTCACATTCTTCCTTCTATTCCTGAGAATCAATCTTTCTCCAGGTTATTTATGTTTTCTGTTCTGATAATTTCACCCATGTTCAAAATAATTAATAATCATATTCAACACCCTCTATGAATCCCTTATCTTTCTTTTTCCTAGTATTTGTTAGAGTAATGTTTTTAGTTATCTTGTTTCCTTTGCAACTTAATATACATCTTTAACTTGTTCTTTTGACTCTGGTCAGCATTTCTGTTCTCCTCTGTATAAATGAGCACTGTATTTCTTCCAACACTTTTTTATCCCCTTTTCTGTATTTACCCCTTCAAAACAATTAAGGGCTAAATTTTGGTCTGCCATGGTAATCTAGTCTTTGTTATTTGCCAATAATTTAACATAAAAAAGCAATGTTTATGTGATCCTACTTTTATAAATCTGACTCAGTTCAAGAGACTTTGTTACAGAATTGCACACCTTTCACACAGTGTCCAGTGTCATACTTCCTAAGTTCCTTGTTGAGAATCCTAGAATTAATGGCATATGGATTCTTGTTTCTGACATTCTAGCAGTTGTTAAAATCATGGCACATTTTAGTTTCCTTTATATTTGAACCATGATTTTATTGTGCAGCTTTTATCTAGCATATCTGCCTTTCTTTTTATTATCCAACTTTGTATCCCCAGTGCATAATATATTTTCAGAATGAGATAAAATATTATAGAAGGGAATATGAAATTATCGAATCACTGGGCAGAAACTAAAGAAAGCATTTATATAAATGTTAAGTTTGCCACTGTTTCATAATGGACACAGCATTCTTGCTATTATTCTTCAGGAATGGCCTAATATAATGCCATTACTTTTCATTTAAGAAAATCAAGGCATAGGGGCGCCTGGGTGGCTCAGTCGGTTAAGCAGCCGACTTCAGCTCAGGTCACGATCTTGCGGTCCGTGAGTTCGAGCCCCGCGTCGGGCTCTGTGCTGACAGCTCAGAGCCTGGAGCCTGTTTCAGATTCTGTGTCTCCCTCTCTCTCTGACCCTCCCCCGTTCATGCTCTGTCTCTCTCTGTCTCAAAAATAAATAAACGTTAAAAAAAATTAAAAAAAAAAAAAGAAAATCAAGGCATAAAGAAGTTAAAGCTCTGGGACAAGACCAAATAGGTGGTTAGTGGAAGTTCTGGGACCTGAATCCAACTTACTTATTCTCAGTCCTATGCCCTCTCTGCCTCACAACATCTCAATGTACTCACATAGGATCCTCACTTATTGCACTACATGAAGCCCTCACTTAGACCAGGAAGTCTCTGGTGACAATGGAGTGTTGGTCTTAAGAAAATAAACGGTATTCTAACACTGGAGAAAAATTACCAGTCAGTATATGCTTTGCAAGAAACCAATGCTAATTGAGCATCTCACATTTGTTTTGATTATGGAGAGTTAATAGAGTATTATTTTTTATCTCAAATATTGATATACTGAGGTTTCCACAGACATCATCTTACTAGTCAATTAAGTCTAATTAAGGGTTTTTTTCAAAAATCTATTTAAATTACATCTGTTTAATAAACTTGTGGGTGAATAACCAATCAATCCATGACTTCTCTCATTTTTCCTTTTAACAAATAAATAAATACTTTGTGATGTCTTAATGGGTATTATATGAGTTGAAATTAGGTTGTTCTGCTTCATTATCCAGTTAAGACATTTTCAACATTTATATCACAAACTGTAAAACTTACACTTTGGGAATCATAATTCTACATATGATCTTAAGAGATGATAAACTTAGTTAATTCTTGTCATTCATTTCTGTTGGCACAATATTGCTAGTGCCCACCCAAAAATAAGTTGGATTCCCATATCTGGGAAAATCCCATAATTTCTTCATTTCGTATGATGGTGAAGAAGCTCCCTCAAAGGATGTGATCATTTTAGGCCGTAACCATTTCTCTTTCAGGCCGTAAAAAACTTCTAAAGACATTTTGACCATGACAGAGCATGCCCTTCTCTACTCAATCTTTAGATACCATCTGTGTTAAGAGTAAGTTTGAGGCAGGAACAGAATTGGATAGTCTGAGGTCTCGATAGAGCTGTAGTGGAGAATGTACTCAGACAACGACTTGTTCAAACTGGGGAGAAGTATGAAATAAATGACCTCATAGCCAAGACACTAAGGCTTCAGGACTTGTAAAACATCAGGGCCAGTGTGACTGATATTCTAGCTCAGAAATTGTATATGTCTACTCCAAAAAATTGCACGTTTTGTATACAACAGAGGTTCAGAACTCAGGGTGGACATGGGGAGTCACTTATTTATGATATATAAATATATAAATATAAAGAGAGATATAAATAATTAATATAAATATGACACAAATTAATTAATTAATATAAATATTATAAATATGTAGGAAAACTTAGGTAATAGGGACTTTGACAAACGAAGACTCCCATACTCTCAGGTGCTTAGGGCCAGAGGGAAGCTCCAACATTAGATCAAAGAGGAAGAAAGATGGGAAATGAAATCAGAATATTTATTACCTTATCTACCTCCTTTCAGAGTTGCCACTCAGTACATTGTCCAAACCACAAATGCAAATGACTTGATGTCAGGGAACCTTGTGCTGGAGACCAAAGGTTTGCATTTCACCAAAATCCATATGTTAAAGCCCTAAACTCAATGTGATGATATGTGGAGGTGGGGCCTTTGGGGAACAAATTATATTTAGATGGGATCATAGGGTGAAGTCTCCATGATGGGATTAGTGACTTGATAATAATAAGAGAACAGAGCCCTCCCTTTCTGTGCCATGTAAGGACACAGCAAGAAGGCAGCATTCCGTAAGACAGGAAGTAACCTCTTACCAGAAGCTAAGCAGTGTTGAACCTTAATATTGAACTCTTCAGCCTCCAGAATTGTAAGAAATTAAATGTCTGTCAGTTAAGCCACCTCATCTATGACATTTTATTATGGCAGCCTGAACTAAGATGCTTTGGCTCCACCCATGAGTTGCACCTGTTCAGACAAAAGCTAGGAACCACAAGAACTTGGGTATTACGTGGCAAGCTGCATCAGTCCTTCTAGCGGCAGGGTTCCATGCTAGTGTATCAGTGATCCAAGCTGTGGAGGATGAACCCAGAGGTAGCATACTGTATCACCACTGGACCAGCTGTATGGCAGGATTTTGAGGCTTCATCACTGGCAATAAATGCTCTGAGCCTGGAGTTCTGGCATTTTTCAGAACTTCCTTTGAATAAACCCATTTTTGCTTAAGTCAGCGAGAGTCAGTATGTATTATTTTCAGCTAACTGTCCTGACATATTTCAGTAGCTATTTTTAAATATAGTTGTCATGATCATGTAACTATTATAGATAGTGTGTATAATGTAGGCTATTTTTATACTATCCAGAGAAAAATAGTTGGGAAGGCATTGGTTGACTCACTCCATCCTTTTGTAATACATAGTGGCAAACCACTTCTACTTTTCTGAAAAAAAAAAAATAATAATAGGAGAGAGAGAAGATAAGAAAGAATGAAAAAAAAAACCCAAACCCTGATATCTACACCTAGTTAAGTTTGGTTGTGTGTCCCTAGCTCTAAGATGATTGGTTAATTTGGCTAAATTGGTAAATTCAACCCAACCACACAGATGAACCACCACATACAAAGCCTCTGCCTGCAGAGAACAAGGTTAATAAATGGCATCCCCTGTGTTTTTATCTGCTAAAACAAGTTAACACATAACTTGCTCGTTCTTAGAATAGGTTCACCTAAGGCCATACTGTGGTTTGGCTCATCGTTTACCTGACTCTGCTAGGAAATCACTCAATTTAAATTACAATATACTGCAACACAGTGAAAGCTATTTTCTAAGCTTTATTATGTTAGGGAACCAAAGATGGCCTAATCAATTTCAAGCAGTTTTTAAAATCTTCTAGAATTTAATAAAGGAAGATGCTGTGTGAAAGCCATTTAGATGGGCTTATGTGATATTTAAGATATCCCTCATTATTCTTCAACAAAGCATAAAGCAGATCATTTTTATGCTTTCATATGCAGAACTGTCATTTTTATATATTTACAGATCAAAATATCATAATTATACTTTTATTCTAGTTAGTGCTTGAACTAAACTAAAGCCTGTTAAATCCTTTCTTTTTGTCCTTAGGGTGAAACATAAGCATTTTCCACAAAATTCATTTCCTACTTCTCTTTTCCTGTACATTTAAATCAGCCGCTGTCTATATGTTTCCTTCTACTTCTACCTCATTAATTCTATTTCCCGTCTACGCCCACTCCCTATATACAAAGTATTTACATGTGTCTTCAACCTTTGTAAGATTTCTTCCACCTTCCAGATTTATGCACTTCATTCCTGCAGAGTCCTTCACTCACTGGGAACAGCTAGTCAAACTAGTAAATTTACCTCGTGATGTGACGTTAAGACATCCTAGGTTTCCTGTGTATGTGTATGTGGTAACGGGAACTTTCTGAAGACAATGCATAGTCCAAAGATGGGATAAGAGAACCCTTTTAGATGTCTGATTTCCAACTGAAATTTGCTATTGACTGTGCATTTAACACGTGAATATCCTTTTTTTTTTTCTTCCTTCTCATTGTTAGAATGAGAGAATCAGGCAAAGAGAAGTTTTTCCTCTAAAATTCAGTGACTGAACATTAGGTACTCTGGGAGGCTATTGTGAAAATTAATCTGAATATAAGAAACATCACACTGTGTTGATGGCCACCTGCTGTAGCTTTGCATATGGGCAGAAGTATATTTATATTCTGAGATTCCAAATTTGGCAGAATACATCTGTGGTGATTTAAGGAGGGCACAATGATTTTACATTTTTTCCAAAGAGGTAGAGTCAATGTTCCTTTTCCTTGGATGTGGGTAAATTCTGAGTGCTGAACAATAAGACTATAGTGAAAGTTGGCTTATGCTAATTTCCAGATCTATGAGAGACTGGCAGCTTCCACTTCCTAACCATTGGAACACTCACTTTCTGAATCTATGTGTTGAAAAAGTAAAGGCAGCACTCTGTAGAAGTCCAGGTGGACAGAAAATAGCCCTGGCCAATGGGCCTGACAAACCTCCCAACTGACAATCAGCACCAACTTGCCAGTCTAGTGAATGAGCCATCTTGGAAATGGATCCTTTCATCATGGTTAAGAAATCCCAGTTGAAAAATTAACGACTCAGGACACAACAGACATTGGTGAGGATACAGAGAAAAGGGAACACTTTTGCACTGTTGGTGGGAATGCAAACTGGTGTACCTATTCTGGAAAACAGTATAGAGGTTCCTCAAAAAAATAAAAATAGAACTACTCTAAAACCCAGCAATTACATTTGTAGGTATTTATCCAAAGGAAACAAAAATGCTGATTCACAGGGGCATATGCATCTCAATGTTTTTAGCAGCGCTATCAACAATAGCCAAATTATGGAAAGAGCCCAAATGTCCATTGACTAATGAATGGATAAAGAACATGTGGTATATATGTGCAATATTACTTAGTGATCAAAGAAAAAAAAATTAAATCTTGCCATTTTCAACAACATGGATGTAACTAGAGGGTATTATGCTAACCAAAATAAGTCAAGTCAGAGAAAGACAAACCATGCGATTTCATTCATATGTGGAATTTATGAAACACAACAGATGAACATAGGGGAAGGGAAGGAAAAATAAGATAAAACAGAAAAGGCAAACCATAAGAGACTCTTAAATACAGAGAATAAATTGAGGGTTGCTGGAGGGGAGGTGGGTGGGGGATGAGCTAAATGAGTGATGGGCATTAAGGAGGGCACTTGTTGGGATGAACACTGGGTGTTATATCTAAGTGATGAATCACTGGGTTCTACTCCTGAAACCAACACTACACTGTATGTTAACTAACTTGAATTTAAATAAATTCAATAAATAAATAAATAGATAAATAAATAAACAAATAAATAAGGAATCTCAGCTCATGCCTCATAGAGCTAAGACAAACATTTCCAGAGACCTGGCCAAACTGAAGATTTATAGCAAAATGAATGACAGTTTTAAACAACTAAATTTTGGGATAGTTTGTTACAGAATAGATCATTGAAATAATGCTCAAGTACTCTCCATTACTCTCATTGTTCTCAACTTCCTATATTATCTAATGCATGTGTTTATATATATATATATATATTTGAACACAGGAAATTAGTTTCATTAGTGGGAGGTCCAAAAAAGTACCAGAAACAGGGGGACAAACAAACAAAAGATGGCAAGGAGGCCCAGTGGCATTTAAACAGTAAAAGTATAATCTCAGGAAAAGTCATAGGAGATACATTTTTAATTTTAACATTGTTTTTCATCTTCTATTATATATTTCTTCTCATTCAACTGAAGTTGATAATACATAGTTACATTGACATAATATTCTATAATAGGTAAGACTAAAAAGCAAAACCTGAGGAAAGTCAATGTTCTGAATTTAAATACATACACTTAGTTTTGAGGACAAATGGCTATTCTATCTAGGATTTAACCAAAAATTGTAAGATCTACAGTCTTAAACTTCACAAGCACCTTACTGTGCCCAACCTTCAGCAAAGCACAATGTTTTAAATTGTATATCTCTTAAAAATGGTTAACAGCTGAAATGTTTAATATAGTTTTGGAAGTCAAATGCTCATACTAAAACAAAATAACTGTTTAATGTCAAATGCTTTACTGCTATTATTGTTCTGATTTTCACTGAACTCAGCCCAACAATTTTGAGTACATTGGGTCAAAATTAAGCAAGAACACTCTAAGCCTATTGTCTCTTTGCCAGAAATACCTTTTCAGAAGCAAGGACAGACTGCCAGTGCACAAGGGGAGGAACTCACCAGTCCCCACCTCCTCACTCCTCATTTTTTTCCTAATCCCCCTGTCTCAGACTCCAGAAACCTCAAACTGGGTCCTTCAGAAAAACCAAGACCATTGTTCATCACAAAAAGGTCAACAGTCCCTTGGATTATGATATTTGCAACTGTAAGTCCATAACAATTTTATTGGCCATTTTGAAGACAAAATTCTAATCACAAGACTGCTGATTGGCTGCCAGTGGGTCAAGTTTCCATTCATATAGGAATCTATATGTTTGATCTCATACATAACACTAGTAGAATAATAGTAAAGTTTGGATCAGTTTTTCTCACTTGCATTTATTTTTCTTTAAAAAAAGTTTAAGTTTATTTATTTATTTATTTATTTATTTATTTATAGAAAGAGAGTGCAAGTAGGGGAGGTGCAGAAAGAGAGGGAGAGAGAGAATCTCAAGCAGGCTCCATGCTGCTTGCACAGACCTCAACGTGGGGCTTGACCTCACAAACCATGAGATCATGGCCTGAGCTGACATCAAGAGTTGGACACTTCACCAACTGAGCCACCTAGGTGCCCCCAGTTAAATTTATTTTTCATTAAGAGAGTTGGAATTCAGAATTCAGGACTTTTTGTTCTTTGTTTTAAAATACATTTTTGCCTTACTCTTTTACTTTTCAATATATAATGCCATTGCTCAGAATATTAGAGTAACTTGAAAAGAGGTGTTGATACACTCTTGCAAGACAGTAATCATTGCTGATTTCGTGTCTGCTCACAGAAGTGTTTCTTCCTAGAAGAACCCATTGATGGGGTATTGCTATTGTATTCACATTTATTGTTACTATTTGGCAGTGACCTTCACTTATTAATAACTGGAATTTAAACTGTTCAATTCTATAAAAAACTCAACTGTTACTTGTTCTTCTATGGTTGAGCTACACTTACTGTTTCTTCTATTCAGCACAGGCCAGAAGAAATTTTTATAAAATGCCTTCCACATTGATGGAAACTCACCTTTTCTCTCTCAGAGATTCAGAGATTTGTGTCTAAGGAAGTTCCAAATTTTCTAAAAATTGTTTGTTTTTTCCTGTTTTAGAGTTGGGAATTCTGTCTTTATCTTTCAAAGAATTAAATATCTACCATTGAGCAATAACTTTGAAAGACAGTATTTAGAAACTATAGAAACAGTTGAACCATTATCTAGAGTTGTTTTTTCCTTATGTAATTTTCAGAGAAATCCTATACCTTAAACAACTGCAAATGTTTGCAAAACAGCTGAATTTGTTTCATTCTTTGTACTTTTTATTTATTTTGTTTTTGAGAAAATTAATTTAAGTGACAATTATGCTGTTTTGAATGTAAACAATTACCTCTTTAATATATTTCTGAGAAAAAACAAATAATTTTTGTAAAGAGATACAAAGAACATTTGCAAGGACATACAGTTTTCTTATCCAAATTTAATCCAAGGCTTTCATTGTAAAATAACATGACTGAAACATCATTTACTTTAACTTAAATAAAAATTCCCTGTATGTCTAAATGTCATTTCTAATGGTTTTGGAAAACTTTTCCACAACTTTTCTGGAAAAGTAGCTGGATTTTCATAGGACAACTTGGGGAGAAGGTGAAGCTCTCTTATCCCTCCTACCATACCACATTATCAAAAGATGCTATTCTTACACACATGGATTCTCATATATGAAGATCATCAACAAACAGCTTTTTTTGTAACTGGACAACTTATTAAGGATGAAGAAATTAGAATATTCTATTCCAACATAATTTTGGTACCAGGAAATTTGACTTGTGCAGAGTCAGAATTCTGTTGACCAAATATAAAGTCACTTTCATGAATTACATTTGATGCATCTCAGATGGAATCACCAAGATAGATGCACACTACATTTACCATATCTTGTTGAGGATCTTGAGTGTGGCATTACTTTGTATCTCTATATACAAATTAACATAGAGTCCAAGGAGAAAATATTTTATTTCCTGAAAACTTTGGCTTGTTTTCTCATTTCTGATGATAATCATAAAATCGATAATGTTTCCTATTTTCTCTGGTTATTAAAAAGCTCAAAGTCAAATTATCTTGATCTTCATGATAGGTATAATTGAATTCTTCTTTTCTTCAGTCACAGTTTTTACCTTTCATATTATTATTTTATTATTAAAGGCACGTTTGTACCATGCTGTTCCTTATTATTCCTAAATTATGCACTGAAGGTTGGCATTATACTCCACCCCTTTACTACATTTACATTAATTAAATGTATACTTAATTATAAATTAAATTATGTAATTTAATACCCTTGCATTAAACTATAAAATTTAACTAATGTAGGATCCAAATTAAAGAGTAAAGGAGTGCCATGGAAAAGAAATTATGTTCTTGAAATATATGAAGTCAAATAATCTGCCTTAATATCTCAAGGTAGTTTTTTTAATTGGCTTTTGATCTGAGCCCCTCAAGGCTGGCACTTGTAAATAGCATATTTATCTTCATTCTGTGATATCAGTTCTTTTTATCACCTTTCATGTGTTAATTTTGTTTGGGGATGCGGCTCACATGAAAAACCAACAAAAGAGAGTACTATCTTTCTCTAAATCAACGCTTGATTGTATTGCAAGAAGAGTGTCAGAGTGAGAAATCACTTGGACAAAACCAAATAAGAAAATGAATATATATTTATAGTAAGGTAATTCATTTAGCATTTGTTTCTGTGGGTACATATCAGCTCTATTTCCTTTTCTTTATAATTCATTTTGTAATGTTCTTGTCATTATAATAGAGAGACAGATTATTTCTTGAAGTATTATCATTACCTTAACTATTGCATTAGTTTTTGCGTATAGTTACATCAACTATATTTTTAGAAAAGGCAAACTGGTTGTCCTTCCAATATCTTAATGAACCCCTATAGTACTCTTAAGATGCCACTGCAACACTGACCATTCTTTTCTTTTTTGTTTTTGTTTTTGTTTTTGTTTTTTGTTTTTACCTGGGATAAGAAAGATCACTTCTCCATCTGGAGGGGGTTGGGAAGTAGTAAAAGTAATTCTTCCTGTTCTACAAGTGTTTGCATGGTAGAACAAAAGCTCACTAGTACTCCAATTGTCTGCCACTGTGAGCATAAGGAAACTATATGATTTGAAGATCCCTGCCTATTGCCAGAGAAATCATAAGTTACTATTGTTTCAGAAAGCTGATAGTCATTTTTTATATTTTTGTATTTGAAAAAGAAACTTCAAATATTGAACACCAAAGAAAACCTTAAATTGGAATGTGGCTTCTAAGTAAGGACACTAGCAATAAAGCATTTCCCATAGGATATGTCAGGAAGTTAACGTCCATGGCACAAGTTGACATCACACAGATAGTTTAGGAAGGCTTTACTCTAGTTAGAATAATTTGAGTTTCCCTTTTAAATCTCTGTATTTCAGTGGCGTAAAGTACCATACAGCTGTATTCTGTTAAGGGTCTCCTTTGCTCCTGATGCTGCATAAACGTAGCAAGGCAATCAGTGGCAGGACTCCTGATATTTGTCCTGCATTGGTATTCAACCTTACCCCCCAATTTTCTTCTCTCTGCCAGCCATTCTCTGCCTAACACATGTTATCTACTTGATCTGGCTTTGGCATCTTGACTGATCTCCTCCTTGATTTGGTGTGGACCTATTAGATTTCTGATTAGTGGTTCATCTCCTCCTCTCTGAGATGCCTCTTGTTTTTATTAACCTGAAAACTGACCTCAGCCACCCTCCTGGATTTTTCTCATCCATACAGTTTCTTCACTAGAGCCACAAAACTACCCAAATAAAATCCTGATGAACTTCCAACCAGAATCTCCTTTCTTATATCTTTTATTTGTTGGCTTTTGACCATAATAAACCTTTCCTGGATGTGCTTACCAGAGCAGCGCACCATGCTTTACCTCATTGCTGCTGGCCATATATGCAGAACCTACCTTCCTTCTTTCTCAAAAATAGTCACAGTCTCAAGAATGTGCAGGAGCCTCATGTCATAGACTCACAAGAGGTAATTGTTAAATATTCAGAAACTTAAAGAGAGAGCACTTAATCCGCTAGTATCTTGAAATGGGTCTTATAAAGAATTTACACCATCAAAATTGGCAAATGCTATAAAGTTTTTTTCCACTCAATCCCCAAACCCACTGCCCACCCCTACTTTACCCACTTTGTCAGCACACCACTGGTCTTGTCCCAGGAGGGTCATTCTATAAGGCAGCAACAAATCAGAAAAACAAAGCAAAACTTCAATCTAGCACATAAATGTATGATAATATCTTATTTCCTAGGGGTATTTGTATTTTACATGAGTCCACTGAAGAATTACTTGAACTTAGTGTTTCCCAAACTAAGTGTCTATCAGAATCACATAAGAAGTGGGCAAAACTCCAGAAACCAATGCTCTATCCCAACTACTTGCAAACAGACTCTTTTGCATGTGGGTTTTGGGCATCCAAAAAGCTTTTTTGTTAAAAATCTTCCCTGGGAAATCAGAGTCCAGCAGAATTTGAGAACCACGGAAAGAATAGATCTCAACTGGTGACAATCACACTCTCAAAATAAGTAAAAGGAGAGTCATTCAGAAGACCTCTTTCATCACAATTCAAATATGACCATCCATTCTGTTTCAACCACACATAGGAGCATAAAAAGTAAACAATGATACTGAGCATCTACTCAGCCCAATGATATTGATGTTCTTCACTGATTTATCCCATGACAAATTCCTAAAGAGTGACCAAAAGAAAGCAATGCTGTAATTTTGAAACTCCAAGAACCTCCCTACAGACTGTAATAATTTTATTGAGACTCTCCACAAAAGTGAGAAATTTCAATTGTTTTTTAAACCTCACCTACCTGAGGGCTACACTGTTATTTTGCAAAAAAAATATTCACCACAAAAAAAAATGACCCTAACAATATAGGTAGTTCTATGTTGCCTAGTTTATATTCGGACAAATAATAATTTTATTTTTTCCTAAAAATTTGGGTTTAAATACTGTTCTTTAAAAAGTGCTTTACCCATTCTCTCCCTCCTATGGCTCTCATTTAAAAGTGAATGAAGAGAGAAAAATAGGGGAAAAAATGGTTAACACTGAAGAAAGAAAATGGATGCAGTGATCCCTGAAGTTTAAGTAACAAGGCTTTTTAAGTCAGTGCAATTTTTTTGCCCTCTTTTGACACTTTAAATAAGACGTATATGCTGGTGGATGTCTCAAGTTTTAAATGATGAACCAAGGAGTGTAATATATCAGAAAAGCGTTCCTCTACAGACATTTTTCTGAATGAGGAATGTGCCACCCAGAATGTGCTACAAAATGTTAATGGCTTTGAGGCTATACAAATTTGAACTTTATTGAAATGTGCTAATAATGAGAAGGATTGCAAAATTATATAGTGGCTTGTAGAACAGTGGGATTATAGCAATGCAAGCACAGGAACAATGCATCATTTTGCCATATAGAAGGACCCCAGGCATTCAGCAATCAAGGGATGGGTACCACTAACCTTTCCCTTGCTGTGGCTTCTAACAAACTTCAGCAGCTAGGGAATTTAGCCTGACTGTGATAATTAGATTAATAGCTAAACCAAGAAGCAGGATGGCCAAGGGGAGCAAGTAGTTTAAAAACTCATATTTTGTTGGGCAATAAGTCAATGGGTGAGTCACATTTAACCCCCACCCCCTCCATCAGCACAAATCAACAGAATCACCACTGAAGAACAGGCAGAGAGAAAAGATTTTATATTTATTTCTAGCAAAGTTTTGAAAGTCAATACCTGACATCTTGTAGGAAACTAGAAAGAGCCTCACCCTCTCTTGATGGCATATGTGTATGAAGTGCTTATTGTGATGCTTGTTTCTGGCTTCTTACACAGAAGCTAGACATAGTCTATGCTTTCTGAAGCTTAACTATATTTCCATCCCATTTTTTTTGGACTCCAACTTCCAGCTTCATCTGGAAAGCACTCCTTCTAAGCTTTCATTCATAACTATATTCTTTAAAAATTCAGTTTAAATTTTACTTTCCAGCTCTATGTTATCTTCTGCCAAAATACATTAGGAGTTTATATGGCATGGTTCGCACTCCACAGAAATCCTATTTAATAATACCTCAGTTGATTCTCATACGTTTAGATTTTGCCAAAAATAAAGTTTAACGAATGGGGTATCATTGAGATGGCAATAATAAATAAAAGATAAGGGATATTATTTTAGACAGATGGAGGAAACGAAATCCCAGTTACCATTCTTCTTTTGTTAAGATATCGCCATTGCTTTTAGCTATCCATTATTCACCCTCACAAAAGTGTTAAGCTGGAGAATGAAGCCTGCCATTTATCTCCAATGTTCACTTAACAGAAATAAATGCAGCCACCACCTTCCGACTCTAAATTGTATGAGATAGAGTGTCTGAGTTACTGACTATAACCTTGACAAGGTGTCTCATCACTTGTCTGAGACACTCACTGAGTCAGTATCTAATCATACACTGGGATCAGAAATAGGTCTGGAACACTTTGAATCCAGCATGGAGAATAGAATTCATGTTTGGGGAGTGATTTGATTGGTTGGAAGCAGACCACAGATTAATAAGACAGAACTCTTGAGGACTGGAAGAAATTGCTGACTGGGAGTCCTGATCACCTATTTCTTTAAGGATAATCTGTTATTTTGCTGTAAATAATGACAATTCTTGACACCAAAGTAACTGCACTTTTGCTCAGGCTTCTTCCTTTCTTCCCACATGAACACAAATTCTTCTGAGGGGGCATATGAAGTCTAAACATGTTGGAAAATGTATAATGGATTCAAATTTCATTTACCTTACTTCACTTTAAACTTGATTGATTGATTGATTGATTGCTTGATTGGTTGGTTGGCTGAGAGAGAAAGAGCACAAGCGAGCAGGAGAGGGGCAGAAAAAGAGAGAAGGGGAGAGAGAATCCCAATAAACTCCAAGCTGTTAACACGGAGCCCAATGAGGGTTTCAATCCATGAGTTGTAAGATCATGACCTGAGTCAAAAATCAAGAGTCTGTCACTTAACTGACTGAGCCACCCAGGCGTCCCTTTACTTAACTTTAAATATACAAAAGACACCATAATTTCAGTTAAAAAAAATACAGATATTGTCGACCTGTAAAAAAGCTTCAGACCAATATTGTGAAGCTGAGCTAATCAGCCTTCTAAAATAGTATTATTACTAAATATCCAAAAGCTTATACCTCCAATCACCTCTACAACTGTCTATTTGAATCACAAATCAAAGAATATCAGAAATGCATGTGACTGAAAAAATCATCCAGTCTACTCCGTTATTAGAATTTAAATCAGAAACACATTGTAATGGTATTTATTGAACAAACACCTCTATAGTGCTAATTATGTATAAGTCACTGCTCTAAGATACTTATAAATAGTAAGTTACCTCATCCTCATAACAACCAATGAGGATAGTATTATTACGCATAGCTTACAGATGAGTAAACTAAAACATAAAAGCATTAAGTGACTTGTTTAGTAAACAGTCTCCTAGTAAGTGACAGATGCAGAATTCAAACTCAGACAGTTTCACCATAGAGGACTTGCTATTCTGCAACCCACTGGAGTCTAGACAGAACTTTTCATGCTCAACAGATGTATTGTTGGCTGACTTTAGAGGTTTGGTGACAAAAATTCAATTTCCTAGTTACCATTACAATGATCTTGCTCAAACAGGGATAGTTGCTGCTATAAAGCAAATAGCACCATGGTTTAAGGTGGATTTACATGTTACATCATTTAATCTCTACAGCAACCTGCATAGGCAGTTTTATTTGTACTTTACAATTATGAAACTAAGGATCAGTGAAGTCAGGTAACTTTCCCAAGGTCACAGTACAAACAAGAACACGTTCCCGTCTGCCCAACTGCAATTTTCCTCTCTACCCCATACCACCTTTTCTGAAAATTTTGTGTGATCAGATGACATGATCTGTGGGTTTCTTCAGGAAATTAACTTAAATGTACACTTTTTCCCCCTAAAGACCCTCATTAGTACCTCACATTTCATATTTCCATATGGTCTCAGATATTCAGATACTGATTGACCACAGCTAGTCACTAAGAAGAAAGAAAACCTTTAGATAGGGCCTTCAGAGAAAGTTAAGCTAACTATATATATCTAAATAACATAACCTCACATGTATATACTTTAATCAATTGAAAAAATTCACATTTTTACCAGTCCAAATAAACATACATGAACTTATTACAAATCTCCAATAATTTGGATGAAAACAACATTTGCCAAAACAACCTCACTTTGCAGCCTTACTGCCTCCATGCTCAGGCTAATTACCCCCTGTTCTATGAGGTCTAAGGAAAATGAAACTTCTGAGATGTAGAGAGAGGAAGGTAAGTTCATGCACTCTATTACCAGGCTGCTTGGTGTAAATCTGTACTCACCCACGTACTTGGGCATGTTACACAACCTTCTCAGTGTCTCAGTTTCCCTACCAGTGAATGAAGATAATAAGAGTGCACCCTTGCACAGTTGTCACAAAGATTAAATGAGTTATGTAATGAATAAAACTCGATACATCATGACTATTTAATGCTATTGTAACTGTGATGTTATAGTACTTTTACCTTGTGTCCTACCAATTTTGCTCTCAGATGGATGCAGTGGGAAACACTGATTTTCAAATAGGGATTGAAATGTTTTTCTACCATTACCTGATACACCTAAACAAGTGAGTAAACAAATAAAACCCAACTCCTTGCACCCAACCACTATTGAGCATCTAACTTCTAATGTTCTAAGCACAGGTTTTTTTTTTATCAATCTAAAGTAAAAACACTTACTGAGATAATATACAGCTATTTACTTTTAATTTCAGTAAATAACTATCTTTAATACTGGTCATCTTATGTTTGTTTGAGAGTTTCTCTAAAAAGGAAAATTAGACATGCATGAAATCTCTCATGCCTTTGACCCACACTTTTTCATATTCTCTAGTATCTTGCCAAGTATGGACTAACTTTATTTAACATTGTTATTAATATGAAAGTCACATGTCTCTCACATTTTAGAATTTCTGACCCCTGGTAAAGTGCTAAATGATATTTCAGTTGTTGCTACTACAGAAAATTCTTTTTCTTTAATTTTATTTTTTTTAATTTACACCCAAGTTAGTTAGCATATAGTGCAACAATGATTTCAGGAATAGATTCCTTAATGACCCTTACCCATTTAGCCCATCTCCCCTCCCACAACCCTTCCAGTAACCCTCTGTTTGTTCTCCATATTTAAGAGTCTCTTATGTTTTGTCCCCCTCCATGTTTTTATATTATTTTTGTTTCCCTACAGAAAATTCTTAAAGATTAACATTTATTGAGTTGTAAAGATGCCAAGACTACCACTGCAAGATCCTAAATAATGTATAAAACAGGATGTAATCTCAAAAAAAATGTAATCTTATCTATCTTAGCTTTATCCAAAAACATACCATTTTGCATTCACAGTAAATCATAATTCAGTTCTCTGAGTGTCCATCAACAGGATCAGCTGGAGATCTCACTTACGTAGCAGAATAATTATCTATTTATTTATCTACTATCTCTCTATCTACCTATCATGTATCTTTCTTTTATCTGTCTCTATCTTTCTCTTATAACCTCTTCTTGTGCTTCTTCTCTACTTATCCATTAGGAAACTTATTAGTAAATTATAAATTATAAATGGTTGTAATTGTAAATTAGGAAATTTATTATTGGCAGGGCTTCCATCTCTGGTACTATAATGGCCTCAAAAGACCCAGTTCAATCAGTTTCTATTTGCTGAAGTGGTCCAAGTAGAAAAGCCAGCACCATGTTGGAGGAGAAAGGAGAGGAAGAAGACAAATGAGAAACTTTAAGGTTCTAGGGGGTCCTGCTGAGAATTCTTGAAAAATACTTGGGAATGAGGAAGTCCTCCAGGAGCATTTCAGGATCTACTTACTGCCCAAGAAGTGGATCTAGACAAATGAGGCTGAGATAGCCTCAGTGAGATTTCTGCCCCACAGAGAAACAGAGCATGGCAAGGTAATTACCAGCCCACGTATGTCACAAATACGTCACTTAGAACAAAAGACCTGGATGAAGAAAAATAGGGAATGACTTGGTGTTTACCTACAAGGTCTGTTGACAAATGACCAGACAGGATGATGGACATCTCACCTGACTGAAGTAATAACAAGAGGATCCACTCAACCTTTGGTCTTCCGTAAGAGTACTGATTTATGGATTGAGAAGGTACTGACTTGTGGATTGAGAAGGTCCTTCAAATTTGGTACTGATTTGTGGATTGAGAAGGTCCCTGAAAAATTCTTATTCAATTTCTTCCATTCCATCAGAATGAGAATGAAAAAAAAAAATCAAATTGAGCAATAAAAAAAATAAAATTATACCATATGATTTCACTTATATGTGGAATTTAAGAAACAAAACATATGGGAGAGAGGTAGGGATAGGGAAACAAACCATGAGAGACTCTTAAAGATAGAGAACAAACAGAGGGTTGATGGAGGAGGGTGGTGAGGGATGGGCCAGGTGAGTGATGGGTATTAAAGAGGGCACTTGTGGTGCGCTGGGTGTTGTATGTAAGTGATGAATCACTGAATTCTATTCCTGAAACCAATATAGCACTGTATGTTAATTAACTAGAATTTAAATAAAAATTTGGAAAAAAAAGAAAGAAAAAGAAAGTTATACTTCTTAATGTACGTGAATTTTGTGATTTGTACCACCTACACATACAATCAGAGATCTTTGCTATCCTCTTTGCTATCCCCACTGCCTTTGCCATGAGAGAATTTTTTTTAAGTTTATTTACTTATTTTGACAGAGAGAGAGAAAGACAGAGAGAGCAGGGGAGGGGCAGAGAGAGGGCAAGAGAGAATCCCAAGCGGGTTCAGTACAGAGCCAGATGCAGAGTTTGATCTCATGAATCCCAAGATCATGACCTGACACAAAACCTAGAGTCAGTCGTTCAAAGTATTGAGTCACCCAGGCACCCTGGCCATGGCAAATTTTCTAAGTGTTGGCTTTTCTCCTCCTCACATTTACAACCATTTTTTTCTAAAGCATATCCCATTTCAAAACTGGATCATACGGATGTAGTTCTTTCCTGTATATCACCACTCTGTCTTTCTCAAGTGCACGCACTCAGGAAGAAGCCTGAGATAGGGAAGGGTGAGTGTGTGTGTGTGTGTGTGTGTGTGTCCTTAGTGGCCAGATGGCCAGACACAGCCTCACACCTTACCATGCCCCACTGCTCTCTCTGCTCGTAGAGCCTGATGTGCGGTTTGGCTCCGTCTCCCGAACTTCCACTTCATTTATGGCTATTTTCTTTCAGGGAGTCATGTTCTCTCCCTCCAGTTCCACCCCTTGAGCAAAACCTTGTCCACTTGCCCAGTTTATATATTTCTAATTCAAAGTGTTAATTTCTATTTCTTTCCCATGTGCATCCTTAGACACACACCAGGGGCAGAGCCAGGCACCTGTTTCAGAGTGGCTGGTCAGTTAGTTCAGGTTAGTTAATAAATATTCAGAGCAATATGGTAATAGATCTGCCTATGGAACAAAGAAGATCTCTTGGGGGTTATATGGCATAATTCCAAAAACCAGCCTGACTGACTCTCATAGCAAAACACCAAATCCTCTGTTTCGTGAAACATTTTAATTCGTTCATTAAGACAGCTTCTGTCTTTGAGCCCCACAAATGAGAAATAGATGAGGGAATAACTTGAGGTTTTACCCTTATAGATATTTTTCATCTTACAGTGTGAAAAGTTACTTTTTTTCTCTCAAGTGATGAATTCAAAAACAAAATCACTGTAAATGGCTATTTTCTAATAAAGGAATTAAAATGTGCCTGTGTCAAGGTCATTGTCCAGGTTTGGAGATAGAGTGCCCTTCAAACACCTTCTGTCTTCCCCAGCAGTGTTTTGATCAGTGAACTGACCTTGCTTGTGTGGTTAACCAGGCTTATTTCTTACATACAGGACAGAAGATTCTCATTTATTAAGCTGGCAAAAGCTCCCCAATGAAACATAGTCTTCTGAATATACAGTTTAAATGGATTGTAATCCATTAACTTTCATTATTAAGTTCTTTATTCTCTTGTGTTTAAGCCCTTCAAGATGTGAATTTATTATCATAACCATGATTTAGTTAAGAAGGGTTTACAATGTTGTGAAGAATTTGAGTCTTTATCACTATGGAAGGGAAAGATATTAATTCTCTAGTTGGTTGCTAAACATAGGCACACATGGATTAAATTAACGCACATTCATACAGATCTCAATATTACATTTCCTTCAAAATGGTACTATAAATGCTTACTTTGGAAGGATTCCATTTTACAAAGATCAGCTTAAAATGAAGCTAAGATACTTATATTTCCCTATTTTTTTCCAAGCCTTTACAGAGCTAGTTTGTAGGAAAAAAATACCTTCAAACCCAAATTATTTTCATTCTTAATTCATGACAGCCTAGTACTAAAAAAAGGTAGTTATTTTTCTTTACATTATGACTGACCAAGTCCCTTGAATAAATGACAAGATTATCTAAGCTCTGAAATTTCTTCCTAGTAGCTTTCTATTATGTTGTTGATTATTCCTATAACCTATCAAAAAATAACCATAGTTGCTAAGACTCTCTGAAGAAAACTTGATTTTTATTTTTCTTCTCATAAAAGCTTATCAGAACTTGTGATGTTTTTTTGAAAATATAAAAACCGTAGGAACCAACATAATAAAGGCTTTCCCAAAATTCTTTAGGCTTTGAGGGATTTTCTTTTCAAAGATAAAATGCCTTATTCATTATAGTCTTTATGTATTTTTTGACCACTTAACATGTACAAAAGTTTATATTTTAATTAGATTCCTATCTTTTTAGAGTTACTGTATTTTTCAATCCTGTGTCTCAAACCTGTTTTTCTCATAAACTCTGCTTTTTTTGTTTTTTTTTAAATGAAGCTTCCAATTTTGAAAGAATTATAGATTGCAGTTAAGAAATAATACAGACAGATCTAATGTTGCGTCACCCTGTTTCCCCAATGGTAACCTCTTGGAAGACCATGCCATGATATCACAAGCAATATAATGACATTGATAAAGTTGAGATACAGAATATGTTCACCACCATGATTCAGTTTAACCTTTTTAGAGCCAAACCTACATCCCACCCAATTCACCACTTATTTAACCCCTGTTAACCACTAATCTGTTTTCCATTTCTAGAATTTTCCCATTTCAAAATGTTACATAAATGCAATAGTGCAGCATGAGATCATTTGAGAAGTTTTGTTTTTTTTTTTTCACTCAGAATAATCTGGAAATTTCTCCAGGTGGTTCTGTGTGTCAATAGTTCATTAATTTTTACTGTTGGATATTCCATGATAAGGACATGTTATATTTGTTTAACTCTTCACCTGGTGAAGGACATCTGGGTTGTTTTTTCCTAGGCTAAAGGATTAATAAACATTTAGTAATGTTTCTGTAGTCACTTATAATTTGTTTTGTCTCTTAGCAACTTTGGAAAAAAATTTAAATTAGTATATTTTAACTAAGATAACATGATTTGGAAATAAGAGTATGTCCTGAAACTCTGTTACTCTCATTTGCTCTCTTCATCTATATATACATACATATGTATGTGAAATAATCTTTATTAGGTGGGTTATTTTCTTAACATTTTCTTTGAATTTTGGTACATTACTTAAATTATTTATAATTAGTATATTTTTGTTTGAACAATGTAGTGATATTTTTAAAATAAACTAAACCATTTTCCCCACAGATAAACTTTTTTTAGGGTTTTAACTGTTTTAAAAAGATCAAAAATGTATTTAACAGAAGTATTCCAATATAAGTGGCCCGACAGGACAGAGAAAGGAGAATTAGAATGCATCTGCTGGTCATTAGACTTCCTGCCTCAAAAAGCCCAGACAGATTGGGGAAAACATAGCAGATTTATAGTTTTTGAACTTACTTCTGATTATCAGTTATTATTAGACTTCTGACTGAGTATTCATATTATATCCCCATTTTATTAGGAAAATTTCTGTGACTAATATAACATACTTTTTTTCCTAATAAATACTAGAAACCCAGAGCCTGAATTTAACTTGTTTGTGATTTTGAGTTAATTAAGAATATGTTGAACCAGTTAATTGGACCAGTTAATTGAAATTCAGTGACTATACTACTTAAACCTTCTAAGTTTAATTTTCTCTAGCATATGTATCACTGTGGTATGAACCGTGCTATTGCTGGTTAATTGTGCCACTGCACTATCCTCCCAACCAGTCTGTAGCCATTATTCCCAGTGATACTTTAAGATGAAGACTTCATTCATAAATATGATAAAAACAGAGAAGGAAGCAAACCATAAGAGACTCTTTTTTTTAATATGAAATTTATTGTCAAATTGGTTTCCATACAACAGCCAGTGCTCATCCCAAAAGGTGCCCTCCTCAATGCCCATCACCCACCTTCCCTTCCCTCCCACCCCCCCATCAACCCTCAATTTGTTCTCAGTTTTTAAGAGTCTCTTATGTTTTGGCTCCCTCCCTCTCTAGCTTTTTTTTTCCCTCCCCCTCCCCCATGGTCTTCTGTTAAGTTTATCAGGATCCACATAGGAGTGAAAACATATGGTATCTGTCTTTCTCTGTATGACTTATTTCACTTAGCATAACACCCTCCAGTTCCATCCACATTGTTACAAAAGGCCATATTTCATTCTTTGTCATTGTCACATAGTATTCCATTGTGTATATAAACCACAATTTCTTTATCCATTCATCAGTTGACGGACATTTAGGCTCTTTCCATAATTTGGCTATTGTTGAAAGTGCTATTATAAACATTGGGGTGCAAGTGCCTCATGCATCAGTACTCCTGTATTTAAATACATAGAAAAATCTGAGGGTTGCTGGAGGGGTGTTGGGTGGGCGGATGGGCTAAATGCACCACAGGCATTAAGGAGAGCACTTGCTGGAATGAGCATTGGGTGTTATATGTAAGTGCTGAATCACTAAATTCCACTCCTAAAATAAAAAAATAAAAAATAAAAGACTTCATTCACATCACTTCACCTTACCATGCTTTTTCAGACCACTTCACTATACCTAAGGCTGAACTTCATGCCTCTCTCTCTGAACTTCTACACTTTCTCCTAGCAAGTACCCATGCATGATTTTTCGTAGCACTTAGAATGGTAGGAGGGCTTCATGAGCCTCTTAAATATCTCCTTTCCAAAGATTGTAAGACCAATGAGGGTTGAACGTATGTATTGTTCACCCTTGCTTCTGTAGCTCCTAACACAGTAACTAGAACACATGTTTCAGTTATAAGTGAGCAAATATGTAAAATAAAGCAAACATGAGGTCAAAGATTATGAGAAAAAAAACACAAAGAGTTCCAATTTTGGGGTAATCAGAAGATTTCTCTAAAAGCTTAAACTGGAAAATTGAATCATTAATGCATTCCTATCAGTACACGCTAGAAGGTATATGACTAAGGAAGTAAGTTATACTCTTCAGAAATGATTAGGTAATATAAGGACAAGCCAGCGTGTTAAGTTCAACCTTAATATGTGATAGCCTAATGTTTGGAGATAACCAAAAAGTTAAATTTTAAAATATTATGTCTACGATGTCAAAAATTAGTAGCCAAACTATTTAATCCTATGACACTCAATATGGTATGAAACTGAAGTTGGCATTTTGTACAAATAAAAAATAGATATATGGATTTTATTTTTCCTTCTCAGTGACTGACAAAAGCTTAGGCCTTAATCCATTTCTTTTCGAAAATTTGCCTTATCTTTTCTAACATTTACTGTGTCACAGTGATCTTCAGAAAGCAGTCAAGTTGATCCTGACGAGTAAACAATTGAGACATGACTCTATCCGTTATTGGAAGAATATTCCAGTACTTAGGCTGACAATAAGCCCAAATAAAAAAAGAATCCTTTCTCTCTTCACTCTCCCTAGAATTTATATAGTGGGTCAAGCTGCCCTAGATAGCAAGCTGGCATCTGTTTGGTAGTTTATATTTTCACACAGTTTTACTTAGAGAATAAATTAAATCTTAAAAGAAGGCAACTTCATATCACCAGCATTATTCCTGTGGGTCAGAGCAGAGTGGAGAGGTGCCCAGTCTGCTTTGGGAGAATGGTCCTCACTACAGCATCCTTTACACAAATGTAAAATCGGCAAGATGAGACTTGAGAGCATACAATCACCTCTTTCTCCTTCTCTGACACACCTCTCTTTTCAGCTAATTTTCCCTCTCCAAGCCATCCTTTCTTTGGAAACACTCAAAGGGTTGGTTTCACATAAATTGAAGCCAATATATACCCTCTTCCAAAATACTTATCTTTCAAACTTCATCTATGGTAAAGAAGTAGGTAATTCCTTTGTATTAATGGAATTTCAGGCACTGGTGTACAGAAACTGCCGTGGAGAGGTCATATAAAAAGTTACACTTACTACATTACTACACTTTAGCTGGACTCATTTTACTCATTCAGAATTTGGAAATATAACATAAAGGTAACAAAAATGATGTATTGCCTTGAAAAATAGCACAAGATTGGCTTTCTCATGTTTTTGTTATCACATAGCACTTAAATAAGTTAAATGCATTAGTCAGGGAGTTGGTTTGTAACCCTCTAGGGGGCTATCCTGATGTCATCTGAAACTGGTTCCTGTACTCCAACAGCAGAGAGAGATTGAAGAAAGAGGCAGGACTTCGAGGCTGATGGTGGCAGTTTCAATAAGCAACGGGAACTTACTTACAAGGCTTCTCATGGTCTACAGCAAGACAAATGATCTATGCACCCACAAATCCCGCCAAATCTTGAAAATGTGTAAAGAAGTGTTAACTGGGTTTAGTCACCTTTAGTATGCAGATGTTCTCAACACCACATCAGTAGATCTAGGTCTTGTCCTTAAAGCAGCTTCTGAGAGTGGGAAAGGAAAGCAGAACTCACATTCCCAAAACAGGGGAGGGAATGAGAAGACTCCAGGTTCCCAGGCAGAGCTCTCAGGGTCAACCAGTGGTCATGTCTTTTTGATGACATTCCTCAACATGGGGTTCTTCAGATTATATTATATTATATTATATTATATTATATTATATTATATTATAATATATTTTAATAATTATATAATTCAGATTTTACATATATACACACACACACACAGAGAATATTGGTTCTCTTTCTGGAGAATCCTAATACATTCAACTTGTGTGTGTGTGTGTGTGTGTGTGTGTATAGTATATATATATATATATATAAATTAAGTATATATATTTATGTAAATGTATATTTATATACAAAATGTATTTAAATATATATTATACTATACACACACACACACACACACACACACACATGTGTAATTATTATTAGGAACTGGCTCATGCAGTTATGGACACTGAAAATTCCAGACCTACTAGAGCTGATGATATAGTGCTAAATGAAGTCTGACCTGAGAACCAGGTGAATTTATAGTGTAAATTTCAATCTGAATCTGAGTCTAAAGGCAGAAGACCAATCTCTTAGCACAAAGATACAAAGAAAGAAAGAATTCTTTCTTAATCAGTCTTTTTAGTCTGTCCACTCCCTCCGTGGATTGGATGAGGCCCACTCACACTGGGGACTGCATTCTGCTTTACTCATTCATTAATTTGAATGTTAACTTCATCCAGAAACACTCTCACAGACAAACCAGAAATAATGTTTAGCCAAATATCTGGGCACCCTGTGGCCCAGTCAAATTGATACATAAAATTAAACATCACTTTAACAAAGATTATTTAAAAACTTCACTGGTACCAAATTCAGGGCAGGGGGACTTTCTAGATTTATACTTAGCTACATGGCACACCATGTGTATTAGTAAGTTTTTACTTCTCTGTGTTTTTCAGGGGGTGTGGAGTAAGGGAAAGAGTTCTGTATTTATAAATCAATTTTCAATTGATTTTTAATTTTCTTTTGAATCAATAAGATACTATATAATAAGTAAGACACTTATAAATTATACTGATTGAAACTAAATTAGAAATTACTTAAAACCATATTTATTTTTTTATTTTTTTAATGTTTATTTATTTTCGAGAGACAGAGAACAAGCAAGGAAGAAGCAGAGGGAGAGGGAGACACAGAACCCAAAGCCGGCTCCAGGCTCTGGACTGTCAGCACAGTCTGATGTGGGGTTCCAACTCGCGAGCCGAGCCGAGCCATGAGATCATGACCTGAGCCAAAGTCAGACACTCAACCGACTGAGCCACCCAGGAGCCCCGACGTGAACCCATCTCTTGACAGTACCCTAGCAAATATAATTATAATCAAAAGCTTTGATTTTGTTTGCCACCTTATGCACTCTTGGAAAAAAGAAGTGATAAAAAAATTTCCTATTCTAAGAGCTTTTAAAATCTCTGGTGAAGAATGTCAACAACAGAAATACCAACTCCAGATAAACCAAAACATTAAAAATACTGGCTTCGTCAAAAGCCCAGTATTTTCTATTTTACCTGCTTTTGTTAGTAAAGCTGACATTGGACAAATCCCACCAACATAATATCTGAACACAGGAGATATATTTAGTATTCCCAGTCAGAAAAAGAAAAGAAAGAAGGAGAAGAAGGAGAAGAGAGATGGGAGAAATAACCAACACCTCAACATCAACCTCAGAAAGCAACATCAGGGGCATCTGGGTGGCTCATTCAATTGAGCATCGGCTGAAGTCATGATCTCATGGTTCGTGGGTTCAAGCTCCACATAGGGCTATGTGCTGGCAGATCAGAGCATGAAGCCTGCTTCAGATCCTGTGTATGTCTCTCATTGCCCCTACCCTGCTGTCTCTCTCTCTCTCTCTCTCTCTCTCTCAAAAATAAACATTAAAAAATTAAAAATAAATAAAAATCAAAAAAGAAAACAACATCATAAAACTGGATATACAGTAAAACCTTGAACTGCCAGTAACTTGTTCTGCGAGTGTTCTGCAAGACAAGCCAACATTTCTAATAAAATTTAACTTGATAAACAAGCAATGTCTTGCAATACCAGTAGTACCTGATGCTGAATGTCACATGATCACAACTGAGCCAATGTTCTTGAAATTCACTTTGATATACAAGTGTTTTTGATGACAAGCACGTTTCCAGATCAAATTATGCTCACAAACCAAGGTTTTACTGTATATGTATGTGGATGAGTGTGTGTGTGTGTGTGTGTGTGTGTGTTTATTTTATAAATAAAATCTTTCCATTGTGCATAATTCAGTGTCAAAGTAAGATTGCAGAGAAGATTCAATATGAGGTAAAATATTGAGTGGCTTCAAAATCTATCCGGCCTCTTAGAGAAACCTTGACAAAGCATTGTTTAGGGTTATCTTGTATGCTTCCAAGAGAAAGTCTTTAAAGAAATGTCACCCACATTCCTGTTCATGTCTAATCATCCAGATTAGATCTCATATGAAATCTAATAAATTCTTCACTAATGGGATTTAAAGCAAACTTTTTGTTTTGTTTTATTTTTTGCCTTTTGTATTCAGGCATTGATTTCACTTGGGCACCAAATCTAACTTGTAATGTTTTCAGAAAGAAGCACTTGACTTAACTGTAGTGTTATGTGAACCAGAGCCAATTACTCATTTAGAAGGCTTATTGCCTTTTTGTAAACTCTTCCTGCTAATGAACAAATAAGGAAAATGAAGTAGATAGGAAAAGCATTTATAATATATTTGCACTTTTTTTCTACTGGCCCTTTTGATTTTGTATATGGGCTTTCTTCAAAGGAAGACAGATGGGAAGCTTTGAAGGAAGTCACAGGATGGTAGAGAATTCACAAAATATCTATGTGGGAAGGTTAAAAGAACTGTTGTGTGCTCTGTCTGGAGGGTGCAGGATACAGAGGGGACACATCAGAGCCTGTCAACATGTATATAAAAGGTTATCAGAACAACATGTTGCTACCACTGACCACAATCAGGAGGAATTGAGTAAAATGTGGCAATGGGTAAAAATCTGGAAAAAGGCAAGCCTTGCTCCTACCCCAACCTCAACCCATCCTAAATCAATGCTGCCAAATTATCATGTAAAAAAAATAAGAATCTAGGGGGCACCTGGGTGTCTCAGTCGGTTAAGTGTCCGACTTTGGCTCAGGTCACGTTCTCACGGTTTGTGGGTTTGAGACCCACATAGAGTTCTGTGCTGAACGGTTGCTCAGAGCCTGGAGGCTGCTTCAGATTCTGTGTCTCCTTCTCTCTCTGCCCCTCCTTTGCTCGTGCTCTGTCTCACTCTGACTCTCAAAAATAAATATATATATATATTTTTTTTAATTTAAAGAAATAAGAATCTAGCCATTATTCACATTCAGTAAGTTCTGAAATAGTTCAAGTCCGACCATGACAACTAAATGAAAATAGATTAGCCAATCTAAGAACTTGTTCTAAATGCCTGGCATCCATTTCTAGGTACAGTTAACTACTCAGTCAAAAGTTGGGGTTAAAGACACTTGATATGAAGGGGTTGAGAGACCAGGACTTTCTAAGTCTATTATCATACAATGAGTCTGGAGTCACCAAGAAGTTCTGCACAGAGGCTCCCAGAAAAGACAAGGGGCCCTGGCCTGGCAGTCAAGAGGACTGAGTTCTGGTTCTGATATACAGTTAAACACAGGGGGCCCTTCAAGAAGAGCTTAAGGTTCCTCCCAGCTTTCTTGTCCAGAGCAGGATGTGTTTGTTTAGAGAAGAGCTTCTATTCTCTCTTTTACTTTATTGTTTTCTTATTAAAGCAATTGTGAGTTGTTGTTTAACTATTTTTATATCACTTTAAATTCTATAAACTGTCCCCTTCCTTTGTATTATTTTAGTGAATCTTCAAAACTTTCTGAAAAACACATTATTTGCATTTTAAATGCTCAGAGAATTTCATAATAGAGCATTCTGAGTAAGCTCAGACCCAAGTAGGATTGTAGAGTGAAGCCTTGTGTGGCTATATCAAACATAAGGGCATATAAATCCAGGGGAGGTGAAGAAAAGAGAAGGAGCAACAGATTTACGAGAAAGGTATGGGTGACTGAGTTGTTGAAATAACGTGCTTACATTATCTAAGTTCATCTAATTGTATATTCTCACAACCATATCAGCTGCTTTATGAAGATATCAGCAGAGTGCACCATCCTTCAAGATCACCACATAATTACTTCAAACCCATTCCTATTCACACAGGAAGTCCAGTGCCTTCTCCAACATTTCTGCTAACTCTTGCAGAATTGAATTCCCCTTAGAATCCAGTTGTCACTTGATTCCATGTCCTCCTCGCCTACAAACTGACATTCATAGGAGATCATGAGTTTGCTATAGACTTTTACGCAGAAGAGATTGAAGGTGATGAAGACAAGCATTTCACTGCAAGACTATATAGAAGATGATTTAAAACTAAAACATTATACTTCCCTGTTGTATAAGTAAACTTCCCTGGCAATTTTTGCCAACTTACCAGAGTGGATGGACTGTCACTTTCCTCCCTTGCCTCACACAAACTCATGTACTTAAAGGTTCACTATCTCTACCCCAATTAGAGTTTGTTGCTAAATAAAGACATTCATTCTTTAAGAGAAATCTTAGTGTCAAGCAGAGGAATAATTTTAACTGATCTCATTTCACAGATGAAGAATTTCACAGTTGGGAGTAGTTAATTAGCATGTTTGAGGTGTTCTCACTTACAAGGTACTAGAATCAACATGTGAACTCAAGTCTTTCCAGACTTATGTATTGCCAAGGCAAACATATTTCACCTTATGCATTGCTTGCCCTGAACAAACTTGACTCACTTTTGAGAAGCATGTTGTAGCAGAATTTTTCTTGGATTTCTCCTCTGTGGAATATACTATGCATATGAAAAATCTTTGAATTCTTTTCCAACTACCCCGACTGCAGCCCAATGACTCACCAATTCCACAAGGCTGACATAATGATCTGCATTCAGTGCACATATATTTTTGATTCTTTTTTGTTTGCTTGGAATACTTTTTGGAGATATCATGTTTTGGACAAATTTGGCCTTACACATGTATGTGGATTTTTAGTAAAGATAGTAGTCTGACTTCCTGAAAACATCCTTACTCTATGACTAGACCATAGCATCTGGGTTTCAAAGCTGTCACTTCTTCAAGAGCCTGTATAGCTCTTCAGGAGAAGCTTCCCACTATGTTTTCTAGTGTTGGTGAGCAATCTTTGTGTTCAGATTAAAGCAAAAGACTTTGGAACATATCAGCCATGTCCCAGAGTTCTGACAGAGTGCCCTGGATCATCCTGTCCTTGCCTACGCCCATAAGCCCTTTATCTCTGGAACGGTTTTTGTTTTGTTTTGTTTTCCCATTCTTGAGATATATTCACATAACATGAGGGAGGAAGTGGACACCAGATCAAAACTATCTTGGCAATTACCAGGATCTCTTCATGTCTTTTAAAGCCCCTTCAACTCTAATCTCCAGGATCAGTAAGTAAATGATATGTGAGGATCTTGACCTCATTTTTTTTCTCATAACTTAACTAACAATTCCAATTATGCTACCCAATAAGAAGGAACATGTGCTAAATATCCTTTAAAAAGGAAGGGCAGAGGCAGAGCCCAGTAGAGAAGGGCTTATTATCAGAAATGAGGGTGAATTAAGCAGGCTTTAAATTATTTCCCTTTTCTAATTTCTCTTTAAATTATAAAGAAAATTATTCATTAGATTTCCAATGAAAAAAAAAAAGGCCTATTTTAAGACATTTACTAGATATCCTCTACATCATTATACAGTGGAGAGAATCTTGAAATATGCCATGCACAGTCACTAAAATCTTTCTTGGAATATTTTAATAGCATCTCTAGAGTCTTTCAGGATGATGACATTCTGTAAAATGATTATGAACTGGAATAACAATCCTGAAAAACAGCTCTGACAATAAAGTATCTTTGAGTCTAATTTCCTTACCCATGCTCACTTCTACTTTGTTAAGGTCAAATGAAACTTTATAAATGATGTAAGTAGAACAAAGTAGTTGTTTGCCTTGGGTAGTACTTATCCTTTCACAGAAATGACAGCCTCTGTCCTTCTTGGTGACATCCTGATGCCCACTGAGCAACAACGACCCCCCAAAGCTCCAGCTATCCAAGAAGACCTCATGCTCACATTAAGCAGTTTCTAATAATCCCACCCAGACCCCTGGAAGGACACTTACATGGGAGACGCTTTACAGTACACATATACCCTTTCCATCATCTTAAAAATACAAGGTAATTCAAAGGACCTCAGGAGAGATAAAAAGGTGACCACTGCCTTGTCAAATAATAATACATAATTCATATTTTACTTTCAAGAATTTTGAGTTTAAAATAGAATCCTGAAATATGCTGCACACAGTCACTGAAGACTCTCTTTGAATATTTTAATAAAATCTTTCTACATGAGAAAGACAAGAGTCTTTCTACATGACAATCTTCTGTAGAATGATTAGAAACTGGAAGACAAGTTTGTAAAGCCACTCTGATTCTAAGATGCCTTTGAGTCTATTTTCTCTATTATAGTCCTCAGTTCTGCTAAAGTAAGGTCAATCATAACCTTTAGAGTACGTCCATGTCAGCAGATGAGTTAACTTCAAAGGGATTAAAATAGCTGTAACATGGTGGAAAAAGGAAAGATAATATATATTAAGGTGGAAAATGTAAAATAAGGTCATTCTCCCCAGAAGTTGCAACAACCTCCCTGAAAGAGTTGAGAATATAAACCAACAGGGCTCATGTCTAAAAATTTTACCTTTCCAGAACTGGGACATCAAGGATGCCCTGAACTTTTTTTTTTTTTAAATCACTCCTCTCAGCCCTTCCTCACCTTGCATTTTTGAATTGGTTTTTGAATATTCTGTATTTGTAAAGGAGTCTGGCTAGTTTTACATGCATATGTATCTTATCAAGCTCTCATTAGCAAATTCAAACTTTTTAGGGATTTAATTTGCAGACTTCCACCTATTTCAAAACTATCCATAATGTAAAGTCCCAAATATCAAAACAAAAGCTTTAGAAATTCTAATATAGTTGCCACTGATGATCAAAGACTACATGAAGTCATCCAGGGGTTAAATAACATTTAACTGTAGATGGGAAATCCTCTACTTTTCCTAACACAAATGCTAGAAACAGGGATCCTGCCAAGAAACCTGCTGGAAATTATTAATTATGAAAATGTACTGCTGAGCTGACAGCCCTGAGGAAGAGGAATTAATGACTCTTTGGTGAACTTTGTATGATCTTCCCCCTCGAAGATGGGGGGAAAGCCATATGCTATCTCCAACAATTCTAAGACACCCCAATGGTCTTACCCTGATGGCAAGAAAAATTAGTCCCAGAATTGATTTAACTGTGCCTAATAAATTTCATTAGGCACAAACTTCTAACAATGCTACCCAACAAAACCTTCCTTTGAAAAAAACATCCAAATATGAATATATTCCTGTAAACAATGACCATTCAGGATCATATTTTCATTAATTAATAGGTATCATCAGCTTTTGTAATGAAGGAAAAAGGTAAATACATCCATCAACAGCCCAAATAAAACCTTGTTTCCCAATAACTCACTCTTGGTGTGCACAGAATGTGATATATATGAGTCATGCCACAACAAAGAGGAGAGTGCTTGAGGCCAGAGGCCCTTAGCCCGAGTTCACCACACTGAGAACTGAGGGGTTATCCTCAGCATCCCTGGCTGCAGTGTAGCACTTACCTGAGACAATTTTTTAGTCCCAAGGAAGAACTGGGCTTACAGAGAATAAATGGCTATATTTACAGACCTCATCTCTTTATAATCATTTTTTTTATAATTAACAAAGCAGTTTACAAAGTAGGGTATTCACTTTCCCATTCTCGTAGGAAGAACACACTGGACATAAAAGCTTCTTCCATGATGAGACTTCTTACTGGCAGAAATCCCTTATGTCTGTAAATCCTCAAAGGCTTTACAAACAGTAAATTCCCCATAAATTTTAGTAGAATAAAGAGAAAACAATTACTGTAATATGCTGTAATATAATAATACCGCTGCATCAACATTGAGTGTGAATCAGTATTTTCTCTCTTCCATCATGGATGCCTCTGCTTTAACTTCCTCCTTTATCTATGTCTGACTCTGGTTACTTCAATAACACTTTTTCTCGGCTCCTTTGGGCCTAATCTGCTCTTTGTCTTCTCTTCTGATTTGTTTCTTATTCATTTTTATTTGTCCTCAATTTTTTTCCTATTTCCAATAATTTCTTATGAGATAGATAGATGATAAATGACAGATGGCTAGAGAGATAGAGAGATACATAGAAAGATAGATGGTAGATATAATATCAATATCCTCCAGGCACTGTGAACACCCTTTTTATCTGGTTCATTAAAAATCCTGCTCCCCTGAAATAAGTCATACAGAGAAAGATAGATACCATATGTTTTCACTCTTATGTGGATCCTGAGAAACTTAACAGAAGACCATTGGGGAGGGGAAGGGGAAAAAAAAGTTACAGAGAGGGAAGGACACAAACCATAAGAGACTCTTAAAACCTGAGAACAAACTGAGGGTTGATGGGGGATGGGAGGGAGGGGAGGGTGGGTGATGGGCAATGAGGAGGGCACCTGCTGGGATGAGCACTGGGTGTTGTATGGAAACCAATTTGACAATAAATTTCATATTAAAAAAATGAGTTAAGGTTAAAAGAAAGAAATGATTTAAGGTTAAAAAAAGCCTGTTCCCCTGAAATCACTAGAGGGTTTAGAAGTACAACAAAAAATATATCATCTATAGTTAACATGTTTAAATGTTTATTGTATGCAAGGTGCCCATATAGTATGTTTCATGAATTAACTCATCTAATCTTCCCAATAAATCTATAAAGGAGGTAATATTATTATCTCATTTTATAGATGAGGCACATGAAGCACAGTGACTTTATATAACTTACCCAAGTTTATGCAGTTAGTGGCAGAGTCAGGATTCGAAAATGTGGAAATGTGTAACTGTGATTAAGCAAGAATTTTACCTTATATGAGTCAGACTCGTGAGTGCCAAAATGTTCCTCCCTGTTTTAATGCCTTGTTATAGAGTATTTAGAATGGTGACCCTATGGTTTTAGACCCCACTCACCTGACAGGTTTCTCTACCTAAATGGGGGTTCAAACCTTCTCACTCTGGGACACCCTGCCATAAGGAATACGAGATTCACTGGGGATCCCTTGCTCCTGTCTCACCATGTATCTGAGATTTCATGTGTGCCTTTCACATTATTTGTGTGCTCAATCCACAGGAAATGAAAGTAATCTCCACTGAGATCAACTCATCACTCTCAAACAGTTCACAAATCAGGCTTTGTGGTCTGGCCTAACTTAAGAAAAAAAAAATTTACCCATGAATTAGAATTTTTATTTTTTAAATTTTTTTTCCAAGCATAAAAAAATTTTAAAATTTTTTCCAATTCTTTTTCCAAGAAGTCTTTGACCTATAAATTTTTAGAAAACTTGTTTTTTCGGTTTTATAAGGGATGTAGGCATATAACATTACTTTGCACATATTCGCACAATCTATTAATATACCTAGCTAGCAAGATAGCTAAAAGTACAATAATAATTAATATTCTTATTTTTTTTTGATCCTTAGGGAAAATGCTAGCAGTTAAATGAACTTGGATTCTTTTCACCATTTGATTCAATAATCAAATCAACTCTTTGGGTGGAGAGGGTACCTTTTCTCTTGACTAAAAATCATTACTGGCCACGAGTGTACAAGACTACTTCAATTTTAGAGCAAGTATCCTGTCTATGAAAGGTACGACGTCTTTAGCTTAAAGCTAAAAAGCAATTACTCCTCATATTAGACATGGTATGCTAATATACAACTCAGGAAACTGATGATTGTTCTTCCTGCAGACATTCCTGACAGGGCTTTAGCTGTGATATAAATTACTATAATGTCTCTAATGTAAGGTCTTTCCTCACCTGGTCCACAGTCATTTCTTTAAGCAGACCTATAATCCTTTCAATCCTTCTTAATTCCATTCCGTCTCTACTATCTCACTAATTTTCTACATTTATTCTTTTTCTTTTGCCAGAGCCGCCTTCTCTTTTTCTCCAATCTGATCCGCCAACTCTCCCACCTAAAACTCTGCCATGGTTCCCCAACATCTGTGTACTAGATATTCCCCTGTACTAGATATTCCCTGTTTACATCTAGATCTACTCTCCACCCTTCCTCTCCCTGCTCTGTGTGTCCTAGGAGCCTGATCTGTACTGGCGTCATCAACTGGCCACCTTGCCACCTGGCTTCTGGTTGGATTTGGTAATAAGAGGTAATGGCAGGATATTGGAAGTGAAAGAAGGAGTTTAGGGTATTACTGTTCCCAAGTGGCAGGTTGGTTGTATTCTCTACTGAAAAGGAATCTTCTCCTAGTGCTGCAATTAACTCTCTGTGGTATTGTAATAACTTTCTCCCTTTTTCCCTTTAGGTCTATGAGTGACAACAGCTCACGGATGCTGATAGCTGAAGAATGCTTCATCATTATCTTGTTGGTTTCTCTTAACCTTGCTCGCACTTCTATAGAGAGCGTCTGCATTAATGTACTTTCAAGTACACCATGTAAGTGCTCATCTGTTCCCTGCTAAGACCTTGATTGCTACACATGGTATCCAAGGTGCCTCGTAATCTGGTTCCCTTCTAGCATGCTTCTTTCAAGTGCTATGTCTATTCAATTCTAAATTGTGCCTCAACAAACAAATCACGTGTTTCTTTTTTTTTTTAAGTCACTCTATCCATTTGCTTATGTTTTTCATTCTGCCCGGAGATCTCTCTCCTTCCTTGTCCATCAGGATAACCACAACTCATCCTTCAGATCACTGTTTGAAGTGCCTTTGCCGTCGAGCCTTCTCAAGATTTCACAGCAAGACTTGGAGAGCCCTTAGGTATTTGCACATACCTTTATTATATTACCATTTTCATTTGTTCATTCACTCACTCATTTATTCATTATTCATAGACACAAACTTTGAAATCAGCAATCTCAATTTTGAATAACAGATCTGCTACTTACTATAGTATGGCGTTGAACAGTTTTTTAACTTCCTCATCTAATTTTGAAAAATGTTAATAATTCCTATCTTACAGTGTTATTTTAGGATTATTTAAAAAAATATATGTAAGTATCTGACACAGAATAAGTGCTCAGCTGGTTACAGCTATTGATATAAAACTTCCCAAGCACCCAGTGAAACTACAATCCCACAGCACAGAAAAATTGGTCCACAAATGTTTTTAATATTCTGATGTTAAGTCAGACAAAAATAAAAAAAAAAAATTTTTAAAAGCACATTCACAACTCTGTAGAATAAGTAGAATGACTGAAGAGAAACTTGATAAGCCCACAATCTTCATAGGTATGATTTGCTTGGTTTTGATCTCTGCAAATATTAATCTCTCTCCTCAAACCCCACTGATTGATTAGTGAAATAACTATATGTTAACTTTGACAGTACTCAATATTCCCATGTCTATATTCTTCCTTCATCTTTCCAAGTTTTCCAGCTACACACACACACACACACACACACACACACACACCTTTTACATATAAAGCCCAAAATTTCAATAAATGCTGTGGTAAATAGTAAATATTTTAAGTTAATTTGCTTAAATTTGAATGTCAGCTGAATGTCAATACTTTCTGTCTTTTATTATTATTATTATTATTACTATTATTATTGGAATATATTACAATCATATTTGTATTCTCAGAGGTGTACTGTACAGATGGGTGGTTGCATACCTAATTCTGGGGTTCTTTAGATAAAGTTGTTTTGCCCACTTTACCAGGACCTCTGGATAGAGATTTGGCCTGGGCCAATGAGCCTGTTGGCTCTCATTTGATGGATCTGTTCTAGGAGCTGAAGCTCTGGGTGAAGTGAGAGAGGGTCAGTAGAAAAATAATTTACAATAATTGCATGGAACACTTTCCAATGAGGCATGTTCTAATTTATTCTTTTGTTCTTGAAATGATGGTAAAATTTTGAATTGAAACTTCTTCATGACTGAGATTGTTACAGAAGCACCCATCAGAATGAGGGAAAGTGCACCGTTCCATTTTGTCATAGTCATCATGGCCAGTGTATCTTCCCTTGCAGTGTTGCAAAATTAAAAAGATTTTTCTTCAGTGACATTTGCCTACCTGTTTATTGCCCTCAAACCATTTTCCCAGTCCCCAGAGGCTACTTACGATTGCTCAACCTGCTATTTTTCACTTGGTATAAAACAGGACTCCCAACACCAGCTGACACACAGTGAGACCACCTTCATTATAGGACAACAATTTGGCAAGATATAGTAAACCTGACTATGAGCTTACTCTTCCACCAACAGTTCTATTTGGGGGTTTACAAAACTTTCAGATAAGAGAAAGGAAGCCATATACAAATATGTCTTTGTAACATTTGCTGTAAATATAGAAAAATAGAAGCAACGGAATGTCCATCTGTAGTGAAATGTATAAAACCTTGTTGTGTGTTCTACATAATTCATACAGCAGTTAAAGAACACAAACTAGGTCTACATATATCAACAGAGATGAATTTATAAACATCATATTAAACAAGAAAATCAAATTGCAAAGAGATACAAATAATATCCTTTCATTAATGGAGAATAGTAAACTCATATTGTAAATGGCTATTACCACAATACAGAAACTCAGTGGAAAGGGTACAAACCACCTTGAATTTTGTATTACTTCTAAAGAGGGAATAAGGAAACAAAATACAAAGAAAGTTTCAAATTATTCAGTAACAATTTGTTTCCTACAACAGGTGTTCATTACATTATTCTTTGCACTAGTCATCACATTTAAAACAGCTATAATAACTAAATCCATGAAGAAAGAATAAAATTGATTAAAAAGACTCACAATTCCACACCAAAATGAATAAACTATTGAACACAAATGCTATGAGATTGATAGTCTTCAAGACTATTCTCTCAGACCAGGGGAACCTGTAGCATTGATTCCTGATTGAACCCAGCCAGTATTTGTGAATTCATATGTCAGACTTGACTAATCACAACTTCAAAAGTGTGAAGAAGAATGAATATTTCCTGATTCAGTTGATAGATATTTTATGTTTGACTTCCCAGATGAGCAGGTAAACTTATCCTCAGAATGATCACCTTTGGGAATATGCCACAGGGGTACATATAACTACCCCTACACACACACACACACACACACACACACACACACTCACATGAACACAAACACTCCTCCAAGAATATGTGATTCTCCAGCAGATTATCACTCAGTGAGGTGGCAGGTCACTTTCATGGGATTTGAAGATAAAGGAAGTTGGTCTGTCCAAAGGGCAAGGATGGTAAAGTCTCAAACCTTAAGAGCCATCTTGATGTGCTTATTGTTTTATATCAATTACCTACATTTGCATTATTCTGTCAATCACTGTCCTTTTTGTGACAGCTGCACAAGTGCAAAAGCTCATAAGTAAAATATTTGCAAACTAAATCTGACATTGTAGTTATTAAATGCATTAAAAGAATACAATGCCATAACCAGCAATGGTTCAACATTATGAAGTCCTTTGATTTTATCACTGCATAAAAATTTAAGAATAAAGGAAAACACTTTCATCTTAATAGATATGCCACAGTGAGATTTGAGAAATTGTATCATATATTCCTCTTAAAAATCTTGATGGTTTAGAAAGGAATCTATAAGATATAAAACATGTTTCTTTTGAACAAATATTGACTGAGTGAGCAAATGGGGACCAATAACATTTTATTCAAGATATGAAAACAGGTATTTCTATGAATATCAAACAGAAAAATATGAATACTTTGGATATTGGTACAGTTAAGTGTATGTACACACCCACACACACACACACACAGAGGAGTATATGGAAGGGATATGCATAGGGAAGGATAGCAGTTGAAAAGACTATATTAAGTCAGAATTGGTTAGGCTGCATGATTTGCTACTTTATGCATTATTATGCAAGATATTCTGAGCCTTACTGTTCTAACACATAAAATAGGGGATACCAGTAATGATCTCATAGATTAAATATAAAGGTTAAGTGAGATAGCAAATGTAAGTCACTTAGCCTGTGTAACATATAGCAGGTGTCCAGTAAATGGAGTTTCAATTCTGTAAATTCCACATACATGCAGATAAGTGTACATAATGGAACAAATGGACTCATTTCATTCAAAGTCCATTTTATCTCTTCTCTAGAATTTATAATTAATGGAGTTTTACAATACCCTTTTACTGCTCACCAAATCCATGTAAATTTGCATACATTTTCCCAAATAGATCCTGTAAAAGGAAATGTCCTAGAAAAGTGGCTCTAAAGGTGATGGTTTAATTAACCCTTTTCTTTCTGTGTATGTAAAATATATCCTGCTTAATTTTGCCTGAGGGATTTTTTTTCTTTTAGCTACAATTTCTATTCAACAAAAATTCAAATGAATTTCAAAGCAATGAGTGACAGTCCCTAGGCAATATAGAACAAGAGCATATTAATATACTTCTCTTCACTCTTTAACATTAATATCCTGTGATTACTTGGAGAAGGAGAATGTGAAAATGGACATAATTTCTTAAGAGAAATATAATCATGAAAATATTACCCTAAGAACTTTGGTATGCCTGTGAGGTCTGTGCATTTCTTATGTAGACTGGCCAAACTGGAAACATATGAGTTCTTTTTACTTCAAAAGGTGCGTTGTTATCCATAATATGTCTTTGGAAGGCAACATAGCTCAAAAAATTAAGAGACCCGGGGAACAGAAAATTTGAATGTGTGGCCCTACCATTAAAATCTCTGTGCAATCTTGGGCAAATTGCCTAATCAGGGCCAGCATCAGGAACCATGGCAATACATGTAAGTGTTTTGGAGAAATACGTACCAGAGATCAAGCTTAATAGACCAAGGTAAATCAGGGCAGCATAATTAGAAACTTATTTTTTTTTAAGATCTGTCCTTGCCCTTGCCCTTAAAAAAAAAAGAAAGAAAGAAGAAAGAAAAGAAAAGAAAAAAAGACAGACAGAAGTTGAAACTAATGATGGAGTTTTGAGAAATGTCAAGATGATTCTACAAATGTCATCACACAAAACCTTGGGCAGGTTATGTAACTTCTTTGAAAGTCTGTTGCTTCATTTCTAAAATGCTGGCAATAATGCTTCCACCAGAACAATTCCTGTAACAATTAAACAAACTAATTCACATAGGTAGAGCAGCTCACCGACTGCCTCTCAACAGATACTTTCATTTTTATCATTAATAACAATTAAGAACCATATGGTTACAACTCCACAAATGATTTTGCCAGAACCTATCACTGTCACTTTGTCTTCTAGGAGAAAATAGCCAGAATTCTGAAATAGTCTATTACTGACTAATTACTTACCTAAGTTTAGTTACTGATGTAAATATGCACTTATATGTTATGCACATATATGTATATGTGTTTATTTGTATATTCATATATAGATACAAATATAGATTGATATAAATTCCCAAATATATCCTCTATTTTGCTTTAAGGAAACTTGGATGGGAATCCTTTTCTGATGTCCTATCCTGATAAGCATAGCAAGGCTATAAGTGACCTATAATAACAAAAGGATAATGACTCCTTTTGTCATCTCTTTACAGCTTAGGATGGAAAAGGGCCAAAAATTTTGCTTCCTCATTTTTTCCCTATACCTCACCTTGTAGGTCTTTCACATTTTATATTCTATCTACAAGGGGAGTAAATCAGAAAGGAAAAGTAGAATTTCCTTTCTTAAGACCTTGAGCAGAACTGCCCTAATTTGGCTTTCTTATCTGAGTATAGATTAGTACTATAGAATAACTTTGTCTTATCTGCAAAATCATTTACAAGCACAGATTGTCAGAAGAGTGAACAAAATATATATGGGTAAGAATAATAGAAAAAGAATATGTGCATATCAGTGCTAGAATTCTGCAATATTTTTGACCATGTATAGATAATTTGTGTATTAGAGCTCTCCATAGAAACAGAATCAATACAGTGTGTGTGTGTGTGTGTGTGTGTGTGTGTGTGTGTGTTGAGAGAGATTGAGAAGGAGAGAGAGAGAGGAGGGAATGGAAAGAAATTTATTTTAAGGAATGGGTTCACACAGTTGTAGAGGCTGGAAGTTCAAACTTGCAAATAAGTCACAAGTGGGGAAGACAGGGAATAGTTGCATCTCAACTCTAAAGGCAGTCTACTGGCAGAATCCCCTCTATTAGAGGAGGTCAGTATCTTTCTTAAGACATTCAACTAATTGGATGAGGCCTACCCTATGATGGCAAGCAATCTGCTTTACTCAAAGTCTACTGATTTAAATGGAAATCCCATTAAAAAAAGAAAAAAAGCTTCACAGAAACACCAACATCCAGAACAGTGTTTGACCAAGTATCTAGGTACTATTACCTAGTTAATTCAACACATTATTAAATTAAACATTACAATTTGTTTAATTAAGATATGCAGATCAAAAAACTAAAACCCAAACTCAGCCCCCAAAAAACAATAAAATATAGGAAAAATATTAGTGCCTTTTGGCTATTGCCTGCTTCAAAGATGATAACACAGTAGACTATCTACAACAGGAGCCCAATAAGGAATCCTTCAGGCAAAATATCCTGTGAAGCTACAGAAAGCAACAGGACTCCCAAAACTCAAATGTAGTCTCAGTTGCTTTATGAGAAAGACCAAGTGGCCTGGTATGACTCTAAAACTTTTCTCATGGCATTTGGAAGACTGGCCTCATCAGTTCCATCAAATTCTGGAAGACAAGGTTGGGTGAGAGAATGGGTGAGCCATCTCAGACCTGATGTATTTCATAGTGCAGAATAATTTCTTAAAACTAAACCTACGTACTTGATTAATTATCAATTATTGTTTGTATTGCGTGTGTACTATACTGTAGGATAGTGGGAGAAATTATTGCAGTCATCCTTATTGCAGGTTTGAGATGGAGTTTACATGCAGAACAAACCAAAGTGCAGCAGACCACGGCATTGACGTAGTGAGCTGAAAGAACTAAGCTTACAGTCAGCTACAATTAACCAGCAATTTAGAACAGTCTCCACTACGATACTTCATAGAGTAAGTATACTTTCAAGCAGGTGCAAGAGTAAGACAGCTTAGATAAAATTAGCACCTAGGCTAAGATCTAAATTGGTCCCGAAATTTTCTTACATATTGAAAATCAAAGGTTTTTCTTTCTCTTGTATTTCAAACTATAATTCCATATTTTCATGATAATCTGAAAGACAAATCTTTACTTGACTTCCATTGCCAGTCTGCAGGAAATAGATATGACTAACCAGATAATAATGACCAAAGGAACCAATTAATTGAGGCTATATCTACATGACATCTTTGGAGTTTAAAAAAAAAAAGAAGAAGGAAGGGATGCCTGGGTGGCACAGGCAGTTAAGTGTCAGTAACAGCCACAAGACCCGCAGTCGTATCTGTGAGGAAGGATCAGGGAGCAGCAATGGGGAAGTGGCACACCTGGGACCAGAAGCACCTGCAAACAGCAAATGGGGAGGTACAGGGACTGGGCCAATTTGAAACCAACAGTTGAAACTAGGAGAGGTTTTAGCCAGTCCTCCATCCAGTGAGTTCAAAGGTCCTAAAGCCTTAAAGAGAGTGAGAAGTCTAGATCCTGTGACCCCTGACACTGCTCAAGCAAAGCTCTCTTCCAGAGCAAGGATCTACCCTGAGGAGAAACTGGCTGCGTGAAATCAAATTAGAGCAGGAAAAAGACAGTGACAGAAGATGAGAAAAATGTGCAGACAAGAGGCTAAGCAGAGAGAAGGGACAGGGCAGAGAACCAGAAGTCTGAGAAAGCAAGCCATCGTAATTTTGAACACTGCACAAAACAACAGAGAATTCTGTGAGGTGATCAAAGCTATCCTGAATCGTATTTTCCTCTAAAATTGTGGGAAAACTGATTTCACATAAAAATGAGCAAGATAAAAGTATCAAAATAAAATCTGAACAGCATTGCCATTGCAAAGAGAACAAGGAGCATGATAAAATTCCAACAGACCATACCAGCATATACCATACCAGAAAGACATGCCCAAGGAGCAGAACAAAACTAAAATCTTTATAACCTATGTTGAAATGAACTAAAAATATAAATAGATGAATACTTTTGAAATTAATAAGAGAATACATTAACGAGCAATATAAATCAAAACTAGAAAAATCTAGAAACAATATAATTTAAACTAAAAGAAAAAAATTATTTTTTATGTTAAAAAAACATATTTTTATGTTAAAAAAATCAGAATTTAATTAATTTATTTTTTAATTTACACCCAAGTTAGTTAGCATATAGTGCAACAATGATTTCAGGAGTAGATTCCTTAATGCCCCTTACCCATTTAGCCCATCCTCCCTCCCACAACCCCTCCAGCAACCTTCTGTTTCTTCTCCATATTTAAGAGTCTCTTATGTTTTGTTCCTGTCCCTGTTTTTATATTATTTTTGCTTCCCTTCCCTTCTGTTCATTTGTTTTGTATCTTAGAGTCCTCATATGAGTGAATTCAGATGATATTTTTCAAGGAAAAAATTGTTTTTAATTTTTTAATGTTTCATTTATTTTTGAGAGAGAGAAAGAGAGAGAGAGAGCATACGGAGGAGGGGCAGAGAGAGAGGGAGACACAGAATCCATAGCAGGCTCCAGGCTCTGAGCTACCAGCACAGAGCCTGATGTGGGGCTTGAACCCACAAGCCATGAGATCATGACCTGAGCCAAAGCCAGTCGCTTAACCAACTGAGCCACCCAAGTGCCCCAAGAAAAAATTATTTTTAAAATAAGTACTAAATTATGGGCACAAAAGAAGAATCAGCAAACAATATAATGCCTTAAGACAAGATGCAAGGATTTTTTAATCCAGAAAATTTAAAAAAAAGATATAAAAGATCTGACAAAGTGACAAACACTTACAATGGACCAAATCTAACACATGAAAACAGGAGTCTCTAAAGAAAACTGAAGCAAAGGAACAGAACAAAAGCTAAAATTATGAAAGCATTTCTGAAATTAAAAAAAAATTGAAACTCCATATTAGAAAAGCGCATTACATACCTGAGGCAATTTCCTATAAAAGTTTGAGATTTTTTTTAAAAGGAAAGAAAAATTCTTTTCTCTGGCAAAAACAGTGAATGACTTACAATGGAAAGAAAATTAAGTTATCTTTAGACTATTCAACCGCAATACTTTGTTAGAATAAAAGAGTTACAAGACTAAAACACTCAAAAAGAAAGATGAAAGAAAGAAAGAAAGAAAGAAAGAAAGAAAGAAAGAAAGAAAGAAAGAAAAAGAAAATGAGTCATTGATTTTATATTCAACAAAACTGACTTTCAATATAATGAACACTAGCTTATATCAACATTCAAGGACTCATGTTTCATCATCAAGGAATAATGTTTCCATGAGTCTTTCTTAAGGATTCTTACAGAGATCAAATCCCATACAACCAAAATGGCAAGAAAATAGACGGTGATATAATTATTAGTAAGACTACATGAGGCTTAAAAAGAAAAGAGTATAAAAGAAATGGCTATATGCTCAGACAGAGTGACTCTGGTAAAAGTATGAAAAATAAGGAAAGAATGGAGAATGCATATGTAAGAATGTTATATTGATGGGAATGATATTAGAACAGTTATTGTAAGGCTAACATGTGGAATAAAGTAAAGGAATAATTAATGGGATAGTTTAATTCTCCCATATCCTGTCTCCTTGAAAAGCAGTTTTCTTAGCGTGTAAGAAAACAGATATAAGAGTAACACACAAGAGATTTAACAAAAATACTTTATAGTTTTAATTTTGATAGAGAAGTAGTCATATAAACTCATGAGAGTTTAATGCATACACCTACAAATATGCACATGTATATATGCATGTATATATGCATGTATAAATGGATATATTTTCTAGCTGTAGCCATTGCAAAAGCATACAAACAATGACCAAATGCAATAGCAATAAGGATCCCTAGTGTCCAGATATCCTATGGTCTTAAAACAATACTATTTTCTTCTTTAGCAAATGGCTAGTCCCATATCCAAAGCAAGAAATGTACAACATGAGCTTGAAATTTCTCATAACTGCTAAAGAGGAAACTGTCAAAGACTACTAGTATCATGTCCAAAGAACTTGAGAGCAAAGTGAAAGAGGCTCTTACAGGAATAATTTGAGCCTCAAAATAGATAGTAAGTACAATTCACTGATACCCATCAAATATATTTAAATCAATGGCATGATAATGATTAAAAAATGGAAAACTAACTAGCACCCTTCAGAGATGATAACAAACAAACAAATAAAGTTAAAGGGTTGGGCATTTATCTTTCCTTTCTTATGTGAAATTTGCTACTGGGTTACAAAATTATAAAGGAAGGTAAGCATCTCTATATAAGATTAATTTGACTAACACATAAACAAGAAATGATCACCAGTTGTAACTCCCAATGAATAGATTATTGACCATCACAGCTTCTAACTATACAAAAAGAGAGACACCAAGACATTATGTGCCCCTGATGAAAAACAGAACACTGGTGGTATCAAACCTGAGTCTCATGTGATCTCTTCATCCAGCTGTCAAATCTCCGGATACACAAAACACTGAGAAACATGGAAAACAGTATCAGGGAATCAGCAGCATCTGGAACAAAAATCTAAATTGACAAAACTAAACAATTGTGTCTAGAAATGCATATTTGGGTAAAAAAAAAACATAAGGAAGAAATTGTTGTAAATCAGGATAATGGTTACTTCTTGGAGAGAGAACAGGGATTGACTGACCATGGGATGGACATGTGGAGGGGCTTCTGGAATGACTAACATTCTAGTTTTTACCCTGGTAGTGCATATAAAGTTACTTGCCCAGAAAAATTTGCTAAGATATATATTTCTTTTGTGTAATTTTGTATATCCATGTTAGATTTTAGCAAAAAAAGTTTAAAGTTTTACAATAAAATCTATGCTCTCTTTTATAATGAAAAAAAATGTTTAATCAACAAAACCCAATTGTTCTACTGAATGAATCCATAGTTTCAGATTGTGACTATCAACCATCTCACTCAATTCACTTATAATAAGATTTTTAATTATGCTAATTAAATATGTATTTTTAAAATTAGGAAACAGTTATAAACAAAACAAAAAAATTAAAAAATTTTTTCTTAAATGATTTTATTTAATACCTTATGATGTTTGTATCATTATTATGCTTATCTTACAGATGGGAAATTGACATCTTAGTAAGTAACAGAACTAGGATTTATACCTAAGCGATTTGACTCCAGAGTTAGTTCTTAACTAATACTTCCTTTATAGAATAAAAGTGGACCTGCTTACAGCTTATTTTCATGTAAGTCAGTGAGATGTTGCCCTGTCTTGCCAAGATTTACTAAATTTAAAGCTGCCTTGAACAAAAAGGGGGAACGAGTTAAATTCAGGAAAGCTATTTCTTTTGAAGATAATTGACACTAATTTGGCTTCACTTTACATTCTACATGATTACATACTCAAATTAAACTTGACTGTGGTTGAGGTAGCCTTAAATCTTTGCTTCTTCTCCTGTCAGCTCAGATGTAGGGAGAGCAAATATTAATAGGAGAGTAAAAACCAAAGAACATGTGAAGAGTAAAGTGGTTATTGCCCTAGTATCTTCTCTGGGACTCTGATTATAGCTGGATATTTAGGAAAATGTATAATCAATTCTCAGATCATAAGAGTCAATGTTTCTTATTGGAAAACAAATTTAATATAAGATAAAAACACTTTTCTGTAAACTATTTATGATATATCTATACTGATGTCCTATAGAGTCACATCCTACATGGGAATTGAAGTTTAAAAGCAGGACAGGAAAGAAAAAAAATCTGGTAAAAATTAACTATAAGATCCTGTCATGTGTGGAATTGTTAATCACTCCCACCCTCAAAATACATTGAGATCCAAATCTCTGGTACCTGTGAATGTGATATTATTTGGAAATAGGGTCTTTGCAGAGGTAACCAAGTTAAAATGAGGGCCCTAATCCCATATGATTTGTGTCTGTCAAAAATTAATTTTAAATATATGATATTCAATATGTAAATATTATATACAATCCATTATTTTTGCTCTTTAAACTATCAAATTTGGTTCACTGAGTATAGACTTGTGGTACATTTGAAAAAATAATACCTACTAATTTAATTACCCTTAAATTTGTTAAAATTCAGTTATAAATGGAGCCATGGTGGCTGCACCAGCTTGCATTCCCACCAACAATGCAAAAGAGATCCTCTTTCTCCAGTACGGAGGTTCCTCAAAAACTAAAAATAGAACTACCCTACGACCCAGGAATTGCACTACTAGGCATTTATCCAAGGGATACAGGTGTGCTGTTTTGAAGGGACACATGCACCGTCTTGTTTATAGCAGCACTATCAACAAGAGCCAAAGTATGGAAAGAGCCCAAATGTCCACTGATGGATGAATGGATAAAGAAGATGTGGTCTATGTATACAATGGAGTATTACTTGGCAATCAAAAATAATGAAATCTTGCCGTTTGCAACTACGTGGATGGAACTGGAGAGTATTATGCTAAGTGAAATTAGTCAGTCAGAGAAAGACAAAAATCATATGACTTCACTCACGTGAGGACTTTAAGAGACAAAACAGAAGAACATAAGGGAAGGGAAACAAAAACAGGGAGGGGGACAAAAACAGAAGAGACTCATAAATATGGAGAACAAACTGAGGGTTGCTGGAGGGGTTGTGGGAGGAGGGATGGGCTAAATTGGGCAAGGGGCATTAAGGAAATCATTGCTTCACTATATGCTAACTAATTTGGATGTAAATTTTAAAAAATAAAAAATAAAGTTAAAAAAAACAAAAACAAAAAACCAAAAGATAAATAAATAAATAAATGGAGCTATGAATCACATAACTTTAAGAAGTCTGGATCATATTTTTATCCCATTTTAGAAAAGGCAAAAAACATGGAGCAAAAACTACCCTCCACATAAAAAGGATAATTTTGAAAAGTGCTTGTTGAACCCAAACCTTCCATTATGTCAAACATTTATGGAAATGGCTTCATTTTACAAAAAGAAGCAAGGGGCCAGGAAGTATTTTTAAAAGAAACTATTCTTTAACTGCTACAGGAATAAGTGATTGCTACTGCTAGGGTCCGCTCCAGCATCAATCATTTGAGATCTAGTTTATAGAGTAGAAATGCCTACCCCAAACTCTAGAGTCAAAGTTAACACATAGAAGCCTAGAAACAAGGAAGTCACTTGATTCTTCATTGCCTCAGGTCCCTACAGAAGCAAAAATGCACGTCCTTTAGTGTAGGGGCCACAGACATAGCTTCTTCTCCCAGTATAAGACCTGTAAGATCCTGGCACAGTTTTACATGAAAACCCCATATTCGTGCTCTTATAAATAAATTCTATTTAAAATGGCAGCAATAAAATTTAAAAACGTATTCACCTTTCTAAACACAAGTTTGGAAATATAACCTGTACTAGTTTTCAAGCAAAAAGTAAAGGGTGGGGGACTGTGATTTTGTTTTATCATTCACTTCCTGATTTTAAGCACTGTTCCCAATTGAGCATTGCTGCTATGGTGCACCAACTTTCACAGAAATCCCAGAACAGTTATTTTATGATCATTTCCCATCATGCCTCTCTTTCCTTTCTTGACAAACTTACACAGGAAAATCTCAAGAAAAATGGGTGATTTTACTATTCAGTTACATCTTCCATACTTTTACTTGCAAATTAAGTCAGCCAAATTCAACTTTCCAACAAGGTGGAATTTAATTTACCACTTTGTTTATTTTGTTCTAAAGACTCTTCTGATGCAGCTAATAATTAACAGATTAATTTCAGATGTCCCCACTTTCCTAGTCTCTGAATTGCACTTAATTTAATTGTTTAATAATCTGTGCATTCATGCATGGGAAGTTAATATTCAACTGCATTAGGAGAATTCATATGTATGCTTTATAGTGTAGCTTATTTACAGAGGAAAGCTGTTCGAAATTTCTAAACATTAAATGCCTTTATTTTACCATCTGACCACACTTGTTCCCATATAAATATTACCTATATTTTACCCCACTTTAACATGTGACTCCTAGATGCATATATTCAAAGGGATTTTTTAGGGAGTGGTTCAGTAAGGTACATATATAACCTCTTCATCCCTTCAAGTTTTAATGAATTTCGGCAGAAATTAATTTTTAATGGACTATTGCTTGGTGGAGTATTCTCCCCTTTTCCTAGCACTCCTAGAAATCCATAAAATATAGAACAAGTTCTCTCCTGCACCGTTATACTAAGAAGTTTAATTAACAGAAAATACTACATAACATATATATCCTGTATTAAGTGTCCAGGTCTTTATTACCTCTCTTCTGGAAGACTATAAAAACCTCCTAATGCTCCCTCCACCTCTGGTGGCTCTTTTCTCCATGCCCTGACACAGCAATCACATTCATCTTTTTAAAGCGCAAGCCCTTCAACGCCTTCCCTTTGTTGAGGAGATTAAATAAAATTCTAATTAAGTGTTTGGATATTGAGAAATCCTGTGAAAAATTTACTCCACAAAATCCATTCCTCTTACCACCTGAAGGTTTTTCTTCTGTTATTTGCTTTTTCAATTTTTTGTCTTTTTTTTTTCCCCTCCTATTGTAGAACACCAGAAAAGCCACCTTCATTTTTCTACAAGGCCCAAACTAGATGTGTCTACATTTAAAAAAAAAAATCATTTTACTCTCTACTTCACACACTAAGGTCACTGAAGCCTGGAGGGAAGCAGAAAAGCCACCCTACCTCCTGCCACTAGTCTTAAGAATACAAGTTGTAATCAGCCACAGTCGCTGCTTTCTCCAGGCACCTTGGGTCAGGCCACCATGCAGACCCCCAGTCCCTCATTTGTCTTCCCTGTGAAGCCCATGCACACATGTCAATTCTACGAGGATTTCAGGGTGGATATTTTCCTCAAGTTGTCATGTGTCTCCACTTTCCCAATTATGATCTTAAGTTATCTGGGGAGAGGTTTCCATTCCCCCTGCTTGCTTTTTCACTTGCAAAGATGCCTTTGTCCAGCCACTTCTCTAGCCTCCCTCATCATCCTGTGTATCCTTGCATATACTCTGTGTGTGGTGAGAGAGATACAGATAGAAAAAGCAAACACAAAATACATATAAAAACAGCAGCAGGAAACAAGTCTTATTTTAACACCAGAATTTAATTCATTAGCACATTGGCACAAAAATGTAAAGTAGGCAGAGGTTGTTTTCCTCACATCTCTCATTTTCTTCCCTTTGTAGCACGGGATCCTGGTTAGAATTTACAGCTATTGCACCTCCTAAGACTCACAATAAGGCAGCTCGTGCAGGCCTGTTTCCTACTAGCATCTGATGTCATCCTTCACCTTAATTCAACTGAGCAACTCTTTAGAGACTCCATCTTGAAAGACGTGTGGGTGTCTCTAAAAGGAGAGTGATAAGCACAGAACTCCTGTGAGGGAGAACTTGCGTGTAGAAGAGAATTTTAAGTCAGAGCTTGACTGACAAAAGTTTGATTAGTAAACACCAAACACAACTTCATGCCAACACAAGAGTGGGCTGGGCACACAATAGACAAATGATCAGAGAATAAAATAGGCACTGTATTTTTCATTTAAGGGGGGGGGAAGATTAAAGAGACTAAATCAATGATTTTCTGCCTATCAGGAGGACTCCAACACTAGCTTAAATAAGTACTACTCAAACAATAGCCTACAGTAACCTCTACTATAAAAGTTTGATGGCACAGTCTTGGATTTAAGTCCCAACTTTTCTACCCTTACAATGTATTGTTTTCAGCAAGTTGCTTAACTCACTGAGATTTAATTTTCTCTTTTATGGAAAAAAGTATACCTCATTCATAAAATTTGTTTAGACGGGATTAGCGAAAGACTTTACAACATTGGTGTTCAAACTAGGTTCTGCTCACCTCTTGGGTACTGCATAAATGCATTAGGGATCTCACAAAAATTAGATTCATGTTTGTTTTATAATGTATTTCACACTCTAATAATAACAGCAACAATAACGATCATGATGATGGTAATTAAAACCGCATAGATGCAAAATGCTGATGTTAGAACCTAAGCCTTATGAATCATGAGATTCTACTTTCTCAATTAATACAACTAACTACATAACCTGAACAGAGATAGAAATGGTGTCAAATCAACATATTGTTATTTCTTACAATGCCCATAAGATAGGCTGGGGTTGGGTTTGGGGGAGGAGGATATAAAAACTCTTGGAGTCCTCTCTTTTTTCTCTTCTAACCATTTCTCAATGAATCAACAGTCAGTTACGAACAATTGGATACACATTTCCTTCCATTCATCCTGTTATAATAATTTCATTCTCTGGTTATAGTCCTGCATCATCATCACGAGATTTTCTATCATGGCAGTCTTGTGTCTTCTTTATTTTATCACTCTTCACTTCTTTGTTTTTCCTTCAAGTCAGTTGCCCAGTCTTGTCTTTATACCTTGAATCTTCTTGTCCCTTAGCAATGATCTATTGCTAAAATCTTCAGTTTTGAAATGATCATCATTGACCACACTTCTATCATTTATACCTCAATACATCCTCTTCTGCCTCAGTACCTTCATGCCCTTGAGTATTAAATTCCTATTCCAACCTTACTTGCATCTTTACTTGGCCATTTTTCCATCTTTAACAATTTCAGTAATGTTTTGTGATATTTCTTTGAACCTATGCCCTCATCACATAGTTTTCCTCTATGATTATTTTGCCAGTCTGAAACTCTGAGACCTCACCATTTTCTTTCTTCATTTATGCTCTTGATCAGCAAAGTGCACCAGGAGAAAATGGCAAAGTGGTTAAACTATTGCTATTAAAAATTATGACATCAGGCACAAAAACAGACACTCAGATCAGTGGAACAGAATAGAGAACCCAGAAATGGACACACAAACGTATGGGCGACTGATCTTTGAAAAAGCAGGAAAGAATATCCAATGGAATAAAGACAGTCTCTTCAGCAAGTGGTGCTGGGAAAACTGGACAGCGACATGCAGAAGAATCAACCTGGACCACTTTCTTATACCACAAAAATAAATTCAAAATGGATGAAAAACCTAAATGTAAGACAGGAAGCTATTAAAATCCTAGAGGAGAAAGCAAGCAAAAACCTTTTTGATCTTGGATGCAGCAACTTCTTACTCAACATGTCTCTGGAGGCAAGGAAACAAAAGCAAAAATGAACTACTGGGACCTCATCAAAATAAAAAGCTTCTGCACAGTGAAGGAAACAATCAGTAAAACTAAAAGGCAACCAACAGAATGGGAGAAGATATTTGCAAATGACACATCAGATAAAGGGTTAGTATCCAAAATCTATAAATAACTTCTCAAACTCAACACCCAAAAAACAAATAATCCAGTGAACCAGTGAACAAATGGGCAAAAGACATGAACAGACACTTCTCCAAGGAAGACATCCAGATGGCCAACCGACACATGCAAAAATGCTCATCACTCATCATCAGGGAAATACAAATCAAAACCACAATGAGATACCACCTCACACCTGTCAGAATGGCTAACATTAACAACTCAGGCAAAGATGTTGGCAAGGATATAGAGAAAGAGGATCTCTTTTGCACTGCTGGTGGAAATGCAAGCTGATGCAACCACTCTGGAAAACAGTATGGAGGTTGCTCAAAAAATTAAAAAGAGAACTACCCTACGACCCAGTAATTGCACTACTAGGTATTTATCCAAGGGATACAGGTATGCTATTTTGAAGGGACACATGCACCCCAATGTTTATAGCAGCACTATCAACTAGTCAAAGTATGGAAAGAGCCCAAATGAATGGATAAAGAAGATGTGGTATATCTTCTTTATGTATATACGCATATACATATATATGCATATATATATGTATATATATGTATATACATATATATGCATATATATGTATATATGTATATGTATATATATGTATAAATGTATACACACACACACACACACACACACACACACAATGGAGTATTACTCGGTAATCAAAAAGAATGAAATCTTGTCATTTGCAACTATGTGGATGGAACTAGAGGGTACTATGCTAAGCGAAATTAGTCAGAGAAAGACAAATATCATATGACTTCACTCATATGAGGACTTTAAGACACAGAACAGATGAACATAAGGGAGGGGAAGCAAAAATAATATAAAAACAGGGAGGGGGACAAAACATAGGAGACTCTTAACTCTTAAATATGGAGAATAAACAGAGGGTTACTGGAGGGGTTGTGGGAGGGGTCATGGGCTAAATGGGTAAGGGGCACTAAGGAATCTACCCCTGAAAACATTGTTGCACTACATGCTAACTTGGATGTAAATTAAAAAAATAAAATTAAAAAAAAATTTAATTATGACATAAAACAGGAGTTGTATATTCAAGTGCCTACATGACTGAGAAGGTAACATACAGTATTTTTACTTAACACAACATAATGAAAGTAAGAATGCAAGACTGATGATAAATAATAATGGGTCATCTATCTAAGTATGAACAGATTTATACTTTACTATGAAGGTAGAAAGTATATACTTTCTTCATTTCTACCTTTCTACCTCAGAAGGTCTGTATATCATCCTTTGTTCTAGGGGTATGAGAAAGGACACTCCTACTATGTTCCAATTCTAACATAATCCATTTACATTGATGTCTCGATTCTAATTTTAGAATATTGTTAAACTGATTGTACATTCTCACTATTTTATAATAATTTGTTCTTATCTGATATAGCCTTCATCTCTGCCTGCAAACTTGCTCCTAAAAGATTCATCTTTAACTTACAACTCATCCTTTTTGTTGACTTTGCATAGAAAGGTGGTGAAGGAATAGTTCTCATTCATGTGGTAAAGATACCATATCTGGTACTGAATACAATACCTAAGTGAGTTTAGGGTAGTCAGTTGATATCTACCATGATCTATCTGCCTTTTGCAAAAAATATACAGATATATTAAATGGGAGATAGATGGGAATCATCAGCCTGAGTCCTTTAGTTTTTAAGGATAGCACTAATCTCTACATTTCTACCCAGGACTGAATTACTGATTCTGATTTACTATCTTTACTGGAAGTGTGGGAGATTTTTAGAATTTTCCATTTTTCTCTTCTTAGTATATCAGCTCTTAATCCACAGGTAAAGAAATCAAAGTGAGTATTTTGCAAACTGCTACATTCATCCATCTCAATAATACATTTGAAAGTCTGGGGGGAATTACCATGAAGTGGGGCTGTGTAATCATTGGAATCACTGTCAAATGTATTTGTACTAAATTCTATATATTTTCTGGATTTCATAAGATCTATGAGTTATGATGGAACTTTGAATCTTCTGATTTTAGTATCATCTGATACCCTGCATTCAAGAGTACTAGAAAAATCTATATATTCCCCTATCTTCAGTATATGATTACTGTGGTAAATGACTACAGATCCCTTTGAGAAATGAGTAACTATTATTTTTGTATACACTAATGTGGTAGAGCAGAGTCCCTCCTTCGGGAGACCTAGATCCCCTTCAGTTGACGAGCTCTGTTGAGAACTAGAATAGATCAAGAAATTAGGCAAAGAACCCTAATTTTGTATCAGTGGACAAACATCAGCTTTGAACTTAATTAATCTAGATTTTGCTTTCTGGTTATACAGAGCTAGCAGTGTCATAATTGTCCATCTATCCCACACCTAGGAATAGTATCATCTGCCGGCCTTTGTACTGATAGCTGTATGAGAAGGTAGTGTGGTTGCCACTCAACATAGGGCTCATTATGGTGACTACATCCATCTTGCCTAGAATGGTTGAGTGCCGCCACCTATTTAGGAATCCTATACTGTAAACCTCACTGACACTAGGAAGTACAGGTCTATAGCAACATCTCTAAAGTTAACTCTGGCCAGTACAGAACAATCACTGCTAGTACTTCCAGTAATATTGGTACCCCTTCAGGAGTTCATTCTTTATTGACTCAATGATGGACAGCTGGGCCCTCCTGGGAAAAGAGTCCTTGATAGGTTCTTTGATCCCACATAATAAATCCATTCTAACATTACCACTTGTTTGTCTTTCTACACTTTCCTCAGTACTCAGCCAAGATAGTTCTGGTATCTCCAACACTCTGTAGGTTATCATTGTGTCCACACTTCAGGAATTCATCCTGGCCCTATATTAAGACCAGTTTCTGGTAACTTATCAGGACGTTAAATACTGTTTTATGGGAGAACACTATTAACAGAAAATGTCCTATCCAGCCTTATATTTTATTGCCCCTGATATATCACTATTTATACAAGTGTTCCCCTGGTTCTGTGGGTACAGTTTAGTCGAGAAGTGTAGTGTGGTTACTACAGAAGGCATACATACAGGAGGCAGCAGTTTCCTACTTGGGCTACACTGAGAACCAAGGCAATGAAGGTGGGTGGGAGAGATCATAAGAAGGATAAGCACTATCTTGAGAGACATCCATCTCAGATGAGGTCTTTTATTATCTCTAGGCCAAAGGAGGCTGATCTCATCTAGTGAGTGGAGGGAGGTGGGGGATCTGTGTCTTTAAGCCCAGAAAATTCATTGGTATCTGAATAGTTCAAGGTTCTCAAGGGCAGTAATTCATATGCCTCCATCCCAGGTCATAAGGGCATACTTCTTTTTTACTAGAGGTCCTACCTCTGGTACAGTGGGACTTGTCAAAGGTGACAGTTCAATCTCCTTGGCAAGCTCTGCCAGCCTTCTGATTAAACTCTAGGCCTTATTCCAGCAGTCTGCAATCCAGCTGTAGAAGACATGGCTACCTCTGAATATCACCATGAGACTTTTACAGTGTGCCCTGAGTAAGCATTTGGCTGAACTGAATTTGTCCTTATTTTTCTTCAAGACACTAGGGTAGTTAACAGAAGCCAGGAAACTACACAATTCTTGTCATTATCTTTGTACCCATAGATGTCAAGGGCTAACGATTTGGCCTATACCAATTCTTCTTCTTCAGGTGAATGGATAAAGAAAATGTGACATGTTCACATGCACACACACACACACACACACATACACTAAGGAGTATTCAGCCATAAAAAAAAAGGAGAAAATCATGCCATTTGTAATATGAATGAAACTAGAGAACATCATGCTAAGTGAAATAAACCAGACACAGAAAGACAAATATTGTATAATCTCACTTACATGTGAAATCTTAAAAAGTCAAATTGATAGAACCAGAGAGTAGAGCTATGTTTACCAGAGGTTTGAGGGTGAGGGACATGGGGATATTTGGTCAAAGAGTACAAACCTTCAGTTATAGCATGAATAAGTTTTGGGGAGCTAATGTACAGCATTTTCACTATAGTTAACAATATTATATTATACACTTGCAAATTGCTCAGAAGGTCGATCAACAGTGCACTCACTGCACGCACGTAAAAGTGGTAACTATGTGAGGTGACACGTGTGTTAATTAACTTGATTGTGGTAATCATTTTACAATATACATGTATCAAATTACCAAATTGTGCACCTTAAATGTACATAATTTTTTGTATGTCAATTATATCTGAATAAAGCTGGAAAAATAAAATTTAAAAAGAGTGGCTTTACAGTTCCTCTTATTCCTTTCTCCTGTAAGTTCACTTTTCTTCCAACCTGCTAGATACATTTTTCATGTATAAGTTCCCTCAACCTTATTATGTTATGTTTCTAACCTCTCTTCCTTATTATTCTCAAACTTCAACTATCACCTATTAATCTATATTTCAATGATCTGGCCTCCAGTCCTTCATTTTCACCTTCTAGACATCTCCAGTGAGAAGTACCAAAAGCAATACAAGCACAGCACGTCCAAAACATGTTCATCTCAGATCTGCTCATTTATCTGATTTCTTATTTCTGTCTGAAGCAACATCTCTCAATTCATAGCCTGAAAGTCTCAGTATTGACATTCTTCTCACTGACCCCTTACCCCATATCCAGTGAGTTTCCAATTGCTCTCTCTTCTAAGGTGTATTTCTGTTAAATCTTCCCTCACCTCTCATTCCCCCTTTTGTCTATTCCTGTTCATGCACTCACTTCCTCCAATTAGGAAGGTTGTTTCTACTGTGTCTCTCACCCCAATTTATCTCACACAGGGCTAACGTGTTGTTTTCTTCTTGGGCACATCTCTGATTCAGACAGTTTTCTAGAATGTTTTTGATGACTAACCAATGGGAATAGCTAACCTTTATATAATACTTCCTAAATACGTACATAACACTCCCAGGTACTGTTCTATAGTCTTTGTATTTATTAACCTATTTGATCTTCATAATCATTATTATTCCCATTTTATAGATAAGGAAGTGAGGCACAGAAAGTATAAGTAAATTGCCTATAATGATCTACTTCGGAGCAAACAAATCAGAATTCAAACATCCTGGTTTCAAAGTCTGTGCTCTTAACCGGTACACTGAAACGACTCATGGAGGCAACAGAGAATCAATGACAACAAAGCAAAGCTGCCAGTACTTAAGATCTTATATAACTTTGTCCCAAAATACATCTCAGAATTCACTCCCATTTTAAGTAATTGATTTAGGATTTACTATCTTAAACTTTTAATTAACATTATTAACTTTTCCAAATGACCCCCAAAACTCTTCTGTCATACTCCTCTCATTTTTCTCAGTTGGAGAGACTGAGGCTTGGAAAGGAGGTATTGTTTGCATGAAATCCCCATAGCCAGTAGATCACAGAGCTAAGGCTTAAAATCGTTGCTACTGGCCTCCTAAGGCTACATTTGGTCAATCTTACCATACTGCAATCATCCATCTGTTACTCTAGAGAAAGAGTGAACTAATATTCACCATTCATCTATGCCCCTCAACGTCCAGCTTCCATGCCAATGCTTACATCTTTTTCCTTTCAGATATAGTGCATTTCTTTGTTGAGTCACTTATGCAGGTTCCAACCCTGTTTATTCTTTAAAGCTTATATACAATGCCTCCTCGTTCATGCAGTCTTTCTTGATTGTTATCCTAGTTGGATATAGTCTGTCCATCATCTAGACTTGAAAAACTCTGTACCTCTTCTATACCAATATCGCTGTCTAACCAGCATTCATATTACTTGTCTTCATTTTCCTCCTTCTATAGCTCCTTGACAAACAGACACTTATCTGGATTACCTTTGCAGCCTCCATAGCACCTAGTATGTCTATAATATTTTTGGAGAATTAATTCACTTATTTTTATAGTAGTTACCCATTGAGGGGGAGAAAATTATTTTCATTACCTTTCAAAATAAACACGCCTGCCTGCAGAGATAAAATAATATTTGAAGAAAAAATGTATAATACAGGCCAGAAAATTATATTAATTAAACTTTTAATTGCCTAAACAAAATTGATTACCAAAAAGGAGCCATTAGGTAAAAACCTGAAAAGACATTCAGGTACTGTATTTTAGAGCTCATGAATACAGCTGCTCTACTCTTTTGCTAATTACTTGTTGAGTCTCCACTAAGTGGCAGACACCATACAAAATGCTGTGGATGCAACACTGAGCATCATTCAGACCTCATCCCTGACCTTAGGACCACTCTAGTGGAAAAGGCAAACATTAATAAAAGACCACACAGAAATAAAATTTTAAAAACTTCAATTACATTAAGTTGCACAAATGAAACTTTGAATAGGAGTATCTAACAAAAGAGTAGTATAAGGGACTCTTCTGCTGAGTTCTGAAGCATGTGTTGCAGTGAACTGGAAGACACTGGGAAGGAAGAGTATTCTATGCAGAGAATATGCAAAGGGTCAGTCGGGTGACTAGTGCATAGCATACAAACAGGTGCTATTTCAGTGTATCCACTTAGACCCCCAGGGATGGTGCAATGGATACAACTTAAGAATCAGCAGGGGGGACGTTGGGCGAAGGCGGGGCGCGCGAGGGTTTACTTGGATACAGAAATGTATATGTGGTGGAATGAAATTGTAAGTCACAGCAAATTAAGCTATGAATAGTGATTAGATTACATAACCCAAGTTTAGTTATTAATGTTCACGGTAATGAAATAATATTTTATGTTTATTATTTTATTGCTTGAAAGTGCTCAGGTATTCTGGGGGAATTAATTTAAATGGATTCATTGGACCCTTCAAGGTGAAAGCTGTCAAAGGATCTTAAATATTTTCAATATTCAATCAATTTGAATTAGCAATAGTGTTTTAAGTTAAATCACTTCCCTTAAAACGTTTTTTTTCTTACCCAGACAACCCCAAATTATTATTGTTTTAAGATTACTTTCGGGGCATATGGGTGGCTCAGTCAGTTAAGCGTCTCTCAGTTTTGGCCCAGGTCATGGTCTTATGATTTGTGAGATGGAGCCCTTGCACTGTCATTGCAGAGGCTGCTTGAGGGTCTCTCTCTCCCTCTCTCTCTCTTCCCCTCCCCTGCTTGTGCGTGCACGTTTCTACACTCTCTCTCTATATTTATAAAATAAATAAATAAACATTTTTAAAAATGATTGACTTAACTTTATCCTAAGGTTAGTAATTTTAATGAAAAGTTATCTTAAATATTTTGTTGTCAATGTGCTTCAGATTTTCATGCCATAGCAGAAATATCTTCCTAAAATTAAAAAAATAAGTTACTAACACTAAGAACTTTAATTTTTTAAAGTTCTTTTAACTTTATGTCTATAAAATAGAAATTAAAACATTTTTGCAGGCAAAAATACACTCACTAGGGATTATAAATCTATTAATCTAAAGACATTTTCTAACTGCTCTCATATTTATGGAAGTTTTTAATATCAGAAGACAAGCTTCAAGATGGGTCCTCTTAGCCTGTGCTTTCCATTAGAAATATAATGCCAGCCACCAACATGAGCTACATTGGAAATTTGAAATTTTCTAGTAGCGACATTATAAAAGTGAAAACAGGTGACTAATTTAAAAGTGTGTTTTTTTTTTTTTTTTTAATTTTTTTTTTCAACGTTTATTTATTTTTGGGACAGAGAGAGACAGAGCATGAACGGGGGAGGGGCAGAGAGAGAGGGAGACACAGAATCGGAAGCAGGCTCCAGGCTCTGAGCCATCAGCCCAGAGCCCGACGCGGGGCTCGAACTCACGGACGGCGAGATCGTGACCTGGCTGAAGTCGGACGCTTAACCGACTGCGCCACCCAGGCGCCCCTAAAAGTGTGTTTTATTTAACACAATAAATATAAACATTGTAAGTGGGAGAGTATATATTTTGTTACTGTGTCCAGATTTTCAGGTGTGTTTTACAGTTACTAATAGCACATCTCAGATCTGATTAGTATGGTTTCAAATGTTCAGTAGCCACATAAGGAGAGTGGCGACTATATTAACAATTGTCAATCTTAGACCAAACCAGTCCTTGAACAATTTTCTCAAATCATCTTCTAGTAATTAATAACCTGAATTTCCTGAATTATTAGGAAACCAACCTACTTCTGCCTATTTCACAAATATATGTGCATATGTCTACTACTATCTTCTAATGTATTATCTATTATGTTCTACTGTAGTATGATATAAATGTAGTATGATGTGTGTGTGTGTGTGTTCTTCATTCATTAAACAAATATTTACTGAGCACTCTTATACCCTGGGATCAAGGTAAATAAATGATGGATAGTATGTGCATGAACAGTGCCCACCTGGAACTTAGGATCTGACTGTGGCTCTCTGTGTCCCTGTCACTGTAGGTCAGTTCATTTCACATATCTCAGTAACTGGGAGCCTGGGCACAAAGATCCTTTATTTACTCCGTGCATTTGCTATCCATCATGTATAACCAATCATGCTGATAGTATAGACTCTTTGCTGATTGCCTAGGTTCAAGTTCTAGGATTCATCTTCAATTCCCTTCTCATTTTTCTCTCCACATTCATAACTTTTATATTTCATAATTTCAAATTTAAAAACTCACCCAGGTCTGTTTCTTTAAGTTCACTGAAGTACTACTCTTTATCCATGATTTTCTTGCTCTCTCCCAAATACAATCAGATAATATTTCTGTCTCCCCTTTTTCTGCAGAAAATGGAAACATATTTTAATGTAAATGGTAAGATCATGCATGCTTATTATAAAAATAATTGACATGTAAAGGTACAGCAGAAAAATATCTCTGAATTTCCTAGAATTCAATTTGCTATGAAAAGCTACTAAAATTCAATATACAAATGATTTATAATTTATGTATCTTTTATGAACCCCCAAAATTATGATTCTAAATTATAAGAAAGTAACAATGCTTTTATGACTTCTAGTACAATCTCAAGAACATCACAATTTAATGATTATTTTATTGATGTCACTTGAAGTATGACATTTTAAAAACTGGGTAAATCATATTTGTAAGAAACCTGATATAGAAGTTGCCCATAACAGCCGAGGCTATAAATTGTTCTAAGTTTCACTTATAAAAGAATGCACTATATATGTAATTAGACCAAGCACTGATACAGCTACATTATACTTATTACTTTCATTAATGAAGAAAAATACTTAATGTTCAGTTCAAAGTTTAATATCTTTGGTACTATGTCACTAAAAGCAAATCAGTGGTAGGAAAATGCAAATATTAAGACAAATACACAAATCTCTGAATATAGAAATAAATGTTAATTATATAACTCCATCTTCCTTCACAAAATAACATGGGAAAGGATGAGAAACTGTGAAAATTCAATCTCTGAAACTTTATAAAATGGAGAAACGCCATTCAATAAGCTATTCATCACAATGAGTATCTTTCATACTGAGCAATGCAACCACTTTTTATGTGACTGGCAAGAAAAAACAATAACAAATATAATAAAAGTATAATAAAATTCCACAAATCCATTTCTTGAGCTAAAAGTAAGAGAACATCTCCTTATTAAAAATGTGATTATCAATGCATGCCAGCAAAACATACTGATGGAATATAGAATCAAATAAGTCAGTGTTGTTTGCCGAATGATTATTTCTGATCCTTCAGACTTGCTTCTCCATCATCAGATAAAATTAGTTTAGCCTGGCATGACTTACACTTAATAGTGATCACTGATTTCATTTCTAAGTGCACATAAATCACCCTTTAATAATATTTGTTAGGATCTTTCCCAAAACTAATATCAAGAGTTACAAACTGAAATGTCTAGAGACCAGAGGATGACAGAAACAGAAGGACAGGGGAGTGTATGCCTTTTTAAAGGTAACAGTGGTGAGAAAGCTCTGGACAACTGTGGAGATGAAATCTGATTTCAGATGTCAGCAATGAATTCTATACTTTTGATTGTTCATTTCTTTGTTTTGTTTTAGACATTGGGAAAGCCTAACTGCTTCTATTAGCCAGATTCATTTGTCATTTTGTAATCTCTGACACATGGTTTAAGTAAAGATTGTCATTGTTTTCTTTTTAAACTCATCAAAACCTCCTCATAAGTAACTGTTGGGCCCCCTCCCCTACACACACACACACACACACACACACACACACACACACACACACAGATATATATATATATACACTGCCAACAGGCAAGCTAGTATGAACATGGTCAATGAAAATTACATACAGATGGTATCTGACATTGTGATCCCCTAGAGCAATCTGCATGTGAAATTCTTTTTGAGGGTACAAGCTCTTGAAGCTCTTGTTTGTTTTGAGAGAGAGAGAGAGAGAGAGAAAGAGCTAGTTTGCATGAGCGGGGAGGGACAGAGAGAGGGACACAAGAGAATCCCAAGCAGAGAATCCTATGCGAGGCTCGAACTCACGAACCCTGAGATCATGACCTAAGCTGAAACCAAGAGTGAGACGCTTACCAGACTAAGCCACTTAGGCACCCCAAACTTACTTACTTTTAGAAATGAGGACACAAAATAACTTTTTAAAACACATTATACTTGGGATCTATTTTCGCAAGGTCAATACCATCAGTTAATGGATTTGTTCAAAGAATTGATTCTTCTTCAACAAGCATATAATTACTTCATACTTACTTCATATAATTCATTATGGTAGGTGTTTCTCTGTGGAAAGATGAATCAAATAAATTACCTGCCTGAACTCACTGGCCAGTTGATTTAGTTGTTAAATGGAAAAACAACTAGCTTATTAAATAATCTTGATGTTTTACCACAAATAAACAATCTTTGTTGGTTTTATTGCCATAAGCATTCTTCCCCTGACTACTTGTATGTTTTGGCCTATTCTTTTTAGAAATCTTTAATTCCTTCTCCCTGTGGCATGGAAGAAACTCACTTTCCTTGCAAGCCATATTTTCTACATCATGTGCTTACCTTCCTAAACATGAGAGCTTATCTTATTAGAAATTTTTATAGAGCGCCTGGATGGCTCAGTCAGTTAAGCCTCTGTCTCTTCATTTCAGTTCAGGTCCTGATCTCATGGTTCAAGCCCTGTGTTGGGCTCTGCATTGGCAGTACAGAGCCTGATTCAGATTCTCACTCTCTCTCTCTCTCTCTCTCTCCTTCTCTCTCTGCCTCTCCCCCACTTACTCTCTCTCTCTCTCATGACTGTATGGATCTAACTGTGAAACAGAAAGAATGGAATTTATGTAAGACAGTTTTGTTGTTCTATCATAAAATATAAGGTAATTTAGATAGTCTAGGTAGAAATGCAAGGCATCTTTACCTTTCCATTCTGCCTGTGATCACACTCACTTTTTCTTTTTCTTTCTTTCTTTCTTTCTTTCTTTCTTTCTTTCTTTCTTTGATGTTTATTTATTTTTGAGAAAGAGAGAGAGATTGTGTGAGCAGGGGAGGGGCAGAGAGAGAGGGGGACAGAGGATCCAAAGTGGGCTCCACACTGAGAGCAGACAGCCCAATGTAGGCATTGAACCCACAAACCGTGAGATCATGACTTGAGTCAAAGTAGGATGCTTAACTGACTGAGCCAACCAGGTGCCCTCACCCTTGATTCATACAGTCAAGCTCTGCTATTCTTTTCCTTATCCAGGGTCAGATATCTGAGTTTCATATATGATGACTTCAGACCATAACCTGAAATGAAAATGTTCTGACCCTACTAACACGATATCAACTCCATCTACTCCCTGCAGCCTCCCCCACCTACTACCCTTAACAGCGTGGATTTTTTTTTACTTCTCAGTGTTTTATGCTTAACCTCAATTCTTTTATTCAAGGCTATACTGCAAAATTGCTACTTCATCTATGCCATTTTTTATTTTCATTACTAATTCAATATTTATTTTTTATTGAAGTGTAATTAATATACAGCATTATAAGCCACACCATTTTCTTAATCTGCTCATTTTTCTTCTCAACTACCAGCTTCAATATTTTATAATTTGGCAAGGTTTTTTTTAAGTAAACTCTACACCCGACATGGGGCTTGAACTCAGGACTCGAAGATCAAGAGTCACATGTCCTACCAACTAAGCCTGCCAAGTGCCCTCAGCTTCAACCTTTCAAAAGTATTTGTAATAACTGTGAATCTCAGAATGCATGCACTCTTCCATAGTTTCCTCAGGGATGGTAGGATTTTGTGGAGCCATTAATAATATTTTTATTCTTTTCACCTAAAACCTGTCTGTGGAGATATTGCTTAGGTTAAAGAACTGGAGAGACAGATGTTAGCTGATCCATAAAGACATTGGAACAATAACCTTGACACTGCAGTGCCATTTTTTCTAAACAAGATTCCTAACCAATCACCTGTGGTAGCCAAAATCATCTGCCTAAGAATAGTCATTCAGAGAATCATAGACAGGCTTTTGATTTAGTTGTAAACGTACTTAGTAAATGTTTCTTGAAAAAATGAATAAATAGAATGTTTATTTGGTTTTTGTCCATGAGTATTTTCACTTTCACTAGATGATAACAGTGAAACCAAAATCATATGCATGTTTTCCTCTTTACTTCATTATTTACTAAATATTGTAATTAAAGAAAATTGGGAAACCAAAGCTTAACATACATAAGATTGTAAAGCAGCTAATCTATTTTCAAGGTACTTTTCTTTTACTGCATATTTGTATTATGCAAAAATATGCACATTCTATATCCACATTTGTAACATAAAAGCACCCATGGTAGAAAAATTTTATTTGCAATAATGTTGGTAAGATTCAAAGTTGTGTGGGTGAGTGCAATATTGCTAATTCGGAGAATGCAAACATAGCCCACTGCCAGACCATTAAGATTCATGTTTGAATACAAAGTAAAGTGATCTTAATACATGTAGCATCAGAAAAAATATAGCTTTTATCTGCTCTATATTAGTTGATTTCCAAAACATACATTATAGTTTCATTATTGCAATGCTTTCTTCTACTTTAAATATCAGGTTGGCCATGACAGGAGAAAAGTATCGCTTCAGCTCTGCAAGTAAACTGTTTGAATATTTTAAAGTTTGCATTTTTCCTAGGGAATGATGTCAAAACTTGATAGAGTAAGAACCCTTTTTAAAATTTAATATCCTTGGTGCACCTGGGTGGCTCAGACGATTGAGCATCCAAATCTTGGTTTCTGCTCAGGTCATGATCCCAGGGTCGTGGGATTGAGCCCCATGTTAAGCCCAGCATTGGGCTCCATGCTAAGTTCAGAGCCTGCTTAAGATTCTCTCTTTCTCTCTCTCTCCCTCTGCCCCTCTGCCCCACTCATGCTCTCTTAAATACAGAGAACAAACTGAGAGGTGTTGGAGGGGAGGTGGGTAGAGAGATGGGTTAAATGGGTGATGGGCAGTAAGGAGGGCACTTTTTGGAATGAGCACTGGGTGTCATATGTAAGAGATGAATTACTGGGTTCTACTCCTAAAGCCAAGACTACACTGTATGTTAACTAACTTGAATTTAAATAAAATAATAAAATAAAATAAATAAAATAAAATAAAATAAAATAAAATAAAATAAAATAAAAATTCACTAATCTTTTCATATTCCAGTTGGGAATCCCAAGTATTACACTTCTACTTTTGTAATTTATAGCAGTCAGAAGTATGACAATCACAATCTTAGAAACAAAGACAAAGTTACAGTAGAATGATGCTCTTTCTAAGAAACAAATATTCAAGTTGACATTTATGTTTTATGTTGATCTTTGCGTTTGGTGATGACTTTACAGTTACTGCTTCCCGTACTCTATATTTTGATGTCGGTAAATGTCCAATTTAACACTTTGGATCTAACACATTGGATCACTCCAATGATTCTCTTTTTATGCAAAATTGCTTTTGTTCTGTGCATGAAGGCACCACCAAATATTTAAAATTTATCTAGAAAAAACACTTCCACATAATTCGTTTATATTCCCTTGTAGACCTTAACACATTCCTGGCCAAACAGTAGGTGTTTAGTAAGTATTTGTTTAATTTGTTAAAAAATTGAATAATTTATTCATTAATTTATCAAAAGACAGTGAATTACTATAATAGGGGACTATACTAAAAATGTTTTTTTTTCCTCCTCAATAATACAAAATACACTTTCACAATTAGTTTCTTAATATTCCTCTGCATTAAAAAACTTCTAGAGAAGGGAGATTTTCAACTGATGATTGTAAGGCAAATTCTTTTGAACACTAATTTCTTGCCTCATACATATGTCTTTATAGGCATAATATTTTTTAAAATATGCATACTTTATTTTCCAGACATTCATAACCTAATGGAGCTTTACTTTAAGCTACTGTTAACTGAATTATTCTCATAAACCAATCAATGGCTAATTTTAAGGATACAAATGCATTTTCCAAAATGAGTTTTAAAAATATGAATTTAATTGGCTGATTTTCACAATGGCATTGTCTTCTTGCTTTCAAAAACCAGTATTCTTCTTAGATTCAGAGATCTGTACTAAATTATAGATAAATTATTCCATCCCCCAAATATTTTACCAATCTCTGATTTATCTGGGACACATATCAGCCACTTCCATAATGCCTTATACATATATTTTGTCAGTCATGGAGGTGCTGGTGCATTAAGAAGTCATCTTTTTAAAAAAAAAATTTTAATGTTTATTTATTTTTGAGAGAGAGAAGCAGACTGCAAGCGGGGGGGTGGCAGAGAGAGAGGGAGAGATGGAATCAGAAGCAGGTTCCAGGCTCCGAGCTGTCAGCACAGAGCCCCGAGCAGGGTTGGAACCCACAAACCGTTAGATCATGACCTGACCTAAGTCAGATGCTTAACTGACTGAGCCACCCAGGCGCCCCAAGAAGCCATCTCTTACTAGCTGCAACTTCCTCCAATAAACACAACTACACTGAACTCTAAGTGGATTCCCAACTAATGTCATGAGTTAGTTACTGCTTTCTTATAGGGTAGTTGTTTCACAGAATATAATTATTTACAATGTGTGTGTGTGTGTGGGTGTGTGTGTGGGTGTGGGTGTGGGTGTACTTTCTTAGATGCCCCCTCTTTACCTTTTAAGCTTTTTCTACTTTCTGTCACCTGCCACACTTGAGTGGAGTCAGTCTCCCTGACAGACTTATCACAGATACATTGGGATTTGAGTCAAGGGTGCATGGTCACACATTAAGAGGCCAATGTTATAGTCAAGGTGAAACTGATTATAAAATTTATTACTTAGACACAGCTGTTGCTAGGAATAAATATGAAAGGATGGGTGTGCTTTCCAAAACAAGTGTCTGAAAGTCTCAGGATCTTTAAAGGAATGGTGGTAGAGACAAGGTAGACTGTGAGAATAAATGAAAAGGTAGACTCAGAAAACACAAAAAAACAACAAATAGATGCAGACTGGTCAGATGACTATAAAAATAATTCTATGAGGCATGGGAGCACAATTAACGTACTCTAGTACCTACTTGGACAAGTTACTCCCTAAATGATAGAATAGGACATTACAATATTTCTTATTTCCCTTCTCTTCAGCTGCTCCTCCATCTAGAGTTATTAGAAGGTTTAGAAAATTACTCAACGTTGTAGCCAAATTTCTTCTAACGTTGAATTAAAATGCCACCTTATTTCAAAAATTACCATAAAACTTAACCTTTTAATTCTATTAACAAATTATATTATTGAATTAGGCAAGTCAGTGCCTACCTTAATATCAGTTTAATCATTCAATCAAGAACATTTCTATGACATTTGAGCATTAGATAAGGTTAAGACTTGCATATTTACTATTAATATATCATTTCCTTTTGTAACTCAGCTTACAATTGGTATACAATCAGTGTTCCAGTTTCTGCATAAAAGTTATGAAATACATATGTGAATTGTGCAAATCAATCACAGTGCCTACTGTACCTCAAATACTATTTATTGACTTATTCATTAATTCATTTACTATTTGTTAACTGCCTGGTCAGTGCACATGTATAGAACCAACTGGGGAATTCAGCCCAGATAGTTCATCCACAGTCTGGTGAGGGACACAGCGTGGCCCAGTGCAAAATTCAGCATGAGTCAGCACATCCTTTTTTTGGGAATTTAAACAAGAAAATGTGGAGAAAAGTCAGTAAGCAACAAACATTGAATTTTAACCCCAATTATATGTGCACATTAAATGCAGAGAAGAGCATAAATCTAGGTTCACAATGACATGAAACTTCCATTTTTTAACATTGTGGTCACAGTCTGTGCACTTAAGAGTTTGAGTTCACAGCTTCTTCTGAATCACACTTGGTCACATACATTAGTAGATAGTGACATAGCAAAACTGATTATTACAGTACAAGATCATGGGTTTTATTATCTCTTTATCATTCTTAAGATGACAGCAAAGATTTAAGGAATTCACTGTTTCATTAAATTTATAGCTTCGTTTTTCTCCTGAAACTCAAAATTCTTCTCTTAACAACCATTTAGAACTATTAATAAATATATAACAGTAACCAGGGTCAGGACTTCATGACACACAGATTGGTTGCTTTATCTTGATTTATTCTTGAGATGTGAAATTTTCACCTATATTATTATTATTTGCCTTGAATTGGATTCCTTCTGCAAACACAGTAACTCTTTGTCTTTTATTTTGTATATATATAGAGAGAGAGAGAGCACACGAGCAGGGGAGAGGAACAGAGGAAGGGGGGGTGAGAGAGAGAGAGAGAGACACAGAGAGAGAGAGAGAGAGAGAGAGAGAGAGAGAGAGAGAATCTTAAGCAGGTTGCATGCTCAGCATAAAATCCAATTGAGGACTCGATCCCACGACCCTGGGATCATGACCTGAGCAAAATCAAGAGTTGGACACTCAACTGACTAAGCTACCCAGCCACTTTCTTTGTGTCTTTTAATATTATATTAGGGAACAATCTTTTTTCAAGTCATCTTAAGAAACAGGGATCCAAATTCAGTTCAAGTATAAACACTCCATCTTTATTGAAGCAGATAATATAACCTAGGTAACAATGACTGAACAGTTTTCCTCTCTGTATGGCTAAGATCCTATATGCACAGGTGACCACAAAGTTGTTTTCCCTTTTTTTGTCATTTTGGATTTCTATAAGATTTAAATTTCCTAAGATCCTTTAAGTTCTCACTCTCCAGGAATATCCTTCACCTTACTTATTTAATGTGAGTGTTCTTGGCATTCAAAAGACTTTACAAAATTCAGAAACAAAGTTGAGTCCTTCACACAATTTTCAATATTCTGTTAAAAGATAATATCACATAATTGCAAAATGATATAGTCCTATTCTGTCCAATTTAATAGCTACTAGCAATGTGTTATTATTTAATGTTAATAAAAATTCAATAAAATTAAAAATCATTTTCTTTAGTCACATTTATCATGCTTCAAGTGTTCAATAAGTTCATGGCTAGTTGATATCATTTTGAACTTGACAGATTATAGAACATTTGCATCATCATAGATAGTTCTCTTGCTCAGTTCTGATCTAGATGAATCCACTCATTTTATTGTATTTTAATTTTTAAATATTTATTTTTGAGAGAGAAGGGGAGACATAGGACAAGTGGGGGGGAGGAGCAGAAAGAGAGGGGGACACAGAATTCAAAGCAGGCTTCAGGCTCCAAGCTGTCAGCATGAAGCCTGATGCGGGGCTCGAACCCATGAGGGATCATGACCTGAGCTGAAGTTGGACACTTAACCAAATGAGCCACCTAGGCACCTCATAGATGAACCCACTTATATTATGATTAAAGAAACAAAAACTCAACTTCAATGATTTGCCGAAATTGTTCAACTAGATTGACAGAGAGCCAGGTATAAATTCACATCTTCTGAAGCTTAAATCAAAGTTATTTCTGCTGTACCCTGATCCGAATTATTCTTAAAAGCAGTTTACACATACATTCGCACACACGTGCATGCGTATACACACACACACACACACACACAAACACACACACATCTGAAAGCATCAAGTCTTCCTTTTCTGGTTTGCATGCAGTATGAAGTTCACATCCTATATATAAACTACAGATTATATAATAGAGAGAAGTTTCAGACTGTGTGTTTCACGACAGTGAGTCAGTGAGTTTCATAACAATAGAGCCAGTAAAAGTACAACTTTTCTTCCAGAACATTCTGGTGGGAACAGGTACTGTTGATCAGCATTAGCCATAGGGAGCAGAAGAAAACAAAGAAGGTTCATGATTGATATTTTTAGCAATTGCCAGCTTTTTGTACTTTCAGAAATTTTCAGAAAATTACTTTGTTATAAATTCACATAAGAAGATCCTGCACTAGTAAATATGTTTTGTAAAGACTCTTTAAATTTTAATCAATTTCAAACATACAGAAAACTTGCAAGACTAGTACAGAGAACTCTTGTATATACTTCACTGAGATCAGTTTATTTTTCTTCTTCTTTCTATCTCCCTCTAAATATTATCTCTGTCTCTGTCTTGCTGTCTCTTCTTTTCCTCTCTCCTTTGTATATTTTCTCACTTGAAAATAAGTTGCATAAATCATAAATCATGCCTCTTTAACCCTAAATACTTTAGTTTGTGGCATTATCTATAATCACAGAACTCTCAAAAGCAGCAAAAAGTAATTTAGAAATGAATAATGCTTATTTTATTTTGTCCCTTATTTTTACACAATAAGCTCCCTAAACTCCGAAAAGAAAGACATCTTTTAAAGTCTTTTTTTTAATTAAAAAATTTTTTTAATGTTTATTTATTTTTGAGACAGAGAGAGAGCATAAGCAGGGGAGGAGCAGAGAGAGAGGGAGACACAGAATCCAATGCAGGCTCCAGGCTCTGAGCTGTGTGCACAGAGCCAAATCTGGGGCTCAAATTCATGAACTGTGAGATCATGACCTGAGCTGAAGTCGGACACTTAACCGACTAAGCCACCCAGGCACCCCTTTTTTTCTTTTTTTAATTTTTTTTCACTGTTTCTTTATTTTTGAGAGAGAAAGAGAGAAAGGGAGGACAGCCTTTAAAGTCTTAACTCAATGCTACTGTTTCCATATAGATTTTGTTTATTGAAAGTATTTGTTGATGTTTTCCAGGACCTTGTCACCATACATGTCTTATTTTAGAAGTAATCCCCAAGTTAAGCAAATGTTTAGCCATGCAGGCCATTAGCATATTCAATAATCTTCTCCAAGGTCAATCGCCATATATATCAGCCTTCTAATCCCATCAAAGCAAGACCATGGATATTTAGAAATTAAATTAACTGATCAGTCTAATTTTAAAAGTTGAAAATTTCAAAATCTCCCTTTTTTTTTTTCTTAGTCTTTACCTTTTTGTTTGTGTGGTTCAAAGTTTTGTCAGACTGAGGTCAAGAAAGTAGAAAGATAAAGATTGAAATAGGATATGTAAAACCAAAATGTCCTGTCATTTGGGACTTATCAGGCAGTGTGTCTCCATTTAGTCAATATTATTGTTCTGTCTTGTTTTCTAACTAGACATTGGTTCTAGTTCTCTAACATGCATATTAAGGAGAACACTCAGATTGATTAGGCTCTAATATTCTGGTCCCACTCTGTGGCATATAAGTCAGCCACCCTGATACAAAGAACAAAGCCTCCCATTTTGGAAGCTGTACACCAACAGGTGAGTGCACGCAATCTTCTGCCAAGTATATGTTACAGGAAAATGACAAACTCATGCAAGCTTATGTGCTTTATTGTATTTAGAGAGAACGGCGTGTCTATCTCATAGTTCAGACGTAACTGTTACATTCTTATAAACTCATTGCAGAAAAATACAATCAAATATATGTCCTAAATTATGACTCCAATATTTAAAAACAGTAAGTCAGCAGTCCTTTATTTAAAAAAAAATGCCTACGCTCTCACTGCCTTTCTCTCATGACTTTTGGAATCACTGGTCTCGTCTACATTTGAAGTTTTGCAATCTTGGTTTTGCCAAAGCATGTGAGTGTGCATTTCAATGCTGGACATCCTGTGGTCTATAAAGTCCATTTTTTACCCTGGGGAAAAAGAGTTAGCTAGCTCAAATCTGGCAAAAGAGGGCTTCCCTTGGCAGAGAGCAGCTATAAATTCTCACAGTTCTTTGTTTCTAACCTCCCTCCCCACAACAAAACAAAACAAAAAAAAAAAGTTTTCTTTTTTTAATTGCAGCAACACACACACACACACACACACACACACACACAAATGTACAATAAGCAGATATACAGATAAAGCTTTTAACTCCTTAACTTTTTGAAACAAAGCCTCCACAGACTTCACATCTTGCTTTGCTTTCCCTGCAGCGAAGTGTTGCATTCTGTGTTCCTGTGGGGGTGCTGTGAAACCTTCTGGTAGAAACTGGCTGGAGGGGCATAAACCAAACAACCCGTAAATGCCCAGTTTTGAGACTGTGGGGAAAGTCGTTCCCAACTGCAAACACTACCACACTGAAAGACAAAAGTAGTGGCAGAGAAATTCATAATGAAAGCAAACTTAAAAGGATTTGGATCTGAGTCATTTCACTGCTTCTACCAAAGTATCTCCTTTCTCTACATTTATTCCAATTTTATTTTACAGCTCATTTTCAATAAGTGTAGAGCTTTCTCCCTTATATCAGCTGCTTTGCTAGAAAGGAGAAATGACTCCAACGCAAGGTGGGTTTTCGTGTATATGGCAATTGTGGCAATGTGTGCTCAAACTTTCTCTAGATTCCCCAAAATTTGTCTGCGTTATCAATGATGAACAGCATGTATTGTGAAATCTTGCACACTATTAGATCCTAGAAATGTGAAGTTTGAAGGGAATTAAGAATTCATCTAATCTTGGGGCCCCTGGGTGACTCAGTCAGTTAAGCAGCCGACTGCAGCTCAGACCCTGATCTCATAGTTTGTGAGCTCAAGCCTTGCATCTAGCTTTGCACTGACAGTGAGGAGCCTGCTTCAGATTCTCTGCCTCCCTCTCTCTCTGCTACTCCCCTGCTGTGCGAGCTCTCTTTCTCAAAAATAAATAAATATTTAAAAAAATTCATCTAATCTAACTCTTTGAATAAGACTTTAAGCATTTGGTTGTGCGATGCCTTTTTTCTCTTACTAAACTTAGCAACTAGCATAGTGCCCAACTCACAGGGGGTGCTAAAAAGTGCTGGTGGTTGATGGTATAAGCCAAAACTTTTACTGGTTTTATGAAAAAGTAAATTGAGATTCTGAGGAGCAGAGTCATTTCTCCATTGCCACAGAGTCTGTGGAAAGAGGAAGGAATTAGAAGAAAGACGTCAGTATTAATTCACTGCCCACTTCCACGGCACAATATCATGTGTGAGCAATGGCTATCACCCTCTTGCAACTCAACAATTATTGCTAAGTATCACTGTTCACAGAATACATAGGTTTTCACTTCACAAATATATATATGTGAGGTGAAAATTGCACTGGATTTGGGTCAGAATGTGGCTTTACAGAACTGTCCCTTAAATAGCTATGTGTCCCCCAGTTTCTCCATCTACAAAATAAAGATAACAATTATGACAATTAGCAATAGTCTAAAAACTTTTTTTCACATAGGACACTTAGATGTCCTACTATTTGAGCACTAGAATGCTCAAAAATCCTAGAAAGGAAATTACAATTTTTGTTACTAATAAGGGAATTGTTATTTTAATTTTATATAATGTTATATATTTAATATAATGTTTATATATAAATTAGATAAATTGATTAAATTATTTTTCAGTCTAAGTCAAACGGGGTCTCTTAGGCTTATAAACATAAAGAAATCTTTGCTAAAAGTTCAAAATATAAGAATATATTTGTTATATCTTTAATATATATATATGTATATATATACATATATGTATACATATGTACAACCAATATATATATATATATATATATATATATATATATATATATATATTGGTTGTACATATATTGGGTGTGTACCGGCTCACAGGCAATGTCAAATAAGAATAATTAACTCCAAACAGGAACCTCCTCCTCACAATTGATTTGCTTTCTGCTCCTCCTATTGAATATCATGCCCTATGCGGCCCGATTCACCATGCTTTGTTACCTCTCTCAGGCCCAGCCCTCAAGAGCCAGGAGAATATTAGATGCTATGTTCTGAGAGCAAAATCTCCTGGTGTGAGACAAATTAACACAGCACCGGGAGCCATTTAACAAATTACCTCTTCCAGTGCCTATACTGGCACCATGGTACCCCCTAAAGCTCAACGTTCACATCAATTAGATGAGCAACTCAGTCCCAGAGGTCGTTTTCTTCATGCCTACTCAGACTATCAACTTCCTTTAGAGCCAGAAAATGAGCAAATCCAAGATGGGCAGACAAATTTTCTAGACAATTTCTTTAGGGGAGAAAAATCATACACTTTAGAAACTTGCTAGCTATTTCAATGTGGCTGTTTGTGCCATTTTTACTTTTAAATAGATAGATAGATAGATAGATAGATAGATAGATAGATAGATAGATATGAGAGACAGGGACAATAAACACTGAGTATATATATGCACACACATATACTGAGGTCCCTAGCATTTGCTTCTATGATTCTAGCCCCTTTAGTAATTTCTTTCCAGTGTGATAATAAATAACTGCACAATAAATTTTGATTTCTAGAATTCATCTATTGCTGTTTCTCTTTTTTCTACTTTTGGTGACCTCTAATTTTTTTTCTAATCTTGAGAGCATGTGATTGACCTAGTTGTTAAGCTGCAAATGGGGGGAGAAATTTCTCATAATGAGAATTGTAAAGGAGGAATTAAATAGGCAAACTAGAAAGAAAATGAAGAGAGAGGAAAAAGAGAAAAAGAAGAGGCTTGAAACATCTAAAAATATTACTGAGGAGGTGTACAGAAATAACAAACACTCTCACTAAAGTCTTGGGGTGTTTTGTGGCAGCGTGAAGTGTTTTGTAGGGAAAAAATTCATGACACAGTACTTTCTATAAATACAGCACTTCTCTTCAGCATTTCAAAGACTATTTTTTCATTTATTATTCAGTTTATCCTTTCACAATTTTTTTAAAGACAATCTGAAACAATAAAAGATTTTTCCAACATTTTCCCCCTTTCTTTTGTAAGAGAATAAGGATGAATATGGACGGGAGACAGGGAAGGCCATTGATAACAGTTTTGTGCCCAGTAACTTCCTCTAGGGCAGGGGAGAGCACACTGTAATTACAGACATCTTGAATAACTTGAGACCAAGGAGGGGTACAATACACAAGGGCTCATCAAGTGAGATCCTGCAAACCTCCTAACCCGAGTTTCAGGAGACGGCCTTCCTTTCCACCTAACAATCAGGTCCAGTGTCCTTGTAATCACCTTTTGCCCTGGTTTTCTTTTCCCCTCCATTGCCAAGAATTTCTTGGTCTTGGTATAAAAGAAAGGATGAATCTTAAAGGGCATAAGTGAATTAAATCAACACAGAAAAATTGAAAACTTCCCAAATCTCCCAAACAGCAAAGGAAGAAGACTTTTCAAGGCAAGTATGTACTCCCAAAAGAGCAGCTAGCTGGCCTGATGATGGAATGGGAAATGTACAGTTCCTGGAATTGCATAGTGTTCGTGTGGGGAAAACTGAAAGGGAACAAAAGAGAGGTGAGGCAGAAAGAGGGTAGGCATTTGCAAAGCATTCCTCCTCTTTTAGAATTCGGGCAAACTGTCTGCTTATAGACTTTGTTGCAGCTGACATCATGAAATACGTCAACCCTGTTAATGTGCTTCTCTACCAATGCCTTATTTGTGGTTAAGGTGACATTGGGCTCAATTATAAGTGTGATACTCAGATCAAGTTTTATTTTCCAGTTTTAAGGAGACAGATTTACACAAGCAAGTAGATTATTTCTTGCCCATCGCTGTCCAGCACTCATCTATGTTATTTTTGTCAAGGTCATACCCTTGAATGCAGAAACTAAAAAAGGGACAGGAAAAAATAAAAATAACATATCTTACAATACACTTTATGTGAATGGCTTTGTACTATTTTCTGATCCTAAATCTTAGTCAATAATTCCTCTTAGACAATTGGATGTGGGCTTGAATATAAGAAGTCTACTGAACTCTAAGGGGGCATTTTAATTACTTTTGTGATTTATTACTTACTGGGATAATTCCCGAGAGTCAGCAGACTTGCTTACCAGAGCTATGAGAAATTGCTGGTTGTGAGTTGCAGGTGAACAACATTAATCATTTCTGGGGTTTTGTCAGTGTGGGTTTTCACCCCATGAAGCTTCTACCCCAAAGAGTAAGCTATAATATGCTAACCTAGCATCACATAACTATTTCTTCAATCAGAAACTACGGCATGTTTATCATATCACCCCAGTTATACTTTGGAAATAAAAAATACTCTCATGTGAGACTAATCTGGCTTAAAAGCAATGAAATGGGCCAGATAATGTCTGTCTTAAATTTGAGCATGCTTTTATTGATTTATTTATTCAACAAATAAGTTTTGTTTTGTTTTGTTTTAGTACTTACATTTTTTTAAGGTATACTATTTTAGGTGCTTGGATCACAAAAGTAAATAAAATCTGAGCTCTCACTCTCATGGAGCTTATATTCTAGTGATGGGAGACAGAGATAAATAAATGTATAGAATGCATTAGGTGGTAGTAATTGGATAGAAGATAAGAATAAGGGATGCTATTTAATATGGAATGGTCAGGAAAGGTTTCTTTGTTAAGGGAATACGTGTGCAGTATAGAAACTCTAGGAAGAAGAAGAGACAGTGAGGAACTTGATGAAGAGCACAGATGAAATACTCCATGGGGCTGAGGTGAATGTATTTAAAGGCAAACAGGAAGGATGGTACTGCTGGAGTAGTGATCAAGGTATAGAGTGATGAGAGCTAGGAGGTAGAAGGAGAGCTGGGAGCTGCAACATATGGGGCCAAGTGAGTTGAAGGTTTGAGAAGGAAGAGATATAATCTCATATACATTGTATTGACATCACTGTACCTGAGATGGAAAGAATAGATAACAGGGGGGCAACGATGGATTCAGAGAAACTATTTGAAGGGATACTGATACTAATCGTGTAAGAAATGAAGGTGATTGAAAGTGATGAAAAGTGGCCATGTTTGTGTATGTTTAAAAGGCATATTTACGATCACCCTCAGGGCACCTGTGTGGCTCAGTCAGTACAGCGTCTTATTTTAGCTCAGGTCCTGATCTTGAGGTTTGTGAGTTGGAAGCCCAAGTCAGGCTCTATGCTGACAGCTCAGAGCCTGAAGCCTGCTTGGGATTCTGTGTCTTCCACTCTCTCTTCCCCTACCCTGCTCACTCTCTGCCTCTCTCTCTCTCTCTCAAAAGTAAATAAACATTAAAAAAAATAAATTAAAAAAAAAAAAGACCAGCCTCAAGTGAGAGAGAGCCATGATACCAAGCCATGATACCAAGGTGATACTAGGATTTTCAACCCGATTAAATGGTAGTATAAAGTTCCACCTTGTGAGATAGTCAACCAGGAGAAGATTAGGTACATTTTGAATTAAAAGCTTATTTTTGAATATGTTAAATTTGAGGTTTTTAGACATTTAGGTAGAGATGCTAAATTGATAGTTGGATACGCAAGTCTAGACTTTGTTAAAGAGGTCCAGATTAGGAAACAACAACAACAACAACAACAACAACAACAAACAACTTTGGAAAGCAGCAGGCACAGGAGGAAGTAAACTAGGAGTATCGTGTGAACAAACTGCAGCAATCACAAATGTGCTGTTGACAGATGGAATGAGATGAGGGTGCAGAAATTTCCTTAGGACTTGACAATGTGGATGTCACTGGAGGTGTTGGCAAAATCTAGAACATCTTCCCCATCATTCATCTCAAAGAGCAATCAGCCACATATACTTCATTTCCTATGAGGAGGCCAGAACATTTGTTAGAAAAAGTAGCATCTAAGATAGCGAACACCAACATAAAAAATTACACACTGCAATGAAAACTGACACTAGGAGACGAAATACTAATAAATCAACATCATTTCCTCTTTTACAGATAAGGTTATTTTAATTTTACAACCATATAAAGAAAATGGATTTTTTTCTCCCCCAGGTTTTCCTGTGAGGGGAGAATAAACATTAATAAAGAAAATTATTTTCAATTTGGTTGAATTTGTCTCAAATCTAAACAAATGAGTTAGTCATTCAAGAAACTAATTTGGGGGGCACCTGGGTGGCTCAGTCAGTTAAGCATCTGACTCTTGATTTCACTCAGGTCATGATGTCATGGTTCGTGAGTTCTAGCCCTGCATGAGGCTCTGCATTCAGAGTGGAGGCTGCTTGGGATTCTCTATCTCTCCTTGTCTTTCTGCCCCTCCCTTGTTCACTCATGTGTAAGCTCTCTCTATCCCTCTCTTCCAAAGTAAATAAATAAACTTAAAAAAAAAAAGAAAAAAGAAACTAATTTGGATGACTGATCATTCAAAACACTTATTTCTGACCCTCTGAGTCCAGTGTCACTGGAGAGAGAAATGTGCTTCTTTCTTGTAATATTGCTGATTTTTAATTTTGAATAATGTTCTCTTATTTTTCCTATTTTTCCTCTTAGTGAGTGACAATTCAGCGATTTGACTGATACAAAATGTAGTCAAAATTACACCGGTTATAATCTAGAATTTGCTTTTAATCATTACAGTTATTTTGGCAATAATGTGGATGACATCTTTTGTCTTCCACTTTTAACCTAAGCATTGGTCGTATGTAGAACAGTAAACAATAGTTACAACACCTTGTATTACTTCAATAGATACCTATAGAGTGAAAAAATGAATGACTGAATGAGTAAATTTTTCCATAGTCTATCTGCTAAGTTTTGAGTAGACAAGACAGAATTATCTGCCTACTCAGTTTTCACGCAAGAAAAAAAGCATCTGGGTAAAACAAATATTTAACTCCTTTTTTTTTCTCCAGAAAATAAAATATTAAGCTCACTGATGCCAAAATTTTATCCAAAAATTAGTTATGTGGAATAACATTCACAAAGTTTGCCTGAAATGTGTGAAACTCCGTATGTTTTATAGGATTTTGTTATTGCTCTTATTAAATGTTTCCTATTAACCATACTTTTCAGAAATCTTTTGCTAATCTACCCTTCAATCTCAATCTGCTATCCTTCCTGTTTTCCATCTACCAAAATCCGTTATACCCTTAAATATATCATTGCATCTAAGTTACTTTATTGATATAATCTGTTGTTTTGTTTGTCCCTCAGACTGGAATTTGTGTTTTTGAATTTGGGACATTGACTTCACCAGCACTGTATTTCCAAACCTGACCACTGTGTCTGGCATATGTTAGTTACTTGTTAAATATTTATAGATAATAAGTGAGTTTAAAAAAAAAGACCTACAGATTTACCATTTTATATATTGTATGTGTTATAAGAAGCATTATCTTATACGTTATGCAACATTTATTTTATGAGAATCCATGGTAGAAATTAAGAATAAATTCATACAGTCAGAAAAAGTGAACAAGAAGATTAAAGATGAACATTAACAAGAAACTATTTGGTTCTTCTTTATAGATACTTTGCATCCTATTGCTGATTATGTTTCAATCTTTGCTTTCAACATGGGGAATAGAAAACTGAATAGTTAGCTTACTTCCAAAGTCTCTTAAGAAAAGTGTGACATACACTGCTGGCTTTATTTTCCCTTCCAGTCAGAATGATGACAAAGCCCATCTACCATATCATAAAGTTTGACTATGAAGCCGACAATATTAATCAATGACCCAAATGAGAGAATAAAGGAACCAAGGTGTTTAGTTGACCATCTAACTGGAAAGAAAAGAAAGTGGGATTATTAATCATTAATTTAGTTTCTTTCTGTAACTCTTCTAGGGTAAGCCAGCCACTTTTTAAAAAAGTGATTTTATTTATTTCCAACAGTTGTACATGCACACAGATGTGCACATGCACATGCGCGCGCACACACACACACACACACACACACAAGTGCAATAATTGGAGGAAATGTGTTAATATGCAATATGGCTGGAGTATGGTTACCATTTCCCAAGAATTGCAGCATATTTATCACATGCACTATTTTAGGTTTTTGACTATTTCTCCTGTGGGGCAGCACAGAGCTGTGCTTGTCCTAAAAGCTTGAGGCAAACTGATTTGTGGATGTGAGCCTCTGCATTTCAAGAGAAAGCAGAGCAATACAGTAAGAGTCATTTCTGTCACAATGCTTGCCTTTTCTAGATTATGATCATGCAGTGGAATTTGCTGCAGTCTTGTTTTGTATGCGTGTACCCATTGCCAAGTAGCCTCCAGGTGCATGAACAATAACAACAAAGATGCAGTGAATAGCAATATTAAAAAAGAAAACTACTTCCTGTAGCATTACAATAAGCTAAATGTGTGAACAGTGGCTTGCAACTTTCACAATACTGCCCCTTTGAGAGAGACCAGTTTAAAATCATGCTCTTAAACCACACCAGAAATTTGCATTCAGAGGCGCTATGTTGGATTTAAAAACAAGTTTCGAGCTTTCCAAAGAAAATGTTCATTGCCTCATTTCACACTGGATAACTCCAGGTGCCATTATCAGAAGTATAAGAAATAATATTGATTGCAAAGCGGTATCACAGAGAAAGATGTGCTCACGGTGCTGGCCAGTAAGCAAACATTGAAGGATTTGTGGGAAGAAAGTAAAGCCTAGGCCCTGAAATCAGACAAAAAGTTCCCTGGTACATGTACTTGGTATTTTGAAAATGTTGGTTTGTATAGTCAAAAGAAACATTTAGTCGGTAACATTTACTGAGAACCAAGTATATGTTGAATATTATAAAGTATGTAACAGAATGAAATAAGAACTATTGTGATGTTTGGGAACCACTTTTATAAAACACTGATACCTAAAAAAATAAATGTGTGTTGGGTTCTCTAACACCAGGAGTTTGGAGTGGGAGCCAAGGGAAGGTCATTGCAAATCCAGAATACGGATGTCATCTAGAAGTAAAAGAGAAAGGGGTCATCCTGATAATGTCCATGTCAAGAAAGACAAAAGCCTCCTAAATTCTGTGCATGGAGGGGACCCAGTACCTATTGTTGATCATACATCCAGGTTGACTGGATAAACTGCAGTCTTCCGAGTGCCAAGCACAAGGTACTTGGTGTTTGACTAGAGTCTTGTTTTATTTTTTCCTCATAAAACTTCCAGAGTTCTCTTATTAAAGCATTAAAAAAAAAAGTACAGACAGATAAGCATCTAGATAGTTTAGATATTCATTTATTATTAAAAATATATATTTTGGGTTCTTTCCCGGATGTGTTATGCTAGAATGTTCTAATTTCTTATGCTGATGGAAAGAAGTCCTAAAGTTATAGCTCAGTCAAGTGGAATCAGGGTTGTGGGAAAATCACTGGTTTTAGAATTGTTTGTAAACAGCATTCAGTCACATAAGATTTTCTTTTCCTCCCATTCCATTATATGTTTTCCTGATCCTTTCAAAATTTGATTGTAGAAACAAAAGGAAAAAAAAATCTGAGTTTTCCATTTTGGCCAAGCAACTTTTAAAATGCTAAAAAGTACCTGCAAACCATATAAGTAATTAATATCCAAAGGGTGTAAAGAAGTCATACACCTCAATAACAAAAACCGAGTAACCCAATTTAAAACAGGGGAAAGGACCTGAATAGACATTTTTCTGAAGAAGATACACAAAATGTCAACAGGTACATGGAAAGAAGCTCAGCATCACTAGTCATTAAGAAAATGCAAAGTAAAACCACAATGAGATAGCATCTCCTGCTTGTTTGAATGGCCATCATCAAAAAGACAATAGGTAATAAATGCTGCATTGAATGTGGAGAGAAGGAAACACTTGTGCACTGTTGGTGGGATTGTAAATTGGCACAGTCACTATGAAAAACAGTATGGAGGATCCTCTAGAAATTACAAATAGAACTACCATATGATCCAGCAATTCCACTTCTGGGAATATATCCAAAGGAAACAAAACACAAAATTGAAAAGATATATGCACCCCCATCTTCATAGCATTATTTACAATAGCCAAGACTTGGGAACAGCCGAAGTGTCCACTGATGGATGAATGGCTAAAGAAGTTATATATACATATATAAATTCAGCCATTAAAAAAAAATCAAACAAAGAAACCCCACCACTTGTAACAACATGGATGGACTTAGAAGACATTATTTTAAGTGAAATAACAGAAAGACAAATACTATATGATATTACTTACATGCAAAATCTAAAAAACAAAACAGAACAAAATAAAAGTAAAACAAAAAATAAATTAAAAAAAAAATAAAAGCGAAACAGAATAACCAAACTCAGAGAAAATGAGAACAGATTTGTGGTTACCAGAGGTGGAAAGTGAGGAGAGGGGAAGTTGGGGAAGGTTACAGTTATAAGATAAATCAGTACTAGAAATGTAATGTACAGCATGATTACTCTAGCTAACACTGCTGTATGATACATAGGGAAGTATGATACGTAGGAAGTTGTTAAGAGTAAATCTTAAGAGTTCTCATCACAAAGAGAATTTTTTTTGCCCCTGTAGTCTTTTTCTTTTCCTTTTCTTTTTATTTTATCTATATGGGAAGATGAATGTCAGCCGAACTTATTGTGGTATTTATTTCACAAGCTGTAAATCACACCATCATGCTGCACACCTTAAACTTACACAGTGACATATGTCAATTATTTCTCAATAAAATGGGGGGGGGGTGCTAGAACAAAGGGAACAACTGAAATAAGAAATCTGCTTCCTGGTCTTTAACTCTAGTTTACTTTCAATTCATAGGAACTCACTCACACAAACCAATGATATAAATCCACATAGAATTGAAAAGGAAAATATTAAAAAGTAAACACTCCAAGAGCATAGAGAGGGCTGAGGGACATTTTGTATGCAAAGTCAAAAGTTGGAACTACCTATGGTTAATTAACAGATCTCAATTGCCAGAGTAGGCCTGATATCTCAACTTATCTTCAAGCTTATTGTTAATTCTTTAGATTAACTTTACATTATAAACAAAATACATCACAATCTCTATATCATAGAGATCAGAGGAAGATGCAAAATCCACTGGCAAGAAAAAGCATGTGTATTCAAAATTCCTAAGTATTCTACCCGTGATTATCACACAGTGAGAGATAAAGGCAAGTGAGCATCCAGTTACTTTTAGAATTGCAAGTTCTGTGATAAGAAAGCAATTGTAACAACCTTGTAATCATTACTGCCTACCAGAAAATGTGTTAGTTGCTCTAGCTCCTAAATTTTACTATCCTAAGGAAGATAGAAGAATCAGATCAATGTGAAATAAAACCTTGCTTCAATGCAGCTGTTTTAGGGGAGATAAAGGAAGAACCAGGAAGCCCTTGTCTCTGCTGAATGGATCTGAAGGGAAATAATCGTGGCAAGATTGAAACTTGGCCACAGGCTGAGGCCGAAGTTGTGTATGTCTTTTTTGTTACCAATGATGCCTTGACACCCAGTTTGACTTCTTAGCTTTCCCTTAAACAAGGGACCAAGTTAGGAGAGGTCTTATCATTCATTAGTCAGTGCAAGATCCAAAAGTAATATTTATCAATAAAATATATACTTTCCCAGCCAAATTCAAGATTGCGAGAATGTATTGCTTTGCATCCAATTGTGACAATAATGGGAACTGCTGTTGTGTTTTTCTGCCCAAATCATTTCTGTCCACTAGAAGACTGTACCTCTTCCTATTATTTCTTACAAAATTGAAAGTTTCCAAGTTTATACAAGTCCACTGGCCAGAAGAGTAGGCACATGACCTCACCTAGTTAATCATGATACTCCTTACCTCTATGCAAAGTGATAGGCCCAAGAGTTAAATACAAGTCCCAAGGAAAGCTAATTAGAGTCTTTCTATGTGATTTGGTAGATGGTTGCTGGGAAAGAAAGTATTCCCCTCTCTTGGGGTTATCTTTTATAAGGTTTCAGTTTGGAAAATATTCATGACCAAGCCTGTGTGTGACAGGGCTAGAATGAGATCAACAAACAAAGAGAAATAGAGATAAGCATAGCTAAAAATAAGAGAAAAAGAAAAACTGGAGGGGAGGGGGGAGAAGAGAGACAGAGACAGAGAAAGAGTCCCAACACTGTTTGGCCCTAAAATCCAACACAGACTGCGAATAGCCCCTCAATTTCCTGGATATGTTGGCAAACAAATATCTCCCACTGTTTTTAATCTGAAGTCAATTTGAGTTGGCTTTCGGAGATTTCCAACCAAAGAATCCTCAAATTTGCAGTGCCACTACGTTCCACTTATGAATTTTATTCCCAATAAATAAATCTCTGCTTCTAAGCCTGGGTGTTTGAAGAGCTTAATTTCTTCCATCTAAGTGGGTAGCTTGATTAGGACTCTGATAAATGACTAATTCCTTCTTTAGTCTACTACATAAGTCAGTTCCATCCAAAACAGCTATTCTAAAAAGTTCCAAGTCCTCATTTCTAATCATAATGGAACATGACTGAACTCAATGTCTTGTCCTCAATTTCTCTTGAATGGGCAAGAATTCAGGACACCTTCAGGCAGATAGCTCTGTAAGATCACTTCTGTCCTTCATTCGAGTGCCTAGAACAGATTAGGCTGATGGAAGCAACAAAACTTCCCTGATAGCTTGACTGGTCTTTGTAAATCCTCACCAGAGAGGCTCCAACTTGTTCTGCTTGGGTAATTTCAGTATGTTATGGTCATTTCATAGAAACCTGAATTTGGATAAGGAATGGGAAAAGTTAAAGTGATACTGCCTAGCATCACACTGATCCTACTTGGAATTGACTTGTCTTCATAAGGAACCATTATAAAAAAGACAAATATAAACACAGATCTCCTGTTCAGGATTCAAATACTGAAAATCTTTTAGCAAGCCTAGCTCTAAAAAGAACAGACTAAAGTTTACCTGATCTGATTGTATGTACTAAATCGAAATCTAAAATTATCAGGTCTTTGTTCTATAAATCAATAGTTCAAAAGTCAATGAAATGTATACCATATAATGACTAACCCAGAATTTCCCCATGTAAGACCTGAATTTTCAGCAACTGGCATTTAACAGATAGACATCCAGTTCTGAAGACTGGTAAAGGTATGTCTTCAGGGACAGGGTATCTAGTCTTCAAAGCCCCACTTTAATCTATTTCTGTTGCCATGAGTTTGTGTGTGTGTATGTGTGTGTGTGCGTGTGTGTGTATTGAGTACATTGCAAAATTCTAAAGTTCACTATGCCTGACACTACTAATTATTCTCAGATTTTGCCAAAACCTGATTCTTTGGATGTAAATGTTCAAGATTTGTTGAAGAATTCTGCTTTGTTACATATCATCTAACTCACCCAATTCTTTCTTCCATTTCATGATTTAAGTTTTATTTTGAGAGTCATGTTTTGCTTGATACCTGACTTAGTTCACTTATTTAGGGCTTTGGTTTTCAATTATCAATCTATTTGACCTGAATAACAAATTTTTGAGAAAGCCATCGATTTGAAATATATATATATATATATATATATATATATATATATATATATATATTAATATGAGGGTCTAAGTTCTGATATAGCTTTATAATAATCACAGTATCTAGTGTAATTCAAACATGTATACTTTCCAGTGCTCCTTTAGATCAACATACACACATATTTTTAGTAGAATGCAAGGGCTTAAGCGTTTTCTGGGATTAGTAAATCAAATGACTTGAAATTATTATCTTCCATATAAAGAGAAAAACATCTGGCCTGCGTATGTGTTTCTTTATTAAAGCCATAGGAAAACACTACCATATTCAACACACATCTCATGATTTGGATCTAACACATTAATAGTAGCAATCATATTCCCAACATTAATCTCTGATTGGATACCATATAATCATCATGCTTCATTACTAGTCATAAACCATTTGATTGAACAAAATTTAAATTTTTTCTCTTTATTAGGAAATATCAAAGTTATTGGCAATTAAAATATGCTACAGATACCGCACTGACATTTGTGCACAAATTATTTGCCACCTGCTATCAACAGTTGACAATAACCCCTCAAAATCACTGACCTGTCCCTTCATCATTTCTTCCATGGCTGTTAGCCTTTCTCTACTCAATTGCAATCATCATTACAAATACTTGAGCACTTTTCTCCTACCCCTTAACCGCCTCACTTGGTCGTACACTTCTCAAGGGCAAAGGCTACATTTGTGAACAAAGCCTAACACAGTGACTTTGACTTGGTAGGCACTTGATATATCTTTCTTTAAACAGGGAATCATTGATGAACAGCATAGGAAAATGAGGATGCTTCCGGTTGGTGCTATAGAGAAAAGAGGAGTTTTATCACCAATTATATTGGGGAAATGTTGGATTTCTAAAAAGTGTAATAGATTTTTTAACTTCAGAACTTTCAGTGCTTTAACAAATAGCCCAAGGTGGTAGGTGGGGTGCAATACAGGTTATACAGGTTATAGCTTATAGGCATTCTTTAATTTGTTATAGATATTTGTGCAGACTGCTTCTAAAGATTCAGTTCTGCAGATCTCATTTTGAGAAATAATAGTGCAGTGATCAAGAACACGGGCGTTCCAGTATGGACTGTGTTCAGCCTTTATCTCTGACATTTACTAGCTGTGGAATCTTACATAAATTGTTGAATTATGACCTAATCAGATCTTGTCAGAATCCTAATATGTCAAATGGGAACAATAGCTACATGTGATTCTATTCTAAGGATCAAATACAATAACATGTGTGAAGTGTTTATCATAATGCTAAATATTTAAGGCGTTACTAATCTAAATAAATAATTGAATTGAGTGAATCCTAGGTCATCTTCATAGTATTTATCACTGGCTCTTAAATTTTCATTCTACTCAGTCATTCTTCAATTTATCCTCCCCTGGCAATCTCTTTCATTTTCCATAAGTCTAGACCTGTTTTAAAGCACCTTGCAAAATGTCTAAGCTCCAAGAGAATATATGAATCAAGCCCAAGCCAAAAGGCTTTACCATGGGGAATTTAAAAATATCCTTTGGGACCAGTGACAGAACTTTTCATAGTATTTCAGTTCTTCAGGTTGCTAACCAGTCAACCTCCTTTCCCTTATAGAACCGTGTTTTGTTTCCCTTATGGAACATTATTTTCCATTGTTTGACCAAAGTTTACTTCATTAACTTATCCTTGGTCAAAGAACAAATCTATTTCCAAATATACATTCCAATGACTCCGCAAGCTCTTTTGAGAGCCGTTCTTCCCACTGCAGAAGGTTTTGGAGAAAATGTGCCCTTTCTCTAGCTATTTTCAGAAACTCTCCCTTTGTTTCAGAAACAATTCTGTTTAATTTTGGCCTTTTGTGCATGTGCAATAGCAGGTTTAATCCAATCAAGCGACAGCCTTCCTTCACTAGGTTATCAACTACAGCCAGAGTGAAGGCTATTGTCTGCCCGTGGACCCGACTTCCACAATTTGCATGCTCCTTAATTCCAATTCTATTCTATTGTGCGGCTGTGCTTTACATTCTCAGCTGGAAGAAAAGTCAACCCAACGCAGCAGTATCTCTGATCAATGCAGAACCGCAAAAACATACCTAAATCAGAGGTCATAATATGAGCTCAGAGGCTTTGGAAGTAATCAGCAGAGAAAAGGAAAACATACATAGAAAGCAGTTTTCCCTCTTGTTGGTGCGTTCTCTTTACTCTATCCTCCTCACACAGTAACCCTATTCATGAACAAAGTAATACCTACGTATCAGCATGATGACTTCCCACTCATGGCAAACTGAAAACAAGCAACTGCAATAAAGAGAATAGTCACATAAGAATATGCTTCAGCAGAAGGATAAAAGTCTCTTGCAAAATGAATAAGAGGTGCCAGAGAAAGGGATATATACTGTATGAAGAAAAGAAATATGTCATGAGTTCTATTTCTTATTCCTGGTATCATTTGACACTGAGATTTTTCTATTATAATCAACACAGAAAGCATACAAAAATAGATAAACAGCACTATCCTGGAAATGGAGCATTTGTTTGCAAAGAAACTGATTTTAACCCCAGCTTCAGCAGCTGAGGGATCATTTAATAGAAGGGAATAGAGACATCGTCCGGCTAACACTCAGCGTAGGAAATGACAACAATCAATTGTCCCCCATGCAACTGCATCAATCATTTACAGGTTTTCATAGGCAGAGGGCCATTTGCACATCATTATCACATTCAAGGTAAGTGAAACAACCGACCTGTTCTATGTTGCCCAGAATCTGATATAATAAAAAGGAGTGGAAATACCTAGTAGGACATCAGAAACAATTCACAAGTATGATTTTGAGGGTCATAAAACTTCTGTATTTTAAAGCCTGAATTTTGAACACATCCCTGCTGTGGTGGTAAAAATGCTTTCTGATTGATATATCCATTCCGATGCAAAGGAACAAAATGTAAAACGATTAGTCTGAAGTTCAGATGTAGACCAAGGTAAGCTATTGATTCTGGAAATACATATTGAGTACCTACCACCATACTAAGTGCTAGAAAGTCAATGTATGTTCAGCAGGGTTCAGATCAGTACTTGGAGAGTTCAGTAGATATTTTTACTTATCTCACTTGACTATAAACTCTGGTCCATACTAGTGGGTGATGCAGATTACGGAGTACACAGTGGAACCTGAACAAAAGTCGAGTTTTACTGATACCCTAGTGTGGCAGGTCTGATCTTCAACATCAGATGTAGTATAATTATACCCACATTTTAAGGCAGAGTTACCCTTACTCTGTAAGAAGACTTAATTTGGCGGTATTAAATAATTATTAATGATTTTTATTAATAGAGAAAGTAAAAGATAATTCTTATTGTCAGTAACCCTTGTGGTATCTTATTTCCAGAATGGTCACTATTAATTCCCTCTATCCCTGTATGAGCATCAGTCTCAAAACATCTCCTTAAATGGAGCTGAGCTGTATCATCATCACCAGTACACAAAATCTGAAGGATTAGAGTTTGGCTGTGATTTCTGAAGAATGTGACACACATTCTGTGTCGATGAGCATCACTTGTATTTAACCTGGTCCTTCTAATTCCAACTTTCAGTCATTTCATTTTACTGACATAAAGATCTAGGGTTAAATCAAAGAAAAGTTTTTTTTTCCCTTCCATCTTACTCAATAAATTTCTCTTATAGTCATCTTATTTTCAGGCTGCTTAATTGCTTGTATTCTAGTAATTTCTAGGTTATGGTTTTATTGGAACTCTAGTGTACAATAAAAAGGCACACAACTCTTCAAGAAGCCAATATGAATTCTGATCAAGTTGTATACCCTTGTCAAGTTTCAACCATGTCAATACTTTATAGACAGTAATTAATTTGGCTCAGGAGTTCATTTTACTTTGGCAGCACTATCTGTATTCCATCCTTCTGAAAATATGCTGATCTTCTGAACCCACTAGCTTATAATTTCACCAGTCAATGCTTCTGGAAGAAAAGTGTGATGGGATCATTTACCTACAGAAATCCTGGTTGTAGCAGGGCCACCCCAACAGCTTCTTAGGAATCTGAAGCTTCACAACCTAATCGTTTCGGTGTGTTTATTATAATGATATGTACCATATCAGTTCAATGCAAAGCAAAGTCCTATCCAAATTAGATGAAGGACCAAATACAAAACCAGAGAGACACATGATGGAAAACAAGCCAATATATGGCCCACTCTTCTTTGTACCTATGTCTCAATCTGTGTGTTGACATGCCTTCTTTTATTAATTCTTCTAAATACACAGCTTTATTTCTCTATGAATCCCATTTCCTTGTAACTTATTGCAAACCCCTTTTTTGAAGGGACTATCATTTAGTACAACCAATAGTCCTCTTATCTATTTTTCTGTCTAGGTAGCTGTTGTCTTTATTCAGAAGCTACATTTTCATGTAATCTTGAACAAAGACCTGATGTGGTGTGGGAAGGACTTGAGCAAGGGATATGAGGTCCCTAGAGGGCTAAAAATACACCAGAGAATAACAAATAAATAAGGGAATAAATAAATTTATTCATTTATTCATTTAAATTTATTTGTTATTTATTAACAAATAAGTGAATAAATGAATGTATGAATGCACACACATAAATGCTATCAGCCAGTTATATATTAAATTATTTCACAACCACTTACAGAAACAATCCACCTTAACCTTCTAATTTTGAATAAAAGGTAAATCTATCCAAATGGCAAAACAGCAGGACAGCACAACAATGTAGGTCTCCCTGTTATCTTGGCTCTTCCTGTTTGCCAGGAAGCAGTATGTATCCCTGCCATTATTGTCACATTATAGCTTGCATAGTGTTTTAGAGATCAAAATATGATTTCACTTATAGTATCTCATTTATACTTGGCAGACAACTTCAGAAACACAGAGACAAAAGATTACACTTCATGTTTTATAAATGAAGAAACTGAGAGAGGTAATTTTTTTTTCTGAATGCATCCTATTAAGATAGAAAGTATATACTAAAATCAAGTCTTCTGGATTCTTGAGTTGGAGCCTTTTACCCAATTCATGTCATAAGGGCAAAGTCAGTGGCCTTGGATAGCCCTGAATACCTTCAGATCAGCTTCTTTTTTTGTTTGTTTTGTTTCGTTTTAATTTTAGAGAGAGAGAGAGTGTGCCAGGGAGGGGCAACGAGAGAGGGTGAGAACGACTCTTAAGCAGGCTGAGCTCGATGCAGAGCTACATCTCATGACCCTGAGATCACGGCCCTGAGAACATGACCTGAGTAGAAATCAAGAGTCGGACGCTTAACCGACTGAGCCGCCGAGGTGCCCCTCTCATATCACTTTCTGTTTGCATTAATGATAACTTTTTAAAGTAAATGTACTAGGGGCACCTGGGTGGCTCAGTTGGTTAAGCTACCAACTTCGGCTCAGGTCATGATCTCACGGCTTGTGAGTTCGAGTCTTGCATTGGGCTCTGTGCTGACAGCTCAGAGCCTGGAGCCTGCTTCTGATTCTGTGTCTCCTTCTCTCTCTGCCCCTCCCCCGCTCATGCTCTGTCTCTCTCTGTCTCAGAAATAAATAAACATTAATTTTTTTTTTTAAATAAAAGTAAATGTACTCGAGACCAAAGCTTGGACCTACGTTCGAGTCGTGAAAATGGCAAAAGATGTCTAAGGGAATGAGATATAGCGCTCCAAGAAATCTCTCAGCTTCCCCATGACTGGGGTTGGCAGTCTAGGGACAAAGCAGGGTGGCATGCAGAGTCTCTAAATCTAAAGTAACACTGGCCATTACAACAAAAAGGTAATTTACACACATCAATATATCAAACTGACACCACTTCAGAGATTTATGGTTTTTCAAAAAAATTGTGTGGATTTGAATATAGAAGTGGCTCTGATTTCTTGGCAGTGCCATCAAGCTCATCTGACACTTTCTTTTGACCCTGGAGCATAGGTGCTATTGCTTGGGGCCACTTAACTGCTTCATCTATCGGGGGACTGTGTCAGCGGGCGTATCTCCCCACACAGTGTAGTCAGGATGAGCAAGCCCCAGGCATGTCCCCAATTTTTATCTCTCAGTCAGCACTGCACTGCCAGGAGAGCAGCTCCCTTGTCTCCAGCCAGTCCCTGGAAGAACGGTGACAGGTAATTATCAGAGTTAAATAGGCTTGGCATTGTCATTTTCAGAAACTGCTTGCAAAGCACACAAACTCCTCTTGCTGCACTACCCCCACTACTCCAAGACAAATTAAAAGGATTTTTATTTAGAATTTCATGTTCCACAACCATTTTGTGAGTTACTTTTTTTTTTCCTCCCCAGAGAGAACTTTCATTTGCTCTGAGTAATAGGTTTCAATTTGTTTGGTTTTTGTTTTTTGCTTTCAAGTCAAGAATTGATGGTGGCTGGCCAACAGTCCAGGTTATTACGGCCAATTAAGGATAAAAGATAGAGAGGCTTCAACTCAAGTGGTGCAAAAGATAGTGAAAATGTTCCATTCATCATGTTTCCAAAGTTTTCCCACAAAGGAATTTGTTTCTTGGATTGCCCTGTTAGATTTGAACAGTTTTTCTGTTTCCTGAGGACTGTTCACTTAAGGAACAATTCAACACAGTTTCCTCCAATCCACTGCCAAAGGGGTGGGGAATATTATTATTATAAAGTGTTGGAAACATATGGTTCAGTCTAAAACAGCAGAAATACTCTATATTGGTTTAAGTCTGTTTATTTTCATTAAGGAAAAAAGGCTGGTGACTTATATGCATTGGTCCTCATAGGATGCTTCTTTTCTATTTGCTGGCTTTTACAATTTTAACTTGAATTTTGAAAGAACTGTTTTCCGATGCCCTTCACATCTTAATCAACCTTTCAAATGTACATATCTCACAGCTGTCAGTAAACAGAGATCTTTTGTTTGTTTTCAAAGAAAGAGTCATGCCCTTCCATACATAAACCTTGCCCTTTGTTCCATCTCAATTGCTTTAATATATTTATCTTCTCAATAATTCCATTCTATAACTCAGTACCCCAAAGTGGTAAACTCAAACACAGCAATGAAGACATTGTCAATTCTAATTTGAGAAGAGCTGCTGATCTTAAATCCTGAGGGTGTCTGCATAGCACTTAAACTTATAATTGAGTGACGAACAGCGTTTTTCAGTTTCTCTGGTAATCCAAGCCTGGGATTTCCAGTTATAATGACCGATCCTGGCTCTGTGTGAAAAGACTTCTAAATTTGACTTGGTGTCCAGAGGTCAGTTCAATAGGAGAGTCAGAGGGATAGGAAGATTGTCAAAGTCAGACATATGCCTGAGAGAATTCTGATAATTTAGTTTTCTGCCTGAGCATCCGATCATTTATTTAGCTTCCCTGAGAGATTTGGTAGCATTTATTTGCTATTTTGCAATTGGAGTTTTCCTACAGAGCTTGTGGAGGGGGACAGGAAAGATCAGAACTAGTTAGTATCAACTTGAAGCATCTCTTCAGGGTACTTACAATAAATTGCATTCAAAGACAGAAAAGGGAGGAGGAGAAGAGACATGGGATGCTGAGTGGGAAAATGGAGAGAGAATGTCGCATCCATTTGCATTAAAGCACCCACTCTCCATCATGAACATCATAACAAGTAGGGCAGAGTGAGACAATTAAGGTAATAGAGTTTCAGGGACTAACAAAGGCCAAAGTCTAAATCTACTGGAATTGAAATGGACCAGAGTATGCATTCTCCAAGAGACTAAAATAATAATTTATTGATTCCAGATCTAGAAAGATAAAGCTAATGGGGTCATATAGAAGAACTCCCATTGCAAACGTGACCTGCCCTGATGGAAGCCAGAGAATAGAGTTCAGAAGGGTGACTGCCTGCCTTCAAGGCTCCTGGATAAGAATCTCTGGGTTGTATGTACTCTACACTGAAATGTTTAATTAAGAGAAAATATCCAAATCAACACTGGATGGGCCATTTCTTCCTACCAAATGTTAAGTTTTGTGGGAAGTGTCAGAAGTTAGGCTCCACTGTGCTGCAGATGAAGTATTGGTGACTCTACTCTCCTCAGCCATCCCACTCCTCTTTATGAAAAGATATGGTAGTTCTTTATGCAGGGAGTTTGAAGAACATGAAACATTTTGAAACTATCCCCTTTACGGTAGTGTCAGAACCTCCCACAGTCATTCCCTGTTTCAGTCCATTTTTTTTTTCTTCATATGCATGGAACTGTTGAAAACCTGACTCATTCTATTTTTTTTTTAATGTGTATTTATTTTTGAGAGACAGAGAGAGAGAGAGAGAGAGAGCACATGTGAGCCGGAGAGGGCCAGAAAGAGGGAGACCAGGATCTGATGCAAGCTTTGTGAAGTGAGTACAGAGCCCAGTGCGGAACTTATACTCAGCAATGTGAGATCTTGGCCCGAGCCAAAAATCAAGAGTCAGCAGCTTAACCAACTGAGCCACCCAGGTGCCCCAACAACCTGACTCATTCTGAAGGTGTCTTCATTGCTTCTAAACTGGTGGCTCACCCTTCCTACCCACGATTCTAATTACTTGTACTTGTTTCTTGGCCACCTTTCTTGACAACCAGCAAAACCCCCATCTCAATGTACCTGGAACCCAAGGTATCACATGCCACAAAAATCCATTTATCTTCTGACTTCCATGCTTGAATCACTGGACCCCATTTCCTATGGACAAACTCAGGAAAAATGTGCATTGCCTCTTGACTCCTCTCTCTTCTGCAAATCATATCCACTCAATTCTCAATGCCTTCCCATTTTACCCTTCAGAGGGAATTACCTTATCATTCTTATCTTCATTACTCTCTTATTGCCCATGTAAGGGAGGGGAAATAATTTTATCACTACCCTTCTAGGTTCTTGGTTAGAACACTCCTATTAAAAAAGCGGGGGGGGGGGGGCCTGGGAGGCTCAGTCCGTTAAGCCACCGACTTTGGCTCGGGTCATGATCTCATGGTTTGTGAGTTCGAGCCCCGCATCGGGCTTTGTGCTGACAGGTCAGAACCTGGGGCCTGCTTCGGATTCTCCCTCTCTCTCTGCTACTCCCCCACTCACACCCTGTCTCTCTCTCACAAATAAATAAACATTAAAAAAAATTAAAAAGAAAAGACAGATTAACAGGGGAAAAGTAGAACTTTAGTTGTATACATGGGAGATACCCAGGAAAACTGAGTAATTCCCTGAAATGGCCGAAGCTACCACCTTAAATACCACCATTAAAGATAAAATAAAGATGTTAGGGGCTGAGGATGGCAGGAGCCATTTATGGGAAGTTACCAGAAAAGCACAATAAACAAGGATATGGTTGTTATGCAGATTTGTTGGTGCTTTCTCCACTCATCAGTTTTTAGAAGTGTGGTCATCTCCCTCTCCATCTCCAACAGAGAGAGATACCTTTACAAATGGAAATTTTCCTTATACCTGTAAATGTCTCTTAGGAAAAAGCAACTTCTTGGATGCCTGGGTCGCTCAGTTGGTTAAGCATCTGACTCTTGATTTCAGCTCAGGTCATGACTTGTGAGTTTGAGCCCCACATCAGGCTCTGCACTGTCAGATCCTCCCTCTCCCTCTCTCTTTGCCCCTTTTCCACTCATGCTCACTCTCTCTCTCTCTCTGGCTCTCAAAATAGATAAATAAACTTTTTAAAAAAAAGGATAACTTCTCAATTTCAGATCTTCTCCTGTATCTGCTGTTTCTTAAAAATAATCAGTCTAAAATAATTTCCTTTATGCCAAAGAGGCACATATTGGGGTGACATATTCTGTTTTCCTTCACCTGAATTAACTTTCTAAAATGGAACTCATCGATGGGCGCCTGGGTGGCTCAGTCGGTTAAGTGTCCGACTTCAGCTTAGGTCACGATCTCGTGGTCTGTGAGTTCGAGCCCCGCGTCAGGCTCTGGGCTGACGGCTCAGAGCCTGGAGCCTGTTTCCGATTCTGTGTCTCCCTCTCTCTCTGCCCCTCCCCCGTTCATGCTCTGTCTCTCTCTGTCTCAAACATAAATAAACGTTAAAAAAAATAAAATAAAATAAAATAAAATAAAATAAAATAAAATAAAATGGAACTCATTGATAGGGAAAGCTTGTTCTAATTCCTTGAATAGGACCTACAGAGAAAGGCCAGTCTACTTAAATGATATGACGCTTCTATGTAACCAATTTCCCACCTTATGTTTTACTTTAGCCATCACACACTGCTGTGACCTGGATTGTGTACCCCCAAAATTCATATGTTGAAGCCCTAAATCCCAATATATCAGAATCTGACTGTTTTTGGAGACGGAGCCTTTGAAATGGTGACTACATTAAAATGAAGTCATTAGGGTAGGCCCTAAGCCAATCTGACTTGTGTCCTTACAAGAAGAGGTAATTTGGGCATAAACATGTCTGCACACAGAGGAAAGAAAGGTGATGTAAAGACACAGGGAGAAAAAGGTCATATGTAAGCCAAGAGGAGAAGACACCAAACCTGCTAATACTTTAACCTTGGACTTCCCTTCTCTAGAACATAAAAACATAAAATCTGTAGTTTAAGCCACCCAAATGTATTTTTTATGGCAGCTCTAGTAAGCTAATACATGCATCTTAAAACTTAGTAAAATGGTACTATTCTCCAGTTACAGAACCATGACTCCAGTATTTCTTGCTCAACATTCTGTACATTCTTTTTGGCATTTGATGCCTTTCCCCATCCCTACACTTGCTATCCTCAATCCTTGGCTCAAACTTTTCCTTTTTCTGGAAGATATCATAGATTTCTGAAGCTGGAGATCTTCCTTGTTTTGACCACCAATAGCATTTTATTTGTAATTCTAGTAAGGTAACCAACTGATCCACCCAGGCATCCCACCAGTCCACGGTTCTTAAAAGCAAGCACCTTGTCTAACACACGGTTGAAGCCTCCATAGCATCTTAAACTGTGCCCTACACACTGGAAGAGAGAACTGTACGTTCTGGAAGAAAATGGCCATGCTCACATTACTCACCATCTAGCTTCTAGCACCCACACAGCTTCTGTAAGAAGCGGTACTTGGAAAGTATTTATGGCATGACTATACGCTCAAACAGATGGATTAAATGGATAGAAACAATGCAGTTAAATTTCCTCCTATGACAAGCAGCAAAAATGATGTGTCGAAAAGTCAATGCCTAACTTTTAGTTTTCTAGTTAATTAGTTGTCTAGCTAGGACTACAAGTTGGAGCTCCTCAATTCATGGCTGTTTTCATAACTCAGTATTGCCTTCCTGGAATAATATGACCCTGTTAAAAAGTTAGTGCATTCAGAGCAGAGAAACAACACGAAATCATTAATGTGTATTATATTCTGTTCATTGTGTTACCAGCTTATTAGAGTACAAGACTTTGAGAGAATGAGAACTCGATAATCAGATGCATCAAGAATGCCATATTGGATAGTAGAAAATACAGATTGATGCCTGGCCATTTTCTCAAGTATGGTTTTTTATTGAGATGCCAGTTTGTCAGGATGAACATAAAGACATTTGACACCAAGCGTTTCCACGTGAAAAGAAGTGCTGAAAATGGAGATCAGGAACACAAGCAGGTAGGGAGTGCTCTGGTAACAAACTCAAATTACTTAGGTTTTATTTAGCAACTGTTATGGTATAATATTGACCCAGCCCTATCATTAAGTTCTACTTTAGAAGGTTAAATCAGGTGAAGGGGAGCATAATATGTCACCCCAATATATGCCTCTTAGGCATAAAAATTCTTTTAGGCTGATTATTTTTAAGAAACAGCAAACACAAGATGAGCTCAAAAAACTTAGAAGTTACCCTTTTGTAAGAAACACTTACAGGTATAAGGAAAATCTGCATTTTATAAATACAGGGTGTCTCTCTCTGTAGCAGGAGAGGGAGTTGACAATTTCTAGAAACTCCTCTGAATGGAAAGGCTCCAACAAATCTACATAGCAACCATACCCTTGTTGTGCTTTCCTGGTAACTTCCAGAAGTGACTCCTGCCATCCCCTGAATGCTTTAATGTTTCAAATTCTGTTAGGTCAAGATCATTAATTACTAATACAGTCTATTTGCAATAGAACTCATGGTATATTTGCAATGAAACTCATGTTAAGATACATACAATGCGTTTGTCAAGAGGTAATAGTTAATATGACTGACACTTTCTCTAGTGCTTACTCTTATAACACAAGGCTTGCCACCCTTGACATCATTCACATTTTGGGCTAGATCATTCTTTCCTGGTGGGGGGGAGTCATCCTGTACTTTGTAGGATATTGTAGGATGTAGCAGCATCCCTGATCCATATACTCACCACATTCCAATAGCATCTCCCCACCGAGCTGTAACAATAAAAAATGTCTCAAGATATTGCTAAGTGATCCTTGGGGAATAAAATTATCCTGGGTTGAGAATCACTGTTCATAACAGAAAAGCTTTTTTGAGATTCTAGTATTTAAGGCAGGCTAACTCCTATTCAAACAAACAAATAAAAGCAAAAACACAAATTTCAGTGGCTGAACTTAGCAGTTTATTTCTTGCTTTGAAACAGTCTACCGTGGGTCTGGATTGAGAAGGAGGGAGATGTGGGGCTTGTTTCATGCAGCGAACCAGGCTACTGTTGGCTTCCCAATCTTCAAGGATGCCCTGACTGTATACACAGTCAATAGATGGGGAAAGAGCTGGAAGGACCCTGTGCGGTAGATTTCCGACAGCCTGGCCTGAAATTGGAACATAAACCATCCACCACGTTCCACTAGTTGGAACTCAATCAGAAGGACTCACTTAATTGCAGGGAAATCAGAAATGGAATGCAGCTCTGTGCAGAGAAAAGGAAACGGTCTTAGTAACACGGTTTCTTCTGCATGTCTAATAATACTAAACGGAGGAGAGGGTTACATTTCTACTAAATGTGTCACAAATAAGGATGTTTTTGGCTTGTGTTGGGCCCAGAAAAGAATTTATTAGGAGTAACAGAATCCCTTCTCATCCCTCAGAGTTAGTTCTTCAGTTCCTGAACTAAAAATAACCTAAGCCACAAAGTGTGTGTCCTTAATCACTTTTTGGTCCCTGAGTAGAGTGGCCTCCATGTGACTTAATATATACTTATGTAAGTGTATCATTGATGGAAGTTCATGTGTGGCCTCTCTGAGATGATAATGTATTTTTTTAATCATCCAACATTTGGATAATTCCCAAAATTCAAAGTTAAAAACAAAACTGATTCTTATGATTGGTAGCCCTTCGTGTATTCAACAGACATTTATGTTCTCAAGAGGGCAGAAAACTGAATCACTTTGTTTTTAGTTTTTGTTTTTGTTTTCATTCATGGGACCTGTGTGTCCACTCTTCCATTGAGAACAAATACATGAAAGGGTTAGCTGGAACGGAGACAGTCCTGTCTAACTGTGGAGCAGAGAAAAGCTAATAGATCACACAAAGATCAAATCTGTGATCCCAGACCCATGACGTCTGGACTTTTACACGTTACAAGAATGAGCTGACCCTAGATGAAATATCTTCCTTCCACTTTCTTTTTGGAGATGCTCTATCTTCAGGAGTTTTACATCTCATCCCAGAGGTCTCTTCAAGCTGTTTCCTCTCAGTCTGACATATGTTATCAAGAAAAATCTATTCAAAAGCACATACCGATGCCGTGGAGTGTTGCAAAAACACCACCTCTGCTCTCTCTAAAGAGAGAGTCGTGCAAACAGCTACCCACATTCAGTACAACAGAACAGCCTGACTGTAGAGCGTTCACATACTGCAGAGTGCAGGTGATGGAATAATTAAGTTTAATTGGGGGACTATTAGCAAATGACTCATACAGAAGAGTGTAAGTGGAAACTTGAAGGGTATATGACTTTTAATAGGCTGGGAGTGAAGAAAAGATAATTGTAGGCTAAAGGAATAGTTTGATCAAAGGTGCAGAGGTGTTTTTATGTAACCGGTGTGTTGGGGGGAGGCTGAGTAGTTGGCAACAGAATAAATTAGCATAGGCAAAGGTCCTGAGCTAGAGATGATGGATTTACCTCACCCTCGCTCCACTGTTCCTATTTAGTCTCACATTCTCAATTTCCTTAAACATGCCCTAGACATGGCTCACTCCCATTCCAACTGCTTTCCCCATGTGTTTTCGTACCAACAAAACATGTGCTACCTTCTAAATCTATACTTAGCCAATGCAAGTCCCCCTTCTTTCTCTCTCTCTCTCTCTCTCTCTCTCTCTCTCTCTGTCTCTCTTTGAGAGAGATGGCACAAGTGAGTGAGGGCTAAGTGACAGAGATAATCCCAGAAGGGGCAGAGAGAGGGAGAGAAGCAGGAGCTTGTTTGTTGTTGTTGTTGTTGTTGTTGTTTTACCCCATGTGGAACTCAAGGTCATGAATTGTGAGATCATGACCTTAGCCAAAGTCAGATGTTTAACAACTGAGCCACCCAGGCCCCCAGTCTCTCTTTTCCATGAAGTTTTTCCCTTTGATGCCAACTCACTTCCACCCACCCCACCCCCCAATTCACATATATTCATATCTTTCTTCCTAGACACGATTTTCACATCTAGAGGCAGGAGGTATCCCATTCCTAAATAAATGGTATGTTTCATTCTTTAACTGAACTGTAAGATCCATGGGCAAAAGCATGACATTTACTGGCAACAACCTTCACTCCTGTGAATGCAGTTGCAATAAACTTTGTTCATGGTAAATTTTCAGGTAAATAGGTCAGAATCTTGAGATGATAACGGGATAAGCTTTGGTATCTAATTGCAACTTTGAAATGGTAGTCAAAAAATGGTAGACCAAGATTTACCTTGCATTTGGTAGTGAGTATGGTTTAAATTCATCACTAACTGTCCTTCTGCCTATCACTCATCTTTTGTTGACCTGGCAAAAGGGTTTGCATATTTAACCCACTTTCTGGTTCTGGACAGCTGCACGGTCACCAGGAAGATATTCTGAGAGGGATGTTTCTGTGGCATCTAACAAGGAGAAGAGAATATCATCTTCTTCAATTCATAAAATGTATCTAGAAACTCTGAAATTATACCAAGCAAAGACAAGTTTTTGTTTTATTTTATTTTTTTAATTGTAGTAGAACCAGACTTGAAAAGTATTAAAAGGGCAAATAAATTTTCTCTAACTTTTTACACAATATGCCCAATTTTACTTGTAAAGAAAGATTTATGGAGGCCAATTGAGATAACCAGATAAAATTAGGTTAAATCCAGAGGCCTGGGAGGTGGTCTGCTGTAATTTTAATTCTGGTTTTGTCATTAGCAATCTTCCTAAGGTCTCTGTGCTCAGTTTGCTCACTTGCAAGGTGGGTTATAATAGATGGCAGAAGTGAACTAATGAGCTCTAATTCATAGAGCTTTGAGCTGAGTTAATATATTCAAAATGCTTAGAGCACAGTACAGCACAAAGCAACTGTTCTCAAGCATTAAAGGAATTCCTAGCTTGGGGGCGCCTGGGTGGCTCAGTGGGTTAAGCCACCGACTTTGGCTCAGGTCATGATCTCTCAGTTTGTGAGTTCGAGCCCCAAGTCGAGCCCCAAGTCGAGCCCCAAGTCAAGCCCCAAGTCAGGCTCTGTGCTGCTGGCTCAGAGCTTGGAGACTGCTTCAGATTCTGTGTCTCCCTGTCTCTCAGCCCCTCCCCTGCTCATGCTCTGTCTCTCATTGTCTCTCAATAATAAATAAACGTTAAAAAAAAAAAAAAAAAGAATTCCTAACCTGATAGAATTCCTTCGTGGGGAATTTCCACAATTCTAACACTCACATCTCCCCATCTCTCCATTTTCTGCTTTTGGTTTCCCCGAGTTCCCTTGTTAACAGGAAATAAACAATGCTAATGTTTGATGTGAACGCAGTGTTGACATAAATAAATGGTTGATGTGGATACAGAGTTTTGGGCAAAGATCACAAAATTTTACAATTCTACAATGGCCAAAGATCTATTGAAACACAGAAAGAGTTCACTACAACTAAAATTTTTAGATCCAGACAGAATAGAGGTTTGGCTTGCTTGATATAATTCTTCTACCTTATTTTCAAAAATACAACTACACATTTTGCCATTTGGGGCACATTTAATTGATAAAAAATTAAAATTTTCTAAAATTTTTCTGGCCAACATCTATTCTCAGAAAGTACTTTGTATTATATACCAGTCACATATGAGAAGTTGTGTTTCCCAATAACAGAATAAGAGCCCTAACTAGAATTTGTCAAATTAATCTACTCTGTGCTGTCTCTGAAGACATCTTGTTTGTATCTGTGAGTGAGAGTTATTGTAAATAATGGTCCTTTCATTCTCTAGTGAGAAGCCTTTTGCTGAATGATCCTTACAAAGTACCTGAAGGACTGAGCTCAGCATATTCTCAAAAAATTTATGAACATGTTCACAATTTGGGGATTTAAAAATATTATCCAACTACTTTTCTTCTCCTAACAGAATGTAATAAAGTAATAGGTAAGAGTTTCTTATTCCTGGTGGTCATGAGTGTTTAATTCTTAACCAGAAGAGAAAAGGACTCCCTCTACATTTTCAAGCTGTTTCAGAAAACAAAACTGAATGGATTTGCTGACAATCTTATGTCCAAAGAAAATGGTAGAAGTCAGTGCATTATGTAATGCAATTTTAAAACCTTCAGTTGTTTATGTGAATTTAATGGTTGATGAGATTTTTTCCCAAAATATACATGAGCATCCACATGACTATGATGAGATGAATAGGCCTAGAACCTGTGGCTTTCTTGACATGGGAAAGGAAATGATTGTAATTAATCCATTTACTTATGACAATTAAAAGATTAGCTCAGTTGATTTGCCAAGACTGTCTACAATGTTGTCATTACTTTTAAAATTAGAAAAGAGTAACAAAAATATACTCTGCTGCCTCAGCAGTTTTAGAAGGAAAAAGTCTTAATGCACCAAAAAAAAAAAAAAAAGAGAAAAACAAACACCCAGAATGATATAAGCATTTTATATTTTACCAAAAAAAAAAATATATATATATCTGCTTTTCCATCTTCAGCATCCATATCTCTTTTATGCATATTTTATGGAAATTCATTTTTTATGGTATTAAACTTGAAGCATTGATTTTAAGTTTTTAATAGCCACACATATTTTGTTATATTTTACACAGAAACATAATGTATTTAAAAATATAGACCTATTTAAGAGTAGCACTAAACCCTTCCAAATAGATATACTTTCAAGGTTATCAGATGCATCTTGATGCATAATTTGGAGATGAATGTGTTCTCTAACTGCAATTCGATTCTATTTGGGCTGCGGTTTACATAAAAATACAATTTTTAGAGAAAAATCATCATCCTATCTGAAAATGTTTCTGGGGATAGCTTGTTGTCCAGCAATCCATTCCCACAGATGATGGCAGATAAACTGCATATATTTAAAGGCAAGGAATGACACTCTGCTACAAGATGAATTAATTTATCGTTTTCACCTTAGGTGGTCCACTGGTGACGAGGGCTTAGGAACTGGATAGCTTCACTGCAGTTATGCTCCAGGAGAGCAATCTTCATCATTTCTCTTCTACTGCTTTCAAATTACATGGAGCTCTGTGCAGGAATAAACTGTAATGTATGGCTACGGCCCTAAACATGCGTATATGGCTTTACGGTATCATAAAATGAGAATCCTGTGCAGGCAATTATTATTTAAACTGCTTTACTATTGAGAAAGGCCACATGCTACATCTACATTTTTAGCTCTTTTACATAAAGATTCACCAAAACATTACTGAGAGTTAACGTGTTTCTATTCAGGAGATAGAAACAGGTATGGATTAGTTATTGAGGGGAAGATGCTCTATTGAGTACCTGACAAACTGGCCTTCAGTACAAATAACTTTATTATCTCACGTAACAAGAAGCTCAGGGAAAGGGTGTGTTAAAAGGCTGGTTGATCCAGTGGCCCAAAGGTGGTATTAAGGACCATATTTCTTTTTGGCTCCTTTCTTACCATTGTTCTTGGAGTGTTGTAATCCTCAGACTAGTTTTGCTTATTGTCAGAACATGTCTGACCCAACACAATAAAGGCAGAATCTTCCTTCTTTACCATCAGTAGGAAAATATTTCAATGTTAAATATTCATCTTTTTCTTCAATCTGGTTGAGCCTATATTAGTCTCATGTTGACTCCCTATCCAATACAGGTTGTGCCCTTAATGCTTTAAAGTTACTGGGCTCTGTTGCTAAAGTGCTATCATTTGAAGAAGAATGAATAGTTGGATAATATCAGGGTGCCTGTCAGTAAAGAATAAGGGGAAAATGACTGCTCTCATATGAAATCAACAGTGTCCACAAGAAATAACCAGGACAGACATGAATACCCAACTCAAACAAGTCATGTGCTATGAACTCGACTGATCTCTGGCAAATTATCAACCCCTGGAACTCATTTTTCATCTGCAAAATAAAGATTAGAATGTTGTCTTCTTAGCATGGTTTTGATGATTAAAAATAATATATACGAATCATTTAGCACAGAGCCTGACACATATAAAGGTACAAAAGTACATGCTCAAAAGAGGTAGCAAGAAGGAGAAATTATTGCTGTTGTTTTTGTTACTAGTGTCATGGGCTGTAATATGGATGACCTGACAGCTGGCATACAGCTAGTAGAGCAAATTTATTCCAAGGAAAAGCAAATGTCACTCTCCAGAATACAACTAATTATCTTGTAAAGATGTTCATCAGGATCTACTGAGACTTAACCATTTAGAAAATAACTATATGGATCCCGTGACAGCAGACGTCACTTCAGAAATAAGTCAGGGACTCCAGGGTTGTCACAATGCCAGCCCTCATCCTGGTTCTCCATCCTGCCTGGGATAGGAGGGAATAGAGAGGCTTAATATCTTCCATGGGTCCTAAAGCTAAATAGGGTAACATGATGATTTCCTACGGAATTCTTCTGAGCTAACAGTATATATATGTTCCAATAGATCAATGCAGCTTTTCTCTTATTTTAGGGCAAAGTGAGTCTTGATGGTGTCTTAATTGATACATTCATAATTGGTTTTTAATGCAGTTTTAAACCTGTGAAATTTATTCTAATGGTATAAATCTGTTATTCTTTCCTACTACAAAGTGCTACCTATCTTTCTTTACAGAATACAGTTATCTTCCAAAAAACTTTCTGTTTTGATTGCTATAGGATGCATTATATAACTGATTCTTATGCCAAGAAGGTACAAGTTAATACTTTAATATAAATATAAATTATTTCCCAGACAATGACTCATTCATGGTTTAATTCAATAGATCTAAAATGTATTTAAAGCCTGTCTGGCTACCTTCCTGCAAAATGCTGTAATCATCCTTCTAACCCCTTCTTTTTCTTCCTATTTTTATCTCTTTATTCATATTTCAAGGTGCAATAGTGATGTACGTCTTCCTCACTCTATCTGTGATATATGATATACACATTAAAAGGCAGCAATCAAGTGCAGGTGTATTGATTAAATTAGGCTGTCATGAGGACGAGGCAGAAGAATTTTATATTTATTTAAGTCTCTCCATGTACTAATGCTGCCTGCCACTGTCCTCCACAGAATGTTTACTTTGGTTTCAGTACAGAAAACATAAGTTTCAATGTATAAATTAAATTTTGGGAACAATAAATTCATAATTGTTTCTTTAAAAATGGAATATCATGTATTTGGTGATGGGGCAGAGCAAATGTTTGTGTTTAAAGGAGTTGTTTTTGAGCGTTAATAAAACAGGGAGGGAAATTGAAATATATTTAAAGTAAATTTACCTTACTTTTGAAAAGATTTAAAATTTAAAATACAAATAAAACATAATTGATAAAGCATACAAAAAAGTTAAAGGTAAATAGGTCAAATCCTGAGCAAAATCTGTACTTACCATATATCTTAGTGACCTTGGGCTGCTGTAACAAAACACCATGGACAAGGTGGCTTTAGAAACAGGCATTCATTTCTCACAGTTCTAAAGGCTAGGAAGTACAAGATTAAGGTGTTCCCAGATTCAGCCCATTTCCTAGCTTTCCACATTCTGGTTCTGTCTTCACATGGAGGAAAAAGTGCTAGTGACTTTTTCCCTTCTTGTAAGGGCAGCAATTCTATCTTGGGGATTCCCCCCAGCTCTAAACCTAATCATCTCTCAAAGGCCCCACCTCCTAATAACATAACATTAGGGGTTAGGGCTTCCACATATGAATTTCAGTCCATATACACTGTGACACAACAATTTCATGACTAGATGTTTATGCAGAAGAAAAATGATAAAGTTATGTCCATACAAAGATTCATGCATAAATGTTTATAGCAGCTTTACCCATAATTGCCAAAAACTAGAAGCAACTCAAATGTCTTCAACTGTAGAACATATGAATAATTTCTGATACAATCATAAAATGATATACTAATCAGCAAGCTATTGATTTCTATAATAACATGGGTGCATTTCAAAAGCATTGTGCTAAGTGAAAGAAGGCAGACAGAGAAATCAACTATGTGCTTCTGTTTAGGTGACATCCCAAAATACGAAAAATTATAGGGAAGAAATCAGATCAATAGTTGCCAGAAGCTGGGGTTAGAAGAGGGAATTGGCTGTACAGGAGCACATAGGAAATTTGAGGTTGATGAAAATATTCTATATGTTAATTGTGCCAGTTGTTATATGACAATAAAAATTCATCAAAATTCATGGAACTGTTCACCTATACAAAAATTATTCCTCAAGAAACACTGACAAAAAACCCTGGGCTAACATATTCAAAGGATGCCCTTAGAAAATTCCTTTGAACAGACATAACTACCAACCCAGTTATTCATTAATGGTTAGCCATTAAAAATTAAATAGAACCCTAATTTTTGAGTGCTGAAACGACCTATACACTGGTTTCCACTTGTGAGAAATATCATTCTTATGACCTGGTTGTCTCAGAACTCCAGAATTACCTTAATGAACTCTAGGGGTTGCCTTGGGCATAGGCAGAATATTCTAGCTGCATGACTGTGTATTGAAGAACCTCAAGCTCAGCCTATTCAAAAGTCTTCCCCCTGGTTTCCCAATGGTCATGAAATTTCCATCAGTATCTCTCTTTCAGATTAAGGAACTGGAACAAGAAACTGGGATAGGAACTTTGAAGATGATATCAAGGCTAACACAACTCATTGAGAAGCCACAGGAATTAATGAGACATCCCAAGAGAAGCATGTTAAAGGAGCATTCTAACACACATCTGTCTTGATTCTGATCTTCTCTTTTCACTGAAAGACAATATAACAGAATTAAGACAGAGGTGATTAAGAAGAGGGATTTTAAATGGTGGCTTTGCCCCTTAGAGCTCTGCTCTGTTAGTCAGATTCCTTAGCTACTTTAGGTCTCAGTTTCCTCATCAGTAAAAAGGAGAAGAATAATATTTAACACTCAGAGTGGTTTACAGAGCACACACACATACTCACCTTATATGGTTAACATTCAGCGCATATACGTATAGTAACTGACACATAGTAAGTGCTTAGTAATGGGAGCTATATTAACAGTTATTATTACAGCATCCCTTCCCAATGTAAGCCTTTTTAATGTGTAAGACAGTGTTCAATGTTGGTGGAATAACAAACCTCCTCTACACTTAGTAGCTTAAATTAAAAGGTGTTTTATTATTATCAGTTGGGCAGTTCTGTGGCTATGTACCAGGCTTCACTGATCTTGTATCACTGGGCTTGCTCTTGTATCTTTGGTCAGCTGGCAGAGTATCTGGGGACTGGCTCTCATCAGGGATGACAGTGGTTATTGGGCCTCCTGTCTCATTATCTAGCAGGCTAGTTTGGGCTTGTTCACACAGTGGAGGTAGATTCCCAGGAGGTTAATAAAGGGAAAAGCCTCTTGACTTCTAAGCTCATAACTGACATAAGACACAGACTAGCCCCTTCTCTCCTGATGCTTACTGTTAATATTCTTTAGTCTTCAGACATCCCCAGTTTTTTTTGTTTTTGTTTTTGTTTTTGTTTTTGTTTTTGTTTTTGTTTTTGTTTTTGCTTTTTTTCTGGTTCTGGTTCATAACAGATTCCTAAGCATGTCTAATAAAGTGTAGCTTACAGCCCTCACACATAGCAGCTCTAAACAAAAATACTATGCATAACAGATACCTAAGATAACAGAGTCATGTACCTTGCATATTAATTGATCAGTAGACTTGACACTTCTCCACTGAATCTCATAATTCCTTATCTATCATCCCTTCTTTCATTATATTATGGTTGTTTATTTATACTCATGACATGACATATTATTTCTGGAAGATAGGGATTCAGTTTTATGCTCTTTATATCCTCACTGCCTGGTACATATCTGTTAAATAAACACTATTAGAATGATCATATTGCAAGCAAGAGAGATGACTTCGATCAGGGATTATCAAGGGATAGTCTAAGAATTAAGGTGAATCATGAAGTCTGGGAAAGAATTCTATTTGGAGAAAAGATTTAGTGAGCATTCCCACCAACATGAAGGAAGCCTGAAGTCAGAAACAGACAATGGGGATAAAACAAGCAAAGAAGACTCATTTGCTTGGCTGGAGCAAAATATGTGCCTAGAGCATTAATGGTAGTTGGGACTAGAAATAAAGTCAGAAAAAGAATGCAAAGAGCCCCAGGTTAAAGAATTTACTTTAAATCCATTTATTATTTAATTAATGAGAGATAATTAACTTATTAATTAAATAATGAATGATAATTGAGCCATTAACTCTCATTGCCCATTAAGTTTATCAGACTAGTTAGACTTTACCTTGATAAACAAGGACATGGACAAATTAACCACAGATAATTACACTCTAAAGGGGGGTGACATTGATGAAAAGGGTCAATACATAGCATTTTGTATGGAAAAGTCAAGTTCCTGTGGATTATGGGAGTCATTAGGAATACCTGCAAACTGCAAGGACTTAAAGAGAGAGCAGATATTGATAGAAAGGTAAGTCACAGATTGTGAAGATCCTTCATACTGGAGTCTCTGAAATGTACAGGCAGGGTTATGAAGATATATTCTCAACCAACATTAAACACAGTACACATAAATTTCCCCTCTCTTTCATTGACCAGAACTTAGTTGCAAGGGCTCAATCTCCTGCAAGGAAGCCTGGGAAATGTAGTCCTTTTTTGGCTTATCCAACTTTGATCGCTGAAAACATTATACAAAAAGTTGCACAATATAGTTCAACATTTTGTGCAGGGCACGATGTAACAGTTAGCAAGGTATGCTCCATACATACAAGTGTTTTTTTTCAAAATATTTAGGATTATCAGGTTTACTTGTGGCAAATAACAAAAGGGGAAGAGAACCATCTTACAATGTTTGGAGGAGAGAGAGTAAGACAGTTACAAAAACAAAAACAAAAACAAAATCAAAACAAAACAAAACAAGACCAAAACAAAAAAAAACAGTTTCCTTTAGTTGTCAGGAAGGAGTGAAATATGGACAGGCACTCCATTGGGTAATCCTTTATGTAGGGGTCACCAGGAGATTCAACAGTATAGTTCACTCAGTCTATCACACAAAGTAACCCCTGCCTCCCATTCTATCATAACAACTTAGCATATCTTAACTTTTGTCTTTTCTCTTTATCCTTGCTGCCTGTTAACCATTAACAAAACACAAAGTTTTGTGTTTTGTTATTTATTTTAGCATAAGAGTTACTCATGAACTTAAATAATCCCCAAAGAACAGGATTTATTTACCCCTCAAGGACTTATTTATTAGTAAAAGCTAATAGAAGCGTATTTTGGTTATGTTTTCATATTAACAAATCTTGGATATAAGCTGAAATCCAAATATATCTTCAAGACTTTATTTTCACTTCAACAACCCAAGACAGATTTTTTCCTCAAACCTGGACTATTGACAGAATTGTTTCTTAACTGGTATCACAGTCCTTCACACCTTTAATATTTAATATTTATAAAAGCAAAGCAGCATTCCTAAATCCTGCCTGCCTTATGTCATCCCTCTGCTCAAATTTTAATGGTTCCCTTCTTCCTAAAAGAGACATATTAAGCTCTTAACTTTCCATTTAATGCTTTCCAAATTCAGACCCTAAATGTATCATTGCCTAAGCCTTTTTAGCCAGACAGGTTGATCTATCCCCAGACATACCTTACTCAGCCTTTCCCTTTTGGTTTTATAGGTGATTCCGTTCTTCCATCTTTTTCTATCTTATTCCTACCAAATCTAGAGGCCTCTGTAGACAGCAAATTTCACTTTAAATCAGGGCAACCTCATGAATCACCTTTCAATAAATGGGAATTCAGCCTCTGTCTCTTTCTGTCTTGTTGCTAGTTCTGGAAAGCAAGCCTCCTAATTCTACAACTGATCCCCACATTGTTTCTCAGTTCCCATTAATCTTTCCAAATAGAGTGGTATATTCCTGTGGATTTCTTCCCAGGCCAGAACTGGAATCCTAATGCTGAGCCTCAGTGCACTAAGGCCATTTACCTACTGTTTTCAGACTTTCCTGTCATTGACTTCCAGCCGGCTAGCCTAGGATGATGAATGCTCTTGGACCTAACTGCTGGGTCATCCATTAATGCAGGTAGGAACCCCTGATACCAGAAATTTTTCTGATTAATAATTCATTATTGTAGCTTGCTGTTTGGGTGGAAACAGATCAGTGGTGGGTTCCGCCTTGAGGCTAGTGTCTAGGGGGTAAGAATATCTTAGCAATGTTGTAAGCATGAGGTAAATCCTAGGAGGTCAGACTTAGATAGCATTCCATGAGGACTCAGGAAGTTTGGATGGGATGAGTATGATGTTAAAAAAGAAAATATAAAAGAACTGGGTTCTAGAAGTAAAACTATAGAAAGAAGCAGTGCAAAACTAACAATACCTAACATTTATAGAAGGCATTGCCTTAGCACAGGCACTTCTAAGCTCTTTATTTACATTCACTTACTTACTAACCACAAACATCCAATGAGGTAGATTCCATTATTATGCACACTTTCTAGATAAAGGAGATGATGCACAGAGGTTAAATAAATTGCCCAAGGACAGACACACAGTTTACAAGTGGCAGAACTTGTATTTCAAGCAAACATAGTTTGATTCCAGAAACTTCATTCTTGAACATTATAAAATATTGCCAATATGTAAAGTGCAACTTCTCAATTTTGTTAAGTACAAAACTTGGCAATATTATGCCTATAATAAAGACTCCCATGATGCCTGTTACTGCTGTTGCCCATTAAATAGTAAATAACAATTATGTGATGGATCAGTTAACATTTTAAAGCAAAGCTTCACTTTAGCTTCATTAAGTTTATTTTGAAGAAGACATATTAATGACTCTTTCTTAAGAAATCCTGCTGATTATCCTAATCCACAATTTTATGACAAGACGTAATTGAGCATTAGAGAAAGGAACCAGAATTTATGGAAAATTTACATTCGAGATAATTTTAAGATTGTGGACAGAGCTGATGCCACCAAGGCAATAACTGAGGCCCTTCAGCTTGGAGAGGACTACACAGTAGTGTCCACTGTTGTTGCAAGATTTTTTTTCTATTTACCTCAATGCCCAGGGTTCATTGTCTCATCGTTTTGAAGAACGAAGGGGTGAAAACAAAATAAAATGAGAAGCAGGCAAAAATTTGTTAGAGTATAAAATAAGATCAGAAAATAAGAATAGTATGAAAACTCTCTTTGCAGAGAGTGGGTATTCAAAAGTGAATGCCCTTGACTACAGGGAAGGGTCTTTGTTTTATGAGGTTTTGGTCTTCATCCCCCCTTTCCCTCCCCCCCACCTTCCTTCTCAGGTCCTACCCTTATTGGCTTGATAGCTCTAGGTGCTGGCTTGTCCATCCTGATTGGCTTGATTCCATTGTATGAATATGTCATTTTTTCATGGGTCATATGTTTTATGGCCTACTACTTATCATTAATTAGGTCTTCTGTCAAATTCCTGAGGGGAAGCTGAGGGGAGTAGGTGGTGTCTGTTACATTCTTAAGAGGAACCTTATGCCCAAGGGGGTTTGCTGCGGTCAGGCACTTCCAGCATCGTTCCAAAGTATGTGTTTTTCCCCACCTAGGGACCTCAGGTCCTAACCTTTCCCTCTCTGCCTACTGAATCCTATCTTTTCCTATCATATTGTAACAGGTTTTCAGCCAGGTGGATGGACAGTGGGTCCCAAGATGGAGCAAGTGCTCCCAGGTTCAGCCATGGATCTATACTACCAAACAAAAAATAAGAAATACCTAGAAGAGAGAATCATGAAAAACCAGAGAGGAAAGTGAAAGGAGGATGGTCACAGGATATGGGTGGCTTGGAGTGGGGCTCTTAGTCCTAACATGACACTGTTTGAGTTATATTCAAGTACATCCTGAGCTTAATCCTGCAGCTGTGCTGAGAATCTCTGGGAGCCTATTCAGAAACCCTAAGAAATTACCCTTCTTCCCTGTGTCACAACAGCTAAAGGAACAGGGAATTTTTGTTATATGAGTAGATGCCTTTATCATTAACTCACCTGAAGTCAATTTAGATTGTTATGTCACTGATACTATGTCAGAAGCTTTACATAAGACAGCTAACTTAATTCAGTAACTCAGAACAAAACTTATCATTTCTTCATTTTTAGTGGGGAGGAAAAAAAAACAAGTCTCAAAAAGTCTAACCTTTGAAATATTTGTTCTAACATTTCACATCTGGCGTAAGTGGTGAACCAAAACTTTGAACTCAAGGCTGTCCACATCTTGTGCTTTCTGCTAAACTCTGCTTCTTTTTACTTGAAGAAAAGAAGTACCATTGTTTTCTGTATGCAAATCAAGCTTCTCCTCTGCAAAGAAGTTGAATTGCTTCAGGGAAAAAAGAGTAAGCAGAAAGTACACTCCTCTGATTAAGGGTGGAAAAATTGTAGGAAGAAGTTACCTCCTCAGTGAAAGGACCTTCCAGTTATCAGTTTTTACTGCCTTGGGGAGAAAAATAAAGGCAGACATAACCTATTTGTGAAGGTATTCCTTGTCACAAATGCAAATGATTTGGGTCTACTCATGAATAATAAGTGCCCAGTGTGTGTGTGTGATTGTATTTCCCTGGGAGGGAAGGATAAAGAAAACTATACACATGTGGAGAGAGAGTAAGTGTAAAAGTGACTAGTCACCTGTACACTGTACTATTTTTAAATATTATTATATGCAGTTCATTGCAGAGTTTTCTGTCCATTGAATCTTTGGTGAGGGTCAAATTACATGCATTACAAAAAAGGCTGGGATTTATAGGTTAGGGGAAGGGAGAATAATTGATAAGTATTGAGCATCTATTCTGCTCTGTCCTATGTTAGCTGTTCTCCAATGTGAGACAGCCAGGATTTAAATCCATGTTTGGAAAAAAAAATTCATGTCAATCTTTCTCCAAAGTTCATCCTCTTTCCACTAAAGGTAGTTTGTAGGTCCTTAAACATTTATCATTTCAGGTAGACCAAAATATTCAATCTACTCATACTAAATTACTGAAGCAATCACCTATTTTCTGAGTTTGCCTATAGTGTTCTTACACTTCAATCCATCAATTATAATGTTTCTAAACTTAAATGCTCCTAGTTTTCCAAAAAATAAAATCCAGAGTTCCCAGTCTGGTTCCACTGAAGCTGTCTAATTGTACCTTCCATTTCTTACCACCACTGATCTCCCATCCCATGTCAAGATCTCTTGACATGTCTGTTGAGTACAAACCATGCTTTTTTGTTTTTGTTTTGAACATTTGTTCTTGCTACACGAACAGTCTGGGTTATATTTTTCCTCTTTCAAACCTTTGAGTTCAGAGGACTATTCCCAACCTTGATACTTACTGCTTTCACCTTTTATAAGTACTGCTTTTTTTCTTGCTACTTCTTACATATATTTATGTTTTGTTCTGCCATCTGACTGCCTGCTCCTCGAGACAGTAACTCTATTTTATATTTTAAGTGAATTTAACAAACAGCTTTTGAGAATGAATTATGAGCCAGGCCATATGCTGGATGCATTAGACAAGGAGATACAAAGCTACGGCATCTTACTAAAAGATTTACCCATATGCTTATCCCACATAGTGTCCAGGACCATGGTTCTCATACAGCAAGTGCTCAGTAAACACACATAGGAGAGAAAAGCTGAAATGAAATTAAGAATGATCTTCCATTCTGAATGATCTCCAAGTTGATTTAAGTTTGCATATATGCTGTTAATGCCACGCAGCTAATTGCATCTTCAGCTCATTGGTGCTTCTGGGTTGCACTCCATTGTGTAACACAGGGTTTTCTCAAGTTTAATCCGTTCACGTGCTATGCCTCCATGCTATGCCTCTGCTCATACATTCTGAACGTCATTTTGCTTTCTCTATGTGACTTCGACTCCATCATGTTTCTCCCCTCCCTTTTCCTTTATTTTCTCCTGTTTTTTGTTTTTTTGTTTTTTTTTTTTTTTTTGCCACAGGAGAGGCATTTGCCTAGAGAGAGCCACTGAACTTCCAGAAAGAATATAGCTAACAACAACAACAACAACAAAAAGACTTGTTGGTCCTGAGCTCTTTTCTTTTTTGACAGTCACAAAGGTTACTATCATGGCTATTATGGTCTGGATGGTATTCATGAACACTAATTAATTAATTAAACTTAAGCTATTAAGGCCTCGGAGCTTAGATACCCAAGACCCATTGGCTTTCCTGGTTTGCAGTTGTGAAGACTCAAATTAACAGCCTTGTAATTATTGATCGAGTTCTTTTGCTTCAAACTACTGAACGAACACAGGTTTGATTCTAGCATTCCACTGTGTGACTTCCAGGTTCTATTATCACCAAATGTTTTAGGAGAGGATTTTTTTTTTCCTTTTACATTTCAGGAAAATAAACGTTCTTTAGAAGAAATATATGAGGATCATTTTAAAGAATCCTAGTTTAATAAGCACACTTGTTAGTAAATCAGTGCATAGCGACAACAACTAACTTCTATAGTTTTAGTGGTTTGGGGCCGCATTGGGGGAAGAAAGTGTGTGTGTGTGTGTGTGTGTGTGTGTGCATATATCCATGCACATACATACTCAAACTTACATGGGTATGTACACATTGCATACATACACACACATGCACAAACACACCCACGTGTATAGGTATACGGGGATGTGGAATTATCATATATTGTGTATGGTATGACATATTCAACTTCAATATCCTCCTGCAATATTAACAATAATTATTTGTTGAGTGCTTACAATTGCCAGATTCTATAGTTAAGATTTTACAAGCACTATCTTAGTATATCCTGTCAGCAGCACCAAGACTTATTATTCCGCATTTTGCAAATGAGGAAACTGAGGCTCACAGTAGCTAAGGTTAATTTACCTAAGACAAAATTCAATGCTTGGTCTTCCAGACAGCCTCTCAAATGATTTATATTCTTCTCTTCCCTGATCTGATTACTTGGTTGTGCTTTGACTGTCTCTCAGTTTCCCCTTGTCTCTCGATCTGGCTGTCCTTTGGCAACTTCTCAAAATCAACTGCAATCATATCCTGAGCATCAATTTCTAGGAATTGAGAGTTGATGCTAGGGTGGGAAAGAAAGAAACGTGCAATTCAGTAGAATTGGCAGCATTTAAACAGAAACAGATACCTGCTGCATCACAGAACTTCAGATCCTAACGGTTGGAAAATGTCTGATACTCAAATACTTACTCCCTTTTCTTCTTTGTACTAAACATGCGCAGGTGACAAAGGACTATAGTGTCACTTGTGAGTATGACATCGGCAGAAAACCAAATCCATGGCTATAAAGCACATACAGTTTATTTGTGTTATTTGTAAGATAAAAAAAACACCTGGTGTTTTAATTGTGTTCTTTGTAGATATTTTATTAAGTCCCATGGCTCCTTCCTCAATATTTAAAGTAAGTTAATTTTACTTTGCCATTCATTTCAACTAACTTGTGAATTCCTTCCATGTGATTTCATCTATTTGTATAATATTGCAATGGGCACAATGGATTTTGCTATGTTTGTGTCATATATCTTAGATTGCAACTTGGAAACCCTATCAAACACAAGAGAGTTTGTCTGTCACAAGGAGTCAGAAACCATTTTGAAGATGCTCCCTTTTGTGAAGTATGGGACAATTTGAACCTTGACAAAGATAATAAGGGTGAAGGGATTGGAATACATCAAATATTTAAAAATCCCTGTATTTATAATAATACTAAGCATTGTACTGATCACCTTTGGAAGATGCTAGAGAAACCAACTTATGATTTTGAAAATAATAAAGGGAAATAATCGATTATGACTGATATTTCATGGTAATCTAATAGTAAATGAAGAAAGGATTTGTTTATGAAGTATTGCAGCTAACAGATGGAGAAGAATTAGAATATCAATATTTTGCAACTGTAACATATTAACAGAAGCAAAGTTCCTAATGTCCCTAAAAGAAAAATGACATGAAATAATATGCCTTCTGATTAGATTACACAATGCTTATTCAGTGATTTTGCTTAAATAAGTTGAATTTGCTTCCAAATTTGAGTTGCATACAAATCTAGGGGTCTTGTCAAAATGCAGATTCTGATTCAGTAGGGCTGGGATGTGGGGGGGATTCTGTGGGAGATGCTGGGGCTATGGGTCCAGGGACCACAGCTGGAGTGACAAAGCCTTATGTCTCATGACCATCACTGACCTAACTCACTCACTTCCCAGATGCTCTAACAGAGCATAACAGAGAGGATAAAAGCATCGACCCCAGAACCAAACTGCTGGGTTTAAATCCTGTCTCTACCAATTCTGTATGGCTTGAAGCAAATTATTTTTCTTCTCTGTGACACAGTTTTCTTATCTGTAAAATTAAGATAATAAAGTTAAGATCAAATGTGCTGATAGTCACAAGACACTTAAAACAACAAACTGATAGATAAATAGGTTTTTCTTCTTGCCTCCAGTCCTACCATCTATACTTTCATCGGAGTAATTTATCTAAAATGAAATCCGATCACGTCCCTTCCCAGTATGAACCCCCCACACCTTTACAATGACAACTTTTACAAGGCAAAGCCATCTCTAATTCTCATCCTTGCCCCTCAAAGCTCAGTCCATGTGCCAACAACATTGCCAGCAAATGCAAGGGAGCTTGTTAAACATGCAGAATCTCAGGCCCCATCCCAAACTTAAAGAAGCACTACCTGAATTTTAACAAGATCCCCAGTGATCTGAAGACACTGGAGAGTACTGCTTGAATTCAATCTTCCACCACGTCACATCCTGCATTTACTGTACCAGAAATATCCACTGATTCAGTTTCATGGAACACATCCCATTGTCTTTTCAACTCCATACCCTGTGTATGGTGTATTCTCTGCCTTCAATGCCCCCATCTTCTCTTCTTTTCTCCTGGGTCACTCCTGCTCAGCCTTTGAAATTAACACAGGAATCAGCTTCGCTGAGAAACGTTCCCTGTCCACCCCCACTAGGTTCCCTCCTCTAAGCTCTCCTGACACCTTCCTTTCTGTAGCCTACATTTTACAACACTATCTGTTTATTTTCTCCTACAGGTTATATTAACTGCTATATATATATATGTGTGTGTGTGTATATATATATATATATATATATATATATATATATATATATTCATTCCAAGTTTATACATTTTATATATATAAACTCTAAGAGCTTAAACAATTCTGTAAAAACTAAGTACCTTTGTTAAATGTTTTTGAATAAATAACATATCTTCTAGACAAATAATCAGTTGTTCTTGAAGAAAGTTAGTAAATAGAAATATTACTCTACCCCCCACTCCCTCACACATACCCCTTTTCTTATCAGCAGCTGTGACTTTCTTAAAGTCACTGAGTTACTACTTAAGAGAAAACAGATATGACTGCTGATTTCAGAATCTTAGAGAATGATCATTTTTTCTCACACCAGCCAGCATCGTGACAGGAAGTGATGGGAACAGCTAAGGAAAGAACACACTTGAGCAAAGTCTGGCTGCATTAGATTGTTGAACAGAAATATTGTGTCATCTCCATGAGTAGAGTGTTTTATATGCATTAATAGCATATTCAGACTAGTATTACCTCCATGTTACAACCGTGCAGTCCTTTCTCCTCCTCTATCCCACCAGCTGCTCTTTTCCATCAGCATGGTAAACAGCAGACTAATTGGAGGAGAGGCAGGAAAACTATACCTGTCTTTCACTCCCAAAGTGGAAATGCCTGTTCTTAGTGGTGTCATAAGGCAATCTTGATTTTCCTTTCCTAGGCTCTTGAGCTGAGACAAATCTGAGTTCTGCTCATATTTTGGTGCCAGTTGAATGAATTAAATACATATAGAAAGTAAAATCATGAAATGAAACTCAAAGATTTCAGCTCAGACTACTTATCTATATCCCAGTCACAAAGGTAACTATAAACTGTTGAATGATAAAAGAGAACTCAAAACGATAGAATGAGAAAGTGATATCTGTGAAATCAAATGGAAGTAGAATTCTAGTCAAGGCAGGCCAATTGCCATCTTAAACCCTAGCAAGCAAGACTTATCTGGTTCTATTTATGTATCTGTTTTTATACTTCTCTTATAATGCACATTGATTTTTAAATAAAAAGGTTGCAAAGAAATGGAAAACAGTATTGCAAAATATTATGTACTAATAAGGAATGACCTGTAACATGGGTCAGAATAGTTACAAAATTGCTTAAATCTATGCATTTCTGAGATCAGTAAAGAAGACCCCTTTTAGTCATAAGCAAGAAACTAATTAAAAAATGTCTCTCTGATGTTAAGTCTGAATTTGTGAATAAAGAAAGTTAGTGCTGAAATATGAACTGTTCTTTGACATATACTGTTATTCATATTATAAAAACTACATACATTTACCATGCATGTCCCTACTTATAAAATTCTTTTAGAGGAGGACCTGGGTGGCTCAGTCAGTTAAGCGTCTGACTTCAGCTCAGGTCATGATCTCGATCTTACAGTCTGTGAGTTCGAGCCCTGCTTTGGGCTCTGTGCTGACAGCTCAGAGCCTGGAGCCTGCTTCAGATTCTGTGTCTCCCTCTCTCTCTGCCCCTCCCCCACTTACACTCTGTCTCTCTCTAAAAATGAATAAACATTAAATTTTTTAAAATAAAATAAAATCTGGGGCACCTGGGTGGCTCGGTCGGTTAAGCGTCCGACTTCGGCTCAGGTCATGATCTCAAGGTCCTTGAGTTCGAGCCCCGCGTCGGGCTCTGTGCTGACAGCTCAGAGCCTGGAGCCTGTTTCAGATTCTGTGTCTCCCTCTCTCTCTGCCCCTCCCCTGTTCATGCTCTGTCTCTCTCTGTCTCAAAAATAAATAAACGTTAAAAAAATTTTTTTTAAAATAATAAAATAAAATAAAATCCTCTTGGATTATGATAATATGTATAGATTAAGTACCTCAATGTCCACGTTTTTCATTTTCTAAATCGTTAAAATTCCAGGTTTTCCTTTTTTTCTGGTTTGAATTCTTTAAGTAACCTAAGAGTAATTTATACTTTTTCTAGTGTCTGAAACTGTTACTTCCAGATTACTTAGTCCATAATTAGACACTTGCTTCAACTTTTTCGATTTTGCTAAGTATACATATTTCTATAACCAGGTATGTTGATATTTTCTGGGCATGTTCACTGTTATTTTCTATTCATCTTAAACATTTTACTTAAGGACAGGTTCTATAGTTAAGTTCTGTCCAAGGCTTTGGCAAAGAGCACTTCAAAAATATGTTTTAAAAGTTTTTCTGCTTCATCAAATCTGGTGTAGGAGTCATCTGCCTGTCTCTTAATCACTCCTGGGAAGAGAAGAAATGTTTTGACAATAAGCTATTCAGGAAGTTCAGCTCATGAGATCTAATTAAAATAATAACCTGACATGCATGTTCTTCTTGGATTAGTGTCTTATGAATCAGTTGTTCACGACTTTCCAGAGACAAATCAAATCAGAGCACAACTGTTAATTAGAATGAGAAACTGGCTAATTCATAATCAGAGTTGTTGACTTAAAAACATAAATGTCAAATGTCAAGTGCAATGACTCACTAAAACATAAGGTAACATTAGCTCCTGAAATATTAGAAAAAATATTTTGCTACCATATAATAAAAATAATAAAGAAGGAGGAGGAGGGGGAGGAGGAGGAGGAGAGGAAGAGGGAGAAGAAGAGGAAGAAGAAGAAGAAAGAGAAGAAGAAGAAGAAGGGGAAGGAGAAGGGGAAGGAGAAGGAGAAGGGGAGGAGGAAGGGGGGGAGGAGGAGGACGACGACCACAAGGAGGAGGAGAGGAAAAAGAAAAGAAGGAGGAGGTGGAAGAAAAGGTCACATTATAAATTCAAGTAAATGATATTCACAATGATATATTTCCATGTCCTTATGTGAAAACTCTCACCAAACTATATAGTGGTGTCTATATGACAAATATAGACACTATATGACAAATGAGCCTTAGAAAAGCTATAGGACTTGCCCAGTGACACACAGTGAGAAAGTGAGAGAGTGGCAGAATCAGGAATAGACCTCATGGTTGCTGACATCATTATCTGATATTTCAATATCGGTTTCTCTATACATACTTATAAGGCATATATCTAGATAACTAAAAGGTTGTTGGCAGTAAGGCTATTATAATAAATTTTCACTTTATTTTCTGCATATCAAATGTCTACAATGTAATTTCTACTGTGGAATGCACACAGAGACTTTGGGGGAAAGTTGTGTGTTTTGGCATCAAACCATATCTTAGATCGAAATATCAGCACTACTGCTTACTGAACAGGGAAGTCTTTAATATTCTTAAATCTCAGTATCTTTGGCTGTTAAAAAAGAAATACCAACTTCCATATATTTTTGAATGTTGAATGAGATATGTGTATATTGTTACTGAAGAAACTATTTTTGAATCTTATTGGTTGAAGATACTCTGCATTAGCTTTGCTACTTTCTTGTCTTTACTTTCTTACTACAGATGTACTGGCTAATGCTTTTAGCATTGGTTAGATCATGGTGTAATAAATGTTATGGGTTGAGTTCTTGCAGCTGGTTTTTACTTCAATAGCCAGTCCATCAATAACACATACCGATGCGAACTGTAAAGTGTAAATACAGGATTTTCAACAATTACCCATGTTGTCTTGAATGAGAAAAGGCAATCAACAAAGTCAATGCTAAGATGGCACTAAAGTTAGAGTTTTCTAGCAAGGAATTTAAAGCAGCCATCACAAGGATATTTCAATTAAAAATTATAAACATGTTTAAAATATATTTTAAAAGTAGAAAGCCTAAGTGAGAAATTGAAAATATAAAGAAAACCAAATGGAAATTTTATAAATGAAAAGGACAAAATCCAAGATCAAACATCCATTGGATGGGCTCAACAGCAAAATGGAGAACATAGAAGAAAAAATCACTGCATTTGAATTAGAACAACAGAGATAACCCTTTGTGGCTTACAAAGAAAAAATAGACAAAATAGACATAAAAAATTGAACAGAATTTTAGGGGCATGTGGGTTTATAACAAAAGATCTGGCTTTTTTTTTTTTTTGTCATCAGCATCCCAGAAAGAGAAAGAAGATAGAACAGAGAAAGTGTCTGTAAAATTAATGGCCAGAAATATTCCAAATTTGTTAAAAGACACAAACCTACTGATTCATGAAGCTGAAAGAAAAACAGGATAAACCCAAAGAAAGGTGTTCCAAGGCACATCATTATCAAGCTTCTGAAAACTAAAGACAAAGAAAAAATCTTGAAAGTAATTGGAAAAATTTGACATCTTATCTGTAGGGAAAAAAACCAATTCAATTGGCAGTGGAATCTCATCGTGACAGTGGAGGCCAAAAAGGAACAGAACAAAATTTTTCAAGTGCTAAAAGAGAAGAATTATCAACCCCAATTCTATATCTTGGCAAATTCCCACCTTCAGGAATGAAAGAGAATAAAGGCCTTCTCAAATGAAGGAAACTAGAAAATTTGTAAGCAACAGACTAATCTAAAAGAATGGTAAGTTAAGTTTTGAAACCAAAAAGAAATGATAAAAAAGAAATCTTAGAATATCAGGAAGGAATAAAGAACAATGGAAAGAACAGAAACATAGTTAAATAAATAGGCTCTTATAATGTAACACTTAGGGCAACTACTAAAAATATATACTAACAGGTATACCCCAAAATACTATAGATAAGTCAAAATAGAATTTTCTATTCTATTTTCTATTCACTGCCCTGACAGTGCAGAGCCTGCTGGAAATTCTCCTTCTGCTCTCTCTCTGCCCCTCCCCTGCTTGTGTGCATGCTCTCTCACTCTCTTTCTCTCTTTTTCTCTCAAAGTAAATAAATAAATACTTAAAAAATAAAAATAAAGGGATAGCCTGAGCATTATCTTTGTGGTGATAGAATAATTATATAGCGTGATTGGAGTGGTAGTTACATGACTCTACACATGTAATAAAAGGACATAGTGCTATACACATATATTTTACCAGTGTCAACTTCCTGGTTTTAATATATAAATAAATAAATATTTAATTATATAAAATGTAACTATTAGGGGATCTGGACCAACAGTAAATGGGACCTCTTAAATATTCTTGGCTAATATCTCTGGATCTATAATTATTTTGAAATAAAAAGTATTTAAAAAGAAAAAAGTGCAAAAAATTAGAAAAGAAAAACATGTAAATATTTTTATTTCAAGGAACCTAGAGAAAGGATCACATAGCACAGTGGTGCTGGGAAAAGCAATGAAAGTTCAAGATCAACAGAGAGAAAAATTACTGGTTGGAAAGAGACCTGTTGTGAGTTGTGAAGAAAGACAATTATAGTTACAACAAAAATTATATTTAAAAACCTGTAAAGAGAAATGCATTGCGCATATCTGCATTTGTGTGTGTGTGTGTGTGTGTGTGTGTGTGTCTGTGTGTGTGTCAGGCTGTAGCAAAGAGCCAAATGGAAAGAATATAGTGACTAATTTTTAAAGAAAGATAAAAATTAATTTCTGTTTTTGAAGTTTTATTTTTATATAGGAGGATAAACTGAAATTTATCAACTGAATGACCTATTCACCTCCTGAGAATAAACATCTTCTTGAAGGGCTTTGAAAATATTTTATGATCCATATCAAAGAGCTCAGGACAATTAAGAGAATTTTTGTAGTATCTCTTAGTTTATCCCTTGTGATAACTAAATCTGTAATATAGCCTACATCTAAAAGATACTTGGCCTTTGAATTTCAATTTCCATCTATCTTCACTTTGCCTTGGCAATTAAATATCCTTATAACACTGAGCTCACTTTATTGGTGGTAAAAAATAGTGGAGATATAGAAGAAGCTCAAGGGTCATGGTAATTTTCTGCTTGCATAAAGATCTATTATAACAAGTGAGCTGAATTAAGGAAATAACTATAGCATTACTTCAATGTATTTCAGAGCCTAGTTTGCCTTCATAAACAAGAGAGATTTGTTGCCATTCTATTGAGATAATTTAAAAAAAAACACTCTTGGAAAAAACAGAATATCCCTTCAAAGGAAAAAAATATATATAATCACTACCCATATGACAGTAGCTTTCGCTATATAATGTAAAAAAAGAAACTACAAGAACAGAGTTTCTACCATAGAAGTTAGGCATATCAAATAAACCTAGACCCAACCCAGGTCAAAGGAGACAGATGGACAATAAGTGAAATTACTGAGTTACAGATGTCAATTTAGTGATGAGAAATAAAGGTTAAAAAAAATGGTGTGAGAGGAGAGAATAGCAATACCCTTTTGAAGTATACAAAATAAAACCATGGCTATTTTGAGGCATGATTTTATGCTTGAACTCTCAATTAAAAACTGTAGATTCATCTAGACTTCTGGCTTTATCCTGAATCACATCTCCACAGGAAGGCAGACACAAATAAGTGGAAAGATATTCTGTGTTCATAGATAGGGAGAATTAATATTGTTAAAATATCCATACTACTCAAATCAATCTATGAATTTAATGCAATCCCTATCAAAATCCCAAAGGCATTTTTTAACAGAAATATTTTTGAAATCCCAAATTTCACACGGAACCAGAAAAGACTCTACATAGGCAATGCAATTTTCAGCAAGAATAGAAAAGCTGGAGGCACCACACTTACTGATTTCAAAATATATTACAAAGCTAAGAAATCAAAACAGTATGGTACTGGCATAAAATTAAACAGATAGACCCATGGAACAGAATAAAGAGCCCCAAAATAAACCTACACATATACAGTCAACTGATCTTCAACAAGGGTGCCAAGAATGTACAATAGGGAAAGATTATCTCTTCAATAACATGGTGTTGGGAAAACTGGATATCTACATCCAAAAGAATAAAATGGGACACTTGTACTTTGTCATACACAAAAATTTACTCAAAATGGATTAAAGATTTGAACGTAAAATCTGAAACTGTAAGACTCCTAGAAGAAAACATGGGGGGAGAGTTTCTTTAAATGATTTCTTGGATGTGGGACAAAAAGCACAGGAAATTAAAGCAGAAATAGATTAAAAAGCTGCACATCAAAGGCAACCTATGAATAGGAGAACATGTTTGTAAACCATATATATGACGAGGGCTTAATTTCCAAAATATATAAAAATTCCTGAAATTCAATAGCAAGAAAAACAAATAACTCCATTAAAAATGGGCAAAGGACTTGAACAGACATTTCTCCAAAGAAGATATATGGATAGCCAACATGTATATGAAAATCTGTTCAATATTTCTAATTATGAGAGAAATGCAAATCAGAACAAGATACCACCTCACAAATGTCCAGTGGCTAAAGAAAAGGTGACAAATAGTGCAAGGTTTTGAAGAAATTGGAACTCTTGAATACCTATTGGTAGAAAAGTAAAATGGTGCTACGACTATGGAAAAGAGTATGGAGTTTCCTTTAAAAATTAAAAAGAGAACTACCATATGATCCGGGCACCTGGGTGGCTCAGTTCGTTAGGCATCCCACTTTGGTTAATGTCATGATCTCACAGTTCGTGAGCCCCGCGTCGGGCTCTGTGCTGACAGCTCAGAGCCTGGAGCCTGCTTCGGATTCTGTGTCTCCCTCTCTCTCTGCCCCTCCCCTGACGGCACTCTATCTCTCTCTCTCAAAAATAAACATTAAAAAAATTAAAATTAAAAGAACTACCATATGATCCAGCAGTTCCACTTTTGGATATGTATCCAAAATAATTGAAAGCATGATCTCAAATAGATATTTTCATTCTTGTGTTCATTGCAGCATTGGCCACTCACAATGGGCCAATGTATGGAAACACCACAAATGTTCATCAACAGATGAATGGATTAAAAAAAATGGCATACAGATAAATAGAATATCATTCAGCCTTAAAACGAAGGAAATCCTACTACTTTCTACACACGAATGGACCTGGAAGACATTATGCTAAGTGAAATAAGCCAGTATTAGAAGGACAAATACTGCATGATTCCTCTTATATGAGGCAACTGAAATAGTTGGAGCTATAGAGCAGATAATACAATGATGGTTACCAGGGGGGATAGAGAGAGGGATATGGGAAACTGTTTTTCCATGAGTATAAAGTTACAGTTATACAAGGTAAGTTCTAAAGATCTGTTGTACAACATAGTACCTATAGTGGACAATAAGGTATTATGCACTTTAAAGTTTGTTAAGATGTTAGATCTTCTTTTAAGTGATCTTAACACATACACACCCAAAAGGGGGAGAGGACATAAGGAATCTTCTGGAGGTGATAGATATATCTATTACCTGGATTGTCACTATAGTAACACTATTTATTGTATACATATGCCCCAAATCACCAAATTGTATACGTTATGTGCAGTTTTTTATGTACTAATCATAACTGAATAAAACTGAAAAAAAATTCTTTAAATTACAAGGACCCATTATAGCATTAGAAAGATGAGTGATATCACAAAAATATATTCTTAAGTATTTCACAGACTCAGGAAATAACAATAATTTATTTTAAACAACAAAATACTATGAATACAGGCTGGTCATTTTGGGGATGCATTGGCGCTTATATTTATATTGCAAATTCTTTGAGAGTAGGAACTCTATGTACATCTTTGCACAGGTAACTTAGTACTTTGTACCTGTGGAGTCAGTCATCTGTTCAATCTGATTTTATTTATACTAAAATGTGTGCATTTAGATATTAGTTAATATTTTTGCCGTTGTTCCTTTGTAAAAAAGAAGTAGGCTGTTTAAGTATAATACTTCTATGTAAAATCATGCACAGTGAAAATATTGAAGAATGTCACCAACTTTAAGGTAAGTCAACAGCAAATTTTTCTTTTCTTTTTTCACTTCAAGTCTTAATTTAAATTCCAGTTAGCTAACATATACCGTAATATTAGTTTTGGGTGTAGAATTTGGTGCTTCATCACTTACATACAACACCCAGTGCTAGCAGCAAATTATTTTCATCATATATACATATATATTCCTGTTTTATTTTATTTTTAAACTTTTAGCCAAAAAAAGGAAAAAATTAAGCTACTAGGCAACATTTTTCAAATTCAACTTCCATTGCTATACATACATGATTTATCATGAATTCAGACTGATCTCAAGTAGTCTTAATTTTTTATTTTTTTAAGTTTATTTATTTATTTTTAGAGAGAGAGAGTGACCGCAATGGGGGAGAGGCAGAGAGAAAGAGGGAGAGAGAGAAAATCCCAAGCAGGGCTCGAACTCATGAACTATAAGAACCTGAACCAAAGGTGGATGCCTAACCAACTGAGCCACCCAGGTGACTTGAGGATTTTTAAAAATTTTTAACTGCAGGTAATCTGGTTTTCTTCTAGAATGTATATATTTTTTTAAGATGTTAATTTATTTTGACAGAGAGAGAGCACATGTGTGCACAGTGGGGCGGGGAGTGGGATGGGGGCAAAGAAAGAGAGGGATAGAGAGAATCCCAAGCACGTTCCACACTCAGCATGGAGCCTGGTGTGTGACTCCATGCCATGACCCTGGGATCATAACCTCGGCCTAAATCAAGAGTCAGATGTTCAACTGACTGAGCCACCCAGGTCCCCCTGTACATAATTCTTAATGTTCAAGAATCCTGAATGTTTAATATTTTTATTGCTATTGTAAACGATGTTTTTCTTTACCATTATGTTCTTCAAATGGTTTTTGTGTGTGTGTGTATGAAGACTATTGACTTTTATATTGTAGTTTTATATCCTGGTACTTCACTGAATTTTTTTATTGTTTAAGCTAGTTTCATCATTAATTATTTGGAGCTTTCTGGGTGTACATTCATATCATCTGAAAATAGAGATACTTTAACTCTTTACCCATTGTTATGCTTTAATTGACTTCTCTTATTTAACTGTATTGACTGATAATGATAACACCATGTTGAACAATAAAGAAAAAAAACTGGTATCCTTGCCATGCTCCCTATCTTGTGAAAGTGTTGTCCAGTAGCAAAAGAATTCCTGTCAATTTTTGCCCATTTTTCTCCCACGGAAGCTATTCATTTCAAAAATTCTCCTTCGAATCAATACGTTGTTTTAAGTCTCTTTTTACAGACGATGCTCTAATCTGCCAGGGCATTCTTTTTATATTTTCAGACTTACGGTATCCTTATACCTTTTGGAAATGGTTTTAGATCAATGTTAGGCTAGCAACTCTTCTTCGTCTTTCATCAGTTTTTCGTGGCCTGTCTTTTCTTGCCATGAAGTCATGGGGTAGGAAGGTACTTAAGAGATCAGTTTAGTGATTTGGTGTTTTCTATTGCTTTACTGATACTTAAATTGAAGTTAGTGTTCTCTATTTTCATGTTTTGCTGTAGGCATGGTTTTGTGTGGCTTTATTTTTGCTCCTTGTTTTTCTCCATGGTTTTTGAAGTGAACGTTTTGAGAACCTTATCTCAGCAGCTGCCATTGCTTTTAGCTACATGAATATTCTGAAAGGTACTTTTTTGTTCTACTTTGCTGTATACGATCAAATTGACCTTCAAAATTCTAGTATCTATTCACATTCCCACCAACTATGTAAAAGATCAGTCTCACTAGAATTTCTCATCCTAAAAAATGAAAATTGGTAGCCTATTTTTGTTTTAATCTGCCTTCCATAAACACTAGTTATGTAATTGGAATTAATATGCACCTCAGAATTTTGCATCTCTTCTGTGAATTATCTGTTTAGACTTTACCGTTATTCTCTTGGATTCTTTCCTTCTTTTCTTTCTTTCTTTCTTTCCTTCTTTCTTTCTTTCTTTCCTTTTCTTATTATTTTCTTTTTAAAGAAGTACATTGTATAATAACAATTAATTCTGTTCATGAATACTGCAGATGCATTCTCATTTAAAATATATTTACCCCAAAATTAGAAATAACTGCAGAGTTCAGTATCTCAGTCTTCTTTCTTCAGATATTTTATACCTTGCTTACAATACCTCCCCTAACCTAACCTAATAAAAATATTTCCTATTATGTTCTTCTATTAATAACTTTTTTATTTATTGTGTCACTTTAAGTCATCTGGAGTTTATATCTTATTATAGTACAAAGCATATACAACTTAATATTTTTCTTCTATCCAAAGATTAGAGAAATACCCAACTATTTCTTCACCTGTATATATCCTACAGTAATAGATAAGTAATGTCCATTTGGGGAAAATATCATATGATGAGCACTGTATGAACAAGTTATATATTAAATAAATCTATTCAGTCAAGTCCTTATAGTTTAAAACTATGGTCACATAATTAATGATTGCAAGGAAGTCATTATATGTCCCATTTCTGGCACCACAGTAATCTTAAATGATATAAAAAAAGATTAAAATAATTTAAAAAGAATTTGAATAGGTTTTGAAATTAAATTAAATTTGTTTTATTATATTTCAAATCTTTGAAAATAGTGACACTATTTAAAATTGTGATCAATATTTAGTAAATTTCTCAGTTAGTTTATTCATTAACTAATCATGTTAAATAAAGTCAAATTTAGAACCTCATGATCCAACCACAGTAAAGCAGCTTCCCATCCAAGAAACCAGAGTTTATGTGTCTCATTGTTTTGTTATAAAAAATTATCTCCATATGATCTACTTCTTAAGGCATTGCCACGCTTTTGTATAAACTATTACATAATGTAATTTTTTAGAAGGAACCAATGATTTCAAAACTTTTCCCTCATAGTTTGAAACACAGATTTCTACGTTATGAGAATTCAAGATGAAAAAGGGAAATTGGCTTACCATTTCTAAAAATGATCAATTAGAAAATAAATAAATAAATAAATAAATAGGACACACAGAGTGTTAGTAATAACAAATTTGTTTATAAATCCAATTTTTTCTGGATAATCAAATTTTCAAATAAAGCAGATAATAAATCATGTTCTTTACAATGGCAATTTTTTTTTTAATTCTCATTCTATAATTTCTTCCAATAACAGAATCCCTGGTAATTTAACAATGTAAATCCTAGGCTGCCAAAATATAGCAGCTGAAAGTAAATATTACAAATAATCTGTCTTTTCCTCACTTAACTGAATCTCATGGTTTTGCTTTTTCTCTTTTTTGTTCTGAACCTAGGAAAGTCTGTCACTTCTTTCCCAGAATAACAGGTTAAATGATTTTATTTAAAACTAATTGCCAATATCATTGCCCTTCTCTCTTCATTAGAAATATTCCCTGAAAAATCACAGTTAGTAGTGCATTCTAAGTAGCTCTTTTTTTTTGCCAAAACTTAAGAAATAAACCAGCTTGAATAAGGGAGAATGTGAAACTTACTATAAATTAATACTTAATATTCTTTATGGTTGTAAGAAAATGTAATTTTAGGGAAAGAAAATATACCTACAGTTTAATTCGATTTGAGTCGCTTTGAAAAAATATCATGTAATAACTTTTTGAATCTGAATTCATTTTGATTCCATTATAGATGAATTCCCATTGTACATTTATTATACATTTGGAGGGTCCAGAAATGTCACCTCAAAATAATAAACCAATTTCTATAATTTCAGAAATGGATGTCTACATAGTTCAATATTGTTCAGCAATTTCCTAGAGAGACAAATTTCCAGGTCTCGATGGGCTATTCCTGTATTCATGCTGGATAACAGGGAGGGTGACCTTGGAAGTTCAGGAGTAGGGCTCTGAGAGACAGATGAGACCTAATCAGTTAAAAGTCACCTATAACAGGTGCCTGCTGTTATGTCCCACTGGCACTAGCCACATATGTTATAACTTGAATCCAAACTAACACAAGTGAATGGAGAGATGCTGTCTTGGAATTAAGAAATGGTGGTGGTGAAGAGGCAGATCTATGCAGATTATTCAAAGGATATGTGTTTTTCTATTTTGCTTCTGTCGGTTCTTTCTTGCACTTGGAAATCTAAGGTGGCCAGTCATTGGTGCAAAGCTCAAATGAGCTTTATATGTATGTCTGTGTGCCTGAACACAAAGGATCCTAAGCACAGACATTTACATTTTTTTTTCCTTTTTAGGTTTTGAATAATTTATTCTAACTTTGGTTATGGCTCTGGATAAATTTAGAAAAATAACAGTGTTCCTTGGCTTAGTTTTTGGATTTTCTTTCATCTGCCCACATCACCACCACCCTTGCTGTGTTTATTGTAACTGATCTGAATACATTTCTTAGGACCCTTTCTGCTGTCCCCTCCATCAGAAGTAAATTACCTGCCCCCACTCATAATTATCTAGATAAGGTAATAAACCAGTTTGAATGAAGGTATGAACTGCTGAATAACCAAGGGAGCAAAACAGTAAACATTTATTATTATTGGCAAATGAGAGATTACTCTGTTACCTGGCCCAGATTTCACATGTATGTCCATGATATTATATTTTAATAAAAAATGATAGACAATTATGTTGAAATGGTAAAACATCTCTCAATGGGATTTCTCTTACCTAGCTAGTAATTAGAATCACAGGGAGAGTTTTACAAACATAAATAAGTCCCCCAACACTTATCAAATCATATCTGTGATTTTTTAAAGCCACATATATGATTCTGATGCATACACAGGATTAATAACCAGTGTGCCAGACTCTTGCCTAAGAAAGTGTGGTCCTAAACCAGCAGCATCAGCAACACCTAAAAATTTGTTAGAATTTCAGAATCACAGACTCTAGCCCAGAACTCCTGAATCAGAATGTGCCTTTTCACAAGATCTATAGTGATTTGTAAGTACTTAAAGTTTGAGAAACACTGGGGTATAATCAGCTACAACAGGCAGGGTTTTAAAAAATACATTAAAAAAAATAAAATAAAAAATAAATCTTTTAAAAATCAAAGAGGGCTGGGGCCCATGGGTGGTTCAGTCAGTTGAGTGTCCAACTTTTTTTTTCTTTAATATTTATTCATTTTTTAGAGACAGAGACAAAGCATGAGTGGGGAGGGGCAGAGAGAGAGGGAGACACAGAATCTGAAGCAGGCTCCAGGTTCTGAGCTGTCAGCACAGAGCCCAACAGAGGGCTCGAATGCAGGAACCTTGAGATCATGACCTGAGCCAAAGTCAGATGTTCAACTGAGCTACCCAGGCACCCTAAGCATCCAACTCTTAATTGCAGCTCAGGTCATAATCCCAGGGTCATGGGATTGAGCCCCCGAGTTGAGCTCTCTGTTGAGTATTCAACCTGTTTAAGATTCTCTCTCTTTCTCCCTCCGCCCCTTTCCCCTGTTTGCACGTTCTCTCTTTCTCTCTCTCTCTCTCTCTCTCTCTAAGTTAAAAAAATAAAATAAAATAAAATATAACATAACATAAACATCAAAGAGGATTGGAAGCTGGAATAAAGGAACAAAGGAACAATCTAGAGCAAGTAAGGTCAGAATAGGTCATGTGCATAGTCACTGGCCAGTTAGAAGCATTTACAGTGCCTCACTCTGACCATCATCTTCTCTTTACTTCTTTTCCGTTGGCTTTGGGGCTGTGCTGCAAGATGGTCAGAATCACCCTACCTATCCCATCTTTATTTGCCCTTCCCCTGACTTGTAGAGTTTCAGTGCTGGCCCCCTAATGGAAAGGCTTCAGGTAATAGAAATAACGCTTGAAGTGAGCGTTTCATAGAGTTCATACAGGTCAGGACTTGATTGGCTAGAAAAGTAGATTATCTCATAAATAATATATATGAGAAATCATTTTATAGCTAGACTTAATGGAGTAAGCAGCTTTGCCTTAAAACAAACAGATAGTCCTAAAAATATAACTACACTCTGAAGTCTTACAATGGCAATTGAATCACCCTACCTCCACTCTGAGTAAGTTCTAAATGAAGGTCTTTTCTCAATAGTCTGTTCTCCCAAATGAGGGAGTTTCAGTGGCATATCCTCACATGAGTAAATGTATTCCATTGAACTAATCACCTCATTTAAAGAACTCATCTACCTGAAGAGAGAGGGGGCCATTTGATTGACAGTTTCAAGTTAGTTTTTGAACTTTTCTATGTTCACCCAAGTTTAAGCTTCAAAAAGTTTTCTTGAATATGCAATGTTGACTAAGTCGCACAGGAATACAGAAAATTAAAGTATTCGACACATTAGTATGTGTGGCACATCGTACTATTAAATATTTATTGAGTACTAACAAGTGCTAACTACAAAACATAGAGTTGGATTCTGCTGCTTCCCAGGACAGTACTAAAGACAATGCAAAACAGTAGCACCTGTGATAGCACACTCCATTCCAGCTCATAAGACCCACAAATTTAAAATAAAATGCATCATTTGGATCAGGGCATCTTTAGGCAATTGATTTAGCCTCTCTGGGGGTTTATGTTCACACGTGAAGATTATTTCTTTACAATCACCTCCTTTAACTGTACACTGTATATTCCTGAAAATAATCAAGTGATCAAAGATTGTGTTTCCTAATCCTGGAATAATTTCCAATCTCTCTCTAGATCTTAAATATTATTTGTTGTCTTGAGGACATCTTCTCAGAAAAACTCTCTATGACATAGCAAAACTGTTCCATGCTCATCATGCCAGGAATCTTTATTTAATTCTAAATTAAGGCATAATACTACTACTGAGATAGACATAACTTTGCAAGGTGCTACTTTGTTGTTTGTTTTTTTAAACTCTCTTCTAGAAGTCCAATCAAGAATAAATGATACAAGGTAAGGTGGCTTTGTAATAAGTCTCATACTTCTGTAGCTACTTTCATGGTTTGAAAATAACTACCACAGTACTAACCATGAAAGTTGTATTAAAACGAAACATTTGCTTTTCCAAACAAACAAGAACTTCCCTTCTGGGCTGACTGGTCCATCTGTACCTTCTCTGTGGAATCCCATCTGTCTGCCAGTCTTGGTGTTTGCCAACACTCATTAAGAATATGATGAATCAATTGATTTCATTTGCTGTGACTCTACATGGTGGTGTCTCATTTTGGAACATGGCTGGGCCTGGAGACAGTATATTTCACAAGAAGGTGGACAGGTGTGAGGAAATCAGGGTGAGCCTTGCAAGGTTTGAAAAGAATAATGAGGGTTGGGAATGCACCCCTTAAATTCAACCATCTGCTGAAATGCATACATGATTAAATAAACCAGATTGCCATTCATTCATTCATTCATTCATTCATCATTCATTTAGTAATCCATTTAGCAAAACCATACTCACTGTCTGGGTACTGAAAATACTCATAACTACTCCTTTGAGGAACTTAAGATCTAGTGAGGAATCATATTAAACTTCAATATTCTTTTTAAAAACTAAAATTCTCCATATTTCCTAATCTTCTGGAGTGCATTTATTCATTCACTAATATGAATCCATGTTACTTGTGCATGTGTATTTAGGACCTATCTTTCTGATAGACTTTAGTGCTTGTGAATGAAATAAAATTCTTGCTGTTTGTTTTTCAGGATGGAAGACTGGGGAGGAGATCAAACTAGAAAAATCACTCCACATCATGGCTGACACAGAAAGAAATTAAGACAGTTAGCAACATCTTCCAGTGGACTTACTTTCATCTTTAAATCTGCTGCTGCTATCAGAATGCTGGGCACTGCCTTAGTCACAGTGTTAATTACTTTCCATAATGCTTTCCAATTCCCTTTGATTAGTTCAATTCTTCTACACCCTTCACAGACCAGCTTCAACTAATACTCTCTCCATAATCATTTCATTGGTTCCTGCCGTCTGCATTGTTTTCTACTTATTTTGTTCCTCAATCTGTGGCCACACTACGTGAGAGGTTAGTAGAAATATAAAAATTAAACTAGTCTACATATCCATTTATAGTAGAATGCATAAATTAATCATAGTATATTTATAAAACAAAGTAAATATGGGGGCACCTGCTGGCTCAGTTGCTTAAGCGTCATGATCTCCCAGTTCGTGGGTTTGAGCCCGTGTGGAGCTCTGTGCTGACATTTCAGAGTCTGGAACCTGCTTGAGATTCCGTGTCTCCCTCTCCCTCTGCCCCTGGCCTGCTCTCTCTCTCTCTCTCTCTCTCTCTCTCTCTCAAAAATGAATGTTTAAAAAATTATCTTAAATGAATAAAATTAAAAAAAGAGTAAATATAAATGTTAACAAATATAAATCTCAGTAACATAATATTGAGTAAAGAGTCAAGTCCCCAAAATGTATGCAGTATGGTTATAAAACTTACAAATAAAATGAAATAAAAATTTTAGGACTACATACATTTGTTATTGTTGTGGTTTGAACTGTTCCCCCCAAAGTTTCTATGTCAAAGTCCTAACCCCTGGTTCTTCAGAATATGACCTAATTTGGAAATGGTTATTGAAGATGTAATTAGTTAAGATGAGGTCATACCAGAGTAGGGTGGACCCCTAATCCAGTATGACTGGTGTCCTTTTATTACAAAAGAGAAATTTGGACATGCACACAGGGAAAATTTCATGTGAACATGAAGGCAGAGATCAGGGTGACATGTCTACATGCCCAGGAGTGGCAAGATTCCAACAAACCACCAGAAGCCAGGGGAGAGCCGTACAACAGATTCTTTCTCACAGCCCTCTAAAGAATCAACCCTGCTGGCATCTTGTTCTAAGATCTCTAGCCTCCAGGGCTATGAGACAATACATTTCTGTCCCTTAAGCCAACCATTTCATGGTGCTTTTTACAACATAATGTATATGAATTATATATATAAATAAAAATATACACATATATATAAGTATATATGTATATAAATATACATAAATATATAAACATATATAAATAAAAATGTGTGTGTGTATATATATATATATATATATATATATATATGCACAGTCCCCAGCTTGCAATGGTTCAGTGTAATGATTTTTCAGCTTTAACGATGGTGTGAAGGCAATATGCATTCAATGGAAACTATACTTCAAATTTTGAATTTTGAATTTTTCTGGGACTAGTAGTATGCAATCCAGTACATTGTTGTGATGCTGGGCAGTGGCAGCGAGCCACAGCTCTCAGTCAGCCATGTGATCACCAGGCAAGCAAGTGATAGACTACAACCATTCTGCTCTTCACGTTAAGTACAGTAGGCAATAAATTACATCAGATATTCAATACTTTATCACAAAGTAGGCTTTGTATTCGGCTATTTTGCCCAACTGTAGGCTAATGTGTGTTCTGAGAATGGTTAAGGGAGGCTAGACTAAGCTATGATGTTTAGTAGGTTAGGTATATTCAATGCATTTTTGACATGGTATTTTTTTTAATTATGATAGGTTTCTTGGAATGTAACTACATTGTAAGTTGAGGAATAATAGTTCTTTAATTCAATTTGATTATGGGTAACAAATTATTTATAATTGATTTTGAAACACTTGTGATACCATGGAAAATTTTTGCTTTAAACCAGAAGAGAAAAAGTTGAAAAGTAATATGGATGTCTCTGTATTTGAAAATTAATTATACCTATCTCAAAGAGTTGTTTTCATGGTTAAATTAGTTAATGTAAGTAAAATACTCAAAAAGTACCTGAAATATAGTAAATATCAATTAATATTATATATGACAACCATAATGATCATTATATCAGAATAGAAAAAAACACAAAATATTTTTTATCATCCGCTAAATTCATAATTAATTCCATAATATTATATAATATTCAAATATACTTGTTTGTGAAAGAATATCCTTTGAGTCTACATTTTTTATAAGCGGACCCTTTCAAGCAGGATCTTGTGTCCTTTTAAATGCCTCAACACTCTCTAAGCACTTCTTTGCTTTTGGCACAAAAAAGGTTTTCCAGAATCACCTACCTTCAAGGTACACACCTGGAATCAATGATCTCTCCATGAAGCTCTGGTTTGTTTTTCTGGGAAAAGCACTTAGAAACCATGATATAGGGACCAAACTTGCCCATTGCAGCTGGAATATCATTACTTGTAGGTTGTTTCTATAGACAGAGTTCTGATTGATTTGCATCTCCAACCAAGTAGCGGGTATTAGACTTCACTTCTACCTTAAACAACTATAAAACTGGACAATGTATATGACATAACTGCTTTTAAGCTTTGCACAACAAAAAGCATTCATTTGTGATTCTGTATGACAAGGGAAAAGCCTGAAGTGTGCTTTCTGCCCAAGGGCGCTTTGCAAATCACAACAGGGATGTGAAACCCAGAGAGCAGAATTTTTCTGGCCAGAGGAAGCAAAGCCTAGTGCCTGCCAAAAGAGAATGGATGAATCTTCATATTAATATAATGAAACTCTACAGAGTAAAAATGAATTAACTTCTGATACAGATAATATAGGTATCTCTCAGTGGCATCAAACTGAAAATAAGCCAGACATAAAAGAACACATATGCGTGATTCAATTCATCTGAAGATCTAGAACAGACAACCTTAAATTATGGTTATTGAAATCAGGATGATGGTTGCCTATGTTGAGGGAAAACTGAGCAGTAAGATGCACAAGGAAATAAGGAAGATCTGCACATTTCCCACTAAAAGAATTACATATTGATAAGGAAAAAATGAAAGCAAAAATAAAATCCTGAGTTCATGCTGAAATCTCTAATTCAAATCTAATGATTTAGACTTTGTTTCTAATTTTTCTTTTCCATCATATTTTCTACAATGAAAACCTTAGTTTCCTAAATCACAAATACATAAATTCATTTTCTTTATTCTCCAAACAGAATATGGTTTGAAAATTACTAGTTTCATTGACAACAATAAACTTACTAAGTTGAGTTCACTATTTTATTGACATTCTTAAAGGATTTTGATCAGACTTCAGGATAAGCAATTTACTTGAATTAGTAGTTGGGCTATTTTGCATTTTTCTTCTGAACTTTAAAGTTAGCAATTTGTAAAAAGTTAGCTGCATTTATTTCTATTCAGTTTATCTTTTCTCATTTAATGTTGTTCTTTTAATATGTGACACATTTACATTTAAAGTCGACTTGTAACAGTGTGTACTGAGATGTCACTCCTGTCCCTCTCTTCTCGAAACTACATCCCCAACTACTGTCTTTATTAGACTCTTTTCATCTTGTTCCAACTTATCTTTGTTGTGTTTCTTTTTCAAAACATTTTTAACATATTGATAAATAATTACATGTTTCAGACAAGGTATACTCTCACAACATCCTATATTTCATTTAACAATTTCTTTTGGAATTTATATTGGACTGGTTTATACAGATCTTCCCCATCATTTTCTTTTTTTTTCTTTTTCTTTTTTTTTTTTTTTTACACTTATTTATTTTTGAGAGACAGAGAGAGAGCGTGAGCAGGGGAGGGGCAGAGAGAGAAGGAGACAGAATCCGAAACAGTCTCCGAGCTCTGAGCTGTCAGCACAGACCCGGGAGATTATGACCTGAGCGGAACTCAGATGCTTAACTGACTAAGCCACCCAGACGCCCCCCACCCCCCATCTTTTTCTTTTCTTGCAGCTGATTGCAATTTACTGGGTGGATGTGCCATCATTTAATCAACCAGCCTCCTCTAGATGGTCATTTAGGTTGTTTCAATATTTGCTAAGACAAATCATGCTACAGGGGTGCCTGGGTAGCTCAGTCAGTTAAGCATCCGACTTCCACTCAGGTCATGATCTGGTGGTTTGTGAGTTTGAGCCCCCAGTCGGGGTATGTGCTGACAGCTCAGAGCCTGGAGCCTGCTTTGGAGGCTGTGTCTCCCTCTCTCTCTGCCCCTCTCCTGCTTTCTGTCTTCTCTCTCGAAAATAAACATTAAAAAAAACATTAAAAAACCATGCTATAATAACTATCCTTATGGATATATTATTTTGTACTTGATTATATTATCAGGAAAATCCCTTAAAATGGGATATCGATTGTAAAAGTAAATACATAACTAATTTGGTTAGATATTTTAAAATTCCTTCCACAAGGCGCCGCAACAGTCTGTACTCCTATTTGCAATGTATGAGAATGCCCATTTCCTCAACAAAATATAAGGTCTTTAATTTCCCCACATCCAGATTATAAGGGGAGTTTTTTTTTCATATTTTATTCCAGCACTTGTACATTTTTATTTCTGATTCATTTAGAGTTTATTCTGATGTTTGGTGTAAGGAAAAGATCTAGATTTTTATTTTTTTAAATGGTTATCATGTTGTCTTAACACCATCAAATGCAAATTCTATCATTTTCTTATTTATTTTAGCTACAAACTTTGTCATGTATCAATTTCCATATGTACTAGAGCTTATTTCTAGGCTTTTTATTCTATACCATTGGTTCATGTGCCCCAAACACACTACTTTACTTACAATCACTTGATAGAGGGCTTTACTCTTTCTGGTGGAGGTATTTGTCTCCAACCCCATCATTACTCTTCTTTCTTAAGACTTTCCTAGCTCTTCTTGATTTTTGTTTAATGTTTACTTATTAAAAGAGAAAAAGAGAGTGCGCAAGTGGGAGAGGGGCAGTGAGAGGGGGAGAAAGAGAATTCCAAGCAGTCTTCATGCTGTTAGCGCACAGCCTAATGCGGGGCTCAATGCCACGTGGGATCATGACCTGAGCCCAAATCAAGAATTGGGTGCTTAACCAACAAGCCACCCAGGCCCAGTTTTAATCCCCTTATGATGTTTAATCCCCATATGATGTTTAATCCCCATATGAATTTTAGAATCAATTACTCATTTCCATTAAAAGTGACTGACATTTTACTGATTTATTTATATATTAACTTGGGAGAATTGGCATCTTTATAATATTGAGTGGAACTGTTCAAGAAAAAAAAGTATATCTTTACATTTGTTGAAAACCATTTGTGTGCTTTTTGGAAGCATTTTAAGATTTTTCTCATACATATTTTGCATATTTATTCCAATATATTTTATATGTTTTGTTGCTATTATAAATGGTTTTCCTGTTATATTTTCTAAATGATTATTATTTGTATATGACCAAAAGGTTTGCATATTAATATCCTACTAAATTATTGATTTTTTATTGTGTTTTTATCACACAATTTCCATATATATAACCATGCCATCTATAAAAAGTAGTTTTCTAAACTATCTTCTTTTTCAATTCTTACGTTGTCATAGTTTTATCTTGTCCAGTTTCATTGGTTAATTCTAATAATATAGTGCTTATTAACTGGGCGTGATTTCATTTCCCAAGGAATATTTGCAAATGTCTGGTGACTTTTTTTTATTATTAAATGTTTCTTTATCTGAGAGAGAGAAAGAGAGAGAGAGAAAACACAAGGAGGGGGAGGGGCAGAGACAGAAGGGGCAGAGAATACGAAGCAGGCTCAGCACTGACAGCAGTGAGCCTGATGTGGGACTCGAACTCACAAACCATGAAATCATGACCTGAGCCAAAGTTTGACACTTAACTGACTGAGCCACTCAGGTGCCCCTGTCTGGAGATGTTTTGATTGTAGGGTGCTGGTGCTACTGGCATCTCACGGGTAGAGGCCAAGACTGCTATCAAACATCCTACAATGCCCAAGAAAGCCCTCACAACAAGGAATCATCCAACCAAAATGTCAATATCATAAGTTGAGAATTTCTGGTCTAATATAATATTAAACAGTAGTGAAAATATTAAACATTCTTATCTTATCCCTGACTCCATGAGAATGCCTCTTGTGTTTCCCCATTAAGTAAAATTCTGACTTCATTGGTGCTGCTGTTAGTGTTGCTTTAGAAAGATTTTCTCTTTTTTCCCCTATTCTCTGGAAGAAGAGAAGTATCATTTGGGATTATCTGGAAATTGAAAGTTTAGTAGAATTTCCCAGTAAGACCCTCTGGGCCCATTTGAACCCAATGCTATTATCTCTTGGAAATGTCATCTCTGGAAAGTAAAATTATAGGGTAACCATTGAGAACAACTTAAGACTTTCAACATTTAAAAAATAATTTTAAGTAAAAAATTGTGACTTGGAGTTTTATGAGCCCATTAATCAAAGGATACGTGTAGGCATGTGTTATGCATTAAATCTATTATGTACATATACGGTTTAACCCTACATAGGGTTTAGAACCCTACAGATCTAATATAGCCAATGGATACATAGGTGGATAGGCTTGTGTCTTCTGTGATTCACGGATACTAGGAGAGTTTTCTTGTTTGCAATAATGCCTAACTAAACTGTTCATGTTATGCCTGAAATGTAACCCAGGAAACCCAAGTGTCCCTAGTATCTTTACATGTCAGAGAATTACCTGTTTACAGTCACCAAGCATTGTCAGCGTCATTATTCAGCCCAACTAGGCAAAGTCTAATCTTTTCACCAAGTATTTCTGAGAATCCTCAGGATGTCTACTTATATAAAACTGTTGTTCTGAAGATTACACATATTTTTGAAGATCAAAGTGTTTAAACCTCATGAGTCTGTTTCAGTGTTATCAATGTAAAGTAAGTCAATCATAGTAAGTCATTGCTACCAAAACATTTGAAAATCTAGAATAAATTTTATCTGAATTATGTGAATTACAATCAATGTGGATAGAATGAAGACAATAGGGTATCCAAAATGTCCACTGAGATATCAGAGAAAGATTTAATTGTGTTCAAAATAGTTTATTTGTTAAACATTTTATATTAATTATTTTAATTTTTAGACATAATAAATTTTATATGAGAATTCCACATATAACTGATGAGCATCTTATTGTTAAATCAGACTGAACAGCTAAGGATTTTTTTCAGTTTTTTAAAGCATGGTATGTATTTTACAATCAATAATTTCAGTGATTTTTTCAGTAGTCATGTACTTCAAAAGTTAGTAGAAAAACTGATGTGCAGCAATAATATGAATGCATAATAGATACTACCCTGTTTTATTTTTGAACTCTTTCTTTAGCAGTTATTTGCCATGTCTTGATAATGATGCAATAGAGTTAGTCCAGAAAAATCTCCATCTACATTTCATGTATTATTCATATTACTTTAAAAAGCAACTTGCTTTCAAAGGGTTAGCTCCAGAGAACAAAATTTTATGGTCACCTTTAAATTATATTAACATAGCCAGGAGCTAAGGACTTTAGTTGTATTAAACACAACCTAAAGCAAATTCAAATCTGTTTGATAAATGCCTCGTTTCCTCAGTAAAAGCCTTTTCAAAATCTCTTATGATATTTCAGAATGCAGATAGGGTGACTATGACTTCAAAATGGATAAAATGGTGCCAATGTCCTTTCATAATTTTTCTCTGAACATCCAAAGAAGGGCTCAGATCTTAACCCAATAATATTTTAAGTGCCCATAAGATAAAACAAATTGCTAAATTACATCTATTTAACTTGCTTTGAGAGGGGCTATCCTGAAAAAATGTACCATATAAAATGTTTTAAGGAACTTTCTTCATCTTGAGTGGCAAATAAACATTGAATTGGTTGCGTTTCATTTGGTTGAGTCCTATTTTCTTAAAGCAAATAGTGTATCCAACTGGAGATTTAAACATATGGTGTGCACATTATAGTCACTTAATGGATATTTGCTCATTTATTAATGATGACATTTTGGGGTGAAATGTTTGGCTTATGGGTTTAAAAATGGGCACTAATAATATCACTTAGGACTCTTGGTTGCAGATGATAGAAAACTTTCCCAAAGAACAAGCCTTAAACCAAAGAATAGGACTGGCTTCAGGGAGCATCATCATTTTCAAACAATATTTTTGCTATTGTTTCTCCTACTGTGTGTCCTGCTTTCTCTGCGCTGGCCCGATTTTGGAAAAGTTTCTGCTGTCATGACACCAAGACATCTTAAGTATATCCTTTCATTTTGGCATCCCTTCATTTATTAATCAGAAGTGAGTCAGTGGGTCCAACTGCACAGGGAAGAACATTACACGGGGGTGTGAGTAAGGAGGCAGGAGGCTTTGGGAGCCTTTAAGAAGCTGAACAGCCATTAAACCAGAGCAAGCCAAACCAAAGAGGAGCAGGCAGGGAGCTCTCTGAGCTGATAGATGTATGCGAAGAAGATGAGTGGGGTGTGTTGCACAATAAAGTCTTCCCCTTTGCACTTAAGGGTTGAAAGAAAAAATAGTTATTTAAAAAGAAAAACACCTAGGGCATCTGGGTGGCTCAATCAGATGAGCGTCCCACTCTTGATCTCAGCTCAGGTCTTGATCTCAGGGCAGTGAGTTCAAGCTCTACTTTGGGCTCCACGCTGCGCATGGAACCTACTTAAAAAATAATAATAAAAGCAAAAATTAATTAATTAACTAATTGAATAAAAAGGAAAACATTTTAAATTCTTTAACTGTACATTATTCTGGCAATTCCAGTGACTACTTCTGGGTGGAACACTGGTGATTTTTGTTTTCAGGGTATACTTTCCAAATACCACATAATATGTATGTCTTATGTTTACTTCTCTTTTTCAGAAAAAAGAAAAACTACATAAAACTCTGAAAATTATATTTAAAGTTCAAGAAGCTTTTACTTTGCATCTTATAATCTGGGAGGTGCTTATTTATATTTCATAGTTCTTTATATGTATATGCAAGCTATACGCTATTCTTTTCCATTTGTTTTCACATTCAATGCCCACAACAAATTTATTCATCCTTGTGTGAGACTTAAGGGTATTTAAAGTTGCCTAAGGACATGCAGGTAGTCAACTGGGATTTAAGGTAATGGATTTCCCTCCTTCTTACTCTCGCTTTCCCTCATCATTATAGGCAGTAAAGCAGAATAGAAAGCATGAGCTCTGGGGGCACCTGGGCGGCTCAGTTGGTTAAGTGTCTCTTTTAATGATCTCACCAGTTGTGAGATAGAGCCCCCCACCAGCACACACATCCTCAGTGCGGAGCCTGCTTGAGATACTCTCTCCCTCTCTTTCTGCCGCTTCCCAATTACGTGCGCTTTCTTTCTCTCTCAAAATAAGTAAATACACTTAAAAAAATCTTAAAAAAAAAAAAAGAGCATGAGCTCTGAACTCACAATGTGAGGGTCTAAATTTTTGTTCCAATATTTAGTATCATTAATAAATATGGGCAACTTACATAACTCTCTGTGTTTAAGTTTTCTCATCCATAAAATGCACATAATAATGGTACCTATTGTATTAACTACACTCAAGACAAAATAAGATGGTACTTATGAAATACACAGAATACTATCTGCTATATACTAAATACATAATAAAATACAATCTCATTAGGATATTCTACTATGGGCATTTACTCTTATCACTTAAAAATTTTTAAAAATGGGGTGCATGGGTGGCTCAGTCAGTTGAGCGTCCAACTTTGGCTCAGGTCATGATCTCATGGGTTCATGAGTTAGAATCTCACATCGGACTCAGACTCGCTGCTGTCAGCACAGAGCCTGCTTCGGATCCTCTGCCTCTCTGCCCTCTGCTTCTGTCCTTCCCCTGCTTGCACTCTCTCAAAAATAAATAAACATTAAAACAATTAAAATAAAAATAATAAAAAACACTTGTAGGCAGGTGCAACTATTATTAGCACTTTAGAGATAAGAAAAGGAAGAGTCAGAGAAATCACCCAAATAGCCCAAAACTATACCACTGGCAAGTGGTTAACCAGGATTTGAACCCAGGCAGTCTGAGTCAGGACCCTCTAGTCTAAACCACTAAACTCTACCTGCCTGACGTCAAAACCCCTTTTTTTTCACCCTATTACATTACCTTATATTGCTATACTGCTTTTACTTGTCCAAGTATTCCATGAGTCTCATTTCATCTTCAAGATGGCTCACTAATTATTATTTTTCTCCTCATCTTATAGATAAAGAAACTGAGATTTGGTTAAATTAAGTGTTTCCCTAGTCAATCTTGTTTGTTTAAAAGTAGCAGAACCCCAGTCTTTTGATACCTTACAGAATGACACCCGTGGCCTCATACCCTCAGGTTCAAGCATCAGCTGAGGTGTCACTTGCCTCCTAACATGGAAAACCTCTGGCTTTTTCCAGGGGAATCAGCCTGAGTGGGAAACGGATTGAAAGAGATGAAAACAGATTGACATGTAAAATAAGATGAGTGTGTGACTAAATTCAGGATCTGTAATTTGCTCTGTCTTTCAAATGTCCCCTGGAATTTATGACATTGTAACATAATTGAGTTTTACACTAAATGGCTGGGTTTTATAACTAAACAATCACACAAGAGGAAGAGTGTTGAAGAGGTTAAAAGAGAGAACATGTGACCAAAGATGTTTAAAAGAGAGAAAAGCCTTCCATCTCTTATGAGGTGAAAGTAAAATTATTTGACCTTAAAGTGTTTTTATTAGAATATTCTACAGTGGTAGTGATGTCTTCCATTTAGGAAAATATTAGTGCAGGTGGATGTTACCTAGACTCTCTTCGAGAACCCATAGGACATAAAGATGAGACCTTTGTCCATCACTTTTATCTCTGTAAATGCTGATATTTTGAACAATTCCTACCACATAGTAGGCACCCAAACAATTATTCAATTAATAAGATAATTAATTAATTTGAAAGTTGTGTAGGCCTTCCCTGATTGTCTTGTTGTTAGTAAAAATTTCCAAACACTGATGCACCCCGTTGGGTTGGGAGACTGCAATTTGCTAATGGATTGTGTATTCTCTGCTAAATCAACATCATGTAAAAAAAATCCCTTACATGTCTATTTTCACTACTTTTTATAGTTATAAAATCTTGGTTAAATCACTTGAGCTTCCTGTGTCTCATTTCCCATTTGATAAGATATGAAGTACCTTTACTTATATTAAATATAAGAGTAAGCATATTATAAAGTGAAAATAATGAGAGCACCATTTCACAGCGTGACCCTGAGGATTAAACAAACGAATGCAGGTAGAAGCATTTAGAACATTGCCTGGCAGACAGGAGGCACTCAATCCATGTTAATTATAATAATATGGCAATCACTATGCATTAAAAGAATTATATCAGTTAAAATGAACTTTTAACATGCAAAAAATTAAAACCATTAGGATCCAGATATGGATTTGGCAGTATAGATACTATTTTGTCTTATTCCATGTCCTACATGTGCCTTAGAATATATTCCATCAAAGATCCACATGCTTTTGCTATATTTTTACAACATTTAGCATGGTATCTTGTAAGTGGATACTCAGTACATATTCCTGTTTAGGCCCTTAACCAGAACATAAATCTAAAATTAAGCTATCAAAAGACAACCTTTTTAATATCCTAAATGGTGGCTGGCACAATATTAGGCTCATGACAAGTTCTCAATATATCCTGGCTCACATTCTTGAACAATTATCTCTATTTGGATTTAATATGAATTGACTTAGTTGTATCAGAAAAAGAAAGGGGCCTAAAAGCATATTTATATTAAGTAATGAAAGGACTCTAATTCACAATGAGGTCTGCTAAATGCCAGTGGCCATATAGTTGGAAGTACAAGGGGAAGGAAGGTAAGCAGCCAATGACACAGAACCATAACTGGTTACTGCTAATTTGAAATTATCTTCCATGATCTCCTTGGTATTCAGAAGGAGAAGAAAAGAACATTAGGGCTGAGGGTGGCAAGGACCACCAGGCAGGTCCTGAAAGATTAAAGGTATAGTGGCCATTGTGTCTTTCTTCAACTTAGAATCCATAACACAAGGATTCCCATTACTCTCTATACCATGATGTCAATGAAAGTCAATAATGGTGAACCAAAAGCCCTGAAAATCCAGACTTTGAAACGCAAATAACTGGTAACCCACAGTTCAATGCAATTTATTCAGAAAAAGAGTTGGTAAAGAATACTAGGCTATGTTATAAGAGTCTGGCCAAAGAAAAGCTGTGTAAAGCCATAGACACCTGCACAGGTTTAATTCCAGCAAGTGCTGAACTTAACGCCTTGTGAGTTTCTGTATGTTTCAGGGTCTGTTAATATAGTGCAATCCAAACTATTTGTAGTGAAGAATTTTTTGTGTGTGCACACGTGTGCATGTGTGTGTGTGTATGTGTATATGTGTGTGTATGTGTTTCATTCCCAAACCATTACAGACTTATATATTGTCCCAGTGTCCGTGACTTCTTCATAGTTTGTACCAATGTAACTCATCACAAAATACCAAAACTAAATTATACCCAGCTCAATGACACAGGGATAAATTTCATATATTTGGAAATCCAGGAAATACCAAATTGTTATAAAAGCTTTTATCTTTTAGCTCAGTTTCTGTAATCATTTCATCATGGAGCAGTAAGTAACATAGAATTTGTGAATCAACATTGATTTACAGAGCACATTTTCAGCGGCACTGTAGTAGAGGACCTCTAATGCCATAACCCACTGGAGAACTGTGAGACAAAAGTCAAAATGAGAAAGTCAGACATGTTTGTAGGTTACCACCAATGAAACAGTTGAAAACACACTATGATAGAAATTCTTGAGGGTAAAGGTGAGAATTTTAACTTCAGTCTTAGGGTATAGTTTGTTAAAGCAATGACCAAAAAAAGCTAATATTCAGGATTTAAGCTAAAAAATTATGCCACAAGTAAGTACACTTAGTCCATTTATTTATGCACAAACACATTTTGGGGATCCATCCTGTGGATAGCATTGATCAATCACTAAAAGAACTATAAAGAAGCATGATAATCAGTGGTGGTTCTCAAGGAGCTTAAAATAGAGATGGAAGACAGAAAACATACATAAATGAATGCTTAAGTAATAATATGAGTTAAATATTAATATCAAATTAATCAATATAAGAAAAGACTGTATTCCACGTCACATTTGAGATTACTGTCTACTGGAACAATTAAGACATTTCAAGCAGAGATTGAAAAAGGAAACATAATCAAAGAAGTAGAAATATGCGCACAATGACAAGCAGGTGATACCAACAATCACAGTAATCATTATTTATTGTAATCGTTATATATATATATACATATATGTATGTATGTATATAGCATTCTTTCAATAAATAATGAAATTATTTCCATATTCCCTCCAATTTTATTCAACATTTATAATACAACATACCAAACTATTTCACTTGGTAAGCAGACTAAAAAACACATACCATTGCAGAAAGAGCTACCAATTCCCATGGTATAGAGCATAAGTATGAGCCAGTCAGCATTTGCTCAGCCTTGATTGCTAGTGTGACAAATAACATATTGAGAAACTAGTATTACTTTTATCCTTAGTTTTGTTTTTCCTTCAGTATGATTGACCCACAATGTTACATTAGTTTCAGGTATATGTTAATATATATTCTCATTAAGAATATTGCATTGGTATTGTTTTAAATGCTTTACAAGCATGATTTTATTTAATATTACAATAATCTAGAGAATTTAATGTTATTGATCTCATTTTAAAATTGTTGCTGAGGGAAGTTAAGTAACTTGTTCAAGGTCATGCATATGGTAAATAGTACAGACAAGAATTGAACCCATATCTGTTTGACTCCAGCTAAAACACTCCTACTAAATAACAGCTGATAGAATGTAGCATTTAGAAAGGTTAGCTTTAAACTATTATCATTAGCTCTTAGCTATCATCTCTTTGTCTGCTTTGTAGGGTGCTACACAAATGTTAGCTATTATTATCATAGCTTTGAAAAAACTGTAGAGGAATCAAATATATATTCTGGGGGTAAGAAAATTGAGTTGATAATTCTAGAAGCATTGATATTTTTGTGTTGATATGTGAATATGACAAGTTGTTTTTGCAAATTGAAATAAAAAGCAACAAACTATAAAATCATGCTATAGAAATTAACTCAAATTAAAGCAGAAAGTCCAAGCACTTAATCACACTTTCCCTTTCTTTTGATTTTCTATCAGTTAGAATCAGTCTTAAACATTATTCAAATGTTTATCTCTCACATAAGAGAAGTCTGGGAGCAGACAGCACAGAGTGATACTGTGACTGTATGGCTATTACCGATCTATTGATCCCCAAGTTCACTTCATTCTTCAAAATAGCTGCTAAAACTCCAGCCATCATGTATGAATTCCAAGAAGCACAAAGAAGCTTAGTCAGTTCTTTTCTGATGCTTTCCTCGAAGTCTTACCCTTTAGATTTACTTTTGTTTTATTTCACTGAGTTAGGAACACAGATTTGCATAGCTTCAAGGAGATGGAAAATGTCTTTCAGGTGAACATACTGCTGTTCTGAATAAAATCAGGATAACTAAGAAGAGGAAAATTGATACAGGTAAGCAATTAGCTTTTTCTGTTACATACATGCCTTTATTCTCTATTTCATGGAGACAGGAATAACATTATTAAGTATCCAGGCTCATGTGGACACTATTGTATTACTTATCTACATATTTGTCAGGATTTGGGCAGCAATTTTGTTCTCTAATTTAAATATTGGGTGTAATACTAAGTGAAAATGTAAAATTTTTAAAATATGATATCCATAGAGATGTGATTCAATGTTCTAATTATGGTTATCCAAAAGTAAAAAATAAGATTCGTCCAGGTTTGTTATTCACTGAATGATTGAAAGTTGTCTGTCCTACCTTTCACCCCATGAGAAAAATAAACAAGATAATCTGATGTATTGAATCACATGCTTCCTTAAAAGAAATATCTGACTATTAATACTGCAACATTTTAGTTACATAGAAATATTTTTATTAAGAAAAGGAGAGGTATTTATTTGTAGGTTTAAGAAGATCAAAGAAGAGGTAGCTAATTTTCCAGTCAAAGGCAGAGAGGAACTAGCTATTATTGTACATGTTGTGGATGTTGACATGATAGAAAAAAAGATTTGAAGCTTTGAAACTGCCTACAAATTGTTAAAAAGCATTTTGGATTAAAAATGGTTGGAGACTTAAATCGTCCAAGATCTATGGCAAAGACTTTCTCTGAGCTGTCACAAACTAATACTAGAGAAGAAACAGCCATAGTGTATGATTATAAACATACTACAACATCAAAACAGTTCTATGGGGAACACTTTCCACAAACGACAGGTGATTTACATTGCTGTATATCAAAAGGAAAAGTAAAATTGTTGAACATAGTAAAGAATAATTCTATGAGAAAAAGATGATCTAGAAAGAACCTGCATTCTTTATTATTCATTATTATTCTTATTAAATGTTTAAGAAAATAGGGCACCTGGGTGGCTCAGTCAATTAAGCGGCAAACTCTTGGTTTTAGCTCAGGTCATGATCTTATGGTTTGTGGGTTCAAGTCCTGGGTCAGGCTCTGCGTCCTCTCTCTCCCCCTATCTGACCCTACCTCACACTCTCTCTATCTCTCAAAAATAAATAAATAAACATTAAAAAATAATTAAAACAATATTTAGGAAATATAACTTTATTCCCTACTGCCATAAAAATCTAGGGAATTTATCTGTAGTTTTGGAAAAAAATATATATATATATGAAAAGGAGTAAAATAATACATGAAAAGATAAGAAATATTGAAGTATAAAAATTAGCAGGTTTCATAATGGAAAGTTGTAGATGAGAAAGAAGGTTGGGAGGTAGTGTGTTTATTTATTATTATTATTATTATTATTATTATTATTTTAGAGGAAGAGAGCAGGGGAGAGCAGCAGAGGGAGGGAGAGAAAGAATCTTAGGCAGCCTCCATGCTCAGTGTGGAGCTGGACTCAGGACTCCATCCCAGGTCTCTGGGATCAAGACCTGAGCCAAAATCAAGTCTGACACTCAACTGACTTGAGCCACCAAAGCACTGGGGAGGTAGTTTAAAAATAGTAACAGCAAATAATTATTCACTTCCTAGAGAACATTAGTGGGTCAATGAAAAAGAAATCTTAAATTTTAAGGTATGTCTCTATAATGGTTAAAATATTATTTATAAAAGACAAAATACATCCTCATTCAATATATTTAAAGTACAATACAAAGCAGAATTATTTAGAGTTTCCTCCTCCTAGTAAATTACAAAACAAAGAAGCTGAGACTTTATAAATGGTATGCATTTTTTTTTCAAATGTTCATTTATTTATTTTGAGAGAGGGAGCGAGAGTGTGTTTGCGAGCAGGAGAGGGCCAGAGAGAGAGTATACATGGTATTTTTAATGAGCAAATTATCTAAAAGTGTTTCTAAATTTGTCACAATTATGTATAGGTAAGAACATATTTAAAAATATCCACATGCCAAAATTTAACATGGATTAAGATCTATGTTTATAAACACAGTGTTAATTTTGGGGATGGGGAACTTCTTACAGAATAGGGATAAAACAGAAATACCATTCTAAACAGAACGGTACAAAGTCTAAACAGAAATACCATTACGTTCATGCAATTTTAAAAGATGAAGCACATAAAGGCTGTAATGACTTGAAAACCACTGATAGGTGCAAAAAAGAAAAGTAAGAAGCAATTGAGGGAAGAGAAAGAGAACGACAAGTACCAAAGTTAAAACAATTGTGAAAGCAGAATAGTTATTAGGTAATGAAAGCAAGACATTGTACAGTGAAACCTGACAGATATTGGGAAACTAACAAGTGGTATTTTGAGCTATGGGTCCCATAATAGATTCTGAATTTGCTACAAAGCAAATAGCCACTGAGTTTCAATTCAACAATATGGTTGAAATTCAGCTTCCTGTGAGCATGGTTCTGTCACATTTGTGACTCATATGGAAAAGTTACCCAGGCTAGGGTCCCACAATCACTGAAGAAAAAAATGACAGGTTGTTTTCTTCCCTGGTGGACAAGAGGAAGAACTTTCATTTGTTAGCTTGTCTCATTTAGTAATTCTGAATTTAAATCTTTGAGTTATCTCAAGAATAGTTCAGACACATTCATCATCAACTAAATATATTTTCTCCTGATTTATTAACACCAAAGTCTATGTTGCCCAAGTGAAAAACTAAATAATACAAACGTTTTAACATACATACAAAATGTCTTGATCCTTGCTGACAATTTGACTTTACCCCTTACTTTTGATCTAGATACATGAAATCATGTATCAATAGCCTATCCCTCTCAGACACCTAGCAGTGTCTAGAGGAAGTATTTAAAGTTTGATTCACCCCTTTTAGCCCTCCCATTCTGCTCTAATTCTTTTAAAGTTTGTTTATTTATTTTGAAAGGAGAGAGAGAGAGAGAGAGAGAGAGAGAGAGAGAGAGAGAGAGAGAAAAGGTCAGAAAGAGAGAAGAGAGAATACCAAGCAGGTTCTGCACTGCTAGCATGGAGCCCAACGTGGGGCTGAACCCACCAACCTTGAGATCAGGACCTGACCTAAAATTACGAGTTTGATGCTTAACTGACTGAGCCACCCGAGTGCTACCAGTGCCACAGTGGTTGTAAGATTGTATTGAGGTGGAAGAATTTTCCCTTCTTCCTTTCTAGGTTCATGGGACTTGCCTGATAATAAAATTGACATAAGACAAATTAACAGGAGAAAAACAAATGTAATTACATATTATATGGGAGCCCCTAAAAACAAATGTAATTACATATTATATGGGAGCCCCTAATTACATATTATATGGGAGCACACTCAAAGTTAGGCAATTGAGACTTAGCTACCAGGAAAAGGGGTAAGGGGTCTAGGACTTCAAAGGAGAGCAAGACAATTCCCTGGAAGATGAGAAGAGCAAATGTTTGGTAAACAAATGTTTGCCCAACCATGTAGGTAAACCTTTTTGATCTAGAAAGTTCTCTCTGGTAATAGCTATTTTTCCTCATACAGATTTCATATCTAAATTCTTTTATGTAGTTAAAGGAAAGTTAAAAGTTTTCTGAGTCTGTTGTGTCTTAATGCCTTCAGCTCAAAACAATCTACATGCTAAGGTGGCACATTTTGGAATGACACATTCTTCTCCCCTTCGACTGTGATTTCCAGGATGCAAGGAATTAAAACAAACAAACAAACAAACAAACAAGTGACAATGGAGCTTCAAGAACTAGGCCCAATGGCTTTTAAAAGCCTAATGGAAATTGGGTGATTGTTATTTGCTACTTGAATCGCATACTCGGTAATAAATGGCTCCAAAGATTACATATGCAGAACTAAACAGCTAAATATATGAGGTCAAAGAGGAAAATGACAAAAGGGGAGAGATTAAGAACAATTGGACCAGACAGTATTTTTAATAGCTAAAAATTCAAGCTTATATTAAAAGTACTGAAAAAGAGTCAAGCTCTTGTTACATTATTTAACAGAAGTTAATAAAGGCTTCCAAATCCTTTGAGACAGGGAAGAAAAAAACAGCAGCCAAAGAATTATGTTATACAAATCCAGAAAATGCCCCTTGCATTTAGGTTAGATATCCCAAGACAGCTCAAAATCCAACTTTGCTTATCCAGCCTTGGTTCTGCTTCTGGTAGTTCCGCACCAGTTACTTGCAATACACAGATTGTCAGTCTAATTTATGGCTAACGGGCTGCATTACCTCAGTTGAGCTTAAGTAATTTGTGGGCAGGAATTCTCCTGGACTGTAACCACTTGCCTCCTTGTCTTCAAGGTCATGGTCCTTCTAAAGGGATGGAGCAGACTGGCAAGGATGCTCTGAAGCAGATGCATAGGGGAAACTGACTTCTTTGAGGTTCACCTTGTTCCTCACCCCCCTGCAGCTCCGTATTCAAATATATTCAGTAGAGTGAATTTATTTTTCTAAGGTTGAAACTTACAAACTATGAGTCATATAGGCAAATATAAAATATGTAACACATATATAATCTCTACTTTTTATTTTTTTAAGTTTATTTATTTTGGCAGAGGCGGACACAGGGGGAGTGGGGGAGGGTCAGCGACAGAGGGAAAGAGATTAATTCCAAGGAGGCTCCATGCTGCCAGCCCAGAGCCTGATGTGGGGCTCAAACCCACAAACCATGAGATCATGACCAGAGCCTAAGCCAAGAGTCGGATGCTTAACCGACTGAGCCACCAAGGTGCTCCTACCTCTCGGCTTTTTAAAACTGAATTCAACTTTGCTCTTGTTGATACCCATCTAAAAGTGCTTTCTTCCATTCCTGTCTACCCAGTCTAACCCAATTATGTTGAGAGTGTCCATGTGACTGTTTAGGCACGTCTAGAAAACAGTCTTGCAGAGGCTCTTCCCTTTCCCTCTCTGCTGGTGCTTCATTCTGGCAAAGATCGGAGATTTGGAAATGGTGGGGAGAGCAGCATTGCCCAAGCTCCAGGGAAGGAGCACACATCTGGTCCTTCCTGGTGTCACTGAGGTGTCTTTCCCGACTGGTCTGAGCCTGTTCACTGAACACCCTACACTGGTAGCTGCTGAGGTAAAGACTGCCCCGGGCTGTACTTTGGGTTATTGTACTGACACTTGCTACTGCTGAGAGAGGGGACTAACATAGTCTATAGTCTTGGGAGGTCCCTACACTGTACAGGCTTTTGTTTTTTTAACTTCTTTGTGGAGATAGGTTATCAAGAATGACTGTTAATGTCTCAGAATATTGTTAATTGACATTTTTGAGAAATGATTGACTATTCACATACACTTGTAAAAAATAATTCAGAGAGATTATCTGTACACTTGTCCTAGTTTTCTCCAGGGGGTAACATTTTGCAAAACTATAGTTTAATATCATAACCAGAATACTGATAAGGATACAATCCACCAATATTATCCAAATTTACCCAGTTTTACTTGTATCCATATGTATGTATATCATGTTCTACACAATTCTAACATCTGCATGGGTTCATATGTCTGCCACCCATCAACGCGCTGAATGGTTCCAGAATCATAAGGACTCTTGTGTTGTCCTTTTATACTGCACCCATTTTCCTCCTGTCCCCACATCCCTTTCTCTAATCCTGGGTAACCACTAACTTGTCCTCTGTATCTAAAATTTATTACTTCAGAAATGTTATAAAAATGGAATCATATATTATGTAATATTTGGGGGTTTGGGGTTGTTTTGGTCTTAACGTCAACAATATTCCCTGGAGAGTGATTCAAATTGTTCCATGTATCAGTAGTTTGTTTCTTTTTACTGCTAAGTAGTATTCCATTGTAAGTGTGCAACATAGTTTGTTAAACCATTCACCAGTTGAAAGATAGCTGGGCTGATTGCAGCTTTTGATTATTGCAAATGAAATTGCAAACAACATTCACATAAAGTTTTTGTGTAAACGTAACTTTTCATTTTCCTGGGATTAATGCCAAGGATACGATTTCTGGGTCTTATAGTACTTCTGTGGTTATTTTTTTCTAAGAAACTGTGTTTTCAAAGTGACTGTACTGTTTTTACATTTCCACCAGCAATGTGTGAGTAATCCCATTTTTCTGTTCTCTGCCAGCATTTGGACTTATAACTCTTTTATATTTTAGCCATTTGCTAGATCTGTAGACATAGCTCCCTGTGGTTTTAGTTTACATTTGCCTAATGACTAAGGATGACAGACATCTTTTCAAATGCTTATTTGCCAGCTATATAGCTTCTTCAGTGAAATTTCTGTCCATGTGTTTTGTCCATTTATAGCTGGATTGTTTGTTCTTTACTGTTTAGTTTCAAAAGTTTATATATTCGAGATACTAACCCTTTGTCAGACAGGTGGTTCTCCCATGCTTGCCATTCATTTTCTTCACAGGGGCTTCCACACAGCAGGGTTTTTTTAATTTTGTTGAGGTCAACTTTACTGATTTTTCCTTTTATGGATCATAGCTGTTTCGGTGATATGTCTAAGAAGTTTTTACCAAGTCTTGAGTCTGAAGATTTTCTCCTAATTTCTAATTTTTTACTAAGAAAATTTTTCTAAATTTCTGCAGGCTTATATTTTTGCATTTAAGGCCACAGTCCATGTTGAGTTAATTTTGTATCACGTGTGAGGTTTTGGGTTTCTGGCCTGCAGATTTCCAGCATCATTTGTTGAAAAGCTGATCCTTTCTACCTACACATACTAGTTTTTGCATGTGTATCAAATCAGACATATTTTAGTGATCAAGTTCTAGGATCTCTGTTCTGCTGCAGTGATCTATGAGTCTATCCTCCCGTCAATGCCATACTATTTTGATTACTATAGCTATAGACGAAGTATTAATATCAGTGCAGTGATTGTCCCACCTTATTCTTTGTCAAGATTATTGTTTTAACTATCCTAGGGTCTGTACCTTTCCAACGTACATTGTAGAGTAAGTTTGTCTATGCCAAAAAAAAAAAAAAAAATCTGGGATTTTGATAGGAACTGCATTGAACTTGGTGAGACTGACATATTGATATCCTTGCTATGGTCAGTGGTCCAATCCATTATTTCCATTTTTTTAGGTCTTCTTTGATTTCTTTTATCAGTACCTTATATTTTTGGCAAACCTATTCTGCACATGTTTTGTTAAGTTTTATTCAGTCTCTCATACCTATAATAAATCTCATTTGGCTAAGGGATATAATTATTTTTATATAATGTGTGATTCAGTTTAATTATGTTTTACTGAGAACGTTTTTGCATTTCATTTCATGAGAGATATTTGTCCATAGTTCTATTTATTTATTTTTGTGCTGTTTTCGTTTGGTTGTGATGTCAAGGTAACACTGTCCTCATGCAGAGTTGAGAGATCTTCCCCCTTCTATTTTCCAGAAAACAGTGAGTAAATTGGTGTTATTTTTTTTCTTTAAATGTTTGGTAGAAATCTCCAGTGAAATAGTCTGACCTGGAAATTTTGGGGGGGGAGCTTTCAAATATGAATTCAATTTATTTTATGGCCATAACTATTCAGATTATATATTTCACCTTGGTTAATTTTAAAAGAATAGATCCATTTCTTCAATTGTCAAATATATGAGCATAAAGTTGTTCATGGTAGGCCATTATTACGTTTTCAATGGCAGCAGGATCTATAATGATATCTCTTATTTCCTTTCTGATATTAGTAATCTGTGTCTTCTCTCATTGTATATTTTTTTCATTCTCTCAAATTTATTCTGTTAAGACCACCTTTTGTTTTATTCTTTGTTTTCCCATTTTAATTTCCTTGATTTCTGCTGTTATCTTTATTATTTCCTTTCTTCTTTTTGCTTGGGTTTCTTTTGCTGTTCTTTTTCTTGAGGTTGGAACGTAGGTTATCAATTTGAAATTTTTCCTTGTTTCTAAGTATTCAGTGCTATAAATTTCCTTCTTGGTACTGCCCTAGTTGTGTTCCATTTTGACATACTGTATTTTCATTTTTATTCGTGCTTTAGTCCTCAACTATATGATGTATTTTCCTCCTCTCTTTAGCTCTATCAGGTATTGTTTCACATATTTTGGGGAAAAAAATTGTTGCGTGTATATTTTGTATAGTGTTGACAAATTTAGAATTATTATGTCTTGGTGGATAATTATGTAGTGTTATTCCAAATGTGTGTGTGTGTATATATATATATATATATATTGCTTTAAAGTTTACTTTATCAGATATTAATATACCACTCATGCTTTTTTTTAAATTAATGTGTGCATGGTATACCTTTTTTCCATTCTTGGGCTTTCTATCTACTTGTATCTTTATATTTGTAATGAGTTTCACGTAGATGGCATAGAGTTGGTCATTTGGGTCTACTTTGCTAATCTTAGTCTTTTGATTGTATATTTACACTATTTCCACTTAAATACTTTACTTCTATGTTAACACTTAACATATTTTATGTTATTTTTTTGTTTTCTGTCCCTCCCCCAACCCCCGCTCTGGTTCATGTTGCTGTCTCTCTTTTCTTGCCTTCCAGAGGATTATTAGAATTATTTTTAGCATCCCATCTTGATTTATTCTTAGTGTTCTGTATGGTTTTTGTAGTGGCAGTTCGGGGTATTACAATATACTTTTCTGACTTAAAACTGTCTGCCAGTATCAACATTTTACCACTTTGAGTGAAGTATGGAAATCATACTTGCTGTTTGCTCCTTTTTCCTTCTCCATTTTTATACATTGTTGCTCTAGGTGTTGGCTGATGTCATATTTACTTCAATAATCAAGTACTATTTATTAAACTCATCAGAAAAAAGGTAGTCTATTCTATAATTTTTTTTATTATTTATTTTGAGAGAGACAGAGACAGCGTGAGGGAGGGAGGGGCAGAGAGAGAGGAGATAGAGAATCCCAAGCAGGTTCCACTCTGTCAGCACAGAGCCTGATATGGGCAGCTCCAGGTCATGAAAACATGAGATCAGGACCTGAACCAAAACCAAGAGTTGGATGCTTAACCAGTAGAGCCACCTAGGCACCCCTCTATTCTGTATTTTCATAATTTTGATCTTCATACAGGTTTCTTCTTCTTGGGCACTCCAAACTACTTCTTTTATTATTTCATTTCTATTTTTAAAATTTCCATTAGTCAGTCTTTGGGGTAAATCTGCTAGAGACAACTTCTTTTAATGTTACATAATTAGAAAACATCTTTATTTTCTTTCATTTCTAAAGGACAGTTACATAAGTTGTAGAATTTGTTTTGACGTTTCTTTCAGTACTTGAAAAAATATTGTACCATTTCCTTCTGGCCTTCATTGTTTCAAATGAAAAATACACTGTCATTTGAATTAGTGTTTATAAGTAATGTACTATTTGATTCTGGTTGCTTCCAAGATTTTTTCCTTATCTTTAATTTTCAAAAGTTTATTGATGATGTGTCTTGAGGTGACTTCCTTTGGGCTTATCCTGTTTAAGATTCACTCAGTTTCCTGGACATGTGAGTTTGTGTGCTTTGCCATATTTGGGGAGTTGTTAGCCATATTTATTTAAATGCTCTTTTAATCCCATTCTCTTTCTCCTCTCCTTCTGAGACTCTGATGATATAACTGTTGGATATTTTGTTTCTGTCCCACAAATCTTTGAGTATCTCTTCAACTTTGTTGTTGTTGTTGTTGTTTATTTATTTTGAGAGAGAGAGAGAGAGAGAGCACCTGTGTGAACTGGGGAAGGGCAGAGGGAGTGAGAGAATCCCAAGCAGGCACCTTGCTCAGCATGGAGACTAATGCAGGGCTCGGTCTCACAACTGTGAGATCATGCATGACTGGAGCCAAAATTAAGAGTTGAATGCTTAACTGACTGAGCCACCCAAGTGCCCCTGGTGGTTTTTTATTAATCTCCCATATTCTCTCTGGTGTTCATATTAGCTCACCTGTACTGTTTTGTCCTCACATTCACTCATTCTGCTGTATCCTTACCGGGTGGCCACCAATAAGAGCGATGCCCACTTACATCACTTTCTGAGGACCTATGACCTGCTTGAGCAGGTGAAGTCCATCAAAGAGTAAATGGCCATCTCACTGGCCATCTCACTTTCTGGCCATCTCACATGCCAGAAACTGGCATGGTAGAGTGTGTCTATGACAAGATCACTCAACCGTGGCAAGCAGAAGGGAGCTTCAGGGGCACCTGCGGGGCTCAGTCAGTTGAGCATCTCACTTGAGCTCAGGTCATGATCTCAGGGCTCATGCGTTTGAGCCCCATATCTAGCATTCTGCTGTCAGTGCAGAGCCCACTTTGGGTCCTACATCTTCTGCTCTTTCTGCCCCTCCTTCTAGTGCTTGCTCACTCGCTCTCAAATATAAATGAATACATAAATAAATAAATAAATAAATAAATAAATAAATAAAACTGAGCTTGGACCACCTTCTTTACAGCCACAAGGCAACCCCTGGTCATCGTGCTAGGCATGTATCTTGCAATATTACATTGCAAAATGTTTACTTAAGTTTTCATTTTTCAATTTTACTATTTTTTCCCATTAAGTTCCTAGATTTAAAAAAGAAAAAAATGTCTTCTACAGAGCTCATCCAGTAAATTTTTTAGTTTCATTATTCCAATTTTCAGTTCTATCATTTTTATCTGGTGATATTTTTATAACTTTCATTACTTTTCCAAGATGTTAATTATTCATCATTCAAAGATGCAATTGATTGTTGAATCATTTTTATGTTATTTTAATATTTTGTTTTGTTTTATTTTATTTTTTGAAAGAGAGAGAGGGAGAGTGCATGCACTTGTTAGCAAGAGAGGGGCAGAAGGAGAGAGAGACAGAGAATCTTAAGCAGGCTCCACACCCAGCACAGTGCCCAACATGGGGACTCGGGCTCAGGACTGTGAGATCGTGACCTGAGACAAAATCAAGGGTCAGATGTTTAACCAACTGAGCCATCCAGGAGCCCCCGAGAAGCAATTTTATAATAGCTGCTTCATAATTCTTGTCAGATAATTCTAACATCTGATTCATCTCAGTGCTGCTGTCAGTTGATTCTCTTATTTGAGTTCTTGTTTTCTTCACTCTTATTATGCTAAGCGATTTTTATGGTATCCTGGATATAGTGTCAACTATGATATGAGACTCTATCTCCTATTAAAATAGTCACTCTGTTTAGCTTTATTATATGGGTCTCAAGGTCTTGACCTACTTATTGGTCCCTGCTGGTGCTGAATAATGGGGCAGAAAGGTTTTCTCAGGCCCGGCCACTGGTTGTCTGCCCCTGGGTGCAGAGTGTGCTGGAATGTGTGGATTCTGCCATGTTGAACATGGTGTCATGAGACCCCAAGTATTCTGCCTTTTGCTGGAAAACTGAGGAGGAAGTGTCCTGCTCTTTCAGGCCCTTAAATTTACCTGTATTCTTCTGTCACCTAATCGTTGGTTAAAGCCTAGGAGATGAAATAGGGAATATAACAAAGATATTGCCATATGCTGTGCATTCCTGCCATTAATGACTCTTCCTGTCTATCTACCCCTTAGAGAGGTTCCTAGTTCTCCTTCCTTTTCTAGCAAGACTCATGATTATAATATATCTATCTCCTTTAATATCTAATAGCAAAAAGTCTACAAATTGAGGATTGACTCTGTTTTTACCTTATTAAGTCTCAGATACGAGATTGTTTTATAAAACCTTTCCTCTCAGCGAAACCTCATTTTTGCAAACCTAAAGTTTCAGTCTTCATAGATGCTTAAATGTGGGAGGACTATTTTGTAACACAAAGCCAAATCTTGAATTTCTTGTTCCAGTCTATATCTTATCCTTTTCCTGGAATCGTAAAAACAAATGTATTTCAATGGGTGCAGAACTGGATGACAAGTAGGAATAATTAGTGGGTTACTGGAAAAGAAAATACTTTGGGTTAATAAATTCCTATTATCTCTGTGACATACTACTGAGTCTTGTAGAAATATTTTCCATTCATCCTTATTTATTGAAATGCACAAGACAAACAAGAATGGAAGTTACGTTTAAACTTTGTTTATTTTTATGACACAAGCTAGATTTATCAGAAACTGTAGAACTGAATCACATTGATTTCTCATATAACTGAGTGAGATCTTGAACACAGACTATCCAGTGAAGCAAGGAAGCATTGATTGATTGCACATTTCTTTTAAGATAAATGGACAATGGAAGAAGCACCAGAAGCATGTCTTTTAGAGGACAGATAGGCAAACTTTCTATAAAGGGTCAGATAGTAAATATTTTAGAGTTGTGAGCTATAACACCTCTGTGGGAACTACTCAGCTCTGCCGCCGTGGCACAACACCAACCACAGACAATATATAAATGAGTGGTCAGGGATATGTGCCTATATAACTTTATTTATAGACACTGAAGTTTGAATTTTATATAATTTTCACATACCATGACATATACTTCTTCTTTTGATTTTTTTTCAGTGATTTAAAAAATCTTAAATCATCCTTAACTCCTGAGTTGCACAAAAATAGATGGTGGGCAGGATTTGACCCATAAGCCCTCTCTTGCCAACCCCTGGTCTAGATCCATATAGCACTGGCTTTGTGCTCTAGCTGCCTAAGAATCATCCAAGCTGTATTTCAAAGGAAGCAATATGTAGTTGCAAATGGCAAGATTTCATTCCTTTTGTGGCTGAGTAATAGGTATCACATCTTCTTTGTCCATTCATCTATCAATGGACACTTAGGTGCCTTCCTTATCCTGGTTATTGTAAATAATGCTGCAATAAGCATAAGGATGCATAGAATTTAAGAAAACACACAAACAAAAAGACATAAGCAAAAAAAAATACTCTTAAATCCAGAGAATTAGGGGTTGTCAGAGGGGAGATGGTCAGCAGATGGGTGGAACAGATAAAGGGGATTAAGACAATACTTATGTTAGTGAGCACTGAGTAATGCATAGAATTGATGAATCCCTGTATTATATACCTGAAACTAATATAACACTGTATGTTAATTATACTTGAATGCATTTTTAATTTAAAAAAATAAAAACAATATTTTAAGATACATTCAAGGCAAATTTCCCTCTCTCTTCAGATAGTAGCACTGGTATTGTAGGGTGGTTATGAGGATGACTCTAAGACTACACATCCCACATTCTAGTACAAGAAATCTCAGTACGGATAAAGGATTTAATTTAGAATGTAAAATTAGAAATATTAGTGTACACAGTTTCTGGGTTTCACTGGGATTCTGCATTTAAATTGAAGGTATTAAATTAACATAAGCTCTAGAACATAATGCAAAAATGAGGCATTGCATATAAATGTCCACTTAGACTTCAAAAATGACTAAAAAGATATAAAGTATGGTCTTTGAAACTCTGAGCAGCAAAGAGAGTTATATGTTGCTTCAGTCAAAAAGAATATGGTAAGAGAATTATGGGAGAAAAAAAACAATAGTTTTCTAGGAGCTAAGTTTATTCAAACAGCATGGTATGGATCAAATAAGAGCATGGTCTTTCCAATGAGACAAACCTGGGCTGGAAACCCAGCTCCACAACTTATTAAACATGGTAAGCAATAAACACTATGGTTAGCTTTTTCTGTGCCTTAACGTTGTTATCTGTAAACACATCTACCTCATAAATTTGTACAATTTAAACGTGTTTATTGTGTTTATAAAATAATCAGCCCAGCACAAGCTTAATAAATGACATTTACTACCATTCAAATTCATAAAAATGTACATCCCAGAAAATCCAAGCATCAACTAGTTCTGAAGAAGAGCTCAGACTTACCCACCCCCACCACCTGAAGTCACTCAGGGCTGAACTGAACATAAGATATATTCTCAGTTCATTAGGAAGGTCTGTATTAAAACTATGATGGAGAATGGCTTTTTTTTAAGTTTAAATAACTATTTTTTTAATATGAAATGTATTGTCAAATTGGTTTCCATACAATATCCAATGCTCATCCCAAAAGGTGCCTCCTCAATACCCATCACCCACCCTCCCCTCGCTCCCACCCCCCATCAACCCTCAGTTTGTTCTCGGTTTTTAAGAGTCTGGAGCTTTGGCTCCCTCCCTCTCTAATCTCTTTTTTTTTTTTATTCTTCCCCTCCACCATGCACTTCTGTTAAGTTTCTCAGGATCCACATAAGAGTGAAAACATATGGTATCTGTCTTTCTCTGTATGACTTATTTCACTTAGCATAACACTCTCCAGTTCCATCCACGGCCATATTTCATTCTTCCTCATTGCCACGTAGTATTCCATTCTGTATATAAACCACAATTTAAAATAATAGTCATAAAATTAATCGCTGGGCTTGAAAAAAGTATAGAGGACAACAGAGAATCTATTGCTACAGAGATCAAAGGACTAAGAAACAGTCAGGAGGAGCTAAAAAATGCTATAAATGAGATGCAAAATAAAAATGGAGGTGACCACAGCTTGGATTGAAGAGGAAGAGGAGAGAATAGGTGAATTAGAAGATAAAATTATGGAAAAAGAGGAAGCTGAGAAAAAGAGAGATAAAAAAATCCAAGAGTATGAGGGGAAAATTAGAGAACTAAGTGATGCGATGAAACGTAATAATATCCGTATAATAGGGATTCCAGAGGAGGAAGAGAGAGAGAAAGGGGCTGAAGGTGTACTTGAACAAATCATAGCTGAGAACTTCCCTGATCTGGGGAAGGAAAAAGGCATTGAAATCCAAGAGGCACAGAGAACTCCCTTCAGACATAACTTGAATCGATCTTCTGCATGACATATCATAGTAAAACTGGCAAAACACAAGGATAAAGAGAAAATTCTGAAAGCAGCTAGGGATAAACACACTCTAATATATAAAGGGGGACCGATAAGACTAGTGACGGATCTATCTACTGAAACTAGGCAGGCCAGAAAGGAATGGCAGGAAATCTTCAATGTGATGAACAGAAAAAATATGCAGCCAAGAATCCTTTATCCAGCAAGTCTGTCATTTAGAATAGAAGGAGAGATACAGGTCTTCCCAAACAAACAAAAACTGAAGGAATTCATCACCACTAAACCAGCCCTATAAGAGATCCTAAGGGGGATCCTGTGAGACAAAGTACCAGAGACATCGCTACATACATGAAACCTACAGACATCACAATGACTCTAAACCCATATCTTTCTATAATAACACTGAATGTAAATGGACTAAATGCTCCAACCAAAAGACATAGGGTATCAGAATGAATAAAAAAATAAGACCCATCTATTTTCTGTCTACAAGAGACTCATTTTAGACCTGAGAACACCTTCAGATTGAAAGTGAGGGGATGGAGAACTATCTATCATGCTACTGGAAGTCAACAGAAAGCTGGAGTAGCCATACTTATATCAGACAAACTAGACTTTAAATTAAAGGCTGTAACAAGAGATGAAGAAGGGCATTATATAATAACTACAGGGTCTATCCATCAGGAAGAGCTAACAATTATAAATGTCTAAGCACCTAATACAGGAGAATGGCTTTAAAAACCTTACAATGTTCCCCTACAACTTAAGATTCCACAACATTCCAGAAAATGAGAGGGCCTTTCACATGATGTCCACACAGTTATGTCTTTGCTCTATTCCATGCTTTGCTGCTTCAAAGATGGAAAGGTTAAAGGCCTGACAGCACAGTCCAGATTGATGGCCAGCCCGGGGGCAGAAGTCTGACCTTTCAGAGACAAAGCTCTCACCTTCAGTTTGGAGACCCAACTCAAGTCTCAATGCCTTGGTTTAAAAAAGATCAATAGTACCTGAGAGGGAGGGAGGGGAATATATTTCTCCTCAAGACTCTCAAGACTCTCCATTCCCTCTTTGCAGAAATTTCATCTTGTATATATTTTCCAGTTACTAAACTGTTCATACAAAAGGCAAAGCAGGTGAGTAAAAGCAACCAACACCTGGAGATTTTTCCAGGGAGACAATATCTGAAATAAGCTGCTCGTAGTTGAATAAAAGATTATTCAAACAATTCCATCTCTGCCTCTCAACAGTAACTGGAACTGCACAGGGGCCTGATGTGGGGTGTGGGCACAAGAACTGCCTAGATCAGGAAAGTCACGTGTCTTCACTCTCAGTGAGGGTCAGATGACTGCTTCATTCATGTCTCAAAAAAATTCCAAAGCCATTTTAAACGTCAACAGCCAACAACTATAAAATGTAGAGCCTAGAAGGGATAGTAATGCTTCTAAGTAAACAGAGAATGCTATCATCAGAGTCTAGTGGAAAGGGCTTTAGTCCACTTCTCAGCTTCACCAGCTAGAAGACCTTGACCAAACAAATGAAAGAATGAAGTATCAGTTTCCTTATCTGTAAAGTACACAGACACCATGTTCCTCCAAAGTTAACACATGCTACAAACTATAAAAAAAAATACTGTAATTGGCACTGACTCATGAAATATAAATGGCAATAAAGCAAGAATTTGTACTAAGCAGAAAACCCATGTTTATTTCTTCATTGGAACACACAGACGCACCATACCAAATCAAGTGGCTGAGCGGCAAAGGAGTGAGTGCATGCATTCTACAACAGATGAAATCAGTTGTCTTTTTTTTTTCTTAAGTGATTCTTGTCACATCAGAATTTCTATCTGCATGGCTAGTGGCAGGTATTTCTCACATCAGCTTGGAGTAAAACAATGAAAAATTCTAATGAACTGAAATGTTTCCTTGAACCGATAGGCTACCCAAAAGAAGTTGTGTCTGCATTATAATAAAATGCATGTAAATTAGAAATTAAAACTATTAATCATTTAGATTTTCCTTAAATGACAATTGATCTTTGAATAATACTATTGAAAAATATTCAAATTTTTTTCAGCTAGTTGTAGAGTGGAAAGGTACTGATACTAAAGAACATATCAACATCAGATAGCCATAAATGTGCAGACACGTTCCAAAATACTTAACTGAGTGGATAAGTGTGGTAACAATGCAACACTCTTGATCATTTAATAAAATCAACAGTGTCATGGGTTTGTCAAATAACCAGTTGGACAATTTATACTTTCCAGGTGTCCCCTGCATCTCTAGCATAAGATGTGAGATAAAGAATAAATATATTAGTTCTTGCTAACAAAATATATGCATTTCACAGGACAAAGAAATGTCTAGCATGTTTCATATGAAGTTAACAAAAAACTGAAGAGAAGTTGATAATTTTGATAACTACCATGTCACCAAAGTAAAATGAATATTGTGAAATATTTATCCAGACCTCTAGTGACAAATGCAGGCAAACAGGATGAACTCCCTTATTCGGGTCAACTTAGGGAAATTGTCTGATAGCCAAATAAACATGACCTAAAATGTATTATTCATATTTTCCCACAAAACAGCCATGGGAGGTTCCTGTGACCTTGTCAAAATTTCTTGGTTAAATTACCGGAATCATCCTTCCCAGTGAAAACCCCAGGACACTTGCTTGAGGGGGAAGAGAATCCTAATCTGCCAACTGCCTATCATGTCTCGTCCCGATGCTGAGTAAGCAAATGAAAGATAATGGCCCTTGGTGTCTCTGATACAAGTAACAAAGCTCAGACTCCGCTGCCATGTCTGATTGCTTAAATTTATCCATCTCAAGCAGTGAGACGGAGTCAGTGTGAAAGCTTCATCTCCACGGTTAGACAAACATCCTAGTTTGTTAGACACCAGGGTGTGTTGGGGAGATAACTAGAGGCAAAGAGATGTCAGGAAGTTTTTGTTTTTGTGGGGAGGACAAAGAATGGTTATTATGCCCTGAGTGCCCTACAAATCATAAAAGTGCTTTCAGATCAAAAGATTACATATATAAACCCTAGATGGGGAATATAGAGGAGACTTAACAGAGGTACCAGAGGCAAGAGGCTCCGCTTTAATGAGAGACTATTTGCTGACAGGCGCATGCTTCAGGTTTCCCTTCAAAATGGAAATAGATCTATTTAATAGGCTGCCATTGTCAGGGTGGCAGAACCGTGTCCACCTTCCCCTTGCATTTTAAGTGCTGCTGTCAAACATGCCCAAACTAGACTTGTTAGCTTCTAATTTGCTTTAGAGACCATCGGATATCTTGACCACTTTAAAGACACGCTATATCACAAGCATAGTTTTCCAATTAGCTGGGATGCTAGAGTAGATTCAAGTCCCCCCAAAAATCAATTTTACAACTGCCAAAGCCAATTGACAGAGGCGAGAAGAATCTGTATGATTTAAGAATTTTATAGTATTTGTAAACCCTGGAAAGTTTATAGCTCCCTTTTTTATTTTTTTATTTTTATTTTTATTTTTGAGAGAGACAGAGACAGAGACAGAGACAGAGGCAGAGAGACAGAGTGAAAGCAGAGGAGGGGCAGAGAGAGAGGGAGACACAGAATCCGAAGCAGGCTCCAGGCTCTGAGCTGTCAGCACAGAGCCTGATGTGGGGCTCGAACCCATGAACTGTGAGATCATGATCTGAGCTGAAGTTGGACGCTTAATCAACTGAACCCCCAAGGTGCCCCAGGTGGCATAATTCTTAACCAGAAGGACTTTAACTTTTTCCACTATTTTCTGACTCCAATATTTCACTAAACTTTAGAGTGCCTTGACCACTACAACAATTTTCATTTTGACTCATGGAAACCCTACTGAATATCAATGCTCAGCTTGCGTTTTTTAATGTATTTTTTCATAAAGACTCTTACCAAAGTAACTACCATAGTTTTGCCCATGTGGTATAATTATTAATAACACCATTTTCCATTTTGAAAGGAAATTATAAATCTATAATATCAATGTAACGTTTTCTTACTTTCTACAAGAGACTCCCTTTATTATTTTCTGTGTGTGAAGTTTACGATGTACATGTGATGATTTGATACACGTATATATTATGAAATGATTACCACATAGGATGAGTTAACACCTCCATTACTTCACATAATTACCTCTTTTTTTATAATGAGAACATTTAATATATAATTGTTAGCAATTCTTAAGTATACAATACTTAACTAAGTATTGTTAACTATAGACACCATGGTGGACATTATGTCCCCAGAATATATTCCTCTTATAACTGGAAGTATGTACCCTTTGACCAACATCTCATTTCCTCCACCACCAGCTCCTGGAAACCATCATTGTACTCAGTCTCTAGGAGTTCAACTTTTTTGGATTCCACAAATAAGTGATAACATACAATATTTGTCTGTCTCTGCCTGGTTTCCTTCTTAGCATATGCTCTCAAGTTCCATCTATATTATTGCAAATGGCAGGGTTTCTTTATTTCTCATGGATGAATAATATTCCATTATGTATATACATTTGATTGTTTAATTAAATGCATTTACATGTAAAGTAATTATTGACTGGTAAGGACTTACCAATGCCATTAATTGTTTTCTCAATGTTTTATAGTTCCTTTGTTCCTTTATTGCTGTTCCTTTATGAACTGACAATTTCTTGTGTGTGGTGATAGGCTTTGATTCTCTTTTCTTTATGTTTCGTGAAATACTATTTGTTTTTGCTTTATGATTACTCCAAGGCTTACATAACACATCCAATAGATATCAGTCTATTTTATACTGATAACAGCTTAACTTGATCACAAATTAAAACTATACTTTAAACCCCACTTTTATGTTTTTAGTATCATAATTTACCTATTTTTATATTATGTATTTATTTAAAAATTCTTATTACTATAATTATTTTTAACATTTTTGTCTTTTAACCTTTATACTAGAGTTATGTGGTTAACATACTACCATATTACAGTTTTAGAGTATTCTGAATTTGACTATATACTTTTACCAGTGTTCTGTATATTTTCATATGTTTTCATGTTACCTAACTAGCATCCTTTTCTTGCAGCTTGAAAAATTCTTTTCAGTGTTTCTTGTAAGGCAGGTCTGGTAGTGATGAACTCCCTCACTTTTGAAGGGTACCTTTGCCAGGTAAAGTATTCTTGGTTGGCAGTTTTTTCCTTGTAGCACTTTGAATATATTATCCTATTCTCCCTTTACCTGCAAGGTTTCTGCTAAGAAATCCACTGAAATAGCCTTGGGGTAGGTCCCTTCTGTGACAGAAATCTTCTTTCTCTTACTGTGTTAAAAATTTGTCTTTCTCTTGGTTTTTAAGCAGTTTTATTATAATGTGTTTTGGAGAACAACTGCTTGAAATTTTTAAGGGAACCATTACCTTTGTGAATTTGGCTTTGCAAATCTCTCCCCAGATTTGGGACTTTCTCAAACATTATTTCTTTTTTTTTTTTTTAACGTTTATTTATTTTTGAGACAGGGAGAGACAGAGCATGAACGGGGAGGGTCAGAGAGAGAGGGAGACACAGAATCTGAAACAGGCTCCAGGCTCTGAGTTGTCAGCACAGAGCCCGACGCGGGGCTCAAACTCATGGACCGCGAGATCATGACCTGAGCCAAAGTCAGACACCCAACAGACTGAGCCACTCAGGCGCCCCAAACATTATTTCTTTAACTAAACTTTCTGCCCATTTCTCCCCATCTTCTTCCTGGACTCCAGTAACTCACAGATTGTTTTTCTTATTGATATCCCATTGTTCGTGTAGGCTTTTTTTAGAACAAGTATTTTATCTTTTTTCTCCTCTAACCGATAATTTCAAAGATCCCACCTAGTATTTCACAGCTTCTTTCTTTTGTTAATCCATTCTGCTGTCCATACTCTCTACTATATTTTTCATTTCCTTCATTATATTCTTCAGATTCAGAATCTATTTGATGTTTTCTGATGATTTCTACCTCTTAGTTAAACTTCTCATATTGTTCATATATTGTTTTCCTGATTTCATTGAATTATATTTCTGTGTTTTCTTGTAGCTCACTGAGCCACCTTAAAACAGTTACTTTGAATTCTTTATCAGGTAAATTGTAGGTCTCCATGATTTGGGGCTTGGTAATAGCAAAATTATTGTATTCCTTTGGTGGTGTCATATATACACATACATATATACATATGTATATATGTATGTATATATATTGGTTTTTCATGTTCCTTGAAGTCTTGCATTGCCGTCTTCATGTTTGACATAGTAGTCACCTCCTCTAGTTTTTACTAACTTTGTTAAAGCATCTAATCTTGGATTTTTTTTTTTTTTTTTTTTTTTTTTTGCTCCAACAGTGTTCTGGAAATTCCACCAGATTCCTGGATTTTCACAAAGGCTCTCTCATCCATGGTGATTGTCTAATTCTGTTTTCTCCAGGAGCTTCAGGACTGTGGCCAAGGGGGATTAAAGCCAGTTCATGGGCCACTTCAGCATCTACTATCAGGATGGGGGTCTGTATGCCTACTACTCAACATATGGTGCTGATGATAGACCAAAGCAAAATGGGACTATAGTAGAGTCCTCAGGGCTGTGGAGTTGTTTTCAGGTTCATAGCTGGGACAGTAGTTGGCAAGTTAGCAAGCCTGGAATGCAGATCTCCTCAAAACTGGTCTCCTCATTCTTGGATTCAGTCTCCTTTCTGAATACAGGCACTTTTGTCTGTATGTGAATGCCAAATTATTGTGGCTAATGGGGGCATATGAGCAAGAGGTGTCTAATTCAGCCACCTTGCTGACATTCTTCCTTAAATGTAATGTTTTTAACTTCAACCTCCAATGATATAAAACTGAGTTAATATTATTCCCAGGGAGAAACCTGAGATATTAGTGATGGTCATGGGTAAAACCAAGTCAAAGGGCCCTTAGGGGTCACATGTTACTCCCCAGACTCCCCATTGGGTTATTCTGTGTGGTTTTTATAACATGAAATCGAGAGTATTGGAAACAGCACACTCTGGCACTGTCATAACTACTATCATTACTTATTCTAGCTTAAGTCACCCTAGTTAAGTCTATAAATGTTCTGATCAAACTGAATCACTGCATATTGCCAGAGACATGACTGTGTAGATTGAGAAGAGTCATCATAGTTTTTGAATGACTAAATCAATCACCTGGCGAGTTAGGAAAAAATTGACTATGAAGTAATGCATCTTTTTATGAAACATTGCAGAGCTTACATATACACCAGACAGCAGCCCTTCAAAAAGTAAACTTGTAAAGGATATTCTTACTTCAATGTAACTTTTATTGTTCAAAATACTTTACCAATTCTCCTTTTGGATTTGCCACCAAATCCAGTCCTATTATATTTTAATCACATCTAGATATCTAGTCACCTGGGTATTTCCCAACCTGATCTCACATTCTCTAAGACTGGATCTTTAGAGTTTTTGGCAGTTTGTTATAATCATAGTGACTCTTCCTCTTGGACATGATTCTGCATCACTGATCATGTGTAAATTGCTCTTTACTTTATATCTGTTCCCCTCCTGAAGGCATGTGAAGTTAAGGACTAACAGGATGGCCTAAGAAAGTTACATGACAATATATCGACTGGGCCTAAATGTGTAAGTTGGAATGCAAGAAAGAAAGACTTCAAGCAATTCTTATTTTGGTATTAGAGACAGTACCAAATGAAGCACCTTCTCTGACTTGTCATTCAGAAAATAAAAACGAGGAGGAATTCCCTTTCATCTCTCCCAGATCTATTGTGACCTTCTGCAATGAAAAGAGTCTGACTCAAAAACTCCTGGGGGAATGTTCTTCGGAATTCCCATGAATGCAGCAAATGCTTGTTCTACACCGTATTGAGGACTGAGCATTTCAATGACAGAGAGGGTCTTGGGCCTCTGCTGTTCTCTTTTATTATAGATAAGAGGGTTTAAGAACATACAATGATTCATAAATTCCAACACACATAGCTGCTGATTCTCTCTTACTGAGTAGGCCTTTTATCCCAAGCTAATCGGGGCTTCCTCAATGAGTGCAAATCGGTCCTTAATTATTTAGAAAAAAAAAAAGACTATTCAAACAGATGACTCCTCTAAACAGGACTTTTGAAGATTTTTCAAATTTAGCATGACATTTTTGTCTTACCACTGAATGTTTTCAGGCCAAACAAAATCCCAACATCTTCAAGTACATAGTTATTTTAGAAGTAAAAACATCATGATGCAGGAATTTTGACAAATATATTCAATAGAGATATTTTCAAAATATTTAGAACAATAGAAGCCCCATGGGGCTAAATTAATTTCTGAGGTGACTTTTAATGATAGTGAGTAAATTGGGGAACAATTGCTAGAAGATACATCATATGACCTTATATTGTATCTTAAATAGCATTTATTGGTTAAAGACATTACTGGAATTTCACTCAGTGGCAGAGAATCATTTTGTGACTTCCTCTTTGGCAGCGAACATGGTCACAATGTGGATGAACATGGTCAGTGTCACTATCATCATTTGGGGGGACACAAAGCCAAAATAAATTACTTCTCATGCTATGTTTGCATAAAGTCATAACATTGAGATGTTAAAATTTCCTGAGGAGGTACAAAATAAATTTGGAAGGAGATGACTTCTGGTCTCATATTTTCCCCCATAAGCAAAATAGATAGATAGATAGATAGGCACCCAGATAATCACACGAGCATTCCACTCTATTTGTATCACAAAATATTTCCAGATTGTCCCCACTCCATAACATTTTTTCCTCCCTCATCATTTACTAGCTGTTTATGACCCATGTACATGCTAGAAATAGTTTTATCATATACAATATATAGAAGCGCATTAGACCAAGAATGTTATTGAACAATAATGTGAATGTGTACAAAATACTGACAAACACATGCATAAGAGCTTGAGATTTAAAGCCAGGAGAATGATTGCAAAAGGCAAGTTTGCTCATAAGAAGGAGATGATTCCTTTGCAGCTGCCATTGTCTGGCTACAGAGGAATCATTACAGAAACTGGTACTGTCCTTTCCACTTTCATTTTAACTATCTCAATTTTGTATGTCCACATAGACTGTCAGGATAGTGTCTTATCATTCAAACATCTTTATTGCCCCCCCCCCCACATTATCACTATTTACTAGACCTGCACCAAGCCCCAGTGACAGAGGTCAGAGTAGAATTTGGAAAGCTTGAGACATAGGATGGAGTCCCATGTCAGGCTCTGCACTGAGCAAGGAGCCTGCTGGGGATTCTCTCTCTCTCTCTCTCTCTCTCTCTCTCTCTCTCTCTCTCTCCCTCTGCCCCTCTTCCCTGCTCATTCTCACTCTCTTTCTCTCTCTCTCTAAGAAAAAAAATTGTTTTAAAAGATTCTCTCTCTCTCCCTCTGTCCCTCTCCCCTGCTCTTTCATGCTCTCTCTCTCTCTCTTTCCTACCCCTCTCCCCTGCTCACACTCTCTCTCTAAAAAATAAAAAATAAAATAAAATAAAATAACAGAGACACAAGCACAAAACCATCATGAATTTGCAGCACTGTACCCATTGCTAAATCTGGCTGACCATCCATTTCCTCCTCTGCAAAACAGAGGTAATATTATCTCAAGCCCGTGTTTGTGTTGGGGACTCAATACATGAATCTATTAGGGTACTTTGTGACATAGTGAGGACTCCAAATAGGATGAGGAAAGAGGAAAAGAGGAGGAAGATACCAACAGGCAGGGAAGAAGGAGGAGGAACAGATTACTGGCAAGTCTACTAGCAAAAAATAAGGCCATTTGTGTCTGCACGGGATCCCTCTCTGTCCCACTATTGAACATGTGTTTCTCTCCCTCAATTCTGACTCCTGAGATTCACAGCCTTCGCTGTACAGTAGAATCACCTGGGAGAGCTTAAACTCCTGGTGCCCAGGTTGCACTCCAAACCAGTTAAATCAGAAATGCTAGGAATGCCATCCAGGCCACAGGAGTTTGTGAATCTCTACAGGTGATTTCAACATGAGCTAAGGTTGGGAACAAGGACTCTGTTCCATTCCTCATCCTTGTATTTCTAACCACTGCCAGCTGCATGTTTGCTGGCTCTGATATGGCACCTTAAGCCAGTAAATCTAAAACATGCTGGAAACGAGGTTTTAAAAATGAGTATATTCGTTCAGCAAAGGAGAAGAGGGTGTATTAAAATACATACGCTTGGACTTTTTGGGTTATCGTTAGGCTTATTGTTCTTTGTGTTAGGTTTATTTTTAAAAATAGGAGCGAAGTTATCCCGTAACATACTCACAAATAAAAATACCCTGCCCTACTTGGAGAAGAATATGTAGAGACCAATGCCAGCCTTTAAGGTTTATATGCATTTCCAGATGGAAAAGTTTCAAAGCCTGGACCAATAGGGGTTTTTCCTAATGCTACTTCAAAAAAGCCTTGCTCGGAATGACTTAAATGCTTGAATGGAAAGCGGCTGTTTATGGTAAAATTATGTGCCATAAAATGTACTTGTAAAATTACAGGACCAGGCAATAGTTCTCAGAAATTTCTCTCAGAAATACCATATGCAAATTTTTGTTTCGCTTGATGCTGATTTGAGTAAAATTTATTTCTCTCATCAATTAGAAAAATGCAAATAGATCTCAGTTTTGAGAGGATGTTAAAAAAGAGAAAAGAAAAAAATCACCTACCTGAACATGAAAGAAGAAAAAAAAGATTTATGTTTTCTTACCACAATGGGAAAATGGTTACAATTATGAACAAGCCATTTAAGGTAATAAATGAATTTTTCATAAGACGTCATTTTTCCTAGCCGTTATAATCATTTTCTCCTTATTGTGTTCTCTAACTTGCCAATAACATCATTTTAACATTCTTATGCAACAAGCCGCGCTCTACTATGTGGCCTAATATTTCACTTTAATATCCATTCATTTTCAACAGCTCAGGCTCTCCAAGGCCTTCCAGAAGCACTCTGTCTCTGGTGAGATGTCAGTTTAAGTGTGATGTATTATTCAGCTTGGTAAAGGAGGTGTAACCACTCAGTGGCAATCATGGGAATCACGGGAAAAAAGTGTACAAACATCTGGAACCCGAAAGTCATTTCACTGGCTAACAGTGTCTGGGCTTTGCTAATGGATCTTATTTAAAGTGCAGGACACTATTTATACATTTTTTAAAACCCTATATAGCACAACTAAAATGACATTCTATTTCAATTACAGTATTATACATAGTGCAGAGAGCAAGGTCCCCAATGTGACCTACTGATATTTCTGAAGCTGGCATCACAGGGAGCTTGCCAACAGCCCCTGGCATGACACAATTCCCAGGGTCTGCTCGAATCATGATCAATATGTTCAGTATGCATGCTAACAGACATAGGTGACTGCCCAGGCAGTTGTCCCCGCATAACAAGAAGACAGTATAGTAAGTAGAGGGTTAAAAACACAGGCTGTGGACTCAGAATGTCCAGGTCAAAATCTAACCATGTGGCAGTGGGTGAATCCCTGAACTGTTCAGTGCCTCAGTTTCCTCATAGGGTACATGGCATTGTTGCTCAAAATATTTGCCACTCTACCCTGACAAAGAATTACACTCTCTTGCTTCGTTGTCTCAAGCTTGGATGTGTGTTTCGCTATAGCCAATGTCATTTGAGTCAAAGTGGCATGTGCCACTTAAAGGCACTAGCATTCTGAACCATGGCATAGGTCCATCACAATCTATTTTCTCTGTGCCGTGAGACTCCGAATGTCCTGGGTGGAGGCTTCTTCCTCTTTCTGGTTCTATGATGTGGGGCCACCATTTATCCCTAATAGACACAGCTTGAGCAAAAAATAAGCCTCTGTGTATAGAAACCCAAACTAATTTATCTACCTCCTATATGATGAGGATAATAATAATGCTTACCAACCTAGGTTGTGTGAGCATTAAATGACAGTATCCATACAATTATTATAAAGTGTCTGGAACATGGAGAGCATTCAGTGTTAGCCATTGTTATTGTTAATATCACAAATATATCTAAGTCTAGGATGAGATGGTAATGATATCTGCCCTTTACAAATATGATACTTTTATCCCTTCTTCACAAAAAGTCACAAACACGGATTACATCTTCTTCTCCTACTGGTCTGTATGGAAATTGCAAATTCACTTATTGATTAAATTATCTTTGGGGACTAGGTAGCATTGCTATATTTAGCAAATTAAAATACAGGATCACTGGCTGTGTTTTAACTTCAGATAAACAAAGAACAATTTTTTTCGGATAAGTATGTCGTGGCCAAATATTACATGGGACATATTTTTTTTTAATTACTATTTATCTGAAACTTAGCACAACTGGCGTCCTGGATCATATTTGGCAACTATTAACTGGAAGAATGTGAATTCCTGGTTTGATAGTGACAATATGCCTTTTCACTCTTTTTCTTTAAACTTTCACATTTTTAAAGTATGTGGAAAGACTCTTTGAAGAGTTTTGAAGGCATATTTGTTTGTTAAAATTTAGTTGTATCAGAATGTACACTGAACGAAATACCGAATCAAGGATCAGAATATTTTGGTTGTAGTCCGAGTTCTGTGACTAAGTAGTTTTGTGTTCTTAGATAAATCGCCGTACTTCTCAGGCTTCAGTTTCTCATTAGTATAGTAGCGAAGTTGGATTTTAAAATTTCTTAGACATCTTTTAATTTAAAATTTTAACAATCTTCAAAGGGATCTTTATAATGATAACTTTCTATTTAAATTATAGGAGTTCTTATTAGTTAGCCATATGAAAGGCCACATCAAATTGGAATTCTTATGAGGTTTTCTAAATAAAAAGATACACAATCATGACAATAAGTCTTAAATGACTCTGGTCTGTCCTCTTTACCCATTTATTATAATTAACAACTGTTTCCATGGGCTTTCTCCATGCCAGGCATTTCATAAATTTTAACTGATTTAAACCTCATAATAACTCTATGATGTAGATACTATTATTATCTCCATCTTCCAGATGAAACTGAAATCAGAGAAATTAAATAACGCATCTGGGATCATACAGCATGTATGGGAACTCCAGAACTTGAATTTGAATGCAAGCCATCTTGCCTTTATCTTCTCTGTAGGATAATATCACACAGCTTTCACTTAAGTGTAAAGCCAGACAAATAAATAATAGGGTCGAACCTTTGATAATAAGTAAGTTTGATAAAGAGAAGGGTGGGTACTTTTTAATTTGAACAAATGACCTTCAGTATAATTGAGTCACTTTGAGTTACAGAGAAGCGTCTGAAGTTGTGCTCTCTTCTGGGCATTAAATAAATGCTGACAGATGCACATTTCAATCAGTTAACAAGGAAGCTTATAACGTGGGCTCGTCTCTCCCTCAGAGTTTTTAATCTTTTGACTAAGTTGCATAGAAACCTTGAAATTCTGTAGAACGACTTTGCATGGCAATTATGGTGTATCACATGCAATGGTGGTAAAAAGGAGTTCTTGAAAATTCTCCAAGGGACACCTATTTAGACTCAGTGCCCATATTTAATTGCATTTGAGCCATGAGCATCTGAAAGAGTGGCCACTAGTGAATCATTTTGTTTTCTGCATTGGCCTATGAGACTAGCGATAGAGACATTTAGTATCATTGCTTAATTACACTAGCTAGCAAAAGGCCAAAGCATACGGTGAGACTGTGATATAACACACATATAAACATGAAGTTCTCAGAAACTGAAGCAGGATTATGGAATTTAGGGACACTGATGGAGGGTACGTGGTGGCAGCAAGCAAGGTTGCATTAGTGTGAGCCAACATTACTGTGGAAATGAAATTAAAGTTAAATTTCTCACAAATTCATCTCATGGGATGGGTATTACTCTCCAAGATGGTTCATATGTGCTTGCTGAGCCCTAAGCGTTCAGAGAGCCCCTGCAGAGTCTAAGGTCCATGTATTCATCATACATGATGAATGATATTCATATCCTGAGGCACGCCTGCGTGCCTCAGTCGGTTAAGCGTCCAACTGTGAATTTTGGCTCAGGTCACCATCTCACGGTTCGTGGGACTGAGCCACCCATGGGGCTCTGTGCTGACAGAGTGGAGCTGCTTGGGATTCTCTCTCTCCCTCTCCTCTCCCCTCCCCCACTGCATGCACACTCTTTCCCTCTCTCTTTCCTTCTGTCTCTCAAAATAAATAAACTTTAAAAAACATGACAATCTGTATCCTGAATATGTCACGTCTCATACACATTATTACAAATATTTGCCAAATTCATTTGCATGCCACTATGATTAATAAAAGAAAAAAGTAAACTATTTAGTGGGGTTGGGGGTTATGTTCCATTCAGTTTGGTTTTTTTTGTCCCTCAACCCATGAATACTAGTGTCATGTGGAGATCCGACAATCCTCTCTTTCCTAAAAAGACATAGAAGCAAGGCTCAAAAGCACTCGCTATTAAAGCTATTCTCTGCATGGTCTGTTGTGAGATCCTTCAAGTAGGACCGTTGTTCAAAGATGGTCCCCATACCAGGTGTTTAAAATGTCACCATCAGAGAGCTACTTGGTGCTTTAAGCAAACTCTGACATTTTGGGCTCAGTCAGATTTAAGGGACCGCACGTTTTCATCAGAGGGTCAGGACACCCATATCCTAAAGTACAGATTTACCTGTTTTTCTAACAATTCAGGCTGTTAATTATATGACCCATTTTTACACCATTTTTGTTAAAGAACTCGTGTGAGTGGGCATGTGTGTGTGTTCATGTGTGTGCTATATTTCCCCAAAACACGAGCTTTCCAAACATCCTCGTCTTTACCAAGAACCTCACAGTTTGTAAGAAATTAGAAACTGACACTTTCTCAAGTGTTTCCAAACCAGTTCCATCAAATCTTACTAAATTCCCTAACATCCTTGAAGGGGTAGATAAACCCCTTGAAGAGTAGATAAACGCCCTTGAAGGGGTAGATAAACACCCTCATTTTACAAAGGAAAAAAAAAACAGAAAACGAGTTGGGCCCAAGGCCTTTTTGGCTAATATTGACCCCAGAGCTCTGCACTGCTTCATCTTTCCACAACAATCTAAGGCAAAGTGGGCTGTAGGCCAAACTCAGCCCACCGTCTATTTGCAGTGACCTGCAATCTAAACACGATGTTTGCAATTTTACATGGTTGTACTTGAAATGGTTACAAAACTACATGCAAAATATCTGCCATTCTTTTCTCTTGGTCCACAAAGTCTAAGGTGTTTGCTGGCTGGCTCCCTACAGAAAGTTTGCCGACTCCTGATTTAAGGCCTCAAGAGCTTTGCACAGCACCACCCGTTAGAAATACAATGTGAGCCACATAAACAATGTGCAATTCTCGAGTAGCCACATGTGTAAAGGTAAAAAGAAGCAGATGAAACTAATTTTAATAATACATTTAATCCAATATTTCCAACATGTAACCAATATAAAAAATAATTAATGAGATATTTTACAATTTTTTTCATGTAAATCTTTGAAATTCAAGCGCATGATTTACTCTCATAGCACAAGTCAGTTTGGACTAGCCACACTTCAAGTGCTCTGTGTGCATGCCTGTCAGTGACGACTATCTTGGACAGAGGAGATCTAGATGTTATTACCATTTTTTCCTCATCACTCTTTTTATCATTAAGGATGTTTTATCAGTTTCACATAAAATTTTGGTACCAAATGGGGACCAAACTTAACATTAGCATTTCTCTGTTGTCATGCCATTGCCACATTCTCTCGAGTGGGAAATATTTTTGTTATTATTCCTTTTAGGTCAACTTTAATTGATAGTAAATGGACAAAAATGATTTTATTAATATGCTTTAAGTTGGTATTTCAGGGTTTTTTTAAATTTTTTTAATGTTTATTTTTGAGAGAGAGACAGAGAGACAGAGTGTAAGCGGGCGAGAGGCAAAGAGGGAGACACAGAATCCCAGCAGGCTCCAGGCTCTGAGCTGTCAACACAGAGCCTGACATGGGGCTCGAACCCACCAACCATGAGATCATTACCTGAGCGGAAGTTGGGTGCTTAACTGACTGAGTCACTCAGGCACCCCAAAGTATTTCAGTTTTTAAATAATAAACCTGGATTATCTTCTGAATTTGGTTTTGGAGGCAAGATGTTTAAAGCCCATTAGCCACCCTCCAGCCCTATACCCTGTTTTAATTTCTCCACAGCACCTACGACTTGGCCACATGTATGTGTATTATGAATCCTCTGAGTGCTGTTGTCTACCCGCCACTGGAGTGCAGCTCAACAGCAGGAATCTTTAAGGTCCTATATTTCTAGGACCTGAAAGAATGGTGGGAATGTGGTCCCTGTTAAAAAAATATATTTTCTTGACATATAAATGATAAAAGGCATCACATATACCAAGGAAGATAAGCAGAAAGTATCTCTGAAGTGAGCAACAGAGTAAGGCATTAACAACCTAGTGTAAATTGGTTTACTCGATCCATTTGTGTAAAACACTGGACTCACTGAGCAAGAAATGAGAGAATTTTAAAAGGGAGAAAATTGACATTGACAGTAATTTGGGGTAAATTGATAATACGGCTTGGTAATTTTTTTCTAGAGCTAACTAGCAATTACGTTACAAAAGCAAAATATTCTAAAAATAACATTGGTCTTTCATTTTTATGGACTGTTGGCATCTACCTTTAATTAGATGAACAATATTTCTACCATCAGTTCCTTCGGTAGAACAGTGGGTAAGGGAGAAAAGAGCCCTATTTTTTTAGTTTATTACATTCACCAGCTATTTCTCTTCCTAAAATTTCCGCCTGCACTACATGGTGAAGTTAGACTAGCAAAATGGAAGTTACATTTCAATACCCAGGAGACAAGCCTTGAGAGAACTTCACAAAACAAAAACTTTAGTTTTCATTATATCCACCAGGCCTGCAGGTTCACCTAAGATTCCCTAACATCCTTGGAGACCTTTTAAATGCAGTAAAATGCCTGCCTCAGGTAAAATTGGCAACACTTTAGAACAAAGGTTTCGTAAGTGGTGGTTTATAACGCATGTAGGATTTGGAAAGTACATTTTTCCTTGTCTTGAAGATATGTCTTATTAAGATGGCGTACCCCCTTGGAGGCAATATTACTTTTTCAATGGTTCAAGCTTGCAATAACACTATTTCTTGTGAGGAAGCTGGAGTATTTTTATCTAGAATGGAATGATGCTATTTGAACAAATATTATTTCAGGAGATTGCAGATTTGTAGGTAAAAATTGCTGGTCAGATTTTCAACACAGAGCCGTGCTAAAAAGTGGAGTAAGAGGAAGGAAATTGTCAGCCCACTGATAGCAGCAATCTGTTGTGAAAGCCAGTTAAAAATGGTGCCCATATCAAGCCCAAACCTCCTTGATGGTAACAATGCCTTCAGGATTCTCCTCACTGCAGCCGTTAGGGGCATGTTTGAATTTTTCTAAAATTCAACTTACATGAATCACATAATAAGCAAAAATTACCAACACGTGTTGGCATTGCATTCAGCCTGCTAAAGACTCTAGCTAGATAAGCATAGCCATTTTTAAATCCAAATTTTATAAATCCAAATTTTATATATGTACCATAACATATATCTATAATAATATATAATGTATATCTTTTTTTTTTAAGTTGATTTATTATGGGGGGGGGGGGGTCAGAGAGAGAGGGAGAGAGAGAATCCCAAGCAGGCTACACACTGCCAGCACAGAGCTCGACACAGGGCTCGATCCCACAAACTGTGAGATCATGACCTGAGCCAAAATCAAGAGTTGGATGTTTAACCGACTGAGCCACCCAGGTGCCCCATATCATGTATACTTTATAAAAATGAAAGTGTTTATGCATCTGATGCTTCTATCTTAAGGAAGTAAAACTTTGAATACTGAATCATAGTTAATTTCTATATATGTGTATATTTATATATTATATCTCCACTCTATTTCAGTGATCCCTTGGACCTTGTCAAGCACTGGAAATAACTCCATCTTAGAAACCTTAATTTCAAATTTTTAATATTGTAATAACATAATTAGGATGTATATATTCCTTAGGAAACTGTGCAATCAATTTCTCTGTTTCATTACCACTAAATCTTTCAACAAACTTCTGGTTTTATTTTCTTCTTTCTCAAGTAAGGATCTTGTAGTAAACCTGTCTTGCCAGCACCTGCCATTCCTTTATACCTTTGTCCTTCCATTGATCCAGACCTAAAATCCTTAAATAACCATCAATCCACTCACCCTGCTTCTGTACCTATTCTTGTACTGCTGTGCATAGCTGGAGGAATGCACAGAAACTGAGCAATTTGCCCTCCAAAGATATTCTGATATTTAAGTCATCTGGGTTCATGTATTGTTTGCCAGTCCAAGTTGTCCATGACCAGTTCCATTAACCATTATCCCAAATGTCATTCTAACCCTTGACCTCACTACTTTCAGTCACATACCTGCCATTCTTTCCCTTCACATGACGTTCCCTAATTTACAGAGAGACTAGAAACTATCCTATAAACACTCTCAACCTCCAGCCCCTATTTACAAATACATTAACATTTGAATGTCTGTTCACATCTTTACTCCTTTTTTTCTATGCAAAGTGAATTGTTTTGTCTCTGTGCTGGAACATCCTTTTTCCACTCTCCAGAACATTATTTTACTTCGTTTTCTTTTTTCATTCTTCTTTGGCTCCGTTTCTTTCAACTAATAAACATGATTATGTCTCTTTCATCACTTAATAACAATGTTGCCTTGATCTGCTCAGAGCTTAGGTACTCATTTGTTTCTTCAACAAACATTCATTGAGCACCTATTTGTGCTAAGCATTGGACTCCTACCAATCTTTCCCTCAGCCATGCTTTGAAAGTGGTTTATCTCCACCTAGTCTACCTTCTTTTGCATCTAGTCCTTCGTACCACCTAAAACTATCCTTTGGCCCCCACCATGGTACCGAAATTGTTCAATACATTGAACACCTTTTAATTTGTTGAATTTGACACTATCAGTCACTCATTTGTCAACATGAAGAACAATCTCTCTTCTCTCTTCAAATTCTCTATTCACTCCTCAAATTCCTTTCAAATCTCTTCTGCACTCCTTAGATGCCGTTACCCTGACACTTGTCTTCCATACTTTTTCTCTTCATTTTGCTGCCCATTATAGGCAAAATTTTCAAATACGATACCACATGTGATGAGGATTTCCAAAGCCAAGGCTCCACCCAGGACCTATTTCCTGAGTTCTTGGTGTGTACTGCCCCGGGATGGCATTCAAACTTAAAACCAACATCTTCCACCTTTTTCCCCCTGTTTTGTTCAATGGAAACCTCACCCACTGAATGCCCAACCCAGAAATTTGGGACTTTCTTTTAACCCTGTATTTCCTCTATTTCCACCAAATATTTGTCAGCAATTTATGGATTCTACTAACTAAACTGTCTCTTAAATTCTTCCTCTCATCTATATTCAAGTCCTTGCTTCAGACCTTCACATCATTTGGCTCCTGAGTTACTGAAACAGCCCCTTAATTGGTCTCTCTACCTCCCATTTAGCTCTTCTTTTTTTTTTTTTTTAAGTTTAATTTATTTATTTGGAGAGGGAGGGGAAGAGGGGCAGAGCGAGATAGAGAATCTGAAGCAGACTCCACGCTGTCAGCGCACCCGGAGTGGGGCTCATTCTCATGAACTGTGAGATCACAACCTGAGCCGAAATCAAGAGTCCGACAGAATGTATAACCAATTGAGCCACCCAGGCACCCCCCATTTAGCTCCTCTTACTCCAACCTGTCTACTGGTACAAGTTAAATATTTTTAAAATGCAAATCTAAGTGTAATACTTCTCTATTCGTAGACTTTCAAAACAAAATAAACATTTCTTATCTCTCTTTTATTCATTCAGCCACTAAATATATATGAATAGTTATGAACCAGAAATTGAGCAATGCACTGTATATGCAGTAGTCATAAAATTGTACTGGTCCACACCCCATAGAGTATACATACTAGACCCTGCAAAACTCTCCACTCTTCAGGCCTGACATTCTCTTCCACATAATCAACACTCTATGTATCAGTCAAAGCTCTTAATATATTTGTTTAAAAAATCTCTTAACATATTTTAGTGTGTGTGTGTGTGTCTGTCTGTCTGTCTTTCTCACAGACTAGTCTGTTTCTCCGTGAGAAGTTTGCTTATCTTACCTGTAATTATTTGTAAAGTAAGTCTTTCTTTAGTTTTCTGACTCCTAAAAGTTCTGTACTCTTAACTTATCTGAGGGCCAACAGAAGCTATCATTAGCATGGTGCCTAAATAAATAAAAATATTCTTTAGTCCAAGTGATCTCTTTCAGCATTTTCTTTTAAAGTATTTTCCTTATTAAGAGGAAGACTCACAGTTCTTATTTCATATATTGATGTTTCAGAGAAGGAATTCCTATATTTGGTTTCCTCAACCAGGTGCTATGAGGGAACCAAAGCAAGTATTAGACAGGTAACCAACAACAGGGAAATGGACAAGTGGGAAAAAAGAAAACCCAGTTTATCAGAAGGAACAGTGAGAGCAGTTTCATTGTTCTTTGATGGCCTTGATGTTTATGGCAATCAAGGAGATTTGATTCTTACTTCTGCCTTAGCTCTCAGTTCTACCTTGCAGGCAGAATCAACCATGCACGTCCTCTCTCTTGAGTTCTAACCAGACCAATTAATTGGAGAAAAATATAGTAAAAGAAATAAGGAAAAGGACTAAAATGTACAACATTCAAAGATCTCTTATACATATAAGAACCTAAAATTTTACAAAAACAAAAAAATTAATCAAAGAAAGAAAAGGTAAATATTTGAATAAGCAATTAATTTAGAGGAGAGGATATCTAACATTGTTAGGGAAATTAATATTAGAACTGAAAGTGCAACTACTTTTTTTTTTGATAGTCAAATGATTATTCTAATGTAATTAACTCACTTTACAGCTGATAAACCGAGACCCTGGAGGGGCTACATGATTTCTATAAGGTTATGTAGTCAATGAAAACATCATAACTAGAAACCAAGTTTTTCTGTTTACAAACAACCTTATTCATATCTTTACATTAATTTATTTTTTCCAGTTTTACCCTTTATCTCTTTTTTCCAGTTTTATCCTTTATCTCATAATTAATTTATCTGACTCTAGGAGTAGTGGACATTACTTTTAAAAAATGATGTATGTCAGAGAGTTGTTTGGTTAAGAGTCAATGTTCTTCTCTTTGCAGCATTTGAAGATGCTGTCCTTCCTTCCTGAGCTCTTTTTGCTTTTATATTCCGTGGGGTATATTTTCTTGAATCTTCTCCATTTGTGAGAAATACTTTTTTTTTTTAAGTAGACTTTGCACTGAGCACAGGGCTCAAACTTACAACCCTGAGATCCAGACCTGAGCTGACATCAAGAGTTGGATGCTTAACCAACTGAGCCACCCAGGTGCTCCAAAAGTGCAACTACTCTTTACCATGGTAGTTTCATCCTTGGATTACCTATTCCATTATACAAAAGAGTAGATAAATAAAGATGTTTTTATAGAATGTTTATTATAGTATTGTTTTTAAAGATAAAAAATAGAAGCAAACAGTGCTCATTAATAGGAAAATGAATAAAGTATACATTCATTGAAAATAAAAGATAAATGTAAAAAATGAATGAATTAGCTCTCTCTCAGATGACACAGAATAGTTTCCTATACAGATATACCTTGGAAATAGTGAGGATTCAGTTCCATACCGCTTCAATAAAGTGAATAGTGCAACAAGTGAACTTTTGGTTTTCCAAGGCACATAAAAGTTATTTTTGCAGTGTACTGTCATCTGTTGAGTGTGCACTAGCATTATGTCTTTTAAAAAAATGTACACATCTTAATTTAAAAATCCTTTTTTTACTAAAAAATGTTAACCATCATCTGAGCTTTCAGTGATTTGTAAACCTTTGCTGGTGAAGAGTCTTGCCTGGATGTTGATGGCTGCTGACTGATCAGGGTGGTGGTTGCTGAAGGCTGGGTGGCTGTGGCAATTTCCTAAAGGAAAACAGCACTGAATTTTGCCACATCCATTAATTCTTCATTTCACAAACAATTTCTCTGTAGCTGTTTGATAGATTTACCCACAGTAGAACTCTTTCAAAATTGGAGTCAGTCCTCTCACACCATACTGTTGCTTTGTCAACTAAGTTTATGTCATATTCTAAATCCTTTGCTGTCATCTCAATAATCTTCACCAGGAGCATCTTCAGGAGGAGTAGATTCCATCTCAAGAAACTACTTTCCCTGCTCATCTATAAGAAGCAACGCCTCATCCATTGAAGTTTTATCATGAGATTGCAGCAATTCAAATATAATAATAATGGAAATTTTTGAAATATTGCAAGAATTACCAAAATGTGACACAAAGACACAAAGTGAGCAAACGCTGTTGGAAAAATAGTGCTGATAGACGTGCTCAATGCAGGGCTGCCACAGACCTTCAATTTGTGCAAACACAGTATCTGCGAAGCACAATAAAGTGAAGTGTGATGAAATGAGATGTGCCTGTATTTGCTGTTAAGTGAGAAAAGCAAGTTGCAGACAAATGTATAGAATGTGATCCAGTTTTTATAAACAAAACTAAATATAGAAAATGAAAACAAAATGGGAAAAGTATATGTATACACAAGTATGATTATATGTCTGATTGAGTCAGCCTAGAAACAAGTGAGAAAGGATACACATCAGGCAATCTCAGGTGTGAGTGGTAGTGAATACATCGAAGCCAGCGGGGGCTGGGGGGGGGCGGGTGGAAGTATGGCAAACAGCAGCCAGAGCAGAAGGGCCCACAAGAAAATCATGGTATAAACGTAATCCCATTAATATAAAAGTGTGTGTGTGCACAGAGAGAAATGTATGAAAGAGTGCTAAACAATATGTTCATGCTGGTATGTTTAGTTGATGAGATTTCAGAGAACTTTGACTTCTTGAAAATTTTCTGTACTGGCCTGCACTGGTCCTTTGTTTTCATTGTTGTTTTTGTTTTGTTTTTGTGTTTTTACATTAAACATGTATACAATCAAACAAACAAACCAAAACAGAATGTGGGTGAACCCATATATGGACACCTAAAAATCCTTACTGTCAGTCTGTGTTTGGTGAATGAAAATAACATAACATATGGAAAGCATTCTCTTCATTGCCTAAAGATGGTCTGCCCCTGTTGATAGTGATAACAAGGTACAGAATGCTTTATAAATGGTGTGGTAGAAAATAAAGCAGTCTGGACCAGTACAGACAATCTAAACATGAGTTGAGCCATTGAATTTCATGGGATACAAACAAATATCCAGAGGAGTAAATTATATTTGCCAAGGGCAAAGGTAGAATGTTCACAAAAGAGATGGAATTAATGTGAAGGTGAGGATACAAAGACCACATTCTGTGACTTTTTTTCTATAATCTGCTAAGATTTGGAATTTCTGCCTGAATTTTTCAAAACTAATGGCATATTTTTGTATAAGAATGAGTAATTGTACATACACTTTCAAGGCTAGAATGCAGATCACAAAATTAAACCCCACATATATATTACCATATATTTAATCATTCTTTATTCATAAGAGAAAAAAAAACCTAACTTGAATAAAACATTAAACTGGTAAGTCTTTGAAGGAGCTCTTCATTTAAATCTTCTTTCAAAAACTACAGGACCTGGCTCACCATCACAAAATCCAAGATAGAACAAATAAATACCTAGGGAGCAATCTTTCCAGCCTTAAAAAACTATGTTGGTATCAATTACTGACATAAGTCACCTTCAACACTTCATTACAGGAAGTATTCATTTCTGTGCATACTGATCTCTGTCAAAGGGTTCAGTTCTTCCTTTAGGATAAAATACAAATGATACTGAATCTCTTGCAAGTCCCTAAGCTCATTCATTATGTCTGAAGGAGCAGGAGATTGGTCTAGGGGGAAAAAGCAGCCTTGGAAAGAAGTGCAGGCTGTTATGGCTGGAATACACTATATTCATCTTCCCCTTGTGGTGTATCCAGTGACAGGGAGCAGCCCCTTCTCTGGGATGTCCACATTAAAGGAAGAATACCATCTTTTATTATAGACAAAGAGAATGGCTAGATATATAGGCAGATGATAGATAGAAGATGATAGATAGATAGATAGATAGATAGATAGATAGATAGATATAGATAGATAGATATAGATAGATAGATAGATGATAGATAGACAGATATATAATGGAAAGAAGGGAGGGAGGAAGAATGACAGGAGGATAGGAAGGAGGGAGGGAGGGAGGGAGGGAGGGAGGGAGGGAGGGAGGAAGAGTGAAATAAAAAATACCATTTTTTTCTCCTGTGGGAGCTTATAATGGCATTATCACTTTTTGCAACATTGATTTACATATTCAAAGCAATCTTATAATTTTCAATAAGGCTATCAACTTCCTGCTCAGTTTTTCAAGTGTCTTTGGTTTTAAATGGGTCATTAAAAAGTTACTTTTGCTTTAATTAAATAAACAAAGTACTCATTTCATTCTTACATGAACCTCCAGGATTTTCAATTAGTTATTTCTGCATTAAGCTTGACTGAGTTGCTATGCTAATGTGCTTTTATCATTTTGCCAAAAATAAACATGTGACTGGTTTACAGGAGGACAAGATGCCTCCGACTTTCATATCTCCTGTCATTGGCATTCTGAATATAAGTACAAGTTCCACCGCTCAGTAAACACCATTAATCTGCAGCTTATGCAAATCAGAAACCTATTATTTTAACTGTTTTAATAAGCAATGAAATCAGAGCTATTGTTAACGCACTTATTTTGAAGAGAAGTGTTCTGTAACTGCAAAATATTATTCTACTATTATCATGGTATTGTTGTCATTATATTAATAAAATATTACATGATATAGAGAGATTTCTGTACGAAGTAAGATTACATCTAAGACAATGTTCTCTTTCAACAGCAAAGGTAAAGAGGTTACCTTTGTGATAATGCCTCACAAACATTTTGTTTGTTTATTTAAAGCCATACTGTTTGTGGCTTATAAAGACAATTTATTTGTCTTTCCTTTCCCCTCATTATTTCTGATTCATTTCATTGTTGGAGTGGACAGGAATTGAAAATTGGAAGGAAAAACTTAAGTTAATTGTTATGGAAAGGATGGTAGAAGGAAAATATTGCTTACAATGAAATCGTTGGACCATCAAGAGATTTCAGCTGCTATATTGCAGTTGATTGGCTGCAATCGACTATTACCTGAACCCTACAATATCACTATCCTTTCATTATGAAAAATGTAACAGCTAGTGATATGCTGCAGATGTCCGTGTGGAGCTCATAGATCTACAGATCCTCAGTGGTATCATTGAAAACAAAACCACTGAATATTCTTACTTAGAATAACATGGTGGATATTTGATTGATGAAAGTCCACGAGTATGTGTGCTTCAGCCCAGGTTTTGCATAAGATACTCAATCTCACTGTGCTGGCATCTCTCCATGGTATCTACTGTGTCTGGCACAGTACCTGGAATGCAGGCACTCAACAAGAGTTGAATTTACTGAACCGCTTTACTGACCAGATTAACTTCAGGTCCTCTGAGTTGTGTGAGCCCCTTCCAAGGCTCTTACCTAACTGTACACTTATAATTGTACATTTCAAATGTGTTCTCAAGGGCTCCAAAATTGTATGTACTTTAGGCCCACAAAATCTGGGTCCACTTCTGGACTTGATAAATCTTCAGTGTCTAATTAAATTGATGGAGAATGAATCTAGAAGCCAAGCAATGAAGATAATATTTCATCTTTCCACTATCTCACTTGCTGATAATCATCACTTGCTGACAATCAAGCAATTTGGGATCATTTCTTTCTTCTGAAAATTTTGGATGTCTACAAGTTTTTAGTGCTAAACTTCTCTTGCTAATCTATAACTTCTTGGACATCACTTCCACCATTTTTTACTCAAACAGATACATTCTCTTCCCCCTTATTTCCTGGAGAAGTGTAGGCTGAAAACTTTTCCTATGTTTCTAACTATCTGTTGTCTTTTTAATGCATTTCCTCCCTGCTCAGGCTGGTTCCCATGGTCAACAATCTTAGAAACACAGAGACATTCTTGAGTCGACCTTAGGTTGCTAAGTCCTCCCGAAAAACTTAAATGATATTGAGAGTCTGTCTTAAATTTTAATATATCCTTTTATCTATAACTTGTTGACCCTGTAGTCAATCCCCCATGGTACTATTTTAAATCTTCTCCAAATGTTTGAGATTTTTAACTTTTCCACTGACCCCTCACTCTTAGCTATTGATTTCTTCTCTCACTTTACAATAAGTACCATAGCACTTTGAATAGACCTATATCTGCAGGTGAACTTGAAACTACTGAGTCTATTTCCACTTGATGGGAAAGCCTTCAATAAATTTTCAGATACCACAGGCTGTGAAAAAAAAAGAAAAAAGAAAAAAACAGAAATACTATTTTCATCTTATTAGGATTAATACCATCCCCATGAAGAAAAGTCTTTAGTTAAATTAAAAAGAAATGTGAAGGAGACAGGTCACTGAAACATTATCAGAGATTACTTATTAAGAACTTAACATCAGTGAGGATTTAAATACCCTTCAAAGAAATACATAAATTACTACTAACTTCTATGATTTTTAATTTCAGAGGACATTCCATACAGTGTTGTTATTAGGTAAATTTATGTGTTCACGGCATTGCAACATATAAATTAAACTTCACAGTAAAAGGTTCAGTGCTGATGTCAGTAATAGTTTGGAAAGAGAATAAAACATAGGCATTAAAATTCTAATGGGAACTTTAATTTTAGAAAAATTGTGGAAGATTTTTTATTTCATGTAAGTAGACAGGAACCTCATTAAAATTGTCATATGCTTCTTAGCTTCTCACAAATTGAAGGTATAAAAATGTTTTGCTATAAAAAATAGCACAGCTGCTAATGAGAAAGGACTTTAATTAACAGATCCACTTAGAAAAAGGTAAACACATTGCATTTCACAACTTTAAGAATTTTGTTGCCATATTTGATGCATACTAAATATTTTGTCAATTATAGACTAACTGATGCAAGATATTTCCATATGGACCATTTGAATAATAATAGTTAACATGTATTAAGCTCCTTACTGAGTATCCGTATCTGGTACTATTCTAAATGCTCTATATGTATTTGCTAATTAATGTCACCAAAACTAATCAAGGGAACACTATTTGATCTTCATCTTGTGGATAAGCACACTAAGCTCAGAGAGGCTAAATAACTTATTCCTGGTCACACAGTGCTAGGTTTCGAACCACAGACATACGGTTCAAGAGTTAGTTCTCTTAACCACCTGTCTGAAGGCAACTTTGCAGAATTTATTCTGACGTGTGTATTGTCATAAGTGAGCAATGTCTTTGGAGTCCCTTATATTGTATCTGATATAGAAAAGACTCATTATGACCAGTGGCCTTATCATAGGCAGTCCAGTATTTGGACTGATTTTATTGGCAGCTACAGACCTGGTGGAAAGCTCAGAATGTTTGGAATCAAACAGTTTCAGATTTCAAAGTTCTCTTGCCAGTCTATATTAGCTAAGTGGCTGTGGGCTGGTTTTTAGCTATTTGGAACCTCATTTTTCTTATTTGTGAAGTTAAATTTTTTTTAAGTTTATTTATTTTTGACAGAGACAGAGTGCGAGCATGAGCTGGAGAGGGGCAGACAGAGAGGAAGACCCAGAATCCCAAGCAGGCTCCAGGCTCCAGGCTGTCAGCACAGAGCCTGACGCGGGGCTTGAACTCACAAGCAGTGAGATCATGACCTGGACCAAAGTCGGACATTCAACCGACTGAGCCACCCAGGCGCCCCGCTTAGTTGTGAAGTTTAGTTCACAATGTCTAACTTTCAGGTTTTGCATAATTATAAAAGTAAGCTATGTGAATAAAATAAAGTTACTTGTTCCTTTATAACCTTAAAACATATAAAGAATTATGTACCCATCATTGGAGGAAATGTTTAGAGTTTTAGAATGTACATGTTTAGAGTGTACATTGTATACTCAAAATTCACTTTGATGCTTCCAATTCACTCTATTAGAGATAGATTGAGAACGTCCTTCCTTTCTTTTTCTAGATGAGTATGGATCTTAGAAAAAAAAATAAAACAGTGATAAAAACATAAATATTAATTCAAGTTCTAGAACAAAAAAGAAAGGAAATCCCTTCATGTCAGAAGTGAAAGTCTCTGGAAAGTCAGGCCTCATCTTGATATATGGACTCTGATACCTTGCCTGCTTTGCTCAGGAAACTGGCAAGGAATTTCGATCTGAAATCTACACAATGGCCTGGAGTTCAATATTTCCTACCAACATGGAGAAAGATTCTGACGTTGAGAAATTAAGAAATTAGATTCATATGCCCTGAAATATAAAACACTGGGTCCCAGGGGAGAAGCAAGAGTTAAACTTGGCTGGGAGGGTTCTCTAAGGTGGAGCACACAACATTCCCACAGAGGGGACCAGGCCCTGATGAATGTAGGTGCACAATCAAAATCTATAACGCAAGTAAGAAAAATCCCTCCCTAAGGGAAAGACAGAAGATGCTAATTAGTATTTTCTGAGTCTTTATCTACAAAAATAAGTTTTTAAATAATGTATTATGATTTTTGGTAGTGATGCAGTATTCAGTCACGTTAATATGTTTACACTAGTCAGAGCTTTCCAGATAAAGAGAATCAAAAGGAGATTAACATCCCAGTTCAACAATTAGGCAGTAAGAAGGTGAGTCTTCCCTTCCTCCAACCTTTTGTTCAATTCAGACTCTCAGCAGATTGAATCATGCCCATGCACACTGGAGAGAGCAATACACTCTGATCAGCCTACCAACTGAAATATTAATCTCCTGGAAATGCCCTCAGAAATGCACCCCAAAATTATGTTTAACCAGCTAGCTGGGCATCCCTTGATCCATTCAAGTTAATGTAAAATTATCCATCTAAGTATCCTAAGTATTTAAGCAATCTGAATCTTCCTTGATTCTCAGGACTAATGGTTTCTGTAAAAAGAAATTATTATTTCAAAGACATAACTAAAAATAAGACACCATACAGAAGAAATACTAAGGTTTTTTTGTGGTGAATATAATTAATGACATCTATAAAATTTTCCAAATCATAGTGTTCAAATGATCATAATTCAGGTTTCTTTAAGTCACATTCACAAGAAAGTACAATTTAATTCTATATGAAAACATATATTTGTAAATAACTCATGTTTTTAAAACACAGTGCACATGCTACTACTGACATTTTAAAAAGCTAAAGCACTCTGATCTGTCTTAAATTCACAGTGTAGAATATTGTCACTTTCAGAGTTATCAGAATATTTAACCATGAATTGATGATCCAACATTTACCAAAATCTTACCTAGCACATGTGAATGGGATGGACTGTATGATATATCATCTTGTAGTGTTCTATTTCTCTTTATATTGTGTTAACTCTGAAGAGAGCAGTGTCTTTAAGTTACAGAATGACTTTACAAAACCACTGATGACAGATTGCCAATTTTTACAATGTAACAATAATAGAAATGGTTACTTGGAGAAGAGCTGAATATTTTGAAAACTGATAGTTCGACATTTTGTTCTCTCGGTTGGCTAAAGTTTCTTATTTACTCGTGAAGATACTCGTGAAGAAGCTAGAGAGACATGACAGGAAAGAGATCATCTCTTCAGACAAACCAAGGGGCGTATTTTCTAAATTTGGATGTACTTTGTTTCCATTTTCCAGTTTTACTTTTTAAACTTTCACACTTAATTATTCTTAAGTCATAAATAATTATGATTTGACTTAATGGCCTTCCCATTAAAGAGCTGGTAGAGATTGTATGTGTATGCCTCTGTCATCATTCTTTTCGACCAAAAAGAGAATTAAGTTATTTCACAACAGAACAAGGAAGCACACCAGGTGTCATTAAATAAAATCAAGCTTTTTAGAAAAATAATTCCTCATTGCCACTGGCATCCTGAATCTTACAGTATCTATCTACATACTCCTTTTGCTGACACAAATTTGCATATGTGGTGTACAGCTAGAATGTGGAAATTCAAAACGTGGAACTCAAATCTTTCCAAACAGAAATAAAGTACAATGCATGAATGATGTCTACAGGTTTTCCTCCTCTTGTGTGTTGTCAGCATGCCAATATCTCTCATCAGTCTATGATTCAACTCAGATGCAGAAAGAGGCGGGCACAGATAGATTAAATCTTTGACAGTTCCCGTCCAGTGTTATATTCTTTTAATAGAGCTTCAAGAGGCAGCAGGCACACACAATGCATGCCATGTATGATTGATAGAAAGTGTAGTTTGCTTACTCTAATGCTTGACAATGCGGAGCAACACCTACTCTGGCATGACAAATTCGAGCACTGACAGCCAAAGCAGGTACAGCCTGCCCGCAGACCTTCCAGCCAAACACAGATTTAATTTACATCCATCAATGAAAACGTAGATTTCTCTGAAAAACCTTAATGTATCTCATTTTAGTAACAAATGATGAGCGTAATAGAATCTGGGGTTTTTCTTTTTCAAGTATAAAAGCTGATCGCCAATTTAATTCGACAACCACTTGTGCGTGCCTCTGATTTGTTAAACATTGTTTGGATCACTAAAGAAATACACTAATAGGTCTCTGATTCCAAAACTTGTAGTCAAGGGGTGGGTTGAGGGTGGAGTTAAACAAGTATAAAATTATTAAAATACAGGACAGAACATATTCGTGTTTCAAAGGAATGTGGGTTCATCTCTTGTTGACACAGATAAAACCTTCATAGAGCTTTTCTTCATGTGTAGAAAGCATTGGCTTTACATCTAAAAAGTAGTAATCAGTTTACATTCTTATATATGTGTTCTTGAAAAAAAGTCACTCAAGGGAAGTAACAAACTCCATTTTACAAATGAGGAAATCCTCCCAAGAAATAAAATAAGAAACAAAGCTAGAAAGCTGCAAAACTTGGATGAAGGCTGTGACTCTAAATTTTGTATTGCTTGAAACAATGTCTTTGGTTAATGTAGCATGGATTTGGAAACCCTGATCTGGGTGTTGATGATAGAAACTAGAATATGGATGTGAGAGTGATGGGGGCTGGTTATTTAAATGGAGGTGGGTATAATACCAAAGGAGAGAACATAAAAAGGAAAGAGAAAGTAACAGAGAAAAGAAGCTCAAAAGAAAAGTCATATTTCAACAGAGTGAGAATTAGGGAGAAAAAATCATAAAAAACAAAGTGGTAGGAGAATATTGGGAAAGAAATAGAAAAGTGTCATGGTTCCTAATAAAGAAATATCAGGATGAAAATTTGTCATCTATAAATGAAAACTGCTGTATCCCCAAAGTCACCACAGTGTCTAACAATGAGTATATTCTCAATAATTATTAGTTAAATGAAAGAATAATCCTGATCTATATACAGTGGCTTTCTTTTCACTCACTCTTCCTATTTGGACTTAAGACCTTAAGTATGAAACACGGGGTTTGTCCTTAAATTTATCCCTTTAGCTCATGGTAACTGTATATTTTCTTTATGCACAAAACACCACTCATTCCAAATCATGATCTCAAGCATGTTAGTAGTTGTAACTATAATTTCATCACAGCACTGACTCTACTCCTAATCTTGACATATCTTGACCTTATTTTCCCTTATCCCACCTTATCCCAACAAATAGGAAGCACAAGTTATATTCAGCAAACAGATATATACTATGTATTTAGAAACAGAAATATTACAGAATTATAAACCCCTATTTCCAACCCACATGTTGGAAAGAAAACTGTAAGCTACCTTACTTAGAGTCATTTAATAGCAAAACTGGAGTAGAAAAACATTTTAAAACAAATATATGAAATCCATTTTCTTTGCACATAGTCAAACCCAACCGTGTTTAATTTTTGACCTTCATTTTTTATTGGAAAGCACTTTTCTCATAGGCAATCTCATGTCAGTACTTGAAAAGAAAGAGAGACTTAGGCTCAAATCCTCCAGATTTCTCTTCTCTACAGTTTCATTTACTTTAGTTCCCTTTTCAACCAAAACATGTTACCTTATTTTATAGCTAAAAGTTCTACTGGGACAACTTAGAATGCATACATCACAGTTTGCGGTATTATGGACAGTAAAGATATTGAAAATTTAAGACAATACTAACTTTATTACATTTTCAGTTGTCTTTACCCACAAATCTAGTGGGGCTATTTGCTATTCTTAATGTCTATTCAGTCATATCATAGTTTAATTCTATCAAGTTATTTATTGTTTCAACTCAAGAGGGGGCTGAAGTAAGTCAATTTTTGGTCACCTGGATTGAATGACCATCACACTTTTCAATCTAGCTTATGCTTGAAAACGATGATTTTTAGGGTACTTGTGGAAAATAGTCTTGCCTTTAAAGTGAAATAGACATGGTAGACACCTAAGAAGGCAACACAGAAGACAACCAGCAAGGTGAGAAGAAGAACATCTTCAGAACATGTGACAGAAATCCATATGAAATTAACAATCCGGATGCATTCTCAGAGGCAAACACAAGACAGGCTCTTATTGAATGTCGAGCTATTGAATATTGTAGAAGTGTCATGCAGTTGTCGCGGTGTGGTGGAAATATGGAAATCAGAGGTTGAGGGTCAACAAACAAGTTTAATAAATGGATACTGTGAGTTGCTTAATAACTAGAGGAGAAATTTGATTTTAGAAAATTTGTGTGGTATGACCAGTGGCATCCATATAGTGGAGAAAAGTAAACTATTAGGTCCAAACAAGTAAAAAACGTATTTTTAATCTTCTCCCAAGGATATGTGATTGTATCTCCAACAAATGCAGTGAGGTTTTTTTTTTAGCTTTATTGAGAAATAAGTGTGTATTAACCAAGCAATTTTCAGATTTGTTATTTGCTTTCCTGAGGGGATTCACTCCATCTTATGAATTATAGCTTCGAGAATCAAGTACTTTGATAACCCTCTCTCAATTAATAATTAGCTTTCCAGTCAGCATCATTTCCACACTAGGTTAGTAAGAACCCCTTGTCGACTGAATACTTACATGCCCCACAAATTCTCACGTTCAAACTGTAATGCTCAAGGTGACAGTATTAGGAGGTGAGGCCTTTGTGAGGTTTACATGAGGTCATCATAAAGGTGGGGCCTTCATGAATGAGATTGGAGCCTTTTACTTCAGAGCAATTGTTTCCTTTCTCTCTCTTCCCCCGTGCCTCCCTCTCCCTCTTCCTCTCCCTCTCCGTGCCATGTGAAGACACAATGAGAAGATGTCTGTCTCCAAACTAGGAAGAGGGTCCTCACCAGACACCAGATCTACCAGTTCCTTGATGTAGACGTACCAGCCTCCAGGGCTGCGAAAAATACATGTCTGTTGTTTAAGCCATCCAGCCTATGGTATTTTCGCTATGGCAGGCCAAACTGAACAGAGATTTGTTTGTTTGTTTGTTTGTTTGTTTTTCTTAAGACACATGAGCATCCCAAGATAAAACCACAGTCCAAAAATCACTCTTTCCTAGGAACCTTCAAAGGATCAGTTTATCCCATAAAGGACTTCATACCATTGTATATTTTGATGGTGCTCTTAAAGAAACAGTGAACATTAGTAATATAATAGCAAATGTTAATATTTACTATGCTTATATTTTGAACCTATAAAATAAATTCCAAACTAAGATCCCAACACCTAACATCTCCCATTTTCTTACTACAAACTACACTTCTAGCATGGCCTTTACTCTTCATGCACAGTAAGCCCTGAGCTTTCTTTCCTAAGTGTATTGATTCACAAAAATGCATCCCCCGTAGGGTGACCAATCTCTCAGATATACCTGGGACTGAAGGTGTTCCCAGAATGTGGAAATTTTGGTGCAAAACAGAGAGTGCCAGGTAAACCAGGAAAGGTTGTTAACCCATCTTCAAGGATGATTTGCTTTTTTTTTTCTTTTTTGAGAGAGAGAAGTGGGGGTGGAGAGAGAATCCCAAGCAGGCTTCAGCATGGACCCCTCTTCATGGGGTTCCATCCCACAAACCACGAGATCATGACCTGAGCCAAAATCAAGAGTCAGATGCTTAACCAAGTGAGCCACCCAGGCACCCCAACAATGATTTTAACTTTTTTTAATTTTATTTTTGTTTTTATTTGAGAGAGAGAGAGAGAGAGAGAGAGAAAGCATGAGCAGTGGAAAGGCAGAGACAGAGACAGACAGAGACAGAGACAGAATCTGAAGCAGGATCCAGGCTCTGAGCTGTCAGCGCAGAGCCCAATGTAAGGCTCAAACTCACAAGCCGAAAGATTGTGACCTGAGCTGGAGACAGACACAACTGAATGAGCCACCCACTTGCCCCTCCCCAAAGATGATTTTAAAGGCCACTTTCATGATGAGTCTTTTTGTGTCCTCACATTGTATCACCACCATCTCCTAACTTCCTCTAATGGCACAACATAAACTTTTGTGCTGCCATGTGGTTCTCCTTGCTACTACCTGAAAACCCTTAGAAATTTTCTTTACAGGCCTAACACTAACCTAATAGCAGAAAAATAAATGCTGATGAAAACAGTTAATTCAACAGTCATAAAATTGGGGCACTTGGGTGGCTCAGTCGGTTAAGCGTCCGACTTCGGCTCAGGTCGTTTCTTACAGTTTGTGAGTACGAGCCCTCATCAGGATCTGTGCTGACAGCTCAGAGCCTGGAGCCTGCTTCGGATTCTGTGTCCCTTTCTCACTCTCACCCTCCCCCACTCATGCTCTGTCTCTCTCTCTCTCAAGAATAAATAAAACATTAAATTGTTTTAATCATAAAATAATTTAAAACAATGAATTATCCATAAGGCAAGATTACATTCCTTATGTATCTTTTATAAAATATTATATTCATAAGACAAGATTACATTCCTATGACAAAAGAATAATCATAGCATGAGATAATAATTCTTAAAAAATTCTTTAAAAAATTTAATAGCAGGAAGGCAGAGGAAAATACAAAAACATAATAAAAGATTATTTTTGAGCTAAAAAATGAATATTCAGATCAGAAAACTTACTAAGTCCCAGAACCACATTTTTGCAAACATTGGTAAAGACACTACCATTTGACTATTTAATACCCATTTTCCCTTCTTAACAACCTGGGTCCATTTATTTTCCAGAGTGGCTCTATGCTCAGCCCACAAACTATATTTTCCAGCATTCCTTGAAGCTATAGGTGAAACAGTAGTGACTAATGAGACAAAGAAATTATCAGATGGGATATCTACAAAAGCTCTTTAAAAAGGTATGTTTTGCCCTCTGCCATCCCCTCTCCTTCCTACCTGGGATAATGATGCAGTGAGGAACTGATACTAAGTGAGATTAAACGTGAAGGTAAAAGTCATATGATAGTAAGAGCTGAGCAGAAAAAATAGAAGGAGCCCGAGTCACTGCTGGCATCATAAATCTACCACAGAAATCCTGAACAATCTGTCTCTGGACTTATTACATGTAACAAAATTACATGTCCTTTGATTAAGCCACTGTGATGAGATTCTTATTGTATGTATCAAATGCAAAACACTACATGGGGGTGACAATTCTGAGAAGAAAACAGACTCGTTAAAATAAACCATTCAATACAGGAGTTTATGTAACAAATTGAATACAGCTAAATAGAAAAACAGTGAACAAAATAGTGAATGGACAATTTACTCAAAGATCTATCTCAAAATCCATCAAGAGAAGATAAAAGGAAAAAAAAGTATAAAAAAAAATCAAGAGCTAGGAAAGCTAGAAATATATGTCAGAAGCTATACATCAGCAGTCCAAAAGGGAATGAGAAAAAAATAAATGAAGAAATATTTAAATGAATAATGACCAAGTTTTCCCAGAATTACAAATTTCAAAGACCTTAAGATTTAAAGTGTTTATTAAATAACAAAAAGGGTGAAGAAGACAATATATAAATGCATAGATAACATATAAATGCATAGACAGATAAATGATAGATAATTATAAGATTTAAAATTTTTTAATGTCTATTTTTGAGAGAGAGAGAGAGAGAAGCAGAGAGAGGGAAACACAGAATCAGAAGCAGGCTCCAGGCTCTGAACTGTCAGCACAGAACCATATGTGGGGCTCAAACTCATGAACTGTGAGATCATGACCTGAGCTGAAGTCAGATATTTAATCCACTGAGCCACCTAGGAGCCCCAGATAATTATAAAATTTAAGAGAATCAAAGATAGAATAAATTCTAAGAGTCTTAAGGTATATTGAAAGGAAAAGCATAACACCAAAAAGGAATATGAACCAGACTGACATCAACATGCTTAAAGCAATTATTCTTGGTATACAAGAATAATGGAATTATCTTTGCAAATCTTGAAGGAAAATAACTTTTCAGGTATGCAAAATTTCAAAGACTTACCATATGAGAAATTTTTTAAAAATATTCTTAGTGACGGTATCACAGCAAGAAGAAAGATAAATCTTGGAGGATTCTATAAGATATATATGGGGGTGCCTGGGTGGCTCAGTTGGTTGAGCATCCGACTTCAGCTCATGTCATGATCTTGTGGTCCGTGAGTTCCAGCCCTGCGTTGGGCTCTGTGGGGACAGCTCAGAGCCTGGAGCCTGCTTCGGATTCTGTGTCTCCCTCTCTCTCTGCCCTTCCCCAGCTCATGCTCTGTCTCTCTCACTCTCAAAAATGAATAAATGTTAAAAAAAAATTAAAAAGAAATATATGAAGTAGGGCTGTATAACTGACATAACGCATGCTGTTACCCGAATAAACAAGAAACTAGAGAAAACAAATCAAAGCACACAAAAGGATATAATGGATTCAGAATGAAAATCTAGTCTCTGTTGGACCCCAACTAATACATGAGTTATTTCAAGCACCTATATCAGTTACTGATGTGTCAAGCAGAAAACAAATGAAAATATTTTACATGATCTAATGGGCATATATAGAACCCTACAGCTAACAATTAGAGAATATACATTTTTTGTCAAGTACACATGAACATTTTATGTACATTAGCTATATTTTAAGGCAAAAAAACCAAATTATGACACTTTTCAAAAAATTAACAAACATTCCATGTTTCAGATCACAAGGTAATTAATTTAGAAACCAATAGACAAGATAACATAAAAATACACATTTAGAAAATATCTAATGAACCCCAAAATTGAATTAAACATGTTTTAGAAATTATCGAGACCTGAATGACCTTGAAAATGTCATCAACACTTGCTTATTAAAGCTAAAGTACTCCTCACATGGAATTTTGGAACCTTAAATTCATTCACCAGAAAGGAAGAAAAACTAAAAACGAGTTAAATGTCCCACACAGAAGATAAAAAAATTACCATGATGTAAACCCAAAGCAAGGAATGAAAAGGAAATACAAATGCTCAGATCTGAAAGTAATGAATTATAAAATAATGAGACAATGGAGAATAAAACATATCAAAAGCTGCCTCTTTAGTGTCTAATAGAATGAACAAAACTCAAGCCAAAGTGATCAGAAGAAAAATAAAAATACACATAGGTGCCATGGTTTCTCATAATTATGACAGGGCTATTTTTTAAAGCATAACACTATGAAAACAGAGGGGCAATACTGAAAGGAATATATCACATCCCTAAATAAAAACAGTTGGTTCCTAGAGCTTTAGTCTCCTTATACAGGGAGAGGAAAAAGATAAGCTATTCAACATTTTTGGAAAATAAAGGCCAAAATATTCACAATTTTCAGATGGCATACATTAAAAACTCAAGTCACTCAGCTAAAAAATATATTAAATATAAATTTAATAAAAGATCATTTACAAAGGAGAGGTGCCTGGGTGGCTCAGTTGGTTAAGCATCTGACTCTTGATCAGCTCATGTCATGATCTCATGGTTGTAAGTTCGAGCCCTGCGTCAGGCTCTGCCCTGGCAGAGCTTAAGATTCCCTCTCTCTCTCTTTCTCTCTCTCTCTCTTTTTACCCCGCCCTCTCTTTCTCTCTCAAAATAAACAAATAAAAACTTATTTATAGTTTATCTCAAAACAAATAAAAACTTAAAGAAAAAGATCATGTAGCAAATGTGAATAAAAGTTTTATTCATATACCAAAAAGAACGTTTTTTTTAATCCTATAAAGTATCTAGAAATAAATGTACAAGGATAATACATATAATTCAGTTTGGGGTCATCACAGCTATGCACAGAAAGTTTCATTAATGTCAATATCATAATTCTCTTTAATTTAATATACATAAATTTTATGTGATTCTAATCTCATGCAGTTCTAAATTAAATTCTGTAAAAGATGAGTAGCATGTGGCTTTTTGTGTCTGGTTTCTTTCACTTAGCACAATGAACACTTTGCATGATTTCTGGTGCTAAGTGTGTTAGGTGTATTTCATGAACCAGAATGTGGTCTATTTTGGTGAATGTTCCATGTAAGCTTGAGAAAAATATATATTCTGGGTGGAGTATTCTATAAAAATGTCAATCAGATCAAGTTGATTGACAGTACTATTCAAGTCATCTATATCCAGAACTTCTTCCTGCTTGATCTACCAACTATTGACACAGGGGTGCTGAGGTCTCTATCTACAGTGAATTTGACCATTTTTTCAATTGTATGTATCAGGTTTTGCCACATGTATTTTGACACTATTGCTGAACGCATAACCCCGAAGACTGTTACATTCGAAGAGATTTGATCCCTTTATCATTATACAATGTCCTTTTTTTATCCTTGATAATCTCCCTTCTTCTGAAGTCTACTTTGGCTAGAGTTAATGTAGTTATACCAGCTTTCTTGATTATTATCGTCATGATATGTCTTTCTTCATCTGTTTACTTTTAATCTGAGTCTTTATATTTAAAGTGGGTTACTTTGACAACACCTAGTTGGGTCTTATTTGTATTGGCTATGACAATGTATCTTTTAATTGGTGTATTGGTACCATTCATACTTTAAATCATTATTGATACAGTTGGATTAATATTACGATGTCTGTAACTGTTTTCTATTTATTGCATTTATTCTTTATCTCTTTATCTCTTCCACTTTTTCTTCTACATTCTCTAACTTTAACACAGCATTTTACATTATTTGGTTTTATCTCCTCTCTTAGCAAATCCATTATACTTCTTTATTATTTTAGAGTTTACTCAAGAGTTTACAATATCCATTTTTAACTAACTTAAGTGAAATTTTAAATAAACTATACCACAACATATATAGTGCAGGGACCTTATAACAGAGGAATCTTACTTCCTTTCTCTTGTCCCTTGTGGCATTGCTATTTATTTCATTTATCCATATATATTTACTATAGTCATGCAAAACATTGTAACTATTATTTGTTGAAAAAAGTCACTATATTTTAAATTAAGAATGAGAAATATGAAAACATTTATTTTACCTTTATTTACCCCTACACTGATGCCCTTCCTCTCTGTATGAAATCTTTGTCTCCTCAGAGTGGGCTTTTTCTTGGTTTTTAACATGTCTTACAATTTCTTGTTAGAAACTGGATACATTGACTCAGGTAATGGGAGCTGACTTAAATAGTCCTTTAGTGTGAAGAATTATGTTAATCTTTCTAGAAGTTAGACTATGTGAAACTAGCTTTTTTTCAGCTATAGGTATAAGAGACTTTAAGTTCCTGTAGTGTCCTCATTTTTGTCTCCCATATTGCTGCGGGATTACCTAAGAACTGCTCTTTAAATAGAGTCTGTACCTTGAAGCTCTTTAAACTGTAATCCACTGTTACTCTGGAGCCCTGTTGGCATGGTGCTTTCTATAATCTTCCAATTAAATGCCAGTCTTTTAACAAGCCTGTGGATCCGTGATGGAATCATCCTAAGTGTTTACTGGTATAGCTCTATCCCTACTCCTTTCCTTGGCTGCAGGATCAACAATCTATTCCCATGAAGTACTGTCCCTTATTGACTAATTTCCCCCTTTGGTGAGACAGGAAAACCAAAGGGGGCTGGAATAAGGAGAGATTCCCTTTCTCCAGCTGGCATAACATGCCAGAACTGAACTTGGGCGAAGTCTTTTAACCTGGAGAGTGGAATTTTGTTATAAAGAAGACTCTGGTTATTCTTTTCTTTCCCTTTCCAGAGCCATGAGGGGCTTTTTATCAGATTATCACAGGAAGAACCAAGTCATGGAAGGAAAACTCACAAAAGTATGCAGCCCTTCTTAAGACATCAGCTCCTAAGAGTCACTCTCACATTAGTCCACACTTGGGTCTAGGAATTCACCAAAGTTATCATTTAAATGTTCTAACCAGGTTATGGCTCTGGTACTTTCTAATCCAGGTAAGTAGCTCTTGATTTCTCTCTTTCTCTCTGTCTCTGTCTCTTTTTCTCTCTATCTCTCTAGCTCTCTGGATGCATCTATCTCTCCAGTTTTCAGGGGGAGGGGGGCGGTGGACAGGCTGTCCTGTGACCTCAGTTCTCACACGGGTCTTGATTTTTTGTTTGTCCACCTTTTCCTTGTAAGATTAAGCGCAACAACTTTCAAGCTCTTTAAGTCAGAGCTAAAGCTAGAAGTCCCAGTAGTAAGATTTTAATGATTCTGTTTTCACTTTTTTATACTACTCTCTATTACTTTTATAATAAATTTTAAAAAATCATACTTGAAAATGGAATTGGTACTTGAGGAGGTAAGCAACAGTTGTCTAGAAAATTTATGTATACACAAATCCTTGTTCTGTAACAATGCTGAAATGAGTAACGAGGTGCTTAAAGTATAAAGATTTCAAGAATATAGCAGATTACCTTATCCAACATTATTTATCACCTGCACACTTAGGAGAGTCACTTCAATTGCAGAGTGCTTCTCTGGTCTCTTAACTTGCTGGTTTTACTCCTGCAATTAGAGTACACAAACAACTCTAATTTGCATCATAGTTCATGGTACTTGTTGCATCTATCTACCCCAGGAGATAGTCTGAAATTGCGTTTCTGTATTTCCTAGAGCGCCATACTTTGCACACAATAGGCATTTAAAATACAGTTTAAAACGTGAATAGAAGCCAAAGACAAAACTTAACGTTTGTTTTCCACATAAGTAATGTATTTTGCTGAATGTAACATAATTAGCATCTTTTTTAACCCCCCAAATTTCTTAGTATATAGGATGAGCTATATAAATAATTTAAGGGCTCATTAGCCTGATTTTCAGAAATACCTGATAATTTTACCCCCATTTTGGTTCCACAGTGCTCAATTCAGCAATGACTAGAGATCCAACTATTTTGTCCTGGAACCGTTGAGACTGATGAAAACTTTGCTCATATCAGCTTTATTGTGATCTAACTTCTAATCACATGAAGCACTTGTGTTAACTCTGAGATGGATGAAGTAGCCTAGGCCTGGCTGTGGCCCTTGTCTACCCAGAAAGCATATGTGCCAAAGTCTTTAACTTCACTAAAGAATCACCATTATTGTTCTAGAAGGTCTGAAATAACCCTCAGCCACTCCCATGTTATCATTTGTATCATGTGTCCACTGAGATACTAGAACAAAAACACTTCAACATATGAATTTTGGAGGGAGAGACACAAACATTCAGTCCATAACATAGATGAAATCTTATCTCAAAATTCTCTCTTAGAAGTGGTATTTTATGTTCTGCCAACTTTTCTTTCCTATACATCTTTTCTTAAGAGTACAAAAATTTAACAAGTTCTAATACATGAAAAATCCAATTCTTTATCTCTAAATCCTATACATAGACTCTTGTCTCTCAGTATCAAAATAAATCTGCATAACCATCTGCTTCAGAATCACCAAAGGTGCTTGTTAAAAATGTAGATTTTTCTGCCAAACTCTGACCCATTGGATAAGAACAGATGAGAATGAATCACAATCCCCGCCCAAAAAAGCATTTTCACCTACTTCTCCAGTCAGTTATTTCTTACACTAAATTTTGTAAACACAACTTAGAATTTAGAAACAAGTACAACCAGGGGCACCTGGATGGCTCAGTCAGTTAAGCATAGGACTTGGCTTTCGGCTCCGGTCATGATCTCATGGCTTTGTGGGTTCAAACCCCACAGTGGGCAGTGGAGCCTGCTTGGACTCTCTCTCCCCCTTCTCTCCACCCATCCCCCATTCACACTGTCTCACTCTCAAAATAAATAAATAAACTTAAAAATAAAGAGGGGCGCCTGGGTGGCGCAGTCGGTTAAGCGTCCGACTTCAGCCAGGTCGCGATCTCGCGGTCTGTGAGTTCGAGCCCCGCGTCAGGCTCTGGGCTGATGGCTCTGAGCCTGGAGCCTGTTTCCGATTCTGTGTCTCCCTCTCTCTCTGCCCCTCCCCCATTCATGCTCTGTCTCTCTCTGTCCCAAAAATAAATAAACGTTGAAAAAAAAAATTAAAAAAAAAAAAATAAAGAAATAAATACAGTCAATACGATTTTTAGAATATCATAACTTTTATCAATACTCTGATTTTATATTTCCACTTAATTTTAATTTTGTTCAATCCTTTCATACATGTACCTATCCTCATGAATTTCTAGCAGCCCTGAACTCTGACTCCATTTATTTTAAATTCTATACACACTACAGATGTTTTCACTGCTAAAGGCAGCATCCTCATGATGTGTCTAATTTGTCTTCAGCTCCTAGTGGCCTTTTTTCTCTCATTTTGTGTTAAAGATGACTTAAGTGGAGATTTTTGTCTCACTTAAAAAAATATGCAGCAGGTACTTACTAGGGACTATGCCAGGCACAGTTTCTTTACCATCATGGGCATGTCTTGAAAATAAATCTGAAAGGAGCTGTCATGCCTCACATTGGGTGGGGTTCAGAGCAACTAATTTCATCTCAAACAATTATGAAAACATAAACATCAGTTTGAGATATCATTTTTGTGGATTTACATACAACAGTATACTTTGGGAGTGTTCTGGCAATTTATGCACTTTCATATGCCGTAGAGTCACTCTAAGGTGCGATATGTTAGGTCCTAAAAGGCCAGTATTTTTTAATTTTTCTTTTTCTTTTATTTTAGAAAGAAAGAGAGAGAGAGTACAAGCAGGGGAGAGGGGCAGAGAGAGAAAGAGAGAATCCTAAGCAGGCTCCAAGCTCAGCACAGAGCCTGATGTGAGGCTTGATCCCATGACCCTAGGATCACGACTTGAGCCAAAATCAAGAGTCAGACATTCAACTGACTAAACCCACCCAGGCGCCCCTAAAAGGCCCATATTTTTAAACAAATCTTCAGTGTAGTATTTTCCTAGTCTTATAAATTACCAACACTAGAATCATAACTTCACACTACTACTAACCACAGTAGTGAAAATACTAATATGCTTTTCAAGATGATTTGGTATAGAACCTACAATGTAATTTAGGTGTTTATCATTAAAGACAAATGTCATTATCTTGACATTTTTGCCAATGTCTAGCCCTATGCTCTGCTTACAGAAGCACTGAAAGCATATCCCCACTCTCTCCTCATGATCAGGGCATACTCCAGGCTTCAATGGATTCCATTAAAATTGATATTAATCAAAACATGAAGTTTAAAACTATGTGAAAAAAGATCAACCTTCAAAAAGTGTATTCGGAATAGAACTGAATACCCACTACCATTTTCCCAGGGGGTCGCACCTTCTCTATATCTCAGAGTAAAACTGAGTACCTGGTAAAATTTGGAAGACACTCAATTGAAGAGCATAGTATGTACATTTTTATATTTGGGCTAGAGAGCTACCTACCAGACTTAGCTGGGATCATGTTCTTTTTTCTAAACTTTATGATTTCCAAAATAATTAGCATCCTTTGTTTAGTAAAAGAAGCAAGAATCATAGAATTACAAAGATACAATGGATTTTTGAGGAGACATTCAAGATTTTTCAAAATTTTTATAAAATTTGATAAAATTATCTTTACTCTTTAAGTATCCTCTGAAATTGTTGATTCTCTGAAAATTAGAAGAAAAATTATTTCTCTCCATTTATGTTTTGTTTTTCACATCAAAAATATACTTTCATTTTAATATAGTTCATGAACTATTTTCTCTAAAGGGATACATTTGATATCAACTGTAATCATATTACTCAAATGTTCACAAAGTGAGTGATGAAAGGAAATAAACAGTGAAAGAGTTTCAACTTATGAATATGGAAATTATATTACATATGTTTTATGTAAATAGAGGGTCAAAACATGAAAAACTAAATTATATAATAATGTCTATTACATTCATGCTGTACCTTGCTCACCAATACTTTATCATCATCATTTAATTTTATAAGCCATGTTATTTAAAATTCATCTTTGGCCAAAAATGTGTCTAATTCTATTCTTCACTCTTAACTTCCTGTTAGATTTTATTAGATTACGCAAATTATGCTTTCCCTAATATAACCACTTTGTTTTTTTAATTAAAAAACATTTCTTGGGGCGCCTGGGTGGTGCAGTCGGTTGAGCGTCCGACTTCAGCCAGGTCACGATCTCGCAGTCCGTGAGTTCGAGCCCCGCGTCAGGCTCTGGGCTGATGGCTCGGAGCCTGGAGCCTGTTTCCGATTCTGTGTCTCCCTCTCTCTCTGCCCCTCCCCCGTTCATGCTCTGTCTCTCTCTGTCCCAAAAATAAATAAAAACGTTGAAAAAAATTAAAAAAAAAAAAAAACATTTCTTAAAAAATTAAAAAATTTAAATCCATTTTGTTTCCCTACTACTAAGATATAGTGGACACAATTATATTAGGTTGCTGACCCAATATCCTTTTTCCCCCCTTCATCTTGCCTAATTAAATTCGCAGAGCCACCCGTCTCAACAAAGACATACAACTCAGGGGAACATGATCTTATCTTAGGGATTCTATGTTGCTTAAGCTAATCATAATTCTATTCCCCTTGCTACTGACTGGTTTACAAATGAGCATGTGACCCACTGCTGGCTAATGAGGCATTTGGGCTAGTCTTCTTGGGGCGGAGGAGGTGTTTTCTAGGAAAATGGCACAGAAAGATGTAACTTCGTCTGGACAAGATATCTGGAAGTGCTACAGCAATCTATGAACCTTAGGATAAAGACATAGCACAGAGTATGCATAACCAAGAGAATCTGGAAACCAGCCTACCTCCACACCAGCTTAAGACAGTGTAGGGGCTCCTGGGTGGTTCAGTTGGTTAAGCATCCTACTTCAGCTCAGGTCACTCAGTTGGTGGGTTCGAGCCCCATGTTGGGCTCTGTGCTGACAGCTCAGAGCCTGCAGCCTGCTTCAGATTCTGTGTCTCCTTCTCTCTCTGCTCCTCCCCTGCTATTCTCTCTCTTTCTCTCTCTCTCTCTCTCTCTCTCTCTCAAAAATAATATATAAACATTTTAAAAAGTTAAAAATAATAAAAAATAAAAGACTGTAAAATAGGTTTCTTGTTGCTTAAATGGAACACAGCTAAAATACCAATCCTCCTTAAAAAATAATCAGACAACAATTGTGCAATATTTGAAGATGTCTAGATGAGATTCAGTCACTTTCAGAGATCAGGAACAATTTACTTAAAACAAATTCTTCCTGGCCTCTAGGCCAATCTTGCCTAATGCTATAGGTCACTATCATTATTTTTGACAATCAGTTGGAAAGAGATTAAAATTCTATTAGAAGTAATACTGTTTGATTTTCGAAACATGTTTATCAAGCAGCAAGCAAACAAAAATAAAAAGCCCAAGAGGCAGCTGCTTTTCTAAAACTAGGCTTGAAAAAAATATAAGACTTAAAAACAAAAAGAAATGTCTAGTTCTTTGGGGAGCAAGCACTCTTGGGCAGATTCCTTTTGTACTGTTTGCAGCTTATTGATACAAAGAATGCCTTAGTAGACTTACAGTACTTGAATTCAGTAATTTTTTAGAGAAGATATCATCACATTGATGTGTCAGAGTAAATGAAAGCACCTCAAAAAATATTGTTTTCAGTAGTAATCTTATAATCAAGATATTTTGCTTCCACAGACTGTGCTTATATTAAATGTTTTGTTGCAATGTGGAGAGATCAAATAAGGATCTTTGCTAAAAAAAAAAAAAGTTAAGATAATGGAAAGGCAAAATTAATAGTGGACAGGCCTAGCCTGCCCTTAAACTTCTGACAGAGAGAAGAAATATAATCACATTTTTCCATACCTTTTTTTTCTGCCACTCCCTTCTGCCATATTCTGGTACTTAACTTTCACCTTTTAAATACCGATTTCAAAGCCAGCCCCATACTTACAAATACCATGAAGTAACACACTGGATTATTAACAAAAGAAGAAAATCAATAAGAGGAGGACAAAACAACAGAGAGCCATCAACAGAACAGAAATCTGTTGAAGAATTGTTGAAAGATATAATCCATGAGGAAACAAACACACTAGAAAACCATGATTAAAATGTCTAAAAGTATTTTATGAAAGTAGGAGAGTCTCAGGGGCTTCTGTTCTCAGAGTATAGAAAATGAATACAAGAAGAAAGAGTTACTAAGGTATCCATCATGGTGATTAATTTGGGAACTGCATCAGGCCGGGTGGCATTTGCCCCTTTGCACGTGTGCTATGCAGCAGGCAGCACCAGCCTTTGCCCTTAGGCTGGACCAGTGAGAGTGGGGATAGAGAAGCCAGGTCATATCTATGGTAACCACTGCCCATAAAAAGGATGGGAAGTCCCCACACACTTTCATGAGCTGCTGGCCTGCCATTGACAATTGGCAGAGACACATTGCTGGAAACAGAACAGCTAGACCCACTGGAATCTGGCAATCAAAATAGATAGATAGATAACAAGTATTCCAAAAGAATTACCTTGATATAGAAGGATCAAGCTTAACAAACAGAGTCTTCATTCCCCAGAGAAAAAGAAATACTATGGTAAAATCTCAAGGCCTAAAAGGTAAGAAGAAAGCCCACAAAGTTTTCAGAGATTAAATAAAGAAAATCAAATTGGTATCAAACTTTTTTATTACCAACACTGGGTGCTAGATCACAAGGGAGCAGCACCTTCAATTGCTAACAGAAACAAAATAAAATCTGCCCCAAACCAAAAAACCTCAAGTTCCAATTATATACCCAAGTTAAGGTACAAATAGGAGGAAAAAATAAGACTACTTAAGAAGATGTAAGGACTATGTATGAAGAAACTGCGTAAGGATATACACAAAATGTAAATTATGGATTCAAGATAGATAAAAATGTAAAATGTAAGCACTGTTAGTGAAAAAATTAATCCTTGAAAACATTTATATTCAAATAATCATTTATAACTAATGTGAAGAAGTAATAACCGGGAAATAAAATTCCCTGTGACCAAAATAAGCAGTAGGGAAGATGAGGTAGAAAGACAAGCAAATGACCAGGAAACCCTGTGGACTCTCCCCAGTGCTTTCGATTGCTGGCCCCAGGGGTCTGCTGCAGGTGCTCACATATTTCCAAAACCTAATCAAATGTGTGATTTTCCAGAAAAATTAAAATAGCCAAAATTGCCTGAAGAAAAGAAAGAAAATATGAATAAGTACAATACACCTAGAAGTAAATGGAGATCTGGATAAAAATCTATCCCTAAAATAGGCATCAGGCTGAATCCCTTTTATTGATTGTATCTAACAGAAAGATGATTCTTTTGTCATACAAACTACTTCAGAGAATAAGGAATACAAAGATGGAAAGCATTCCTGCACAATCTCTGATTCCATGATTCCAAAAGCAAACAACAATAGCACAGATGTATACTGTTTAATTCTAAAGAATATAAAAACTTAAACAAAATATTGGAAATCCTAGCAATGAAATTCCTAAGAATGTCAAGGCGTATTTAACATTAAAAAAATGAACAAATTAACTCATTGCATTATGATAGTAAGAGGAAAAAATCATTAACTTCGTAGATGCAAAATAACTAATCCTAACAAAATAACCACACCAAGATGGAAATAAATGGGAACATCCTTGAAGTTATTTAATAAACATCTACAAAAACTATGGTAAATATCAACCCTAACATTGGCATATTAGAAACATAACAATTAAAAAAGGAAAAGTATAAAAACATTATTATTAAAAACAAAACAAGTGTAGAATATGTTAAGTACTATTACTATTCATTATTTCCCCTACCTTTAGTGTGCTAAATAAATGAAAGAGAATAAGAAGTATCAATGTTGAAAAAAGACAAGGATCTTACTATTTTGGGTGCTATTAACTTTTGCTAGGAAAATCTAAGAAAGGAATTGAATGCAGTTTAAGATAAAGGAGAGAGTATATGACTATAAAGGATACACTATTTGCTATGTGGTTTTGTGCAAATGGCATGCATTTTGAAAAATAAAATGATTAGACCTCTACTTCACATTTGTTGTCACAAAGGGTATCATGAAGTGGCAAATTGAAAAAACATATTTGAAAAATAGTTAACACTACATAAAAAGCATACCAAGAGTAATTTTAAAAATAGAAAAAAGCTAGGGGCACCCTTGCATGGCTCAGTCAGTTAAGTGTCCAACTCTTGATTTTGGTTTGGTCATGATCTCAAGGTTCATGAGTTTGAACCCCATGTTAGACTCTGTGCTGAGAGTATGGATTCTCTCCTCTTTCTCTCTCTGCTCCTTCCCTGCTCACACGTGCTCTCTCTCTCAAAAATAAATAAACATTTAATAAAATAGAAAAAAGTTGGCAGAGGAAAATGGATAGAGGATACAAGTAGGTAATTCAAAGAGAAAAATTTAGGGACACCTAAATTTAGCCACCACTGGGTGGCTCAGTCAGTTGGGCGTCAGACAGGCTCAGGTCATGATCTCGCGGTTTGTGGGTTTGAGCCCCGCGCCGGGCTCTGTGCTGACAGCTCAGAGTCTGGAGCCTGTGCTTCAGATTCTGTGTCTCCCTCTCTCTCTGCCCCTCCCCTGCTTGTGCGCTGTCTCTGTCTCTCAAAAATGAATAAATGTAAAAAAAAAAAAAAACATTTTTTTAAAGAGAAAAATTTTTAACAGCCAACAAATACGCAACAGAATGGCAAATATAACTTTTCTGTCTCAAAGTTTCCAGAGAAACTCATTAAACTGTGATGAAATAGTAGGCATTAGGTAGCTTCCATTCTAAACAGATTGCTATGAAGAGATGTGCAAAGGCATCAGGCAAAAATGCTTTCCTCCATGGTAGCCATGTGCCTTTCTCCAGTCTATTGAGAGGTGGATTTGAAGAGGACTGGGGGGAAATTTCTCTGGAGAGAGTGGTTAGTGCAGCCTGAGCAGCTTTTCAGTGGGTTAACAAAGGGTGCCTCGGGGCGCCTGGGTGGCGCAGTCGGTTAAGCGTCTGACTTCAGCCAGGTCACGATCTCGCGGTCTGTGAGTTCGAGCCCCGTGTCAGGCTCTGGGCTGATGGCTCAGAGCCTGGAGCCTGTTTCCGATTCTGTGTCTCCCTCTCTCTCTGCCCCTCCCCCGTTCATGCTCTGTCTCTCTTTGTCCCAAAAATAAATAAACGTTGAAAAAAAATTTTTTTTAATAAAAAAAAAAAAGAAAGGGTGCCTCTTCTTTACCTAAAATGGGGGGGGGGACGTTCTTCCAGAATTCAGGAGAAATAGATCACAGGAAGGAGAATTAGACTGGGATTATCACAAAAAGAAACCTATAAACTTTCACTTAGGATAGTTTAGCCTGAATTAGACCACTGGACTCATCAAAAATAACTAAAAAAGCTAAATAAAATACAAAAATCACCTGATTAAGGGCATCAGAGAAATATAAAGGCACATAAATGTGAGAGGCTGAGTGAGGTTCCATATAGAAAGGAAACTCCCTGAGGCTAACCATACATCCCATAATTTTCACTGTAATAACAGTGAAGGTAAAAAGACTAAGAAGAGAGAGAGAGAGACAAAGAGAGAAGAGCTGGTGTAGGGTAGGAAAATTTTGCGGAGCTTTTAAGAATGTGATGGAGCAGGAGAAACAAAAAAAAAAAAAAAAAGAATTCAGGGATATGAGTAAGTCAGGACTTTATGTCCATGATCCAGTAGTGAAGTGACATGCAGAGGATGAATCCGACAACTGATCCTCTTTCTCCTTGGGGCCTCACAGATTCTTAGACAACTCAGGAAGAGGGAGAGAAGCTGAAAAAGCAACTCCTAAGAGGCTAAGAAAGAAAGCAGATTTATGGGCAGTCTTATCTGATGGAAGAGAATAAAACTGAATAAGGATTCACCAAGATAGAGAGACCCTTGTGAAAATCTCAGGTTGTTAGTTAAGATGACTTAAGGATGACCCTCTAAGAATAAAAGCAACCTTGAAATAGAAAAATGTTCACAGACATTGAAAATTAACTTCAAATATAATATTGAACACTGCTTGTATTAATGACATCTGACTGTGGTCCAACTGCTTAACAGAAAATAAAGAAAATATTCTATGATGGAATAAAGCATAATTTAGACCTTTTACAGTTAATTTGTAATGCTTGATATTCAAGCAAAAAACAGCAAGTATATCAAAAGACAGGGGACACCTGGGTGGCTCAGTTGGTTAAGCATCCAACTTTGGCTCAGATCATGATTTCATGGTTCACGAGTTCAAGCCCTGATTCAGGTTCTGCACTAATAGTACAGAGCCTGCCTGGGATTCTCTCTCTCCCTCTCTCTGCCTCTCTCCCACTTGAGTGTGCACGCTCTCTCTCTCTCTCTCTCTCAAAATAAATTAGTAAACTTGAAAAAAAAGACAGTCTGAGACAAAACCAGAAAATAGAGATCTCCAGGTGATTCAGATATCTCAGCAGATAGGGACTTCAAGAACAATTGCAGTGTTGAAGGAAAGAAATAGTAATTTAGAGAATTTCTCAAAGGAAATGCAAACTGTAAAAAAGAATTAAAGTTAACCTTAGAAGTGAAAAATACTTGACTGAAATTAAGAATGCAATTGATGGGATTAGTTTGCAGCTATAAAGAGGATTCATGTTCCAAGGATAGACCAATGGAAGATATCCAGACTGAAGTACAAAGAGGAGAAAACCTGGAACATAGAAAAGGGTTAAAGATCTCAAAGTCACATAAGACAAGATGAAACAATCTTACATAGGTATCATTTGAGTCTCAGAAAAATTTGAGACAGAATGGCACAGAATTAATATTGGAAAATATAATAGCTAAGAATTTGCAGAACTGATGAAACATATGAAGCTACAGATTAAAGAAGTATCATTTACTCCAAAGAGGATACAAGCAAATAAACAAACAAACAAACAAACAAACAACTATACTAAGCATAACATAGTAAAACTACACAAAACCAAGGAAAAATAGAAGAAAAACATTTGCCTTAAAGGGTGCAATTTTGCAACTCAAAGTTTACTTCTTAAAAGGAATGACAGAAGGTAGAAAATAATAAAATTATTTTGCTAAAAGCTAGTTGGGAGCCAAATACCAAATAAAAACATTCCCAGATGATAATAAGATATGAATAAATTATCTTGCCAATCACAGTAAAGAAGATGAAAGAGGGATTTCTTCAGGCAGAAGGAATAGGATGCTTGGCAGAGTGTAGAAATTCAGGAAAGAATGATGTAACTATGTAATAAAAATACTGACTATATGTGTAACTGAACGTGAATATAAATTTTAAAATAATAATAGACTGAGGGATTTGAAATTGAAATAAAATACATGAAGCCAAAAACACAAACTCGGGGGGGGGGGGGCTTGACAGGAATTAAAGTTTTTTGAGAATTAAGAGTTCTGCATTACTCAGAATGTGTAAAAGGTAGTAATTCGTGAAGCACTTGAAGAAGCTTATGGCTGTTATAATCTCAAAAGTGACCAATTAAAACATAGTAGTAGAAGAATATGAAACTAACAGCATAACAGAAGAAGGAAATGGAATAACAAATATTCTTGAGTGACTGAAAAGAGAAAACAGAAAAAAAGAGAGACATAAAAGAGGTGGGATAATTTTAAAGAAATAATGACGAATTTAAACTCAATATATGAACAGTAAAATTACAAAATAATATTCTGAGCAATTGAAAGAAATGGCAAGACTATTAAAAATATGACCATGTGCTATTTTGGAAAGGGGCACAGAGGTTGAAAGTTCAAGGGTAGAGAAAGGTGGGTGATGCAAACACTAATGCAAGGAGAGCTGCTGATCCCATACTAAATGAGATAATGTAGACTCTAAGATCGGAAGCATTATTAGATATAAACAGGTAAAGCAATTCACAAGCCAAGGCAGTGATTACTTTGATTACTTTCCCACTGGCCATCAGTGGGAAAGGGCACAAAGAGGTCTTCTCATTCATCTGGCAAGCTTTTATTTCTTGGTCTGAGCACTGAATACATGGATATATTCACTTAGGGAAAAAATCCTAAAGTTGTGCATGTAAGTATATTCTTTCCTGTATGGCTGATGTATTTTGATAAAATGTTACTTTAGATTTTTTTAAATTTTTTTAACATTTATTCATTTTTGAAAGACAGAGTATGAGTGGGGGAGGGACAGAGAGAGAGGGAGACACAGAATCCAAAGCAGGCTCCAGGCTCTGAGCTGTCAGCATAGAGCCTAACGTGGGGCTCGAACTCATGGACTATGAGGTCAATGACCTGAGTCGAAGTCAGATGCGTAACTGACTGAGCCACCCAGGTGCCCCAATAAAATGTTACTTTAAAAGGAGGATCCTTCTTCTCGAAAATGACCTGAAGATGCAAAAGGGAAGTAGACCACTGGAGACCAGAGCATGGAGAAGAGGTGTCACTGGGATTCACGAAACTAGAGCAAGTTTCTCTCACAGGGAAATACCAAGGATATGAAAAGAGCTTCCTACAGAGGAAAATAAAGTATTGATTATTTTATTTTAATTTAATTTAATGTAATTTAATTTTAATTTTAATTTTTTAAATTTAAATTTTAATTTTAATTTTTATTTTTATTTTAGAGAGAGAGAGGCATGAGCAGGGGAGAGGGGCAGAGGAAGAGAGAGAATCTTAAGCAGGCTCCACACTCAGCATAGAGCTCTATACGGGGCAGTGAGGGGCTTGATCCCACAACCCTGGGATCATGACCTGAGCTGAAATCAAGAGTCAGAGGCTTAACTGACAGAACCACCCAGGCGCCCCAAAGCAAGGATGATTTTATACCAGTTGCCAAGAGAACACTAACCAGAGATTATAAATGTACCAAGATGATAGGACTGTGTCCTTCTTTCCTAATACTTGGTCACACTAAGCTCCACCTTCAAAGGGCTAGAAAAATAGATTGAGAATGGGGAAGACAGAAGAATGAAAAGGTGAGTTAACAAAATATGCCCTCTTCACCACTGAATATTTCCAGCTGGGAGAAGGGAAGAGTTTTAAAATGAATAAGCATTGGTGTTGATCTTGTAGGACACAGAATTTCTGAAACTACTGAGATGAGAATGTTCTGAAGGAATAACCAAGAAAATCTATGAAACCTATTCCAGATTTCATCCAGGAGCAGAAAAGAATGATTCCAAGGAGTAGTTTTGAAGGGTTGGCAGCAGAGAAAAATATATATATTCGGTTCTGGAGTACATCATCTTGACTGCAGTTCATCCAATAAATGTCTTATGCTTGAAAAAATAAAGTTGTATATGAAGGAATCAGGGAAATGTAAATTAATGCATTGACATCATGTTTCATACTTTAGATTGGCAAATTTTAAAAGACTGATAAATCCATTTTTGTAAGGAGGAGAGGAAATGAGAACTCTCCCACAATGTTGATTGGAATGTCAACTGGTAAAATATTTTTAGAAGGCAATTTGGCACTTTTCTGTACATTTTAAATGCAAACCATTTGACTCCATACTTTCAGTCCTAAGAGTTTATCTTAAAAACCTTTCACATATGTGTAAAAAATATTTACACAGGGTTATTTAAAAGCTGCACCCTGGAATCAATCTAAACTTTCATCAGTAATTATATAAATTATAGTATGTGTATTTACTAAATATTATGGAGCCATTAAACAGAATACAGTGTGCACAAAGATGAAGCTCGAAAGAGACATAAAAAGCAGAATCAGATTCAGAGACATAGATATAGAGATAAGAACAGAAACAGACAGGACAAAGTCTCCAAAACAAGTTTTACTAACTTATAAACAAGATAAAAATACAAGTTTATAACAACACCAGAATGTTCCATCCATGAAATCAGAGATACCCTAAAAGAGTGTTTGGAACATGGTAGGCAGTCTATGAATATTTGTTGAATGAATAATAATGTCCTATTTATGTAAAAAGTGAAAATAGAGGGGTCTGTAGATATTTCACTTTTTTACAGTTCTATATTGTGTAAATTTTTCAAATGAAAAGTTTAATCATGTAGTACTCAAAGTAAAATACAATAAAATGTTCAAATTATAAATATGTGCTTCATGTATGCCAGTTCTGACATTCTCTAGTTTACTGACCTTGGACAAATGTATTAACCTACTAATTTACTGACATCCCCGGACATCTTTAAAACAAAGATAATAAAATACAACTAATGGGATTTTGTGAGAATAAACAACATGTGAATAACAATTAACCAACTGTTTGATGCATCGTGCATTGTCATTAAATGGCAGCAGGGTATTATTCATCACTCTCCTCACCTCCAATGTAACCTGCTGTACTATGCTGACCTTTTTTTAATCTAAGTTTCTCAAAGGTGGACCCCACCCACCCAGGTCTCACATAACCAGCTATTGCAGTGCTTTAAAATATCCTCTTATGAATTAGAGCTATTTATTTAAAGCTTGTTTTAAAGAGAAAACAAAAACAAAAACATGTAGATGCTTACCTAAAGCTATACAACAAAATGTATTATAGTGGATCAAAAGCTAAATGTAAATAGTTTAATAATAGGAATAAGGAAAAATATAGGCAATGATACTATGAACTCTAGATCTGCAGACATTTTTTTTAATGTTTATTTTTGAGAGAGAGAGGGACAGAGAGACAGAGTGCAAGCAGGGGAGGGGCAATGGGAGAGGGAGACACAGAATCCAAAGCAGGCTCCAGGCTCTAAGCTGTCAGCACAGAGCCTGATGCGGGGCTTGAACCTATAAGCCATGAGATCATGACCTGAGCTGAAGTCAGAAGCTTAATTGACTGAACCACCCAGGCGTCCTGATCTGCAGACATTTTTTAAAGTTAACCACAGTTAGATCAATAAACAAACAGTTAACGGATTTGAGTGTACAAAAATGGAAAACAGCATTAATGCCATAAATAAAATTCAAAGCAAACATCAGGCCTAAACATTTTTCAACAAAGATGGCAATCACAGTTATAATATGCTAATTTTAAATGGTCTTTTATATCTATTATAAAACAAAGAACATTTTAAAATATTTACACAAAATACAATAAAATTCACTTATCCCCCAAATTCAGTCTGATACTTAGTTTTTTAAAAAGTATTAACTGCTTTTTTATTGAAATAATTTTATCTACTTTATATTTTCCCAGTGAGATTAGCCAATATATTAAAATGAAAATACTCAGTATACCCTCATTGATTGTTGGTATTTTGTTACAATCTTTCTGATAAAAATTTGGCAATGTGTGTCAAGATCATTACAAAATCACACATACAAATGTGTGATTTTATCATTTCACCTTTAGGAACTTATTGTAGAGAAATAATCTTAAGGTCATCAAAGGATTCACAAAAAATATGAAATATTACTTGTAACAGTGAAAACAGAATTTCAACTACTAGTAGACTAGTAAAATAATTTTGCAAAGCCATTATTAAAGATGTAGGGAAATATGACATAACCTTCAGAAAATAAAAAGGCTGAAATATTGAATACATAGTATAACTGAAATATTTATTACAAATGCAGATATCTATTACATATGTATAATAAAAGATTAGAGAGAAGTCAATCACAATATTTATAATATTTATCACTGAGCTAGGACTAAGACTGATGGACTGATGTGAGAATGTATTCTGTGTATTCTAGAGTGAGAAAGCATGAACTTTGGAGACAGATTTATGGGCTTTGAATCCCAGTTCTGATACTTTGAGAAAGTTACTTAATATTTCTGAATCTCAATCTCATAGTCTGTTTAAAAGAGTACATATATATGCAATTTGTAATATGTAGTTCAAATATGTAAATATGTGAATATTTAAAATGTAAAAGAATGTAGTCTAATGTAAAATATGGAAAAGAATCTAGTCTAATTCCTGGCATGTGGAAGAAACTGAATAAATATTAAAACGTTTACTTTATACATTTTTATGTTTTCCAAGTTTCCTACCAGTGAGTTTGTAATCATTTTTTGGAATTAGAACTTTTTGAATGCTCATTGACCTTCTCCCCTCTACTTTTCCATTGCACCTAACGTATAACAAGCTTTTAAAACTCTTATGTCTTGGGGCACCTGGGTGGCCCAGTTGGTTAGGCGTCCGACTTCAGCTCAGGTCATAATCTCACAGTCTGTGAGTTTGAGCCCTGTGTCAGACTCTGTGCTGGCAGCCTGGAGCCTGCTTCCGATTCTGTTGTGTGTGTCTCTCTCTGCCCCTCCCCTGCTCATGCTGTCTCTCTCTGTCTGAAAAATAAATAAAAACATTTAAAAAAATGTTTCAAACTCCTATATCTTGATTCTATTAATTAGTTAACAACCCAGTAAAGGGAAAAAAAAAGTCACATAAACTCAGCCTATATTAGTGCTTATGTGTTGGCTAAATCTATTTACTCTCTGGAAATATATAATTTAAAAGACACTGTTTATAAAAGTCTGCCCTGTAAGCCTCACAGAATAAACACTAACTCTATTTTACTTCCCAGCCATAATATGGAAACCACACCTAGATATTTATAAAAATCTACTAAATTAAATGGGTCTGCAGATATGAAATTCTAAGCATTCAGATAATGGAATAATGGATTCCATAACAGATAATGGAAAATATTTCAAGGTCAAGGGTCCTTCTGGTATGCTATATTTAAAAAAAATTAATGTTTATTCATTTTTGAAAGAGGGAGACAAGGTGCTAGCAGGGGAGGGGCACGGAAAGAGGGAGAGACAGAATCTAAAGCTGTCTCCAGGCTATGAGATGTCAGCACAGAGCCCAGCAGAGGGCTCAAACCCATGAACTGTGAGATCATGACCTGAGCCTAAGTCAGCCGCTTAACCGACTGGGCCACCCAGGTGCCCCTAGAATGCTATATTTCAAATCAAGCAGGAAGCCACTTATTTAGTCAACTGTATGGGTCAGGATCCAATCAGGAGACAAAACAAACAGGCAAACAAACAAAACAAAAACAAAACAGTAATATAATCAGAGGAGGTTTAATGTAGACATTAATAACTTTAAAAAGAGAATGTTCCCTCAAAGGATTTCAATAATAATAAATAAGGAAAACTCTAAAAAACATAAGAACAGCATAAATAAAGAGAATATCTAAGGATGGGGCACACACATACCCCCACCAACACCATCAGGGCTTACGATACAGATTGTAACATTCACTAGCTAACATGTTCTCAGAAGCTGAAATGTCAGGGAAAGTCTCCCACATGGAAAAATTGGTCAAAGGTGTCCAAGAGGAAACAACTTGCTAGACACTAATGGTCACAGTGTGCAGGAGGACCCAGGTCTTTGAGAAACCACCTCTGATGTGCTGGATCAACCCACAGTTCAAGAGCATGCTGGTAGAAAATCATGCCCACTTCCGGAGCCTGCCAAGAGAAGCATATCAGAAGCACACTTTCTGCCCCAGTGTCCACCTACTGACATGCCCTCTCATGGTAACTAACAAATGAAAAGTATTTACAGGACCCATCCTCATTATCACAGAGTAAATACGGAAGTGAATTAGGAACTGAAAGACAATAAATTGGTAACTGGCACACTTCACAATTTGTCTACTGAGCTTCCATATTCACACTTCTACACATATTTGTACTTCTCTGCAATAACAGACAACTCTATACTTTCTAACAAGATAAAGCTATTCGTTTTACAAGTGAAGAGGCTCTCACTTGCTCCCCAAAATGAGGAGATGCACAGTTTCAACAGTCATTATATCTATTACAGTCTTTAAATACTTCCCAAATTCTATCACAGTTCCAGGAAATATTCTGGTGTTTAAGACTATATTTTAAGGTTAAGTTCCAACAACTTGTACATAAAATTAAAATTAAAAAGAAATGAGAGAACAATATTAACATATACCAATAAACACATATATATAACAATCAAAAATATATGTACAAATCTAGTATATTCCCCATGTCTGTAATTGCTCACAAGGATATAATCCATATATATTACTTCTTTCTTTCACTACTAGTTTTATATTTCCCCTTCTTCCAGCCAGAACCTCAGTTGGTCAAAGTTGTTTACCTTGTGGAGTCATACAAATCCTTTTTTCCTGAAAGGGCTGATTTTTCAATCATGCGGCCATTTGGGGGGGGGGGGGTGCGGGGTGGGGATGGTTACTGTAGTTTCTCACTAATCTTTGGGGCATGGAAGTACTGAGAAACACCTTAAAAGATCCTTAGAAGATCCTCTGGATTTCAGATTTAGTCTTGCTTATCCCCATTGTGTGACAACAACCCAATTTCTCTTTGGTAACTGGGATAAAACATTCCATCAAATAGAATAATCTTTTTTTCTTCCTATTGGTTCTGTGGCATAAAGAGCCCAAATTGGCCAGATAGCAGTCTCATCTTCCAATTCAATAGAACTAACATTATGTCCCCCCTTGAAGCAAGACCAACTTAGGGACTAAGATTTCCAAGCTAGCAGAGTTCAACGTTGTTGGGTCAGGAAGCAAATATTCTGCAGGGGGATTACTGGATACATAATGATACAAAAAACACTGTAATTTTCATCCCTTGATTCCCAGGTCAAGTGAGAAAAGATAAAGGATCTGTTTTTATTTATTTTATTATACTTATTTTATTTTATCTTTGTAAGTACTCAAGAACACTCAAAAAGATCCAACTTATACCACAATTCTTACAGACGTTATTACTGTAATTATGATGATAATTGGCACAATTGGCCCAAAACAAAACAAAACAAAATTTAGTATCTCTATTTTGTCCCAATAGGTAAATCTCCACTGTTAAACCTCAAAGCATTCTTTCAAAGTCAGCCCTTGATTTAACCCAGCTTTATATTTTTGATAAGACTTAAATCAATTTAAAATGATCAGGGTGCCCTTGGCACTTTGATGTGGATTAAATATCAGTTAGGTCCATGAGTTATGATTTTATAACATCCCACTTTTAGATCATAGGTTTGATAGAACGTGGATCCCAATGGCTATTATAGTATTTGTACTTCAAAAGCACTAGAGACCTAGAAGCCCAGGTGTGTTTTCAAAATGTTAGGAAAGTATTTGTTCTCAAATTCTGAATAGAAAAGAGAAAATTATTTATTACAATACCCCTGGTGCCCTTGCTTCTGTTCTTGGGAAGTATTTCATCACTCCGTGATTGTGTAGATATTTCTCTCAGCTCCTAACAATCTAATAAGGCAGGGTGATTGGCTTTACTCTGGACTAACATAATCCACAAAGAGAATATTTCTTTTCCTTCCTTTACTCTTTAGATGAAAACAAAAATACTTCTATTTGACAGAGATAAATTGGGGCATAGGATGAAGGTGAGACACTGTTACCAGTTTGAGGACAGATATATCCATTTTTACTCATCTTCTCGCTGAAGTGAAGATCTACAGGAAGAAAATGATTATAACTCTATCTGGGCCACTGAGGAAATAGAATCATTAATAACTAGGCAATGTAGCAGGAGGCTCAGCTCTAAACCTGACTCCTGGGATGCACCACAGGAAGAGGAAAACTATTGGAATTAAGAGGAATATCTTCTCTTTATCTGTCTTTATGGTATTTTAAAATAAAATACTCAATGTAGCTTCATCTTACAACAACAAAAAAAGCTCTTAAGTGTCATCCCCTCTAATATAACATGCTCCTATGCCGACACAAGTATTCATGAAATGTTTCTCTTTACCTCAGTAACATTTCCTTTTGTGTAGGTTAAAAAAAAAATGTTTGAACTCTCCTACCTTTCTATATCCAAAGCAAGAGGCTGTGAGTAATCTATGCTATCACTAACCCTGAGTCAAAAGAAACTTCAAAAGCAAAACCAACCCAGGTCACACCACAACAGCTTCTAGTTGAAATAGCTATGTAACTCAGAATCACACCAGGAAGAGGTAACTTAATAATGAGAAAAGCAAGTCAATGGTGAAAATTTAAACATGATCATCTTTTATGACTGCTATTTATCAGGCAGTCATAAAAACTGATTACTTAATGAGAGTTTACACTTGCATTCATTTTCCTCCAAAAAGTTAGGAAATTATTGTAGCCAAGCATTATTTAGTAAATGTTGCAAATGAGCTGATTTGAACATAACCACTCTTAGAAAAAATAAAAATGTTAGACAACTGAAGACAACACAAACAAATGGAAAGATATTCCATGTTCATGGATTGGAAGAACAAATATTGTTAGAATATCCATACTACCCAGAGCAATCTTCAGATTTAATGCAATTCCTATCAAAATACCCACAGCATTTTTCACAGAACCAGAACAAATAATCCTGAAATTTGTATGGAACCACAAAATGCCCTGCATAGCCAAAGCAATCTTGAAAAAGATAAATCTGGAGATATCACAATTCCAGATTTCAAGTTATATTAAAAACTGTAGTAATCAAAACAGTATAGCACTGGCACAAAAATGGACACATAGATCAATGGAACAGGATAGAAAGTCCAGAAACAAACCCATGATTATATGGTCAATTAATCTTTGACAAAAGAGCCAAGAATATGTGAAAAAACAGTCTCGTAACAAATGGTGTTGGGAAAACTGTACAGCTACATGCAAAATAATGAAACTGCACCACTTTCTTACACCATACACAAAAATAAACTCAAAATGGATTAAAGACCTAAATGTGAGACCGTTTTAAAACCATTAAAGTCCTAGAAGAGAGCACAGGCAGTAATTTCTCTGACATTGTCCATAGTAACATTATTTTATTTATGTCTTTTGAGGAAATGGAAATAAAGGTAAAAATAAACTATTGACATTACATCAAAATAAGAAGCTTCTGCACAGCAAAGGAAGCAGTAAACAAAACTAAAAGAAAACCTACTGAATGGGAGAAAATATTTTCAAATGAGACATCTGATAAAGGGTTAGCATCCAAAATATATGAAGAAGTTACACAACTCAACATCCAAAATATAAATAATCCAATTAAAAATGGGCAGACGATATATATGGACAATTTTCCAAAGAAGACATCCAGATGGCCAACAGACATATGAAAAGATGCTGAATATCACTCATCATCAGGGAAATGCAAATCAAAGCTACAAAGACCTGTCACCTCCCACCTGTCAGAATGGCTAAAATCAAAAACACAAGAAACAAGTATTGGTGAGAATATACAGAAAAAGGTACACTCTTCCCCTGTTTGTGGGAATGCAAATTGGTTCAGCCACTCTGGAAAACAGTATGGAGATTCATCAAAAAATTAAAAGTAGAGGGGCACTTGGGTAGCTCAGTCGGTTGAGCTTCCAACTTCAGCTCAGATCATGATCTCACAGTTTGTGAATTTGAGTCCCACGTTGGGCTGTGCGCTGACAGCATGGAGCCTGGAGCCCACTTCCAGTTCTTTGTCTCCCTCTCTCTGCCCCTCCCTTGCTCATGCTCTGTCTCTCTCTCTCAAAAACAAACAAACATTAAATTAAAAATAAAATGACTCTACAGTCCAGTAATTGCATTACTAAGTATTTACCCAAAAAATACAAAAACTTTAATTTAAAGGGACAGATGTACCCTTATTTTATTTCAGCGTTATTTAACATTAAATAGCCAAGATATGGAAGCAGCCCAAGTGTCCATCAATAAATGAATAGATAAAGAAGATATGGTATAGATAGATAGATAGATAGATAGATAGATAGATAGATACACAATGGAATATTATTCAGCCATTAAAAATAATAAAATCTTGCTATTTGTAGCAACATGGGTGGATCTAGAGAGTATTGTACTAAGAAAAATAAGCCAGTCAGAGAAAGATAAGCACCATATGATTTCACTCTTATATGGAATTTAAGAAACAAAACAAAGCAAGAGAGAGAGAGAGAGAGAGACAGAGAAATCAAGAAACAGACTCTTAACTATAAAGAACAAACTGATGATTACCAGAGGGGATGGGGTTGGGGGATGGGAAAAATAGGTGAAGGGGATTAAGACTACACTTATCATGATGAGCACTGAGTAATGTACAGAATTGTTAAATCACTATATTATACACCTGAAACTAATATAACAATGTATGCTAATTATACTGGAATTAAAATAAAAAACTTCAAACAAGTAGAGACAACCCAAATGTCCATCAATGCAATATTATTCAGCAATAAAAATAAGTGAAGTACCAATATATGTTACAATATGGATGAGCCCTGAAAATTCACACTAAGTGAAAGATGCCGAAAGACCACACATTATATGATTTTATTTAACTTATATGAAATATCCACAGCAGACAAATCCATAAAGACAGAAAACAGATGAGTATTTGCCTAAGACTAGGAGTGTGTTGAGAAGAAATGAAGAATGATCATTAACAAGTATAAGGTTTCTTTTTGGGGTGATGAAAATGTTCTAAAATTTGATTGTGGTGATGGTTGTACAACTGTGTGACTATAGTAAAAACCATTGCATTGTATACTTTAAATACATGAACTGTAAGTATGTCACTTATATCTCAATAAAGCTGTTATGAAAGAGAGGGAGAGAGACTTATCAACCAATTGCAATGTATAGACTTTCCTTAGATCCTGATTTGAACAAAGTATAAATGAGGGATATTTGATTCTAATATTTAATAATATTAAAAAATGATTAGTAAACATTTTTAGTGGGAAGAAAAAACCCTATAAGAACCATCACTTGCCCTATAATTAATTGGAACTCCACGAGATGGCTTCCAGACCCCTAACCGCTGAGCCCTTCATCTCTCTGCAGCCATTTCCCATCACTGTACACTCCTAAGCCCTCCTTATTAGCCTTAGCCCAAAACCTTATTTCAGCTACAGTGATCTTTTTAGAAATTCTTTGCAAGTGTTGTGCTATTTTAATTCCTCAAGCCAATAGAGATACCAAGTAGGTCAATCAGTGATTATATCCAAGAAGGCTAAGGTCCCCAGGTCATGCTGTTGGATAGGGACAGAGCTAGACTATCTTCAGGGCAGCTTAGTCTCAGTACAACTCCATTTCTATTGTCTGCTTACTTAAGCTCAAATACCACATAATTCAGAGAAATATTAACTTGATCTTTACTACCATGAATTTTCTCAAAAAATGTAATCACTTTAGAGACTATTTGAAATCATTTACTTTCAGGTACCAGCAACCTGATGTTGTAAGATGAATATGTAAAAAACCAGAGTCAGACAGAACTGGGGGGAAAAAAAGTTTAGATAACCTCACGCAGAAAAATGAATATAACCAAAGGTCAAGTAAAGTTTCAGTTTGTTTGCTCATATAGGCTCTAATCTAATTTAAAAGCAGAATCTCACATTGGAGGAAATGAAACAGAACAGAAAGCATAAGATATACGTTTGTTTTGTTTTTAAGAGGGTTTGGGGGAAAAGAAAATATTGTGGTAGAATTGGATTTACCTTAATTTGATTGTGTCAAGATAATAAAAAATAGAAAGAACAAATCACCTTTACAACTCAGAGTTTAAATTACATGCTGAGTGTAGACATGTGTACCCTTAATAATTTCTGTTAATCTCCACAGTTGGCCATCCTATTTCTGATTTTCACATACAAGTCCTCAGCATTAGTGTGCCTAGTTCTCAATACCAGCCACAGAGACCTCTTGTCTGACATGGTATATTCCCTCACTCCAGAAGACTGACAATTTCAAAAATCATTCTTACGTCTACTAAAATGTCCTTTGTTCTTTTTCTTCTTAATGCTTCTATCTTTTTTCTCTCCTTTCTTGTTATACATATAAAAGTCATTTTTTTCCAGGGATGACGTCACTGAAAATTACAGAGTAGGAAACTTTAAACTGTGCCTTTCCACCAAAGCAAGAGTAAACTCATAAAAACCATCAAGATCAAATATTTTAGGATCCTCAAACCTAATAAAAAACTTAAAGGAACCCAGAGAGTGCTTAATAAAGAAAGAAACTGCTGAAATTATGTAAGAAAGCACTTAAATTTACCTACCTACCATCCTTCACTTCTTACCTGGTTGGTGGGAATCAGGTGGCAAGTCACATTTCTCATACAGCTTGTTGATGCCAGAGGGAACAATATAGAACTTGCTCTCAAAGAATTATTGTTGTATATTTTGACCTGTCTGATGGCTCCCTAAGGTCTCAGCTCAGGAATATGCCTTTGTCTTGGTCACCTCAGAGCTTACTCAAGGATAAAGGGTACTCCTGGGTGGGGTTTATTGAAAGCATGGAAAAACCAATATACTAACTTCACAGATCCAGGGAGCAAGGGATAAAAGTCAGAGAAAACAGTAAACAAACAAAAAATGATAGGAAAGAAAAGGTTAGGAAAGAGGATTAAGGGAATGAGACCTTTAAAAAACTATTGCATACACTAGGAAATCCAGAAAGCCATATCCACATCCAGGACAGACACATGTTCACAAGAGACCTGAGAAGGCGCTAAGTTTTTATCTCTGACTGATGTTTAGGCATCATGTAAGCAGGAAGTGAAAGCTAAGGCAGAGCAGATAAATAGCCTGCATAAGTGTTGAAGGAATGCCCTAATGGAGAGCCAATCTACAGAGACCAGAAGAATTAGTGTTGTAGTTGTTGTTGTTGCTGCTGTTGTTTTGACTGCAAGCATTTAAAGAAATCTCCAAGTAACTAGCTAACTACTATGCTAACAGAAAAGAAAATTGAGCGGCTACACATGATAAAGAATTCAGTCTTTGCAAATAGTTTAGAAAAGTCACTAAACTAACTACAACCCATAACAAGTAGTAACAACAAACTCTTGCAGAAGAGGGGAGTTGAGTTCTAGAGTTACCACATTAAAATATTCAAAATCACCAATTCTCAAAAAAAAAGCATGCAATGAAACAAGAAAGTATGGCCCATTCATGTACATGCACATGCATACAAATTAATTAACAGAAACTTTTGAAGGGAGCCCACACAGCTGACTTACTAGACGAAGACGATAAATCAACTTCTTAACTATGTTCAAAGAACTAGAGAAAATCATGAACATAGAACTAAAGGAAACAAGGAGACTAATGTCTCATCAAATTGAAAATATTAGTAAAGATGTAGAAAGTATAAAAAGGGACCAAAAAGAAATTCTGGAGCTAAGAAGTATAAGAACTGATACAAAAAAAAAAAAAATTGCTAGAGAAGTTCAATACCAGATTGGAGCAGGCAGAAGAAAGAACCAATGAACTAAAAACAGATTAATTTAAAATATCCAGTTGGAAGAATGAGAGAAAATTAAAAATAAAAAATGATCAGAGCCTGAGAAAAACTCTGGGACACTACTGAGTGTACCAACATATACATAATGAAAGGTCAGAAACAAAGGAGAGACAGTAACTAGAAGTTATATGAAGAAATAAAGATCTCTGGTAAAGGTAAATACTTGAGTAAATATAAAAACCATACTATTGTATTTTTGGTTGGTAACTCCAATTTTATTTCCCACATAATTTTAAGGAATATGCCTAAAAATAATTACAAGTCTATATTAGTGGGCAAACAATGTATAATGATGTAGTTTGTGACAATAATAATTTAAAGAGGAAACAGAGCTTTTGTATACTATTGAAATAAAGTTTTCATCATTCAAATTAAACTCTTATAAATTTAAGATGTTAAATACAGTCCCTATTGGCTCACAAAACAAAACAAAACAACACACACATACATACATACACACACAAAAACAAACACCTAAGCAAAAAAGAAGGCAGTAATGGAGGAAATGAAGAACAAAAAAGCTATAAAACAGAGAAAACAGAAAAAGGACAGAAGTGTTTCCTTATCAATAATACTTTAAATGTAAATGGATTAAACTATCCTATCAAAAATATAGATTGGCCGAATGGATTAAAAAACAAAACAAAACATGATCCAACTATGTGCTTCCTACAAGATACTTGCTTGAAATATAAAGGCAAAAATGGTGAAAAGATGTAAAAAGATATTCCGTGCAAAAATTAATAAATAAAATAAAAGATATTCATTGCAAATAGTACCCAAAAGAGAACTGAGATGGCTACACTAATATCAGACAAAATAGTTGTTATGTCAAAAACTGTTACAAAGGGAGCATCTGGCTGGTTCAGTTGGTGGAGTGTGTGACTCTTGGTCTCAGGGATGAGTTCAAGTCCCATGTTGGGTGTGGAGATTACTTAAATGCATAATTTAATTAATATAATTAAATTAAGTTAAAACTTATACAAGGGACAAAGACATTGATATTTAAATTAAGTTCACCAAGATGGCATAACAATTATAAGCATGAATATATTGATAAAAGGGTCAATGCATAAAGAAGATATAATAATTATACATGCACCTGACAACACAGACCCAAAGTATGTGAAGATAAAATTGACAGAACTGAAGAGAGAAATAAACAGTTCTGTAATAATAGTTGGGTATTTCAATACACCATTATCAGTAATGGATAGTATAATGACACAGAGCACCAATAAAGAAATCGAGGACTTGAACAACATAATTAACCAATTAGACCTCACAGATACATATACAAGCGAATACACATTCATCTCAAGTACACATGGAACATTCCCCAGGACAGACCATATGTTTATTGATAAAATAATCATAATAAATTTTAAAATGTGAAATCATACAAACTATCTTCTTCAATCGCAATGGAATGAAGCTAAATATCAATGATAAAAAGAAAACTGGAAAATTCACAAATATATGGAAATTAAATAATATACTTTTATTTTTTTTAATGTTGATTTATTTTGAGAGAGAGAGAGAGAGAGAGAGAGAGAGAGAGAGAGAAAGCAGGGGAGAGGCAAAAAGAAAGGAAGAGAGAGAATCCCAAACAGGCTCTGCACTGTCTGCACAGAGCCCAATGCAGGGCTCGATCTCATGACCTGAGATCACAACCTGAGCCAAAGCCAGGAGCTGGATGCTCAACCGAGTGAGCCACCCAGGCACTCACAAACAATATACTCTTAAACAACAAATGGGTCAAAGAAGAAATCACAAGGGAAATAGGAAATACATAGAGGTAAATGAAAATGAAAACACAACATACCAAAGCTCCTGGGATATAGTAAAGGCAGTGCTCAAAGGAAAATTTATAGCTACAATGCTTACCTCTAAAACAAGCAAACAAAAAAAAAAAAGTTCTCCAATCAATAACGTAACTTTCAACCTAACTTTCAAAATTGTTTTGCAGTTCCTAAATACATTGAGCATGTATTACCATATTACTCAGCAATTCTCTTCTTGGATATTTACCCCCAAAGAAGTGAAAATGGGTTATCAAACAAAAATGTGTACATAAAGGCTTACAGCAACGCTATTCATAATAGTCAAAAGCTGGAAATAACCTAAATGTCCATCAATAACTGAATGGATAAACAAAATGCATTATATCTATTCAATGCAATGTTATTCCAACATAAAAATGAATGAACTACTGATACATGCTACAATATAAATGAATCTTGGAAGCAGTGCCAAGTGAATGAAGTCACACACAGAAGGTTACATATTGCATGATTCCATTCATATGAAATATCTAGAATAGAGAAATCCATAGAGAAAAAAAAATGGTCTAGGGAGGGGGCATATCAGGAGAGACTATTTAATGGATACAAGGTTTCCTTGGGAACTAGACAGTGGAGTGCAGTAAATGCCACTGAATTGTATACTCTAAAATAGTTTAAATGGTAAATTTTCTGTTATGTGAATTTCACCACAATAAAAAGTGCACATTTCTTCATTAAACAGAACCTTTTATATTTTGTAGTTTAATTTTTACAGATATACTTCAACTTGCCTTATCTCCTACTAATTCCATGACCCTTCTCTACTTTCAATCATTTTCTCTCTAACATCATTTCCATTTTCCAGGGTAGCTCTCTTAAATCAAAGTTCTTTATCTATAGGAGGCATATTATGACAGGAGAAAAATGTTTGATTGTTACATATCCAGGAAAAATTAAACCATTTTCTATAGTTGTATTGTTCTGGTTCCTATCTCTAAAATCTTTTATCAAACCCCAATTTGAGTTTACCCCTGAAAAAAGAAACATTCCTTCTTAATGGAATAATTCTTCGAATTGAATTCTCTGCTTACAAATGGGAAGTCAACGAATTGTTTATTTATGAGAACAACATTATATGATGACAGCTAATTCCAAGGAATCACTATTGTCTATGTTTTGTGAGTGTGGACAGATGCAGTATGATTTGTGTACGTCCTACTGACCTTTACAAACTGTAGAAAGAGGACACATGAAAAATTCATGATTGGATTACCTGACTTGGAAGGTTGTGAAGAATCTTCACAAATTCCAGTTTGTAGGCACATGGCAATGCCCCAACTCTAATCTCAGGACATACCATTTAGGTAAAACAAAAACCATGCACTGTCACCAGAGGGGAAAAGCCAGAGGCAACTATAAAGTGTATTTGCCTCTGGAGGTAGAAATCTGCAATTTTGTCCATGTAGAACACATCCCCATTTCTGAGAATGTCATCCCTCACATAATCCCCCCACCCCACCTCTTATCCTTGAGACTCAGAAAGCATCCATCTGATGCCAACCACAGGAGTGGGTACAAGACAGAGGCCTACCAAAGCACAATGCACAAAGATGTGGCTCCAAATGGAGACACATAACATAAGATAGAACAGAAGTATTGGAATCAGGTACTGAAAGAAGTTTGTATTTTACCAGGTAAAAATCTCAGTCAAGGTAAAGAAAATAAAAGGGATCACTAAAGTCTTCAAAGCAGAAAAGTATATGCTAGTGGCAAGAATTTGTTCCCAGAGAGGACAGTTAAAGTCAGCAATGTGAGACAGTCTAGAATTTTGAGGCTTTGGGGAATCTGGTGGAGAAAAATCCCAAAGTTGTTGTGAAGTAACAACTCTAGAGATGTTGAAACCGAAGTTTAAAATCTCTTCTAATATTTCATGTATTTTGTATTGCAATGACTTTGGGGCACGTATTCCTAGTCACCAGGGATATGAAAGTTTGGAGAGTCAAAGCAAAAGTCATTTACTGCCTTAGGGATGTTTAGGTCTACGCTCAGCTCGGTTAATTTAAGTGCTTAACTTTTACTGGTTCACTTAGTAGAAGTTGCTGTTTAAAAAAAAAAAAAAAAAAAACACTGAATCTCAATTATTATATGACCTTTTGGAGATTTAAAAGACAATCTTGTCACTGGGTTCAAAAGCATCCCTTGCCCTTTTAGGAAACTTTTTCTTCATAGAAGGAAAGGCTTCCCTCTCTTTATTCACAGTTGTGTGTTCTCTAATAAGTGCGCCTTTTCCTTTAGGGCTGACCTGCTTTCACTTCAGTGCATGTTGTTTTCAAAGAGCCATTTGATGTACAAGAAACCTTTTGCTTAAAAATAAAAAAGGAAGCCGGAAGAGTGAAATAGAAAGAAAGGGGTAAGGGAAAGAGAAAAAAATCATTTTGTTGTGTTTGTTTTTGCATACGGGGGTGGGTGGAGAGATAAATATGATGCAAAATTTTCCACTAAACTGTTCCAACTTCCAATTAAGTTGTAAACCTTAGATACATATTATTTCATTCTTCCTTAACTTGTGCCTCACTTTGACCAAACCAGAAGGGCATAAACAGACAACTTCCAGAGAAGCAACTTTTCTTTTGAAATGAAATAAAAGAGGGAGAGAAATTATATCTTCATTATCTATCTATAGAATTCAAGCCTGTTTATATGACTTTTGGAATCCTTCAGGTATGTCTATGCCCCACCCAAATATATTTCCTTTGTCATGCCCTCTGAATCTCAGCAACCTTAATTTCTGGGAACTCTGCTCCAGTAGAGTTGATATTCATGTTGTATATAAATGACTTGCTTTTGGTCTTATCATGGCTAGTGTATAAATCATTCTCAACTTCAAAAATATTCTTTCATTTCTTTCTGTCCGCCCATCCACCAAATTCATTTATTCAAGAACTATTTTGTTCATTATTTTACTGTATCCCTATAAACTAACTTTTATTTTCCTCCTTAGCAGAATTTATGGGCTCCAGGTTTTATATTCTATGTGCTATAAAACATATTAAGTATTTTTAACTTGAACTTTTGTTTTATTTGTTCAATTAGATAATAAGTTCTTCAGGAGTAGGAACAATATTATATCCCCTCCCATCTCCCTTTTTTTAGCCCCTATTAGTTAGAGAAAGCAGTTAATACATTTTTTAAAAAGCCTTAGAATCAACCAGACATAATTCACAGACACCCACACACAGAGACCACTGAGCCTATGACAAATCCCTATTTCCTATGTGTTTTCAAATTCCAAATATAGTATATGAGTTTCATACATTTTTCCTTTTCAAAATCATAATCAGGCCTCACTTATATAGACATTAGTATCCCCTCCTAAGGATGGCAAATAAATCACTCCTTCCACCATTCTGCCTATTGCTGATCAATTGCTTTGTGTGTTTCATTCACTGTATCAGCAAGGATTGTATTTGGCTGCATATAAGAGAAACTGACAAGAGAGACTTAAGCAAAGAGAAGCTTATTTTTCTCAGACAACAGATAACCTGGAAGAAAGTAACCAGAAATAGTCCAGTTACCCAAGGAAGTGATGGAGGATCCAAGCTCCTTCCATCTGTCTACTAAACTCTCTTTGCCTTTTATCCTGATGACATAATATGGTTGCTAATAGTTCAGGCACTGCATATCAGTTCTAGGCAGGAAAGTAGAGAAAAGACAAAGAACAAAGTCATGGCCACCTAAATATAAGCCTGTAAGCAAAAAAACTGATAATTTCCCTAGACGATCCATCCTAAAGACATTCACTTCCACTCTGTTGGCCAAAACTATTACCATGCAGCCATCTCTAGTTGCTATAAATCCTAAGATTTTGTTTGTTTTGTTTTTATCCAAACACATTACCCTAAACAAGTTCAGTTTTCTGCTGTTAAAAAAAAAAAAAGGAAATAATCTATACTGAGTTGGTAACCAATAGTCTATTCCACAGCCGAACTTTTAGAGCAGAGAACAGTGCCTGTTGCACAGTACAATAACATACTTAATAAGTTAGTGAATGAAATATTGAACACTTACATGGATTGTATCTAACAATGAGCTTTAAAATTTTTTTAATGTTTATTTATTATTGAGAGACAGAGACAATGCATGAGTCGGGGAGGGACAGAGAAAGAGGGAGGGAGAGAATCCGAAGCAGGCTCCAGGCTCTGCACCATCAGCACAGAGCCCAACATGGGGCTCAAACCCACAGACCACGAGATCATAACCTGAGCCGAAGTCAGACACTTAACTGACTGAGCCACGCAGGTGCCCCTCTAACAATGAGCTTTTAAATATCTTCATCTATGGTATCTTATAGACCAGTCAAAATATCCCAAATGACAAGTACTTAAAAAGTTGTTTAAGACTTTATTTTCAGTGCACATAGTGTAGCACTACATGTAATTAAGCACTTAATAAAAGTTTTCTACATGATAATAATGGTGAAAATTCCAAAAGACATTATTTGTTTTATCTTCCACCTTACCTCGCTAGCTATAGATCACATGTACGAGGAAAAGCACACTTATTTATTCTGTCCTATATCATGTCCTTTTAACTGGAAAATAGTGATAACAATAGTACCTACATGCAGGACCATATGGATTAAATGAGATAATATATGTAATCACTTGAAATGGTGCCTGGTGACATATGTACATCACTTGAAATTGTGCATTTGAATGTGACAGAGAATTCTTTGAGACCCATGAAACCCAGTGACCTCTACAGTCATTAGTTGTCCTTTTTCCTCCAGCTAAAAGGACATGCTTCATTCTTCACAGAAGTATTTCAATCTATGTAATGATTGCTTGTGTCTCAGGAAAGGACACTTCCTATGTAAATGTGAAAGCATTATTTGCTCTTGCTTAGAGTAGGCAGTTACACATCTACTTGTTGATATGACATATCACAATTCTTTAGTCTTGAACACTTACATAAGTTTATGTAATCTTTTTGCAACTAGGAATCTTTCCCATTGAAGGAAGCTATATATCTACTAGTGATTATTCTTTTAAAAAATCTTTTAAAGAAGAAAAGAAATTTAAATAATAATTTTTGTTTTAAATAGAGAAAACATAAACACATACACACAACACATGCCCACAACAAAGGAAGTTAGAGTCAGTAATAAAGCATGAGAAAAGTCATGGAACCAGTCCAGAAAGATAAGCCCAAATCACTTGTATTTGTATAACAGTAGGAATAGGTAAAGTGTATAAGATTTACTGGGTAAGATAAAATATAAGATAAAATATAAAAGATAAGATGAAGTCACTTCCTGTGTCTCTCCACACTGAAGCTTTCTAGCAGGACCTCCAAGACACAAGTAATGTTGTATATCTTCAGTTTATCATTTTCTCATGTCAATCTACTAATGACTGTAGAGCTCACTGGGTTTCATGAGTCTCAAAGAATTCTCTGTCACATTCAAACGCAGTTTCAAGTGATTTACATACATCACCAGGTACCATTTCAAGTGATTACATATATTACCTCATTTAATCCATATGGTCCCGCATGCAGATACTATCATTATCATTATTTTCCAGTTGAAGAGCTGAACTTTATATCGCTTGCCAAATGACAATCTTGAATGCAAACCCAGGTGTCTAGCTATAGAATCAGGGCTCCCAACCACTATTTGCACTGCTTTAACATGCCCCAATGATGCAATGCTTTGAGACACCAAATTTGAGAAGAGTCACATCTTCTGAATAATTGTTGATACTTGATAAGATGAACAAGACTAAGCGAGAGAAAAAGCAAATCAAAGGTAATAACATTAGATGCTAGAAGCAGACTGTTTCCAAGAGAGACACAGAAAGGATATCTTGTCCCCCAGGAAGTAGGGGCATCTAAAAATTATCTTAATGATTTTTTAAGTATGTACTATCTACATTTCTATCAAGTAGCCACAAAATTGATTTATTGCATAATGGTCCCCCTGCTGGAGGATAAGTTCATAAAGCTTGAAAATGAATTCTAAGATGATTCTAAGATTATCTTTGAATTCTAAGATGATATAATAGATATTAGAAAGTTTAAAATGAATAATCTAGAACAGAATTGAGAGTGCGAATACTGGTATTATAAAAGAACAATAGAGAAGTGTCTTTAGCAATCACATCCCAGCTCTGAAGCTCTCAGCACAGTTATTCCACCCCAGATAAAAAAGCAAGAAAAGTCTCTTTACCAGCCTACCAAGTGTTTAGCCTCTACTGTTTTTTAGTGTTGACAGGTATGTTGGTACATCAAGTGAAGAGTCTACTCCAATTAATTAAATAGTGACAGAGGAAAGTCTAATGACAGAAAAATTCAGGCATACCTTCCTGGGCATTAATGGTGAGGTGCTAGCATGGATTGAACAATGTCTTCTCTACCACCTTAGTGTTAAAGAACTGAATTGGTAGAATTAGTAGATTGATTAACACCTGCCCTGGGTGGAAGTGATGAGCAAGAACTATTGTTGTTCTTGTGAACTCTGATGAGTCAGGGGTGAGCACTCTGCTGTACAGCAGCCTGTTAGGCACCTAATATAGCTCCATCATTAGGTTCACATTTCTAGATACTCGTGGACAGCCTCCCTTCTCTTTGACAAATACTCTGGAATAAATTGTGATTTGGGTTCCAAATATGGCAATCTTTTATACTGGCTAAGGTCTTTGGAGTACAGTCAAAAGAAATGAATTTCAGGATCAGAAGGAATCCAAGTTAATTTGGGAATTGCCTGGGAATCAGGAATTACAAGTCTCCTAGGAATAACAGTCTGGTCAAAAAACCACCAGGGAGAAAACATGAAATTGTAGCTATGAGGAGTCTTTGTTTCTCTCTTCAATTACATAAATGGGACATTTAATATTCTAGTGGAGAATGTGTTAAGAGCCTATGTTCACTTCTACTAGACCATGCCAATGTGAAAAGGAATTCCCACAAGGGTAAATCTGGCTGTGTATAAGGAAGATAAATGGTTGTAAGCTAGTTAGGGAAATCAACTTGTGCCAGTTTACCTGGGATTTTTCTGGTTTTAACACAGAATATCCCACATGCTAGGAAACCCAGGCAAACTGGGATGGTTGGTCATCAGAAGGCTAACTTATACACACTAACACATGCACACACTACACACATACACACACACCAGAATCTTCCTTGATTTCCCACCCTTTTTCAGTGGTCACTATCCTATTACATAAGGTTTCTTTTTAAGCCATATTCTCTTTTCCTTTCACAACAAATCCTGATGGATGATTAAACCAAAAGCCTGAATCACTAGCAGTCCTCCACACCCACCAAAAAAAGGGGGGGGGGCTTTCTTTCCTCAAGAATAAAATAATAAGAGGATATTTCTTCAAATATTCCCAGATGAAGTACTTTTCACAAGCAGGAGAGAATAAAATAAGTTTGCATGTTGAAGCAGATTAAAAGTCGCTGTCCTATTATACACAATGTAGGATTTCCAGGAAGATAGAGACATACACACATACACACACATCCCCACCCCACAGCTATATCATTAGGTGACTTCCTATTAAAAAGTATGAAGTTGGCCATATGAAAACTTACGCTGCCAATCATAAAATACACCATTGCTCTGCAATGTACATCCAAAAGTCGACAGAGAATCGAGACCCGTGAAACCCAGTGACCTCCATATTTATTAGTTAATTCACAGAAAATGACAAAGTAAAGATACATTGGCAGCCAGTCTGGTGTTTTAGAGGTCCTGCTATAAAGCTCCAGTGTGGAAGGACATAGGAAGCTATTCTATCTTATTTTCCAAATAAATATTTTAATTTTTTAAAATTAAGACATGAAAAATCTTTTCAGTGATCACGCAATAAGATCAAATGGAACATAGTTTCTGTTGTCAAATTATGGACAATACTGCCTAGTCATGTTAGGAAACACCTAGAAAACAGAAGCCCTGGGTCTACTCTTGGCAGAGGCTGATGTCCTCTTGCAAGTTGCCTAACTCTAAGCCAGGGACTTAAAGCCAAAAAGACTACAGGGACCAAGAGGGCAGTAAAAATACACTAAGTTCAAGGCCCACTCACAGCTCTATGACACATCTAAAAAGAACAGTTTGCATAGCCCCTGATCACTGCCATGGTCCAGAGTCAGATTGTTGCCATGATATTTCCAGGGCAGATAAAAATCCAGCAATTATGTGAAATATCTGATTTGTTAAGTTTAGCAACCAATTCAACACTTTAAAAATATCATCAGTATCAAAACACACCTATAGGCTGGTTCTGACCCACAAATCACACCTTTGCTCTTTCTAGGGCTTTGTTTTATTAACTTTGATTAATTAGAACTAGAGAAATAAGGGATGTAACAGAGCATCTAGGAGTATGCAGGAGTCTCAGAGACTCATGGAAAGTGGTGAGGAAGCTAAAAAGATCAATTCTACAATCAGCATTCTCATCCAGATTGTCTGAGACAATTCCAGTGATTTATATCTAGTGGTCACACATAACTTTTGATTATTATACAATAGCTATACAACTTAAAACAAATTTAAGTGCTGATCAATTTCAACACAATACTTTATTTTTCTGTTAAAACAAAGACTCAAAGCTAAACACTTTAGATTATAATCAAGACCTCTTGTCTTTCATTCCAGTACAGTTTCCAATAAACTCCACAAAATTGGGATCATTACCTTTCAATAGTAAAGCCTTGTTTGAGGAATACTGAAAATATTTATACGCTGTCAAGTGTTATGCAAATATAGCTTGCTGTGATAGCATGAAAACCAGGAAGAATGTGGCTTGGTAGCTGGAGCATTCTGATGGAAAACTTACACTAAAACCTTAGGAGAAAAAGTCCTCGGAAAAAGCTGTGAAATCTGGCGCTAACCTAGCCAAGAGGTATAACCTAAAAAGAACCACTTTGTATGTCTCTGCAAATATAGACAATGCCAATTTTTTTAAAAACACATAAATCTTAAAGTAGATGTAACAAAAGGAAATTTTAGTAAGAAAGAGGATAATTAAAAATCAGTGTCATTAGAAGGCAGCCATACTGAAATTAAATTATTCAGACTTAAATAAGAGACAAGGACTCTCATAGGTTCATTTAATTCTCTGTTACATCTCCTTTCATCCCAAGGACAAAACAAGACATTCGAACTTACTGCTGCATATCAGCTTGAAGGAGGAAACAATGGAGGAAAGGAGAGTGCTCTTAAACAAAACCAGCATTGTCAAACCACATTGCAGATGAACTATTTTCTTAAAACACACACTTCTAATTCAATGACACCATAAAGGCTTTTTTTTTTCCATTTCTTGTTTTTCTTATACAGCTTCACACTTTCTAAAACACAGGTGCAGCCCAAGACAAAACAAATACTCAAATTTTATTTCTTTTGGTGAATTTCAGACACAGGGGTAAATCATTTTCTCACAATTTACAGCTAAATAATTATAATGATTTTTTTTCCAAGCTGGACCATGCATCTGGATTTAATTAGATAAGCAAGAAAACAACATCTGGAGAGGATCAGGCCAGGCTGTTTTTAAAAATTTTAGAGACATTAGGAGTGAAAATTCCCTCTACACCAATACCTCACTTCGGAAACAAGACCTTCTAAATGAAGTTATAAAATGTTCCACTCTGGCTAATTTTACATTAATATCTTCCATGATGGGTATTATAACCCATAAATGCCTCTATTATGAGTTTTCACAATTCTGTCTCAATGTTCAGAAATTTGTTCCTTAGACATTCAAGTCTATAATCATGACAGAGCCAAATGTCACTGGCCCATGTACCAAAATCAATATGTTCCTCCCTCTGTCCAAGCCTAATGCAGCCACTGTTTTCACCTTTTCTCCATCTCTTGGATTCCTTTTCATCTTTTCATGCTTTTCATCTTTTTCCTTCTATCACACCATTTTCATCCTGATATTTTTTAAACACAGTATATAATTATTTTCGAATTCTGGCCATTTAAGAACATCTTCATTACCCTTTCTCCTTGCTTGCATGAAAAAACTTTAAGAAGAACCAGTCAATACTCAATGTTTCTACTTCCTCACCTCCTGTCCTCAACCTACCTATCTGGCTTCTGCTCTTACCAAGCTACAAAGCTTCTCCCCTAACATGCTAATGACCTACGTATTTATCAAAATCAATAGTTTTCTGACTTCTTTTCAGTCTTGGTGCCATTTGACACTTTTTTTTTTGTAATCCTGATAGAGATAACACTATTCTGATTTCCCTCCCCCTTTGTCTTGCTATATTTTCTTCTTTATACCAACCCTGAAATGTTGATATTCCCTAATGTTCCATCTTTAGCCTTCTGTTCTCTCACTTTACATATTTTCCGGAGTCACACCTATATTTTCACTATTTACTCTGTACACTTTTCTCTAAATCAGATCTCAACTTCTAACTATATCTTCACTTAAAGCCATTTAAAGCATATCCAAAATTTCCATTAAAATCAGATCCTCTTTTCCCTTCCTTACTCCATTTTTTTGGGTGGAGGGGATAAGATGGGACAGTATCATTACACAGGAATCAAATATCGGCATTATTATGGATTTTCTACTTTCCTCACATTTACTCGTTTACCCATTGATACCAATTTATTTTCTACCTATCTATTGTTTCTGTCCCTTCTCCAATTAATTATATTCATAAAGCCAATCATGTACATTGAAACATGCCACTGCCTACACTAAAATCTTTCAATGCATCACTTTATTTGAAGGATGAAGTCCATACTCCTTGTCATTACATAAAAGGCTCTTCATAATCAGACACCTGCTTACTTTGCCAAGTAAATACACATCAGTTTCCTACATACACCCTAAAGTCTAACCATACGAAGCTACTTGAGGGCTCCGGCCATAGCTTGATCCTTCATAACTTTAGGCATAAGTGCTCATTCTTATTCATTCCTCCCTTTTGCTCTTACCCCTTCTCCATCTGTGTATCTCTCCCCAGACTCAATTCAAAGCTCACTGCCTCGTAGAAGTACGCTCTGAGGCTCATTTACTTTCCTCAGTGCTCTCTTGGCAACTTCTAGTAGAAGAGCTGCCCACAATCATTCTGACAGCAGTTATAAGAAGTGTTTTCGTGAATCTCTGCTACTGACATTCCCCAAACTGGCCTATGTGCTCTCCATATAGACTCCTGGCTGTCCACCTCTTTCTTTGAATAGATGAGCTACCTGGTCTCCTTGCAATAAAATTATCTGTGCTTAGGATAGATGAATAGCAAAGGCTGGGTGGTATGAATACATTATTGCCCTCATGTGATTTGCATGATCTTGAGCAGGTTATTCAATCTCTTTAAGATTTAAGTACAAGATAATTAGCCCACATGACTCCTGGTCTAAGTCATGTGCCTAAGACACGAGATGCCTGTTTTTCTCCTGATAGAGCACTTAGCACACTGACACAGTACATCTCATCATAGGTTTTGCTGACTGCCTTCTCTGTGGCCTATGTTCCTAGTTGCTCGTGTACTATGTGGCAAACACATAGTACATACTCGGCAAATGTTTGATGAAAGAACTTAATGAAAAAAAAAAAAAGAAGACTTTCTTAGTGCTTATGTGTGCTCAGTTCTCCTGTATCTATTTCTCTGTCTTTATTGAAAAGTTTTGGGGAGCCTGGGTGACTCAGTCAGTTAAGCATCTGACTGCAGCTCAGGTCATGATCTCACAGTTCATGGGTTTGAGTCCCATGTGGGGCTCTGTGCTGATAGCTCAGAGCCTGGAACCTGCTTTGGATTCTGTTTCTCCCTCTCCCGCTGCCCCTCCCCTGCTTGTATTCTGTCTGTCTATCTGTCTGTCTGTCTGTCTGTCTCTCTCTCTCTCAAAAACAAATAAACATTAAAATTAAAAAAAAAAAAAAAGAAGAAAGAAAAGTTTTCCGAAATTTTTTAGACAATCATCCTTCCCTAATTCTTAGTTATTGTGGCTTGATCCCACACCCCAGACCCTAGGGATAGGCTTTGATTGGATTTATCAGGTCCCTTGCTTTCCTGATCACAATGGTTGACTCATAGAGCAACGCATAACTAAAATAAAGCAAATAAAATGAGAAGAGACATTTATCAGGGAATTCTGGAATAATTCACTTCCATAATGCTACCATTTATCTCTGGATCTTTTGGTATGAAATATGAAATTTATAATTCAAAATTCATTGTGTTAACATCAGAGTATCATTAGCTGCCACGGTCATTCACGAGCCAGGAAAGAGATAAAGAAAAACCAGATCATTTCTGGAATCCTCAAAGTCGTAAGATCAAGTCTTGCCTTAAACCAGACCAACTTACGAACTTTCAGTTATGTGAGCTGATGAATTTCTTTTTTTATTGAAGCCACATTGAATTCTTCCTCTTATTGGCAATACGGAAAGATTTAACTGATATAACTTATTTCACTCATTTTACTAGCTCTGTATTTTCTGGTAGAATCATTTTCTCTAGTAAATATTTCTGCCTTTGGCAAGTCACTAAACTCTGATTCCCACTTTCCACATTAATTTGCTCAGTGGCCTGTATTTGACACTTTAGCAAAAACTCCATTATATGGATATTTAGAGGTACATTGCCACTCTCATATGGTCTTACTTGGATGCATTTTTTTTCTGTTTATAGAACCATATTTTCAAAGCTGAAAATTTTCTTAAAGATTACCTTATTCAGGGACCTCATTTACTACAAAAGGAAGCTGAAGCCCAGAAGGTTAAATATTTTTTCCCAAGCCATGCAAAATACATAGTTAAGATAAATCTATGTCTATATTTATGCTAATTAATCTACCGTTTGACATGAGTAAACTGGTCATTTCCTACAAACAGCTAATTTATTTTCTTTACACAGATACAAGTATTATGATGACACATTTTCTATCCATAAGTCTCTTACTCCTTTAAAGAAGGTAAAATAGCATTTTACATTTGTGACCACATGGGTATGAACAAATACCATAAATTTTGGAAGGGTTGAGAATCCCTTCTAGATCTTCATTCACTCATTCATCAATTTATCCAGCACATATTTGTTGAAAATTACATATTTTCCATGTTTTCCAGTTACTAAAGAATGCCCGTGGACCAGGTTAAAATTTAACTGAATCTTTGAAAACATGTTTAATTTATATTTAAGCAAATAGGAACAAAAGGCATTCTTAGGAAATACAACTTCTGTTAGCAAAGACTCCAGATTAGGGGAAAAATAATCAGTCATATTAACAGAAAAGAAAGCAAGATTATTTATCTGGAACTTATAGTTGGAAAGGAAACTGACTGAGTCAGGTGATGAAATCTAGAATAGGTAACTGGGTGGTTCAAGCTTTCAGTAGGTGTTTCCAACATGTATAGAACAGAAACATCATACCTCGATGTCTTAGGCTTTACCTTGACCATGAACAATGAGCGCTTAGTGAGTGTGTGCCGTGTGCCACTTAGCTAAGTTCCGGTTTTTCTTTCCGTTTTTTTAATGCTTATTTATTTTTGAGAGAGAGAGAGAAAGACAGAATGCATGTGGGGGAGGGGTAGAGAGAGATGGAGACACAGGATCCAAAGCAGGTTCCAGGCTCTGAGCGGTCAGCACAGCGCCCAGTGCGGGGCTTAAACTCATGAGCCGGGAGATCATGACCTGAGCCAAAGTTGGGTGCTTAACCAGCTGAGCCACCCAGGCACCTCTGCTAGGTTCCTCTTCATGTCATATCTCATAAATTTTCACAGCTGTATTGTAAAATAAGCATAAATTAAACGTATAAGCAAATCCCAGATGGGAAAAGGGAAGTATCCAAGCACATTTGAACTGTGATATATTCTAAAAGCTCAAACCCTTTGACTACACCTAGATATGACAAAGAAAAACTAGATACTGATGAGCTCTTCCTAATCAAAAGGTAGAGAATGAGGCCTCCCACCATTAGAGAGGAAGAGCACTTTCCTGTGACCTAAAGTTGACTTGAATTGACAATATTGATGGGTTGATGTCCTCATGCACATTAGACTGAACATACCAAACAGATTTTGCCACTGAGACAAGTTTTGGCCCATTCAATAGTAGTGTCTGTATTTCTCCTGTCATTCACACAGAGTGCTGGCTAATATTTTTCCAAGGAATATTGAACATTATATCAAGGGTGCCACCAATTACAGCCATAATCAATTATACAAGACTCTGCTTATATTTCAGAGACTGTTTCATATTTATTGCCTTTTCATGAAGGCAGTGCTAAAATGACATCCTGATGCCCTATCTGCAGGGAACACTGGCAAAGATACAGCAGACTGGAGGAAAGCAAGGCACACTGTGCCTAAAGTTGAATGAAAATTACAAGATAAGATTTCCTATCATTTAAAGCTGTAAAAATAAGTGGGGCCTATAGATAGAAAAATATCAACTTGCAATGATAGTTGCCAGTTGCTGTCATATACCAAATTCATATCCCTGCTGTTTTCAAAACTAGTTAAAAGACATGTACTGCAAGAGCTCAGAAAGTGTATACATGAAACCTTGGGGAATGTGACCAACAGATTGTGCTGACACATGCAGAAATTCACACCAACCTCCTTCATGACAAGCCACAGACGTGGCTCTCTCCACCCTGATGAATTAATTGTGGCTTCCACTCTCTCCACTACCCCTTCTTCATTTTCTCATCCAGTGCCGCTTATAATTTCAACAACATAATATTAACTTCAACATTTTGAAAGACAAAATTCTTTTAAATCAAAGAAAGACCTAAAGATGGCATGAAAATTTTTGATAGAGTTTGGGTTCTAAATTTGGATCTCAATTACACAGCAAAGATCTCGTCGCCTAGCAAAACAAATGTATCTCAAGACTTAAAGAGAAGTAATGACAATCTTTTCTATTTGCCCGCTACACAACAGGCTTTTCAAGCAGAAGGCTCTATAATTGCTTCGAAAATTAAAAACATACAAATACCAAGCTGCTGAAAGATTATCTAAGTCCAGTAATTTGCTATTCTACTTAGCAGACAGGCTGCTTAAGGGCACATCACAAGAACCTACAATTTGTTGCATAACGGTAGTGATATTTTCAACCATCATTATTGCTGCAGATAAAAGTCAACCAAATGTGTTATGTCAAACACTAAGGTGGTGATGGTCTGAATTTTAAAAGCATATTTAAATAAGAACTGGTGAAATGATCATGAAAAAAATCCAATTTTGCCCCTATTTTAATAGTACCACATCTGAGTTAACAAGCCAAGCTTAGCATTTCACAGGTACTAACCTGTGAGTTTATTTCCCATTGACAGTTAATATAAAATGTTTTCATTTCACATTTATAGAACATCCATATTATTATACTATATTCTAAGCTTTCAGAGGATATGAAAAATAACTTTTAACATAACAGGCTCAGTCATTCTCCAAGTTCATGGTGGTAAAATTTTAGAAACCTTCATGATTTTTCCTATCATCTTTGTTAATGTCAAAGTCTTGGGGCCTACTGACTAATAGAGGTTTGTATTAGCAGAATAAAATATCTTTGGATAAGACTGCATTTATCATGATATCATCCATAGGATTCAAGGTATATTATCAATGTCTCTTCATCAATAGGTGGAGCAATAATAGCTAGCATCAGTTAAGACTTTTTCATAAGTCACACACTATACTGAGTTGAGGACTTTGTGTTAACTACCTCACTTACATCAACACAACCATAGGAGGTAATAAGATTATTATCTTATTTTATGGGTGAGTTAACTTAGACACAGAAATGTTAGTGACACAGGTGCCAAATGGAGAGACCTAATCTAGACCAAGTTAACTCAATTACACTATGGTAAAGGTAACACAGACATATTCATTCATCCAACAAATGTTAATGGAACAACTTCTAGTTCTGCACAGAAACTTTGGTGTCACTGCACTGGGGAAAAACATTTTAAACGAGACAATTTCTGCTCTCACAGAGCTTATAATCAACGGGGAGAGAGATGGATAACTAGGTGATGCCGACACAAACCACGCTCTCATTACTTGTACTTGCACTTGGAAGAATTAGTTGATACTGTCTGGCTTTCACATTTAAAGATCCTGTGGCAAAAATCAGACCTTATAAGCTCCCTTTTTAATATGCTTTGGAATATTTAGGGAGACTCTGTAATGATATAACTTTTGGTCTGCATTAACTTTGGCTCTGACCTCAAAAAATTTGAAGAAATAAAGAGGGCCAAATGAAAAAAAAAAAAAAAACAAAACAAAAACATGTAGGAACTTAGAATCTGGGAATCCTTACAGATCACTCCTGTTCTGCCTCTCCAAAAACAATGATTACTATTAGGGCCATTTATTTCTATGTTAAATCTGTAGACATAAATTTGTTCTGTCACATGATTGGTAAACCAAAGGGACTCTCCAGAATTAATGTTGATTTGCTTTATTGAAAGTATGTGAAGAAGGGTTTTATTTTTATTTTTTTATTTTAATTTATTTTGCATTATTTATTTTATTATTTTTATTTATTTTATTATTATTATTTATTTTTTATTTTTATGTGAAGAAGCATGATTGGTTCAAGTTGAAGTTCAGAAATAAAAATGGCCTCCCATGTTTATAGTAAAACATTTTAGAATTCAGAGTTTTGAGCATGACTCTGATGCTGGTTCTCTATCAGTGTGTGCCCTCCATAAGCAGTAGCACATGTGTCACAAACATTCTATCATTTTTCACCACCCTATCAATAATCTGTATATTCCATTCACTTGGAAATAGGTTCAATAACTATCAGTTATTTCACCAGGACAACCCATTTACATATTATCATGGACATCCAAAGCTTTAAGGCCAAGAGCAAGAAACATTATGAATTTTGGCTAAAGAAGTAACTTGGAAGATAATCTGAAGTAAATAAACCTGTCAGTCATCCTCAAATCATATTTTATGGATGTAGGCAGTGGTATGTGGCTGGCAGCTCATACCTACACATAGAAGCCAACACTTAAATTTTCAGGAATGTTGTAAGCCTGCTCTTAAACACATCTGTTATTAAAAGTAAATAAAAGCAAATTACATAAGCTCATATTTCTATAATTTTTAAAGAACAAAGTTAATAAATACTCAAAACTCAGACTTCCTAAGAATTTTACTATTATTTATACTCTTGAGGTTATTTACATCTATTGTATCTACCTGGTATACATCCTATATATCATCATGCTACCATTCACTTCTTCCCAACAATGCTAGTCTGAAATTGACCACGGTAGAAGGGAGTATTTATACCATAAAAATGGAAAATACTAAAAATGAGAACTTTTCATTTATTCGTTTCCACACACAATCTGTTGTTAAACTTTCACCATCACACCACTGAATGAATACAGGTTTTCTTCACCTAGACAGACACTTATTTGAGGGTCTGAAATCAAGTGCTAGAGGAACAAAAGTCCTTAAAACAGATGTTTTGGTGCAACTGGTTTTTAATCACAAGCCACAGAACAATCACTCTACCAGTTACGCAAATACAAGTGAGGAATGTTTTAGACACCATGCAGTAAGTTTAGCACCATATTGAATACTGCCTTCGAAATCCTTCCCTTGTGTCAACATTGCACATCCCCCATATCTGAATACTTGCTTCCTTTTTTTCTTTTGGCAAACAAGAACGCTCCCATTTTACACATTATTTTGAATTGTATTAAAAGATCCTTTTCTTGTTCCACAGAAGTTGAAGTGTGTGTTCTTCTATGTGCAGCTTCTGTTCTCATCATGCATTTGCCATGGAACATGACGTAGCATATTGTCCCATTTCCCCCAATCAAGTACATTTCACAAAGCATTAATTCGTGTTACAGATTCAAAAGAAAAAAATCTGGGAGGAGAAAAAGGAGAATATTACAATGTATGCCACATAACAAATTAATCATTCAATATTTCTGTCCCTCCCAAATCCTAGTTTCATTGTAAATCAGAGTCTTAATTGCTTTTTTTTTTAATTTTTTTTAATGTTTATTTTTGAGACAGAGAGAGACAGAGCATGAGCAGGGAAGGGGCAGAGAGAGAGGGAGACACAGAATGTGAAGCAGGCTCCAAGCTCTGAGCTGTCTGCACAGAGCCCGACGCGGGGCTTGAACTCGCGAACCGTGAGATCATGACCTGAGCCGAAGTCGGACGCTTAACCGACTGAGCCACCCAGGTGCCCCCTTAATTGCTTTTTTAATTGACCCTTATTTTTTCCAGTCATTAGGTCCTTCTACGCCAATGCCCTTCTGTATCCATCCTAAATTATACAGAAATTTTGACTAAAACTCCATTTCCAAAGAGAAAAAAAACTGGTTATGTCAGCTGCTAAGAAAATATTTCCTCTACAGTTTAACACAATATGACCTAGATCAGAGTTCCCAAAATGTCTTGTGAGATATAACTAAGGACCAAACTTATTCTATGGCTAATTCAGTTTGGGAAATAATGGATCCAAAAAGTTTTTAAAGATAAGCTTGTTATTTTTTTACTGTGCACTTCTCAGAGTCTTCACTACGCTAATATACATATTGAATCTCTAAGATAGGAAATTTTCAAACAAATTTGACTTTGAAAGCCTGGTTTTTGTTTTCAAAGAACATATTTTGTGATACTTCTCTTGCACTAAATGCACTTTAAGAAATGCATGACTAAGATTTCTAGGCTGAACAGACAGCAAGGGAGCTCTGTGGACTCAGGTGCTGTCTTTGATACTGGAAATAATGATTTCACTAACATTTCCCTTAACTGAATTATACCTCTGACCTCTTTCATAGCAGTGAAATTCATGTGGAAAATCTAACTTCCAGGCAGGAGAAAGAGTTATGTGGCCCAAGAAAGGGGAGGGAGATGTGAGGGAAGAAGTGGGCAGGGAAACTAGCATGTTGATGAGAAAATCAAGGAACAGGTGGACAAAAGGGATAGAAAGAGAGAGAGAGAATGTTCAGAATTATCTTTATGGCAAAAATCTGAGACTTTCAGCATGATACACTATAAAAATGAATATTGAAAAATATAACTTTAGACTAGTTTATTTAAGAAAACTTATAGTAAAGAACTACCTTATCCTTTATGGTTTCTGGAAGACAATTTGAATTTCATTTTGCTTATGATTCATACAAAGAGCAAGGTAGAACAATGCTTTCATTTAGACTATTTAAAAATTTTTTTGAGTCTGTGTGACAGCAAGCATTGATGAGTATGCTTTTTTTTAGTATATCACATTCAATTATTGAAATAAAAAGTTTCATGAAGCTGATATCATTATTCAAATTTTAATTGAAGTAACTGAGAATCAGTTGCCTGGTTCACATAGCTATGAAAGAGCAGGATCAAGATTCTGCCTGGCAGCACCAATAGGAATTCAAAAGTTCTGGTGCTAAATAACCTGAAAGCAAGAGTATATAAAACAGGCAACATTGTTTTAATTTCTAGGAAATTTCCCAAGTATTATTTTTGAGTATGTGGCTGCTGTTGGTGTTTCCTGGCTTATAGTTCCCATGTTAAAAATATATATAATAAAAAACACTAAGCTGAATTTATTAAAAGCATTAATATTTTTAGAGATTTTAATTTTAAGCAATCTCTACACCAAGGTGGGGCTTGAACTTACCAACCCCAAGACCTAGGGTCGCGTGTTCTACTGACTGAGCCAGCCAGACGTCCCTACAAGCATTAATTTTTAAGAGCACAGGAGACACAAAGAAATCATCTGTATCCAGACAAAAAGGATATATACATAATTTTCTAAAGTCCCAAAAAAAATATAGTAATGTGTCAAATGAACAGTAAAGGAAATAAATACTACAGGACACAGGCCAAAATAAAACTCAGCATTGGAAGACACTGGACATGCATTGAGCCTGAATAATGTATAAAGGAAACAAATGGAAAAAAGAAAGGAAAACGTGTAAAAAAAAAAATAGAGAGAGAGAATAATGTTAATTAGGCACAAACTCAGGCTTAATTAAAAAATTCATTTATAGCCATAAAGCTAATAAACCATTATATTAGAGGGATCCCAAAGAAAGGAAACAATGATAGATGTGCCTGCATGAGGCTATCTGGCTATCTGTGTCCAGCTACAATACAAATCCTTATAATTGTCTTGTCCTCTTCTTTCTCTCCATGCTGCCTATTTTCTGTGTTTTCCTCTTTATTTATTTTCTACCTTTCTTCATCCTGCTCTGTAGCAGGAAAGTCTGACCTCAGGAGACAATATAAGCCAGGCTCTTGTGTCTTCTGGCTTCTGGTTGAATTCAACCAACGGAAGGTCGTAGAAGGCACTGGAAGGTGTGATGAGAGAGAGGTCAAGGTGTTTACCCCCAGCTTCTCCCTTGAATCTCTGGTTTGGCAGTGACTGAGTTCTTCTACCTAAGCCTGCCGCTACCAGAGTTGGCTGGGTTCTTGTAGGAAAAGGAAATCCATCAAGAAAACTTGTGAACTTCTGTTAGATCAATCCCTCCCTGCCCCCACCTTTTTGCAATTGCCTCTCTCGTATACCCTTGAGTATAAATAGATCTAGACTTAGTAGAAAGTGAGGGTGAGAGAAAAAACAGATGAAGAAAAATGGCATAGAAAAAATGGATAATGGAAATAAATGAAAGTAGAATTGGAAACTAAAAGCACAGTGCCATTGACTGACAAATGAGGTAGAGAAAACAGAAAAAGATTTCCTATTTTGTAGCTTCTTTCCAACCTTGCCCTCTTGGCTTACTAAAGGGAATAATCAAGGCAAGAATGAATTTCAAAAGCCTGAGCAAGGTGCCCCCATTGAGTGCCAATCTGGATGTCCATTTGTCTTTAATAGAAGACCTATCACTCATCTTGAAATTGGGGTTATCAGACTGATGAGAGCCAGAAGAGTGATCAGGCCAACTGAAGCTCAGCATGCCCAGGAGGAAAAGGAAAAGGAAAGACTGATACATGTGACAGACAGGTTAAAGAGAGGCAGTATAATTTTATGTCAAAGCCAGCCAGTGTCTCAAGCCTCCTTCACCCTCAACTGGCCTGACAATTACTCCTGTCCCTCTAAGCAAGAACGCATGTTTGACCTACAAACGGAATTCAGCAACTTCACTCCCAATTTAGCTCCTTTCCCTTTTGTCCCCACACCGTCAACTTATAATATTTTGTAGACATTTTTAAAGCTCACTACCATTTAAAATTGTCAAAGAGACCTTGTTAAAATAACGAAACTTGAAATACTTCACATTTATCTCTTTTTTTAAAAGCCAATGTCAAGTGCAGACTTGCCATATGTCAATGGAAAGAAGTTTTATTTACTTTTTGTTTCTTGATCATTAACCTACTTTTTTTTCCCAAATGGATGTCTTCCATCCTCAAAATCTCAAACAATCCCAAGTCATAAAAATAAAAGAGAATTAGGCTAAAGGGGGGAGTCTAATGTTGGAGAGAAGTCTGGCAAAAAGAGGACAAAATTGATCCAATCCCCCAAAATAAAAGAAAATGAAGGAGAGCTCTTCAAATAACCCAGAGAAGGCAAAGCCAAAGCATACCTAAGAAAGCTCTGATATTCAAGAAAAAAAAAAAGCAGCAATCCAAAATAGTGGTAAAATATTACAGACCTGTTTTAAAAATCATCAGCACTATTTGTTCCAAGTATTCATTTGTGTCCAATTTTCCATAAATCTGCATAATGTGTTGATAAGCCCCTAAGTCCAAGTATGAAATATCAAATCAAGTGCATTAATTAGTGTGGCTGACTAGAGCTGAATCCAAAATCAATATGGTTAGCTCTCAATTACCTGCTTTATTGGAGAGAAACAGCACTGTGGGGGATAATCCCCTAAGCATTTCTTTTTGGCTCTGGCATGTATTATAACGCTGGATTTTTGTTGGATGATTTCTTGTTTGTTTTTAACAATGTTTTCTCCCCAGCTTTTTTTTTTTTTACTTAAGTATAACAAAGTAATTCATCTTCCCAAAGCACAAGTTGGCTGACTGTTAGCAAGCACATTGAAGCAGAGCCATGCTTAGAATTGGGTAGTGAGAACATCTGATCAGTTACCTCTACCCCTTTCTGGTGCTGCATTCTCCGGATGGTGAAACTGAATCTCCAGGTTCTCCAAAGGACACGCTGCTACATTCTAGATGAATGAGACCCAATTCCCAGCCTATCCAATGATTCCTAACTTTTATGAACTGTCAAGGCAAGCATTTTTATAACTCCAGTCATAAAACTTATTTTTTTAGTAAGTTTGGGTCCAATTTAATTCTTCTTTAACTCTTCTATTTTTGACCTTTATTATCCTTGAAGAATGCTGATAGAATATGATATACATTAAGATTTTGCTGATCTAAGCTAGATGTCTTTACAATATGTGAATCCTTGAACCTGATACCCATGAAAAGTTGTCTGTCTCATATTCTGTTTTGTAAAGAATCAATAAATAGCATGGTCTATGATAATAAACAGCACTTTCTATGTAGCGTATCAACATTTTAATATAGTAACAGGAACTTGCACAGACCAAGCCTTAACCAAAAGGGTGATAGATTATATAACCTTATAGAAAAAATGATTGAAGCCAGTTAAAAAAGGATAAAATAGGTTTCTTATATTATTTTTATGTTTTTACTTTGTGTATATGGCTCTTTGCTCCTCAGGAAACTCTCATGTAACACCCTGTTCATCCAGGTGATGGTCCAGACAAGGGAAAAGGGGGGAAACTGGCCTGGACTGGAATGTGGATCTGCATTCCTCAAGAATGGAGCACAAATAAGGCCTGATATTAAACAAAGGGTGGGAGAAGCCATGTGATAAACATGATGAATCTTTCTAGGGAACTGTTGTTATTTAAAGATTTTAGAGGTGAAGTAATCAGTAACTGGAAAATCATTTAAAATATTATTTAGACATTAAAATGCACACAAATGATACAGATAAAACCTTAGAGTTATATAACATAAATGTAATAATGACTTTGCTCTGCTTAAAACCTTCAGCAGCTTACAGATATTCTAAGGACAACAACCAGTGTACTTAACATAGCCCAGAAAGCCCTGAATGCCATCTATACCTCTTTATCAGCTCCGGAATCTTCCTCATGCCATGTTTATTCCTAATTCTTAATTCCTTAACACCTTCACACATGCAGTTTCTTTTGCCTGGAATGATCTTCAGCTTCATGGTAAACTCATTTAAGATCATTCAGATCTCAGGTCAAATATCACCTATTTGGGAAAGTGTGTCATCCAAAGTGTGTCATCCAAAGCCAGGTTAGATTTTCCTATTACCTCTGTCAAAGTATTCTGAGCTCTTACTTTACCATATTTATCCCAGTTATAATAATAGGAATAAGGATAAATTTGCATGTATATGTGTATATGTGTGTTTTAACATCTTTAATATCTATACCCTCCACTAGACAGAAAGCTCCTTGAAGGCAGTTGCCACATTTATTTAGATCGTCATTTTAATCTTGTAGACCTACACTTGGCAAACAAATAATCATTGAATGAATAAATGCACAGATACCATAGTGCACACCAATTCCTATTTCCCAGAAAACAAATCAAAATACATGCCTTATTGCTGAATGCTCAGAAGGATCATTCTCTCATATAAGTAATATATAGGCCATACATTTCATGTCAGTGTAATACTGACAGAATCCCACAGGTCTACTGTGTTTCTATGCTAAGGTTGCCATAATAAAGTACCACAAACTCAGTGGCTTAAATGGGATAAATATCTTGTCTCGCAGTCCCAGAGGCTAGAAGTTGGAGACCAAGATGTCAGAAGGGCCATGCTCCATCTGATGGCTCTAGAAAAGGATCTGTTCCAGGTTTCTCTCCTGACTTTGGGTAGGTCCTTGACTTATAGCACTTAACTCCAATCTTCATATGGTCTTCTTCCTGCATACATGCCTTTTTATTCATAGGGCATTTTTTTAAATCTTTATTCATTTTTGAAAAAGAGAGAACTAGAGTATGAGTGGGGGAGGGACAGAAAGAGAGGGAGACAAAGAATTTGAAGCAGACTCCAGGCTCGGAGCTTGTCAGCACAGAGCCCGACATGGGGCTCAAACTCATGAACTGTGAGACCAGGACCTGAGCTGAAGTCAGACCCTTAACCGACTGAGCTACCCAGGCACCCCAGGGCATTCTTTTTATAAGGACATCGGTCACATTGAATTAGAGGTCTGTCCTATTCCATTATGACATTGTCTTAATTAATTACATCCACAATAACCTTTTTTTCAAATAAACTCACATTATGAAGTACTGGGGGTTAGGACTTCAACATAGTTTTAGTGAGACACAATTCAGCCATACCATCCAGTGAATGTCATTACAGTCAGAACTTATCACAATGCTGAATATAAGGAAGTCAGTTTACTTTCCTTTTTTTTTTAATTCTTCACTATCTCCGGTGAAAACAAATGTTATTTTAGAATGAATCATCAAAAAACAAATAAAAGTCATCCCTGAATGCATTGCTGAGGACTATAACCCCAGATTCGCATCCATTCATCCATTTTCTATCAGTTCTTGAAAGGAAAATTTCCACAAGTGGAATTTAAGCTAATATAAGCTTGGATAGAAGTAATTGTGGCATTGTTGCTTCATTTCCAAACTCAGGGGAATGATTTCAATATTTTATCCATAAGAGAGATGTTTTTGTAGTTGTTTTATGCAATTCAACAAGTTGATGTAGTATAACATCGGCAGAATAAGAGACCTCACCATTTTGCTCTTTAATACTCTCTCTGAAGTGATTTTATGATGTTTCATTGCTACCTAAGATCTAAAGTTTGTACTTAAGTTCCTCAGTATACATTTTGGTTCATACCAACTGATTAACACAATAGTCTCTCAATATTTAAGAAGGCTGGATAAGATATTTTAGGTATTTTTAGACTACATTTTCTAGACTTGACGTACAAATGAGAAATATCCAAAATGACATGCCAAGGTTATACCATTTATTATAGAACAGATCTTATTCCCTTTATGCAGCAATAGTTGTAGAGCAACCCCTCTCTCCAAAATCCAGCAATAATCATTTATGTTGATCTGCATCCCAAAATAATATGGGCAGAGCTCAGGGGACACAGCTTGCCCCTGCTTCCCATGGCATCATCTGGGGCAGCTCAAAGACTCTTCCACAGCATGTCTGGTGGTTGACACTGGCTGATACAGCTGGAGCTGTTGGCTAGAACACATACATGTGTCCCCTCCATATGGCTGACTGGCTTCCTTACAGCATGGTGGCTGAGTTTCTAAAGTAAGCAACTCAAGAGAACCAGGTGGGAACTATACTGTCTTTCATAACCTGGCTTTAGATATCACATAACTTCATTATTGCTATTATTACAAGTCTGCCCTAATTTAAGTGGAAAAAAATCATATATCCCAATCTTCTTATAGGAAGCGTATCAAGATTATATTGTAAAAGGTGTTTAGGTGTTTGGGGGATGTGATACAATAGTTGTTCCCATTTTTTTTAATATTTGTTTTTGAGAGGGAGAGACAGAGATAAAGACAGAGAGTGTGAGTGGGGGAGGGGAATAAAGAGAAAGGGAGACACAGAATCCAAAGCAGGCTCCAGACTCTGAGCTGGCAGCTCAGAGCCCTATGTAGGGCACCGACCGCGAGATCATGACCTAAGCTGAAGTCAGACGCTTAACCAACTGAATCACCCAGGCACCCAGATAGGTTCTCCCATTTTTAAAAAAAAATACAGCCTGCCACAGATCTTTTCTTGAAAATTTATCAATAGGGCAACTTTCTGAAAATAGTTCATATCTGAAGACTAATAATGTATGTGTTAACTTTTTAAAAGGCTCTAATAAAAATCTCGAATTCATGCATAAATTCCCATAGAACAAACCAATGGCTACTTTCCCTATTTTATAGAAAAAGGACTTCTAATATTTAACCTGGTTAAAACATATATATGTTTCTTATCCCTGACATAATTTAAATTTTTTAATTAAAAAAAATTTTTTTAATTAAAAAAATTTTTTAATTAAAAAAAATTTTTAATGTTTATTTACTTTTGAGAGAGAAAGACAGACAGACAGACAGAACGTGAGCAGGGAGGGACAGAGAGAGACGGAGACACCGAATCAGAAGCAGGCTCCAGGCTCTAAGCTGTCAGCACAGAGCCCGATGCAGGGCTCGAACTCACGAGCCTTTGAGCTGTGAGATCATGACCTGAGCTGAAGTCAGCCACTCAACTGACTGAGCCACCCAGGCCCCCCTGTTATGCATTTTAATATTGTACGTTTAGTCATATATTAGTTGTATTCTTTTCTAACCATTTTTTTCTTAAGTGATATAAATTATTTTGATGAAAGCTGTCATTGGCACTGTGTCAAGAGCATTGCTAACCTGCTTCAGGTATCCTATGTGATTTGGATTTTTCTGAGTATATCTACCACATGAACACTGTATTTACTCTCAGGGTCCAAGATGTACATGTAAGATGCCTCATGGAACATCTCCAAGTTCAAAAATATCATCTGGGCAATTGTTCTTTTTTTACAGTCTCTCAAAAGTGCTTACTAATACCTTCAAAAAAAAACATTTGAGAGGAGGGAAATTTTCTAAATCTAAATATAGGACTATCAGACAACTCCACAAAAGACTCACATAACAGTCACAGTGCCTTATATGACAGAAATATGAAGGGTCAACACAATCTTCAGGCCATGGCATACCCTGGTTTCCTTCACAAGATGGAGAATGTCTGGCAAAAGGAGCATTGCTGTTTTCTTCCATTACCTTATATTCCCCAAATTCTAAGACCCTACGCCGTGCTAACAAGAAAAATTATAGTCACCTCTACACCTCTTGATTGATACTATGTGAGACTAGCTAGCAGTGTGTGGTCTCTTCCCCTCTCCCCCAACTCTAGCAATTATATTAGCTATATTTCTGATAAGGCTTCAACTCTTATAAATATTATGAGGCAGAACAGGGAAGCTGATTGGTTGTAGCAGAGTCCACTGAGGAAAATAGTCAAGACCTGTATTTTAAGTGGAGGTCAAAATGGAAAAAACCTTAGAACATGATGAAAACTGTAAATTTCAGTCATCAGTTGGGGATAGGAAAGTAATGCCCCCTCAGTAGATATAGATCAGGGGTACACCAGAAAGACCTTTGAGTGGCTGACTGAACAAGAAACATCTTCAAACATAGCATTTAACTAAATTACAGAGAGTTGAAACAAATATACTAATTACCATAAACTATAGCCCAGCTCCTCCATCTCTATTTATAAATAAAAAGTTCATGAAGAGTAATTAAACATCCTGAATAATTCATGAGCCAAAGTAGAATGTACAACTGCAATTACAGGTTAAGAAAATGTACCTGCCATGAGAAAACTACATGGAAAGTCACTAAAACTGTAATCAGACGAGTAAAAATCTTAAATTACCTTTAAACAAAGGATAAGTAAATATTAAAATTTCAATCACAAATCTAGAAAAATAATTAAAGGTAAGTAGGAAGAATAAAATAATAAAGTAATAAATATTAATGCATTAGAAAAAATTTAAATCGAAGAGCTAGTTTATTGAAGGTTTTCATAAAATAAAATTCTGTCAGATTTAAATAAGTCATTGCAATTAGAAATAAAATGGATGCTTTTCTAAGAAAAATATGTTATATAACTATACATTAATAAAATATATGATATTCATATACTACATATATATATAATTCAAGAGAAAGATGGATAAGAATATAAATATTAGGATGGATGAATGGAGAGAAAGAGCATCTAGAAAGATCTCCATCAAATTGTCAGCAATTATCTCCTCTGAGTGATAAGATTAGAGTTGAATTTTATTTTCTTGAAAAGTAATAGTAATAAATTCACTGAAAACACAAAAGCATCCAAATTAGAAAAGAAGTAACTTATCTCTATTCACCGATGATTAAATTCTACATTAGAAAATACAGAAGAGGGGTGCCTGGGTGGCTCAGTTGGTTAAGGGTCCAACTTTTGATCTCAGCTCACATCATGATCTCACGCTCATGAGATGGAGCCTCTTGTCAGGTTCAGCAAGGAGTGTGGAGCCTATTTGGGATTCTCTCTCTCTGCCCCTCCCTCACTCGTGTTTTTGCTCTCTCTCTAAATAAATAAATAGATAAATAAACAAAAAAGGAAATACAGAAGAATACAAGAAAATACTAAAACTAATAAATGAATTTAACAAAGTTGTATGGTACAAGATCAACACACAAATATCAGCTAAGCTTCTGTACACAGAAATTGTAATAAGCAATTCAAAAGGAAATTAAGAGAGCAATTACATATACAATGTCATCTAAAATACTATAATACCAGGAATAATTTAACCAAAGGATGAGACTTGTACACTGAAAACTACAAAATATTGCTGAAAGTAATTGAAGAAGGACTGAATAAATGGAAAGATACTCAATGTTCATGGATTGAATGACTCAATATTCTTAAGATGTCAATACCACCCAAAGTAACCTATATATTCAATGCAATTTCTACCAAAATCCCAATAGCCCTTTTGCAGAAATGGAAAAGTCAAATTCACATGTTATTTCAAGGAGTCTTGAATAGCTACAACAATCTTGAAAATAAAGTTGAAGGACTCACACTTCCCATTTCAAAACTTTCTATGAATCTACAGTAATCAAAACAGTATGGTACTAGCATAAGAATAAACATATACACCAATGGAATTAAATTGAGAGGCCATAAATACCCCCATATATCTATAACTACCTAATTTTTCAACAGGGGTGTCTTGTCTATTCAGTGGGAAAGAATAGTATCTTTCCACAAATGGTGCTGGATTTCCACATGCAAAAGAATAAAGTTCTACCTCACACCATACGTAAAAATCAACTCAAAACTGACCAATGGTCTATAAAAGAAAAACGTGAAAACCATAAACCAGAAGAAAATATAAGACTAATCTTTATAACATTAGATTTGGCAATGGATTCTTAGATATGACACCAAAAGCATAAACAACAGAAGAGAAAAAAATAGATAAATTAAATTTAAATAAAATGTAAAACTTTTGTTTTGCATCAAAGGATATTACCAAGATAGTAAAAATATAAGCTACAGAATGGGAGAAAGTATTTGCAAATTATATAAATAATACGAATTTATTAGCCAAAATATATAAAGAACCCCTACAATTAAATAAAATAGAAATATCTAGATAAATAATGGGCAAAGGACATTTCTCCAAATAGACATTTCTCCAAAGAGGATATACAAATGGCCACTAAGCACGCAAAACAATGCTCAATATCATTAGTCATTAGGAAAACATAAATCAAAACACAATGATACCATTTCCCATCTACTAAGATGGCTACAATCCAAAAAAATAAAAAATAGCAAGTGTTGGCAAAGATGTAGATAAATTGGAGTCCCTTGCATTTCTGGTAGAAAAATAAAATGATGTAGCTACTGAGGAAATATTAAAGTGTTTCCTCAAGAAACTAAACATATAATTACCGTATAACCCAGCAATTCTACTCCTGTATATATACCCAAAAGAATTAAAAGCAGGTACACAAACAACAAATATTATACTGATGTTCATACCGGCATAATTTACAATAGCCAAAATGTGAAAACATTCCAAGCATCTGTCAAGAGATGAATAGATAAATAAAACATAATATATATACATATATATGTATATATATATATATATATATATATATATACACACACACACACACAGACACACATGGAATATTATATGGAATGGGATATTATTCAGCAATAAAAAGAATGAGGGTCTGTTAAATGCTACAATGTGGATGAATATGTAAAACATTATGCTAAGTGAAATAAGCCAGACACAAGAGAATAAATATTAGATGATTCCACTTATATAAACTACCTACAATAAGCAAAATCATAGATATAGAAAATACATTAGTATTATCAAGGGCTGGGGGAAACAGATATGGGAAGTTATTGCTTAATGGTTATAGAGTTTCTCTTCGAGGTTATGAAAAGATTTCAGACATACATAGTGCTGGTGCTTGCACAAAGTTGTGAATGTTACTAACATCACTGAATTGTACACTTAAAAATTATTAAAATGGCAAATTTCGTGTTAAATATATTTTATTATATTACATATATATTATTTTGTCATATATGTAAAAATTATGTATTTTTATTTTAAATACTTTATTATATATTACAAAATAATACATACTTATTTTATATGTAACATGTGCTATATATAACATATGCTGTGTTTGTTACATATATTATGTATAGTATCCTATGTATAATATATTTTTATTTTATAGCATGGTATATATAATATTACATTTAATATACTATATAATATATAACATAACATACAATATAAAACCACAATTAAATAAAATGGTTTCTCAGTTCAGATTGGTCTGCATTTACATTTTACCTCTACTACCTTTTGTGTAATCTTGAACAAGTTTTTTAATACCTTTAAGTATGAATTTCCTTCTCTTTAAAATATGAATCATAACAATAGCACCACACCTCCCTCATAAGTCTCTGGTGGTGACTAGCAAAATTCAGTGTATTTGATATCCTCCACACACGCTTTGAATCCTCTATTCTGAGATGTATTTTTGCACTCATTCTAAAAGCAGACTGTATTTTACGACTGACAGACACACATAACAAAGTATCAGGAAAACCGGGAAAATGGTTTTAAATTGAAATTGGTGTTAATTTTAATTATTAGCTTATAACTGAGAAAATACTGAATATTTATGTACATCTGAAATTTTTTTCAATGAGCATATATTCTCTGCATAATCAGAATACCAATTAGAATTTTGGAAACATGTAAATAAAATATGGAGACTAAAATATAGATTAATAGCCTAGAGTTTTTATAGGTAACCTATAAATTGCTTTCTATAAACAATATGAAAGTACTATTCAGTGGATAAAAGTTTTTGCAAGCACGTTTAGTGTTATGAAAATAGATTCATGGAAAAAAAAGATTAGCAAATACTATGTATTAGTATCACTCAAAACCAAAATATTAATGATGATGAGTTGCGTTTTGCTTTCCTCTTTTGCTTCTCTGTTTTTTCTACAATCAATATTTTTTACTGTTTTTTACTCTTTTTGCTCTTTCGCTAAAAAATATTTATTGTTTGTCTGTTATATGCGAATCACACAGATATTAAGGTAATCATTACTTTGGTAATGTTAAAATGAATGAATAAATGGATGAAAGTGAACTAAAAAAAAAAAGAGTGGGTTTTCTGGATGTGAGCCATTTCATCCATAAAATATAACCCTAATATTTAGTACGTTGGTTGATAAATTTGTCCTACCTGCCCCCACCTGGTGTCCTGGTCCTATCTTTGAAAGGCCCTATCTTTGACAGATCCTTTATAGAACCCACTTACTTGCTCTAGTTCCAATTTGAAATTATTAGCTGAACTCAAAATTTTAAAATTCATTTCTCAATGTCTGCAATGTGTGAAGAAAGGATCAGCCTTCTCAGTACTTCTTCCTGATTCTAAATATGTGGTGCTCACAACATTCTCCCTTCACCTCGTATCTGTCTCAGCTGCTCCCCAACTGGCCAGTAGAAAGTCAGTAGTGCTAACATCTTTAAAAAACAAGCAAAAATAAATAAGTTTTCTAACCTGCACGTTAAATAATATTATTCTGACTTCACTGTAAGCTGAAATCTTCTGGATTGAAACATTTTCCTGGTTTTTCCATTGTTTCATACAACAGATGCGCGTACTCCATTGTAGGAGATTCTGTTTGTGGAGCCAAAGGTTGGCAAGAAACGTCCTTGTCTAGCAGACAACATATAGACATGCAAGTTTGCATCCTTTATGAATTTCAATCTATGTGCCTCTAGCATGCCATGCCTAAGATAATTCTCTGAAATCTGTTACATCTAAAACATATGTTCTCACTTATGGAAAGTATAATTTGAGATGGCAAGGATCCTTTGCTTCATCTTTGCATACGGTTTCTCTTCCAAAGACATTGTAGCATTTACTTCAAAGTAATTATGGTAGAGAACTTCTAAGAAATTTAGAGTTCAATTTAAATAAAACAAAGTTTCCCAGGTAATGAATGTTCCCTGATCCTAGGCCTCTGGTGTTTTCAGTTATAGTTTCTACACAGCTTATTCATTTACATGCTCATTTATCAGTGTCTTTTCTCCTGGGACAAATAAATAGATATCCTTCATCATCTTGGTCCCCAAAATGTTGGGTCTTTTAATTAAGCAACTTGTTTTGGTTGTTTCATTGCCGACCCGAGACTGTTTTGATCCACGAATATTTTCAGAGGGATTATGTAAAACTTTTTTCCACCTAATCGTTTTATCTCTCAAATCCGCACCACCCCAGATTTATATCTATGCTCCCCTGATAATGATAAACATAGAACTAAGAGAGAACTAAAATTACCCTTACTGAGGAATTTCCACCTCAAATGCCTTTAGAGCGAGGTAGAGAATATAAATGTGTGAAGCAGCAAGTTAAAAGACTAGAATAACAGGCCTGTGGAAACTTGAAGAAAAGCATTCTCATAAAGCATTTAAAAGATTAATTAAGACTATTCTGGCCCCAATAAATCCACATTTGTTAGCTAGATTAGTCCCCAAAGCTAATAAGTTTTCATTTAATGCAGTCTCTCATTGTACAGTTGCAGAAAGTAATACCCAATGATAAATGACAAAACCACCATGAATTTTGTAAAAAAGCTATAAAACAAGAAGGATTCACTTAGTGATTTTTTTTTTTAAAGACCAGCAAGACCCGTACTTTCTGGCCCCACCCTAACTCTCCAGGCTCATCCCTGCCATAGCCACCTCTCACCCCCAATCTCATTTGGGCCACCCTGGCCTTATTCCACCCCATATTCTGTCCCTGTCCCTGTCACCTGCCTCAGAGTCATGCTCAATGCTTGGGTGATTAGATAGATAGATAGATAGATAGATAGATAGATATCATTCATACGTATATATATCTATCTATAATATATACACACACATATATACATATATATGCATACATATTTTTTTCTAAATTTTCTAAATTTTCTAAATTTTTCTAAATTTCTCTAAATTTTTCTAAATTACTTGAGTTTGGAAATTTATGCTATCTATGGTAATCTGATCACACTGATGACAGAATTTTTTACCTCAGACTCCACACCGTTTGCAATATGACTTTGCAGATCCTCTTACTAACTAAAACAACAGTCTTTTTACCCCACTCCTTTGTGTTTGGACTGGCACCATGACTTCTTTCAGCCAATGGGGCATTCCTCCAGGTGACTCAGGCCTGAGCTAGAAATCTTCTGGCATATCTGCGCTACCTTGCCCTCTGCTGCTCTCATAACATGCTCAGGCCAGCCTACGAGAGGAAAGGTAAGGGCCATTTCAGTTTTCCCAAGGGAAACCATCTTAGTTCATCCCACAGCCTGCTGCCATGTTAACAAGTCCAGCCAACGTTAACGTCTCTGCCTTGCAGGGGTGCAGCAGGCCATAGACAGGAGCAAGCACATATCAGATCCCAAACAGCAGACTAGATCAGATGAACCCCACAGACTCAGGAGCTAAATGATATTTTTCTTGTTGCATGCCACTGGGATTTTGTGATTATTTGTTACCCAATATTATTATGTAAATATATAATTGATGCTCTCACTTCGTAATCTCCAAACACTCCATCTATGACTACCTTGAGTTGAGTTATATTGACAAAGAGGCATTCAGATAGGTCTGGAGCCAGTGAGATGCAGGTAGCAGAGACAGCCAGGTGAGCACTTGCTTAGGTTGGGAATAATTTGGGGGCTCAGATGGCAAGTTCAATTAATTCAGAAATGGTGTCTAATTGATAATTATATTAGATCAGAAAGCAAGCAGACTCAAGGCCCAGAACCAGCTTGGAATATGATCAGACTAATGCCAACCAAATGATGAGAAATCCTACTTAAAGGCAGCCAGATAAATAAAATAGGTAAAACGTGTTTTACCTGCAAGTAATGTGAGTTATTTCCAACAATAACTGGCTATACCTATAATAAGCTAGAACAATAAACTCATTTTTAACCAGATGAACTCAGGATAGATTTTCCAGATAAAATATGGGATGCCATATTTAATATGATTTTTAGATACGCAACAATAAGCAACATGAGTATGTCTCATATATTACATGGGATATAGTTATACAAAAATTTATCATTCATCTGATATTTCAATTAACTGGGCATGATGTATTTTATTTGCTAAATCTGACAGCTCTAACTGGAGGTCCTCCTAGATAATACTCAAGTTAAAGACTACTAGATCTCACATGACTACGCTTTCTACCTGTTTCTTCCAAAAAACTGGCAGAGGCAGAGCCCCCCTCTGCCATAAGTCAGCAGATAACTTAATATATTCCAGATGAAGGAGTCAAATCTAGGTGTGTGTCAACACAATACTGTTGTAGTGGTAATCTCATGTTTGTTTCCAGGTTATTTCCTTCTATCCCTGTGTTCTTTCCTTCACTCAGTATCTTGGGCAGTCTTTGCAGCAAGGAAGTGATGACAGCAGAAATGATGAAGGAAAACAGACAGTCAAGGGCATCGAAAGGTACACAGTACAAAAGCAAAAGATTGAAGATTGAAGAAATGTTCTCTGCCGCCAGGAGTGAATAAATATCCCTCTTGTTTGAGATAATGGGGACTGTGGGATGGGACATGGGCAAGTGAGAAATTAGTTAGTAGGTCCAGCAATGAGAGGAGAAGACCTGAGCAGAGTCCTAGAGGAGCAGAAGCAGACCCTGTAGACCACCGGGGTCCCATGCCTCCAAAAGGTACATGGGAGGTAACAGTGCTTACCAGCTGCCTGAACTCTCACTGTGGGCAGAGTGTACCACCTGCACCCAGCAGCTATGGGAGCTTTACTTGTTGGCTTTAGGGAGAATCTTCCTTTAAAATCATCACTGCTCATCAGGCAGACAGGCTACCAAGCTGTGTGTGCCCTGAGATTCTGTTTGGTCCACAACCAGCCTGCTCCATGTAGATGATTCCCTGAATTTATGATGTCTGTCTCCAGATTACAGCTGGGGCTCTGAACCTGGAGTGGGGCTGGTGATTTGGAAAGTAAAGTCTACCATCACCTGTCTTAGGAGGAACTAAACAGAATTTAACAAAACTAGCTTGGGGGTTGGGGAGGAGAGTGTCATCCACTGAAGTAAGGGCAGTAGCAAAACATATCCAAGTTATACATGGGTACCCCTTTGAGATGTTTCAGTTCTTCTAGGACTCTGAAACAATCCTGGAACTACAATTCAGTTCCTAAGAATGTGGGTTCTAATGTTCCACAGACCTGGATTTAAATCCTGGCCACTTACTAGTTTAGGAATATGAATAAGTTTATTAGCCTCTCGAATCTTTTTATTCTCATCTATAAAATGTGTACAATAACCTTATTGAACTGTTAACTAAGATAATGCATCTGCCACAATTCACAGTTCCAGAAATACCCAGCATATTATAAGTGCTCAAGAAGTGACAGCTAAAAATAAAAACAAAACAAGAGAGAAAGGGAGAGAGGTTGAGAACTAAGATCCTAATACTGTGACCAGAATTGCAGCCCTGGTTAACTTCACTCTTTTATGCCAAAATAACACCTCATGTAGGTAAATCTTAATTTTCCCCATGGCATTTTCTTTCTCTAAATGTAACTGGGTAGAATCTGAGCTTAGCACAACTTATATAATTCTAAGAAAGCCTCTTGCCTTGATGTTGTTTTTAATTACTACTCAGTAACCATTCAAGAAACGTTCATTAAATGTCTTTTGTGTATATAAGATATTTAAAAGGCACAAAATGCATAACACATGGTCACTGCCTCTGAAGTGTTCACAGGCCTGTGGGGGAAACAGATGGGCCCACACATAATAGGTCCTTGGTCTTGCTGATCCACATGAACCATGGTGGGTAACAGGTCCCTCCCCACTGCCACGCCCTGCAAGTCAGAAGTCTGGTAGGAGTCGTGAGGCTAAACACTTTGCAAGACCTGGAATATCTCCAAATTAGCAAGGATCATACCCTAAACATCAGTGTTGCTCCCTGTGAGGATCACTGAGACAGCAAGCATTTCAGGAGGCCAGTAGAGTGTAGTGGAATAAGTACTGTCTTAGGAATCAGGCAAGCATAACTGTACATCCAGCTGTGTGATCTAGACCACCTTACTTTAACCTCCCTGAGCTCTGTCTCTTGATTTGCACCATGGAAATAATTATGTCTATCTTATAGGGATGATGTGAGAAATTAATAAGACAATCTATATCAACTATTTTGCAAAATTATCAGTGAGTACTTTGAAGAGTCAGTAAATGGTAGCTATTCTTAATATTTTCATAATCATAAAGTTATATATAATAAACTAAGGAAAAAACATAATCTATGTAAGTGAAAATTTTCTCAGAAGAGAAAAATTAGAAGGAAGCAGGAAAAACAGCTTGTTAATTGGAAAGCACAAAGTCAATATAAGATTACATATTGTAATTGTAAGAGAGACATTAACAGAAATATTGGGTACATATTAAACTCTGCCTTTAACTCATCTCTCAACCAGAATTGTTGAGAGAAAAACATTGATAAAGGTCTTTGCATTTGTTTGGGGAAGCATCTAAATTCTATGAATGTAAACATAACAGAAATTCTTATTATCTCCCTTTTTTAAATCTTCTCCATCCATCCTTTTGGAGACATGTTTATGGATTTCAATTTCATTTGTCAGCTAATGAAATAGTCTATTCTATATTTTTGGTCTTCCTATAATAACAAATTCTTTCAGGACCCTCGAGAAAAAAAAACAAAACATGTAAAATAGATTCCAAAAACATTCTGACTGTCAGTTATGTACTGAGAAAGGACAGATTAATCCCCGCAGACCTCACAGTTGACAAAGTCCTCATTTAATGTGTTTAGCTATAGTGCTAAGAGGAATTTGATAACAAGACTCTGGGTGCCTCGTTGCTGTTACATGAAATAATTACCACCCTGGGGTACTGAAGGTGATCAGATACACTGGGTTCTCAAACCTTAGGGAGAAGGAAAAGGACAGGGGTGATTATTTGTCTATAATACTAACACCTTTATGTGTCATTTCTTAAATTCATTTCAGTGAAATGACACTGTTTTTGTTTTCCTTAAGTGATAGTATTTCCCTAGTCTCTACTTTTTTGTTTTATTTTGTTTTCAAGACGAAGAAAGCCAATTTGCTATTCACAAACTTTACTGGAAAAAGGAAGTCATGGTGAGGACGTGGGACAAGAGGAATTCTCCTGCATTGCCAGTGGGAGTACCAAGGGTTAAAAAAAAAAAAATACACGTTGGAAACATTTTAGGGTTATCTAGTGTTAAGAAAGAAACAACAGGTCCAAAATGGAGTCACTTTTGCTAGGCCCACCAAGACTGAATACTGAACCTGATTGTAAGTGTCAACCTCTCCCAGGAATGGAATTTTAAATCAATCTGTCTAAACTTTCCTGATCAGCACCAGTGAAGTAATGGTGAGATCTCTTGCTGTTCTCTCAAAGGTAAGGTGACCTGGGTAAAGCAATCCTTTTTTGCTTTTGCTAATAATCTCCTTGTCTTGCCCTGTTTCTGCCTATAAAATCCTATTATTTTGTAATAGCTCCTCAGAGCTCTCTTCTATTTGCCAGATGGGATGTGCCCAATTCATGAATCCTTGAAAAAAGCCAATTAGATCTTTAAACATACTCAGTTGAATTTTTTTTGATAGAGTAAATTTTATGATATGCATATCCAATCCTAAGGATATACTCTAAAAGGTGGGGGGTCAGGGGGAGGAATGCACATGTGTTCCAAGAGACAAACTTAAGAATAAGGACAGTTATATTATTCATAACATCACTGCATTAGGGTAAAACGGCCATCAAGAATAGACCCCTTAGGGGCACCTGGTTAGCTCAGTCGGATAAGTGCCCAACTTCAAGCCTCGTGTCAGGCTCTGTGCTGACAGCTGAGCCTGGAGCCTGTTTCAGATTCTGAGTCTCTGCCTTGCTCTCTGCCCCTCCTCCGCTTGTGCTCTGTCTCTCTCTTTCAAAAATAAACATTAAAAAAAATACAAAAAAAAAAAAAAAAGAATAGACCCTATAACTTGGAATTATATTCATCATTTAGGATGCTAAATTGCAACTAAAGGGAGTAAGTGCAGACATATGCAATAATGTGGATAAACTTTCAAATATATAATTTTGAGTATAAGAAATCAAACACTAAAGAATACATATGATCTGATTCCATTTTACAATATTCAAAAATATACAAAAGTAAACTATAGTGTTGGAGGCTTCCATTCTTAGGCTTTAAACTCTAAGAAGAGGAAAGGTTTAAGATTACCATGGAAGTCAAAGTATGATAGGGAAAAACAGGATAAAATAGGCAGAGAGAGAAAGGATTAGGACCTGAAGTCCCTGAGTGGAAAAAGACACATATTTTGGAACAATGAGGGTCTGACTATAGCAAACCGCCTCAGGTGTAAGGTCCCTCCTAAGAATGTAACAGACCTCACCTACTCCCCCTCGGGTTCACCTCAGGAATTTGACAATCAAAGTACCTAGCTGAACTATACAACTTACCTTATTTGAGGGACAGTATGAACACTCTGACTCCTCACACAACAGAATGGAGCCAGTCAGAAATGGACAACCCAGCACTTAGAGTTGCCAGGCCAATAAGGGTGGGACCTGAGAAGGAGCAAGAGGGAAGGGAAGTGGGGAATGACCAGAACCTTATAAAACAAGGATCCTTGCCTATAGTCATGGGCATTCACTTTTGAGTGTCCCCTCTCTGTAAAGAGAGCTTTCATACTATTCTTACTTTCTAATCTTATGCTCTAATAAACTTTTGTCTGCTACTCATTTTATTTTGTATCCACCTCTTCGTGCTTCGAAGCGATGAGGCAACAAACTCCAGGTATTGAGGTAAAAAATCCTGCAACAAAAGTCGTGCTGACTGTTTTGAGAGAGAAGTGACTGTGAATGAGATCTGCCAGGGAAGGTTGGGGGATGTCAGTGATGTTTAATTCTGGACCTGGTATTCAATACATTAGCTTGTTGGTCAATATATAATTCATTAAACTGCATGGTTTTGTCTTATGTGCTTCTCCATGTGTGTTTTATATTTCATAATAAAGATGCTTAAAAAGAAATCTTTTGGGGAGCACCTTGGTTAACCATCCGACTCTTAGTTTCAGCTCAGGTCATGATCCCACGGTTTGTGACTTCAAGTCCCATGTCAGGCTCTACACTGACAGCGTGGAGCCTGCTTGGGATTCTCTCTCTCTCTCTCTCTCTCTCTCTCTCTCTGCCCCTCCCATGCTCACACACTTTCTCTCTCTCTAAATAACTAAATAAACTCAAAAAATTAAAAAAAAAGAAATCTTTTTTATTTGTCTTTGTTAAACAATTTTCCCTAAACAGAAGGAAAGGGACTGACAGTTACTGGATTCTTTTTTTTTTTTTTTTTTTTAGATTTTTTTTTTTTAATTTTTTTTTTCAACGTTTATTTATTTTTGGGACAGAGAGAGACAGAGCATGAACGGGGGAAGGGCAGAGAGAGAGGGAGACACAGAATTGGAAACAGGCTCCAGGCTCCGAGCCATCAGCCCAGAGCCCGACGCGGGGCTCGAACTCACGGACCGTGAGATCGTGACCTGGCTGAAGTCAGACGCTTAACCGACTGCGCCACCCAGGCGCCCCCAGTTACTGGATTCTAACAGATCTTTCCTATGCACAATCTCTTCTAATTCTAATGACAACTCCCAGGAAGGGAGTTATCTTCTTTCTCACTGGACAAATACAAAAAGGAGCTCATGGAGGTTCAGCATTTGCCCAGGGACACATAACTGGTGACACCACATCAGTAACTGAACTCAAAGGTTTGACCCAAAGTCCATGCCTGTTTTACTCCATCATGCGTAGCTTTAGGGTAAAAATTTCAGATTTACTAAACAGGAGCCTAATTCAACACTCTCAGGATCTGAGTACTGATGAACAAAAATTTTCAAATATTTTAAAATAATATCTAAGAGATAATTATTTTAAAGTGTATGTAGCTAATTCTGCTGTAAAGCCAGGCTATTCAGTTGAGTAAATGTGTTATTTATTAGGCTAAATTACGTATATGTTGTTCCTGTCAAAATGGTGGAACAATTTTGTGAATCTATGGCTCATACAAAGAGGGTTTAGGAAAGAAGAGAGCAACATCAAAATCTCAACTTCTATTCCAACATCTTTGTCTTTATAATCACTGGTCACAGAAATGAAAGAAACAAAGACAAAAGAAAAGCTGAAATCATGAAAACCTTCTCATGCTAAGAGGGGATCCTGAAGACTTCCTTCATTTATTCCATGCATATTTTACTGAGTGCTTACTGTCACAATTAGTTCTAGGCCCTAAGGATACAACGATGAACACAAGGTGCAGGAGATTATGTTCTGTGGGAGAAGCTGAGAATAAGCAAATAAACAGATGAGGTATCTTCAGAGAGTGCTACAGGGATGTTCCAAAGCAAAAAAGAAGCAAAGGATGGAGAGAAATTGGAGTCACGATGGTCAGTAACATAAGCCAAGTCCTCTTTCAAGAGGTAATATAAGAGCGAAGGCTGGGAAAAGTACTACAGGGAGCCACACGGCCACTCTGAAATGGAGGGGAAATACTTCAGGTGATGGTTATAGCAAGTACAAATTCCTGAGTTCAAATTATACTTGATGGTTTCAAAAACAAAGGAGTACACGGTATGACTGGAACATAGAGTGAGGACGTATCGGGATTTGATGCAACTTCAAATAACGAAAGTTCTAATGTAACAATAGCTTACACAAAGATCATTGGTATAGAATTAGAAGGGCAGGTTCACAAAGCCATCAGGAACTCAGTTTCTTTCTATACTGTGGCTTCATCCCCTTACTTGTGATCTAAAATAGCCAACTGAGCCCCAATCCTCACAACTGATTTCCAGCAATGGGCAGATGGGAGGGATGATAAAGAATGTACTCTCTCCTTTTAAGGATACTTCCTGGAAGCCAACACAACACTTTCATATTTATACCCTTGACCAGGAAAAAAAAAAAAAAAAAAGTCAAATGGCTAATTTAACTGCAAGAGAAATTGGGAAATCCCAGCAGGAAGCTAAAATGTTTCTCTTTCTCTCTTTCTTTTTCTTTCTTTCTTTCTTTCTTTCTTTCTTTCTTTCTTTCTTTCTTTCTTTCTTTCTTTCTTTCTTTCTTTCTTTCTTTCTCTTTCTTCTTTCTTTCTTTCCTACCAAAGAAGAACAAGAAGATGTATAGTTTATATGACAAGATATCTCACAGAATGAAAAACATAGGAAGTGAGTATGAAGAGGTCGGTAGGGTACTTGTAGAATATAGTAATTGGAAAAAGGACAACAGGACCACATAGTCCTAGAATAACGCCTTCCTTGAATGGAGGCTCACCAGGTAGAGTACCTCAGTTATGTGCCCTGCATGTAATCACATCTTCAAGCCTATCACCAAGGATTGGTGGGCTTTTGAGGCGGTTACCGTAACTTGAAGTCATGTGACTCTTCATTTCTTATCTCCACCTTTTTCAAATTAGTTACCATGTCCTGTCAATTCTACCACACAGAATGGAAAAGCTTGAGAGAAAAGTAAAATTTTGAGTCCAACAACCACTTCCAGTAACCTTCAAGCATGAGAGAAAAGGGACAAAAAGAGAACTGCTTGTTGTGGGTGTAAGAAGTGACACTGACGTTCTAACCCTAGCTCCTGCGATGGAGATTTATTTGGAAATAGGATTTTTAAAGATGTAATAAAGTTAAGAGGAGGTCATCCTGGATTAGGGTGGGACCTACATCCAATGAGTATTGTTCTTACAAGAAGATCAGAAGAAGACACAGGTACACAGAGACACACAGAAGAATGCCATGTGATGACAGACACAGAGTCTGGAGCAGTAATGCAGCTGAAGGCCAAGGATCGATAATCACCACCAGAAGATCAGAAGAAACAAAGATTCTCCCTCAGAGCCTCCAGAAGGAACCAACCTTGCTGACGCCTTCATGTTGGACTTTCAGCCTCTGGAACTGTGAGAATACAAAATTCTATTGTTTAAGCCTCCACACCGGTGGTACTTTGTTATGCCAGCCCTGGCAAAGTAATACAGAATTTGATTGAATTCTAGGCTGAGAATCGGATTCTATATCCTATGTTGTTATTCGCTAAGACCTTCCAGGTTATCTTTTGAATCTAATGAAAGGACCTAGCAATGCAGAGGAATCATCTGTGTTCATAAGCTTGAGGTCTCAGTGGGTTTTGAGTGGATTGTGTCCCACATCACAAAGGTACATCCTCGCCACATTAGTTTATGGTCAGATTCTGCTCACCAGTGGCTTTGGAGGGAAAATTATACAGTAAATTCAGTCTGAGTTGTCCATTCAAAGCCCCCCAGGTTTGAAAAACACCAACACCATAAACTGTCTATGACAGAGAAATCGCGAGCAACTGAAAAGGACACCGGGCAAACACGCAGGTCCTCCTCAGGCCCTTAAGAAGGCTGGTTTATTGCCTTAGCATTTAAAATCTTGATGGTACTGTTCACACTTCACTCAGGTAGCTTAACCTTCATCATAAAGATCTTTGGGAACATTTGACCAACTACAGAGAGTTTTCCAAAACTGGTCCTCCAAAATTAGCCTGATTCACTTGGGTTTTAAATGTTGTGAAACACCATCCTTGCTTCACATTTTTTAAAAAATTTTTATTTATTGATTTTGAGAGAGAGACAGAGACAGCATGAGCAGGGGAGGTGCAGAGAGAGGAGAGAGAGAATCCCAAACAGCACAGAGCCCAATGCGGGGCTCCAACTCACGAATTGTGAGATCACGACCTGAGCTGAAATCAAGAGTCAGATGCTTAACTGACTGAGCCATGGAGGCACATTTTAATTGGACGATAAAACTCACCCTATGTTCACTTACAACCGTTATTGGAATCATACCCTCTAGGTGCATACAAGATACATAGTATCTCTCACACATGAAAAACCCAGGATCACTGATGGAAACAAGAGAAGTTAATGATTCGCTGTAACCTGGCATTGTCTTTGTTCTCACTTCAACCACCCTTCACAATGTATAAAGTGTGTTGTCAGGTGCAGTCATCTGGTTTCATCATTATGCCTCTAGAACCTGCTGTTTCCATTTCATCCCCTAACAACTTTCATCCAGGCCCTCATCACACTGCATCTAAAATTATGATTCTGATCTAATTGCTTTTGAAAAACTACTACTCTCTCAAATGCCCTTTTATTCATTTTTCTTATTGCTTTCCATCCATCATCTGAGTTTTTGAAGACTTTATCTCCCCACAACACTTCCAATAACAAAGTCAATACATCATATATTTGGAAAATGATGCCATGTTGTTCTTTCAGTTACTGACATATTTTATCCATAATGCCTCTGATGACTAGAATAGAATTGAATAAACGACACCTCGGTGGTTGGTGGCTGGAGCCAATGTTCTTAGGTCCCAGTAAGAATGTTTGTGAGAGTTAACCTTTATTGAGTATTAGTTTGTGCCAGCTGCTATGCTCAGCATTTCGCATATATTCGCTTGTATTTTTTTATAAGAAATCTATGAACTATGTCCTACCTTTTTATTTTACAGATCAGGAAATCAATATGCAGAGAAAATAATCACAAAATACCCTCAAACTCAAGCCCAAGAGTTGAACCTTATTCTGTCTGCTTCGAAAGTTAAAACTCTCATAGGCAAACAATGGTGCAGGAATTTTCCAGGTAAATTTCTTACGTCCTTATAAATCCTTAAGAGCACGTGGTGAGCTACGTGGTTAGCTACGCAGGAAAAAACAGATAAAAACCCTGGTCTAAGAATGAGCAAATGCGTTCTGGTTAAAAATCTGTTGCTGTTATTATGGGCAAGTTACTTCTCCTTGTTTCGCGTCAGTGTTCTTATCTGTGAAATTAGGTTTTAAACTATATATATTATTGCTAAGGCACTTTTCAGTGATTCAATGATTCTTATTCTCCCCTCCTTCAGTGTATATATACTCTCTGCTACTGTTAAATCCATATTTGTGTGTGTATGTGTGTGTGTGTGTGTGTGTGTGTGTGTGTGTGACAGAGAGAGATTTTCAGAGAAAGGAAATGTTTTGTCATGAGAAGCAGAGAGCTGGACTAACAATAAATAAAAATGTATTTTTCCTTTTTCCTCTCATAATGGTGGGCAATTATAAGTGTGACTTACTACCTTAAGGGTTTTGAGGAGCTGAGTCAACATCTCTACAACGAACTTCTCCACCTAGCCATGATCCCAAGATGGATGTAGCAGTAAGTAGGGGTAGGAGGGAAATACTTTCTCAGGAGTCCCCTAGCAAGATTTCAGCAAACATCTTGGGTACAACTAGGTTATATGCTTACTCCTAAACCTGGGGTTGAGTCTGGCTTCCTTGTAAACAAGGAATTTCTGAACAATCCTGGAATAAAAGTAGTAGGGCAATGGCTTTCAGTGTAGCCAAATAAATGTATGCCCTAATCTACATTCTCACATACATAGCTGCTACAGAAATATTTCTCCAACACATACTTGGGAAGGTCACTTCACATTCTAAAACCCTTCTACAGTTGCCATTAAAGAGTTAACTCTTAGAGGTGTCTGGGTGGCTGGGTGGGTTGAGCTTCTGGCTCAGGTCATGGTCTCCCTGGTTTGTGAATTTGAGCCCTGTGTCAGGCTCTGTTCTGACAGCTCAGAGCCTGGAGACTGCTTCAGATTCTGTTTCCCCACTCTCTCTGTTCCTCCCCTGCTCATGCGCTCGCTTTCTCTCTCTCTCTCTCTCTCTCTCTCTCTCTCTCTCTCTCAAATAAATAAACCATAAAAAAAAATTTTTTAAAGAGTTAACTCTTAGAGAAACACTAAGCACTTTTTAAAATATAGCTTCCCTTTTTCCAGTTTTAGCAGACTATTCCCCCTTAATAAGCATCTTGAGAAGCCAGTGTTTTCTAAATATCACATGTGAATTCCAATCTCTATTCCTTTTCTCACCCTAATCAATGGATTGCTCAACATTCTCATTTAACAAACTTCTACTTGGGCATGTTTGAGGCTCCAGGCACATGGTAGGTATTATAGGAGATGGGCATATCGATGGGGAAAAAAAATGGTTTCTTTCTTCAAATTCCAAGTCTAGTTGCAGAAGCATGCATATACATAATTAGTTACAAAAAAGTAGCTTATAACATTCTGGTAGAATAAACATAGTTTCCTCTAAAGCCACCTTACTCCTATGCATACATCTGATGCAGCTCAAGTCCCAACTTCTCTAAGAAGCTACTACTGATCTCAGGTTAGAGTGATTTTCTGATGCACTCTGTAGTACGTTTGTTGTATAGAACTCTTGTGACACTTCATGTACACAAAAATAGCTTTTCATATTGTAAAAATATAGGCTTTGCATCTCTTCTAAAATTTATCTTTTTAAAATATAGTGATCTTATCCTACATTTCTTGATTTTTCTAGAAATCGTGTTATTCATTCTTTATTCATTCATGATTTACTATTAATTCATTCAGTCGTTTCAGCATCATGTCATGTACTAGAAAGAGGAGCAGGAAGTAAAACACAAAAGCAACTAAAACACAATCAACCCTTAGTCTTATGACTTTATGATTCAGCAGGGAAGATGTGTCAAATAACAATAACACAAGACAATCTTTAATAAATATAGGAATAGAAATAGTCAAGAGTTACCATCAAAGTGTGCCCTGAAGAACAAATAAATAGGAGATCGACAGATGCAGAAATGGATGAGGAAAGAAATGAATGTTGTTCTCTATGGAAAAAAGAGAATGAATAATAAAGTGGATATAGGAATTTGGGATATGCTCCAAAAGCAACCATTTTTTTTTTTTTTACTTTAGTTTGAATTTCAAGCAGAAACTGTAAAAACAAGCTAGGAGCGGGCTTAACATAGACAAGTTGGTACCAGAAGGTGGAGGGATGTGGAAATTTGGATTGTAATCAATTGGCTTTGAATTGGGGGAAGGGGAGTGGGGAAGGGTGATCAAAAAGGTTTTCAGCCAGGCAGTAACATTGTCAGAATTTTGGTTAAAATGATGAATCCGGATGTTCTGGAACACAGTAGAACTGGAATGGGGAGAGACAACCAACAGAGAGGGGGTTAGGAAGCTGGTTTAGCAAATGGAAGGAGAAAGAGAAAGATATTCAGTTCTCTGGCCAAGCCTTCTCTGATACCTGAAACACAGATGGTGTGTATTACTTTTCACTGAGCACAAAGGCAGAAGTTACAGAAAGGAATAGGTGTGAATACTGGATGCAATAGCTGGACACGGGCAACATGAAGAGAATCCAAGATGAATTCCATCTCTTACTTTAGCTGTGAAAACTTGCGTCAAAATATTTCCCTACATCTGTTCTCTCTGTTCTCGAAAAATACACAATTTGCTCTTTCTTCTTTGCTTCTTTTGTTCTGCTATTAACTTTTTCCTACTTTTCTGGATCCTACATAAAAATGTAAAGCAATTGCTCTTTTCCCATATTATTAGTGGGGATCTTATCGCTTAATCATTCTAAACTATGTTCTGAGGTAAAAATCTTCTTAGGAATTAACATTGTCACATAGTAGAGACCACAGCAAGGGAATATCATGTTCCCAGCAGTGATGGCCAAGAAGCTACACAGCAAAGGGGAATTTTATTCAAAACCCAGAAAACAAAAGTTTCATAATAAGGCCAGTGATTTCAATTAAGAGTTCATTAAAGATCTGACTCCCCAGCACACACCTTTATTACCTTAATTACCTTTATTCTTTGATTCTTTGCTCTGAAAATTGGCCTAAACCACAGCCCTTGTCATTCCCTGGACACAGAGGTTTGAAAGCTCTCAACTCCATTACAGCTTCATCTCAGATCAATGAGGTGACCTTGAAAGAAACCCACTTTCCAGTGCTTCAGTTTCCTTGCAAACAACATGGGAACACTACCAAGTTTTCATACTTGACTAGAAGCACAAGGGCAAAGCCCTCTGAGGACACAGGGTGCTAAGTAACAAACAAGATGGAATATGTAATTCAATCCATCATGCCCCGACACTGGCTGTGCCCATTTATTATTACTTTTCAATTTCTAAAGTGATGGCAAAATGGAATTTCCACTAATTTTTCAAGAACCTGAATCTGATTCTTATAATCCCAGGCTTTATGTTGCTGATATATTGTAGATATAATTTTTGTGTGTTCCAAGAGGCTTTCTGCTCACAGGGCATTGCTGTAAGTTGTGGATAATTTATTTTCCCGTGCTATTATATTGTGTAAATTACCATGTTGGCAATATTTTAGCCTTTCACACTTTGAATCAGTGCCCAGAATAATTCTAACAAGATTTTGATTCTCCGGAAGCAACCTCAAGGAAGAAAGCCCTTCAAAATGCCTGTGTATTCATTTAAACTTCAGCTGAGAGAAACATCTCCTCCAGGTCAAGTATAAGGGGCACCTGAAGGGTAAGTGATACTTATCTCATCTCCCTGCTGATATCTATTTCCTCCTCTGCTGCCAGGAACAATTGTAGGACCTTGTCAGATGAACACACATTCCTTGGCATTTCCACCTCAGGATACAAGTTCTAGAATTGGAACACAGTTTGAAGCCTGCCAGAAACCTCAAAGAAGAATTTGATTCCAGAGATCCAGCCACATAACCAAGTCCGTGGTTTAGTTTTATCACCCAAATGAGATATTTTGGTTTTCAGCCAGGAAGTGCCTCATTTCTTAATACTAGAAGTAATCAGGAAAGGTAGAAAATGGAAATCAGACTGCCGACCATGGGCAGTCCGGGGGCTTGTGACAGAAGGCTGAAAAAGGACAGGGATTCCGCATAACTTTTTCTTTGATTGAATAAAGATATAGCCTCATATAACAATAGGAAAAGAGGAAACAAAAATTTTCTATGTTGTCTTACCTCCCCTCATCCCACTTCTACCCAAACTTAATGGGAAAAAGTTTCTAGAACTCATTACTGGGACCCCAGGGACCTAAATCTGCCTCCACCAACCTCTCCAAGCCCAGGCACATAGCCGAAAAGTATGCCCTCCTTAGACCATGCTGCATTCTTAACTATGTGAGTGTTCTGGGGAGGTATTCTTTCTTAATAGTCTTGATCATAATAATGTGGGATATTGTTAATAACGTGCTAACTTCGTAAGGGTGATGTGAGAATTGAGTGAGCAAATGCCTGTGTGCCTTGTCCATCATATGACACAATAAAAGCTATCAACTGCTATCATTCACAATAATATGTCCAGGAACTCATGTTTCTAATATCCAAAGCTATTCTCATTGATATAACATTAATAATAAGGATATTCTAGCAATAGAAGGAAAGAGGTTACATCTCAATATAGATGACTGCTTTTTTCCTTAAGAACCTCCCACTCCAAGTCAGGATTGATTATGAACACCAGGGAGGGGTGGGCCCAGCTATAGGGAAATAAATAGTCTCATTTCCCCTTCACATATTCCTCAGAAACACATATCAACTTTTATTTGTTTTAGCTAAGCTCTTCTTTTATCTATTCATGCTCCTATCTAAAAATGCAGAAGTCGTTTGAGAAAGGAAACAAAAGGTCTTTAGAAGTACTTTTAAATTTCTTCAAGTTTTCTAATGAACTTAATAAGCTCCCCAGATACATCTTACAAAGTAAAGAAACCTTCGAAAATATTAAAGTAATTTTGTTTTCTCCAGTGGTATAGAGCATTCTAGGTGACTAGTAAGATACATCATCATCAATTTTACAAGTGTTCAGTTAACAGTGAAAGGAAAATCACAAGAGAAAACACTTTCTCTTTGATGTCTTTTAATATATCTGGATGGAGCTCTGTTGCAGGATTTTTCATTGGAGCAATTTCTCTGAGTTTTCACCTCAAATTCCAGTTCAATGATGATAATTCCAAATGTTTCTCCTCTAACTGCGTGGCAGGCCAAGTGATTTTTGACATTGCCAGGAACTTGCCAAGATTTTGATCAAAGGAATAATACACTAAACTGAAATCACTGTCACTCTTTTTGCTATCTTTACTCATTCAATGAATGTTACTATGAGAAGGTACTGCTATGGGCACCGAGGCTAGAAGAAACAAGTGAAATAGCTTGAGTTTTGCCATCAATGTCATAAATCTCCCCCAAATGGCAAAAGGCACATCAGAGTCCAGGACATAAGAAGCATGAAACCTGACCCACAGATCCATAGTCAGAAGCAGTATCTGAGAGGGAGTGCACCTTGCTGGTGATCAAGTTCTCATGACCATTCTTAATGTCTCATTGGCTTTCTGCAGACCAGATTTGAAGAATTCCTTGCCCAAAGCTCTGAACAGGCAGAAATGTGTTTTATTCCCCAACTGTTTACGTAGAGCATAGTTTTATTTACTTGGCAGCATTTCTCTAATTGCCATCCATGGGCCACTTATATCAGTCTCACCCCAGCTGCTTGATTAAAATCCAGATTCTGGGTCACCTGGAGGGCTCAGACTGACTTCGGCTCAGGTCATGATCTCACAGTTCCTGGGTCTGAGCTCCGTGTTGGGCTCTGTGCTGACAGCTCAGACAGAGCCTGGAGTCTGCTTCATTCGGATTCTGTCTCCCTTTCTCTCTGCCCCACTCGTGCTCTCTCTCTCTCTCTCGCACGTGCTCTCAAAAATAAATAAACATTAAAAATTTTTTTAATCCAGATTCTTGGGCTGTCCTTCTAAACTTCCTCAACCAGAGTCCCTTGAAATAAGTCCTGATAATCTGAATATTTAATAAACTATCTAGGTTAATTGTAAGAAATCATGCATTTGGCATGAGAACAGACAATATGACCCAGGAATATCAAATCTACATGTATTCCTAACATACAGAATCATTTCCAAGGTGATACTGCGAGATTCCAAGAAAAAGAAGTCATGCCCAACTTCCCTCAAGCAACTGAAATGCAGCCTGATATGAGTATGTATAAAATAATAAGACTTCTTAGCTCTGAAAGGGATGAGAGCAAAATCAGCATCTTCATTAGGGAAGTGGCCAGCCGCCAGGTCACAGAGTTGTGTCACTGTTCTCTGCTAAAACTGTTTCCTGCTTTGCCTTTAGACCGGAATTGAAAAGTCGTGACTCTGGCCTCTGTATACAGTGCAGGTCTGCAAAACTGAGGGTGTTTTCTTCTTGGTTATCCAGGAACTCATGTTTCTAATATCCACTAAGGAAGGTATGAGGATTGGATTCTTTGGAATGTTAAAACTTCAACAAGGAGGTGAGGCTGTGTGTCTGTATTCTGTCCACACTGCTCTGCAAGCCTGCCCCAAGTCTCTAGGGTCTGGAGCAGTCACACCTACAGCTGCAAGGTCTACTTGCTCTGAGAATACAATCGAGTTGGAATAAGGCTGGATAAAACAAGTCTATCAAATGGATTCTGTTGACTATCAGCCACTCTAATCAGTTTCTAAGCTGTTCTATATTAATGAACTAAATAGATATCATCTCTTAGAGCTTACCTTCTATGAAAAAGTTATAGCCTTTAAATTATGACTAATTCATAAAACTACGACTTCCTAGAGCAGGAAAGGAGTATAGGAACTTGTGCATGGCTTCAAATATAGGCTTTAAACCAGACTTAGATCACCATCTCATACACATTAGATGCTCCCAAAAATTGGGGTTGATTTCTTTGATTTTGTTTGGATTGATGGATTTATTATGGAGACAAGAACTTCAAAGCCCATTTGGACTCCAGGAATGAAGACTACTTGCCCACAAAAGTCAATAATAAAGCAGTACTCCAAGCAGGTGTTTTCCTACATCATCCATCATTGAGACTAGATAGGGAGAAAAATGAGTTCCTTCTTCCTGGAACATAGAGAGGGACCTATGGGTAATATTTTTGGTTCCTGGATTTTTAAAGGGGATGTCAATAAATGTTTAGATATGTCTCTGATTCGGCTTTCTGTAACTAACACAACAGTTAATGTAGGTTTGTGCTCCCTGTGTGGGACTTCTTATCTATAGATCAGAAAGCAGAAGCCTACGCTGGCATCCGAGAGAGCAGGGGGAGCTGCAGGGGCAGTGTGACTGCTGAGATGAGCTCTCTGTCCCTGTCAGAGCAGTTTCTCACTGAGCCAAGCTCCTGTCATCGTGTGCCATCATCTGTAGGAGATGAGGCAACAATTCTGTAGAAAGGGGATATTTTGAACTATGCCTACAAAAGTGTAAAACATAAAGATGAATACCTTCCAGATAAATAGATCTTCAACATAAGAAAGAATAGTAAATAATGAGACTGATTCTGGAATAAATACTTAGAGAAAATGAGAAAGGTCTGGACCCTACTGGGGACCCCTTCTGCAGGATTAAGCAGGCGAACCAGAACACTTTTTTTTCCTACCTTTCTCAACAGTGGTTTCCATGACATCCACTGCACCTAGGAGCATAAGTTCTACCCAGAAAGACATGATCATAAGGATGCTACCTGAAGCTACTACTAGTACTGCATTTTCCAATTAGCTTGAATAATAAATAGAAAACAGCATGGTGTAGAATACTTAGACTAATAAGTATGCCACAACACTTGACACAATCCAAACCTTGAAATTATTTGAAAGTCCAGTTCATGGAAGCCCACTTTTCTTAATGAGACTTAGACTATGATTGTCTTCCATTTCTCCAAATCCCAAGAGCACTTAGTGTCGAGTAGTCCGATATCTCATAGAGTTTTTACATTAGGATACAAGCACTCACAGAAAGATGCTATTGCTTTTAATGAAAGAATTTGGGAAAACTATTCTAAACCAAAGAGTCAAAGTCTGGTCCGTGGACTCGTAGGGGTTCCTGAGACTTCTGTGGGGAGGAGTGCTCGTAGGATTAAAACTATTGTCGGGGCACCTGGGTGGCTCAGTCAGTTAAACGTCTGACTTTGGCTCAGGTCATGATCTCGCAGTTCGTGGTTCAAGTCCTACATCGGACTCTGTGCCGATAGCTCAGAGCCTGGAGCCTGCTTCAGATTCTGTATCTCCATCTCTCTGTCTGCCCCTACCCCGATCACACTCTGTGTCTGTCTATCAAAAATAAATAAACATCAAAAAAATAAAAAATAAAATAAAACTATTGTCATAATAATACTAAGAAGTTATTTGCATTTTCATTGCGTTGGTTATGCACTCATGGGTACAATTGCCATAGCCCTAGTAAGAGTAAAGTTGGTGGTGGCCACTTTGTAGTAGTAGCCATGGTATTTTCACCACCAAACAGTTGCAGAAATCAAAAAATCAATTAAAAAGAACAAATGCTAGCTTCACTGAATAACATCCATTATCAAACAGTAACAATTAATTTCATCCAATCCTGACCCTTGAATACATCTCTTTGTGATATTTTGTGTCATGAAATAAGAAGCACACATAAAGTACTGATGCTGCTTACCAAAGTACAAAGATTTTCTCGAGTAAAAGCACCGGTGTGATTGAGTCGTGAGCTGTTGTAGCTCATTATTTCATGTAAAATCATTTCTACTTGAAAAACAATTGACAGGTAACTATAGTTCTCATCTGGGCATTTGGCAACGTAGATTACTGAAGTCAAATTTCAAACCAGGGGAAAACAAATGACAGTATGTGTTTTTAATGAGACAATTTTCAAGTGAACATGAGAACTTTGGAAAACTTATAGCCACAGTGTGAGCTTGACTGCTTCCCAATACTTAAAGGCTTTTCTGCTGAGAGCAGTGGTATTATTAACAATGTTTTTATAGATCATATCATGAAATGTGTCAATGCCTAGAAGAAATGATCAATGCATGATGCTACCAAATAATGCATGAATACATGATCCAGTCAAAGTGAAAGATAGACTAGTGGGTCATGACAGAACAGAAGATTAAAAGGTTTATTCTTAGCATTTCAGGTTCTAGGTTTCAACTAGCCTATAAGAAATTACCACTTGAAAAGTTTCAGTGTCACATCAAAGAATATTTACAATGATCTGAAAATATATTAAATATTCCTCCTTTCCAAATATATATCTGTATGAGATCAACTTTTCTTCATACAGTTTACCCAACTGACATATTGTAATAAATGCAGAAGTAGATTTGAGAATCCAGTCGTCTTCTATTAAGTCAGTCATTAAACATATTCAAAAAATGCAAAATATGCCATGTTTCTCACTATTGTTTAAGAAAATATACTTAATTTTTCATTAAAAATATGATATTATACTAACATGCAATAGGCTTATTACTATTTTTAAATAGAATAATAAGGAAATGTTTTAGAATTCTTTTTAGCTTTAATTTCTAATGTGGTGTCGATTGTTATAACCCACGTTTAAAAAAAAAAAGAACACCAACAAACAAAACCTCTCTAGAGCTCTCTGTAGCCCTCAGTAATTTTTAAGAGTGAAAAGACTTTCTGAAACCAAGCAGTATGAGAACCACTGCCCTAAGTCAAGGGAGAAACAGTGGGCCTATTCCTCATTCCAAGAAAATCAAAAAGAGGAAAGGAGAGTAACCAGAATAGCAAAGAGCAATGCAAACAATTTAAGAATCACTCTTGGTTTATACTCTCTAACTGGATAAATCATGAAAGAGCTAGACCACCTTTTAGTGGCCCAGAGAGCAGCAAATGCCTAGAGGTCAAGTAATTCTGGGAGAGCATGAAGGTGTTATTATACAGAACTAAAGGGTGAGACCTCCTTCCTCTTAGACTATAAAATCCATCACCTTTGATGGAAATCAGAGAAGAGGGCAATGATTTCTAAGGAAAGAAGTAAACAGGGTCTCCAAAGCAGGGATGACAAAGGCAGGAAAGGCTGTCAAGTGTTTGAGTGGGAAAGGACAGGCATCCCAAAGATTGGCAAGAAAAGGGAACAAAAGGCGACCCATTAGCATTTGAGGGACACTTGTCAGGTGTAGAACACGAGATCTGCCCTTCAAAAAAAATTTTTTTAATGTTTATTTTGGAGACAGAGTGTGAGCAGGGAGGGGCGGGGGGACGCAGAATCTGAAGCAGACTCCAGGCTCTGAGCTGTCAGCACAGAGCCCGATGTGGGACTGAAACTCACAAGCTGTGAGATCATGACGGGAGCTTGTCGGATGCCTAACCGACTGAGACACCTAGGTGCCCAGGCACTCTACCCTTCACATGCACTCTACCCTTCACATGCACCGTCTTATTTAATATAAAGGTCAAGACCAAAATGTAGATATTGTTACCACAGAAGCAGTAACCAAGTAACCTTCTTGCAGATATCTTCTTCATAAACTCTTCCCAGAGTTCTTGAAGACATGTGAAGATACTATGCTACCTAAACTTCTCTGAACTCTTAGCACAGGGCTGAGAAATAAATGGAATTAATATTCATGTTTATTTTCTTAAATATATAGCTACTTATGAAAATACTTTTATATTTTTTCTTTGATATTTTGGATATATATTAGGTAGTATCATTACACTTGCAAACTGTGGGTACTTAAGAACACATGCAGAGCATGCTACATTTGCAGAAGGCATAGTGAACAAAACAACAAAATGCAAAACATAATGAGGTATGTCACAAGGGAATAGCACACATATGAAGACCTCTTATTAAGGATCATATCTGCAGCATTAAGCCTCTCAGAATCCACTTTTGGAAATTCATGGTTTGATGCAAATGGGATGGATTCATGAATGTCCTGTATTGAGAACATTGAGCTGTTGCATGCACCAGTGACTTATCATCATTTATTATAAATATAGGTTATCCTTCCTGTCTGAAGGTCCTAATAGCCCAGCACCCCTACACTTGGATCTAGGATTGTTTCCATAGTAGGAAGGTGAATTTGCCTGTAGCTCTTTCTCACCAATAGCAGGACTAAGAGAACTGATTGCTAGTATTAAATAGCATGCCCTCTGGCTATGGAACAAAGCTTACCTAAGTGGTCAATGCGGGGATCAAACATGCAAATGAGTTCTTGCTTAGTACTGGGTTGACACAACTAAAATAAGCAGCCAGCATAATCAAAGAACCCTATGAAAAGCATGTTAGTGTATTAAAATCCAACATCGTTATTAAATACCTACTTGCAGAGGCCATCATGCTGCTCATTGTCAAGTAATTAAACAGGCACCAACATTACGGGTGATTTTAGCTAATGTCAGAGGCATTCCTCTCATTAAAGTCTGCCTAATCACTACATCATGATTGCCCAAGAAAGTAAAATTCAAAATTGCTGAAGGCATAAAAAAAATCTATTTTCATATTGCCTAATTATCTAAGGTGTGAATATATATGATTTCACAATTTGAGGAGCAGAATCTCCATGGTGATTATAGGCAGCAAATTTCTTTTATAACTGTGAAGGAAAACTTTCCCAAATCTAGGGGAAAAGTGTTTGTTAACATCTGTATTCAATATGTTGGGAATCCATTTATGCAAGGTTTGTACATAAGTCCTAAGCACATTTTGCTGCTTTATTACAACCAAAGACTACTCAAATTTTTATCTTTCATTTCCTCCAAGATTCTTCAGTTTTCTTGGTTAAAAAAAAAATGGTTCCTGCATGTAAAGTTTCTTAAAGCTCAATTTCACTGCATGTGGCAAGCAGAATACATATTTCCGAAGCTTATAAATTTTCCCAAATAGCAAGTAAGTTCAACACACTCAGTTTGATGTTTAGTTCTGCATAACTTTTTGTTATGTTAAGAAACATAATAGAAGATAAGTAAGTCCCATTACAAAATGTGCATTTTTCTAGTAATTTAGCCATAAGCTGCATTTACTGAACCACCAATGTGTAAACAACAGTCAGTCCTTTAGCAAGAATTTGACAAATCCCTACTACTTGTGTATCATGGTCCTGAGCATTACAAGAGATACAAAAATATAAAATCGGCCCTTCTTTAAGGAACTCATTGGGTATCATGAGGAGTAAATAGGAATGTGTCAGAATATTTTTGGCATGCTAAACTATAAAGGTTCTTATATACTTGTGAGTGTTTTTCTACATATTTTCTACCATCTCTCCTCTTTCCCCAACCATCCCCTCCATATTTAAATATTTAGCTAGGCAAAAATGCTTCTGATTTTCACTTTACATATGAAATGTGACACCATCAAGTAGAGGAAAAATATATTTTTTCCTAGTATTTTGATTTTTCGAAAGGTTAGTACTTAAGAGAAAGTAAAAGATTCATAAGTAGATGAAAGATTTTGCAAAACACAAATAACAGTAAGCCTGTACTGTTCCCAGTCCTCATCCACCCAGGTTACACTAGAATCCCTAGGACTAGGATGGGGAGGAAAGGAACTGACAAAGGCAGACATATTGATGCATCCCAAAGATGAGGATCACATACCCTGGATGAAAAATAGCAACATTCTAGGAAGGCTTGTGGGAACAGAAAGCAAGAGGCCTGTACCTCACATCTCAGGTAAAGACACAGAGAGACATTAGGACTCCTTCCCAGGTGAAGACATGGGAGAGGAATGACCACATGTCGCACACTGGCAGACACTGCCTTCTGCAGCCTCACTGGGATTTCTTCCCCTTTCATGGTGCAGGAACACAGAATGGTGTGGCCACAGGACCAATGATGACATCAGGGCAGCAGAGAGAGCAATAGACCTGTGAGAGCCATATTGGTAGAGTACAAGTGCATCTCCAAAGCACCCTAATTAGAGGTGAAGACTAGCAGAAAATGCCACCCCATAATATGACTGTTGGAGCTCAGGACTTTCCAACCCAAAACATGTGGCTGTCATATATTGATTGGTTTAACCATAGGTGCTTGGAAAATAGCAAATGCAGGGAGAGGCTTTCTCTGAACTCTCCTTATTACCTAAAGACAGATCTTCCAAAAGAAGTTCAATTGTCACAAATACCTTCCCCAGGAGTTTCAACAACCAGGTAAAATTGACTCTTACCATGGGAGAAGAGACTAGAAGTCAACACCACACCCAGACAAACTTTGTGTCACAAACTATAATACTTCACACCTATTCTTCTAAAAGCCCATTCATCTTTCCTAAAATTCATGTACTGTCCCCTAAGAGACCTTTATCCTCCATCACCTTTCCCTATCAAAATGGTATTTAAACTTTGAATTCTGAGCTACTTCAGAAACTTAACCATTTTCCCTGGGTATCTCTCTTGTGTACATGAGGTATACATGTCAATAAACTTCTTTTGTTTTTGTTTTTCTTTTGTTAGTCATTTTTATCATAGGAGTCTCAGCCACAAACTCAGAAGGGTAGAAAGAAGATTATTTCTTCTCCTCTATCATTGAATGGCCAAAGACTTGATGGGACAATACAGGCTTACTGTACTTGAGTTTTGACGCGTAACATTGAAGATCTAATGGCCCAACATTCACCAAAGTATTTCCCAAGTCTCTAGGCTCAGGTTCTATAGAGTTTAGACACTACTGTGGGGAAAAGGACAGTATAACTTTTCACTGGGGTTGTAGGTTGACCACCCCAATGAGAGAGTCAAAAGGTAAATTCACTAATTATAAGAAATGAAGAAAGTTGTACTTTTCCTATATTTTAAAATTGCGAGTTGATATTTATAGCCAGCATTCTAGAGTAAAATCATTAGTACATAATTAGATCCTATCTTACAGATAGCAAGAGCTCTGACTTCTCACATTTTTGAAGGCCTTCAAAATGAACATAAATCACTCTAAAATTTATCTGGGAGGGTTTCACAGGAGAGAATAAACCAGAGCTGGACATTTGAAGACAGGTAATGTTCAGGGAAGCTGGTTATCAGGAAGGGAAATTTACTGAGAGGAAAAGAAAGACCAGAGAAAAAAGGAGAAAATGGGATCAGCATTACATGTCACAGAGTACGGACAGTGGCCAGCTAGAATAGAACATGTATGGATGTAGAATTAAATGAAGTATTTAACTAAAGATAGTAAGATCAGATGAGCTTGAACAACAGTGCGTTCTGCATGACCACACATGATAAGCAGTGAAAAGCCCAGTCTACATTAGGATTCTCTTAAATATGATCATTTCCAACCTTTATAAGCAATCTTAAAGAGGTTTTCTGAAACTAATTGACACACCAGATCATTCTTCTCTCTCTGCCAAGTGTTTGTGTGGCTGGAGGTACAGATAATAAACTGCAGAGCAAAACAGTGTAATAGGCAAGGAGGGAGACTTTGAAGAAGGGTCTTTCATCACCAGCACTAGAACAGAATGGCATTTACATGAAATTGATTTTCAGTGGTAAAATTATGCTTGTGATGTTCCATTGTAAATATTGACAGCATTAAAAGGAATGTCTAAAAGACGGGCACTAAAATGTCACCAGAAAAAGGCTGACTAGTATTTATGCTAAATTCCTCAAATTGCATCCCCTTTTTTACATAAGTAGTGATGCCTCAAGAAACAAACCAGATAATTCTCTAGAGCTATGAAGTGAAAGGAAATGAATGTGCCTACATTCATATAAGAAGACACCCACTGCCTCTCGTCATAATGACACAGGGTTTTTTTCCCCATCTTTGAGGATTCTCAGATAAGAAAGCTTACATCTTTCCCATATTGAGCTCAGAGGATGAATAGACAAAATAAAATCATCGTAAACATAAAGGCCCCTTTCAAACATTAAAGGATTTCTAGTTATTGAGCAGAGAATCAGTTATTGATGGGACTTTGACATTTGAACTTAGACACATGTTTATCTATTTAATGAGGAATTAGACTAGCAACTTGTTAATGATGGGAGGGGAAAAAATCAGACACTGCTGCTTCTCTATTAGTTGTAATAAAACAAAGGCTAAAAGGCACAATCTGAGGATTTCACTCAGCCGAATTTCTAGAAGCTTTTAGTTTGTCCTGTATCATTTTCCATGTCGACATCTAGCAGTTTCGTGATGAATGATCAGTAGCTTGTGTACTGTCTAATTCAAGAAAATAGGAGGCAGTCTTGTGATCTCCGATATAATATTTAGAATAATATGCAATTATTCTGAAAGAAGACCCTGAAGAACTATCCTGGAATTCATTTTAAGAATATTATTACTCACATAGTACATTTATTAAGTAATTTAGAGCAAAATATTTTATTGGGTTTCTAATTATATTACAGAACATTATATTATATTTTTGAGCTTGTGCTAAAATATCCTTGGAATGAATCATAATTCTAGGATTAATAGACTTACAGGTTTTGAAAAAAAGAAAGGTTCCCTTTGAAATATTGCAATTAGTGCTTTGCATTGCTACTGAATAATGCTTTCTTTCTCAAATTATTCTGAGGAATGTAATTTAGAGTGATTTGTGCAGAATTTTATTATAAATTTGAATTTTGACAATGACATTTTACATCAAGAGACAAATTTGTTGAGAAACACCAAATGCAGTCATTCTAAAACTGTTATAGAAGTTAAATACCTTCTGCTATGATCAATAACAAGCATATGGATAAAGGTACAGTTGCCATCCATAAGAAAGTCTATGGATCTCAGGAAGAATCATAATCGGCCATTTATTTGGGGTCAGCTAAATAGTAAGGCTACTTTTTTAAGTTGAGTGTCTGTGCCAAAGTGATGGTAGAGCTTATTAAAACAGAATAATTGGCAGAAAATAGGCCTGCTCTTCAAATGCCCTCAGAAAACTTTGAGCTATGAAAAGGTTCAGTGTTCATTTCCTGAGTATCTATTAGACTGTGGCTTTCTAACATGAAGATAGTAGATGAAATCAATAAAGAGCCAATGAACTAAGTTGCTAGCCTAAGGGAGAAAGTTGGCATGACTTGGCCAAGGTCACCTGGGGCAAAACTGAATTCTGAGCACAAGCTTCCTCACTGCAAAATCAGGTCTACACATTATAATTCTCCTGATTTTCTCAGGAAAGGAAATAGTGGATATTGTCCATTTATATCTTTGTTTAGTTATGTCCATACTTGCATGTATGCCATGATTGAAGGCTAGGGGTGTATAAACTGGCTACTTTTGGGGAAAGAGGCACAGGCTGGAATCTCAGAGTTAGAGCCTAAATTGGAGCCTAAAGCCCGAGGTTTAAAATCTGATGGCAGGGTTGTTTTAACGATCAATGAAAACAGTCTGAAATAGTGAAAAGTACACTAGAAAGGAAATAGAGATATGCAGGCTTTAGTTGCAAAAACAATTAAGTCTGAATGATTAGCTGTCTGTGGGCAAATAATTTAACCCCTAGATCCTGAACCTGTAAAATAAAGAAACTGGACTAAGAGCACCTTGTATTACATAAGATCTTTTACATTTTGGGAGGAAAAAACAAAACACAATTTCAACTTTTCTTCATTTTTTCATCAGTTAAAAACTTCAGATGTTTGGATTCATCCTTAGTCTAATCAAGGTATTGTGCCTCATAAATACTAAGCTCACAATATACACTCCGTTCAATGAATAAAATTATTTTTGAAAAGAGGAATAAGGGAAAGATTTTATAACATAGGATATTATTTTGTAATTAACAATAAAATCAACAATAATCAAGTTGGTTTCTCATGCTCACCACTGTTTCTTTATAACTGTATCTTACAGATCTGTCTGAATGTAAATACAGTATCTCGATTCTTCCCAACCTCCATCCAATCCTGAATTTCCTCTTGCCATTTTGAACACCATTGTGTTCTGGGGCTGCAATCTGTTTGTACCATTGATAAAGTCAGGGCCTCCAACCTTTGTCACCTTCTAAAAGGCAGGGAATACATCTGTCTAGGTATCCCATAAGCAAGTATCCATAAATTATATTATTTGAGAAGTAGGTAATTGGTATGTTTGCTGAAGAGTTCCAAATATGATCCTTAAAATTAGTAACCTAACAAGGCTGAAAGTTTGATGTCCAAATATCCTTGTCATTCTGAGTACTAAATCATACTGCCTAAAAATGTTTCTAACTCATTGCTATAAGATTATCTGAAAAGTACTTAAATTGACAGGATTTATCCCCAACGTGTGGTGAAGACACCACTTGCTCATGGTCAGCATTCCTCCACCTTACCTCATTCTCTGGACCCAGCTCCCAGACCCCACCACTTAAACCTAGAAGAGGTTAGAGGAGAGAAAAATCACTATCCAGCTAGAAAAAAAAATAACTAGGAGTCCATCATCTTGTTTGAATTATTAGTAGGATCTTAGGGAAACCAGGCCACCTTGGTAGCACCTGAAGACCAGAAAGCTGGGTACGAAGACCAGACATGGAAATTCTGATGGGAGAGTAGAGGAATGTTGAAGACAGTCTTTTCCCATTTTAAATTTCTCCAAGGATCAGCCCAATTCACTAAATTTGAATATGATTTTACATTGGATGAGAACTCTAAGGTAATATCATAAGGAAGAGAGACAAGGTGTGCAAGGTTGTTTGAGGATTAAATTGGAAAATAAAAGCCAATCATTTATTATCGACCTTAATTTGTCTAGTTACCTTTTTTTAGACATAGGTTTTAAGCCAATTCTAAATGAGGGTTTGGATTCTAAATCAGGTTGGAATCATGTCATAGATCATTGGGCACAGATTTGGAAGTCCCCGACAGTCTAAACATTGAGATCTTGAGAGAAAACTGAGTTTGTTTTTCCCATAAGATATCCCTAATATGTTTTGACAACCCAGGCCCATACATTTTAGTGTATGTATGAAAGGTATGTGAAGACAATTTTAGCATTGGAGCTGGGTCAGCAGCCATTCTGCTAAAGCCCAACCATTCAGCATTTATGCTACTTACTTACCAACTGGCAAATACCTATAAAGGTAATGAGTTTAACTGGATTCATCTAAAGCAATGGTGCTTTAAGCCAGTGTCTAACAAAAACTCATTTGGAAGAGAGAAAGAAATCTCCACTTAATTGGGGACAAAACAATAAGATATTTCCATCCTCAGCTGAGCTAAGTAATGAAGTGATGAAGGTGCAGTAAAGCAACACCCTGGCCGGAAGGGGTAACACACAACCAGAAGCTCTGTGTGATAGGACCTGCCTGTGGCCAAGGGTCTGAGAGGGGTTGTGTTTGGAATGGGTTGAGCCAGGGAATTAGTCATGGATACCAGGAAGATGAGGAAGAAAGGAGAGCAGAAAGAGAGGAGAGAACAGGGAAAGGTCAGGGGGGCAACAAGCAGGAGAATAAGGCGGGAAGCCAGTATTGGCTGGAGGTGGGGGGGGGGGGGCAAATCCTCAATTACACTCCCACAAGTAGGCTATTTTTATGTCTCAAGTTTCCTTTAATAGACCTGCACTATCTGCCAAGTGTAAACCATTTTTCTATTTGTCCACTCTTCCGTTTCTTATTTTAAGGGCCTAATGAAAGGAAAATTATGGAGGAAGAAAGGAGATCTTAATAATAAAGTTATTTCAGGAATAAAGACCACAGCCATGCATCCCCTCAGTGTTGATCCAGCACTCTGCTTCGAACTCAAGAGTTCTATGAAAAGCCTGAAATATATAAAAAAAAAAAATAGGATAAGATGCAGAATACTCTGAAGACCCACGTAACTGCTAGTCACCGTGGGTGTTTTCAAAGTTTATGATCATCTTACTTAATTACATTTTCTCCTGAGAAGCATGGAATGTTAAGAAGTTGAAAATGAAATAGACTTATCTATATACCTTGTATTATGCCAGAAGAAACTGAGCCCCAAGCCATTGAATGAATTGTCCTAAAACACACACAAGTTTGGTGATGATAACAGGCTAATGCCCAATTTTACTAACATTGCCACAATATTAAGATGGTATCTATGCACACTTATATGAATATCTGTACCTCAATACACTATTCACTTTTGCCTATTCACACAACAACAACAAAAAAAGCTTTAGGAAAAAAAACTATCATGTTTTCTTTTCCGTAATCCATGCTTTGATCTCCTGAGACTGATTTAGAGTGAATAAAGACCTTATAAATAAGTCTTAGAAATGTGATTTCTTTAACGTTTGTAGTATTATAATGCAGTGTGTATTAAAATGTAATTGCCAATAATCTTCAGTTGGTCACACAATGAAGAATTCACTTTTATGGTTCTTTCTGTCTCAATCAGTAGGTTGAATCTTCAAGAGATTTCTCGAATGAAAATAAATGGCCAGTTAAGAGTTGGAAAATGTGTTTGAACTTTTTAATACAATCATCTATATATTGTTTCAAAGAATTTTCAGTATTCATTGAAAATATATTCCACGTAGAAAGTCTTCAGTGACAACCCAAAAGAATAAATACCAGATAAAAGGATAACATTAGTATGTCACATCAATATGAAGAAGAAAGTGTGAAAAAAATAGCCATTACTCCTTTGGCTGAGGAAATAAATGTAACTTCTCTAAAGTTTAGTTCTGTCGTTACAAAAAAACAAACAGAAAACAAACAAAAAATAGTATAATTCTTTTAAATTTTCACTGATGAAATGTATGTGTGCTCTTTAAAAGGGTAAGTAAAATGTCAAGTATAGGGACTTACTGCCATCTTGTGGAATGTTTGTTATTGTATTCTGAAGTATCTTTTCCCGTGTATTTTTTAGAATGTCATTTTGTGTTGCTATTAGTTAGAAAATGACTCAATAGTTCCCCAGCAACTAACCAGAACTAATATTATTTACAAAACAAGACATGAGAAAATGGATGCATTTTTCTTGATGAAGATTTTGATTCCTTAGTTGGAGATTTAATTTCCTCAGTGCCCCTTGTTTTTAGTCATTTACTTACCTACTTCCCCTGTTAAGTGGATTTCGCACATAATTTAATATTTTTGATTGTTAAGGATTCAGAGTGGAAGAAAAGAAATGTTAACAGAGGGTTAACAGGCAAAGAAAAAAGCAAAGAGCACATTTTGTCCTGGGAAGTTAGGGCAGTCCAAACATCTAGAGCAATTGTTGAAGAGTCAGTTGGTACTACACAAAGCTTGGTCCTGGGATTGGCATCACCTGGGAGCTGTTAGAAATGCAGAAACTTGGGCCCTATTCCAGACCTGCTGAATCAGAATTTGCATTTTTATGAGATCCCCAACTGATTCACATACACAGTAAAATTTCAGAAGCACTAGCAAAGTCCTCCATATTTCACTCCACTTACTTAGAGCAGAATATGCATGCATGCACACACACACACACACACACACACACATACAATGTTACCTGGAGTTATGACAAGAGGCAAGCATCAAAACACCTGGCTTCAAGTCTATGTTATTTAATTTTGTGCATCTGAGTTCAAGCCCCAATAATTTAATTTTTGTGGATCTGAGATTTTTTCTTCTGTAATGTACAAAAGGGTGTTTATAAGATGATTCTAATGTCCTTTATCATTCTGAAATTGTTAGATTTATTATTTATGCATCAGTTGCTCATTGGGTTAAAGATCCATGCATGAGCAAATTGATCATCCCAATACTGATTTTGACCTGATGATTAAATTTCAAATTCATAGCTTGCAAACTATCTTTAATCCCAGCAGAAATGTTTTATCTGGTACGCAAGGTATTTTAAATTTTTGAAATTATTTACTAAGATTTTTTTTTTACTAAGATTTTTTTAATTATGATTTTACCACAAACCTTTTGGATTTTCTTCTTCTCTTGGAAAATCAGAAAACCTACCAATGCTTAGCTCACGTTTCCACATGGAAGCAATTACCTACAGTGGAACTCCACTCTGCCCCAGTCCCCACTCAGCCCTATTCTTCACATTGATGCCTGGTCCTTGTGGGCCTTGAGGTCAGTGACCTCTGGTTTCGATGGTGTTCTCAATCAAGTGTTTAAACATGTCCAAAATCTATAATGGACTAAATGAAAACTTCCCCTCCTTTGTAAACTCTAATCTTCAAAGCTGAATGGTGTCTTTCTTTGTAGCAGTAATACTCTTACTTAAAGGTAACCACTAAGTACATTTAAACAAGTAGAAGCCACATCACTGCCTTTTCCAGAGGTGGAAAATACCTTTGATCATGGGGGTTTTCATGAAGCAAATATTTACTGAACAAGGTGCAAGGTGGTAAAATAATTTTGCACAAGACAGAATAACTGCCCTCATAGAACTGACGGTTTTACAGGGGAGAGACATAATTGAATAAGTAATTCCAATAACATGTGATGGTGGTCCTGATAGAGGATGTGAGCTGGTCTAGAAGTGTTCATACCAGCCTTTAAGCTGAGACCTCAAAGGTAATAGTAGCTATCCAGTGACAGGGATGGGAAGAAGAATGTTCCAGAGAGGGAAGAGCATGAACAAAGCCCCAGGGGGAAAGGGAGCATGGCCAAAAACGAAAAGATAAACAATGTTGCTGGAATGAAAAGAAAGAAGCAGAAATCTGACATGAAATAAGCTTCAAGATACAGGACAGTTTCTAGACGTTGGATGTTCTCCTAGGAGCTGGGGGAAGCCCCTCATGAGGCTTAAGTGAATAGTCAACTTCGAGCTTTTAAAGTATCACTCTGATTTAAGTATATGTCTATAAGCATGTGTATTCACAGAAACTATGGGCATCAAATACATTCATGTATGTATCACCATCAAATTCACAATGTACTTTGCCAAATTGATTACAAATATTAATTCATCATGCCCTAGATGCACCGTGGCCTAGTAAGGACGTATGTTTCATAGTTTACAACATATTTTTTTATGTTGTTGAATCTCTGTTGATGAGTCTCTGAGATAGTACATATAACTTCATTTGGGGGTAATGCTAAAATGTCTAAGTTTGCACCTTGTTGATGATGAGGCAGGCAGAGCCCAATGGTCTCCCAGCTCCACTAACACAGACCCTTGCTATGTAGGGGAGCCAGCGTTACAGCCCATGACCTTTACTCAGGGGTGCACATGAGGCTGAATGCATTATCCCTTGACCTCCTGGCTGAAAGCCAGTCTTGTCTGGATGATCCTACTGTTTCTAAGCAGTCCACAGCTGGGGGACTTATTTAGGATGGCACTTCAGTGTTTTTAAGGCATTCCTTCTGTTCAACCTGCTTATTTTATCCTGCTTAATGCAACAGCCAAGCACTGCCTGGGCCCCCTGCTGTTGGACATTGATGGCACATTTCAGTCTGAACGGAGTTAGATTGTGATTGCAAATAACAGAGGAAGGTGAAGTCTCCAAAATTAATTTGGATTTACTTATTTTTTAAAAGCTGCACAAATTTTTCCCACCCTCCTCCACCCCCCAAATTTTCTTTCATTACCCTATTTTACGGCCACTTTAAAGTGTACAGTCGCTTTCCTTTTTTCATGTCATTATTACCATGTGCAATCAGTTTTCATGCCAATTACCTGTCATAAGAGCCTTACCCCAGTCAAATTGTGAAAGGGATGTTTCTTCAACTACAAAAATACTTTTCTCTGTTTAGCTCCAGACATCTGAACCAGAAAAAAAATCACCTTAAGTGATGAAAAGCATGGTGTGCAAATCAACTCTCTGGGTGCCTGTGGAGAGATTCACATCCAGGTAAATAACTCTTCAGGCCCCCTGGTCAGGACTTATCAGCAGAGACCCTTCCGGGCAAGTAGGAGTTGAGATGCAAGCGAGAGCATCTGTGTGCAGTGTAGCTTCAAAAGGCAGGCAGATAACTAGACAGATCTGCCTCCAGGCAGGTCCTCGACAAGAGAAAGCCTATCAGACAGGCAACAGTTCTTGCCTGCCTAGAAAATAAACCGGAAGCCACAGGGGCTGGGGTTCCGAGTCAGGAAACTCCCTCAGCATGTCCTAGAAGGCAGGTCAGCATGAGGCAGGCAGGGCCACTGGGCACGGAACTACAGAAGCCCAGCCTTAGGCTCCTTTCAACATTCTTCCTTTCAGTGGAACAATGTCTCTGGAAGAAAAATAATTTCTTTTAATGAAGTACTCACTTAGACTGAGGCAATGCTGAACTGTCTTGCTCTCGAAAGATAAAGGGGAGAGTGTAAGTGCTCGTGTGTGTTTGTTGTGTGAGGTGTAAACGCAGCTCATATATTTGTGCGTGTATTTACAAGTGTCCTATTCACACACAGTTGTAGCATTGATATGCAGCCCAGGTAATGATTCTTATTATCTTATCTTGAGTTCACAGCCTATGATTTCAGGAGAATTTATTTTTAAGGTGAATACAGAAATCAAATATGAGAAAGGAAACATAGCTGGCAGATTATTTAAAACAGCCACAGCAATAACAACAACTTATATAGGCTTGAATTTTCCCAGGTACAGTGTATCAGAGATAATGGTGATTATAAGAGATTCTAAGTCTGTCTTACACACCCCGCCTAGGACTGCCTGTTGGTTAGTTTTCTCTGTGAAATCAAGTTACAAATTTGGAAGTCTCAAAAAACAGACCATGAAAGAGCTGAGCAGATAATTGTGAGTGACTTAATACCCAGGGATATAGACACAATGAAGTCTAAATCAATGGTTTGATAACATGTGGCTCTAAATTTCCTGTCTTTAAAACAAATTAGAGCATGTAAATTTGGTTTCATTACACAGTGTATTTGATAGAAGTTTTTGGCTACCCAGACTTATCCAAGGCTAATAGAATCCCAACCCCTAAATGCTAGCAATATTCCATATCTGGACCTATCTCCACTTCCCCTGCTAGCATCCACCATTTCTAAGAACTTGTCTGTGACTATCAGTTCAGAAGGTGACCGCTTCTCATAGAGAAAGAGGAGGAGAAAGGTCAGAGAAATAAGAATAATGTGATCTTAGATAAAGGCCCTGGATAGAGCTAGGGAAGACATGTGAGTAGGACGTTTAAACACTCAGGAGAAAGTGAAATATGAAAAACAAAGAGTATAAAGAGATCAACACAGATGGGGATTTTTTCCTAGCCTAACTGTGTTAATAGCAACTTCTCCAAATGTGTGTGTGTATATAATAAGGCATTATATAACCAAGCAGTGTTAGAAAGAAGCCAGATCACTGGGTGTCTAAGTATGAAACTGGAGAAAAGATTACAAATGTATATATCCAGACAATTAAAGTCTGAATTATAGAGACAATAACACGGAAAGAGACCTTGAATCAAAAGACGTACACACTACATAGCTCCTATCACATTCCAAAAGCATTATTAATTCATCAATCCACCCATCCAAGAAATGTTCACTGAGCATCACTTCAGTGTGTTAGACTCCATGCTCAGCCCTGGGGAATACAATGAACAAAACAGAATCCATTGTCTTATAAGGCACACACATTCTAGAAAACAAGGCAGAGAAAAAACATATAGACAAATATGTGACACGAGAGAAGATTGTGATAGGACTTTTGAGGCAAAATGAATCAGGTTAAGCGTTAGGCAGAATATGAACAGGGGACTGTGGTAGATAGTAGCTCTTCTACATGGGGGTTTGGGGAAGTCCTTTCTGAGTAACACAACAGAGCTGGGTCAGTGAATATCTGGAGAAAGGTGGTCACATGAGGCAAGAACAATGAGGGTCCAGCTCAAAGACAGTGACAAGCTTGGGATGTCCAGGGAACAGGAACAAGCCAGAGTGAGCAAAGGGAGAGTGGCAGGAGCTGAAATGAGACTGATGGACAGGGCAACCCAAGTGGGACTTTGGAGGCCATGGTAGGAAGTTTGGATTTTTTTCTAAGTGCATTATTAGAAAACATTGTGGGGGTGTGGATCAGGGGAGTGGGGAGTGGCATGATGTGATCTTTTCTTTGAAAAGATTTCCATCTCCTGTATGGTAAACAAATTATATCCCCAACATAATGGAAGCAGGGAGACCTGCTAATAGGATGCTATTGTGGTAACCCTGAAAGAAGATGACAGTGGATCAGAATACAGTGATAAAGGAGGTGATAGGATGTGGACTGTGACTTGAGTTTCTCCACACCTGACAAAGCTCGCAGAATCATTCTACTTCAGAAATTGCTATAGAGGTCATCTCAACCCAGGCCTCTATATTCCATCAATTACTTTGATGTTTTGAATAACATCTACCTTGATGATGAGTTCCTCAAACTTGCCTAATCATAGGGACTGGTTAAATACACCGTCTGGGTCCCCCCCCACCCGCCCCCTCCCTGCAGTTTCTGACTGTGTAACCTTGGTGGGGTCCACAAATCTGTTTAACAAGTTCTCTAGGAGATTTTAACAACAGGGCAAGTTGGGGAGCACCGACTTTAATAACTGAATTTTGTTATTCTCCGCATTGATAGACAAGTCCACCTCCCAGTGAAAAATGTAGTCCTCATGACTAAAGGTACTGAGGATATCACCAAAGACATTGCTTCCAATTCTAGATGCAGTTCAGAATCACACAATGGCCTTGATAAAAATGTTTTTGATCAACAGACCAGAGTGAGCATGTAGTCTCACTTATCCTACAAATTTCTTCTATTTCCACTTGCTACTGTGCTGGTTCAAATTCTCATTATTTGTACTTATTTTCATTTTCAAAAATTCTATCAGGAATTCCATTGCTAGCTCAATCTTCCTAGTACATTGCATTGAAAAATACTTCTCCCCTGCTTAGAAAGTTTACTTGGATCACTTTTTCTATAATTTCCCAAACTTTGGTTCAACTTTCAACAAAACCTGCTATGTATGACTGGTCCTCTGCATAACTTTGTAGTTTTCTCTGTTCCTATTCCCTTAAGAATCCCCCTGTTCTGACCTTTTAGGTCAACAGTGACAAGGACTTCACAATTGTGTAGTTGGCTCATGTCATTCTTTCCTTCTTTCAAGAATTGTGCCTATCTAAACTTTACTCCTCCAGGGGGCGCCTGGGTGGCTCGGTTGGATGAGCATTGGACTTCATCTCAAGTCATAATCTCATGGCTCATGAGTTCGAGCCCAGGGTAGGTCTCTGTGCTGACAGCTAATAGCCTGGAGCCTGCTTCACATTCTGTGTCTCCCTCTCTCTCTGCCCATCCCCAGCTTGTGCTCTGTCTCTCTCTCAAAAATAAACTAAAAAAAAAAAAAAAAAAAAAAAACAAAAAACTTTACTCCTCCTTCAAGGCCAGGAGTGGGCTGCTGTACCCATTTTCACCAGCAAGAAGTGATTTCTCCTTTACCTCAACTTCTACGGAATGACTCGTTAAAAATTTTTTTTCCTTTCTTTTTTTCAAAATTTTTTATGTTTTTAATATGAAATTTATTGTCAAATTGGTTTCTATACAACACCCAGTGCTCATCCCAACAGGTGCCCTCCTCAGTGCCCATCATCCACTTTCCCCTCCCTCCCACTCCCCATCAACCCTCAGTTTATTCTCAGTTTTTAAGAGTCTCTTATGGTTTGGCTCCCTCCCTCTCTAACTTTTTTTTTCTTCCCCTCCCCCATGGTCTTCTGTTAGGTTTCTCAGGATCCACATAAGAGTGAAAACATATGGTATCTTCTTTGACAAAGCAGGAAAGAATATCCAATGGAAAAAAAATTAATGTTTATTCATTTTTGAGAGCCAGGCACAAGCAGAGGAGGGCAGAGAGAGGGGGAGACACAGAATCTGAAGCAGGCTCCAGACTCTGAGCTGTCAGCACAGAGCAGGATGTGGAGTGGGACCTGGGGCTCAAACCCACAAACTGTGAGATCATGACTTGAGCTGAAGTCAGAGGCTTAACCTACTGAGCCACCCAGGTACCTCTCTATGGAATGACTCTCCAGGCCATTTCTATATGTTCTTTCTTTTCTTTCAATTTCCAGTATCTGACACAAGTCAGGCTCTCAATAAATAACTGTATCACTTTGAGGCCCTTGGGTGGCTCAGTTGGTTAAGCATCCAACTTCTGCTAGGGTCATAATTTCATGATGGCTTGTGAGTTCGAACCCCACATTGGGCTCTATGCTGACAGCTCAGAGCCCGGAGCCTGTTTTGGATTCTGTGTCTCCATCTCTCTCTAATCCTACCCTGCACATACTCTGACACTCTCCCTCACTCTCTCTCTCTCTCCCTCTCTCTGAAAAATAAAAAAAAAAAACATTAAAAGAAATTAAAAAAATAAGTGAGTCACTTTATAAACATGCATTCAGTGAAATACATTATTATGAAAGAATAAATGTATTGACAATGTTTTCTGAGTTTATTTATATCCTTCTTATCCTCCAGGTGATTCTGATGTGCACTCAGGGGCAGCAAGGCCTCAGACCACATGTCATTGGCACTAAGTAAAGCTCAACTGAATTCCCTGGGCTGGACAACACAGACCACCAGTTCTAGTGAAAAGCAAAAATGTCTAAACTGTAAAGCTTAGTCAGAACTAATGTTCAGGATTGAAGCAAATTTGTTAATAATCTAGAGGTGTAAAACCTTCCAAAACAAAGTCGTCTGCCTTGAATTGTCCCTGTGCTCTCTATAGATAGATCTAACTCACTGAAAAATTAATCTCATTTTTACTTCGTCTAGCCCCAGTAGGACACAGCTGCACTCATGTTCATCTCAATTGATGGAGTGAAGAAGCCTCATCTTTATTCAGTGTGAAGCAGCTGCCAAGAGAAATAGCCTCTGAGAGATGTAATAAGTTCATGAGGATCACCTGTGTCGTGCAAAACAATATTTGATTTTTTTGAAAGTTTAAACCGATTGGAAAGAACATATGAATTAAGCATCTAGCTTGTGGGTGAAAAGTTTTGCTGCAGGGTGATGGAGTGCACCAAGGTGATACATTTCAGACATTGCCTTCCTATGACACAAGGGGATCACGGAACAAATGGAACAGAGGAAATTATGACCCACTGACCAGCACGGATTCACAACACAGGAATGCTGCACAAATATGCTCTATTCTTATCGTGGAGAATAAGACTTTGGACAAATAAAACAAATGCCAAAGTACAGGTTTTCTCTGTGTCTGAACATACGCTACGAAACAAGGCCACAATGGAAATTGGTGATATATTTGGGAAACTATTCTCTGCTCCTCCACAAATGTTTCACCTTCCCTTTTTATCTTCAAATTCTAAATTTCTCCCTTTCTTCCTATTCTATTTGATGCAAAAGCTTTTTGTTTGACTGCTAACAAAACCTTAGTGTTATGCTCCAGAGGAGATTGTCTCTGCTCTTGTCTGTCAAACAGACATATGCTCAGTTTAACAAAATTGCTACCAAGGGAAGGCACACACTCTCTAAGAATTACGAAGCCATTCTCCTAGACTCATCAAGGTTTGACCTTTTAATAGGAGACAGTGTTTACTTTGAGGTGCTATAATATTGAAATTGGGAAGAAAATATTGAGTTCTTTTACCTGGAAAGAAATGTGGAATGAAAATAAACACTGGCAAATTTCCCAATACATGTCATGGGCAGTTATAAGTAATTTACATTTACCTGTTAATTTACCTTTTATCACAACTCTTTAAAATCCCATTGTATATATGAGGAAATTAAACAGAAATCACAAACCTGGGTCATCAGCTAATAAGTGACAGAGCCAGGATTTGAACTTGGGCAGTGTGGCTTTGTAGCCTTGATTTAGCCTCTTAAATACATTATGTTAAACTTCTACAATAGATTTTGGTTGGGCAGTGTAAGGATTCGTAGACCTTTGAAAAATTCTAGCTGAAGTGGTAATTTTTCTGGTATAAAGAATCTAAAGAAAATGGTATATGACTATCTTTCTGGGATAATTATAAAGTAGTCTGTCTTCTCAGCAAGTTATCATACTGCTTTTTTCTTTGTGTCCTTTCTGTAACATTGCAACAAGCAATAGCAAAATCTACAATATTCTTTCAGCTCCACCTCTGGCTTGTGGTTGACTTCCATCTCCTATGTATTTATCTTCATTCATAAACTTGAACCCTTCTTGTTATTGTCTCCCATTCTGAGCACAACCCAGGTAAAATCTCTATATAAATTTTGTGTTTTCTAGTTCAGAGTGAGTTAAGTATTCACTTACTCAGGTAACCAGAATAATCAAACCTTTTAGATTATTTTCATTAAATAATTATATAATACATATTATTATGAATATATTCATAGTATATATTCATATTATTTTCATATAGATTACTTCATTATTACTTTTTTAAGTGTATTTAGTTATTTATTTTGAAAAACAGAGAGACAGAATGAGCAGAGAGGGACAGAAAAAGAGGAAGAGAAAGTATCCCAAGCAGGCTCTGTGTTGGGCTCAAACTCACGAAACTGTGAGATCATAACTTGAGTTGAAACCAAGAGTCAGATGCTTAACCGACTGAGCCACCCAGGAACCCCTCATTGTTACTTTCAATATAAGCTATATTCATCTATAAAGGGAATCCTGGGCAGGTTGGTCTAAGAGATCTGAGCACAATGAAAAAGATACTAGACAAACAGGTTGAATAAATTCCTATTAAAGATGGTTCATTAATGTATTTGCAAAGGACCAAAAACTGTTATACCAGAACCAAAAATTATTCTCTCAGTCTTGGGTAAATTTCCCGTAAATACATGTCTTGGTCACTAGGCAAGTAAGTATAAAAGGATAAGCACAATGTTGTCCTCACTAGTAATAGAAAAGCAGCTCACAGAGCATGTCTTTTGTGCCAGGTTATATAACACACATAGGAACTCTAGGAGTGGCTTAAAATAAAAGCAAATGCAATTCAATTGATAAGGTGGATCCAAGAGAAATACATTGAAGAATAAAGTGGTACCAAAAAAAGAGGCCTTAAGGATATATGTGACATATACGGAATGACTGACCTTCCTTCTCAGACTCATGCCTCATATCAGGAGAAGAAAGCCAGGCATTGAAAAGAAACATGGTGCCATTTAATGTCAAGTAAATAAAAGGGAACTTCTTTATGTAAACCATGGCCTGAAGATCAGAGACTAGAAAATGGTTGGTGCAAAGTGATTATAAGAAGCCCACTCCTCTAGCCTGTGAAATGGCTCTGGGGAACACCTGTAAAACAGAGCAATGGAGCCTGTGCACATGGGATAAGATACTACATGGGGCACAAGGGTACCTACATAAGGTATACTACATAAGGTACACTACTCAGAGCACATGGTTTGCCATTGCTTCTACATATTTACAAACTGGATGTATCATGACAGAACTTAATCAGAAGTCTGCTCAAATTTATTTGCAATCTTGGTGCTCTCACCTCAGAGAGAATAATGGAAAAGTTAACACATGGAATCAAAGTGCAATCACTTTCTGCTGCTCTCCCATCTCTGTCTTAAACACCCCAACAGCAGACAAAGAGGATGCCTTTCCTGTGAGACACAAGGTAGAAGATGTAACTCACCGGCAGGTGTCAATTTTACCACTTCCCCAGAAAATAGAGATGGACACATTCTGTGGCCCAAGAATAAGTAACCTGTCACAGGAGTTACAATTAAATACTTTAAAGTTGAAGGCCAGTGTAAACATACATAAATGATGGAACTTCTTTGCTCAAGATCTCCTAGGTGCTCATGGCCCGCTTCTCATATCCCCGAATTGTTTAGCTTCCATTTACTTCCTCACTTCCAGATATTTAATTTCATGCATTGATTTTGTGACCAACTTTGAATACCTTACTTTGGCTCTCCATAAGTAATGCTATTCAGTACTGAAATAGCCAATTCCTTTCCTGAACTTCCCTCCAGGGAATCACAATTAAATCTTTTCCTCCATTAAATAAGAGATGCCTCTAGGCAGTTCGCATTATTTGCTCTAAGAGTTATATAGTCAAAAACAAGAAGCAAATCCTTACAAAGAGTTATCAGGTCTGTGTGGTCAGAAAAAAATCAAGTCCCTTCCCTCACGAGTCTATAAGTCTTATTCTTCTAGGTCACATCAGCCAGAGAATACAATAAATGTATACCAACATTTTCCAACCCAAAATGCAAGTTAAATAGCTATAGTAAAATACTTAATATGCTACATGACATCAACTATTTCTTCTTTTGTGGTTCCCCCAAATACTTAGTAACTTACATTTTTTATTATGCTTCAATAATTGCTCCACAGAAGTGGAGACCATGCCCTTGGCTTACACTCTTAATACACTATAAACCACAAAATCAACTCTTTTGTACTCCGATCTTATTGCAATATCTCCAGTTATCCTACACATAATTTCAACAATTCTGATTTAATCAGTTTGCTATCCCATCCCTCTGGGTTTCACACCCTGGAGTTTGCCTAGAAGACCCCTCGAAGACCATTCTAGTGCCTTTTCTCTCCTTTTCCTAGGAGCCCTAGTAGATGTCTACTCACTAAGCCTTTTCATGTAAACTCTTTCCTTCCTCAAGAGGACACTGCTTCTTCACCAGATACTGCCATAGGTAACGGTGCATGGAGAAATTCTTTCTCTAAATAGAAACTTTGGGGACCATTACAAATAAGCCTCAATACTTTGAGTTTTTAAACTGCATGGGCATTCTATTTGTAGTTAGAATGTGGGAGATCTCTTGCTCTTGTGCTCTCATTATCTTACAGTTTCAAAAGCCTAAGGGACTTCCGGCCTCCCAATATCACAATCCATTTCAGCCTTTTCTTTGTACCTAATGTCCACATTCCAATAAAAAATTACAGTATATGTAAAGAAGTAGGAAAATGTGATCCTGATCAAAAATCAAGAGAAAAATCAGTTAATAAAATAGGCAAACTCAAATTTCCAGCCAAAATGCTGGAATTATAAAATAAGAACATAAAAATATTACTGATAAATTTGTAGAAGAACCTACAGGATATTATAAATATAATGACCAAAGACAAGTGAAACTTCAGGAAAGATTTAAAAACTATAAAAGAAAACCAAAATAGAAATCCTGAAACTAAGATGTAAGTATTTCAAATAAAATATTCACAGGATGTATTTCAGAAACATATTGGACACAACAAAGAATCAATACACTTGAAGACAGCATTTAGAAATCACTCAAACTAAACCACAAATAGAAAAAAAATTTAAAATAATGATTGGAATGTAACAGTATTGAGCAGTCAAACATATACTCTTGGCATCCTACAAAGAAAGAAAGAAGGGGGAAAATGACACAGATAAAATATTAGGCAAGGTAATGGCTGAAAACTTTCCAACATAGGTTTTAAACATCAAGTCAGAGATCCAGAAAGGCTAGTAACACCAAATATAATAAATACAATGATAACCACACCCAAGAAATCATACTCAAATGACATAAACCAAAATAAAGAGAAAAATCATATGGGGAAGGGATCCAAGATGGCAGTCCAGGAAGATCCTGAACTCACCCCCTCCCAAGGACACACCAAAACTACAATTGCATACGGATCATTTCCCTCTGAAAAAGACCTGAAAACTAGGTGAACAGGTTCTCCACAGTTAAGAACAAAAGAACCACATCGAGAGGTGTAGGAGAGGCAGAGATGTGGTCTTGGCAAAAAACCTCACCCCCAGCCCAATGGTACATAACAGGGAGGGATCTCACCAGCCCAGTTCTTCTCCCAGAGGAGTAAGGGGTTGGTTCCCCACATCAGGCACCCTGGTCCCTGGTAGAGGACATAAGAGATGAGCTCCCAGAAGTGCCTAGCTTAGAAAACCAAGGGAAATAAAGTGCTATAGGAAACGGAGATTCTCCTTTTAAGGGGCTCACATGCAATCTCACTTGACCCAGTGCAAAAGCACCAGTTTGAAAAATGCCTTGACTGTATGTGAAGGAAATTCATTTTCTGGTCTGGAGGCATCTGCTAGAGGGCCATAGGACAGTTGGGGCTCTCTCCAAAGATGCAGGCACTAGCAGATGTCATGTCTATACTCCCAATCTACCCCTCTGGCACAGTTGGGCACACTTGATGTAGCACCCTCCTGGTGCCTCATTGGGACAAGCAGAAGCAAGGGGTTGTGGCGCTGTCCCACTGCCTTGCTGAGGCCATAACGCATGGGTGTTGCAGTGATCCCGGCTCCTTGGCCGGCACAGGTGAGTGCCATGAACTTCTCTTGCCCTCAACCTGGGGCCTGCATGTGTGCAAACGGGGCACTCTCTCACAGCATTGCTGGAGCCTGAGTGCACTCATTCTCACAGTCAAGACATTTCCCCACTGTCTTTCTGAGGCCAGTGAGTATGTCCCACTCCTACACTCACTGGCTGCACTGCTAAAGCCAGTGGATACACACAAACTGCATGGGGTGGCCATGGGGACTGGTGTTCCTGAACTGATTTCAGGACTTACTCTAAAGCTATAGTAATTAAAACATGTGATAGAGTCAAATGATAGAAAAACAGATCAACGAGCTAGAACTGACTCTAGAACTGGAGCCACATGCATATGGCTAATTGATTTCAACAAAACTTCCAAGATACTGAGACAAAAATGTCTTTCCAACAAATGGTGCTAAAACAACTGGGTCTGCATATGGAAAAAAATAAGAAAAGCCCCACCCCTACCTCATACTATAACAAAATTAATTTTAAATGATCAGAGACCAAAAGTGGGGACTAAAACATGTCAAGTATCCAGAAGAAAACACAGAAAGTAATCTTTGTCAAGAAATTGCAAAGATGCTTAGGCAAAAGCTAACCATATTGATAAAATAAACTTTATCAAAATGTAAAACTTTTGCTCTTCAAAAGGCAAAACACAGATTGGGATAAAACATTCTCAATACATATGTATGGCAAGGAACTTGTATCCAAAATATTTTTTGAAAAACTCCTAGAATTCAATAATGAAAACGAAGAGCTCATTTAAAAAATGAGCAAAAGATTTGAACAGATACTGCACAAAAAAATATTCTAATGGCCAATACGCATATTGAAAGATGCTCAAAATCCTTAGTCATTAGAGATAGGGAAATTCAAACAGCAGTGAGAAAAAGCTCCCATCATACTAAAATGGCTAAAAATAAAATGACTGACAATACCACATGCTAGGGCAGAGGTGGTATGTTCCTGGTGAAAACAGAATTAAAAGATAAACTGAGGCATATCAAAAATTTTAGCTGTTTAAGCAAAGATCAATTCAAATTTGTCAGTGCCAAAGCAGAAGTGGTGAGGAGTGCTCTACAAAAGGAGCTCCTAGAGAGATTTTACAGAGAAAAGGCGGAAGCAAAGTAAGACAATTACTAATTGGCTATAGCTCAAAGCCTAGTCAGCTATTTGTGATTGCTTGTCCCTGGGTTTCAATTTTGTACACTTGAGGCATTTACAGGTTTATATTTTGATTAGTCACCACAGCATTAGAGCCACCTCAGTCTAATCATCTTACTAATTTCTCTTAATGTTTTATTTATTTTTGAGACGAGAGAGACAGAGTGCTAATGGGGGAGGGACAGAGAGAGAGGGGGAGACACAGAATCCAAACCAGGCTCCAGGGCTCTGAGCTGTCAGCACAGAGCCCGTCGGCAGGGCTCGAAACCACGAACCATGAGATCATGACCCGAGCTGAAGTTGGACGCTTAACCGACTGAGCCACCCAGGCACCCCTCCTTATTAATTATTTTAACAATTGTTAGCCATTTTTTTAGAAAATGAAACATACGTTTGCCACATAACCCAGCATCAACTGGTGAATGACCAAACAAAACTAATAACAAATAAAAAGGGATAACATTGATACACATAACAGCAAAGATGTATCTCCAAAATATTACATATAGTAAATAAAGATTGACATAAAAGAACATACTATATGACTTAATTCTTATAAAGATGTAGAGCAGGCAACACTAAGCTATGAAAATAGTAATCAGATACGCTCACAATAAGGATTGAGAGTATTGGAATGGCCTACAAAGGACGGGATCAGGGAGTTTTGGGGAAGATGGAAATATTGTATCTTGAATTAAGGTGCTAGTAACATGGGCATATTCATTTGTCAAAAGTCACCCAACTGTGCTTTTACACTATGTGCATTTTATGTGAGCAAATTATACTTTAATAAAGTGATTGAAAATTAGAGAGGAAAATAGAGAGAAGGGGAGAGAGAGAAGGAGAGAGAATGATAACTAGATATTGTTTGCACAAAGAGATCCCGGGTTGATTTCCAGATGTGCGTATCTAAACTCTTTGGTCCTTTTGTCTAGGGTCCTTGTTATTCTCCAGTGCCTTGGAAAGGCAATTTCCCTTCTAAGAGTGAACTGGGGAAAACCACTCTAACTGATTTGATCAACAAACCCAAACCCACCTCTATTTAAAGAGAAGCCAATTTGAACATCCTATAACTCCGTGCAGACCCTGCCTTGCTTGAAGGGGTCTGCCTAGCAATGCCATAACACATAACTCTGCTCCAAATGAGATTGTGGTTACTGAGGCAGAGCAGAAACATTTGCTATGCTTATTTGCATTAACCAATAGTCAGACTGGCCTTGGGGCTCAAAGCTATTTGTGGAAGGCTCTGTGGTCTACTGAGCTGATGAAATGCAGAGGTACGGGCAAAGGGAAGGTATAAAAAAGAAAATCAGCATACATAAGGCAGGTTTTTCCTTTCTAGCTTTTTTCCTTTTTATTCTTTGTTTTTCATTATATTCACATTGTTACTGAAAGCGTGCATAGGATGAAAATTATAAAAATAAATCAACGGTACAGAAGACTATATAGAGAAGAGTAAGTATCCCTCCTACCTAGTCCTTCTCTATCTAGAGGCAAAAACTATTACTGTTTTCATATATGACATTTCAGAAGTAGTCGATGTATCTGTAACTACATTTGCTTAAAAATGAAGCAAGCATCATGAAAAGCATGAATTCCTGGGCCAGGCTGCCTTAATAAGCATCCTAGTCCCATTGTTTCCTATTTAGTGATCTTACTCGAGGTGTGGTCTCATTTCCCTTATTTGTGAAACGTGCGAAATGATCATACCTACTTGATGGGGTGTTGTGAGTATTCAACAAGTCAACCAACAGTAAACTGTCACCTAGAATAATGCATATTCTGTGCCTTGTTTTTGCCTTTAATGATGTGCTGTGGACACTTAGCAGGTCAAGCTATATAAAGGCATCTCAGTGTTTCTGACTTGCTTATTTTGTTTCCATTTCACAGTTCCTTTTCACATGTTTTTTCCCCCTCCAAAATGACCACAATAGTTTGAGTCGATCTGTCAGCCTTTTTACCTCATATTTCCAATAGTTTAATCTTTCCCATTGTACAGCCTTTTATTTTCTTTTGCTGGTATTTGCCCTGGCTTCTCTCACTGATATTTTCATATTCTAATATTCAAAGATCTTTTCTTGCACTTGCCAGAATGCTACTAGAGAGCTATCTTGCAACCAGGCTCAGACTGCATGTCAGTATTCAGTTTTTTTCCTCAATCTACCTTCCGCTTCTCTCAGATTTGTTATGTCTGTGCTCTTGACGCACGTACGATGAGGGTTAAATAAGCAGCCTATCATATTTGCACTTTTGCCTATACGTCTGTTAAGTGTAGGATTCTGGTAATGCAATATTACTCTTAACAGTAGTAGCAGATACTACATTAGAGCTTATACTATGACTAGTTTTGATCCAGCCATTTTGAAATCAGGTATGGCCAGAAGAACCATGTTTAGTGTTGCACAGATAGACCAGGGCTCTCTGAGGACCCAAGGCTGAGACTGGAGATTCTTGGAGATACAGTTGTTCATTTAAGAAAAAGAGGCACGCCATTTTTATGGATTTATTATTATTCTTCAGGTGGGAAGAAGATGCCATCGTGAAAAAAAGCACATGGTCTTTGTTAACATAGGGCCAAAAAGGGTAGGCTCACTGTTAATAATCCCCACCCTTCACAATAAAAAATGAAGTCAGAATCCTAGTGGTGCTTCCATAGTAACCTCTTACTCAGGAAATTGGGAAATAAAGGCTAAGCACTTCAGCCTAAACTTTGCAATATTACCATAAAACTCTATTTTCTTGTAAGTAAAATGGAGAGAGTAACAGTATCTATCCTCATAGGATTACTGTGAAAAGCAAAAGTTAGAGAAGCCAAGCACATGGGAAGAATTCACTAAGTATTGGCTGCAATCATAAATGTTTCTCAACAAAATCTTCCAGTGATGAGGATTTATCTGTTGGTCGCCTGGGAAAGGAACAAAACGGAGACCTCAGTGTACAGTGTCTAGGTAACACTTGAGAAAAGAGGCCCTTTTAAGGCAGACTGGATGTGAGGCAAACGGGCCAAGCAGTAAGTCAGCTGTAATGAAATGCAGACCAAGGGAGCAGGTTTGGGCCTGAGGAGAGTGTCCATATTTAGGAGTGGAGCAACCTGGACTGGGTTTCTGGATTATAACTCAATCAAATAGGTTGAATACAGATTGCACATCTTGAGATTAAGTGAAATGCTCAGATTTATACAGCAGATCAGTGGCTAAACAGGATGGTGATTCAGCCCTGCTTTGTGAAGACCAGATCCGTTTATCAATCCCAGTAGGATTAAGAGAGTGGAGGCACAGTGGAGGCAATGCTCTTTATCCAGAAGAATGCCAAGATTCAATCTCTCTCTTAATAATGGAGTGAGGGGAAAATGCATTGAGTTGATCCTCTTTCAGGGCTGGCCCTGTATTCCCCTGCTTGGCAGGCAACCAGCCTCACAGGGCGTGGGTAGGAGAGAGGTAATAAAGCCACCCCTTGGGGACACTCCATCCAGTCCCTGAGCAATGATATGTGGAAAAGAGGATGATGGCAGAAGAGTTTACACTGTTCTCATACACCTGCACAAACCCCTGCTTATAATTTTAGCAACTGATCCAATTCTTTTTTCTTTAATTCTCTTTACGTATTTTTTTAAGTATTAAGTAACAAGCTCCTGTTTTGAAAATAATAACCCTATACTACCCTTACCATGCTTTGATACTCACATGTCTATATACTGTACATTATATTTACTTAAAAACATTATTATTTCTGTAAACTGGAGGTAGTGAAAGACCAATGCAGTTCCTGTCTGTCACTGTGGTTTCCCCTCATCTCTGCTGCTTCTAGTCTGTTCTTGATTCCTGCACTTCAGAGCCATCTGCCCTTCCTGACTGCTTGCCCTCAGACTTGAGGATCCTGACACAGAAGAAATAGATTCCCATGGCTGTTTAGCCAGTCCCTATGGTTTTTCAAGGTCAAAGCCCTATAATAAATCTAGAGATAGAGAGATGGAGAGAGAGAGAGATAAATACATAGATGATAGAGGGATAGAATTCTTTCTGATTCTGCTTCTTCTCCCCTCATCAAATCCTAAACACCTTTCGTGTCTTTTTATTTTGTATGTTATTGTCCACTTTATCAAATTCAGCTAAGCTTTTTGAGGACAAAAGTTTGCACAGAATATTGCTGAATACCTAGGATACTTACTAACACAATGCTGGCACATAGTTAACTCTGAACCAACCTGTCCTACTATTAACTGTGTGATGTTTTTTTCTTGATACATTTACGTGCACCGACTCCCAGTCAGGTCCTCCTAACCTTGTGGAACATTTCATCTTTTAAAAACAGGACGTGCCGGGGCACCTGGGTTGCTCAGTCAGTTGGGCATCTGACTTCGGCTCAGATAATGATCTCACGGTTTGTGAGTTCGAACCCTGCATTGGGCTCTCTGCTGTCAGCACAGAGCCTGTTTCGGATCCTCTGCCTCCTTCTCTCTCTGCCCCTGCTCTGCTCATACTCTCTCTTTCTCAAAAATAAATAAAAACATTTTTTAAAACTTACCAAATTGTACCTTAAAATATAAAAAAAAATAGTAGGTGTAGTAATAGTAGTAACTTGTACTATTAGTACTCACTAAAGGCCAGACACTCACATACATTACCTAATTGAAGCCTCCCCACAACGCGACGCAAGTCACAACTGGGCAGGCTAGCTTTCAAGTCTGTGTCGTTAACCACTATGCTATCCTGCCTTTCAATGCAATGATTTATTATATATAGATTTTACACTGTCTAAGATTACACTAACCAAAATTTCTAGTGAATGAAACTTCTATTTGTAGGATTTATCTTTTTGAGTAATATATGTGTCAGGGTCCCAACAGGAAACAGATGGCACACTCAAAATAGGATAACTGCAGAGGATGTTATTTACAAAGGGAGTGTTGACATAATGAAGGTGTCACAAGGGAACAAGGAATGATGCAATAACCAGTGCCTTAGTAGCAGCTGAGTCCTTATCACCCCCTGGATCCGTAGGAACTAGGGGAGAACAGTTTCTGGAGGTAAGAGGGAGAAAGAATTGCAAAGTGAGCCACAGTGAGAGGTCAAGGACACAGTCAGTTCAGGGCAATTTTGAGGCAAGGAACTAGAGAAAGAAATACTATGCCTTCTCTTTCTGCTTTCCAATCCCTTCTTGGGGCTTCTCCACTGGTGAAACCAAGTTGAAAGTCAGACAAGTGACAGGGGTCCATTGATGTGCGCTGTACAGAGCACCCTGGTAGAATCAGAGAGCAGGGTGGAAAAGGGTAAGGGGATTGAGGGCATACTGAAATCTTCTGGAATGGGTCCATTCTAAAATGTTACCAAATAAAAGGCATGGGGCAGCTCACATGCCCATCACCATCTTCCTCCCTGGGATATGAAATGTTTGCTTCCAAAGAAGACAAATTAAAACCTACAAATTGGGTAGCAGTACAGATTCTCTCTCTGCCAAACAATTAAGCTATGTCTAATGTATATAAACTTAAGTTTAACATTTCTCCTTGATCACAGATGAATCTCTGGATAATTTCCAAGACACTAGCACATGTTTGTGGTTCAGTTCTGCTCCGAGTTCATCCTGATGACAGCTGGTTTTTCCTATGGCTTAACTGTGTCTTTAAAAGCAAATCTCCAGATAACCATGTCACACAGAATAAAGAAAGCATTCCCTTTTTTTCCCTCACACTGCAACCCTTTGCTTTCTGACATTGGACACATGCCATGTATTTTGCATTAGCTCTGTGGCAAATGTCTAGTGTTACAATCCAAGCACCAGTGCTCATTAGCCTTTTTAGGAGCTTGGAGACCAGAGTTGGAAAGGTACAACTTGGAGAAATAATTTTCAGTGAGCAAGTAGCAATTTGCCAAGCAGAAAAAAAAAAGAAAGAAAGAAAGAAAGAAACTGAGGAGGGGTGAGGAGGAAACCCAGACAAAGTTGTCTGAGTTAATGAACCAGAGTCTGAACCCATGACAGCAAAGGAAAAATAAAAATAGTCAAAGAACTCCTGCACAGCACTTACTGTAAAGAATAAAAAAGGATGCAATGAGTGGGGTTCTGTGAGCTGTTTCTTATAAATTCACTGATGCTTAGCACCTATGTGGAAAGCAAAAGGACTAAGTGGCTGGGGAGTGAACCTGGACCATCCTGACAGATGGAGGGGAGGGCAGATCATCGGGAGTTCATGTCATGTTGAGAGAGGGCTGGGCGCCCAGCCTGGACACCAAAGCCTCTGCCCACTCTGGGCAGAAATACCTCCAACTGGAAGGATATGACACAGCTAATGCCAGTCTTTGTTGAAAGACCAGCCCATACCTGCTGTATTCTCACCCTCATTCAACACACACACACACACACACACACACACACACACACACATATATATATATATATATATATATATATATATATATATATAAAACCATGAATATCCCAGGCACATACACTTCATCCTCTATGACTTTACTTATGCCTTCCATGCAGGCACAAACATTATAAAAGTTTCATTCTACCAGAAGTCAAATTCTGCAGAATATTATATGAATGAAGGAATAACCAAGTCTGCTGGGGTTCTTTGTGTTTATCTGGCATGATAGAGCCTGAGGAATATTTAGGAAGAGTCTTGCCAAGGATCCACTATGATTCTAGTCACAAATGCCAATGTGTGGGTAATTTTTTTTCACACCACCAAGCAATAGTCAGACACCAGCAGAGTGTCCTAAAATTCAACTCAATTCTAACACTGTCTACCTGGAGATAGCATCAGATCCCAAAGGTTGGGGGCTCAGTCAGATTTATTGTTATAAACTGCAATGTTACATCCACAAAAGCAAGAAATAGCATTTTAAATTTTCTGTTTTTGAACGTTTATTTATTTTGGGGACAGAGAGAGACAGAGCGTGAACGGGGGAGGGGCAGAGAGAGAGGGAGACACAGAATCGGAAACAGGTTCCAGGCTCCGAGCCATCAGCCCAGAGCCTGACGCGGGGCTCGAACTCACGGACCGCGAGATCGTGACCTGGCTGAAGTCGGACACTTAACCGACTGCGCCACCCAGGCGCCCCAAGAAATAGCATTTTAATCACAGAGGGCTAGAGACAAACTGGAAACTTGTCTTATTCACTATTGGAGTTTTTCGTATTTTTTTTTAAATGTTTATTTATTTTTGAAGGAGAGAGAAACAGAGTGTGAGCGGGGGTGAAGCAGAGAAAGACACAGAGACATAAAATTCAAAGCAGGCTCCAGGCTCTGAGCTGCCAGCAGAGAGCCTGATGCGGGGCTCAAACTCACAAACCGCGAGAAACCAACTGAGCCACCCAGGCACCCCGAGTTTTTCCTATTCTTAAAAAGATATGCAATTCCAAAGTTTGCCCAATCTATTTAAGGAAACAAAAGGTTGATATAACAGTAAACTAGATGTGTCTGTCAGTATGAATAGTCTTTATGGGAATTATTAAAAAAAGAAAAAGATAATAAGTATACTCCCATGAACCAAGAAAGTGGATCTTTGCAGTTCTATAAATGAGAAACCTCATCAAAAATCTATGCGTGTTCTAAAAAAAATTTTTGTTTTGAATTAAAAATGAAAAGTCATGTATCCTCCCCCCTTCCTCCTCCCAGGGGCAGGGAAAGGAATTGTGAGCAGCATCAAGTTCTACAGTAACTTTAACAGATACTGCTGTCATTGTCTCCCTACTTGCCCTCTTATCAGATAGTGGCTAGCATGGTGTCAAGGTTTCACGTACAAACATTTCCTGACCTGTACACCATTCCCTAGGAGCTTTACTCTCTGATAAATAATCTAATAAACACATTTTGTGGAAAGGAGTTGATATATATACATTTCAATTCAGATTTGCTTAATAGGTAACTTTGTTTTTTCTAAAACTAACTTACTCTGGATTGATCATTACAAATTGTGGTGGCTCCATACTGGGTTCTTTTTAGTTGAGGAGGCCCTGTGTTTGCCAGGAGATTCTTGCCTATGTGGTTCTGGGTTGTGGTTGCTCACAGAAAAACATTCATGAGAGTTGGAAGGTAGGGTTGAAGGGGTAGCCATTTTTACAGTTGGGAGGTTGGCTACTGTGGCAATAGCTTCTAGTGCCATCCCTGATCTTCAGCTCACCTTGTTGGGGAAGAAGGGGGACAAGCCAGGCTTCAGCTCCTCCCTCTTCCACCACTTACCCTCTCTGACTTCAAGACCTGGGCTGGATACGTGTGCACTTTCATGGTAAAGGCACTGGCTTGCCCTGCAGTCATCCATGTGATGAAGATTAGAGATGGTGATGTTCAGACGTGGGTTCCACTTTGTCCTCATGGGTTCTAGCTTGGTCCTTGCAGATAGGAGTTTGTCATTGCTCTTCCTAACTTCATGTTCGACGTCCTTCTCCATTGCTGCCCAGCTGATGCATAGTCACGTCAGGCCCAGCACCTGGCATGAAGGGAATAGCCTTGCAGAGGCCACTCCCACCATTTCATAAGGCTTGATCGACCCTGACTGAGACACTAAGACACACTTAGATTTGATCATTAGAGGTATCATGATTCCTTCCAGTTTAAAAATAAACTCTGGGAAAATACTCAGTTCAAAGGTCACAGTTGTTTCTTGACTGCCAAGGTAACTCTTTCCCATCAAAGTGGAAGCAGAATGCAAGGAGCAGGTCATGTGCCCACACTGGCACCTTGCTGGTGCAAATTACAAGTATTGATAGTACACTGGGCCTCTTAGCATCAACATATCTACCCACTCTAGAGCATAAGGGATATTTGGATAAGCACACAGAGCCCTTAGGCACCTGGGCATATGGCCCACAACCCTCTCTAGAAACCTTCCTGCTGTCAGTTTTACTCTCTCTTCTTGTGCTATGTTGGTCTCAGCAGCTTGCCAGTAAAGAGGTCTTCTCTGGGGAACAGGAGCTCTGTTGTTCTCAGGGTGTGCCTTACTTACCTGGTCTTCCGCCTTATCCTTATTTTAAGGGAATTGGCATAAGAAGGGAGCTGGAGCACTCAATTCTACATTCACTCGTTTCCCTCCCATCTCTGCAGATCCTTCTACAAGCACAAGAAGCTTATGACCTTCCTTTTATTAGTGGAGAAAAGAACACTTCCGTTTCATTATACACTTCTCCTTCCCCTCTTACATTCTATGACTTCTATAAAAGCCCTATTATCTGAGTCAGCCAGCCTTGGTTCTTGTTAGAAGAAGGATGCTTTTGGAATTTAGAAAAACCCCTTCCCTCTCAATAAAGCCTTGCTCTGAAGACACTGTCTCATTGGAATATATAAAATGCCAATTTGAAACTAGAGTTGAACAATAACGCCTTTGTTCTAGGCTTCCCTGAAGCAAATAAATAAATAATTGCCTCTGAATCAATGTCATCTAGGTACTGGGGACAATATAGAAAAAAACTACATCAGTGTAATATCTCAATATTATTTTCTTTTAACATTTATTTATTTTTGAGACAGGGAGAGACAGAGTGTGAACAGGGGAGGGTCAGAGAGAGGGAGACACAGAATCTGAAACAGGCTCCAGGCTCTGAGCTGTCAGTACAGAGCCCGACGCGGGGCTAGAACTCACGGACTGCGAGATCATGACCTGAGCCGAAGTCGGCCGCTTAATTGACTGAGCCACCCAGGTGCCCCAATATTTATATTTCAATATTATTCTAGCATTATACCTTTCAAAATTTTAATTACTATATGTAATATCTAATAGTTTATAAAGATTATAGGTGAAAGTGAGGTAATGAATGCTTATATCCATAGATGCTTAAAATTGAAAAAGACCACAAGGTTGGGTGGTTAACTATACATGTTTCTGGTAGGCATTGTATTTGGTTATTCATGAAAGAGACTGGAAATGGAAAAGGATATAAAAAGATGGAAGTTTTATTTTGTTTTTTTTTCGGGTTATAAACAAAAGGAGGTAGATAGTCCAGGCTGATAAGGCCCTAGGAACTGAGCCTGTTTCTATCTTTTTGTGCTACCATAGTAAATGTGTCTCCTTCATCCTCAAGGTCATACCATCATTCTAAATACAGCTGGAGCTACCGCCAACACATCTGCATTTCAGGCGGGAAGCCAGAAGAGAGACAGGAAGGACAAAAAGACTTTGTCAAAAGTTCCATCCAATGATTGCTCCTTATCGATCACAGTTATCTGCAAGGGAAGCGGGGAAATGTAATTTTTCATCGCAAACAATAATCCCAGATCCTGTTAGTAAGAAAGAAGAGAAAGGATACTGGTTAAGCCTTGAGCTGTCACTGCCATAACACACTTCTACCAAATTGTCATCCAGCTTCTGGACGATCTTCTCCAGTGACAGAAAAATCTGCCGCAACCAAAAGCAAACCAATTTAATAGCAGACTGACTTTTTCCTATGTCTACCTGAAATCTGCCTTCGTGATACTCCTACCCAGTCACTAGTTCTGCCCTATGGCATTGATGAGAACAAATAGTCTTCCTCCTCTACATTTGCCCTTCAGATACCTAAAAACACATTTTTCCAAAACTTCCTATTGTTGCCTTGTTATTTTGTGTTGTTGTATTTGTTCTACCAGACTTCATCTGAAATAGTCTGGATTACTTCTGTTTCTGGATTTACCTCCCTCTGCAAGTTCCTCTTAAGGTAGGATCTCAAGGGTGAACACGATATGTTCAACCTATCAACCTATCAATAACTCCAGGTTATCTGGTTGTACCAGATCTAAGGAAGTGATTGGAATGATCACTTTCTTAGTTAATATATTGAGTGGCAATTAGATAGTCTGTATGGAAATAGTGGCATTAATCCAGAAGAATTTCCATAGAATTGGGATACATTTACTCTGTCTTTACATTTTAACATAAGTGGTCATTTAGTCTACTGAGCACAGAGCTAGCTACAAATACACAGACACGTACAAATGAACCATGCTCCACAGCTATAACCCAGTTAGATTACCAAGAATATAATTCTAGAGCTTAGAATGATAGTAATTTGAATAGGAAGGCCAGAAAAAACTCTCAGTCAGACTATTTTTACCTCCCACTCTGGCTTAGTCCTCCCTTCCCTAAGCCTGGACCAGACTCTCATTTTGCCATATGCTGCCTGGAGTTTGAGCAGTATGCTTATTTCTATATGACATGGGAATGGCACTCAAGAGGAACTAAGTGCCTTTGACTTACATGACTGAGTGAAAATTTGGAGGGAAAGAGCCCCCAGATGCAGATGGAAGAGGCACCATGTGGCTCAGCTGTAACTGCTGGAAGACTGGGTTTGCTGAGGAAGAAAGATGCTGACAATAGATGTCCACATAAAAACCGGGAATGTTGAACCTACCAATCTTTAGGTCCCACTGAAGTGGCAAAGTGGGATAATAGCCTCTACCATATGGCTGCCATTGATCATTCTTCCAGAAAAACCCAGCCAGTCCCACAAATCCAAGTCACCAGAGAGAACGGCAACTCTATCCACCTAAGCTCAGCTGTAGTCCCCTGGCCACCTGAGGGAGGCATTGGCATTGCTTGTTCACATTATATGGAAAGTGAAGTGTTCATCAAACCACTCAGAGACTTCATGAAGAAAGCCTCACCTATCAGGAAGCCAAACCCCAAATCCATGTGTTCAAAGTGTTGTACATTTAGCATGCCCCAGATGCTCAGAAGACATTCGAGTACGCCTGTCAAAGACATCTGCCTGTTGAGGCTATAATGCCTAATATGAGTTATCACTGGTTTCCCTGGCAGTTTTGCCCACAAAATCTTGGGATTTTGTATTGATCCCAAACCATTAAGTTCACTGCAAACAACATGAGCAAATTTGCATGCTAGAGTCCACACTAAGCACTTGGAATAAAATAAATAAGACACGGTCTCTGTCCTCAAGAAATTCACAGTTTAGTGGCAGTGAAAAGACAAGGAAGTAAAATTTGAATATGATAATGTTATTTTAATTTCAAATCAGAAAAGTACCTTAAGCCAAAAAAAAAAAAAAATTGTGTGTGCTGGGAGGGGGACAGAATTTACTGACAAGAAAACTAGATGTGCCTGGTTTCTGCCACAGATGGATGAATACAGGTGCTTAAACAATAATGTTCTGGATCCATTCTCCTATTTTGCCTTTATTCTCATACTTGATCTCTTCCCAAAATGTCAGTAATGACCCATCCACAGCTCCTGATTACCCCAGTCTTAGTACCCTCAGCCTTTGGAGGAGGAAAGGCTTCTTTACAAAAGATTCCAACAAATGTCCCGGGAAAGGGTTGTCATTGACTAGCTTAGTTCCATTCCCTGACCCTCTTCCACAAATGGGAAGGGGAGAGACTGCGCCACATGGTGGGGAGGAGTCCCTAAAGGAGAAGAGCTGTTCTACGACCAGAAAAAGAAATAGAAAACTTGACAGATTAAGGCAAGAGAGTATCTTCACACATGCAATCATATGGAATAAGAATCATGCAAGATAGAAACACAATCTTATGAGAAAAAACTAGAGTGCAGAGTATATGAGCCCTGGGATCAATGAGGCTGGATTCACACTATCAGTGCTGAGACCTAAGAAATGTTACATCAACTCTCAGCTTCAGTTTTCTCTGCTATAAAATGAGGATAATAAGTCTATCTGAATTACAGGGTCATCTGACCTTTAAATAGGCAATGCTATTTATTGACTTTAAATAGGCAATACACATAAAATCCTTAGCTTACAGCCTGAACAGAATAAGTGCTCAATACATCTCTATCATCATCACCATTGTTATTATTATTATTATTATGGTCATTATTTTAAGAGAATGGAAGAGACTAAGGACAGGAGGGGTAAGAGTTTAGGATAGGCCTGACATTTTGTGTTGATTAGGATTGGTATTGGAATTAATGGATTTAGGCTGGAACCAGGCTTTGTGCTACGGTTAGGGGATTCTAACTCACTGCGTGCCTCGCACTTTGATAACCTAGAGAACCATGAAATGTTCCCAATACAAGAGGCTGCATCAGAAAAGGCTTCAGGACCTCACCATGAGGCCAAAGGACAGGGCCCTGTGGTCTAGTGGCTGCTGGTACCTGGTGGTCCCCTGGCCCAACAGTCCACTTCCCACTCCATCCAAAATCTGCACGTTTTTCTGTCTCTGTTGTGAGAAGCTGGGTTCTGCCTATCTTAGTAAACTATTTGCCTGCCACTCACCTCTACTTACCTACCATCACTGGCACTAAATTTAATGGTCACTGTTGGATTCCTTTACTTATTCCATGTGCCCCTTACCAGTTTTGGTGACCTTTTTTCTTCCTACTGCCAGCACTTCTGGCTCTTCAGCGTACTGTCTCAAGCCACTGACACTGCTTTGTGCTTTCTTACAGAGAGCAGAAACTGCTCAGGAATTCATATTTCCCAGGGAAGCCCTTAGGTAGTGATAATGACAACTGGAACTACATTCCAGAGTCCCCTGTAGGTGGAGCTGGAGCCACCCATCTCAGTACTGTACCTTCCCTTTCCTGCTCCCCCTATTTGCCCACAGCATTCTTCTGGACTTGGCTGCCTTAATCAATCAGGGTCTACTTTGGGGAACTCAACCTAAGAAAATTGCTGGCCATCCTACCCCTGGGTAATGTTCAACAATTTGGACAGCTTTATATTCTGCCCTCTGTCACAGGGGTTTCTTAAGTAACCATAACCAAGAATTTATTGGAAGGTATAGATTCTGCCCAGAGAGGGAAAAAAAAATACACAAAATATTCCCCATTATTTCATAGGGTTCCTGAGCTCCCTAAAAGCCACCTATGGGTCTCAGTTTTTAAACATTTGACGTTGACACACAATTTAAGACAGGGAACAAAATGTAAACTACCAAAATGCCAGACAGATTAAGAAAACACAAACTTCGTGTTTTTTACTCTTCTCAGGGCCACATTAATTGTGTATTTTTTTAAAGCTTATTTATTTTGAGATAGAGAGTGAGGGAAGGGCAGAGGGACACAGGAAGAGACAGGATCCTGAGCAGACTCCCTGCTGTCAGTGCAGAGCCTGATGTAGGGCTTGATCCCCGAGATCAAGAGTCAGATGCTCAACCAACTGAGCCACCCGGACACCCCTACATTAATTTTATATTCTATCTCTTGTTTTGCTTTATTTTCTCTTAACAAGTTCATAATTGTACTGGATGTGTTTAATTTGACCCTCAGAGCACCTTTCCCCACCTTGTCTGTGCTTTAGGAACTGACTAGGTGGGCTGCCTTGCCTGCTGGCACTCCATTTGGCTAATAGGAATAACCATCAGGAGATTAGAGGGAAAAGGGAGAAGGAGATCTGAGGTTTCCTTTCTGTTTCCTCCTGCACAGTAACCTCAGACAGGCAGTCTCCTCTGACCCAAGCACAGAGCTCCACATCCTATGGCCCTCTTCACAGGACTTTCCTGCTCCACATTCTGGAAACTACTCCATTCCCTGTACCTTTAGGCTTAGAGTGGCAAAAGCTTACTAATTTTAAATTCCTGCGGTACCACACTATCCCATGTGGTTTCTCTCCACTAACACAACTTTGTAAATAACCTTTTATTAAATTCAGTTTAATTTACTCAATTTGAGTGCCAGCTGTTTCCTGATAATGGCCTTAATTGATGCATAATAAATCACCAAAAGGCAGTGACTACTTTTCCTTTTTGAGGCTGGACAGAGGTTAGAACTGGGATAGAGCTGGGGCGCCTGGGTGGCTCAGTGGGTTGAGGATCCGACTTCAGCTCAGGTCATAATCTCACAGCCTGTGATTTCAAACCCCACATCTCACGGTTTGTGAGTTCAAACCATGGTCTGTGAGTTCAAAGCCTGCTTCAGATTCTATGTCCCCCTCTCTCTCTGCCCTTCCCCCACTCTCACTCTGTCTTTCTGTCTCTCTCTCAAAAACAAATAAACATTTAAAAAAACTGGGCTAGAGCTCAATTAAAATTAGGATTGGGGGGCACCTGGGTGGCTTAGTCGATTAAGCATCTGACTCGATTTTGGCTCAGGTCATGGTCTCATGGGTTCATGGAATCAAGCCCCATGTTGGGCTCTGCACTGACAGTGTGGAGTCTGCTTGGGATTCTCTCTCTCCCTTTCTCTCTGCCCTTCCCCTGCTCCCTCTCTCTCTCTAAATAAATCAATGAATAAGCCTCTAAAAAAAAAAACGATTAGGGTTTGAAAAGGTGACACTGCATGATACATAGAAAAGTTAAGAGAGTAAATCTGGAGCATTCTTATCATAAAGAAAAACATTTTCCCCTTTTTTCCCATCTTTTCCTCTTTTTAAAATGTTTATTTATTTATTTTGAGAGAGAGACAGAGAGTGTGAGTGGGTCAGGGGCATTTGAGAGGGAGAGAGAGAATCCCATGCAGACACCATGCTGTCAGCACATAGATCCCGAGGCAGGGCTCGATCTCACAAACCGTGTTGAGATCGTGACCTGAGCCGAAATCAAGAGTCAGTGCTTAAAGGCTGAGCCACCCAGGCACCCCTTTTATTTCTTTTAATTGTATCTTTATGAGAAGATGGATGTCAGCTGAACCTGTTATGGTCATCATTTCATAATGTATATAAATCAAATCATCAGAATGTATGCCTTAGATTATACAGTGATATATGCCAATTATTTCTCAGTAAAACTAGAGGAAAGAAGATTAGAGTTGAAGAGATAACAGCTATAAAGATGTGCCATCTTGCTCTTTGTTCTCAGCTGGAAATTTAAAGTTCAGACATCAGCCGGGGTGAATTTTGTCTTCTCCTGTTAGCTACTAGAGTCACAAGAATATTGCATGCTTAACACATGAGTAGTTATTTGTTGAAACCTAAAAATACACGCCAGACATTGACAACCAAATATTAAAATGAAGAATGTGAAATAGCTCCATAATTTTTATATTGACTTCATGTTGAAAGAGTAACATTTTGGATATATTAGGTTTAGTATAATATATTATTAAAATTAATTTCAGTTATTTATTTTTGCTGTTTTGGGGGTTTTTTTTGTTTTCATTTTTTTTTTTTACTTATGTATTTTGTTTGAGAGAGAGAGAGCAAGTGGGGGAGGGACAGAGAGAGAAGGCGAGAAAACTCCCAAGCAGGCTCCATGCTGACAGACACAAGGCTTGATCCCATGACCCTGGGATCATGACCTGAGCCGAAATAGAGAGTCGAATGCTTAACTGACTGAGCCACCCAGAAGCACCTATTTTTACTCTTCTTAACCTGACTACTAGAAAATCTTAAATGGTGTATGTGTCTCATACTGTATTTCTACCCGACAATACTGCTATACTGTTATCACCTAGTTATGTTTCTCTCTCTCTCTCTCTCTCTCTCTCTCTCATTGCATAAATTTTAGTTCCTTACATTTGGTTACTCTTCATAATGTCCTTCCCTAAGTTCCCTACTACATGTTCACCATTCCACAAGTCTCCTTCTATAATATTCTCTGTCACTCTTAGTGTCCTCTATTTTAACATCACTGCTTTGATGCAAAATACGTGGTCCATTGAAAACACAGAAAGCCAAAAGTATAATGACACCCAGTCTATAATCACTCCTGTTTGGAACACACGCTCTGCTTCTAATTTACATTTTTCATATTCTCTTGCAGCACTGAGAAAGTAAGAAATGCTAATTCTTTTAAAGTGCATGTAGCCATTCAAAGTGATAGGAATTTTCACAGGCATTCTATTGAAGGGTGAGCAGATTTTGGCAAGATGGCTACACTCACAAATTATGTTCATGTAAAAATATCTCATTTTTAGTGAGAAAACGACATACTGATTTCATACTCTTTTATAATGTAAGAAATGTATTCATGGTATCTTGATAATAAAACTGAGCATCAAATAATTGTTACACACATTTGCGGCAGTTATCTTAGTGCTAGAAATACTAACCCTCACACACAGCCTTGCTAAAACTATGCCATATGATGTGACATGAACTTCCAAGCAGAAGGTCTGCCCTAGCCCCTGTAGCTCAGCAGGGTGAATCTGTTACCTTCAACATGATGGAAAAAAATACATACAACCACACTAGGCTATTTTTATGAGAATACTAAGATTTTCTTTTGATACCAATGAATTACACAGAACTCTCGGTGGCAAATAACCCAAATCTAACAGGCCTTGGTGGAAAAAGGGACTTTATTACTTATAATGAAAAAGCATTCCACTGAAGTCATATAAAATCTGTTTCTTGCTATCTCTCAGTTCTTTCTTTGGTATTACCTTAGCTTTCAGAAAACCTCTTTCCATGTGTTGACAAAGATGGTGACAAGTCAATCAACACATATAGTCTACAGCTTAGCAACACAATCAGAAAGGAATCATCTCTTTCTGGAAAGCTCCGAGAAGCCTCAGACCAGACTCTCACTGGGCAGAGCCCTACCCTTGAGCTAATCAATCACTGTGACCCTGGTTGACCAGGCTGGGATGACGAGTCCGACTCTTGAAAAGGAAGGAAAAATTATTCTTGAGAATGTGGAAGTAACATTTCCCAAGTAACAAGCGGGACAGTATCAGCAGAGTAAGGGATATCAGACCTGCCAAATTATCAGATGTGCATAACAACAAGGAGATAAGCAAATGAGAAGCTAACATGGAAAATAAAGCCCTCTTTCTTTTAACCCAAATTGCTTATGATACTTCATAGGCCAAAATTCTTCAATTCTGTTTAGCCATTTTTACAGAGACAGAGAGAGAGAGAGAGAGAGAGAGAGAGAGAGAGAGAGAGATTTTATCAGTGAAAGTTTGAGAAAGGGTGTTCTTTCCTTAACCATTAAGACTAGACTTGATTCTGAATAAGAAATGGGGGGGGGGGGAGGGGTCGAAAGAGGTGCTCTAAATGTATCCTGGAGAATCCTGATGAGTAGGAGTAGAGGATGTTAACATTTTCAAATCTAAAATTTTAGGTTCAACCCAGTTGTGTCACTCAACCTGATTTCTGTTTGATACTTTGCTAACTTGATGATCTATCTTTGTCTAGCAGCACAGAAGCAATCCTGGACCCGGAATGCTGACTGTGTTCAGATTATTGTCAATCTACAAATAGGCTCTTAATGTTTGCTGTGGGACTGACACAATGCTCAGTGCTCTGAGCGATGCTAAAAATGTCTTAGACATAATCGTTACCTTTAAAGAGCTCACCTTCTGGGGCGCCTGGGTGGCTCAGTTGGTTGAGTCCGACTTCGGCTCAGGTCATGATCTTGTGGTTCATGAATTTGAGCTCCGTGTAAAGGTCTCTGCTGTCAGCACAGAGCCTGCTTCGGATCCTCTGTCCCCTATCTTTCTGCCCCTCCACCTCATCTCTCAAAAATAAATAAACATTTAAAAAGCACACCTTTAAAGTGCAGAAATAAAGCTAACGTGCTTGAAACAAAACTGGACAGTCTTGAGCGATGACAAAACAGGGCTAAGTGTAACTGCCACAGGCCACTGCTCTGGAAACTCAGGGCAGAAGAAAATCAGTGGTAGTTATAACATGAGAGTTAAGAGGCCACTACTTTCTGCACTTGATCAGGAAAGAGTGAAGAGGAATGGCTAAATTATTAAATTCTGACTTCCTATTATTTAGCACTTTATTTCCTAATTGTTTACAAGAAGTGCATAAACACTTTTCTAAGCATTCTCTTTGTTTTTAGATTATTTCTATGCCCTTGAGCCTGTTAAACATTTAAATACAAGATAAAGTGAGGTGCAAAGAAACAAAGAATCGAAGATAAAAATCTTCAAGCAGATTGTTGACATGTAAACAAATTTTTTTCTTAGAGTCATAGTCAATTCACTAATTTTCATTTAAAAAAAATTACATCTGCAATAGCTGATGTAAGCAAAGGGTGGGCTTTTGGTATATATTTATTGCATACAAAATTTAAAAAAGTCGTTCTGTAAGAAGTCATCACACCGGTTAGAATTTGGTGGGTATATTGTGTATGTTATCTCTTTCATTGGCTGAAGCATGCGTCTGTTAGGGTTGCTCCTAGGTCAGGTCATTTGTCTCTGGTCTCTGGAGCTGCGGAAGGTCCAACCTGTTATTGATCCATGTACTAGGCTGGTATTCTCTACAATGATTGGCAGTCTGGAAATCTTCAGTGGGATGTACATAATGTGTAAAGCTTATAAAGGTAATTTGCTAACTAGCAAAACTGTATTACTGTTTTGAAGACAATAATTGTGAAGAATCACAAAAGCTACTCTTTACCCTTAATTGCATTTCTACCTGATTGCTGAAGATGATAAGGAACCTCGGAATGTGCTAATTAATATGTCATAGACATATTAACAGCCAGAAATATGAGTCTTGATGTTCTTTTACTTTTAACCTGTCATAATAACTTTTTTAAAGTCCTTTCTTAATTTATTATATCAAATGCAAATAAATGTTGCTCAAGGTTAAAATAATTTTATGCTGACAGAAATCAGATACTATGCATTATTTGATATAGAGCCTAATATTATATAGTATACAGCAGCTTGCACTTATTTCTATTTAAAGCAGCACTAAGTGACTAGTAATATCATATGATTTATATTTTCGTATGTATAGTAGGAAACCTACAATTTTATATACTTAAGGCTTAAGTATGGGTTACAAACTACAAATGTTCTCCATTAAGAATCATATTTTATTAACAAAATAAATATTTCTGTCTTATTCTTAAAGATGCACATTAGTTTTAAATCTAATCTCTTGCCCACAGAATTGATGTAGTTTCATTTTTATTTAATAAGAAGTTTCTTTAAGAAAATCTATCATTATCTTTTGAGTGTTCTGCTGTATTCTGATAAGCAGATATTTAAGCTTTGAGTATTATTTAGCCAAGTCTGCTGCCTGCTCATTTCTTCTATTCATGGCTCCCCCTAAAAATGCATAAAGAGATGATTTTTTGGTTTTATAAATGCCAGCCCCCAACACTGAGGTTAAAGAATGAACTTGGCTCTTTTCAGGCTACTAAGAGCTCTAACTTGCCTTTTGAATCCAAGCAGTTCTCAAATATTTTTGAACACAGTCAGATTTAAATTGGGCAGAACTCAACTGATCCAGTACTGAACTCAGTTGCACATGCCAGTAGTGAAAGAACAGCATGAAAAAGAATTTGAAAGGAGCTCATACAAATTATGTATCATTTACTTTTTAAAACAAGGGTCACAAACCTGTGATCTGTAGACCCCCCCTGGCTCACCAACTGCTTTTGTAAATAGTTTTGTGGGTTTTTTTTTTTTTCATTTTACCACAGCCATGCCTATTTGTCTACATATTGTCTGTGGTGGCTTTTGTGCCACATCAAAGTTGAGTAGTGGTGATAATCTCCTTACAGTCTGCAGAGCCTTCAACCTTTGCTATCAAGCTTTTTACAGGAAAAAAAAAAGTGCATATCCCTGGTTTAAAACAAGTGCAGTAGTATGTATATACACTGATATTATATGAATAGTAATTTTCTATGAACTTAATACTAACTAATTAACTTTATAAAGCATATCTTGATAGTAGTTTCAAGATACTTCTCAGCCAGACCATTGCCAATGAGCTGTCATAATAGAAGCAAAGTATAGGAGCACTGTGAATATGTCTGCTTTGAGAAGTTTCATATGGGTGGAAGAGTAGAGCATATATATCTTAAAACTTCATTTGGAAAAATGTAGAAGGATTACGCTGAATGATTAGCTATGCAAGAATTAAATGGTGATGATATAATGGCAATTTATAACTACAAAGCAAAAATAGCCACTGAAAGCCATCACTAAGGCATTATTGATGCTACCCTACTAATATGTAAGAGATCATCCCAATGACACATGTGTCTGTGCCCAGAAGCTTTCCAACAAGGCTTTGAGTAGAGTCCTGAATTCTGGGTCTCAGTAAACATACTAGCGAGGCAGTAGTTTTAAATTAAGAGGAGATGTTGGTAACCCTTATTAACATTCTGGTTTGGTTACCGGTAGGTGACCATTAGTCATCTGTGAAAGACGAAGTCTTTAAAATTATGAATTAGTTGCCTCTAAAGATGCAAAAAGTCTTGTCCGTGTCCATAGTTCCTAAATTGTGTACCAGTATCTCAATCAAGGCAGCTTGACTTACTAGGCCCTGATGAGGGAGCATAAGGCAAGCTGACAGGCCACAAACACCGCCCCCCCCCCCAACCAGGTGGGATATGTGCGATATTCCTCCGGCTGCCCAAGAACAAAGGAAAGGGGAAAAGCAAAGGGTTAACTGATAGAGATGATAGTCCTGCAGGACCTAAGTTTCCATCACCCCTCCATAGTGATGTGGGAAACAAAGGCAGAAGGAAATGGCAGATAGAACTAAATTTCCTCAAGACCTGCAGTCCACTGACAAATACTTGAGGCTGACAGACTAAAATGTTTCTCCTGGAACTCCTTACTGTCTTAATGTTAATGCTTTTCTAGAGGGAAAAACAACTTTAGTTTGACAATAGCCAGGCCTCCAACATCCTGTAAGTCTTTAGTATATGAAAAGCTCACTGGAAACTTTCCTTGGACTTTACCTCCCCCCAACTCCATAGTATAAAACCAGTCTCTCCTCATGATCCCCAGGGACAGCTCTTCCTCCCCACCGGTCCTGTCCCCATGCTTCAATAAAATCACCTTTTTTGCACCAAAGACATCTTCAAGAATTCTTTCTTGGTCATTGGCTCCAGACCCCACGAATCCCACAGTCACCCCAAAAAACCTCATCAGCCTCGAGCAGGCTAGTTGGCTAAATTTAATAGCATATTTGAGGAAGCACTACAATAAATCACCTTTATTACAGAGATATAGAAGACTATTCCATACTACTCCTCTGTGATTCTCAGTCATCCCTATCTATCAAGCCAAGACCTAAATGGAGAGAACAGTCCAAGACCTGGAATGAACCACAGCCACACTCCCAGCACATTTTCTTTTATCATGTTTCTTTGTAGTATGAACTCAGAAGAGATAACATCTCCACAAGCCCAGAATGCAAAAGTTATAAGGTTGTTTGATCCTGCCACAGGATGAGTATTCGCAGCCAAAGAAAAAGTGCTCTCCTCAACCACAAGTCTCCTGACTCAAGGCTTACTGCTTTTTCTGCTACCAGTGGCACAGCCTTCTGGATGGCTTGATTGCTCAGCACCCAGAACACAATACTAGCTCTGAATTCTAGCAGGGAACACTTTGCCACCCCATTCTCTCTATCTACCACTGTTTCACCTTCCCATTTCATTAAATTCAAACTGCTCCAGAATCCAGCGAGACTTGGTCTATAAGCATTTTTCGGAAACTCAGCTACAGTCTTCTTTGTCCTGACACACTGTGGGCTTTATATTTTATGCATCAACTAAAATTATACATACTTTTGGATTTATTTTCTTACAGAAATTTGGAGAATTTTTATTTATTTTTTATGTTTTTATTTTTTTAATTTTTTTTAATGTTTATTTATTTTTGAGACAATGTGAGAGACAGAGTGCAAGCAGCGGAGGGACAGACAGAGGGAGACACAGAATCCGAAGTGGGCTCCAGGCTCTGAGCTGTCAGTCCAGAACCTGACTCAGGGCTCAAACTCATGAACCATGAGATCATGACCTGAGCCGAAGTCGGAAGCTCAACCGACTGAGCCACTCAGGCGCCTCTGGAGAATTTTTAAACTGCCATGCATTATTTTTTCATTTGGTTTCAGTTCTTCTTTGAAATGGACTCTTTTTCTTAAATCCTTTGGTTGATTGTCCCATGGCAAAAGAATCTTTGTCTTGCACATTCTCTAATGAAGGTTATCTAGAAGGGGTGATGTGCATTCCACTGTCTTCAGATGGAGTGCTGCAGACAGATGGAGGGTGCTCAGGGGAAGAAGAGAAATGAGAAGCTGGATCACACTGTGTATTTCATTAGTATTTTGTAGAAAGATTATGGTTCAGTGGGTTGAGAGTATCACATACATCTATTTCCTAAATGGTGAATAAATTCAAAGACTGTGCTTAAACTAACTTCAATTTTATAAATGTAATTTGAAAACCTTCAATGTGCACATGGTGGCATATACTTGCACTGCCCTGGATCGAATACATGAAGCAGTAATTCATTCGTTGGAGGCAGCACAGGGTGGTGAACAGAGCACTGGCCTGCTAGATAGAGCACCAGAACTCTCAAGCATGCCTGCCACCAGCTGGCTTTAGGACCCTCAGCAAGTTGCTTGACTCACCTTGGACTCAGAGTCCCCGTCTTTAAAATGAGATAACTGATTAGCGATAACCACAATACTCTTTCCAGCACTAACATTGTATAAATCTGCAAATTATCTAAAAGTCTTTGCCCTGAAAGAAATCCAGACCCGACCAAAACAAAACTAGGCAGTGCCTGTTGCTAATATTCCCAGAATTACTGAAATGATTCCAGGGAGTCTGAGAAGGTAATGAAATTTGTTTCAGTCTAGTGAGAGTCAATTTGAGCCTACTGAGTAGGTTAGTATAAATGAGTACTCACCTTGGGAATACAAGTAGCCAATTTGATACTGAAGCCACATAACTGGGAAGGGAAATCACTTTTGTTTAAAGCTTGTATTTCAGAAACCAGAAAATTATTTTAGTAAGATGATCACCTGAATTTCTACTACACATACGTTCTCAGGGCACCTGGGTGGCTCAGTCGGTTAAGTGTCTGACTTTGGCTCAGGTCATGATCTCACGGTTTGTGGGTTTGAGGTCCACGTCGGGCTTTGTGCTGACATCTCAGAGCCTGGAGCCTGCTTCAGATTCTGTGTCTCCCTCTCTCTCTACCCATCCCCCTACCCTGTTCATGCTCTGTCTCTCTGTCTCTCTCGAAAATAAACATTAAAAAAATGCAAAAAAAGAATCCTTGTACATTCTTAAATCAGAGTCTATATTCTTTCAGTTGTCCATGTACTATAGATGTATGAAGAGGATCTGGTAACAAAGGGGTGACTGGTCAAACCAGTAAATAGCAGACACTCCATAGATATCTTTTGGTAAGGTGACTAATGCCATCACTTTACAAATTTTGCTACAATTATTAAATTTTTGATCAGCATCTTTTATTTTCATTCTTATTGTTTGGTTATGAGATGCCCATAAACTCCAGTGCTGGTTTTGATACCATTCAAGAACAAAGCTACAGAAAATTTATTCTTGTATTTGTTTATTCATCCAAAAGAACACATTGTTGAAATGTGCCAGTCTATGCATCTGGTAAGACAAGTAGAAAAATCTCTCTTTTCCACCATGAAACAGAGGTGTATCAAATGACAGCAATGTTATCAGTGTTATAATAAAGATATACAAGAGGTTGATTAACAACCGAGGAGGATGCATTTGATTCTTTTTGGTGTGGGCAGGAGGGCTTTACAGAGGAGGTGCCACTTAGTGTTAGAGTGTCAGGGATTCTACACAAAGGAAATAGCATTTACAAAGGCGAAGAGGGAATTCCTGTAAGTAAGGCACCGTTAAAGAACTGTTTGCATTTAACATCGCTGAAGCACAGGGACAATTGTGGTGCCAACCGTGAGAGATTATCCTGGGCAAGAAAAGTCTCAGTCAGGAAGGTTTTATAGACTATGCTAAGGAATTCAGATCCCATCTATCAAAAGGGAAAAGATTACATCATCCAGTATGCAGTTTAGAAAGAATGTGGAGGGAAGATGTGGAAAACAGATTGCAAGTGAGACAGCTGAAGAGATTACTTTACTTTATGCCATGTTTATAAAACCAAAAGAAACATTCTTTTTCCTGTAGAAAATGACTATGGAAGGAGCATTGTCTTTTACTCCATTCTGCCTGAATAAAAAAAGTTACAGCCACAGGATTGGTTGAAGCCCACTTGCTACTATTGATTTTACCCCTCAAGGATCCTTCCTGGGCTGTCTTCATCACAAAGGATGCCCTGGGGGTTTAATGACTCCTATATTGGCCAAAGTCTCCATCTGAGGGGAGAGAAGAGAGCGGACATACTGCATTTTGACTCTTGGAGCTGAGATTTGGAAAGAATAAAGAGAAGATAAGTAAGAATGAACCCGTTAAGACAGGAGTCAACTAAGCATCTCTCCCCAGTGCGCACTCACTCAGTTGCTTTCCATAAGAGGAAAGGCTATTTTAATTCCTCACGCTGTCCACTGAATAGTGGAAATAGGCTTGAAACTAATAGCTAGATGACACTGAACATGATCTGTAGAATATTTTCTATCTCCATTTGGTAGAGAGATTCTTGTGTTTGACTATAAAAGTAAATTTTTCTGCATTTAAAGATTTATCTTTTGGTCTTGGTAATATAAAGTTCTAAGCATAGAAGCAGGCCCTCTATCTAATGGCATATACTTTTTATTGTAGTAAAATATGCATAATGTAAAATTTACCATTTTTAACTATTTTTAAGCATTCAGTTCATTGGTTTAAGTACATTGATATTGCTGTGCAACCATCATCACCTCCATCTCCAGAACTTTTTTGTCTTCCCAATCTGAAACTCTAAACTCTCCATTCTTCCCTCTCCCACAGCCCTAACAACCACCATTCCATTTTCTACCTTTATGACTTTGACTACTCCAGGTATCTCGTATAAATGGAATCATGCAATAGTCATCCTTTTGTGCCTGGGTTATCTCATTTGACATAATGTCTTCAAGGTTCATCCATGTTGCCCCATGTGTTAGAATTTCATCCTTTTTTATGACTGAAGGACTTTTCATTATACGTGATTGCAATATAGCCACATTTGGTTATCCATTCATTAGTTAATAGACTCTTGGGTTGTTTATACCTTTTGGCTATTGTGAATAAAGCTGTTGCAAACATTGATGTAAATAAGTATTCAAGTATTCAAGTCTCTACCTTCTCTTCTTCAAAGCTTTCTAATTCACTTAAGTGGAATTTCTGGATCATATAGTAATCCTACACTTACTTTTTTTTTTCCACACTTACTGTTTTTTTTCCAACTTACTGTTTTCCACAATAGTTGTTTCCACAGTACATTGCCACCAGCAATGCACAAAAGTTCTAATTTCTCCACATCTTGTCAACAACGTGTTATTTTTCTCTGTGTGTGTGTGTCTATTTGTGTGTGTGTGTGTGTGTGTGTGTGTGTGTGTGTGTTTAAATAGCCATCCTAATAGGTGTGAAGTGTTATCTCACTGTGGTTTTGATTTGCATTTCCTTAGATATTCTGCATCTTATCGTGTGCTTTTGGGCCATCTGTATATCTTCTTTGGATAAGTGTCTATTCAAGTACTTTGCCCATTTTAAAATAGGGTGATCTGGGGGGTTTTGTTGTTGTTGTTGTTGTTGTTGTTGTTATTGAGTTGTAGGAATTCTTTGAATATTCTGAATATTAAGCCCTTATCAGATATATGATTTACAAGTATTTTCTCCCATGCCTTTTCATTCTGTTGATAGTGTCCGATAATGCACAAAAGTTTTTAATTTTGATTAAGTTCAGTTTCTCTATTTTTCTCTCTTTTTGCTTATGCTTTGATGTTATATCCAAGAAATCATTGCCAAATCCAAAATCATGAAGCTTCCCCCTATGTTTCCTTCTAAGAGTTTTATAATTTAATTCCTACATTTAGGCCTTTGACATATTTTTAGGTAATTTTTGTATATGGTGTAAGATAGGAGTCCAATTTCACTCTTTTGTATGTAGATATCCGCTTTTCCTAACACCATTCGTTGAAAAGACTCTCCTTTCTTCATTGAATGGTCTTGGCACCCTTGTCAAAAATCTCTGACATATACTTTTAAATGACTCTTAACTTGAGGAAAGTAGGAGGGCAACAATATTACTTTTGCTTAGTTTATGCCTAACAATAAGAAAGTAAATATGTCTCTCTTAGCTGTGGCCCACTTCCTCAAAAATGTGGAGCACTCATTGCTAGGAAGTAGAAAAGAGAGGATGGAATGATGGGAGAAATGTTATTTGTCGTAAGATGTCATTTGTTCTAATAAAAGAGTAAAATCCATAGCAGAAGAATAAGGCTACTTCACACAGCCCCACCTCATTCTATTCATTACCAGTTTGTTCCCTAGCTATGACTACTGTCTTCGATCCCATCTTCTGCTCTGGAAAATGGGGTTAAGTTTGTTATCCCACAGGATTAGTGGGGATAAATGTTCCTAGCTATTCCGTAAAAAAACAAAAGGCCCCTCAAATTTGATATCATTGTTGTTGATTTATTGATGGTCTATGTAAATTGTACTATCTCTTTCATTATGCTTCTATTTCCTTACTTAAAAATCAGAAACAATAATACTACCTTCTCAATAGTGTGTACCGTGTAACTACCTGTTTGACAAATATTAAAATGCCTCTTTCATATGTGACTTGAAGAAGCATGTCTCCTGCCACTCTATTTCAATTGCAGTAATATTTATTGAGAATTTACTTTATGCCAGACATGGTGATAGTTGGGTGAAATCCCAAGCTGAAAAAGTTAAAGTGTCTGCAAATTATACCTGTAGTGTAATTTAATCCCTTTAACTTCTAAAAAAAAGTTTTACTGGCTTTTACTGCATAAATAAATACTTTCACTATCTTCAAATTTTATAAAGAAAACCATCATGTGTATTTATGGATATATGCAGATATGCCCTTTTAATCAATTGTGGTTGATTTCAAACTTTGAATTCTGAACAGTTGTACCAATTCAAGTATTTTTAAATTTGTAGCTTTTAAATAAACGGATACCTGCATATTGGAACTAGTTGTGTTTACTTTTTCTCTTCTGACAAAACACAAGGTTCACTGATTTCTCTGTATTAGATATACGAAAATGTATTCTGTAAACTTAAAAAAAAGTTTGAATTAACAACAATGAAAGTTTATTTCCACTTACATAAAATTTTTTTTCTTAAAATAGACTGTGAGAGAAGATTCCTTTCCTGAGATTTACTTTGAAATCAATCAAAAGGAGTATAAAATCTAATGCTCTTCACAGAGAACAATGTGACATTGACAGCTGAACTGTATTTTTCCAAAGATTTTTTATAAACAATACAGATTTGGTGCTGTTTGTCTCTTGCAACTTGGGAAATCAGTTTTTAACCTGGGAATTCTTTCTAAATACCAGAGACTAGCAACCATTGTTCTAGTAGCCTAAGAAAGGACATAAAAGCATGGCATTTTTTATTACTTTTATATCCTTCACCTATCTGACTTCCTTCTTCAGGATAGACTCTATTTTTGAGAAATCTTCCTGACCCAGAATAATAGCCTTTGCCTGAAGACCAAGTATTTAATCTTTCTTCCACTTCTTTGACATTTATGCATTCATATGCCTTTACTTTCATTTCTTTATGTCTTTCTCCCTCACTAGACCAGAATCTTGTATTTATTTTTCATAGCCTCTGGCACACAGTAGGTACTTGATGTGCTTCCTAATGGTCCTCTTCTTCTGGGAGGTACCAACTGAGATAGAAGGGGGAGAGGTAAGGCAAAGAGTAGCTAACAGAGCATGAAGATATAAACATAGGTCCATTTATTCATTCAAGTGATATTTATTATGCATGATTTTTTTAGTGTGTCAGACACTGTTCAAGGAATTGGGAATATATCAGGGAACAGAAAAACAATGTCTCCACTGTCGTGAGTTTACACTTTCATGGGGAAAGATGAACTGCAAAATATGCATGTAGTTATGTACACATACACACACATTTCAAGTGCTGATGAGTGCTGGGATGAGATCTATAGAGAGATAAAATATTGTCGATGGCTGCTTTTTATATAAGGCACATGGAGGCTTGACTGAGGGCAGCAAGAGAAGAAGCTAAAAGACCACTTAGGAGGCTACTGTACCAGGAGGCTGTCGTCCAATGAGATGCATCAGATTGGAGCACTGGAGGTGATAAGAAGGGATCATATTCTGTGTGTAATTTGAGGGTAAATTTAACAGGATTTGCTTATTGGATGTGAGACGTGAGAATAAAGTCAGAGTTGACATTAGGATTTTTGGCCTGAGCACCTGGAAGGATGGAATTTCCATTTACTAAGATAGTGAAGCTCAGGGAAGAAGCTGGTGTGGGGAACAGAATGAGGATTTCTGGTTATGGACTGAACTGTGTCCCTCCAAAATATGTTGAAGCACTAACTCTCAGTATCTCAGAATGTGACTGTATTTGGAGATAGGGACTTTTAGGAGGCAATTAAGATTAATTAGGTCATAAGGATGAGGCCCTAATCCAATCTGACTGGTATCCTTCAAGGAAGAAAAGGAAGACACACCAGGGATAAACACACAGAGAAAAAGGTCCTGTGGAAACATAACACAAAGACATCTATCTATAAACCAAGGAGAAAACCAAACCTGAGAAAACCAAAGCTGACAACACCTTAATCTTGCAATTCCAGTCTCCGGAACTGTAAGAAAATACATTTCTATTGCATAGGCCACCTAGGCTATGGAATTTTGTGTTAAGCCCTGGAGACTAATGCATCTGGATTTACTGCCTCTACTCACCACTTACAATTATTTAGAGGCTAAATGAATTCTGATGTTACCATATTTGTTCACTTGTTTAGTATTTGTTCACATGTGCTTGCCTAACTGCCTGGGAGGGTCACCCCTATCTATGACATGCCACAGGAAGGGCACAGAGATACAAAAGCTTCATCTTATCAAGGTATCTTCTTCACCAGATAACATGTATTTTCTCTTTTCCTTGTTTTTAAATGTTTTTATTTATTTTTGAGAGAGAGAGAGAGAGAGAGAGAGAGAGAATGAGCAGGTGAGGGGCAGAGAGAGAGGGAGACACAGAATCTGAAGCAGGTCCCAGGCTCTGAGCTGTCAGCACAGCCCTATGCAGGGCTCAAATGCACAGACCAAGAGAAGATGACCTCAGCCAAAGTCATGATCTTAAATGACTGAGCCACCCAGGCACCCTGCTCTTTTCCTTTTGAATGAACTGGCTTTGATTTCTTGCTTCTCAATTTGGTAATCATTTGCCATTGTCTTCACAGGGTATAGTTTTACAAAAGCATCACACATTTCCCCCCATTGCATTCTTTCAGATAGGTTGCCACAAAGTGTTAACACTGAATTCTGGACATTAGCACAAATACTTGGTAAACTTTTAAATCTCTGATTAAATGTCAAAGCTATTGCTTGCCTATTGTATTCTTAGTTATCTCCTGGTAAACACACACACACACACACACACACACACACACACACACATTCACACACACTGGTTTTGATTCTTCTTTCTTGTATCATAATTTGAACTCATATTGGCTTCAGTATTTCTGGCCCTTCAGAGGAGTGTAAATTATATCAGAGGTTGTAAATTGTATTGGAGATAGACACAGGAGGCAAGAATAGGACGACACTATTAATTTGCTACCAAAGTAATTCAGTTCTCCACCTAACTTAGCTTGTGCAAACCTGGCTTAAAGACCTGGTTTTTAGCAGCACCGTCAAGGCCATTCCTAGAAACTGGAGCATTTGCTAACCCAGACGTAATGGCTTCATCCCATGTGCCTCTTTCAGTATTGCATTCCAGAGGGTGCATAATTGCTTTGGTGAAATATTGCAAAATGATCTTATAGTGTGATTAAAATATTTTCACAACTGTTGTCAAGGGAACAGTGTAAATAGATTTTTTCATGTAATCAACTAGATAACCCTGAAGCTTAATGATGTGTCCCTGGCTTAGAGTAGGTTAGCATGAAATTTAATTTGTGGTAATCTGCCCCAGACCAATGGAGGACAAACTAACCTCTAACTGGGATTTACCCAGTTTACAGCACATATAACTCAAGGGTGGCATCTCTAGAATGATGCCTCCCTCTGCAAGGAGGCAGAGGAGGCTGTGTTTTGCCATGAGAAATCATTCACCAAATTTTGTCAATTCTCCCTCTGTTATAACTCTCTCATTCACAGCTTCACCTTACCATCACTGTCACCTACTTGAGACGCTTGTCACTTTAACTGTGGGTGAGGAAATAGCCTGCATCTTGGTTTACCTACATCTCTCTGCAGTTCCTTTTATTCCACCAGAGGAATCTTCCTAAAGTATGTATTTTTTTCATGAGATTTCTTACTGAAAAACACTCAGTGGCACTTTTAACCTGGCACTTGAAAACAACTACCTTTCCAGACTTCACATCAGCAAGTCAAGTTTTTAGCTGTTTTTCTCTAAAACAGTGTGTAAGAACAGTCTACTCAAAACATAAACATTTTAGCTGTTTCCAGGTCTTTCTCCCAGTGTGACACCCACCTTCTTTGCTTGCCTTTCTTCCCACCTATCCTAAAGGACAGCTAAAATTGTGCCTTAAAGCATTTCTAATTCCAGACTTGGCCAAGAGTAAATTTATCCTGGCTGCAACTGTTGTAAATCATTCTGTTTTAAGTATTCAGATCACAACAAGGCATTACTTCTACTACCTTCACCTTAACAAAATACATATATCTTAAGAGATTGGTCTTTGTGATTCCAGCAGAACACTAGAAGTTTGTTATCTATAGTGGGTGAAATAAATAAAGATCAAGGATGCTGTGTTGAAGGCAGAGATTTAATTAATGTTTTCAAAACGAAATTTGAAACACTCTTTTGGGAAGCATCAGTCAGCATTGGCTTTCCACATAGCCTCTTGAAGATTTGTCTTTGAGAAATGTGGCCAAAAAGAAAAAAAAAATCTAGATACTCTGATTTGAAGAATCTCCAATGAAAGATGCTGGTTCAATCAATCTACAGCAAAGACTACAGTCAAATGCCCCACATATGGACACAAAACTTGGAGCTTTTTATGATTCTCTCTTAAGTATAATGAGACAGTAGCCTAGCATTTCAGGAGAACTCAAATAATAAAGACAAAGCCTAAACCAAAGAGCGAGAGGAAAACTTGGAGAAAATAGAAATATGAAAACAGAAGATTCACATACATATAATTCTTTTTATTGTCCTCAGAGATAAGAAAAAGGATACCATAAAAACAAATATTCAGAGAATACATTGGAGTTTTTAGAAATCATAAGATAGGAGACGCCTGGGAGGATCAGTTGGTTAAACCTCCTACTCTTGATTTTGGCTCAGGTAATGATTTCACCATGCATGAGATCAAGTCTTGCCTTGGGCTCTGCACTGATGGCACAGTGATGCTTTGGATTCTCTCTCTCCCTCTCTCTTGCCTGTCCCCTGCGTTCTGTCTCTCCCAAAAAATAAAGTAATAAACATTAAAAAATAAAATATAAGATGAAGAAATTTAAAACTCTGAAGAATATTTGGTAGATAAATTTGAGGAACTGTGGGAGGGAGGGAGGGAGGGAAGAAGGAAGGAAGGAAAGGAAAGGAAAGAAGGGAGGGAAGAAAGGAGGGACGGAAGAAGGAAGGAAGGGAGGGAGGGAAGAAGGAAGGAAGGGAGGGAGGGAAGGAAGAAGGAAAGAAGAGAGGGAGGAAGATAAAAATGAAGGAAACCCATTAGTGGCCCTCAAGACGTAATATCTGAATCCCAGGAGTTTCATAAAGGGAAAAGATTGAAAACGGAGAGAATAAATTGTATCCAAAAAAGAATGAAGTTAATTCTGAAGAACTGAAGGGCTTGTGCTTATACAAAGGAAGGGACCGTCATAAAGGATACACAAATGCAGGCAGCACAAGAAAGGAAAACAGGCACAGACAGTGCTGTCTCATCATTATAACATTTCACAACCAGCGGGCGAAGAAAAGATCCTCAAAGCTTCCAGGAATAAACATACATACCCTACACAAAGAATTGAGCAACATTGTTGCAAGAGGTCATCTGAATGACGTGACTGCAAATTGACCTGGGAGCTGAACGCTGGTAATGGAAGTCTCCTCGCCACCCCCACCCCATTCATGAGGCGTGCTTGCGGAGTGAGTTCGGCTTGCCTTCCCCATTCCCAGAGGCTGCCCCAAGGACACAGCCTGCAGATAGTGCTGTGGTCCTGAGACTCTGCGCGGTACTTGTGACTGAACCCAGTGAAGGCCTCTATATAGTCTTCTAAGATTTGGCAGGCGGGTGCAGAGATCTACCCCTCTCTAGCTAAAACCCCCAAGACAAGCCTCCCAAGTAAGTTCCCTTTTGCTTATTAAAACTGCCGCCACCGATCTGGAGCGGCCTGCCTCTTTCTTGGTTCTCTTCCTGTCCTCCATGTACACTCGGAGAACACTGCAGAGGAAGGAGCTTGTGAACAAACAGAAACTAAAATACGCTGGAGGAGCAGCGTCCTTGAAATTCTGAGAGAAAATAATATCTAACTTAGGATTCTACATTCAGCAAAGCTAGCAGTAAATGGAAGGATGATATAAAGAGATGTTCGGGGATATGCAAAGTCTCAAAATTTACCTGGCGGGCATTTTTCTTCAGGACACGACTGCTGGAAAAATCCAGGAAACAGGAACGCAGGATACCAGAACAGCAGGGAATCCGATAAGGAGAGAGGAGACCCGCGGCAGAAGGCTGGTGGAGCGAGATCCCAGGACCACGGCGCTATACAAGGTAGGAGTGGAAACAGACCAGACTGGAGCAGGTTAAAAGGCTCAGGAAGCAGCTCTTCAGAAAATGAAAATGATAAAAATGACGGTGTCTGAATATACTGAACGCTATTATACATCTGAGAGAGGATTGGGGAGTAAATTAGTCTACATGAATAAAAATAAATAAATAAACAGGGGCGCCTGGGTGGCTCAGTCTGTTAGGCGTCTGACTCTGTTGGTTTCGGGTCAGGTCATGACCTCAGGGCTGGTGGGTTCCAGCCCCACCTCCAAGTCTGCGCTGGTAGTGTGGAGCCTGCTTGGGATTCTCTCTCCTGCTGTCTGCGCCTCTCCATGTGCACTGTCTCTGTCTCTCTCAAAGTGAATGAATGAATGAATGAATGAACAAACTTAAAAACAACTAAACAAATAAAAAATAACAGAAGAAGACTGTTACTCCATACAAATCAAAGTTGATCAAGTTGAGAAAAGTCATCCTAATCAACTACAGAGCTCAGCTAGTGATTGTATTTACATAATCATAATAATGTAAATCCTGCATATTAGTGGAATTGTAATGATAATGGGAGTTTATTAAAGATAATAGAAGACAGGTGCATGTATATGTGTGCAACGTTCACACGTGTTTGTGAGCATTTGTGTGTGGCTGTGTAAGATGTGTGAGAAAATGTGCTAAAGCCTCTTCTTTAGTAGTGGGAAGTCAATAGGTAATGCCTACCACAGAAAAATTCAGAAGTTGATCATTTATTATTTTGAGACATAGATAAAAAGTTTTTTAAGTGTTTAAAGAATGGGACATATGGGAGATGTTTTGGGAGATTGCCAGAATTTCTGTAGAATAAACCATGTTCATGTATAACTTGGATAAAAATTAAAACTAAGTTTAAAAATTCAATTAACGATGCACACATGCACACACACATGCACACACACCCATAGACACAGAAGAATGGAGAGCTTCCGAGGGCAAACTGGATTAATTCCGAGCATTAGAGCAGCTTGTCCCTACAGCGTTAGATCAATGCCATATCAATTTGAAGTTGGAAAATTCCCACAAACCTGCCTGACCTGACTCCAGGGCTGAAATTGCTTACTAGCTCCAGGCCCTTGGCTGCCCTCCGTATGGGCAGAGTACCTCACCCTCTAGGTCACAACACACTGGTGTAAAAAGATCAATTAATCTGTGTGTCCTAAAGAATTTGTTAATAAAATACATTAATTTGTGAATGATTTTCTTTTTTGTAAATTATTACAGATGCAAGTTTTTGCACATGTTTTTATTATATTTTATTTCCTTAGGTGGTAGAAAATGTGTGTACTGTAATTACACACATTATATACCATATACATATGTACATTACACACTACATTACAGTAGTTATGGCAGAAAATTGGCTTAAGCTGAAACATATCTAATTAATGTTACTACCAAAACATGAGTAGTATGAAATATCATCCATCATGTGTGTTTTATCAACTTTGTTTTTAAAAAGTTAGTCTCTTTGATGTAATTAGATGCATCAGTGTATAACCGTGAGCTTTATTTGTTGCAAATGACAGAAACTGCTAAAAATAACTTAGAGGAAAAGATATATTAACTTTTGAAGTTTGGAAGTCAAGGAGTTATCCTTCAGGTATGGCTGGATCCAGGTGTATAGATTATATATCATTATGATTCTTTATCTATATATAGCAATGCCAATTCCAATTGATTGTTTTCTTTCCTAAAAGGGAAATATTTCTTCCATGAAGTTAAGATTGATGGCAGTTATATAATTCAGAGTTTCCTGACCTTAATTTAGCAACTCTAATAGGGAAAAAAGGTTTTTTTTTTCATGTGCTCATGTATGAATTTAAGTAAAGAATTCTGATTGATGTGTATGAGCAATATGCCTACCACCTGGACCAGTCACTCTTTCCTGGGAGACAAGTTTCAGTGATTGACCAAGCCTATATTATATACAGTCCTATGGTATACTAAGATTGACAGTTCCACCAAAATTACACATAATGGGAGTAGAGCATTTCTTTAAAGGAATGGATTATAATGTGCCCTCAATCCTATCACCCACTCCTCTACTGATGTATGCCTATCATCATATTATTAGAATTAAACACTTTGTTAAGGTTTTGATCTCTTTTAAAATATAAATATCACCAGGACAGGAACCTTTTTAAGCTATAGGCATATAAATCCTCTGTTCCAATCAAAGTGCTAAGAGCAAGTTTGACAGGTTGAAGGAGGAGCAGTGGGGATTTTTCATGGTCAAATTCTAAAGCAGAAGGAGAGACTACATGAAATTACTAGGAGTGAAGACACTTTAAATACTTTATTATTTTGCCTTGATTTCTGTTCTGCTTAGCTATGAATGCAAATGGTCCCCAAACCTAGGGGCTTAAAATGACAATAATTTTTCTCTTATCTCTTATGGGTATGAGGATTTATGGGTATCTACAGAATGATTCTCACTTGGCATCTGTCATCCAAGCATATGCAGATGGTCGTGGTGGCTACAGTTCCTCAAAGCTCCTTCACTTACATACCTCATACCTGTCCTGGAAGAGCTGGCAACAGGTCCACAACTCTCCGTGTAGCCTCCCCTACCCACCAGGTAGGGGCTTCTCTACAGTGTGCAGGGTAGTCAGGGTACTCACGCTTTTCACATGGCATCTGGCTTCTACCACAGTGTGTGATCCGAGAGAGCCAGGAGGAGCTACCACTTCTCTAAGAGGCCAGGTTGGGACTTGATTGGCATCACTTTTGCTATATTGTTCAAAGCAGTCCCAGACCAGCCATATTTAAGATGATTGACGAATAGATTTCACCCATTGATGGGAGAATGGTTGACACAGACAGGGATGGAAGGAGTTGACGGCTGCCATTTTGTAGATAAGCTGCTACAACTACCATGTTCTGGAATATTTTCTGTAAACAGCAAGGATGAAATTACTTTGTACCCACCTAAAAGATGCAAACGACTATTGATTGTTCACTTTTAGCCCATTCTTCAATGCATCCTTTCACATTCTCTTTACTTCAGAGAGATAGATGTAAATTTTCATAACCAAAAGACAGAATTGTACAGTACAGTAAAAAAATTGCATTTATTACAAATTTTAAAATAATGCAATTTTTGATGGGATTTTTGGAATTTTTTTTGTTTGCTTATTGATTTTATCACCCACCAAATGAGCAAAAGTTAAAAAGCACATTCAGAAGTGAAAGCATGATATGAAAGATATAGTTTCATATTTTATAGTTGGGAATATATCAGCAACATGGCAACGTAATGATGAGTGGAAAGAATATAAATTAAAGTGCCAATTTTCTTTGTCACAGTAACTCCCATTTTGGGAAATCTATCCTTAGCAAGTTACTTGATAAGTATGGAGAAGAACGAAAAAGTTTTCATATAAAAAAGTTATTGTTGCATCATTATTTATAGTAACAAAAGTTTAGACTAATTTAAGTGCCCAACAATGGAAATATGGATAATAACTTTGATACACCAACCTAAAGGAACTTACGTCATCATAGAAAAATATGTTTATAAATAATTTATAATATGGAAATATTTTTGCTTTCATTTTAAAAAGAAAAAGAAAACAGAGTACAAAATCATATATGGACAGCATAATTGCAGTATGCAATATGAATGAAAAGCTATGCCAACAGAAAAAAAGACAGAAACAAAAAAAGATCAACAATGTTTGAATAGCTAGATGATTGAACTATGAGTAAATCATTTTCTTTTTCTGACCTTTTTTTCTTCTTATTTATTTATTGAGAGAGAGAGAGAGAGAGAGAGGGAGAAAAAGAGAATGAAAGCAGAGAGGAAGGGCAGAGGGAGAGAGACTCTCAAGCAGGCTCTGTACGGTCAAGGCAGAGCCCAATGTGGGGCTCAATCCCACCACCCTGGGATCATGACCTGAGCTGAAATCAAGAGTGGGATGCTCAACCAACTGAGCCAGCCAAGTGCCCCTCCAAATTTCTTAATGACACTTGATCTTAGCCAAAAGACTGAGAAGGATTTTTTTTACCTGCCAATCTGAATTTGGAAAGAAAGAGGTAGTGTGAAATTCTACCTTCCTCTCCACCAGGACCACAGATTAGGATATGGAAGAGCTGACTTTGGTAAGATTCTTACCCTTTATAGCTTCTGCCAGTTTTTTCAGAACCCTGTCTGCAGGCTCTCGAATGAGGGATCCCATCCTGGTCACCCAGAAACTATAGAGGAGGACAAAACTTACCCTCTTCCCTCAATGGTGAGTGCTTGGCTGAGACCCCTTTTTCTTCAGAACACCTATAAACAGCTGATCTAGGTTAAAGCTGCTCTGTGTGGGCACCTGGGGTGAACTCATTTGGTTAAGTGCCTGACTCTTGGTTTTCACTCAGGTCATGATCTCACGGTTCGTGAGTTCTAGCCCCTCATTGGGCTCCACGCTGACAGCACAGAGCCTGCTTGGGATTTGGGATTCTCTCTCTCTCTCCCTCTCTCTCTGACCTTCCCCTGCTCATGCGCTCTCTCTCTCTCTTTCTCTCTCTCAAAATAAACTTTAAAAAAATTTGCTCTACTCTGTGACCACTGTAATTCAAGTTTATCTTTGGTGATGCTAAGCTGCATGTGCAGCCTTAAAACATAATGCTGTTCACCTGAGGCTTCACAGTGGACCAGACCCAGTGGACCCAGCCCATTTCCAAGTCAGATCCCGTCCAACACAGCAAGTTTCCAGACCCAGTCTGAAAAAAAGAAATGTTCTGGTGAAGTCTGAAAGCCCAGAATGCAAACGCTGTAGAGGCAGGGTCTTACCCATCCTGGCATGAAAGCAGAAAACCCCAGGGGCTCAGCAGGCACCTTTGCCTGGTTGCCGTGGCTCCTGCCGGCCAATGGGGCTCTGTTTGGGTTTCCTCTTCTGACACGAGAACTATTAAAAAATAAACTGGGACATTTTAAACATTTTGAGTTTATTTGGAACAACAACAACAAAAATCAACTCAAATCAGTGGTTAGGAACCTAAATTTCTGTAGTGACAAATGTCATTCATGTTCTTGAAAGAATGTGTCTCACTTTGATTTTCATGTCATCAGGCAGCCTCCAAGAAGACAGCACCATGGCAAATGAAAAGAGATCCTTTTCTCTAATCATTCCAACTGGGGGGGGAAAAAAGTCCAGATGAAGATGTCGGGGCACTTGACCCAATGGGAAGCAGAGTCTTTCCCTCTATCCTGGACCTAAAGTAAAAAGTGGCCTTTCAATACTGAAGCGTAAAGCCATTGAACAGAAACTCCAGGCATTTGTTAAAAGTTAAAAGGCCCCGAGGAAAAGGAGACAGATGGGCTTTAAATCATCAAAACACTATTTCATAGGCTGATAGCAAATCATAAATGATTCTGGAGTCTGAAAATTTTGCTGCTTTATAGACCTTGGCTGTAATTTGAGCAGAACTTAGATGAATTTCCACTGAAAGTTCAGACTCTAAAATGTTTATGAACATGTCCCAATTCAATTCAAAAAGCATTTATTAGATAGCATGAAAACATTTTGTAAACCTGGTGTGTTAGACAGACATGAGGAATATATAATAAACCCTCACTGTGGCTGCAAGCTCTGCCCAAGCCACCAAGGCAGGCAGAGGTCATCCAGAGAGACAGGAGTGTCCCCATAACCTAGTGCAACCAAAATATGGCAGTGGGGTGCTTTCACCCCTCTGAGAAATGAGGGTAGAAATAGTGTAAGCATAATACATTGTGCCTTTAGTTGTGACAAGCAAAGCATTGGCCATGTCCCGAAAGAAGGTGATATTTTCTGCTTAAAGAAGCAGAGATTCAGTCCCATGTTTTCACAACAAGGACGAAAGTTTTCCCTGTTTTCTTTAGCACCTTAAAATGAAGTAAAGCTAGGTTTTTTGCAATTTGCCTTCTCAATTTTCTGATGAAAAATTATGTGCTAAACTATAACACATAGTCTCTTGGTAGGATATATTCCAGGTCTTGAAGCAGGCATTTAAGTGCTGTACCTATCAATGTTTGAGTGTATTGGGGGTGACTGGTGGCCATTGTCCATAGGGACAGAGTCCCACTCACTCCCACAGGGCAGAGCTGATGTTACACTCAAGACCCATGTATTTTGTAGGGCCCAGTATAAAATAAAATGTGGAGTCTCTTGTTTTAAAAAAGTATTAAGAATTTCAAGGTGAGAAGAGCACTAAAGGAAGCATTTGACCCTTCTGATCATGGAGCCCTTCTTAGCATGAGACTCTTTTGAGTCAGGGGCCTGTATGACAGCATGGCTCACATGCCCATGAAGTTGGCCCTCATGACATCTATCCTTCCAGGCTTGCGTTCCATATTCTTTCTTCTTTCGATTCTCTATATTCACACCTTAGGCTAGCCCTCAGCACATTTATAACTAGTGATTTCTGTTTCTAGCTCTCTTCTCCGTCTCGCACTCCTTCCCATGACTCCCACAAGTCAGTGGTGCTCTATTATTGCCTGATTCCTGCAGTCTTCCTTTGTGACAGCCCATACAGGCTTGACTCTTCAAAGATCCCTACTTATAAACTTTTTTCCTTAAAACTTAGCCAAGTTGTACTCCATTTTTTCACAGTAGGAAAAAGAAAACGGTTGATCGTGCCAATGAAGATGTCTCCCAGAATATATACATTTACCCAAAATCACAGCATGTACAGAACTTAATGTGAGTAGACAAAGACGGCAGAAGTGCTGGTTCTCCCAAGGATCAGTTGGGAGGATTCTTATGAATAAGGGATTTGATTACCCCTAATTGTACCTCCATCTATGGCCGTAAATAACCACATTTAACCATGCCACTGGGTCTCTTCTCTTAAATGGCCTTCTGCTATGAGCACAAACAGGGAGATAAGCACAGAGACCATTTAATTGTCCCCAGGCAATTAAATGATGAGCCACTTTGTTGCAAAGATGATTCATTCCAACAGAACTGAATTCTCTGATTTCTCAATAAATATTCATTGAGCACCTATTTTTCACATTAGCCATTACTTTAAAAAATATGCACAAGATAATAGCCCAAATAGTATCTAGACGTGGTTTACCACACCAGTTGTCTCAGGTCAAGTACCTTAGAAGCAGATTCTGAGATGGTGTTCTTTTTCTTTCTTTCTTCTTTTTTTTTTTCAGTATCATTGATACACAATGTTACATTGGTTTCAGGTGTACATCTTAGTGATTTGACAAGTTCATACATTATATTATGCTCACACAAGTCTAGCTGCCATCTGTGCCGTTACATTGTTAACATCGCTAATACAATATCTTTGTATTCCCTGTGTTTCGCTTTGTAGTCTTGTGAATCCCTCATTCCATAACTGGAGGCCTGTATCTCCCACTCCCCTTCACTCATTTTGCCCAGCCCCCCACTCCCTTCCCCTCTGGCAACTATCAGTTTGTTTTCTGTATTTATAGTTCTGATTCTGGTTTTTTGTTTCTTTATTCATTTTTTTTTTAGATTCCACTTATGAGTGCAATCATACGTTTTTTGTCTGACTTACCTCACTTGGCATAATATCCTCTAGGTCCATACATGTTGTCGCAAATGGTACAATCTCATCCTTTTTGATGGCTATGTAATTTTCTTGTGTGTGTGTGTCTCTGTGTGTGTGTGCGTGTATGATTTTCCTTATCCATTTGCCTGTTGATGGACACTTAGGTTGCTTCAATGTCTTGGCTATTGTAAATAATGCTGCAATGAACATAAGGGTGCATATATCTTTTTGAATTAGTGTTTTCGTTTTTCCTGGTAAGTACCCAATTGTGAAATTATTGGATCATATGGTATTTCTATTTTTAATTTTTTGAGTAACCTCCATACTGTTTTCTACAGTGGTTGCACCAGTTTGCATTCCCACCAACAGTGCATGACGGTTCCTTTTTCTCCACATCCTCACCAACGCTTGTTTCTTGTCTTGATTTTAGACATTCTAACAGGTGAGAGGTGATATATCTCATTGCAGTTTTGATTTGCATTTCTCTGATGATTAATGATGTTGAGCATCTTTTCATGTGTCTGTTAGCCATCTGTCTTGTTTGGAGAAATGTCTATTCAGGTCCTCTGCCCATTTTTTAATTGGATTGTTTGTTTTTTGGTATTGAGTTGTATAAGTTCTTCATATATTTTGGATATTAACACTTTGTTGGATATATCATTTGCAAATATTTTCTCCCATTCAGTGGTTTGTCTCTTAGTTTTGTTGATGGTTGCCTTTTCTGTACAAAACCTTTTTATTTTGATGTAGTCCCAATAGTTGATTTTTTATTTTATTTCACTCATTTTAGAAGACATATCCAGAAAAATGTTGCTATGTCTGATGTCACAGAAATTATTGCCTGTGCTTTCTTCCATGATTTTTGTGGTTTCAGGTCTTATGGTTATGTCTTTAATTCATTTTGAGTTTATTTTTGTGTACGGTGTGAGAAACTGGTCCACTTTCATTCTTTTACATGTAGCTGTCCAGTTTTCCCACTACTATTTATTGAAAAGACTATCTTTTCCCCATTGTATATTCTTTCCTCCTTCATCATCATTTCTTTCATCAGTGTGTTTTATATTTTTCAGAGTACAGATCTTTCACCTCTTTGGTTAAGTTTATTCTTAGTTATTTTATTCTTTTTGGTGAAATTTTAAATGGTGCTATTTTTTAAACTTCTCTTTCTACAAATTTTTTGTTAGTGTATAGAAATGCTACTGATTTCTTGGTAATAATTTTATATCCTGCCACTTTACTCAATTCATTACTTCTAATGAATGGAATAGTGGAGTCTTTAGGATGTTCTATATATATAGTATCATGTTACCTGCAAAGAGTGACAGTTCAACTTTTTCTTTACCGATATGGATGCCTCTTCTTTTTTTTGCCCAGTTGCTATGGCTAGGGCATCTAGTATTATGTTGAATAAAAGTGGCAAGAGTAGGCATCCTTAAGGTCATCTTGACCTTAGAGGAAAAGCTGCCAGTTGTTCACTTTTGAATATGATGTTAGCTGTTCATATATGGCCTTTATTATATTAAGGTATGTTACCTTTAACCCCATTTTCTTGAGAGTTTTTATCGTGAATGGATGATAAGTCTATCAGATGCTTTTTCTGCATCTATTGAGATAATGTGATGTTTTTATCCTTTGTTTTATTGATGTGGTATATGAGATTGATTGACTCATGAATATTGAACCAGCCTTGCACTTGGGAATAAATCCCACCTGGTTGTGGTGAATGATCTTTTTAATGCATTGTTGTATGCAGTTTGCTACATTATATTATTTATAATACATTTAATATTATTATATTAATGTAATTATTAATATTTTGTTAAGGATTTTTACATCAGTTTTCAACAGAGATATTGGCCTATAATATTCTTTTTTTGTGTGGTGTCTTTATATGGTTTCAGTATCAGGGTAATCCTGGCCTCATGGAATGTATTTGGAAGTTTTCCTTATTCTATTGTTTGGAATTGTTTAGGAGAATAGATATTATCTCTTCTTTAAATGTCTGGTAGAATTCACTTGTGAATCCATCTGGTCCTTGATTTTAATTTTTTGGCAGTGTTTTTATTACCAATTCCATTTTGTTATTTGTAAACAGTCGGTTTAGATTTTCTGTTTCTTCCTGGTTCAGTTTTGGAAGATTTTATGCTTCTAGAAATTTACTCATTTCTTCTAAGTTGTCCGGTGTTTTGACATATAATTTTTCATAGTATTGTCTTACAATCCTTTGTATTTCTATGGTGTCAGTTGCTAATTCTCCTTTCTTGTTTCTGATTTTAATTATTTGTGTCTTTTCTCTTTTTTAATTGACAAGTTTGACAAAAGGTTTGTCGATTTCATTTATCTTTTCAAAGAACCAGTTCTTCATTTCAATGATTTTTAATTTTTTTAGTCTCCATATTATTTATTTCTGTTCTGACTTTTATTATTTTGTTTCTTCTATTCACCTTGGGCTTTGTTTATTCTTCTTTTTCTAGTTCATTTAGGCATAAGGTTAGATTATTTATTTGAGTTTTCTCTTTTTTCTTGAAATAGGCTGTATTGCTATATACTTCTCTCTCAGAACTAACTTTCACTATATCCTAGACATTGTGGACTTTTGTGTTTTCATTTTCATTTGTCTCCATGTATTTTTTGTTATTCTTTGATTGCTTTATTGACCCACTGGCTGTTAATAGCATGTTATTTAGTCTCCATTTATTTGTGTTTTTCTGGGGTTTTTTTTCTTGTGATATATTTCTAGCTTCATACCGTTGTTATAGGGAAAGATGCATTGTATGATTTAAATCATCTTAAATTTATTGAGGCTTGTTTTATGGCCTAATATGTGATCTATTCTGGAGAATGTCCCATGTGCACTTGAAAAGAATGTATAGGGGCGCCTGGGTGGCGCAGTCGGTTAAGCGTCCGACTTCAGCTAGGTCACAATCTCACGGTTCGTGAGTTCGAGCCCGCGTCAGGCTCTGGGCTGATGGCTCAGAGCCTGGAGCCTGTTTCCGATTCTGTGTCTCCCTCTCTCTCTGCCCTCCCCCATTCATGCTCTGTCTCTCTCTGTCCCAAAAATAAATAAACGTTGAAAAAAAATTTTTTTTAAAAAAGAATGTATATCTTGTTGTTTTTGAATGGAATGTTCTATACAGATCTGTTATGTCTATCTGGCCCAATGTGTCATTCAAAGACATTGTTTCTTTATTGATTTTCTTTCTTTCTTTCTTAATGTTTATTTATTTTATTTTGAGGAGAGAGAGTGGGGGAGGGGTATAGAGAGGAGGATAAAAACAATCCCAAGCAGATTGCCTGCTGTCAACACAGAGTCTGACACAGGGCTTCAACTCACAAATCATGAGATCATTACCTGAGCCAAAATCAAGAGTCTGATGCTTAACTGACTAAACCACTGAGGCACCCCTCATTATTCATTTATCCATTGATATAAGTGCAGTGTTAGAGTTCCCTACTATTATTGTATTCCCTCAGTTTCTTTATTTATGTCCAGTAATATTTACTGTATGTATTTAGGTGCTCCAGTGTTAGATACATAGGTATTTAAATTACTATATGCTCTTGTTGGACCTATCCCTTTCTCATTCTGTAATACCCTTTTTGTCTCTTATTACAGTCTTTGTTTGAAAGTCTATTTTGTCTGATATAAATATTGGTACTCTAGCTTTTTTTCACTTCATTTGTTTGGTAAATATTTTTCCATCCCTTCACTTTTAGTCTGTATGCATCTTTAGGTCTGAAGTCAGCCTTTTGGAGGCAGTATATAGATGATTTTTGTTTCTTTTTTTTTTAATTTTTTTTAATGCTTTATTTATTTTTGAGACAGAGAGAGACAGAGCGTGAGCAGGGGAGGGACAGAGAGAGAGCGAGACACAGAATCCGAAGCAGGCTCCAAGCTGTCAGCACAGAGCCCGACGTGGGGCTCTGATTCATGAACTATGAGATCATGAACTGAGCTGAAGTTAGATGCTTAACCAGCTGAGCCACCCAGGCACCCCACAATCATTACTTTAAATTCTTTATCAGGCATATTGCTTGTTTATCTCTGTTTCATTTATTTCTTTTTCTGAGGTTTTCTCATGTTCTTTTTTTTTTTTTTTTTTTTTTTTTTTGCATATTCCTCTGTTTCCTCATTTTGCCTGACTTTCTGTTTTGTTTTTGTGGATTAAGTGAAACAGCTACTTCTCCTAAAGTTGAAGGAGTGGTCTTGCATATGGTATCCCCTATGCAGACTGTGTGCTTGGTGACTTTAGCTGTCTGGCTGGAGCTGTAGCTATACATGCTAGTTACTTTTTTAAACCAGAGCTTTTTATAGAAAAAATAAAGAAAAAATAATAAAATTTTTAAAAAGAAAGGAAGAACAGAGAAAAAAAGAAGAAAAGAAAAAAGAACACGAAAGAACAAAACCAAAAGAAAAAATAAAAATAAGACAAGACAAAATTTTAAAGTTAAACACACACACACACACACACACACACACACACACACACACAACTATGGCTTGTTTTCTGTGACCCAGCACTACAAAGAGCTGGTGTGGTCTTGTGGACCCTCTGCTCCCTGAGGTCACAAGCGCATTGTGAGCCAGATCTTGCTCCAGTCTGGACCTTTAGGGTGGAGGGGGAAAGAATGTTCCCACAGTTGTTTGAAACCATGGCTTTTTTCCATATGCCAGTGTAATTGGGGCTGCTGTGGGCTTGAGGACTCTGGGTTTGTTGAGATTGCAAGTTCCCTGTGACTGCCAAACCCACTAGTTATGGTGTCTGGATGCACTGTTGGGACTCACCAATTATGGTGTCCCAAGCTACCCCTTATGGCTTCCAGACCCTGCTCTGGTCTGGGCTTTTAAGGTGGAAGTGGGGAGAGCCTTACCACAGTTCCTCAGCCCTTTTAAACTGCCACATTTTTTTTGTGTCCCAATGCTACTGGGTCTGGTATGAGCTTGTAGTTCCTGGGCTTGCTGAGGTCACCAGCTATCTGTGACTATCTGACTCACCTGGACTCAGGATCCATGAATCATGGGGTCTGAACCTGCCTCTTATGGCAGCCAGACCCTGTTCCAATCTGGGTTTTTGAGGTGAAAGGAGAGCGCTCCTACAGTTCCCTGGCCTTTTTAAACCATGGCGTCTTTCTGTATCTGCATGTGACTAGGGCTAGTATGGATTTGTGGAGCCTGGGCTCCCCAGCTCACTGAAACAACCGGATCCACCAGTTATGGCGTCCAGACCCTGCTCTAGTCTAGGCTTGTAAGGTGGGGTGGGAACATAAACCCTGTTGATCTCCAGTCCCTCAGACCTGAAGAGATTTCCCTCAGCTCCCCTGCCACTTGGCAGAGTTCTAGTGTTCTCTCTTTTATATGCTAACTGCTCTTTTAAATTGCAACACTAATTTTTATGTGCTGAAGGACAGGAATCTGTTTCCGGTCCCTCACTACTATCCCTCCTCACTGCCCTTGGCAGCCTACGGAGAGGAAGTTCCCTTTGTTACCATGTCTCCATCTATCTTTTTTGCTCTTCTCTTCCCGTTCTCTCTATGGTTGTTCAGTAGCTGTTCAGTCAACCCTCATTTCTTCAGGAGGAATTGTTCTATTAATAGGTGTAACTTGGTGTGCTCTGTAGAAGTGAGTTCAGGGTCCTACACTGCCATCTTGAACTGGACCATCTGAGATGCTGTTTTAACAGGTAGTTCACTCACTAGGGAAGGCCCTTGAGATCTCACTGAAGGGAGAAAGGAGAAGAAAGAGGCATTAGACAGAAGGAGAAATAAAGCTGCAATTCAAGAAAAATGTCAACTTTAGCCAATCCCGTTGGGTCTCTGGTACTAGAACTCCCAGTCAGAGAAATCCCAAGTAGGAGCTACAAGGCCAGACATTTATACTCCATCAGTCACTGTGTGCAGTCCTACTAAGGGATGGCTCTTTTCAACTGAGACAATACCCAAAGAAGCTAACAGTCACATCCACTACACCACTTGTTAAAACATTGAAATACTCTGTCTAGGGTTAATCAACCACTGTTCTGCTGCCTGGGCCACCTCAGCATCTTCTGGCCTCCAAAACTGATCTAACCTTATAACTAGTGTCTGTTCTGACTGATCAGTGCTCATGCTATACCAATTATCAAACGTTTTGGTTTTTTTTTTATATAAATCTTTTTTTTTAATAAATCTTTTTTTTTTATAAATCTTTTTTTTTTTTAATAAATCTTTTTGTTTGAGAGACAAATGAGAAGCATAAAATGAGGAAAGAGGTGAGCAGCTCTGGAAATACATTGAATCTAAAATATGTTGAATTCAAATTGTGGGAAATCCAAGTTTCCCAGTTCAATTTTAGATGATGAACTCAAAATTTAATTCTCTTTTTTCAATTCAGTTTCATTGATTACATGAAGTGCTCTGCCTTTCTGTCTTAATTAGAAAGATTGCTTAGTTTAATTTGGGTCTACTGACCAAAAGACTACTGATGGGTATTTGAATTCATAACGCACAGTGACAATCAGGTTATAGGGATTTTCTCTAGAGTATTACAAGATAGATTCATTAAACAGCATTCAAAACATTTCATTAAACAAGAATTTCTGAATCACAACTAATTTTAAAATTTACATAAAATATTTCAGAAGATTTCCAAGGTCAAATATACATTTCGTGATTAACTCTGGAGCTGAGGTTAGAAACCAGGTATCACTATAAGGTTGCCTTATCTCTATGAAAGAAATATTTAGGAAGAGCAGGTCAGAGATGAACATGAGACAAAAAGCTCTAAACACTTTATTGTCTCATTGGCAGACCCCATCACCTCAACTGCATTATTCATTCATTCTCAAATTCAATCCAGAGGCCTTCTGTAAATCAGGGAGAAATACAGAGCCTGGAACAGTTTAAGGCATTATTTCCAAATGGTGCTCCAATGAGCTTTAGGAAATATGCAAGATGCTCAGGGGAGTTCAGAGGGACAGAGGTGCTTCCCAGTGGGCTCCAAGCCTCCATTTCAAGCAGAAATGCTCTCCTGTATTTAGTTTTTAGAGAGAGCTCTTACAAAATATTTACCTAAAATAAAACAAAGTAAATTCTATGGTTTAAAAAATAAAAAAGGTTTGCGGACAATTGTCATAAAGTGGCTTAAATTATAATTAGAATAAAAATTACAAATACATGTCATTTTAAGACAACTAAATGTATGTAAGTTACATGAATTGAGAATTTGTAAATTCATCATTTATGGCAATTCAATCTTAAATTATGACCACATTGCCTTTTTCACTATATGTGTGTGGGGGTGGGGTGGGGCGGTGGGGAATAGGTCAGCACAGAAAAGTTCTGACTAGTCAAGAAGGAAGTTTCAAGAGAGTGACCCAATTTGATATTTATAAGTGGTTCTGATTAAAGCAAGTGAGATGAGCCCTTATTTATTGTTAGTAAAGAGTCACATTTGTGTAATTGGTTTAAATGAAATTTAATGACATGTCAGCATGTCTAATATAGGGATTTTTTACATTGCTGAGAGTAAACTTCCAATTCAATCTGAATTAATTATACCTAAATGTAGGCTAACTTAGTTAACAGAAAAAATATATAAATAAGTAATATAATCATTCAGGCAAAATCAGAGTACCTGACATTAGCAGCCATGGTAAGCCATAAAACCCTAAACTGAAGAATGGGAAAAACAACATTTGATCATAATAATGTTTGTTTTATTTAGAAAGTATCTGTTGAGTATGACACAGAAGAAAATTAAACCCAGCAGCAAAGTTAAACTGTGTGGACTTCAAATGTCAAACTGCTTGAGATTTGAAATGGTTATCCTTTGCTTCTGAGTACTTTTCTTTTTTTATTTCTTTTTAATTTTTTTAATTTTTTTTTTTTTGAGAGAAAGAGAGAGAAAGGGGGAGGGAGCAGCGGAGAGAGAGGGAGACACAGACTCTGAAGCAGGCTCCAGGCTCTGAACTATCAGCACAGAGCCAGATGTGGGGCTTGAACTCACGAACTGTGAGATCATGACCGGAGCAGAAGTCGGATGCTCAACCGACTGAGCCATTCAGGTGCCCCTAAGTATTTTTCTTTAACTTTAAGTTAAGAAGGTGTGATCTTCCAGGAACAGTTTACAGGGAAAATAATAGTTAAATTTATTCTTTTTTTTTTTAATTTTTTTTTCAACGTTTTTTATTTATTTTTGGGACAGAGAGACAGAGCATGAACGGGGGAGGGGCAGAGAGAGAGGGAGACACAGAATCGGAAACAGGCTCCAGGCTCTGAGCTTTCAGCACAGAGCCCGACGCCGGGCTCGAACTCACGGACTGCGAGATCGTGACCTGGCTGAAGTCGGGCGCTTAACCGACTGCGCCACCCAGGCGCCCCTAGTTAAATTTATTCTTAATGAATTATTTCAATATCTTAAAAATAAAAAATCATTAAATTTGAACCTAAATCTGATCATGACTTTAGTTCTAACAGTGAGCTTGTAGGATAAACCAGCCACAGAGAAACATGTGCAATGAAACCATGGAGATGGAGACAGCAAAGTGCAGAATATGGGAAATGCTATTGAGCCTGGATTTATCAGCAAATAAACCACAAGGAAAAACAGAGTGAGGGGACTCTGTAGATTAAAAGAGATTTAAGAAACACCAATGAATTACAATGTACATTTCTTATTTCGATCTTCATTTAAAAACCTGGACAGGGGCGCCTGGGTGGCTCAGTCGGTTAAGCGCCGACTTCGGCTCAGGTCATGATCTCACGGTCCTTGAGTTCGAGCCCGGCGTCGGGCTCTGTGCTGACAGCTCAGAGCCTGGAGCCCGCTTCGGATTCTGTGTCTCCCTCTCTCTCTGCCCCTCCCCCGTTCATGCTCTGTCTCTCTCTGTCTCAAAAATAAATAAACGTTAAAAAAAAAAATTAAAAAAAAAAAAAAAAACCTGGACAAAATTTATACAATGGGGAAATCTAAATACAGCCCAGGTAAAGATTCTGAAATGTTAGGGGTACATGCTAAAGTATTTATGAACAATTGTAAGATTTCATAACTATGCTTCAAAAAAATCTTGCAAAAAGAATGGCTATTTCTGTACATGAAAAAAGACTGGCCATGTGTTAACAAATGTTGATAGTGAGTGATGGGCACATGGGGTTTATTATGCTATCTCTCTGCTTTTGTGCTTGAAATTTTCTATCACAAAAAGTTAACAATAAAATGAAATAACAAGACAAATAATATTTTTCTATGTAAAAACAAAATGATTGAAATTTCTATTTAGTAGAAGGATATTTTACATGTCTTATAAGCAGTGGAACCAGTCTTACTCTGTTTTGACTTCCATTGGTTATTTTGCATCAGCTTCAAATCCTATGACTTCCTTGGCTGAAGCAGGACATGGGAAATTGACATCAGACTTGGATCTTCCCATTAATGAAGTAAGCAGCTAAAAGCATATTACAGATAGACACACAATATTTCCTGAGAGTTTTCAGAACTGGCCTGCCGAGGGACCCCTAATATAGTATCCCCAAACTCAGTCCATGACTTGGCTCACTCTTTTCTCTTGTCCCCTCTCCTAGTCATTTCAATTCCGTGTGGACAGGTGTCTAGCCCAACCAACATTTAAATGTGCTTGGAAAGATAAGCTCAAACGACACCCTGATAATATTCTTAAAAACTGCAGTATTGAGTGTAGCAGAAAATACATTTTCCCTTTCTTCCTTCCAACAGAATTTCTACATGCTTAATTAAAGGTCCTCACCTTTCCAGAGTCTCACAAGACTCTGACATATGACATAGCCCTGGCCAAAAACACTTAAGTGAAAGATTTTGAAAGGGGATTCCCAGAATATTCTTTCAAAAAGAACCAACTCATTCTGTTCTTTATTTTCTCATTGTTCTATATGGATTACAGCCTGATACCTGGTGCTACAACTGCCATATTAGAACCATGGGGACAATACCTACAGGCTAAAGATGACAGAGCAGGAATAGGAAGAGTCCCTCATTCCTTAAACAGCTGACCAGCCATGAACAACTTACCCCCAGTCCTTATGACATGAGAAAAATGGATCCCTATTTTATTAAGCCACTGCAATGAGGTTCCAGCTATCTAGAGCTAAATGCAATCCCTTACTGATGTATATCACTTATTGAATGGCCAAAATGTGAAAAATGTAATTCTTACTACTAAATTCTCAGGGAAAAATATCAAAGTCCAAAAATTAAATCTACAATATTTTGTAAGTATAAATCAAAGTATACTAAATAAAAAATGCTATCCTAAAAATTTGTCACTTTGCTTAATCTCAACTAGAAGGTCCTCAACCAGATGCCTGGGAATGACATTTTCTACCATTTTAATATTCTCTGTGCCCATAACTCAGTTTAACAATCTTTTATTGAACATATACTACATCCTCACCTTTTATTTGTGCTGGAAGTAAGAACAGATGTGAAATGTAAGCCTCTAATAAGAGAAACTCATACTTTCATTGGAAAGAGAAACATGCAAATGTACTGATTTAAATAAACAATGTATTGAAGTATCCTGTTACCACACTGTAACATAAAAGGCTAGAATAAGGGGGCACCACTACTAGCCCATATCCTGGCTTAGTGCAAATTATTTGAAAACTGTGCCTCTTATATGGAGCATCTCACTTTTATCTAATATGTATTACTTAAATGTACAAGCATCCTATACAAAATATATGATGTCATTAGCTCCCCTAGAGGCATGCAGTGACAACCTGCACAGGGTTCTGCCAAATCTGGAATAAGGAGAAGTCACCGTAGACTAAAGAAGTCAGAGAAGACACATAGGGGAACAGTTTGAGTCAAACCCACAATATAGTAGTAAGACAAAATAGACGAAAAGTTAAATTTTGTGTTTGATGGATTTTAAATCACATTTTCATTATTTCAAGGAAGAGCATCTATCCACAGAAACCAGTAAGCCATACCTCCAATACTGATCCCTGTATCCTGCTAAGTCTGTAAAAGTAAAGAACTGTTTAATTTTGCTATTAGAAATCCACGGATGCCTACTTTCCCATGCCATAAATGAATTCACTCACAGAGTGGCAGTAAACCAAATTATAGAAGGGCTTTTTATGGTCTTGAGAATCACACATTTGCAGGGGAATGAACATATGTAGTGGCAGCAGAGGAGCAATTATGCATCCTATGATACTCCACATGCAGCTGTGAATATCTGCGTTGCCACCGGTGAGTCGACAGCTCTCCTGGCTGAAACACCCAAGCCAGGGTTTTGCTTTGTTTTGTTTTAAAGAATATAGCTTTCAACCCCCTCCTGAACAAGACTATAACAAAGCAGAGGGCCTCAATTGAATGACTCTTTCCAGTAAAATGCTCACTTGAGTGCTCTGGAAAATGCCCTTCTGAATATCCCTATGGCTCCTTTAGAATAAAAAAAAAATGGGAATGATCTCATCCTTGGGTGGGATCAGGTGGAAATTCATGTCTAGGTAGCTGGAGTCAAGAGTATTGAGATTGATAGAGCATCTAGAGCCCTGAGAAGTTTTCAGTGCAAAAGTTTTCAATGCCTACCTCACTCCTCTCATCCCTGTATGGAAACAGGAGCTGTAATCTTTTAAGTTCCTCATATGATTCAGGTTTTAGTCAGTGTGGCACTGGACTGATAGATCAGTTAACCTTTTAAAAACATAAACCATATAGTTATCCTGGCTCACATTTATTTTTCTTTATAGATGATTTTTTTTTAATTTTTTTTAACGTTTATTTATTTTTGAGACAGAGAGAGACAGAGCATGAGCAGGGAAGGGTCAGAGAGAGAGGGAGACATAGAATCTGAAACAGGCTCCAGGCTCTGAGATGTCAGCCCAGAGCCCAACACGGGGCTCGAACTCACGGACCGCGAGATCATGACCTGAGCCGAAGTCGGACGCCCAGCCGACTGAGCCACCCAGGTGCCCCTCACATTTATTTTTCTATAGGAAGATGTTTCCCAGTCTTTCTTGAGCCATGTTCCTCATTGACAATAACCATATTTATAAAGCACACTGGGTAAATTGATGAGGTTGTTCACAGCCAGAGGCAAAATATCTGGGGATCTTGACACTGTAGTTTCAGACCAATCCCCCAAACGTTGAGAAAATCAGGAACCTATAACCTATTCAAGGAAAAGGGAGAAATTTCATTAGTGTCTTGTAACTTAGAAAAAGAAAGAAAGGAGCCAGGACATTGGGGTCCAATTAGTTTTCCTTTCCTCCTCAGTCCCAGAAATGTCTTTAATCTTCTTTAAGCAATAAGAAAAAAAAATGTATGCCTAATGTTGTTCTGCCTACGCTATGATGTTTAGAAAATATCTAAGTTGCATTCCCTCTGGTTTGGAGTATATAAACCGAGCTGCCAATGAAAGTTGGCTATTAAAAATAAAAAGCATTGATTTTAGACTATTATCTAGCTGTAGACTTTAAAACTCTTAAAAACTCTACTGTGAACCTCAAAGACTAAGGAGGCTACTTTGTTCTGGATGGAATCTTCCTTCCACTTCCCTGGACAATACTTTTTAGCTTCAAGGCAAATGCCTTAACATAGAATACAGTGAGGTAATTTATTAGATTGTATTATTTATTCATTTATTAGAGATGGTATTTCAGTAGGCTACAAAGACACAAACACAATAAACCTTGATATGAACAAGAACATTACATATACTTGAGGAGAAGAACGTACCAAAGATTCTTGGAGGTCCTTAATTGAAGTGATTTTCCTAAAAGGCAAACAATATTTTGGGAGATATTAACCTGATATTTACTCATAAACATTCCTTATAAGCACATTACTTTTCATTTCAGAAACTAGTTCCATATGCACAAGACATAGCAATGCTCTATTAATTTAACCATTGTCAGTGAACAAGAATTGTGGTATTTGAGTTTTCCAGACAACTACAGCCTACCTCCTAAACATGTGATTCTAATTTTCTGCTTTGTTATTTAACTTACAAATTTTTTCTACAGAATATAGCAAGACATGCTCACTGTGGGAGAGGTAAGGGGGGAATCAAAGCATATAATATAGTATAAAAGAAGAAAAAAGTACATAAAATATCACTACCTAAATATTAATAGCACTTTAGATATATCCTCCAGACATTTTTACACACATGGATATTCATGCAGAGTACTAAAATTTTTTAAAGTATTATTTAATATTGATGTTTAGTAACCTGCTTTTTATATTAAACATGCAATGGACATTGAAAGAGTGAGACTTTGAAAGGTTATCCAAACTTATTTAAACAATCATTTGATTATAGATTGGTTTTTAGTTTTTCATATTGTAAGTAATCTGGTTATGAATATGTGTGCATATGGATCTTTGCATATGCCTTCGGGTGTTCCTAGAGAATTCAGAGTCCTAGAGGTAGGGTTTCTGGAGCAAAGTGCATTTACATTTAATAATTTGATAAATATCACCTAAGTGACTCCTAGACAGGTCAGCAAGTAATTGAGAATGATTGTAGCCCAATGCTGCCACCAACCCAACATTTCTTTTCAAATAGTTTGTTAGTTATACCAAATCCACTTAATGACAAATTTTATCTTTTGCCACTAATTTGAAAGGCCTCTTTTATCATACACTAATTTCCATATATTCCTGCAACAGAGCTCCATAATATGTATATATCCATATACACACATATACACATGTATACTGGTGTAATTTATATTTATATATGTATTTTATATATATATGTGTATATATATATATATATATCTTTTCCTGAATTAAAATTAGAATTTTGATTAAGATTATATAAGGATATAGATTTATTTGTAGAAAATTAATATTAACATTATTTCTTATTTCCATTCAAAAACATAAAATGTATAGTGCTTAGATAGTTCTCACATAGAGTTCTCACAGATACCATATTAATTACATTAATACACATATAACTTTTTTCTAACTGCTTATTTTGGATATATCAGGAAGATCATGATTTTAGGAGAGTTCACTTATAACCAATCACTTTACTGAAGGTCCCATATTATTTATAATGGGTTTCAGTATACTCTCCTGCTTTTTCTGGGTCAAGGATCAACGACTCCAAAATAATGATAATTTTCCCTCCAACCTTATAAAAGTCTTGAGCTGCTTCTCTCTATTGTAGTAATTACTCAACTGTGAACCAATTTTATTAAGATTGGGTATAAGTTCATGTTTTGGGGGAGCAGGAATGACTGTTTCCAATTTGTCCCATTTTTTGAGGGTTACATTGATAAATAAATGAGTATACATGTGGGGTTTGATAACTTATGACCTGATCTCATTTTTTAAATTATCTTTTTTTTCTAAGTTCAATCTACTGTCCAACAGCTTTTAATTTTGGTTGCTATGTTTTTCATTTATAAAAGTTCTGTTTGGTTCTTTTTTCAAATTTGCTAAGTCATTTTGAAAGTATGTTAAAGCTCATCAATTTTTTTTTGTTTGCTAATTTTTTTTGAGAGAGAGAGACAGAAAGCAAGTGGGAGAGGGGCAGATAGACAGGGAGACACAGAATCTGAAGCAGGCTCCAGGCTCTGAGCTGTCAGCACAGAGCCCAACGCAGGACTCAAACTCACGTACTGCAAGATCATGACCTGAGCAGAAGTTGGACGCTTAATGGACTGAGCTACCCCAGCGCCCAGTAAAGCTCATTGATTTTTAACTATGATGAGCTGAGTTCAAAATCTGCATATGATAATTCCAGCATTTGAATTATGCATCAAACTTTTTCTAAAGTCTGTTATTTCTGCTGGTTCTTTTTCTGCCCCAGTTTTATTGAAAAATAATTGACATATAATATTGTGTAAATTTAAGGTGTACTGCACCGTGATGCTTTGATACATGTTTATATTGTGAAATGTTTGTCACAATAAGGTTAGCACATCTTTCACTCCACATAATTACCATTTTGTTCTTGCTGTTTTTATGGTGAGAACATTTAACTTCTTATAACAGTTTTTAAGTGTATACTACAATATTGCTAACTACAGTCACAATAGTGTAAGTTAGATCCCAGGAACTTACTGATATTATAACTGAAAGTTTGTATCTTTTGACCAACATCTTCCCATTTCTCCCACCTTTCAGTCCCAGGCAACCACCATTCTACTGTTTCTATAGAAATTCCACATATAAGTGAGATCATACAGTATTTGTCTTTGTCTGACTTATTTCACTTAGCATAATCCCCTCAAAGTCCACCCATGTTATTGCAAATAGCAAGATGTCCTTCTTTTTATGGCTGAATAATATTCCCTTAGGGATGTGTGTGTGTGTGTGTGTGTGCGTGTTTGTGTGTGTGTGCATGTGTATTACATTTCTTTATTCATTTATCCATCAGTGGGCATTAAGTTGTTTTCATGTGTCAGCTATTGTAAATAATGTTGCAATGCACATGGGAGTGCAAATATCTCTTCAATACAGTGATTTCATTTCCTTTGGATAGCCACATTAGAAGTGAGATTACTGCATTACATGGTAGTTCTATTTTTAATTTTTTGAAGAAACTCCACAATGTTTTTCATATTGGGTACACATTCCTACCATCGCTATACCAAGACTCCCTTTTCTCCACATCCCCACTAGCATTTGTTATTCCTTCTATTTTTGATAATAGTCTTTCTAACAGGTGTGAGGTGATATGTCACTGTGGATTTATTAAATCAGTAAATTATATGTCATGTTCCCTTGCAGCTCTCTGAGCATCTTTAATCGTTGTGAATTCTTTGTTGGGAACTTCCTTGATTTCCATTTCTCTGGAGTTAGTTGATGGAAGTTTCCTGTATTCTTTTGGTGGTGTCATGTTCCCTGATTCTTTATGATCCCTGTAGCCTTGCATAGGTGTCTGCATATCTGAAGAAGCAATCACCTCTTCCTGATTTCAGGACTGACTTCAGTAAGAAAAGGCCTTCAGTTGTAGGTGGGGGGATGCCGGGAGATGCTGTGACCCGAGGTCTAGTGATGTGGGGCACTGAGTACAAGGGTGTGTGGTGGTCAGGTTCTGGGTGGGGGGCATGGTGTCTCATCAGCTCAGACTGCTGGGGTGCACAGCAAAAACAACTGCATGGTCCTTGGTGGCACAGTTGTGGAGAGGGGGTGCACAGTGCCTGCCAGAACTATTGGGTTCCTCAGCAGCATCTCCAGATCCAGTCATTAGGGGCTAAGGCAGATAGTGATGTGGGTTGGAGCTGGTGGTGTATATACACACACCAGCTGTGGGGGCTAATTACAGATGCTTGTGTAGTGGCCGGGGCCAGTCACAGACACACACATAATGGTGGGGGGCAGGGCCAGCAGGAGGGGCCAGGGCCAAATGCAGGTATGTTGGCAGCTGCAGAGGCTTTGGCTGTAGGAATATACCCCTGTGGCTGCAGGGTCTCCTCACAGATGAATGCTCAGCAGTGGAAGAGGTGAAGGGAATCAGGCCAGCATGAGCAAGTGCACAACTGGAGGGACTAGTTGTCAGGCCAGTGACTGGAGATAAAGCCATATCTGGGCCCACAGCAGTTGTGGGGCCTTGGCTGTCAGCGTGTACTTCTATGGATTCGGGATCTCACCACAGGCATACACACAGCAGTCAAGGCCAACGAAGTGAGTCAGACCAGCAGCAGCATACAGGTGCACAGCTGGTGAACCTAGCCCCAGTTGCACTCACAGTGGTGGGGGTGCCCCACGGTGTCTACACTGGCATCTTGCACTCACTCAGCTGCAGAGCACTGGCTGACTGCCTGTGCAGATCCCAGGCTCCAGCTGAGGGGAGGGAGGTGGGCAGGGAGTCAAGTGGCTGGCATCTGTGAACGAAAATACCTGTAGGGTGAAAATTAATGAAATCTGCAGGAAGTTCATGGTAGTTATGTTGGCCATCAGTTTCATCAGTGGACAGAAGCTGTTGGGGTCCTTTCCAGAGCAGGTCACTGGGAACTATAGTCACTGTTGCTGTGTGGCTGATATTGGTAGATCTTGTTCTTCCTTGTTCCTAGCTATCTCTATGTGTCACTTTTGCTGTTTCCTGGGTGGGGTGAATGGAAGCAGGTCCTTAACGAGGTGCCCTGAAAGGCTGGGGATGCTGGTCACTCACCCTGCTCTCTTTTCTGGTCGTGAACTCCTTCTGCCTTGAGAGTTCTTTCTTGGCACCAAGCAGTACTGGCCTGGAGGATGGGATGATGCAAGCACGATAGAGCCACAACTCCTTCCTTTTTTGGGTGGTTATTGTCGGGATTTTTGTTCCACTGTCTTGCTGAAGTTTCTTAAGTAGACTCCTGAGCAATCGCAGAGCTCACACATTGTTGATTTTTGCTGGGAGTGGGAATGAAGTCTGGGGTCTTCTTTTTTTTACCATCTTGGTGACATCACTCTTGTTTCTACTGATTATTTTTCACGTTGCCTTGTTTCCTTGTGCTCCTAGTTGTCTTTGATAGTTTGATGATTACTGCTTTTGGGCAATTATTTGTGAGCATTCCTTGGAACCAGGATTTACTTTGCCCTCTGCCAACAATATATTGTGACTGCTTTTGCCAAGTGCCTGGGACCACTATCACAGGTGGCCTTTTTAATCCGAGTTCAAGGATAGGAGTTCCTTCACCAATTCCAGCAATGTAACCTATGACCATAAAATCCTAGAAGTTATTTTCTTTTTTTTTTCTTCTGTTCTACTCAAAGCAGGATAGCTTTCTTTGAAGTTCGAGGTATGAGGTCAGGTAATGGATACATGGTCCAGATTTAGCATTTATAACTAAAGTATTACACAGTAAAATGTGAATTTCAGATTAACAAAGAATCATTTTTTAGGCATGGGTATCCCCTCAAATATTACCTGGAACATAATTATACTGAGAAATTTTTCGTTGTTCAGCTGAAATTAAAATTTGACTAGATGTCCTGTATTCTACCTGACAGTCTTAATAATAAGTTTAGTTCCTGTACTTATCCTGGTAGTACCCACTCCAATCCTCAGGCCTTGGCTTTTCTCTGCCCTGCCTCAGAAGGCTGCAAATAAACTAGGGGTACAGCATGGACATATTCCCCCAAAAGCAGTGGCATTTGTGCTTGGATATCGTGCTTACATATCTGATTCAGGCTGTCTTCCCAAAACTTCTCTGGCAGGTAGCCACTATTTTTTTTAGCTTGTCAGTGTCTTTAAATAAATGGATTTTGTTTTTTGTTGGTGGTAGTTGAGTTAGCTCACTATTTTGTTTGTGTTGCTTAAGCAGAAGGTTTGACTTGAATAACCTAGTCCAAATTACCCAGGATGCTGGGGGGGGGGGGGCATTTTCCATCACTGAGGACTGAAGACTGTCTTCTAAACAGCGGTACAGTTGCATATGAAGTGTGTAAAAAGGGAGCCACTCCACAACAGGCATAACTTCATCTGGCAGATATTTTTTTCATATGTGAAGCAACTAGTAAACTCAACATGTAAAACTGGAGCTTTCATCCCAGCTGGAATTCATTCCTCCTTCCTCAGGGCTCTCAGAGCAATTTGTAACTCTAATGTGTCACAGAACCCTTCCCTGGGGTTGTAGATTTATATATACATGATGTCTGCCTTTCCTCTTCAGCGGAGAGCTTCTTGATGGTATGGTTTTGTGTCCTCAGCCTCAGACCCCAAAGAGCCCTCAGAATGGTGATGGCTGATATACTTTCAGTACTCAAAAGATGTGTACTAAATTACATTAAATGAAAGGAAAATTGGTATAGATTTTATCCAAAAACAGAACTAATACACTTCTTAACATTAAAAAAGTAGAGATGCAAACCGGCAAAGCCAAGTTGAAGACAGCCCTTATATGAATTCTCTAAGACAGGCGGCAGAGCTGATATATAGTATTAACACCTCATTTTGAATCAGTTCACCAGTGACCTAGAGGGGGGCAGGACGGTGAGAGGATGACACAGAGGACAGATATGTTAATGAAGTCAGAGAAGGGGTATGTTTGGGGACTGGGAACCACATGACTTGTTCGGGTACACAGTATGGGACTGGAGAAAACCATTGACTGCAAACTGGAGACACTAGGAAGCAGGATAGAGCAACAGACAAGAATGTATAGAATTGGAATCAAGAATTTAAAAGAAAAGCCCTTTGTATTTTCATCTGAACCTATAATGTGTAACCATCTTCTAGCCAACTGACTTTATAATGCTGGCTGAGTAAGGGCAGCACAGGAAGTAATGATAAGGGCAGGGTTCCAGGAAACTAGATCTAAACCTCCTTCAGCTTATCTCCCCATGATGAGGAATTCAGGTCCTGGGGAGCTATATGGTAAGTCGTCTGTAAATCTCTCTGCACTAATGGCAGTCTGTCTCACCATTCTATATCCCTGCCTTGATCAGACGAGTTTGAAGGTAAGCCCCTGCTTTAGGGCTCAGAGAAATATAGAACAACAAAGTGAAAGAGAGGATTAGTGTCTTAAAGGGCATCACAGGAAGTGCCCAGAGCAGAGCAGCCATGATTTATCATCCTACACAGGGCAGGGGAGGCAGGATGGACACCACCTGACCCCAGATAGAAGACAGCAGGTAGTGCTGCTGGACAGCAGGTAGTTTCCAAAAGGAGACTTTCCTTGTGGAAAAATGCATGAACTCATAGTTTGTGGCTGTTGCATGTGTGTCTGGTGTTCTAGGTATTACCAAATGACAACTGCACTCTTCTGCCTTAGGTGTGATGGATAACTTTATGTGTCAACGTGGCCAGGCCACAGGTGCCTAGATGTTTGGTCAAACATTATTCTGGGTGTTCCGGTGAGGCCATTTTGGGATGACAATAACATTTAAATCAGAGGACTTTGAGGAAAGCCAATCACCTACCATAATGTGGGTGGGCCTCATCCTACCAGTTGAAAGCTTGAACAGAACAAAACATCAACTTCCTTGAACAAGAGAATTCTCCAGCAGTTGGCCTTCAGATTTCATCTGCATCATTGGCTCTTCTTGGTTCTACAGCAGACTGCCTTCATACTCAAACTGGAATATTGGCTTTCCTGGGTCTCTATTCTGCCAACCCAACCTGCAGTTTTGGGTTTGTAGGCTTCCATAATTGAATATTAGGAATGAGCTAATTCCTTATACTACATCTCTTTATATATGCACATCCTATTTATTCAGCTTATCTGGAAAAACCCAACTAATACAGAAGGGATGTTTACAGAGGATGGGGAGATGGCTTATAGGCAAACATAAGAAAACTGGCTTTACCCTGCACCCCAAAGAATGGCCACATGTATTATTTTTAAGTAATTTTTATGTCCCATTTCTCCATTTCCTTCCAGCTATAACTCCATAAGTCCTGTATTGTCTTTAAAAGACCCTATTGTGCGGCACAATACTGATGAGTTCATTGGACATGTAGTGTCCATTTCAAGGGAATTCAGTCTCTTATCAAGATTGACTCCAAGAGGGGCACCTGGGTGGCTCAGTTGGTTAAGTGCCCAGCTCTTGATTTTGGCTCAGGTCATGATCTCACATTTCTTTTGTGAGTTCGAGTCCCGCATGGGGCTCTGCACTGATGGCACAGAGCCTGCTTGGGATTCTCTCTCTCTCCCTTTCTCTCTCTCCACCCCTCCCCAGGAAACTCACTCTTTCTCTCTCTTTCTTTCAAAAAAAAAAAAAAAAAGGTTGACTCCAAGAGATTTTCACAAAAATTTTTGTAAGCATCATCATCCAGAAACACTGCTAAATTTGATCACTAGAGAGAGCAGTTTTTTAAATATACTACTCTTTGACTACTCTGTCCATGTGACTTATAGTCTTTAAAAAAAACAACAGCACTATTTTCAGAAATTTTACCCCACTGGGATGGTTGGTGCCCCACCTTCTGTAAGGAACAGGAAGTGGTGAAAATAATGTACAGGTGCTAGCTCATCCTTTATGAAGCCTCACACAGAGACCTTGCAGCACATGCCCAAACTTCAAAAATCCCTAATTTTAAATGTTTCATATATTAAAGAGAAGAATACAGTCTGTTTTCACTTATCTTGCCTATACCCAAGTTTATAGAGGGTTCTACCCAAACCCCAAATCTGTACAGGAATGAACCTTCTCAACATGGAAAGAATAAAAGAAAGTCATGACACAGATGCTAGTCCATACGAAGGCATTGTCTCAAAGGCCACAGGAAGTGACAGAGCCAAGGGTCTACCCTGAAAAGATTATTTCATATCTAGTTCAATGGAGATATATATATATATATATGTATATATATATATATATATATATATATGTATATATACACACACACACACACACACACACACATATACATAATACTTACACATATAAACATTATAATTCTACTAATTTACTCCACCATTTTGGAAATAACGACCATCCTGGTTCTGGATGGATTGGGAACTGCAGGACATATTTGTTCAGCACACACAATGTGGTATAACAGTTAGGAGCACAAGCTCTGGTGTTGGACAACTGGGTCCAAACCCTGAGTCCACCACTTGCTGGGTGTCTGTAGGTATGTTATTTATCGTCTCCAAGCATCAGTTTCCTGTTTTGAGAAGAACGAATGATAAAGGACAAACTTCAGAAGATTTCTGTAAGGATTAAACAAAACAACTCATTCTAAGTGCTTAAGACTTAGGAAATGTTTAATAAATACTATTCATTATTGGAACCATTATTATGCACAGGAAGTTCATGCAAATCAATGGTCCTTGAGCAAAAGGTTTGAACCGATAATAAACTAAACAGGTGGGAGCCCTGCATGAAGTGTCTGTGTCATGAAAAGATAGACTTGCCTAGCATTCCTTAAAAAAAAAATCCCCTCTGTAAACTGTTTTGTGCTTACTGCCTGGTCCATCTGCAGATGGCTTTGGGCCTTGCTTCAATGTGGAGAAACATTAGGGGTCATTCAAACCCTGAGTGCTGCTGGCTTCACCTTCAAATATGTCACATAAATAAATTTCTGACCAATTAGGAGCCAGCTTTGGCTGGGAATACTCGACAAATTGATTTATCAAAGCTGGTCTGAGTCATTGCTTCACAGCTTCTTTATTGAGCTTTTTACAACTATAGAAAACTTTTCTTATTGAGATGATTCATAAATATATTAATATTTTAGGGGTGCCTATGTGGCTCAATTGGTTAAGCCAGGTGAGTTCAGCTCAGGTTATGATCTCATGGTTCACTAGTTTAAGCCTCACCTCAGGCTCTGCACTCCCAATCTCTGCTTGGGATTCTGTCTCCCTCTCTCTCTGACCCTCCCCCATTTGCTCTCTCTCTTTCTCAAAATAAATTTAAATAATAATAAAAATAAAATAAAATATATTAATAGTTTAGTTGGAACTAAATATTTCTATGTTTCCAAAATTTAAACTGATTGTGCCCATTTGTAAATGTATCGTTACATACCCATGTGCTAATGCGAGTAACAAAAAACAAAAGTGATGTAAAGTGGGCTTGATTTTTACCATACCAGAAAGAATTGAGTTATCAGGGTTCTCAAAAGGCTTCCCTGCTGGGAGAACAAAGCTCCAGTGGGAAGTAACAGTATGCATTTGTTTTGTCTGCTTTGTTGGATTTCCAGGACATTCTTCTGTTCCCTATCTTAATTCTTTATAAAAGAAAAAAAAATTGCCTGATAACTTGCTCTTCTTATCCAGATCATGTATCATGCCTACCAGCAATTAATAAGTAAGTTTTAATTTCCCTGTATGCAGGAGAAAGGATTTTGGAAAAAGATTCCACCAGAGAGTTTCCGATGGCACGTTGAAAGTGAACTAACGCCTTGCTATCTGTGGTGCATATGAATTCTTATTTGAAAACTATAACTATTGGGGTTAACAAAGACTCTGCGCCTGCCAAGGTCAAGTTTAGTTATGAGAATCTGCTATGAACATCTCACCATAGGAAAAGGTCATTCTTTATGTCCTCAACTTGCTGAAGGAAGAAATTCCAGAGAGGTAATCTCTGCTTCCTGACTATGAAGGAGAAAGATGTCTTGGAGGCAGGTCTTTCCTGGCGAATGTTAAGATGGCGATCTTCGTGAAGAAGTAACCTTGCAGTTAAGAAAGGATGAACCATGGAAAGGTGCACTGGAAGATGCCCAGTCCTTCTTAAACACCCTGTATCGGTTTCATTCTAGTTTTTCTTGGTATTTTATGATACTTTCTGAAAAGTTCATATTGAAAAAGAAGTTAAAGTATCTTTACTGTCAGACAAATGATAGTGTATGAAGAGCATCCTAAGAAATCTACAAAAGCTACTAGAACTAATAAGTGAGTTTAACAAGGTTGCAAGAAAAAAGTTGAAAAATAAAGATTAATTACATTTGTATATATTACAATATATAAGACCCTTGAAAAGTAAAATTAAATTAAAAATTCAATTTATAGTGATATCCAAAAACATGAAATACTTAAGGATAAATTGAACAAATAAGTAAGAACTACGGAAACTACAAACCATTGTTAAAAAAACTTAATGACCTAAATAAATGGAGAGATACACCTTTTTTGTGGCTGAGACTATATTGTTAAAATATCAAAGCAATTCCAATAAAAATTTTATCAGATGGTTTGCACAGATTGGCAAGCCAAATTCAAAATTTAATTGAAAATGCAAAGGACTGGGGCACCTGGGTGGCTCAGTCAGTTAAGCATCCAATTCTTCATTGGTCATGATTTCACAATTTGTGAGATGGAGCCCTGCATCAGGCTCTGCACTGATAACATGGAGCCTGCTTGGGATTCTCTCTCTCCCTCTCTCTGCCCCTCCCCCTCTCATTCCCTCTCTCTCTCTCTCCCCCTTTGTCTCTCTCTCTCAAAATAAATCAATAAACTTAAAAAAATGCAAAGGACCTAGAATAGCTAAAACGATTTTTTAAAAGAAGTACAAAGTTGAAGGATTTACGCTCTTAATTTCAAGTCCTACATTAGGGCTAGAGTAATCAAGAGAGTGTTGTATTGATGTAAAAATAGACATACAGAAGCGAATTGAGAATGTAGATATAAGTACACACATTGATATTTCACAAACTACCAATAAAAAAGGGGTGTCTTTTCCATAAATGATATTAGAAGAAGTTGAAAAAATTAACCTCAATCTTTACCTCACTCTACATACAAATTAATTCAAATAGATTATAGATCTATATGTAACAGTACATGTAAAACTTCTAGTTGGAAATATTGTGATGTTGAGGTAGGTAAGGATTTCTTAGGCACAAAAAACTCACAAAGCATACTAGAAAAATTACATATTGCATTTGATAAAGATTAGAAACATTTGCTATTCAAAAGACACCATTAAGAAAAGTAAGGAGAACCATAGACTATGAGAAAATTTCCATAATATATATATTTATGACAAAGAACTTGTATCTAAAATGTATTCCATCTCTATTAGCAGACAACTTAATTAAAAGCACAAAAAATTCCAACTGACACTTCCCAAAGTAAGGAATTTTTTTTTTTATTTTCTTAAGCTTATTTATTTATTTTGAGAGAGACAGAGACAGCGTGAGTAGGAGAGGGGCAGGGAAAGAGGGGAAGAGAGAGAGAGAATCCCAAGCAGGCTCCGCGTTGCCAGTGCAGAGTCCGATGCGGGTCTTGAACTCACAAAACTGCAGGATCATGACCTGAGCCAAAACTGAGATGCTTAACTGACTGAGCCACCCCGGCACCCCAAAATAAGGAATTTTAGTAGCCATGAAGGACATGTCAAACTGCCCATCCTTATCACTCATCAGAAAAATGCAAAATTTAACTATGAAAAGCTCCCACTTTATACCTGTATGTGTAGCTAAAATTAAAAAAAAAAAAAAAACTGACTGTACCTAATGTTGGCAAAGATATGAGGCAACCGGAACTCTTAAGCCTTGCTGGTAGGAGTATGAAATGGTCCAACTACTATGAAGAACAGCCTGGCAGTTTCTTTAACCCTTGCACATACAACACCCATATGATCCAGTTATTCTACATCTAGGTATCCACCAAGGAGAAATGAAGCTATATATCCACAGAGTCTTGCACGCAAATGTTTATAGAAGCTTTACTCATAATATCTACAAAGTGGATATGACCCAAATGTTTATCAAGAGTTGGATAAACAGATTGCAACATATCTACATACAATGGCATACTGCTCAGCCATAAGAAAGAACAAACTACAAATACATGCAACATGAATAAATCTCATAATTGCCATGTAGAGTGAAAGAAACCAGGCTCAAAAGAGTATATGCAGTTACATTTACTTCAAACTCTAGAGAAGACAAATCTAATCGGTAATGACAGGGGCAAGTTCATGGTTGCTTTGGAGCTGAGATGTTAAAGGAGTTGACTGAGAAGGAGAAAAGGACTCTTTTGATAGTGATCAAAACATTCCGTATTTTGATTGTGCTGGTTATTACATGGGTATATACTTTTGTCCAAACGCATTAAACTATACTCTTAAAATGAGTGCATTGGATTATATGTAAATTATATTTCAGTAGTCAATAATCATAAACTTTACTGAAACATAAGTATCAAAAGTAGCCCCCAAAATATGTTTCTCCCTTCTTTTCCCACTGCCATTTTCCCTTCCTCTGGCAGCCTGTCCATAACCCCTATACATACAAATACACTGGTACCTCACTGTTAGAGTTAATCAGGCATGTATGCAGGAAACTAAACATCTTCATAAAGTAGGGGGGAAAATCAGTCTGTCATGAAAGTCATTTAAACTTTTGGATGCTTAGAGTTAACCACCATAAGCATTATTTAAACATTTATGAAATTTAACTATATTTATTTTTATTCAGTTTTAGAAACAACCAGGGAAAGGCAGAACTAAGCAGTAAATAAACATATAATTAAAAAAATCAATTGCCTGAGTGCTTTCAAAGATAGACTGATTTCATAAACACTGGGAATAAAGGTATAGAATGACAAGGTGGGCTATTGTACTAACATGGGATCAGTCATGGTTCTTGGGCCCCTCAAAAGTGCAGGTAACACGAGGAAGAAAACTGAAATCTCCAATCACCCTGCCCACCCTTATCCATGACTTATATACCAACTGTGAGCCTTAGCACTTTCTCATGTTTTCAACTCTGCATGCACAGGAGCTCAAAATGACCGTCTGCTGTGCAGCAGAAACTTAGTTGAGGTTTAAAAAAAAGGGGGAAAAAAAAAACCTGAGCAAAATTGGCTGCTATTTCTTCTGATTCCCAGCCCCTGGGGCTCAGATTTTATATGAAGACACAGATGCTAGGAAGATCAGTGGAGATATTTGCTAGGACAGGATCTAACAAACACTGTTGGGATTCCCACTGTCTGGGAGATAAAACTTTCTGCTTGATTAAATGGAAGAAGTAGCAAATAAGAAAAAAAATAACTTAAAAATACTAGTTCACTCTTGCTTTTTTCAGAAGTATATTTAATCTAGAAAATTACTGTTCAAGTTCTCTTCCAACCAGCTTTCACTCCCTAGTGCTAACTTGCTACCATGTGAAAATGCTGTTCCTGTAGTGGCTAAAGGTCACAAAAAAGAAAAATTGGAAACCAAGAAAGATCTACAACAGTAACTGCAAATAAGAAGAAAATATATATAATGGGAATGTGACCAGGCTTTCAAAAGTGAACCTATCAACTCCTATTTGGGCTACAGATTCAGGATTGCCCTGTCCTCTCCTCTTTGACCAATGTTGTGGACCTGTTCACATTACTGATCTCTCATGCATGTACACACACACGCACACACACACACACACACACACACACACACACCAGGCAACATTCTTGCCCTTATTTTTTCACTAACCTGAAGAACAAAAGCAACCATCTGCAAAAGTACATTCCCAATTCTGTAACTGCCATCACACAGATTCTGCAAAGAATTAACCCCCAAACTGAATCAATATATTCATTTCTTTAACACATTTTTAAGGATCCATTAGATAATTTACTGACCTTGATTCCAAATATTTTTCAGCACATCCAGAATGCTTCTGGTCTTTGGTTTTACAAGCTCAAAGGATTTTTGAAATTAATGGATTTATAAATTTCAGCATAAATATAAAATGTGCTCTAAAGATGAAGAAATGGGAGAAGAGGGAGGAAGAAAAAAGAAAATGTGTCAAATGATATCACTTTCCACTGCCCGAGTTCGGTCTTCCAGTAACATTTAGGTGAGGACCTCATTCTGGACTGTTTCCCTGGGGAGGACCATCAACTCAAGACTACAGTATGACTTTGTATGAGTGACTTTGTGTAAATGGTCGCTCTCTCCTTCCACTTGCTGCCTTCCTCCTTCACTTCTTTCCTCCTTACTTGCTCACGCTTCCTCTCCTTTCTTCCTCTATCTTTTGAAAATTCAGATCGCATAAGTGTGAATTCACTTACATCTATAAAATACTGATGCTTATTTTGTGCATATTTATATGTTTCTTTGTAATGTTTCTCTGCCATTTTGATTACCATATAGTTTTTCTCTCCACCCCTTATAAGTACTTGGAGGACAGAGTTGACAAATTCTTTTTGTCAGTCTCTTCCCTTCTCCACGTGTTTCACAGTCCAATTTATAAATATAGATAGAATCTTACAAAAGATTCTGCTCAAGACCGGTTCTTGGTAAATTCTTATTCTTTAAGTGAGGGGTATCAAATAGACCAAATAAAATTACACTTAACCATGTGAAATCATGTAGATATCTTAAAATGATTACATTAAAAAGAACAAATCCTTTTTCAAATGCCACTGAATTGTCTAAACATAGATTTGCATTTATCGTGTTTTCTAAAGTTGACTCTACAAGGAGAGTCTTTTTCTAATCCTGTATGATAACGAAATACTCACAAGATTAATTTAGTAGATGCAGTGTATTGCATTAACAGCCAAATGACATCCAGTTGATATACACATCACTCATTGATCATATTAAAATACCGAGACTAAATTTGAATTACCTGTAATTTTGAGAATTTCAGAAATATTCATGTATTCCACACTTGCAGCTTTCAAGTCTTGAGAAGATCAAAGAGATTTGTTCAACTGGGAAAACCTTCTTAAGAGCTTTCTAAGACTCTACACATCATACACATTTCATATATAAGACAAGATTTAGGAGAATTTAGGCCACAGTGGTATAAATGTCAGATTCATTTGCTTATAATATAAATAATGCAAATATTCTTTTATAGCAGCCATGATCAAATTCTACTTTTTGATGAAATATAGAAGCAGATGGCCCATTCATGGTGATTAAAGCTAAGTAAAGCATTTTAATATGACTAATTTAGCGAAAGAAGGAAGGGAGGTAGGTGGAAAGTTGAGAGAGAGGAAGAGAGAGGTCCTATTTAAATAATACCTATAATTAGAATAACTGGTGATGATCTGGCGCAAACAAATTTACTTTTTCAGGTGGGGAAACTAAGGCCCAGAATTTAGAAGTAGCTTGCCACTTTCCTTATGTTCCTATAGTGATTAGGACACCACAGCCTCATTAAATATGTGCTACAATATCCTAAGAAACAATCAACCTGTAACCTGCTGCATTTAAAGAAAGATAAGTCTTCCTTCTTCTTACTGGAATCCCAAGTTAAAGTGCTTTCATTCTTGTAAAAAAAACTGAGTATATTTAATAAATAAGATAAAATAATGAGCCTAGAGTCAATCTCTAGATCTCTAATGAACATGAAAGGGGGAAACTGGTATATTTACCCTAATGTATTAAAGGAAACCATAGATGCAAACTGAATGCTTCCTTAGGCAAGAGTTCAAGGAGTTCATGGTAAAATAATGGAAAATAAATAGGGTTTGGAATTAAAAAAATATAATAATAACTGAATTTTAATTCCTCATCTAATCACTAATGGTTATGTGTTATGGAGCAGGGAACATAACTAACTTGACCTCAGTTTCTCTCATCCTTAAAATTAGTATAATAATGTCCATGTTATGCAATTATACTGCAGATTGTAGGAGACAACACATTTAAAAAGACAGTACACAGTCTAGCATGTAAAAATCCTCAGTCAACTTTATTTATTATTGTTACTTTTATTACTATCTTCATCTTTTTCGTATCATCGTCAATCACAATATTGTTGGTTCACCTTCAGAAAATCACCTAATTTGTGGTCTGATCCTCATCTTTGCAGCATATTATGAAGCTTAATTGTTTCATATCATCTAAACTAACAAGTGATAGATCTGAATATTAGAATATTAATATTTTCATTTAAAATGGAAACTGGTTATTTATAGGGTGTGCCACTATACTTAAGAGAACAAATTATATATCAAGTCATGTTTGATAGCCATCTCAAAAGGAGATGAAAAATAGTTATAACAGTAAATAGCAATTAGATGGTTACATTGTGTGGAAGCGTTTTCTCATTTTTTTTCATTTAATCCAATATAAACCCTGTGACCTAGGCACTTTTGTTATCTCCATTTCACAGATGAAGTAAATTGAGGCACAGCGCTTCAGTCCCTTGCTCAAGTTGACATACCACGCAAACAATGGAGCTGAACCTGCACCATTAACCTTAATACAATTCTACCTTCCTAGGCCCTGGTATCTATTTCTAGTAAGATAAGATACTCTGATAAAATACCCTGAGGCACTTGTATTAGTTTGGATACACACCATAACAGAGAGCACAGAGACTCAAAATCCTGATTCTTCAAAGTTATTTTATTTCTCCATCATATAAAAGTCCAGGTGGGTGTTCCATAGCTGCTAGGGCAGCCCCACGATCATCAGGAATTTAGTTCCTTTCTCTTCTGTTGCTATACATAGACTTTCCATGTACAAGCACATATGCCTTTCTCCACATACCCCTTTTGTGTAATGGTACAGGGTGGCTGCTCCAGCTCCTACCACCACACTTGCTTTTCTGCTGGTGAGAAGAGGGAAAATGTACAAGAGTTAGGTGGGCATTTCAGTGTTTGGCCCAGACTTTTCCCACACTTCTGTTTCTGTTCCATTGGCCAGCACTTAGTCACATAGCACAACTAGCTGCAAGAGATGCTAAAAAATATATATGTTCGGTTGCAGATAGCATATGCTCAGCTAACATTATATTAATGCGAAAAGACCTATTCCACACCATCCTATTTCTGTCTATTTAATGTAGGAGTAAAGATTCAGAGTATCCTCTCCCTGAGATGTTGTTATAAACACACTGACACATTCCATACTCTGCACTTACATAGTCCACCACGATTGAATTTGCACTGGTGTTAACAGTGATCTGCTACTGGCACATGATTATAGCTCATTGTGCATTAATCATTATTTAATATGAGTCTTTCCTTTACCTAATGGGGACATGCTTTTATTTCATGTCAAGGGACTTGTTCTTTCTAAGCCTAAGTGCCTCCCATCTAATTGCCTTTGATCTAAGAAGATCTCCTGTGTTCTTTGCCAGAAATTTGCTAGTCTTGGGAAGATCACACTTAGATAATAACAGAACTTTCCAGTATGAGAGTTTCCAAGAACAGGGCTTCAAAAGTTGTCTATTTAGGGGTAAATTATCTGGTTCTCTTTTGATAGCTGTCTTTGGTTCTCCACTGGCCAGTGACTACTTGACTAAGGACTTGCATTAGTCAGGGCCCCAGAGAAACACACACACACAGACACATAGACACACACACACATGTCTGTATGTACAGAAAGAGAGAGAAAGAGATTTATTATAAGGAATTGGCCCATGTGACTATGGACACAGATAAGTTCCAAGATCTGCTGTCTGCAGGCTGGCAATACAGAAGAGCTGATGTGTACTTCCAGTCTTTGCATAGGAGAAGACCAATGTCTCAGCTCAAAAGTAGTCAGAGAGAGTGAATTTTTGCTTACTCTGCCTTTTGTGCTATTCAGGCCTCCAAAAGATTGGATGAGGCTCACCCACACTGGGGATGGAAACCTGCTTTACTCATTATACCAAGTAAAATGTCAGTCTTACCCAGATCTTTAACATGCCTGGAATAATGTTTAACCAAATATCTGGGCACCCCATCTCCCAGTCAACTTAACACATATAATTAACCATCACAGTGGCCAACAGACACATGAAAAGATGATAAACAGTACTTATCATCAGAGAAATGCAAATCAAAGCCACAGTGATACATTACCTCACACCTGTCCAAATGGCTAAAATTAACAGCTCAAGAAACAATAGGTGCTGGTGAGGATGTGGAGAAAGTAATCCTCTTGCACTGTCAGTGATTGACAAAGTAAACTTGTGCAGCCACTCTGAAAAACAGTATGGAGCTTCCTCAAAAAGTTAAAAATACAGCTACCCTACAATGCAGCAATGGCACTATTCAGTATTTACCTAAAGATACAAAAATACCAATTCAAAAGGATACATGTACCATGATGTTTATAGCAGCATTATCTACAATAGCCAAATTATGGAATTATCAGGTGCCCAGTTCATTGACTGATGAATGGATAGCAAAGATGTGTGTGTGTGTGTGTGTGTGTGTGTGTATACACAAACATATGTATGTATATATGTGTATATATGTGGGTGTGTATAATGAATATATATATAAAACATATATAATGAAATATTACTCAGCCATAAAAAGGAATGAAATTTTGCCATTTGCAATGATACGGAAGGAGCTAGAGAGTATTATGCTAAGTGAAATAAGTCAGCCAGAAAAAGACAAATACCATATGATTTCACTCATATGTGGAATTAAAGGAAAAAAAAGAGAAAAAAAGAGAGCAAGAGTGATAGAGGGGGGCGGGAACCAAGAAACAGATTCTTAACTATAGAGAACACACTGATGGTTACCAGAGAGGAAGTAGGTGGAGGGATGGGGGATGGAGGATGGTTACCAGAGGGGAGGTGATGGGGATTAAAGAGGGCACTTGCTGCGATGAGCACTGGCTGTTGTATGGAAATGTTGAATCACTATATTGTACACCTGGAATTAATGTTACACTGTATGTTAACTAGCTGGAATTTAAATAAAAACTTTAAATTTAAATTAAAAAAATTAACCATCACAGGACTGAAGTTACCTCAGGATAAAAAGGTGAAAGTAGAGGTCTTGATGAAGGAACTGCTAGTTTTCTAAGCTGTTGGAAAAGATGGCAACATTACGAGACCAGACCACAATCATCTAAACTGCACTGGACAAGCAATTCTCCGGTGAACTGAGACTTATTAGACAATCTTCCTGTTAACAGTTAGTGAATGGGATTATTTCCTTCCGGAAAAAAAACAAAAAACAAGAAACAAAACAAAAAAAAAAAAAAAAAAAAAACAAGACACAGCCAAAATGAGTGGACAAACAAAAACACTTTGAAACACTATTCTACACTGCCTATATAATTTTTATTTTTCTTACTCTCTTAGGCAATACCTTCAGTACAATCGTAAAATCATAGCCTAACCTACTCTTGACTTTAAAGTAATCAAGCTATCTGGTGTCTTTTAAGCTCTGAAAACAGGGAGAAGAGCACCACAACAACAGGATCAACTGTGTTACCTGTAGACAACTGCAAGGGTCAAAAAGTGATGGCCATTCCAGTAGCAGTATGTGTTTAGAAAGCAACTCCATTTTATTTTTCATGCCAGAGACAGAAAACAATGCAACCGTCTCACTTCAATAAGGAACTAAAAATCAAATGGAAAACCAGACAAATACAGAATGGGTTTGGAACAAAGTTGCAGAGTTTCTGGACCTCACTGTGCACAAGGTTTCAAAGATCCACATCATGCTGTTCAGAAGCAGAAGTAAACATTGCTGTGCAACAATCAATATTTTTGTAGTTCTGCAATGGCAGAGCACTCAGAAGCTGAATGGGAAGTGACACAGACTCAGCCTGATGAGCAATCCTAAATCAGAGACCTGGGTGTGACCCCAGTGGAGAGCCCTGCTGTCCTGAGAGACACAAGCCTTCCAGAAGAAGGATAGAGCTTTTGGCAGCTTCTCACCCTGACTCTGATAAGGATAGCTAATTGCACTTGCTTTACCACTTGAAATTGTGTCTTCTTGGTGCACTGTGGATTTTCAGAAGGTCTCTGAACGCTGCTTCAAATGACATCTCTTCCTCAAATGGTAAAGATTCATCATGACAGATGATGGACCCAGAGGAGAACGGCATCACAGACAAGTGGAAATACAAGCAGTTCTTGCTGGAAGCTGACAGCAACCTCACACTGAGGCTGAGATATTGTTTTATTGAACATGGGAGAGAGTATCTGCTTAACAGCCTTGAAAAGCAAGTATTTCAGAGATGGGGTGCTTTGGTTTATTAGACTTTCGGTTATCTGAAAGCCCTTGATACTTCAACTCTTATCACTGGAATTCTATGAACTTGGAGGAGTCAAGTTCCCATATTAGTATGTATTTTAGAAGTACACTCAACATGACTGAACTAGTGGCTGGGGATTTGGCACAGAAGCTTGAATTGTCAGTAGATATGGATGAGGAACTTAGGAGGGATTGGAGCTGAGTGATACCCTAGGACGTATACCAAAAGGGCATTTGTCCATTAATCAAATAATTATTCAATTTCTATTCTCTGCCAGGCATGGAGATCAAATCTGCCTGAGTGGAAGGGGAAGAATTGACAAAATATTTCACAAATAAATATTTAATCAGAGCCAGCTGTGTTTAATGCTATAAAAGCAGTGAGCAACTGACAAATTAAACCAAGGGGCCTTTCCTTTGCCGGCAGTCAGTGAAAGCTTACTTGAGGAGCTGATGTTTAACCCAAAACCAAGCAGAACAAAGAGCACTTACGATTATGTTTAAAGCAAATTTTTGTTATTTTAAACTATTTTTAATATAAGCTGCAAAAAACTACAACATACAGAATAACAGAATATCTTTTTCCATAGTCAAATATTGCATCCGAATAGCACACTTTATTAGTAAAGTATATTTGCAAATATTATAATTGTTTTAATTTGCATTTTTTATTGCTTCTGAGGCTGAGTATCTATTCAAATATTTATTGGCTATATGGATTTTCCCTTCTGGGTGTACCTATTCCTAGCCTTCATCCATTACTTTGTACTTCATTTCTTTCTTGTTGATTAGGGAATTTCTCCTGTTCTAGAGATGAGCCCTTTGCCTATACACTGAAAACCTCTCTGATTCTGGTGTTATCATTCTGTTTATGGTCTTTTACCTTGTGCAGAGATTTTAGTATTAACATGGCCAAAATGAACAGTCTTCTTAAAATTGTGATTGTTTTAGGCTTTGATTACCATTAGTTACTTTAAGGTTGCAAAGGTATTCTGTCCGCCTTTAAATAAAATTTGTTGTTTGGTGTGAATTATGCAGATTCTTTTATTTATTATTTTGGCCAGTAAACCGATCGCCACAGCATCATTTATTGAAAACATTATTCCTTATTGATCTGAAATATCTTTTCTGTCATTTATCAAGTTTCAGTAGGCGTTCCTGAGCTCTTTAATCTGCCTCCTCCCTTTATTTCCATTTGCTTATCTTACGACCAATATATATTATACTATAGTTGTATAACCAGTTTTGCTATGTAGAAAGGTTGTGCCCTAACTTTGTTGCTTTTTAAAGACAATTTTGGTTATTTTTGGCACTTGATTTTTCCATCTGAATTTTAGAATCTCCTTATTAGCATTTTGATTGGAATCGTACTGAATTGGGGGACAGAATAACTATCTTTACAATATTGAGACTTCTGGTTCATGGATCTGGTACATACCTCTATTTTCTCATTTCTAAACTTTCTGTGATTTGATTGTACTTTAAAAATATTAAAAAAATTAAAATTCTGCTTATCTTAGTTTTCAGTTATCTGAGATTTAAATCTCAAAACAAGGGGCTTCCAAAGAGCTTGATAAAGTTGCTGGCTTGGACTTGGAAAAGTTAAGTCCCCTGTTCTGAAGTGTCTATAGGTTCAGGAGATGATGACTTCGGTAAAATCATGTTTTATAGCAAGTACAATGTTTTCTGAGCCTTTCTTAAGGATTACAAACACCATTTTATCTCGGGAATTTCCTTTTACTGTGATCTTTGTCTGCTGTGCCTTGGGAGAATTTTTCCCTATTGCCTTTCTTATTTCTAAATTGGTTTTAGCCAAGAAGAAAATTGCACATCTGCAGGAGATAATGCTCAGCTTCAGTCTGATTCAGTACTACAGCAGGTATTTGATTTCAGGCCAAAACTTCTAACAGCGAGTATAGCAAATGTTGAAAAGAAAATGAAAGTATAGTATAACTTCATTACATTTATTTACGGTCATTTTGGCTTCGAAATAATCCTTTTGGGCTTACTTTTCCAGCATACAAACATCTGTTATGTTTCTTTTTCTTTCTGTTTTTCTAGCTCTCTGTTAATTCCGTTTTACAACATTTTCTAATAAATACGTAGGGGAAGCATATTCTCTAGAGTTCCAGTAGATGGCAGCATAGAGCTATTGTTCCAGCTGATACGTGCGTTCAGTTCTGCTGAGCAGAATCAACCCTGCTTAACAGTAGTGAGTCCCAGATACAGAATCTGAGTTCAGTGTGTAAGCCAAGTCCAACCCAACTGACAAATATAACATCTCCAAATTTCCTGAGCACCAGCCAATGGGCCTTCAGAGTGAAAACTATAACATTGCAAATAGCAAATAAAACGAAAAGAAATGTACTTCTTACAACACTGGCTGGTTCACTGGAATCATTTGGAAGGCAGTAAAAAGAACATTTGTGCATTTGAATATTCTTTATTGGTCAGTTAGGGGAAAGAAACTAGAAGCCTAAGTGCTTCCTGGTGATTACTTTGTTACCAGGACTGATTAAAGATAGTAACTGCTGGTATGACACAGGGCTCCCAGCCATCAAAAAGTTGCCTGACCAGCCAGCAGAAGATACAGAGACTCATCCCCTAACCGTACTTGAGGGCTGAATTTCATCCCTCTTCCTGGAAATAATCAAAAGCTGGGGGTCTCACTGCAGGGAGACTGGGGATAACCTAAAGATCTTTCCCTGATGGCCATCTTTTCTGACCCTCAATTTTTTTCACTTGCCAAGTGGTAATAATAGGTCTTTCTCTGCTTCCTTTATAGAGCTTTGATGGGGACTAGAGGAGGCTAGGAGCACAGTACCGGGTATCAGGAGACAGACAGAGGCAGCAGAATCTGGCACACAGCCATGGGCTCTGTGGCCACCAATGAGGCCTTGAACCCACATCCATACCATTAACCATTCAACTATGGACAGATTACTCAAGCTCTCTATGCCTCAGTGACCCCCACTGTAAGACAGGTTTAGCTTCTAAGACTAGAATATATTTATTCTGTTCTCTCTGTTTAATGCATATTTGCTATTATCATTAAGAAGCATAAATTTTGCCCTGGCCTTGCCATTAACATCTCTGTGGACTTGGCTGTATCATACAGCCTCTGAAGCCTGGGCTTCCTCTTTTCTAAAATAAAAAGTTGGACTTTAACCCCATTTGATTCAAAATATGTCATATATTTGTAAATTGAAAAACACCATATAAATGAAAAGTATCCTTACTAAGTGGAAATCTGAAGGAAATAGATGAACTCAGCTGACAGGTGTTTTCATGGAAGTGGCCAGGTTTGGGGACTGAGTTTATTAGAGGCTTGTTGCTGTGATCCATAAATACTTCTCCAGGTAATCAGAGTACAGTCATGTATTAGATGGAACAAGTGACAAAGGCCAAGGGCAACACCAAAGCAGCTAGGCCTGGAACACTGGCCAAGGCTGGGCGATTCAGGCTTGAAGAGCTACAGGTGCTTCCTAAGTGGAAGATATCTCATCCAGCCACCATTTGACACCTGCACATGGAGGAGACTCCACTAGAGACTTTGCCACAATTCTGTGAGTGTCAGCCCTGGGTAATCCATGGCCTATCCTGGATTATCTAAGGACATGGATTTGTAGCACTTATACCACCCTCCTCAAATCAACCCCATAAACCTGCCAGAGGTTTCCAAAATTAAGTCATCCTCAGGAAGAAATGGGATTCTTATAAGTCAGACACAACAAATCTGGAATATTTCTTTACTATTATTAGGAGATCAGAGCCTGAGGAAACATCATGCACACCTTTAATGGAGTGGTAGAAAAGGTCATGGTGAGGAGTTCAGGCTCAGGCCGGGTCGGTGGAATGCTCTAATGAGGAGCCCAGGACACACGGAGGAAGCAGACACCCGACAGGTGTGTAGAGTTCACCTCGGTTGGAAGAGAAAATGAAAAACTGACTAGCACTTGTCAGGGCTGCAGAGTTTTAGTCTGTCATCACAAGTTGACAGAGAACTCAGTGATCGAAACAGAAGATGTAAAGTCCTGATAAAATAAATCATAGTGGTTAAACTTCAACCAAGAGCAAATCATATGTTAAGATGTCCCAGGCAAACCGAAATACAGCTAGAAGGCTTCTTGGTGACTCTAGCAAATTAGAGCTAGAAAGGCATCTGGAGGTGGTCCAGGCCAAGGACACTGAGGAGAGCACTCACCACTTTGGGCTAGGGTCTGCAGACACCCCCAGTATCCCACTGCCCTTTACTGAGGGACAGTTGACCTCAGGGTCCTCCCATGATCAGCACGTGAGGGGAAGGATAGAAGAAAGAAGGCTTTCTCACCATCTTCTCCACATGCCTACAACATGCTGGAAATGCTTCATTAATGGACAGCTTCTCATTCCTGCCTGCCCTTATCTCTGACGCCATCAAACTCAATCTCTTGCTTTTAGTCTCTGATAAATGGCAGAAACCATTGGGGAGCATTTACAAAACCCTTTAATATGTGTTAATTTAATAATCACAAGAACCCTATGCAAATTATAAACCCCACTTTATTCATGAGGAAAATGGTACTCAGATCATTTAAATAGCCTAATGTATGATATCTGGTAAACAATGTACCAAGATATGAACCCAGAGGGATGGATTTCTGAGCTCTTGTTTCTAACTACACCAAGAAGCAGGCAATAGCAAAGCTGCCCTGATACATAGAGAATGAAGTGAAATATGTGCTTTAAAATCCCTTCTTCCATTCCCTTCAGTAATCATCTCTATGTCATCCCCTGAAAATAGCAATGTTATCAAGCCAATCTAGATTAAATAAATGAACAAGCAGGATTATTCATCATATTAAAAACTTTAAGTATTGATACATATGGGATATATTGAAAATGAACAAGCAGGAGTTTAATGTATGAAGTTAGTGTTTCAGTCACAAGCTTTTGTTCAATTATATTGCAGAATGACCCCAAATAGGTGTATAATAGTGATCCTCTATATTAATCATCTTATATGCACAACTGGAAAGAATAATGAGTATTATTCTAAATTTTTCATTCTTTTTTCATGTGTTTCTTTTTCTTTTTTTTAATTTTTTTTAAATCATTTTAGAGAGAGAGAGAGAAAGCACGAGTGGGGGAGAGTGGCAGAGGGAGAGAGAGACCTTTAGCACACACCAAGCTCAGTGCAAAGCCCAACCTGGGGTTCAGTCCCATGACCCTGATATCATGACCTAAGCCAAAATCAAGAGTCAGACACTCAACCAACTGAGCCACCCAGATATCCTGCTTTTTCTTAATTCCATTGATTAAACTATAATTTTGCCTGTTAAATCTAATAATAAAGAATTGGGATTTGCATTTCTATGTTTTATTTATTTCATTATTCTAGTAATTAATTTTCAGTTTATTTTATGAAAGTGCCCACCCAATGGCTTGGGGGGCAGCCTGATGCTTCAGCATAGATAATTAGAGAAACACTAGTGTTATATATACAAAGGTGAGTTAGACTAAGAATTTTCCTGTAAGAGTCTAATGGATCTATGAATTAAGTAAAAATTTGTTTGCTTATGAACAAAACCAAAATAGTTGTTTTTTTAAGTTTATTTATTTTGAGAGAGAGAGAGAACACAAGCAGGGGAGGGGCAGAGAGAGAGAGAGGGAGAGAGAGAATCTGAAGCAGGCTCCATGCTATCAGTACAGAGCCTGAAGTGGGGCTCAAACCCACGAACTGGAAGATTGCCACTTGAGCCAAAGCCAAGAGTCAGGCATTTAACCAACTAAGCCACCCAAATAGTTGTGTTTTAACCAAAATAGATCTCAAGATCATTTCCTGGCCCAAAATGGCTGGTGCATTTCACCTGCTATCTTCATTCCAGACAGCACAAATGAAGTAGAAAAAAATGGCTTGCCTCCCAGCTTTTATGTAGATTTCCAGATTCTCATATAGGTCAACAAATAAAATTAACATACAATCTAAGGGCCATGAGAGAAGTACTGAGAAAAAGCTAAGGGACTTAAGAGGCTAATTCCTTCTAAGGGGAAAGCCTTATCCAACAGAAAAGGAGGTAACACTGGTATATACCATTATCTATCAGGTGCTGTACTGGGTGAATTATATGCTTTACCTCATTCTTTCCCATAACAATCCTACCAGATACAGTAAGTAATATTTTTAAAATTACACAGTGAATAAGTGGTAGAATACTGATTATTAAAGAAGGTATAAGAATATTCCAGCATGAGAAGCATAAGATGAGAAAAGATGGAAAATTGCAGGACTTCTGCACCAATGACAAGGATCTCAGTTTCTCTGGAACACAGAGATCCTAAGAGGGGATAAGGCTGCAGGGTTAGCCTGAGGCTGGATCCTGCATAGAATGGATTCCAGCCTCCAGAATTAGAAGTTTAGTTTGTCTCAGGACAGGATTGTGGAAAATGCCACAGACTTAGGCCTGGGAGAGTAAGAGGATTTGGAGTGGGGAGTAATCATTTATAAAAATAGAGTCAAGGGGAAGGAAAGCAGTGGAAGTTAGAAGACATCTTATTCAATAGTCAGGAACAATACTTAGTCACATTTTAGAAATGGGCATAGGGGGCAATGATATAACGTGCCACATACATGCATTAAGCATGTGTCTCAATATGCACAAAAGTGAATTATCTTTTTATAGACGGTGGTTAGAATTCCTCCTCCTTTCTTCCATAAACTACCTCAAAATGCATCATCTATAATTTCCAGGCTTTTCATAGATCTTAATAACACTGTGAAGCAAAGGGAGTACAGAATCTTTGTAGATTCTTACAGTTCCCCAAGAAATTTGTAGACACAATGTGACACTATGTTTTGACAACTTGGCTTTATTGATTCCAAGCATTAAACTGATTTTTCATAGAAGCAAGTTTTTTTCACACTTACATTTCATCAGTTACTTAGTTATATAATTATAATAACAAGTTATAGAATTACAATAACAAGTCCAGCAGGCATAAACAGGCTTGGGAACCAACACTTGTGACCCCTGGTAAGTATATGACTCAGCTGATGGGTGCATAACTTTTAGGAACCTGATTAGTCATGAGATAAATAAGTAGTGCACTTGTGCGCCTCAGCCAATATAATATGTTTTATAGAAAAAGAGACGCTTGTCAGTTAAACAACTTAATTGGTTAAAGAGAAGTCAGGTAAGAGACCGTCCACTGCATTAGATATGAGGTATCACTATTTTTTTCCTCATATTTTTTTCCATCATTTTGCTTTTTTCCAAACACTTTCTTCAAATAGTTTCAAGCACCTATAAAAAGTTATGTTACTTCTATTCCCCCAAATTTAACTCATGGATTGCTTTTGCTTGAAACCCAAGATGATACGTTCCATTGTGATCCTGTCTTATATGTTGACACATTGTTCACACATTCTTCTCAATTCACAGAACGGTTGACCTAGAAGGATTTTAGAGACCATTAGGTTAAATGCCTACATCTTCTAAATCCATGTTGCCCAGTGGAAATATAATGCAACATACAAATATAAATTTAAATTTTCTAGTAGTCATATTTAAAAAGTTGAAAAGAACATGAAATTAATTTTAATGTATTGTTTAATCCAATATGTCAAATATTATCATTTCAACTTGTAAACAATATAAAAACAATTATCAATAAAAGTTTTTCCTTCTTTTTGTACCAAGTCTTTGAAACCCAGCATGTATTTTACATTTACAACACATCTCGCTTCAGACTTAACACATTTCAAGTGTTCGTTGGCCACATATGACTAGTGTCTACTATATTGGACAGGGGAGTTCTAGGTGACTGGAGATGTTGAATCTCTTGTTCAGGAAGTTTAAATTACTTGCCCGAGGTCATCTAACCATGATTAGTCTTAGCCCAGTGAGACTCCTCACTCCTGCCACCAACATCATGGTTAAAGAATGGTGCTGTGCTAATGTAGCTTACCAAACCTATCAGAAGATTTACAGATTTTTTTTTTAACTCTTTGGGTTTTTTTTTTATTTTGGGGGTGAGGGGCGGTTAGTTTTTCTTTTATTGTTTCAAGTTTTTATTTAAATTCTAGTTAACATAACATTGATTTCAGAATTGAGTGATTCCTCACTTACATATAACACCCAGTGCTCATCACAGTGCCCTCCTTAATACCCATCACCCATGTAGCCCATCCCCCGTGAACCTCCTCTCTAGCAACCCTCAGTTTCTTCTCTATCATTAAGAGTGTCTTGGGGCGCCTGGGTGGTTCAGTCAGTTAAGCATCCGACTTCTACTCAGGTCATGATCTTATGGTTCGGGGGTTTGAGCCCCACATTGGGCTCTGTGCTGACAGCTCAGAGCCTAGAGCCTGCTTTAGGTTCTGTGTCTCCCTCTCTCTGTCCACCACTCTCTCTCTCTGTCTCTCTCTGTCTCTCTCTGTCTGTCTCTCTCTCTGTCTCTCTCTCTGTCTCTCTCTCAAAAATAAATAAACATTTTTAAAAAAAGAGCTTCTTATGATTTTTCTCCCTCTCTTTTTTTTTCCCTTCCTCTATGTTCCTCTATTTTGTTTCTTAAATTCCACATATGAGTGAAATCATATGCTGCTTGTTTTTCTCTGACTGACTTACTTAGCTTAGAATGATACTCTCTAGCTCCATCTGTGTCTTTGCAAATGGCAAGATTTCATTTTTTAAAAAATATTTATTTATTTATTTATTTATTTATTTAGAGAGAGGGAAAGGGGCAGAGAGAGGGAGAGAGACCAAGCAGGCTCCATGCCCAGCGCAGAGCCCAATGCGGGGCTCAGTCCCACAACCATGAGATCATGACCTGAGCCAAAATCAAGAGTCAGGCACTTGACCCACTGAGCCACCCAGGTGCCCCAAGATTTCATTCTTTTTGATGGGTGAGTACTATTCCATTATATATATAGCATATTATATATATTCTATTATATATATCATATATGTGAGATATATATGTATATATATATACATATGTGTATATATACACATGTGTGTATATATACACATATACATATGTGTATATATACACATATATATATACACACATATATATCTCACATCTTCTTTATCCATTCATCAGTCAATAGACATTAGCTATTGTTGATAATGCTCTTATTGGGGTGCATGTGCCTCTTCAAACCAGTATTTTTAAATCCTTTGGGTAAATACCTAGTAGTTTTACAGATCTAATGACTTACCTAATATTGCATTTTTCTGATTATAGAATATAACCGTATTGTAGAGAAAGTAAAAAAAAAAATACAGAAGTATATGTGGAAAAAATTTTAAAAATCACTGCTGAGAACAATCACAAATATAAAAAAAACTATGAACAGTATAATACTCGTGTTAAAAATAACTAAATATACTAAATATTATTTTGAGATTTATTCCCTTTCTTTCCTAGTCTTTGACCTGTGTTTCTGTGTTCTCAAAGTTTTCTCTTTTTTTTAGTTTAAATTATTTCCTCTCTCTCTGCATTTAAAATGTTGTATAATTTTTCAATCCTACTATCAAAAGAGCAGCTGTCCAAAATATCAGTTTATTAGCACAGGGGCAGAGAAGCACAGCTAGGATCTGGCATCATTGTATATTTAAATACTTCTAATGATCCAAATGTAGCCCTGCCAGAGTCTTCCAGCTGTTAAGAAAGGTAGACGCCAGGTTTATGAATTCATCTCTCCCAAATCAACTTATTCTTAGAGTAAAATAATTTTTTCAATAAAACAAAATATCCTTCTGCAAGACACAGTCTGAAATGTGGCTAAAGTATCTTGTAATTTAAACATACTATGCTCCTTATATTTAGTTTTATACAACCACCCAACCAAAGTCTACGTGTAGTAGAAAGTCAGAATGAGCTACATAAGAATCACATTCTGCCATTCACATAAACAGCCACTCTGGGTACTTACACACAAGAATAAAGTTATGACTTAAATATAAAAATGAAAAAGGAATGATATAGAATGAAAAGATTTTGGAAGCACGTGGTATGTAGGAGAAAATGCAGAACATCAAATCACAGCAGATAAATAAAAAGGAAATTGAAAAATTGAATTAGAGGGGGTAAGATGATAATTGAGTTATTTCCAGCTAATATCACAGAAATTTGTTTGCACCTAATCGTGACCAATCCAGACAATACCAGATGCTTATGCTGACCAGCCCCTGGTTGCAGCTGGGGAATAACTCCGCATACATGGAAACGTTATTGGCCACATTTGTAGGAGGGGACAGAGTTCTGCTTTTAAAATTCTCCCAACAATCAACAAGCAAACCACTCCCTGAACGATGTGTGGTGAAGCACACGGAGCCTAATTCTCTTACAGCCAACTACTCACCACAATTCATCATATTTGGCTTCACGTTTCTCAGTCTGTTCTGGAACATTTGACCTGGCTTTGATTGTGCATTTAAAGGCGATCTGTTCTGACTGGGGCTCCCCAGCTGGGCAGGAAGATTTTGTGGCCTCAGGCCATGCAAAACAGGCTGCTTGTCTACATCTCTGCTTACAGACCTTCAGCAATTGTTTTACAAAGGAAAAGAGGTCAGGGGAACCCTTGGGGGGAGGGAGGGTAGGAATTTCTTATATATTTTTAATGATTTCCAAAGTTTGAGGAGGTTGTTAATTAAAGCAGTTTGAAAGGTAATTTGTAGGGGTTCCTGGGTGGCTCAGTCAGTTAGGTTCCTGGCTGATTTCAGCTCAGGCCATGACCCCAGGGTCGTAGAATCAAGCCCCATGTAGGGCTCTGCACTGAGTATGGAGACTGCTTAAGATTCTCTCTCTCTCTCTCTCTCTCTCTCCCCCTCTCCCCCTGCTCACACTCCCCACCCCCAAATTAAAAAAAAAAAAAAGTCACAAAGAGTAATTTCTGATACCTCCTGCACTTAACTAGAAAAACAAGTCCAGTACTCAAGGCTCTCTGAAATTTACCCAAGTATCATCATAAATATTTTAACATAACCCTTTTCTTGTCATACTGGTTTATTTAATATCACCTCCATACACAACACCATTTTAACTTTTGCACCTTCATTCAAGCATGAAATACCTTTCCAGTCTCATGCTGCTGCCCAGGGCTTCCCAATCCTGAAGGCCCAGCAGAATCACTCACATGTGAAGCTTTTCAGAGTATCCAGAGTGGAGCCCAGGCACCTGAAGTTTCCAAAGCCACCACCGATGATTCTAAGGCACAATAAGTTAGAAATTACTACTTCATGCCAAGTTCCCCAAATGTCGATGTGTGAGTGAAATATAACACTGACACAGTTGTTCAGCAGAAAAAAAAAAAAAAGTCAGTTAGCCATTTCTGTGTCACTCCTTCACAAGTAATGGAAGAAAGAGCCACTGGCGAATCCCCCGTCCTACGGTGGCAAAACTCTAGAGGCAACAACACAAAGTAAGCCTACTTCCTTATGTCCTCAGGATAAAATTTACTGAACTCAGAAGTGTCTTGTTATTTTAGTTGTTGAAGGAAAGCATCATTTAACTATCAAGATGGTGCATAAGTTTGAGAATAAAAATAGCTGATAGCATTGCAAGTGTTGGTTTTCTTTTATAATAGATTTTGATTTTTTTTGAGTTGTTCATTTTCCTTTCAATGTATGTCTTTTCCCTCTTTACATATCCTAGTGAGTTGCTCATTGATTTTTCACTGGTGACTACAGAGGATGTTTTGGAACAAGTCCTGTTACAACTTGGAATCAGCCAAAAACTTGTTGATTTAAGAGATCTGTTGGATTTCCTAAGCCAGACCTATCTGGTGATGCTGCCTGCTGGGAGAATGCCCATCGTGAGCTTGCAAGACTGAGGAGACTGCAAAACTATTGTCTCTCAATGTCACAGCTGAAGGAACTAAAAGACCTTACATAGCTCTTAGCATTTAAGAATCTCTGTCCTGAGAAGAAAAAATAAAGTTAAACCAATATGAAAAATCCAAAATGAGAAATCAAGAAATTCTTATCCTAAACCATACAAATAAAACAGGGTCGGGGGGGGGGGGGAAGCAAGAAAAAAAAAAATCTCACCCTACAATTCCCATTTGTGCACCAGTGATTGCCCAACATCTAACAGTCTAGTCTGGAACACAGTAGGTGCTTCTGTAATATCTATTGAATGGTGAATTAACTCATAGATAAGTTAACTACTTCTGAGAAAATGCTGGTGGATACTATAATAAACTTGGAACTTGAATATTAGTAAGACCAAAAGAAAATAATGTAGATGGATTTTAATAATAAGATATATATAATTATCATTTACATGGTTCTTTTGTTGCAAAAGACAGCTTAGGTTAATAAAATAGTATAGCAGTCTAGTTAATAGCATGGAAATAGTAAGAAGTTTGGATTTGTTAACACTTGTTAAATGGATGACTTTGGGCAAATTATTTAACCTTACTGAACTTCATGTTTCACAATAAATATACATCAATTTTAAAATTAGGAAAATATTAATAAATTTTAAAATTAAAAACTGTGCCTTATGTAAAAAAAAAAAGGATAGCTATCCCTAAAATAGCATATAAATATGGTAAAGTGCTAGAACTACAAAAGGCGTAATTATTTGAAAAATGAGATATTGACCAGAAATGAAAGGGCAGCATTAGAACAGTTTCCCTCCTTCCCCCCCGCCAAAAAAAAAAAAAAAAAAAAAAAAAAAAAAAAAAAAAACAGAAAAGAAAATAATTTAAAGAAAGAAATGTGGCCAAGTGGGAAACAAATTTCTAGAACTGAAAATGGTAACCCTAGTAATTATAAAGACATCACATATGAAAATTCCTTACCTAATAGGATTTGGGCTGGGTGAGGATTGTTTGGGCTCCACGCTGAGTGTAAAGCCTGCTTAAGATTCTCTCTCCCTCTGCCCCCTAGCCCCCTTGTGTGCGCGCGCTCTCTCTCTCTCTCTCAAATAACTAAATAAAATAAATGGGAAGCACAGCCACACTGGTCACCCAAAGGAACAGAACCCTAAAAAGGACAGCTATAGACATGCAGGCAGTAGCTCTGATTAAGAATAGCCACGTCCTTTCCTACAGCCTCCAACCCCACCATAACTAGAAGAGAGGCGGACTTCTTGTGAATCAAGCTGTACCATATTTAAAGTGTCAGTGGAAATAACATCAGTGACGGTGTTATTGTGAAAGACTTCACAGTGCTTCTTGATTAATTGACTATAAGGAATCAGGGTAGAAAAGGTTCAGCAGAATTCTATGAACATACAAATATATCTTGCCCAACTAAAATATATTTAACAGACTGTAACAAGATATTACAGGTAAATGCTTCTTGTGATATGGTCTGAAGAAGAGAGGAAAATCCGTGCAACTTAAAATATGTCCTCTACAAGTTTGCTTGATGTTGAATGTTCCCCATTCTTGACTTCACACATGAAATTTCTAATGAGGCACAGTGCATATAACCAGTAAGATACTCTATAGTAACTAAAATCCCAGGTCTTAGAAGTAATCAAATTGAGATTCAAATGCCAACTTTACTACTTTCCTATCTTATGACCTTACAAAATATTCTTTAAATGAAGTCTTTGCTTGTTCTTAAGAAAAATGGTATAGTAATTCCAGAAAGTTAGATTGTTTCAAGGGTTATAATAAAATGTGCATAAATCACTTAACACTGTTTCTGACATATAAACAATGTTAAATAAATAACAGCCATTACTGTATTCTCAGAGGAGTATACAAAAACAGGAACAAGGAAACAAATGTGGAGTGTGTTCGTCATGTTCTGGAAATACTACCTATGCTTTTAGTTAAACTTCACAATTCACCCAAGGTCACAAAGACAGTAACTAGTAGAGTTTCGATTTGAATATAAGACTATCTGACTTCAAAGACCATGCCCTTCTCACTAAAATTCCTAACCTGAATTCTGTTAGTATATCATCAGATAAAAATCCCTTTTCTCTTTCTTTTCTCCACACATCACTTATAAAAGATGATACCTTTGTGGACATGGTACAGCTGAGAGGAAATGTTTGATCAGAAGAATGAAATAAGCAAAGCCTCAGAAAATTTGGTCCAAAAAAGAGGAGACTCCCCAGTACCATGTGAGCTCACCCAGGTGCCAAGGGAGTGGGGGTAGATGAAGAGGAATGAGGAGAAAATAAAACAGACTATTGAGAACCAGGAAGATGAACTACATAAGCAGCCCTGTCCAACTCCAAACGCTTCCCAGACCAAATATTTAAATTTGGAGTCATATTAGAAATCTTAACATTTTATAATTATGTATCAAACATTGACAGTTCATTCCAGTTAATTAATATGTAGGGATATCAGTCAAGTACACTGCATACTTTCACCTTCTGTAGAGATATAAAGGAGCATAAATGCAGTCTCTCTCTTCAGGGAGTTTGCCAGGTGGCGCTTCTGTTA